>NC_083369.1:130976761-133376761 GCF_030254825.1 Meriones unguiculatus
CCGTTGAATAAATAGTAAAAGAGAACAACATATGTCAAGTACCAGCATTCACCTTTCTCTTCTTCATGGCTTCAGATGGAATTTGATCAGTTATTTCATACTCCAGCCACCTCACCTAGAGACATTCTCACCAGCATGTTTTCTCTACTATGAGAGACTATACCCTCAAACTGTGAGCCAACTCTAACCTATCTTTTATAAGGTGTATTGTCACAGCAATGAAAAAGATAACTGGTACAAAGACCAAAATATGAGGACACTAACTTACTTTCACAAAACACCATTTGAGTCAATATTTGTCTGTTAATTTTCACTGGCCAATTGCCTTTTTCTTGAAATGCCAGACACAAGTTTCAGACTTCATACTTTACTATTATCAATCTACCTTAGACAACAATTCAATTTATTGAAAATTTAATATTTGATATTTTTTAAAGATGTAAAACATTTCACTGAACTTTAGATATGTCATCTGTCCTTTGTCAGCCATATGTTAATCAATTCAAAACTAAAAGGGGTTTTGTGTGGATAATTTCTCAATTATGCATCTACTTACAATCTGCATAATACCTCTTCAATGTTATAGAAAATAATAACTTTCTCACTGAGCTGAAAGTGTCTCATTAAGCTAGCATCCTCCCATTTCTGATCAGATAGAAAGCTGTCTATTTTCAGTACTAGACTTGTTCTTACACAAAGGTTCTAACAGGCAACTCAAGTTATTCTTAGAGGGGAGACCAAAAAGCTTCATACCATAGGATTGTTCTAAGTACAGTTGCACAATTTCGGGGACCTATGTACTCCTTTTTGAAGAATCATATCTTACGTCATTCCTGTACTATGATAAATAAAGTTTTTTTTTTTCCTGTACTATGATAAATTAAGTTTTTCAGTGGTCACAAATTCTTCCTGATGTTAAAATTCCTTTGAAAATCTAATAGGGACACAATCTCTTTGCCACTAATTATCCAAGTGTGGTCCCCAAGTCAGAGGTGTATGCCTATCTAGAAACTGGAGAAATCCAAGTACTTAAAATTCAAAGCAGATTCACTAACTAGATGTTCACAATGAGTCCAGTAGTTAATGGTTTCTATAAGCCCTGCAGGAGCTTTCAGTGGAGCATATTTAAAAACCACCTATAGATATTTAAGATGAGAGGGAAAACTTTAAGTTTATTTATTTATTTTTCAATGCAGTTTACTCAGAAACCTTGAACAATCCTCGGACCCTGGGGAAAGCCAGCCCACAGCTTAAATAGCCTCTGGGTAGCCAACCCAGGCGTGCCACGTGGACAATGCAGATAGGTCCACATACATGGAAGCAAGCCAGATCCTCAGCCTTAGCCAAATGTGGAATTGTTCGTGACAGAGAGCACTCACCATCGGGAAGGTGGAAGGCAGAAACCAGCTCCATCTTTAAGGCATAGCATTCCGCAGCTCTCTACAGTTCCCCCTTTTTGTTTTAGACGCATCAGGCAAGAGTAGAGGTCTGATCTCTGATATTAGAAATAAATTGGGACTTTGTACCGATGTTCATTTAGGTGTCATCCACCCAAAGAGCATCAGACCCGACCGATACCTTTTTCTCAGAGGCGGGACCTGGGACATCAACCCGCATGCAATCAGACATGCTCTTCTCTGGGTCCAAAGCGGCTGACCCTGAGTGCAGTGCTTAGCCTCGCATCCTGAGCATAACATTTTAGCTTTTTATGGTATCCAACCATGCTTGGGGAGAATGTCCTGCTTCAATGGCTGTAAAGGCCTGAATGATCATGGCTGCATCACACTGTTGTGAGACTCTAATCTTGCATATACACCACAGGCAAACCAAGGAGACCAACACCAGAAGGCCTGCTAACGCTCCCATGCCCCGCCCATTCCTTCAGATGATTCATGGCTGCAGCAATCCATGATGATAATCCTGTGGCTAGTCCTGCGTCCACTCTGGTAGAATTTACTGTGACAATGGCCACTCTCTGCTGCTCCATCGTAGTATTGAATTCTCCAGTCCAATTACCTAAAATATAGCTCTTTAGGTAACTTTAAGTTTATATTTAAGTTGATATTGCTGCCTTTGTTTGTGTCGCTGTTTTGTGTTACTTTTAATATTTGGAAAAAGGTAACAAAATATTTAATGTGCAAATCTCTGGTAATTCTTGTATGGTTATAACACAAGACAGCATGAGTCCTGGTAAACTGAAAAGTCATTGTAAACATTTTAGATTTGAGGAGCAACCTGTTTAAAATTAATTTCATTTAAAGTATCTAAAAGACAGTGACTAATTTGAGTTGAGTTGGACAAACTTCAGTCAAACTAGAGTTCCTCAGCTGTAGCATTTTTGAGTATTGGAGACAGATAATTCAATGATGCTGTAAGGTGTCAGCAGCAACCCTAGCTGCTTCTTTTTTTTTTAGATGTTTATAGCTCCCTTCCTCCATTTGAGACAATAACAATGTCTGATTTCTAAATGTTTTCTGGGAGATGAACAGCCTCCAGTTGACAACCATTGGGGTTCAGTGATTTGGACAAAGTCTTGGGGGTTCTCAACCTTGACTTCATAATAGAATCATTTAAAAATACTGTTGCTCATGGCCTATTTCAGCACAATTTGTTTTAACCCTCTCTGGGGATCAAGAATGGTACTTTTGTAAGGCTTGTTGGAAGGTTTTAAGATGAACCTAAGATTGATAAGAAAGATACAGGCAACATAGTGCCTTAATTTTCTTATGTGGGAGATATGTAGAATACCAGTTATTGTGAACACAATGCAGGATGATAGAGACAGCATTCTGAAAAACATCTAAACAACAAACTGATGACTGTGATAAAGGCAGTAGAAAAAAAAAGAAGGCATTTTTTTAAAAGTTGTAATGGAAATTTTTAAAATTCTGCATTTAGCCCTTGACTATGAATTAGGATGATTTATATTCACTCCGTCATAAATGAACATGCCATTTCCAATAAGGAGGAGATACAGGGCATCATCAAAGGCTCTCTGGAGTGTGAGTTCTTAGTAATATTTAGACCTCAATGAAAGTCTTACAAATAATATCAAATCAGTTACACGAACAACAAGGATACTCTGGATACATAAAATATAATTAATTATATTTTGGCTCTCAACAAATCATGCTTGTAAGTGGAAAATACAAAACAGACTATGAATAAATTATCACAATAGGAAAACTTATATAGCAAAGATTACATCTATATCTACAATGTATTTATTTTTAAAAAAGCATGAAAACACCCAAAACAAACAATAACAAATGTTAATCACTATTTAGTCCGCGTAACCAATACATAATTTTTATTAGTATTTCTATACTTTTTTGGTACTGTATGATTAGTATTTAGGATATTGAAATTAGGTTAAACAAAACACAAGAGAATATGCCACAGGAAGAAGAAAGCATGTCCTTGTTGGTTTGAAGTGACCGTAGGTTCCTATAAGAATATGATATTTGTAGGAACACAGTTTTTCAATCCCATGATGCATTCTTCAATTGATACTCTGGGCTTACTTAGGAAGGAAAGTAGGCTTTTGACACCCAAGAGCACTTCTAATTTTCTCATATATTCTACCAGTATTTTCTTTGAAATGTGGTAGAGCAGCTACTGCAGTTCAATTCAAGTTCATGATTCTGTAGAAAGCTTGTTTAAAGTTTATGTTTAAAGTCCTTGTTGTACACAACAGTAGCACTTCAACCAAGCAGGTGAAAATGGGGGTGAGACAGAAATACCCACAACATTCAGATTATTAAAGAAAAATGAGAAATAATACTACCTAGAATTTGGGATGTCGAGAAAATAGTTCCCTCGCTTCTACTTCATTCTGTCTAGAAGCTTCAAGAGGAAATTGACACCTGCATTTATGGTACTGAGATGACTCTAGTATTAATGAGCTCTACCCAGAGATCATGCAGTAAACACAGATTAAGTGAACTTCAATCCTCTAATATAGGCTTGGCCTCAGAATCATGTAACGAGCAATGCAGTATGAGCACTCTCCGAACTATCATTTTTGTGAATAAAATAGTGAATATTTATTACCATTAGCTTATCTTCTGAAGCAATTTCCATACACGTTTGAAGATGTTATCATTAATTTGTATCGTATTTCATGTTTCCTTTGGGACTAATGGGATTCTCTGCCTATACTGTGCCAAGAGTTGGTTAATAGCTTGGAGATTATCAGGAGAGGTAGTCCCACTGAGCCATATTTGATTTTTGCACAGGTTTTCTAACTCAGTCACTCCTCATTCTGAAAGTATGTAAAGATGATTCAATAGTGGAGAGTCCACATTCATTTTCCCACATAAATAACACATGGTGGTTTGAGTTCACAGGCCAGCTTATGTAACCCCAGTTCAACCATGATGCATTTGAAGCACAAAGTGGGGAAATATAAGTATAAATGACAACTACATTCTCACCCTTCTGAGAGAGGAGACTCTCAATCATGGGATAGGGGAATAAATGCTGAGTTGGGGTCAAAGATTCCATATCAGTTTCTTCTGGAAGCTTCTAAGCCAGAGATAATGTCATGGGAGGCTCTATAGGGTCTCTTTGATCACACACAGTTGCATGACTCAGCAACATTTACTGAACCAGTGAAATAACAAGCCTTTGAGTCTGCATGGTAATTTCAGTATCTCTCAAGCTCTGTCACCTCTTCTCAATAAAATATTTGGGAAGAATGGACCAAGTGCTTTGGTTTTCCTCTGACTTTATTGGCTTAAATCCATGAAGAACTCCTAGTAGTCTATTGTGTTTTGTATACAAGGGATAACATGGGGTTCAAAAGAATGGTGTGGGAGGTAGTGCTGCAGAGATGAAATATTTTATAGACAAATTTAATTTCAAGCTGAAATGGACGTTTTGTGTTTATGACCATGTCCCAAAATAGAATCCTAGAAGAAAGGTGTATTTCAGAAAGATGAAGACACATCTCAACAATCAGCACTTTTAATATATATTTTAAACCCATTAATATATACATTCCTGTATTTTTCCAGACAGCATAAACACAATTTATAACTCATGAAAAGAAGGAAAAACATTTAATTACCATGCATTCTATAAGACAACGTTAATGCAGCTCTTATATTACAGTGGAATTTTCATTAGCATAAAAATAATTTACTATTTTCCACTTTAAAAATAATTTTACAGAATTTTAAGTATAAGTCAAAGACCTGCTGAGGCTGGCAATATTGAGTACTTGAGTAGCTAAGTACTAAGAGTACTTGCCTAGCATGTATGAGTTCCCAGTACTAAACGTAAAAAAAAAGCAAAAACATTAAGAGCTCCTTGAAAAGAAAAATATTTTCATTCTCATACTCCTTTATACATAGTAGAAAATATTTCTAAATAAGGAGATAAAAAATTACCTCCTCAATGAAAATGGCATTTTTAATTTCTAAAAGTATATCTTGATGTGACCAACATACTTCAGAGAGTGTGTGTGAGAGAGTTTGTGTCTTACAAAGAGAAAACACCCCCCACTTGTCCAAGTTCCTCCCCCATAAGGAGAATGGGACCTTTTGCACCAACCATGCAACCCTTTCTAGTTGCAGAAAAAAATGATGCCTTTAAACCATTAAAGAAGCAGAACAACTTAAGCTGAAGAAAGGAATCAAAATGAATTTTAAAAATCTGAAACAACACCAGACTTAAATTTTAACTTTTTTTTTGCCTAAACAAAGGGATACTATTTTCAAGTAAACATACATATCATATAATTAAATACAGGTGACCTAGAAACACCCAACTTACAAATATTCTGTTCACGGGAATAGTAAATCCAACACAATCAGATCTGAAAGAAAACAGGCTCTGTCTAGACTTCAGATTGAGGGAAGGATTACCCTTCAAGTCACCCTGTACTCTTCCTGCTGGATACTGGAGTTAGTAATGGTTAGAGTGAAAATTAAAAAAAAAGGGGGGGAGGGGAAGTCATGGTCTTCGTGCCACTGCAGTATTCCCTTCCCACAATTCTCACCAAGGAATCCATTTCCCGTAAGTGTTACAAAGACTGCATTGGTTCCCAGGCCGACCCATCAGAAGTCCACTGGGTCCGCAGTTTAGCTGGAATTGTGCTATTAATACTAGGCTGACTTCCCATTTGGAAACTAACTCTAGCCCTGACAGTGCTGGTCAGCTCTGTTATGGTTAAATAGATTTGTGGGAGGTCCTGGGAAACTGCCAGTTAGAACATCCTTTCTGTGGGAAAATTCCTTTCGAGGCCTAAACAACTCACTGTCAAACACGGTTTTCAGCCACAACTTGGGAAGGGCCTCTGGCATTGACAAATCAATCCTCACCTTTCTTTTCTGGAAATGTTTGGGTAGTCACTGCAGTAAAATAACACAGAGAAGCATAAAAGTAAATTCAAAACTCAAAACAGAATATCCTCTATGGCAAAAAAAAAATGAGTATATTTTACTGGCAATGCTAATGTGTCAATAGATTGACACTCCACATTCCCCACACACAATACCATGCACAGATGTACACTTCATCACATGATGTTTCATGCAGATGTATTGTCATTAAGACAAAATTGACTTCTCTCATTGTAAAAAAAGATCCACTATGACTCAGGCACCACTTAGTGTTTTAACTTTTGTTATTTCCTGGGGGTTGATTTATACTCATTCTCAACTCTCACTTGGTTCTCTTCACACAAAAAACAACATCAGCACAATAACCGGATAAAACATTGGTGAAAAGTTGTAACCAACATTAGCCTGGGGCCTTAGGAACATCGTATTTAAATTACCCAAGAGCTTTACCAATAGTATAAAAGTCTTCCTAAATGCATGGTATGAATGTCTACAAAGGATGTTCTCATCAATAGCAAATTGTTTGTTCGGTACAAGGTGGTGAACTACAGATTCGAGTAGTTTTCCCACACAAAGGATAATGTTAATGAACCAGAGACTATACTAAGGTTTGTGATAGTAGATTGTAATGAATATCTGCTGCCTAGGAAAACGAAAGCACTACTGCTAAATAAAGTAATGGTCATAGTGAATCTCTGTCATGTAGGAAATCATCAGTGCATTAAAGCAGAAGCAGGACAAAAAAAAAAAAAAAACCTCTTCCATATTAATTTAAAGATAGCACAAAAAAAGCAATGAAGACATGAGTGCAGGATGAACGATACTTCAGTATTCTAGCTTTCTTACTTAATCATTCCAAAGTATAAAATAGTCTAGGACCCACAGGAAATCTAAAATGAAGTGATAGAAGATTTGAGTGGAGTCCTTAAAATAAATGCCTGAGAATGATCTTTCAGTTGGTCTATAAAATATACTCACAAGTAGAAAGACTGTATCATCTATAAATACTTGTGAGAATATGATAGTTTTAACCCCATCTTACATAAAACAATGAAACTGACTGAATGAGTGATGTCAATATGGTGGTTTGAATAGGAATAGCCTCCATAGACTCATGTGTTTGAATATTTGGACCATAGGGAGTGGCATTACTATGAGGTGTAGCCTTGTCGCAATAGTTGTGGCACTGTTGCAGAAATTGTGTCACTGTGGCGGCAGGCTTTGAGATCGTATATGCTCAAGCTATGCACAATGTGACACACAGTCTCCTGCTGCCTGCAGATCAAGATGTAGTTCTGGCATGAACTCAGTGGCAGGCTCTTTGATCACCACCCCCTGAGGAGTGCAGCCTTGCCAGGCTTCAGAGGAAGACAATGCAACTAGTCTTGAAGAGACCTGATAGGCTAAGGTCAGATGGAAGTGGAGGAGGACCTCCTCTATCAGTGGACTAGGGAAGGGGCATAGAGAGAGAAGGTTGATATTGGAAGTAGACGAGGGAGGGGACCACAGCTGGAATACAAATTGAATGAACTGTAATAAATGATAATAATAAAAATATTAAAATGATGTAGAAGTCTCAGCTCCTTCTCCAGCACCATGTGTGTCCGCGTGTTGCCATGCTTCTCATCATGATGATAAATGACTAAACCTCTGAAACTGTAAGCCAGGCGCAATTAAATGTTTTCCATTTTGTAAGAGTTGCTGTGGTCATGGTGTCTCTTCACAGCAATAGAAACCCTAGCTAAGACAGTCTGAAAAAATAATATAGTTTTAAATTTTTTTCACAATTTATTCATTATATATTCCAATTGAAGTCCCCTCAGGAGGCCCACAAGGAGACCAACAAAATTAAAAGATCCAAGCCCAGGGGGTCCTGCAGAGACTGATGCACCAACAGAGGATCAAACACGGGGAGACTGAGACTCCTGCTCAGATATGGCTGATTGGTAGCTCAGTTTCCATGTGGAAAAATTTTCATTTTTATGAAAACGTTTTCTTTTCCATTCAGAAATGTATCATTACTTAGTTTGCCCATGAGAAGAAAAAATTTCATTAAACCATATGAGGAAGTTGAAATTATGTTTAATTGACATATTACTACTGTAAATTATATTGTAATTCTATAAAAATTGAAGGTAACCGAAACAGTTTTGCTTTGTTCATACAGTTTGTAAACATCTTATTTCATCTATAATAAGGCATATTAATTTATAAATACCAGCACCAAGCTTCTTATCACTATAACCCAATTCTGAAGTTCTAAATAAATTAACATAATTTATGTTAAACAGTGCATTTCTATATTGTGTTGCCTTTACACTTAAAAATATATATCATCCTTTGTCTTTAATCTGGCCCTCCATGAATCTTACAGGCCTCAGATTTGTCTTCCTTCTCTTGCCGCCTTCAGCATCCATGAAACTGTTTAATGAAATCCAGTTTGCTATTTACCATTCAGTTACATAGATACTACTTGACACTGAATTCTATACAATTACATGTGTTTAATGATAACAGAGGTACTGTTTTCCTTGAATATCTCACGGTAAAGACCTTATTGAAACAAGAAAAAATTGAAACCATATAAAAGAAAATTTGAGAATTTTCAATTCCTGTTATTTTGATTAAAAAATATTTTAAAGACATGTGTATTTACTTGTATGTCTTTCGTTTATGCATGGAAGTGCAGAGTCCATGGAGGTCAGAAGAGGCTCGTGAAATCTCTGGAGCTTGAGGTACAGGCAGTTTTTAACTACTTTATATGGATGCTGGTAGCTAAACACATATGCTCTGGAAGAGCCTCCGGTATGTTCTACTAATTGATGAGACATCTTTGTGACCCATTGTTTGCTTATTCGAGATGGCTACTCAGTTCTCCAATAATAAGGCCAATCAAAGTGCTTAAACCAAAGCACTTTAAAATCAAAGAACTGAACTCTGTCTTCTAAAGGAGTCACAGTATGTTAAGGGAAGTGAAACTTCTAGGGTCAGCACCCACATGATGTTTACAAGAAAACCCACATGCATGCTGCCTTATAGCTTGTTTATAATTGGACCCTGTTGTGACAAATTATGCTATTTCAATTTTTAGCTCAGACAAGCAATGTTTCTAACACCATTACCCACAGCCAAATAAAACGTAGAAGCTAAAGCTCAAGACAGACTTATCTGTACTAAAGGCAGCAGGAATCACTCACTGATGGATATTTACTCTCAAGCTATGTGGAAGGCAGTAAAAAAGTGGGCAGGGAGAAGAGAAGACAAGCAGTAGTCACTGTTATTCCATTAGCCAGCTGCTGCCAAAGAAGAAAGGGGAAACTTCCCTAGTTCTCTCTAAAACCCAGATGTAACCCACAGACTCAGTATGCAAGTGGGGTCATTAGTAAGGGGAGCAGGGGTTTCCTCTGGCATGAACTCAGTGACAAGCTCCCTGATCATTTCCCCCTGGAGGAGCAGCCTTGCCAGGCTACAGAGGAAGACAATGCAACCAGTTCTGATGAGACCTGATAGGCTAGGGTCAGATGGAAGGGGAGGAGAACCTCCCCTATCAGTGGACTAGAGGAGGGGCATAGGGGAAGAAGAGGGAGGGAGGATGGTATTGAAAGGGGATGAGGGAGGGGACCTCAGCAAAGATACAAATTGAATAAATTGTAATAAATGATAATAAAAGATTCATTAGGTCAAAATATCAAACAAAAAAGGAAGAAATGATCAGCATATCTTTCTGTTTTCACTGTCACATCTCAGTGTAGTTATCTGAAACTAACACAGCTCCTCATTGCATCAGCCTGAGAGTAGATTGAACAACATGCACAGTAGGATGGATCCTGTAAAAAGGAAACCTGTCATCCTGACAGCCTATATATGAATATTCTTACATGCTGGACTTTGGCTTATGTAACATTACAATTTCGAAGATGCTTACTCTCCTAAGAGGTAGGAATGTGCTCGTACTTGCAGCTGAATACTTCTAATGCATTTGACCCCTCTAATTAACCTTCCAAAATTAAAGACAGTAATTTTCCTCCTTGTTATATACTGCCACAAGTTAAAGGTTTTAGAATCCTGAAAAACCAACCAATATTTTAATTTTATTATTTTATTTTATTCATATGTGTGTGTGTCGAAGTGCAGGGTGCATGCTATCTGCAGGACAGTCTTGAAGGTAACAGGACAGCTTTGAACATCAGTTATCTTCTTCCACCATGGATTCCAGGGATCAAATTTTTATTTTTCAGGCTTGTCCATCAAGCATTTTTACCCATGGAACCATCTCACCAACACCTAATTGTTATTTTATTCACTCTACTCAAAAGCTATCTCACTGACTGCCTTTAGAACATTAAGCAATAGGGATTACTACAGTGAGGTACTTTTATCATCTAGCCCAAAATAAAAATAGAAAAAGAATTACAAAATTCATTGAGTATATTGTATTCATAATCACTAGAAAACAACTGTTCATTTACATTGAATGCAGAAACCCACACTGCATTTGTTCATTAGTTATTCAAGATAAATAATAGCAATAGTTTTGATGGCTGGTTTTGACATCCACTGGGACTGTGATATAAAGCAAACATTCACTCTGAAAAATAAGCTTCTTTATATATTAGAGTCAGAAAGATAGATAACTCAGTAGTTAAAAACACCTATTGCTGTTGTAGAAGACTCATGTTTGGTTCCAAGTGCCCATACTGCGTCACTCAAAACCACCTGTAATGCCAATTCCAAACGATATGATGCCTCTGACCTCTGTGGGCACATTCATTCTTTAGCACATATCCACAAACTGATACATACACTTACACATAATTAAAAATACAATATTGGAAAAGTAGAAATATAAAAAAGACGTAGGGATAATCTTTGCCTTTGTCCTCTTAGGTTACCACGACAAATAGCATTGAGTGGTTGGCTTGGCTTAAATAGCAGACATTCATTTCTCACAGTTCTGTAATCTGGAAGCCTGCAATCAGGGTATCAGCATAGTCAAATTCTAGTGAAGACACTTTCTGATTTTCAGATGGCTGACTTTTCTCTGTGTCTTCACGTGGCAGAATAAACCCTGCTTTATTTTAACAACACTCAGCTCATCATGGTCCCACCCACCTTACCTCATCTAAACCTTCACCTGTTGAAGGCCCCATCTAAAATCTCATCACATTCAAGGACAGTATTTCACACAGAAGCTCAGGAAAGTCCACAAGCTTCAATTCCTCACATCATATTTTCTACAGGGGTATATCAAGATTAAAGACAATGGAAATTAGTAATAGTCAATGTTATAACATTTTACTTAATAATTGGCAGTGGTTGTGTTACTAGCAACCACTAAGTACACAAAGAAAAAGTCAAAGTACGTGGCTGAAATGTTCATTCAACACCTCATTAATATGTATACATAAGACTCCTAATTTCAAAAATATTAAAGACAAAATGAGAACTTACAGCTGTCTTCTAAGCTACAGAATAAAGGGTACTATAAAGAGAACTGTAAAGCAGAAACCAAGACAAAAAACATAATACAACTGAACAAAGCAAACCACAAAAGAAAGGGGGCAGGGAAGTAGACTATAATGAAGTAGGAAGGGAGAGAGTTTTCAAAGTTAAGTATATAGCGAGATAAGTGTTTAGCATTGGAAGAGAGTTCTATTTTGCAGTGATTGGTGCCTTGGAATACTGTATGCAGCGACATTTCAGTTTTCACAGTGGCTAAAATGTGATTCTTCTCTTACATTCTTTCTTTTGTAATTTTACAATGATTCTATTTCAGGCATCTACAGTGACAAGTGATGGCATTCATGATGGAGAAGCAATTGTAGGCTGGAGAGATGACTCAGTTGTTAACAACAGTTGCTGCTCTGGATTCAATTCCTAGCACCCACATGGCAGTTCATAACTGCCTGTAACTCTAGTCCAGGGGATTGGATACCCTTACACACAAAGACATAAAATATGTAGGCAAAACACCAATGCTCATAAAAATATATAATTTTAAAAGATTAATAATAATAATAACAATAATGAGGAAGAGGAAGAAGAACAAGAACAAGAGGAACAAGAAGAAGATAAAGAAGAACAACAAGAAGAAGCAGAGGCGGCAGCAGCAGGTGTCAGCCACTACTGGCTTCAAAGGCCAAAAAGTTTAAATGCAGTAAGAACTCACCTTATGGATCTGGAGGTGAAGGATCCTGTAAACTAAAAATAAAGAGACTTGGAAGAGTAATGGTATAGAAGCTACTTGGCAGCAGGCTAAAGACTAGATAGAGATAAATATAAGACTCATCCTTACATCCTTATTAGATTTTTTAGCTGTATAAGGGAACAGGTTTCAGAAAAGGTTTTTTTGTTTGTTTGTTGTTTTTTTTTTTTTTTTTTTGAATGCTACAGCATAGACTTAACATAAGATAACTGAACAGAGTAACAAATTTGAAGCCACAGGTGCAGCCATATGTTCTGCATTGACCTAAAGGAAGCAGAACTACATAGAATTTGAATAAAAAGAGATAGGTTTGCCCGTGAGATAGAAGGAAATGAAATCTCTGATACCTGTATTTGATTCATATATGATATTTTACCACAATGACACACTCACCTAGTCTGTTTATGTGCAACTAAAGTGAATGGAATAGTAAGGCTTGAACTAAGTTTGTTTTAACTTTACAAAAATGTTATATACCAAGATTATGGTGTTTTATAATTTGCCATGAGATTTGCTTTCTCTGGATCTTGAACTCAGTATCACAAGAACATTGATGGGGCTGAGGTTCGGAAGTGACTGTGAACTCTTATACCCATGGCTGGTTAATGAATCACCCAGGAAGCATTAGAGACGAGGACGTTACCTCCTCCAGACCAGAGGTCTTCCAGGTGGTCTGTGCTATCAGGCAGGCACATCTGCTTCTCCACATGAAGGAAACAATGCCAAAATAGAGGGTTGGCTGGCAAAGCCACAAGGTCAAACATTGGCCTCTCTTCCCTGATTTCCTGCACTGACCTGGACTGAGCTACATGACCTGACTTGTAGCAATTCTGTGCACTGGAGAAAGAACTAAATCAGGAGCCACTGCAAGTTCCTCTTTCCAAATCAGCAGAATGCCCTCTGATTCATTTACTCACGAACTTTAATTATCCTCTTCCTGTGGTCAGACACTGGCCTCGGCTTTGAAGAAAGTATAGCAGTGACAGAACTTTTCCATGTAGTATTGATTGCCACAGGGACTAATTATTAATGAGGTCTCTTACTGTTTATCTAAACTGATGCATCTGTAAATCTTGTTCAGCATATTGGATTACTATTTACCGAGGGTGAGGGTGTTGTTTATTTCTCAGCATGGAAAACGCACATGTTGTACTTTTCATTTACAGGGAACAGCTCAGAGGAACCAAAGCCCCACAATAAATACTTCATTCTGAAACCCACGAAGAATGACCAGCTACCAAACTGACATGTGTTCTAAGTTTTACTATGCCCATTTGGTTCCTGCTTCCAAACCTGTCAGAAGAACCAAGTGCAATATAATGGACCGTAAGTTTATTGTGCTGTTTGCCCAAATTGCCTTCTCATCCCTCTACTGTTAACTTTTCCATTTGCCTCATTACCATATATGGATTTGTCTTCCAAAAATTCACTTAACGTTGTCTTAAAGTATATGTTTGGCTTGAAGTGTAATCGGGTTTTCACCCTGAGCACATGGTTCTTAACATTGGCTTTAATGTTTCTGTTTTTAAGCTAAATATGTTGATATTTGGAAATATAACAGAACCAAGTATTCTAATATTTTATACATTGAATTGAAATCACAAATTTCATAATGCTTTGCAAATATTGTATATATTTGCTTAATTTTTCCATTATAAGCTTTTATCCATTATATAATCTCTGTGTTACCTTTCGAATATCTCCAAAGCACATGGATTGAACAGTTCTCTCTAACTTGCATGTAAAGGCCTTTTTTGCTTTATTTTTAAAGGTGTTATTTAAAAACAACAAAGTACACAGATTTTAGAAATAGGTAGAAAGTATGAGAAGTAAATTGTCTAATAATAATGTAAACCAACCATAATGTTTTTATTTGTTTTGCTTTTATTAATGTATTATATATTGATGGTGGAATTATTTATATAATTTAAAATAATAACTGGGTAGTTGTGTATCAATTCAAGCATAAACATTTTGAAGCAAATGATTTCCTCAGTCTTAGACACGAAAAGTTGATACTCCAACCAAGGACCATGCATGGAGATAATGAGAACCCCTGCACAGATGTAGCATATTTTGTTGCTGTTGCTTTTTTTATTTTCTTTGGGGGTAGATGTGGAAGAACTGGGAATAGAGTGGGATTGCAGTGCATGGTCTGAAATTCCCAAAGTGTCAATAAAAATTATGTTTTAAAAAATGTAATTGCCATCCTATACAATTTGTAAACTTTCTATATCCCATCTACCTGTTTTCAGATATTTTACAGACTATTGAATCCTATTCTTTGATAAATTCTCAATAGGACTTTATCATAACTTCCTGCCCAAGTCTCTCAACTGAATTCAAAATGTGGATTTCAGAAGTCGGGAAGTCTTTCTTGTCTACTGAGCATGTGGCAGTTCCTGTTTATCTTGCTTCCAAGTTCTCTTTGTGAAGATAAACTGTTTCCATGACTCTTCAGATTACTGACCAGGAAGTTTAGAAGAGTCTAGAACTGTGCTTTTAAAAATGTTAATGTGCTTCTGGTGCCAAGAAAGACTCATTGTATGTTCAACAGGACTAAAATGTAGATACTGCTGCTGGTGGTCTCGGGCCACACACTGAGTAGTATCTGTAAGTTTTACTACTTTAGCCATGATGCAGAACCCAGGATTGCATACATGCCTTTCTCTATTTCTTTCCACCTTATTTTGCAAAACTGATTCTCATTAAATACTGAACTCATCAATTCAGTAGGATTACCTGGCACTGGAGCTACAGATATTCTGTTGCTGTTTTCTCAATACTAAGGTTGCAGAAGTGTGCCCCCATGCCAGTCATTTTACATAGCTTCCAGGAAATCAAACTCAGATTCTCATGCTTGGCAGTGCTACTTTGCCAACTAGGGCATCTTTTCCTGTTATAGAAAAGATTTCTGGTTTGTGGATTGTTTCCTTCTTTCTGTTCTCAATCGAGAACATTATTTAGTGTTGGGAGTTCAAGAGTTGCCTGACACAAACATCCAGGTGGAAGGCAGCACAGAACTTGGAGATAGCATGTGCTTGAGGTTTCCAGGTGACTTAGAAGAAGGGCATGTAAGTGACTGTAACACATGACCATATGAAGGCAGAATGAAAAGAATATGGTGCTGATAAGATTCTGTGACATGAATATGGCTTTCATGACTTGCCAGACACTGGGTTACAATCTTGCATTTGCAACACCTTCTTTGGTATTCCAATATGATTTGGGGTTGGATATAGTTCACTTTATGTTCTTTATAAAGAAATTGGTAAATCGAGAATTGAGTGACTTGCTGAGGTCAATAGCAAGTAAGAGATGAAGATAAAGAAATTTGAAGCTCTGTCCATTTATATACAGAGTCACTGCTGTTATCCTTCAGGCTTGGGAACCTTTTATTGAAGATGGTAGAAGAGACTGTGGACCTCCCAACAATATGCTCTCTACCTCGATTTTAGTGTCCACAGGAACTGTAACCATAGCATCTACTTTCCAATGCCTCTTACTGCTAGAGCCTGTTTTGCCTCCTGTACCTTTCAAAAGCATGCCTCAATGAGGAATCATATGAAATTGTGGATGAAGATCCTAATGGCCATGCATGCCATGTGAGGCGAATATGAGCTACTAAATAGCGTATCATTTGAAGGAGATACGTCTAATGCGTCTGTGTTTTGTTTTGTTTTGTTTTGCTTTGTTTTGTTTTGTTTTGTTTTCCCTTAATTTCTTTCAGGCTAGTTGCTTCAAAGCCATATCCTTTTTTAATGACAAAGAGAATTTTTGACACTCACAAGTACAAACACAGAGACAATAGAATATTTTTGAATGGATGAAAATGCAACCATTATCCAACATGAAGGATGTGCTTTCTTAATTGCTTTGATTTTCTAATAAAAATGTTGCTTTTTGCTGTTTTCCCCTTTATTAACAGTAGGTGGTTTTCTCATACAGTATAATCTGAATGCAGTCCTCCCCCCCACTACTCCTGCCAGTTTCTCCTCATATCTCTCTAATATGGATCTTCTCCGTTTCTGTCTCTCATTAGAAAAGAACATGCTTCTAAAAGATATCAAAAAACATAAATACAATGAAAACCATCATACTGAGGTTGGACAAGACAAGTCAATAGAAAAATAAAAGAGCTCCAAGAAAAGTCACAAGAATCAGAAACCAATTCATTTACACATTCAGGAGTTCCATAAAAGTATTAACTGAAAGCTATACTATATATGTAGAGGACCTGGTACAGACTTGTAATCTCAGCTCTGGGGAAACAAGACAGGAGAATTACTGGCCAGCCAGCCTAGCTTATTTCATGAACTCCAATTTGGTCAGAGGTCTCTGCCTCCCCGAATAAAGGTGGAGAGCAATAAAGGAAGATACTTGACGTTAATCTCTGATATTCACATAAACACACAAAAAGAAAATCAGTTTCTAATTACTTAGCTAGTATAAAAGTAGATACTGTATTTGAAGTGACAAAGTGTTATGTGTTGATCTCCATAATTTAAAGGTCACTAAAAATTAAAACTTCCTTTGACATTTCCATTGAGTTATATAAACACCTGCTTAGACTTCATTACTTACAGCAATAACTGTAAGAAAATGGATTTCTTAGATAACAGCTCATGGAACTGTTAGAGAGAATGTTTCAAGTTCATGATGAGCTACAGACTATGGCTTCATTCGTCATTAAATATGGTAATATATGCCAACTAGATATTTGGCTACTTAGAAAGTATGTCTAAAATGTGTTTTCAGTAGAGATTGGCCTTACTCTCATATGATAGAGAAAACAGACTGTATAAAGAAAAAAATATAACTAACTTTTTTTTTATTCTAGTAAGGCTGAATCTGGAACTGACACATCTCATTTGGTAGATATATCTCAAAATTCTCTCAAGGGAGAGAAATAACAAGTGCCCTCCATTACCTGATTGAAGTGCTTCTTGTTTTCTACACAATAGGCACCTAAGACATGGGAAACATTAAAATGAACCTGTTCCTTTCTGTGTATCTCTTGTTAAATTGGTTCAACAAATACACAGCCATTTATCATCTAAGCCAGCGGTCAGCAAACCATAACCCACAGAACAAATCCAGCCCATCTCCTGTTAATGTAAGTAACGTTTTAATGGAATAAGCCACACACATTCATTCGTATATCACCTATGTGCTAAAATTTTAGGGTTTTGACAGAGACCATGTAATTGAAAAATTCTAAAATATTTTACTATTAAAACTAAAAATATTAAAGCGTGAATCACACACACCTCCTACAAAAACAACCACAAGAACTTATACTTGGCTAGAAATTTAGCTTATTTGCTTTGTAATGTTCATATTTTACTAATTTAGAATTATTAAAAACCTTGATAGTGGGTGTATGGAGCTGGTACAGTTACGTTTTTACTTACTTCTTAACTTCAATAATAAAAAAAAAATTACTACTAAAAATTTTTATACAAATTGTCTTTAGTTCATGGTTAATCACTGACAAATCAATTAAACATTATCTATCAGAAAGAAAATTCCTCCCCCCAGCAATGGGCAAATAGACACCTTGTCATTGATGTTGTTTTTACATCAGTCAGGGGCAGAGTAGATACACTCCTTTGTTCGTCCTAGCTGTATGCCTGGCTTGATGGCTAAAGATGTCCTGTTCCTAGGACTCATAAAAATAAAATCTAATCCTGGCAGTACAGCATAGGTAGGGGAAGACAGTGAGCTGCAGACCACCATGCCACCCACAGCCATTGACACCCACTTGCTGCCATGCCACACAGCATGGATGCATGGCCAGCTTGCAGTGGGAGTCACCACAATATACTAGTATGTGGTGGTCAGATAGGAGAGAAAGAGATGTGGAGCAGCTTGAGCATTATGAAAGAGATTGATCTGGAGACTCGAGGGTAGAAAAGAATAGCCTGTTTTGAATGACTAGCCCTGCCATCTGGGTCAATGATGAGGTCCCAGCCCAAAATGCCACTGAGGGTCATGTCTGAGTCTGTGGCTAGGCAGCAGGAGGAGTCAGTGTAGATATCTGTGGCTCATATTACCAGTAGAGAACATGGGGATATCCCTGGACCTGGATAGGGCAGCTACCAGGAAACGCATAGATGTGCAGGAACTTTGCATAAGTGGCCTTGCCCCTCACTGGATGCAGTGCTCTGGAGATCTGGTCCCATTACTTACGAGCATCAGCACAGGGGAGAACACCTCACTCAGGCAAACACAGTGGATCTGGCCCTGGAGGCAAGGGTGTGGGTAAGCTGGTCTCAAAGGGATGAATGTGGGGGACCTGACCTCACCACTTAGTCTACCATGGCAGGAGGAGGCATGAGTGTGGTGGAGGAGATGCTAGCTATCTTCCCCTCCCCCACTGCTACCCCTTGCCACCTCCAGCAGTCTGGAAAGATACCCACAGGGTCATGAGATAGGAGAACTAGCCCAGCCTCGATAATGGTTGTAGCACTTGGGGGAACAGTTTCTGCACCTTGAGGGGGCAACAAGAGTGGAGTTGATCCTGCAAAGACACAGATGAGCCAGCTTTGAGGATGTAAGAATTTGAGTTCTGGCCCAGCTTCTCACAGGATGAAGCACTTGTGAGAGGGGGTTCCTGCACCTTGACTGGACAAAACAGTGGAAATAGTTCTAGAGTCCTGGGTAGAAGTGAGCTGGCCTTGAGGGCATGAAAGCAGAAGAGCTGATCCTGCCAGAGTAGTGCTGGAGAGCTCACAATGGTGGTACAGATAAGGGAGTGGAGGTAGACTGAGCAACTCAGCTACTCAGGAGTAGATCCAGGGCTCTGAATTGGCCCACCCCAAAGTCTATATCATCTGTGCATGGTTGGGATGTGTGAAAGGTTCAGTCCTGCTATTCCAAAGGTGCAGGATCTCCATGACACAGGGCAACAACAGGATAACCAGGAGAAGACACCATGAGGATCCAATATTTATGATATAACAAAAGCCAAAGATCTCAAACCTAGACCAATGACTTATTACAGTGAACATTTGCAAATGAAGATATGTGGACAAAGGAATATACTGTGAGACACTGTGACATAAAACAGCTTCAACAATGAGCTGTTTTTTTATGCTTTGTTTTGTTGCTATTGTCATTGTTGTTGTTGTTGTTGTTGTTGTTGGTGGTGGTGGTGGTGGTGTGTGTGTGTGTGTGTGTGTGTGTGTGTTATTTGGAGCTGGGAAGGTTGCAAGGTTAAAGGTCAGATATGAGGGGATGGGAAGGTGAGTGGCTTTGGGGTGCATGATGTGAAACTCACAAAGAATCAAAAAAAGTGTTTTTTAAAAGGAGAATTCTTAATTCTCTGCATTGGGATGTAAGGGGTGAAAGACAAAATAAATAAAGGGGTGCAATGTTTCTTTTTTCTATAAGTATATCATAAAGGAAATGTTATTACTTCTGCTTATGTTCAACTCTTATATATCTACATAATTAGGAATAAGTAAACTGAACCAAAAGACTTTACTGTAGATACACAACAAATATCTTCAAAAAAGTACAGTATAATCTTGTTTTAGATTTAATTACTTCATTATATATTTTAAACTATAAAAATATGTAATTATTTGAAGACTTAAATTAGATAAAAATATGTATAAATTGAGAAAAGACTTATCTCTGTGTTCTGTCTTAGTTGATTTTAAGATGTGAATATTTACATTTCTAAAACCAAGAGAGAAATAAACCATCTGTTGTGATCAGTTATGTGACTTATATCCATGCTACTTTTTAATATAAAAACCCTTTTCTCATTCACAGGTTTTTAAGTATCTTCACTGGTTACATTATTAGAAAGTATTGACACATGTAATTACAATCAATTGCCAAATTCAACAAGATAATATTTCCCATAATAAGCAAACTATACTTATATTTCCCTACTTTATATTAATGTGTAAAAGAAGAAATTTTATTATTACAAATATTTCTGATAGAGTGTCTCACTATATTTCAACTGGATAAGGAATAATGGCATTAAAAAAAACTTTGTATTATACTTAGTACATTGAACTCACATTCTTCATTTCCTGTACATTCTAAAGAATAATAGATTAAAATAATTAATGACTTCATTGGGACAAGGATTTACCATTTCTGCTCTGCTAAAAGGTCAAAATTTTCTTAGAAATTCAAAAGCCAAAATATTACTAAGGAAATACTTATCCTGTAAATGTTGACAAATGCTTATATAAATGCCTTAAAACTTACAAGCTTTAATAATCCTGAAATATTTAATAGAAATATGAAAAACCTTTTTTTTTCATCTGCATTTTACATGTATGGATGCAGTGTACATATCTTCCTGTTCCCACAGAGACTAGAAGAGAGTGTTATATCTCCCTGGAATTGTAGTTATAGACAGTTGTGACCTGCTATGTCAATGCTGGGAATTGAGCGCAAGTCCTTTGAAAGAATAGCAAGTGCTGTTAAAGCATTGAGCAATTGTTTCACCTCCAAAACATCTAATATTGATTTTTTTTACTTAAAAATGTTTTCTGATAATTTCATATGTATATATAATATGTCCTTATTTCTCTCAATCCCTCTCTTATTTTCTCCTTACCCCAGTTAGCAATCCTCCCTTTTCTTTAGGTCATATCTTTTTAAAATTTTACTTATTTATTTTTATTAATTAATTTATTTTTTATTAATTAGGTTTTTTTCACTTTGTATGCCAGTTGTAGCCCTCTCCTTCATCCCTTCCCAATCCCCCCTCCCTCCCTCTTCTCCATCCATGCCCCTCTCCAAGTTCACTGATAAGGGAGGTCCTCTTCCCCTTCCATTTGACCCTACCTTATCAGGTCTCATCAGAACTGGCTGCATTATCCTCCTCTGTGGCCTGGTAGGGCTGCTCCTCCATCAGGGAGAGGAGATCAAAGAGCCAGCCACTGAGTTCCTGTCAGAGACACTCCCTGTTCCTATTACTAGAGAAACACACTTGGATACTGAGCTGCTATGAGCTACATCTGTGCAGGGGTTCTAGGTTATCTCCATGAATAGTCCTTAGTTGGAGTATGAATCTCAATAAAGATCCCTGTGCCCAGATTTTTTTTCCTCTCCTTGTGGCACTCCTGTCCCCTCCAGGTCTTTCTATCTCCCCCTTCTTTTACAAGATTTCCTGCACTCTGCACAAAGTTTGGCTATGAGTCTCAGCATCTGCTTTGGTACCGTGCAGGGTAGAGTCTTTCAGAATCCTTCTGTGGTAGGCTCCTGTCATGTTCCCTGTTTTCCCCCTCTTCCGATGTCCATACAGTTTGCCTTTCTGAATGAATTGATCATCCTACCCAGGGTCTTCTTTCTTGATTAGCTTCTTTAGGTATACAGATTTTACTATGATTATCCTATATTATATGTCTAATATTCACTTATAAGTGAGTATATAGAATGTCTTTCTGCTTCTGGGATACCTCACTCAGAATGATCTTTTCTAGTTCCCACCATTTGCATGTGAATTTCGTGATTTCCTTGTTTTTAATTGCTGTGTAGTGTTCCATTGTGTAAATGTACTACAATTTCTGTAACCATTTTTCTATATGTAGACATCCAGTTAGACCAGCACCATTTGTTAAAGATGCTAGCTTTTTTCCATTGTATGGTTTTGGCATCTTTGTCAAAAATCAGGTGTCCATAAGTGAGTGGGTTTTATTTCTGGGTCTTCTATTTGATTCCATTGATCCACCAGCCATTTTCTATGTTTTCTATGAGAGTACCATGCAGTTTTTACTACTGTTGCTTTATAGTACAGCTTTAGATCAGGGATGAAGATGATTTTTTATTGTAGAGGATTGTTTTAGCTATCCTGGGTTTCTTGTTATTCCATATGAAGTTGAGAATTTTTCTTTCAAGGTCTGTAGAGAATTGTGTTGGTAATTTGATGGGAATTGCATTGAATCTGTCGATTGCTTTCGGTAAAATGACCATTTTTACTATGTTAATCCTGCCAAATCTCGAAAATGAGAGATCTTTCCATCTTCTGATATCTTCTCTATTTCTTTCTTCAGAGACTTTATATTTTTTTTCATACAAGTCTTTGAATTGTTTGATTAGAGTCATATCAAGGTACATTATGTCCTTTGTGGTTATTGGGAAGGGTGTTATTTCTCTAATTTCTTTCTCAGCCCATTTGTCTTTTGTATACAGGAGGGCTACTGATTTTTTGAGGTAATTTTGTATCCAGCCACTTTGCTGAAAGTGTTTATCAGGTGTAGGAGTTCCCTGGTAGAAGTTGTGGGGTCACTCATGTATACTAAAATATCATCTGCAAATAGTGATACTTTCACTTCTTCCTTTCCAATCCGTATCCCCTTGATCTCCTTTAATTGTCTTATTGCTCTATCTAGGACTTACAAGTACTATGTTGAAGATCTATGGAGAGAGTGGGCAGCCTTGCCTTGTCCCTGATTTCAGTGGGGTTGATTTAAGCTTCTCTCCGTTTAGTTTGATGTTGGCCATAGGCTTGCTGTATACTGATTGCCTTTACTATGTTTAGATCATTGTATTTTATGCCTGATCTCTCCTCAACTTTAAACTTGTTGCATTTTGTCAATTTTTTTTTATTTTTATTTATTTATTTTTTAGAAACTAAGGAGATTATCAAGTGGTTCTTTTCTTTCAGTTTGTTTTTATGGTGGATTACAATGATGGATTTCTATATATTGAACTACCACCTTGGATGAAGCCTACTTGGTCATAGTGGGTGATATCTTTGATGTGCTCTTGGATTCTGGATGCAAGTACTTTACTGAATATTTTTGCATCAGTGTTTATAAGGGAGATTGGCCTGGAATTATCTTTCTTTTGTTGGGTCTTTGTGAGGTTTAAATACCAAGATGACTGTGGATTCATGGAATGAGTTTGGTAATGTTCCTTCTGATTCTATTTTGTGGAATAATTTGAAAAGTATTGGTCTTAGCTCTTCTTTGAAGGGCTGGTAGAATTCTGCAATGAAACCATCTGGCTTTCGACTTTATTTGCATGGGAGACTTTTGACGACAGCTTCTTATTTACCTCATCTTGATTCATCTTTGGTAAGTAGAATTGATCAAGAAAATTGTCCATTTCATTTAAATTTTTAAATTTTGTGGGTATAGTCTTTTGAAGTAAGACCTAATGATTGTTCAGATTTCCTCAGTGTCTGTGGTGATGTCCCCCTTTTCATTTCTGATTTTGTTGATTTTGATAGTATCTCTCTGCCTTTTATTTGGTTTAGCTAAGGGTTTGTCTATCTTGCTGATTGTTCTCAAAGAACCAGCTCTTGGTTTCATTGATTCTTTGAATTATTTTATTTGTTTCTAATTCATTGATTAAAGCTCTGAGTTTGATTATTTCCAGCCATCTACTCTTCTTGGGTGTGTCCACTTCTTTGTTTTTTTTCCCCTAGGGCTTTCAGGTGAGCCATTATTTGATTGAATGAGATGTTTCGAATTTCTTCTTGGAGGCACTTAGTGTATGAAAGCACTGCTTTCATTGTATCCATAAGTTTGGGTATGTTGTGCCTTCATTTTCATTGAATTATAGGAAGACTTTAATTTTTTTCTTTATTTCTTCTCTGACCCAGCTGTCATTGAGTAGTGAGTTATTAAGTTTCCATGTGTGTGTAGGCTTTTTGCAATTTCTGTTGTTGTTGAGTTCCAGCTGTATTTGATTGAGATTGATAGGATACAACCGATTATTTCAATCTTCTTGTTTCTGTTGAGGCTTGTTTTGTGACCAACTATATGGTTTCTTTTGGAGAAGATTCTGTGAACTGCTGAAAAGAAGGTAAAATCTTTTGTGTTTGGGTGAAGGATTCTTTAGATGTCTGTTAGGTCCATTTGATTCATGACCTCTGTTAGAGTCATTGTTTATTTGTTTAATTTCTGTTTTGTTCACCTGTCTTTTGTTGAGAGTTGGGTGTTGAAGTCTCCCACTATTAATGTGTGGGTAACTATGTGTGGTTTCAGTTTTATTAATGTTTCTTTTTAAATTTTTATTTTTTATATTAATTACAGCTTATTTACCTTGTATCCCAGCTGTAGCCCCTCCCTCATTCCCTCCCTATCCCACCCTCCCTCTCTCATCTCCTCCCTGCCCCTCTCTAAGTCCACTGATAGTGGTGGTCCTCCTCCCCTAATGTTTCTTTTACAAATGTGGGTGCCTTTGTATTTGGGGCATAGATGTTTAAGACTGTGATGTCTTCTTGGTGGAATTTTCCTTTGATGAGCATGAAGTGTCCTTCCAGTCCCTATTGATTAATTTAGGTTAAAAGTCTATTTTTTTTTATATTAGAATGGCTACTCCTGCTTGCTTCTTGGGTCCATTTGCTTGGAAAACCATCTTCTATTACTTTACTCTCAGGTATTGTTTATCTTGTGACTTAGGTGTATTTCTGGTATGCAACAGATTGTTGGGTCTTGTTCATCAGTCCATTGATGTTGAGAGAGATTAATGACTAGTGGTTGTTAGATCCTTTGATTTTGCTGATAGTTATGGTAGTATGTGTGCTTGACTACTTTTCATTTTGCTACAGTGAGGTTATTTATTTCCTGTGTGTTCCTGACTGCAGTTAACTTTCTTGGGTTGTCTTTTTATTTTGTTCTGTGATCCACTGATTTTTAACTTGGGCTGTCTGTGTGACAACAGAGCCAATTTGGCTCATTGAAATAGGTACAGAACTGAAAACAATGGCTGTTCCTCCCTGTAATTCCATCAGTAACCAGTAACTCATAGAGAAAGAAGTAGGGCCTCTTTAGCCCCTTTCTGATACATGATTGGCTTTTAACAATTCCAGTCTTTATCAGACCTACTGCAGGTAAATGAAGTTGCTATACACTCATGATATGCCCATGCTTGTCCCTGAAGACATCTCACAGCTTTTCTTCCTATATTCTGGCTCTCAGATTCTTACCACTCCTTTTGCAATGTTCCCTGAGCCTTAAAGGAGGTGGTTTAAATGTTCTGTTTGGGATTTGTTTTTACATTTCTTCATAAAAATTAGGATTTAAATCTCTATGTATCTATTTTGGTCTTTTTTAAAAAGAGCTTATGGTTGCCAATAATTAATCTGAGAATACCCAGATGGAAGTAGGTGAGATAATATCCCAACAAATTCTTTTGTGGTGAGTAAAATGAAAAGTAAAATATGGAGCAAGAAATCTTGTTGTTTTTCACTTTGGGGAAAAATAACTCTCTCAAGTTCATAGTAATCACAGGGAAAAGCTTAGCAAAAGAAGAAGGCAGGAAAATAGAAGGGAGGGAGGGAAGGAAAAGGAGAAAAGAAAAGAGGAGAAGGGAGGGGAAGGGAGTGAAGGGGAGAAGAGAGAACAGGACAGGAGAAGAAGGGAGGGAAGGAGAGAGGAGAGAAGAAAAGAGGAGAATGGAGAGGAGATATAAGGAGAGGAGAAGAGAGGGAAGTGGAGAGATGGGGATGAGAGGGGACATTGAGATTTACCCATTTTTTTTTCAGTTCTTACTGAAGAACTTCCTAACTTGAATAATATATGGATTTGGAAAATGGAAGGGTTGAGTTTCAAGCATATAAATATCACAAGGGAATTATCTTCAGTTTTTAAAATGACTCAAATCCCAAAAGGTAACATTCTGAAGGTCATACTTTCAGGATGAAAGTTGAGGAAAGCAACCATAAAGTTTAATCAGATTTCCTTATTTGGGTTTCATATCACTGGGATAATTGAACAATTGTGAACACCTAGGTAACATGGGCACAGGAGGTGTTAGAGAAGTCAATTCCACTTGTGATTTTTTCCCCCTTGGGATGCTAGATGCTAAAAACCAGAAAATATGTTGTTTATAATCAAATGTGTTCAAAATTGGATTTAATATATCATTGTCCTACACAAATAATAGCACTCATCCATGTGGTTAACACTCCAATTTAGAAGCTGTTTCTAATGGATATCAAGAAATTAAATGGGACCTCATGAAACTGAAAAGCTTTTGTAAGGCAAAGGACAATGTAAATAAGATAAATCCATGGCCCACAGAATGGGAAAAGATTTTCATCAACGCTACATCTGACAGAGAGCTAACATCCAAAATATTTAAGGAACTCAAGAAATTAAACACCAACAAAACAGATAACCCAATAAAAAAAATGAAGTACAGAGCTACACCAAGAATTCTCAATAAAAGAATCGTAAATGACAAAAAAAATCACTTAAAGAAATGTTCAGCATCCTTAGTCACAAGGAAATGCAAATGCAAATGACTCTGAGATTCCAACTTACATCAGTCAAAAACTCAGGTAACAGCACATGCTGGTAAGGATGTGGAGAAAGAGGAACCCTCCTCCATTGTTTGTGGGAATGTAAACTTGTACAACCACTTTGGAAATCAATCTGGAGGTTTCTCAGATAATTAAGAATAGATACACCTCAAGATCGAGCTACACAACTCCTGGGCATATACCTAAAATATATTCCACTATACCACAAAGATACTTGCTCAACTATATTCATTGCCTCTTTATTCATAATACTGGAAACAACCCTGACATCCCTCAACTGAAGAATGGATAAAGAAAATATGTCACTACTCAGCTATTAAAAATAAGGAAATCATGTAATTTGCAGCCAAATTGATGGCATTAGAAAAGCTCATCCTGAGTCAGGTAACTTAGAAAGACATGCAAAGTATGTACTCACTTATAAGTGGATATTAGCCATAAAGTACAGGATAATAATGCTTCAGTCCACAGACCCAAAGAAGCCAAAGAGGGATCAAGGGAAGATGCATGAATCTCATTCAGAATAAGACATAAAACAGACATCTGAAGTAAATGGAGGGAGGGAACTGGATGAAAGAGGGGGTTGGAGGGAAAGGGGTGGGGAGAGAGTTGGAAATGGGAAGAACCAGCAGAAAGAACATAAATTGGCAGGGGAGGTGAATTTCTGGAACATCGGAAGGTACTGGTAGTCTATGGTGGTGACCCTAGCTGAGACTCAAAGCAGGTGGAAGTTAAGGAACCTGAAGTGGCTACCTCCTGTAGCCAGGTGGGACTTCTAGTGGATGTAGGGGGGCTACAATCCACCCATAAAACCTTCAATCCAAAATGTGTCTTGACTACAAGAAGTGTAGGGGTAAAGATTGAAAGAGTGGCAAAACAATGACTGGCCCAACTTGATACCCACCCCCATGGGACAGAGCCAACCCCTGTCACTATTAATTATACTCTGCTATGCTTGCAGGTCAGGAACCTAGCATCACTGTCTTCTGAGAGGCTTGACCCAGCAGTTGAAGGAAACTAATGCAGAGATCCACAGCCAAACAATAAGCCAAACTCAGGAGTTTTGAGGAAGAATAGCAGGAAGAAGAGAAGGAGATGGTGGGATCAAGGACACCACAAGAAGACCTACAAAGTAAACTAACTTGGGCCCATGGGTGCTCACAGAGACTGAACAACCAACCAAAGAGTATGCATGGGCTGTACCTAGGCCCCCTACACATATGTAATAGATGTGTAGGTTGTTGTGCATGTGGGTCCCCTAGAAATGTGAGTAAGGGTTGTCTCTGACTCTGTTGTCTGCCTTTGTATTGCTTTCCCTTAGCTGGGCTATCTTGTCAGTCCTCAATGAGAGAGAATTCATTTAGTCATACTGTGCCTTGAGATTCCAGGGTGGGTTGATACCTCTTGGGGTCTTCTCCTTTTCTAAGAAGAAGTGGGAGGGGGGAGTAGGAGTAGGGGGACATAAGGAAGGGGCTGGGAGGAGAAGAAGGGGGTGGCTTGGATCAAGCTGTAAAGTAATTAAATAAATAGATAGAAAATATTCAAAAAGAAATTATCATCCCTTTGTCTATATAGCATAGAGTAATAGTGTTATGATTAATTACTTATGGAAATAATCTAAAGATACAAACACAACCTAAAGAAACAGTTGTATACCTAGGTCTACTGGTTCAAAGGACTAGAGTTCTTAAGGAAAAGCCCCCTTTCCTGGAGTAAGCACTGTGATGCAGTTGTTATCTTTGTGGGAGTACACATGGAGTGGTCCTGGCATAGAGTGTCTTGAAAATTCATAAAAATATTCAGTAAGGCTATAGCTTATTTGTCCAGGTACATGTAAGTTTTTAACTTACAGGAATAAAACCAGGGCCTAGCTAAGTAAAGGATGCTGTCACTGAACCTTAGTCATTCTTTCACTAGTGGTAGGCTCTACGGTAGAGATTCAGACTTTGATACTTGGAACATTCAAACAACAGGGAATGGGTGGTCATAAGGAAAAATCTTGAGTCTGGCGAAGGAAGCAGGTCAGTACCTTGCTTGGCTATCATCATATAGGCTTCCTCGTGCAACAGGTGGGAACAAATACAGAGACCCACAGGCAGACACTATGCAGAGAGTGAGAGACCTTGGACACTCAGTCCTAAAATGATGTCTCCATCAAATCCCTCAGAACTTAGAGAACCCTGCAGGACAGGAGGCAGAAGGAGGGGATAGAGGAGATTGAGGAAACACAACTCTAAATAAACAGGATTGTCACACATATGAACTCACAGAGACTGAGGCAGTATGCCCAGGACCTGCACGAGTCTGCACCAGATGTGCTTCTAAAGCTGAAAGAAGTAAACACATGTTCCCATCTCTAACCAAGAAGATATTTCCAATTGATAACCACTTGCAAATAGAATTTAGTTTTCTTTAATGGTGTCTCACTAGGAAAACAAATTACTCTGAAAGGTAGGCTGCATGCTCAGTAGTAGATGGCCAACAGAAAACAAACTCAGTAGCATCATTGGACATTCCTTGTCTAATAATTGTCGTGGGTCAGGGATTTTCCTTTTATTTGTTTTTTAATTTATCTCATTTTAAATTATTTTTAATTTAATTTTACTTATATATTTTCTCTCTTTTTAGCCTAAAGGTCCTTTCTATATATATTATGGCTTCCAGTTAAATGTTTTCATGGAATTCTTGAGTGTGTAAATAAGTCAGTCTCTCCTACTGCTATATCTTTTTTCTTGTGCTTTTTCTTAGGCTTTTTCCTTTTGTTGGTTTAGTTCTACCCCAATGTGTTAATTTTTATTGCTATCATGTCATGTCATGTCATGTCATATTATCCCTTAGAAGCTTGATTGTTTTCTAATGAGAGACAGAAAGGAGGTGGATCCAAATGGGAAGGAGGTGGGGTACAACTGGGAGAAATAGAGGGAGGAGAAACTGTAATAAGGCTATAGAATGTGTGAAAAGAAACTATTTTCAATAAAAGAAACAATAAACATTAGCATTAAAAAAAGAAAAATCTTAAAGGAAGAGTAATATGATAAGGTGCTTATTTAATATCTCTAGCATCATGAAGTTTTATCATCTAACAATGCTGTATAGTTAGATTCCATAAAAATGTAAGAAGTTGGCTTTTTACAAAACCTTTTTTCAAGTAGATCTATAACCATTTGTTCTTTTAATTCCTTAAGTGAGGGCAATTTAATACCACTTTTAGAGCTTTTATTTTAATAAATAATTGCATGTTTGTTTAGTCCAGTTGGAAAAACAAACAAATCTGCAAGAGTTTTGTTCCCTACAATGCGCTAATTTCTAGTTACTTTTAGCTATATACAAGAACTAAAACCAAACCAGTTCTTCACATTCAGTGACAAAAAGGCTTTGTCTGACTATCTAAATTGACTTCCCACACAGGAACCTAAGTGATAGCAAGCTGTTAACAATAGTTGACTCATCCTTTAAATATCAGCTTCCTGCTTAAGTCATATCTCTCATGAAATGTCACCTCTTAGAGAGCTTCTTAACAATTCAAACAACTACCCTGAATCATTCTAGCCCCCTATCTTGTTTATTGCTAGCTGAAATACTACACATCCATCAGTTTGTGATACTCCCTATTCTAGAGCACAGTCTTTTTCAAAGAAGCTATTTATTTTATTCACTGATATAGTTACCATATCTATTTTATTAATTTTATATATCCTCAGCAAATGCTTCTAGAATGAATTTATAAAAAAAAAATCCAAAAGCTAAATGGCTTATTTTACACACACACACACACATACACAGATACTAGATTGTACTGTGAATACATTAGATCTGTGCCCTAAAAATGAAGAAACAGTTATATACAAATATAAGTTATCAATTTATGAACATCTCATTACCAATAAGCATATTTCCTGCAATGTTCCTAATGAAAATTTTACAATAAAGCTCATTAAAATTTTGAGAAAATACTTCCTTTGTAAAAATCATAGAAAAATACATGTATATGAGAAAACAATGATGTAGAGTATTTACATTTTAAATGCTTAGTTGTAAGTATTATTTTTGTCAAAAAATTAACACCAAAAGACTTAAGTCATACTGGATCATTTAGATTATTTCAAATTATAATCTGAGAATTGTTACTGAAGATATCTTTGACTCTGTATAGGTATGATCATGTATCTTTATGTTTTTTTTAATTTTTATTTTTTATTTTAATTACACTTTATTCAATTTGTATCCCCCCTGTTGTTCCATCGCCCTTCTATCAATCCCTCCCTTCCTCCTCCTCCACGCATGCCCCTCCCCAAGTCCACTGGTAGGGGAGGTCTTCTTTTTCCTTCCTTCTGATCCTAGTCTGTTAGGTCTCATCAGGAGTGGCTGCATTGTCTTCCTCTGTGACCTGGTAAGGCTGCTCCCCCCAAAGGGGGAGGTGATCGAAAAGCAGGACACTCAGTTCATATCAGAGACAGTCCCTGTTCCCATTACTATGGAACTCACTAGGAGACTGAACTGTTATGGGCTACATCTGTGCAGGGGTTATGGGTTATCTTCATACATGCTACTTGGTTGGACTATCAGTCGCAAGGAAGACCCATGTGCCCAGATTTTTTGGATCTGTTGCTCTCCTTGTTAGTAAGACCTGTCCCCTCCAGGTCTTACTAACTCAAAAACTCAAGTGACAGTACATGCTGGAGAGGTTATGGAGAAAGGAGAACCCTCCTCCACTACTGGTGGGAATGTTAACTTGTACAACCACTCTGAAAATTAATTTGGCGCTTTCTCAGACAATTAGAAATAGCTCTTCCTCAAGATCCAGCCATACCACTTCTAGGCATATATTTAAAAGAGGCTCAAGTACACAATAAGGACATTTGCTCAACCATGTTTGAAGCAGCTTTATTTATAATAGCCAAAAGCTGAAAACAACCAAGATGTCCCTCAACTGAGGAATAGATACATAAAGTATGGTACATCTACAAAATGGAATACTACTCAGCAATAAAAAACAAGGAAATCATGAAATTTGCAGGTAAATTTTTGGTGGGAACTAGAAAAGATCATCCTGAGTGCGCTATCCCAGAAGCAGAAAGACACACATGGTATATACTCACTCATATAGACATATAATATAGGATAAACCTACTAAAATATGTACACCTAAAGAAACTAATCAAGAGGGAGGACTCTTGTTATAATGCTCAATTCCTATCCAGAAAGGCAAAGAGGCTGGTCATCAGAAGAAGGAGAAAATGGGGAACAGGAGTCTGCCACAGAGGGTCTCTGAAAGGCTCTGCCCTGCAGACTATCAAAGCAGTTGCTTAGACTTATGGCCAACCTTTGAGGAGATTGCAGGGAATCTTATGAAAGAAGTGGGAGTTAGTACCTTTACGGTTTTAAGGCTCCCTGAGGAGGTGTTAGTGGAGGTTCAAAAGAGGTAAAGTTTGTTTGTAGAGCATAGAGCCTCCCCAGGTGGACCTGAAAATGGCTGTGATTCTCAGCACCAATGGCTTTGTTCTGCTATGTCAGCTATCGCAGCTCTTCTGCTTGCCAAACTATTAAGTGCATAGCCAAGGCTTAAGGTAACACAAGAGTTAAAGAATGTGTGTCTGGAGAGATAAGAATTCTGGATGAGAGTGAGGTAATGGGAAAAGGGACTGCCTCTGACATAATCTGATTGGCCTGCTCTTTGATCACCTTGCCCTGAGGGGGGAGCAGCCTTACCAGGCCACAGTAGAGGACAATGCAGCCACTTTTGATGAGAACTGATAGACTAAGATCAGAAAGAAGGAGAGGAGAACCTCCCCTATCAGTGGACTTGGGGAGGGGCATGCATGCAGAAAGGGGAGGGAGGGTGGGATCGGGAGGCGAGGAGGGAGGGGCTTATGGGGGGATACAAAATGAATAAAGTGTAATTAATTAAAAAAAGAGAAACTGGGAAAGGACAGAAAAAGACATTGGTTAATTCTTGGTAAAAAACAAACAAACAAACAAACAAAAAAACAGGAGATAACCTAGAAACCCTGCACAAATATAGCCCAAGGTAGCTCAGTATACAAGTGGGTTTCCTAGTAAAGGGAACAAGGATTGTCTTTGACATGAACTCAGTGGCTAGCTCTTTGATGACCTCCATCTAAGGGGTGGGGGTAGCCTTACTAGGCCACAGAGGAAGACAATGCATGAGGCCTGATGAGACTTGATAGGTTAGGATCAGAGGGAAGGGGAGGAGGACCTCCCCTTATCAATGCACTTGGAGAGAGGCATGGGAGGAAATGAGGAAGGGAGTGTGGGATTGGGAAGGGATGAGGGAGGAGGCTATAGCTGTGATACAAAGTGAATAAACTGTATTTAATAAAAAAATATTTTAAAAAAGAGCTCAAGTGGGCTCAAAGGAAAGTGATAAGTAAATTCAATTAGAGAGAAAAGAACAAGATGATAAAAAGAAGTTTAAAACAGGTCCCCAAATGCCAACAAATGAGGAGTACAAAGAAAATGCTAAAGAAGAAAAAATATTGTAATGACAAAAATGGAAAAAAAAATGTAACCACACAATAACATGAAAATAAAGACCTGATCATATCGTCACAAACAGAGTAGGGTACAGTGAGGAAGAGTAATACCCCAAACTTTTTCATTGAAAACCATGTACGGTAGGCATAATAATGGTCCCCAGTGCTAGCCACATACCAGTTCCTGAAACCTATGAAAATGTTGCCTTGTGTTGTGATAGGGCAGTAGTGATAAACCTTCCTGATGCTGCAACCCCTTTATACAGTCCCTTATGTTGTGATGATCCACAACCAAAAAAATTATTTTCATTACTATTTCATAGATGTATTTTTTCTACTGTTATGAATCATAATGTAAATATTTTTGGAGATAGAAGTTTGCCAAAGGGGTTGAGTAGTTTACACAGGTTGAGAAACAATGTAACAGAGACTTTGCACATGTAAATTAGTACATGGAACTTGAACAGAGTGTTCTGGACCATCAGGGTGGGATCAATCTAATCCAATGGGTCTTTAAAAGAAAGAAATTGCCCACTGGAATCTTCCAGAGAGATAGAAAGAAATTCACAAAGGCTCCCAGAGATGCACACTACTGGACGAGCATATGTGCACACACACACACATTTTATATAAACTTGATATTCAAGAATACTACTATAATATTTACAGAACTAAGCCTTTGATTTCCTTTGTTATTTGGATGAGAATTCATCTCCAACGTTTCAACTCCATGATCCTCATGGGAACAAAAATGTACTAGTGTGTTTTTTTCAAGATTTGTCACATATTTGGCATTAATTTTTCCAAAGAAATAGTCATCACATTTTCCTTCCTCCCACCATTGTGTCCTTTCTCTTTCTTAAACTTGCTTCCTAGACCCATATATCTAAAGAGATGATTCTGTAAAAAAATGTTTTAAATTCCTAGAGTTAATATTTATATGCAGCTGTGTTTTTATTGTCTTTAACTATCAAGAGAAACAGATTGCTTTTCTATATTAAAATATGACATTAAGAAAAAAAATAAAGGATAATGATGATAACTAAATCAGTTGAATAAGATGAGTAATTAACTTTTAAAAGGTGAAACAGTTATGAAAATCAGTATTCTTAAGTCAAGATGTCAGATTAGATACATGCATGTACATTCCTTTTTTTCCAAGACCCATGTACAATAAATTATCAAAAACACATTTTCAGCAAGAGTGAAACCAGAAGACCAGGAAATCCAGTAAGACACAACACTGGTTATGTTTAATGATGAAGCCACAGGATCCTGAGAGGTTCCCTGGGCTTCAAAGAGAAGATGTAAAGAGAGTTCAATGATATAACTGATCAAAACTAAATCCAGAGTTGGACCTGGAGCAATTTGAGGCATTGTGAGTGAATTATCAGAGCAGAACATAAGAGCTGAGCCTGTCCTATGTCCTGCTTTATACTCTCCTGTGTATACAAAACATCTATCAGTACTGGGTGTAATGTGAAGATAAAGCTTTTGACTTATATTGTGTGAGCATTGGGGTCCTAATTAAAAGACATGGGTATCTGACTTTTGACAACACAATAGGCAGCCATCTACAAACTGACAGCAAGCCCCCATTGCTGAAGACATCACCCACACAGCTCCTTGAATATGGAGTGGTCAAATAGTTCCTATACAGAACCTTCACACCCATGTCTATGACATAGAAATGTGCTCTGCAGGCTACCTAAAGACAAAAATAGGCACCAATCCAACCACAAATCGTTGATCTATAATCTGTCTTGCAAACTATACTATGGCAATGGTGACACAAACCTTGTGGGAGTAATAAATTGATGTTTAATTTGACTTAAGGCCCACTCCGCAAGCTGGAACCCATAGGTGACACTGCTTTGGTGACCAAGAACCAGAGTCTAGATAGCTCAGAGACACAGGGTAAGGCCAAATAAATACTACTGGTCTAGAACAAAGTAACAATAAAATGGCTCCTAATGATATTCTATTATACTCAGAGAATGGCACCTTATGCAACCAACATCAGAAAGGCTTCCTCCTGTAGCAGTTGGAATACAGAGACCCACACCAAGACATTATGGAAACAGACAGGAGGGAATGGAGGGAGAGGGAGAAGGGGGAGTAGAGAGGGAGAGAGAAAGACAGAGGGAGAGACAGAGGGAGAGACAAAGACAGAGAGAGACCTTAGAATATACACCTCTAAATCCCTATCCTCAGAGTTCAGGGAACACCATGGAGTAAGAGGCAGAAGGAAGGGACAGGAGAATAAGGCCCTCTAAAACAACTGAGCAAAGCTCGTATTAACTCAGAGAGACTGAAGCAGAAATCATAGGGCTTACATGGGTCTGCACCAGGTCTTCTACATATGTACAATAGCTTTCAATTAAGGCGTTTTTATTTTAATTAATTTATTTTTTATTAATTACAGTTTTTCACATTGTATCTCAGCTGCAGCCCCCTCCCTCATCCTTTCCCAAATCCACTTTCCCTCTCTCATCTCCCATACCCCTCCCCAAGTCCACTAATAGGGGAGGTCCTCCTCCCCTTCCCTCTGACCCTAGTCTATCAGGTCTCCTCAGTACTGGCTGCATTGTCTTCCTCAGTGGCCTGGTAAGGCTGCTCCCCTCTCAGTAGGAGATGATCAAAGAACCAGCCACTGAGTTCACTTTTATGGGACTCCTGAATGTGTAAAAGAGTGAGTCTCTTCTACTGGGGCTCTTGTTGTGGACGTTTTGGTTTATGGTATATGAACATGTTTTTGTTAAAATTTCAAGTTGGTGATTTTAGTTTGTCCACCCTTGTTAATTTGACTTTGAGAGGGATAAATATGACAGCCCAGAGGAAAAGGGAGTGGCTGCTTAGAGGAAGACTGCTTGCTGCTAGTTCATTCTACTGTGGCATTTGCTGTTTGCTGAAATCCTGGTTATCCTGACCTCTGGATTTCTGAATGACTGATATTGGTATTGCCCCAAAAAGAATCCTATGAGTCTACCAAGTGGAAAGCATCAGAGAGAATTCCACTGCTGTCCTTACTAACCTTCTTTCCCTCCTACCTGGTACTGTGGGTGGTGGTGGAAGGGAGGTATAAGTGTTTAATAACCCTAAATAAAGGGTGTTTTTTTTTTAAATTCAAGGTCAACGGGCTCTTTTATTTTTCTGTTGGCTTGTCTTATCCAACTTCAATATGATGGTTTTCATTGTATTTCTTATGTTCTGTTGTCATCTCAGAGAAGATCCATATTGGAGAGCTATGAGGAGGGACTGGCAGGAGTAGAAGAGGGGAAGGAGTGTATTCGTATTATACTGTATGAGAAAACCATCTACTGTTAATAAAAGGAAAACAGCAAAAAACAACATTTTTTATCAGAAAATCAAAGCAATTAAGAAGGCACATCCTTCATGTTGGATAATGATGGTCTTTTCATCCATTCAGAAATATTGTATTGTCACTATCTGTGTTTGTACATGTGAGTGTCAAAAATTCTCTTTGTCATTAAAAAAGGATATGGCTTTGAAGCAACTAGCCTGAAAGAAATTGAGATAAAACAAAACAAGACAAAACAAAACAAAACAAAACAAAACACAGAAGCATTAGACGTATCTCCTTCAAATGATACGCTATTTAGTAGCTCATATTCGCCTCACATGGCATGCATGGCCATTAGGATCTTCATCCACAATTTCATATGATTCCTCATTGAGGCATGCTTTTGAAAGGTACAGGAGGCGAAACAGGCTCTAGCAGTAAGAGGCACTGGAAAGTAGATGCTATGGTTACAGTTCTTGTGGACACTAAAATCGAGGTAGAGAGCATATTGTTGGGAGGTCCACAGTCTCTGCTACCATCTTCAATAAAAGGTTCCCAAGCCTGAAGGATAACAGCAGTGACTCTGTATATAAATGGACAGAGCTTCAAACTTATCTTCATCTCTTATTTGCTATTGACCTCAGTACGTCACTCAATTCTTGATTTATCAATTTCTTCCTAAAGAACATGTTGTGTCTTACTGGATTTCCTAGTCTTCCGGTTTCACTCTTGCTGAAAATGTGTTTTTGATAATTTATTGTACATGGGTCTTGGGAAAGAAGGAATGTAAATGCATGTATCTAATCTGACATCTTGACTTAGAAATACTAATTTTCATACCTGTTTCACCTTTTAAAAATCAATTACTCATCTTATTCAACTGATTTAGTTATCATCATTATCCTTTGTTTTTTTTTGTCCAAATCATATTGGAATACCAAAGAAGGTGTTGCAAATGCAAGATTGTAACCCAGTGTCTGGCAAGTCATGAAAGCCATATTCATGTCACAGAATCTTATCAGCACCATATTCTTTTCATTCTGCCTTCATATGGTCATGTGTTACAGTCACTTACATGCCCTTCTTCTAAGTCACCTGGAAACCTCAAGCACATGCTATCTCCAAGTTCTGTGCTGCCTTCCACCTGGATGTTTGTGTCAGGCAACTCTTGAACTCCCAACACTAAATAATGTTCTCGATTGAGAACAGAAAGAAGGAAACAATCCACAAACCAGAAATCTTTTCTATAACAGGAAAAGATGCCCTAGTTGGCAAAGTAGCACTGCCAAGCATGAGAATATGAGTTCAACTCCCCAGAACCTATGTAAAGAGACAGGCATGGAGGCACATGTCTGCAGCCCTAGTGTTGAAACTCCAGGGCCAGCTAGTCTTACCAAACTGGTGAGTTCAAAGTTTAGTGAGAATCCGTATTGCAAAATAAGGTGGAGAGAAAGTGAAGAAGGCATTTATGGCAACCTTTTGCCTCTACACACACACACACACACACACACACACACACACACACACACACATACACACACACCATTAAAATCTGTTGATAAAATTAAAAGAATGATGAAGTCTACATTTTTTTTAAGGTTTCAGAAAGTGAAAGCAAACATGAATCAAAGGTCTTTCTTCTATTGGTTTTGTTTATTACAAGGTGATGTAACCTCTATAAACTCTTAATATCTCTTGTTCTGGCTGGTGTTACAAATTTTCACCTCTCTCCATCTCACAAAGTATAAATAGTTCATGTGCGTGTCACACAGTTAAGGTCTACAAATTATACAGTCCTTCCTTACACAAAGTAAAATCTTGCCATTAATCACTGGGTCTAATTCAGTTGCTGGTCTTTTACTCACTTAACTAGATATAATATCCTGCTGCTGAAACAATAAAACCAAAGCGATAGCTCAAAATGCATTTGAGCTCCTTAAAATTGAGAAATGAGTAAGATTTTTTTTTTTTTTTTACTCGGCTGTTTTAAATTGTATTACCCAGAGACACTATCTGTAGGTAGAGAACTTTACTATATATCAATAATCATTTTTTATGATTAAAAACTGATTTCCTATCCCTTAAATTACAAAATGAGTTGCCACTCTCCAGTAAATTACTTGAGGAAAACTACGTTCTCTAAAAAATAAAGTCAGTGATCAGTTTTAGAAAAATAAGTAAACATCCTGCTCTTTCTTTTAAAATGTTAATTTCATGAATTATCTTTCTTAAAACATGTCCCATGTGAGTAGAAATGACCTGAAAACAATGGCCCTGTCACAGTGTTCATAATGAATTCCATTCAGTATGGCTCAAAGACTTTGAACATAAAAATGAACATTCAAGATATTAAAAAGTTTCACAGAGAAGTCTATTTCTTTACCACAATTTCTTCCATTCAATATGTTATTTATGCATTGAAATATTCTGTATTTTTCTCTGCTTTGCCACTTGAGTTCCTTTGTATTGTTTCTTAGTCACTTTTACATTTGGCATTAGAAAAGATAAAATGTTCCAGAAGCTGGAATCTACCCTTTAAAGATGACAAGAAGGAATCTGCAAACAAATTATGTTTTTGAGAGTGTGGAATTCTATGAACTCACACCAGCTAAAAAATATGTGCCATGAGATTTCACAAATAAAATCCTTTAGCAACAAATGGCAATATTTATATTTTCAACCCATTTAAAAGTTAGGAAAGAAATCCCACCATTAATTTATTTGTCTGTTATTTAGAGACCTTAAGTGTCCAGAACATAATTTTTTAATTTTTTTTAAAAATTTATTAAAATTTATTCACTTTGTATCCCAGCTGCAGTCCACTGCTTCATCACCTTCCAACCCTCCCTCCATCCCTCTTCTCCTCCCATGCCCCTCCTCAAGTCCACTGAAAGGGGAGGTCCTCCTCCCCTTCCCTCTGACCCTAGCCTATCAAGTCTCATCAGAACTGGCTGCATTGTCTTCCTCTGTGGCCTGGTAAGTCTGCCCCTACCTCAGCTGGAGGTGATCAAAGAGCAGGCCCATCAGTTTATGTCAGAAGCCATCCCTGTTCCCCTTACTAGGGAACCCACATGGACACTGAGCTGCCATGGGCTACATTTGTGCAGGGGTTCTAGGTTATCTCCATGAATGGTCCCTGGTTGGAGTATTAGTCTGAGAAAAGTCCCCTGGGCCCAGATTTTTTGGCAAAACATGATCTTAAAATGGGTAGTAACACTAACATTTTCTCATGAACTTTCTTCTCAAATCAGCATGCCCTGGAACCCCTCCTACCTTGGGCCACAGAGGGGGGAGTTTAGAGTTGTGTACACAACTAAACTACCTTAATGAGCTAGTTATCTGGTTTTCTGTGGTGGCCTTCAATTTTGTGTTCATTTATAGCCAAGCAGCAGAAATTTGGGAGCTAAGAAGGAGGTCTATGATAGATAGGGAAATGAAGAATATCAGCATGTAATGTAACCAGCAAACAATCCTAAAAACTTTTAGGCTCTCAGAGAGACTCTCCATTCAGCAGAGTTTTGCCAAATAACTTCCTCCAAAAGGGAGGCTCAAATGCTTAGTGAAAGGAGGCTCCATCTGGATTCCGAACTAGGAAGGCTGTTGTGGATCCTGAGTCCTTGAACTCACAGTTTATGAACCAGGCTCATAGGCAGAACCTGGGTCGCTGAAATGCTACAAGACTTGGCTGTAGCCTAGTCTGAGGAAGACTGTGAAGTATTCCTTTGGGTTCTTATGCTAATAATTTTCAAGAAAATGGAAAACAGCCTCAAAGAATAGTATTCTAATCATCAGGAGAATGGGTACAAGCATTTCCCTAGTAATCCCTTCTGACTGAATGATCACATTTACTGCATTACTCCTATTTCCAAATTCTCAGCCTGTGAGGCGATTTGACACTTGTAATTTTACCTAACAGATTCAAAGCACCATGCACAGAGGTGAATAAGCAGACTGCTTAAGCTCTTGTGGAATTTTTGCATACACATGTTTGCTGACTTACACTTCTGATTACTTAGCATGGTGAAATATTCACATTAAAAAGTCTGCCATAAGATGATAACATCACAATAAAGATACATCCATTTAATTCTCTTCTAGTAAAAAGTTATTGATAGTGGGCTAAACTTGCATTTTTTTTTAAACTAGCAATCTCCAGAAATTTAGGAAACCAGTAGAAAACGCCATTCGTTCCATCCCTCCTTGAGAGATTGTTGGATGTTAATAGTTGTTGTGGAGGAAAGAAGCCATTTTCTTCAATGATGTGGATATAGATGAATTGTACTTGCTCCAGTAAATAGTCTTCCACATGCAGGGATGAAATGAATTAAACTCCATGAGTGGGACACATACAAAGAGAAGATATAAAAGTAGGAGAGGAATGAGTGAGGGAAATGGGATGGGGTGACAGGGATAAAATGACTAAATTCCAAAATGTAAATGAGTAAAACTGTCAATAATAATAAAAAATTAAACCTGTACAAATACATATGAGACCAGTCTGGGGCCTGTCAACACATCAGAAAATCAATTTGACTCTCAAATATAACATTTTGTAGTTCTATCCTTTTCTGGGACTTTATAAAATTTAATATTAATGTTAATTTTTAGTAAAACACAAACCACACGTATAGTATTGTTGAAATTTTTGAGCCTAGATTGAGTTTCTAAGAGTTCTCTACTTCACTAGATAAAACAAGAGGTTTTGCCTTCTTAGTTTTTCAGCTGGGTGTGGTTTCTGGATTTGTAATTACACTGATTTTCCCATGAGTCACACTTGTTCCTAATATATGCCAGACTTTCCTTCTTGGATGCTTGAAGAGAAACTTCTCTTCAATAATGGAACACTGGAAAGTGGTGAGGAAACCATCAAGAGTATCCAGTTAAATCAGACAAAAGACAGCCTGGCATTTTAAAGTAGAGATTCTTCTATGCGTTTACATGAGAAAGACCAGAAAGACTTGTTTTGTTTTTCTAACATTATTTCTTTTTAAAATTTATTTTATAATTAATTACAGTTTATTAACTTTGTATCCCAGCTGCAGCCCCCTCCCTCATGCCCTCATAATCCCACTCTCTATCTCTCATCTCCTCCCATGCCCTTCCCCAAGTCCACTGATAGGGAAAGTCCTTCTCTCCTTCTCTCTGACCCTAGCCTATCAGGTCTCAGGACTGGCTGCATTGTCTTCTTCTATGGCTAGATAAGGCTGCTCACCCATCAGGGAGGTGATCAAAGAGTCAGCCACTGAGTTCATGTCCCTGTTCCCATTAGGCAGCAGGGTATTAAAGGAGATGCTGAAACTCATAGCCAAACTTTGGGCATAGTGCAGGGAATCTTATGAAAGAAAGGGGAGATAGAAAGACCTGGAGGGGCCAGGAGCTCTACAAGTAGGGCAACAGAACCAAAAAATCTGGATAAAGTGCTCTTTTCTGAGACTGATACTCCAACCAAGGTCTAAGCCCAGAGAGACTTGTAAAACATGCATTATTGGGCCATTGTCTAAGAGATGTGGGTTCACTGGGGGTTTGATGGGGCCTGTGGTTCAAAATGTGTTGCAGATACTGCAGCTCCGTGTTGCAATAGCATTGGCCTCTCAGACTTAACATTACTGACCTTTGCACTCATGGGCATCTTCATTACAGTAACATTCTTTCAGTAGCATTCCCTGTGCCCCAAACACTAGATGATTCTAGTATCTCCCTTTAAAATGCTTTCACATATGGTCAAATGCCCTCTGGGAACCAAATCGTTATCACTGAGAACTGTTAGCTCTCTGGCTTAGAGTACAGACTCAAAACAAACAAACAAAAAAAAAATTAAAAAAATTAAAAAGAAGACAGCTAAAAGGAGAATGCAGTGTAACCATTATGCTACCCTTTGATTCTGCATAGCAGGATACATTTTGTTTAAGAAAGGGTTCATTTCCCATAGAGCTATTCAAAGCACAGATTAAATGGTATGTTTGATAATGTGTCATGGGCTCTGGATGCCAGACATTCCCCTCTTGGATTCTTGAAATGAAACTTCATATCTTCTGTATTTGTGCAGGTTTTTAATTTTTTATTGTTGACAGTTTCACTAATTTATATATTGAGACATACTTCTTTAACCCCTTCCAGTGCCCCTTGGTCACCCCCCTACTACTCTCATGACTTCTCTTTATATGGCCCACTCACCATTTTAATTCACCAAGTTTAATTTACCTCTTATCTGAATGTAGGAGACTTTCCCCTCTTGGGTGCTTGGAATACCCAAACCATCACTAGGTGGGAATTTGTGAGTGTTTAGACAAACAAACAAACAACAACAAAAAAAATCAGTCCTTTATGAGTCAACACCCTCTAGATTTTGTAACCATAGACAGGTAATTTTCTAGCTGGTGGTTAAAAACAAAACAAAACAAAACAAGAGTATGTACCTAGTATTTAAAATTCCAGTCAGAGACAATAAGATAAACCCAGTATGTATTTCTATTATTACAAGTTCTAAAACCTAATTCCATGACTAACAGGTAGAATATGTGAGTATCCTGAAACTATTTTGATTTTAAGACATAGATATATTTCTCCACCTGTCCCCAAGGCCATGTGCTATGCCAATTTTTCAAATCTATTTTATCACAACCACACTAGATGATAAGAATCATCTACTAAAGAACAAAAACAACCAAAGAGGCAGTGAAATTTTGCAAGAAATTGACCAAAAGGTTAAGGCAAAATTCATCCCATATCTTGTCAATACTCTCCCATAACGAGCACTGCTGTTAGTTTGACATTTCGCCACCAGGAGGAGCACAGAACTTTCACACACACGCAGGAGCATTTATCAGATGGGCGTTCCAGAGGCTGGATGACTAGAACTGAATAAACCTTTTAGTTCCTAACAGGATAAAAATATCTGCTGGCGTAAATTCAGGAGAAAAGACTGTACAAATCACTTCTGCATACAAAGTTCTTTTAAGCTTTTTTATTCCAAACATTGTAACAACAGCTATTTTTGATCCCGGAAGATGACAGATGACAAAGTAAATTGTCTTGGTGTTCTTCTCTTCCTTTAAGTTCCTTAAGTTAGTGTAAGTTAGTGGTCTGAAGTTTGGAAGTCACAAAACTGCATGACCAATGACCAACAGGGTTTTTGTTGCAAGCAGCAACACAGACAAGAGTGACTTGACAGAATAGAAAGGAGTATCCATTTAGCTTCAAACCAAGTATTAAATGATGACAAAGAAAATGAAAACAATGGTGATGACAGCAATGGTTGATGAAATGTAAGAGTTGGTTAAGGTAGTGATGGCAATAATAAGGATGGTGATAAGAAGAAAGAGTTAACCTAAACTCTACCATGATAAAAATCAATCCTACACTACACTATTTGCAGTAGTAACTAATGAAATTCTCATTTTCACTGTTGGAGGAAGCTGTAGAGACTGTCTTCATTTAATTCTAAAGACGGAATTTTAGATGTTCTGATTGTTCTCAAAAACTTTCAATGCTCATCAAGGCAAAAATAAATAAATAAATAGGTAGACATGTTTATGTTATCAAAATATTAATGCTCGTTCCAAAGAAAGCTATACAAACAAAAGCGGCATCTGCATTTGATGAAATTTTGGTCCATTTTCATTGGCATATGGAGAAGGTAATCTAGGAACACGTATGCTATACGTTTTATGTCATGCCATAAACTAGGGTATTTTCATATTATCATTCACTGCCTATAATTGTTTCTATATTTGCAATCTTTTCCCAGTCAACAACCTATCTTTGCCATGACAGAGCAGAAAATGTGGCTACTCGGGACATACGCAAAACAAATACCATCCACATTTATAAGTTTGAAACATGGAGTCCATATTTGTTAAACTATTCAAATCAAATTCTAATTTCAACAACTTACACAACCATTTATGCTTGTCTTACTTCTAATGCTTCATCTCAAAGGAAGAGAAGAATACCAATATAGTTAACTTTATCATCTGTTAGCTTCCAGGGTCAAAAATAGTTGTTGCTGTAGTGTTTTGAATTAAAAAGAAAAAACAAAAGCTTACAAGAGTCACTGAGATCTCACCCAAACAAGTCAAAATACAAAAGAAACCGTCACTAACAACCCCCTCCCAAAAGAAAACGCACCTATATTGAATGTCAAAAGTAGTGAGAACAAGAAGCAGCTCCTGCTCCTCTTACTTGGGTATCCACATGGAGACTGAGCTGCCAGTTGGCTACAACTGAGCAGGGGTCAAGGTCCTCTCCTTGCATGGTACATCAATCTCTGCAGGACGCCCAGTCTCAGTTTTAAGCTTTGTTGGTCTCCTGTCCCCTCCATGTCCTTCTATCTTCACCCCCTCTTCTTCCACAAGTCTCCCTTCACACTGTCCAAAGTTTGGCTGTGAGTCTCAGCATTTGCATCGATTCCCTGTTGGGTGAAGTCTTTCTGAGGACCCTCTATAACTTGAACCAAGCAAGTGAAAGACTTGTATGAAAAACAAACAGTCAAACAAACAAAACACAAAACTTCAAGACTCTGAAGAAAGAAATTGAAGAAGATATCAGAAGATGGAAAGATCTCCCATGCTCGTGACTTGGTAGGATTAACATAGTAAAAATGGACATTATACCAAAAGGAAACTACCAATTCAATGCAATTCCCATCAAATTACCAACACAATTCTTTATAGACTGTGCAAGAAAAATCCTCAACTTCATATGAAATAACAGAAAAATCAGAATATCTAAAACATATATTTTGTTAGCCAGTTTTTCTGTTACCCAGTCTTCCTATATGGCCAATTTGTACCCTACAATTTTAGACCCCATTGTAATTTGCTAATCTCTAACATTTCCCTCACTTTCACATATAAATAAACATGTAAAAATTTTTTAAAAAAGTAGTGAGAACAAAGTATCTTTCTTATTTTGATGTCACATTTCCCTTGGAGTCACTGGCTAGAAATAGACCTGAATGGAGAAGTGTCTATGTGAACTTCCGTCACATTACTACCAATGATCATTATATTTGTGTCTAGGTATGTAAACTCCACATATATTAGATATCATGTTTTCTCTTGGCAAAAGTCACTCTGAGCCTCTCCTCTACATAAATGACATAAATCAGAATGGCATTCACCAGAACATTCCAAAATCAATAGGGCATGACTTTTTAAGTGCCTTTCTGCAGGCTATCTTTAGATCAGCCAACGAAGTTCTACAGAGCAGGAATGGGAGTCCCAGAAAGAAACACCAGGCTTCATGGTTTCCTGTGGAGAAAAAAAATCTGAAAACTCTCAAGGGGATCTTATTCCTGATCTAAAATGACTTAAAACGCACAGGAGTGCGGTAGCAAGTTGGCTTCATGGGTAAATGCATTTTCCATGCAAGCTTGACAACTTGACTTTCATACTTATGACCTCCAGTTAAAAGGAGAAAATGGACTCCCAGAAGTTGTCCTCTGACCTCTACTTGCCTGCTGTGGCACATGCATGACCTACGGTACACATACACACATAGTGTAAAGGTACCTAATTAAAAAAAAAACAAACAAAAAACAAACAAACAAAAAACAAAAACAAAAACAACTCAGGATCCCAAAGTCGAGCAATCCTGGGACTGCAAGGGCTTCTTTAACTGGGTGTTCTTAGTAAGAAAACTGAGATCTAAGATCAAGCTGAAAAAGATTGTGAAGGAAACTTCCTGATTAGCTAGGTTGCCTTTTCTTTCTCATCCATCACCTTTCTCCGCACACCAGCTAAGCAGACACACAAACCTTACTAATATTTATTACAGAGGTTTTATTTTTGAGTCATTGCCTTTGCTACTTTCCATAAGTAGCTTTTCTATTTGGATATCACTTTCTGATCCAGATGCTGAATCTTATGGAAAAAAAAAAATCAACCAATATAATAGTGAGGAAAGTGGTTCTTCTTATACTGCTTCACCTCTTTTAAAATGGTATCAAAACATCCACTTCCTGTTATTTAGCTCTGTATATAAATTTCAGTCGGTCAGAGCCAAACATCTGGGCCCAGGGGCGCCTACAGATAGGCACCTGTGCCAATACTCCAACCAAGAAAACCGCTCAGATGAAATCCATAGGCTGCTCAGTTTCCTAGTGGGTTCCCCAGTAAGGAGATCAGGGGCTGCCTCTGACATAATTCAATGACCAATCTCTTTGATCACCTCTCCCTGGGGGTGGAGAGCAGCCTTGCCAGGCCACAGAGGAAGATGATACAGCCAGCCCTGATCAGACCTGATAGGCTAGGGTCAGAAAGGAGAGGAGGTCCTCCCTTATCAGTGGACTAGGGGAGGGGCATAGGGAAAAAGAAGGAGGGAGGCTGAGATTGGGAGGAGATGAGGGAGGGGCTATAGCCTGGAAACAAAGTGAATAAATTGTAATGCATAAAATAAATAAATTAAAGATAAAATAATATTCAGATGGTTATAGTTTATGAAGAAATAAGCTAAGAAGTGATGACACTTGAAAATATGAGGACTAGGGAGAGAGTGGCAAGATGATGCAAAAACAATAGGAAATAGAGTTGGAGCCTGAAAAAACGGAACAGGCTATTTCTACTTGCTATTGAGCATAAACTAGAAAAAACTACTAGCACATAAACTCTATTTCCATCATTATCCCATTTCACAGTTGAAAATAGGACTATGAGTAAATAAATAGATAATGGAATTTCAATGATTAGAAAAAGTGCAAGGAATTGCACAATATCAAATTTTTAGAGGATAAAAGTCTATAAAGACAATGAGATAAATAAAATTACCTAAGTGAATTCATCACTTAAGTTCCAAACAAGATTTTGACTCTAAGCTCAACCTACTTCCAACAACCTGATGCTGTCTCTCCTTTTCTCATGAACACAGCCAAATGTGTGGATATGAATAAAACTTTTTTCCACTAAAGGGAACAAAGCGGCTTGGGGGCTGAGTTAAGTTAGTAGAGCGCTTGCCTAGAATAAGGAAGGTCCTGGGTTTGAACCCGAGCACCACATAAACCAAGCATGTGTCACCATACCTGTCCTCTTAACACTCACGAGTTCATGATCATCCTGGGCTAAATAGTGAGTAAACTAACCTGGGCTACATGATACCTTGTCAAAAAAGAAAAAATATTAATATTGTATCAGGGTGGTAGTGGTGGTGGTAGAGGTCCATGCCTTTAATCCCAGCACTTGGGAGACAGAGGCAGGAGGATCGCTGTCACTTCAAGGCCAGCCTGGTCTACAAAGCAAGTTCCAGGACAGCCAGGGCTAAACAAAGACTGTGTCTTGAAAAACTGAGAGATTGAGAGAAAGAAGCCAAAAAATCTCTAGAAATCCATTTTATAATAACTGTGATAGATAGCCAAGATGGGTGAAAATGGCATAAGTTTTAGAAATGAGATAATTTGTGTTTCTTTGGATAACTTGCCAAATGAAAGATGGTTTTTTCTGGTGAGGCACCACCGAAATACCCACAGGGATGCCAAGGGATCAAAGGGTACTAAAAGCATAGGGCTTAAGGCAAGGCCAAGTAAGTAGTTAGACGGCAGGAGAGTAGCCCATCTTGTGGGATGCGGAAAGGTGAATCCAGACATGATGAGATACCTGAGGCCTGGGCTGGTTTGCCACACCCAGTTTAACTGACCATAATAGGATCCTTGGAGCTCTGTAGACGTGAGTTGTCATATGCTAATACTCAGGTTTGGCCACAGGGCCCTTTAAATAACACACAAACCAAGCTTACTATTCTGAAGAGAAAAATAACAGGCAGGTGAGGACCAAAAGAACAAACAGATCATGGTCAAGGAAATAAAATAGACTCTCCCAGTATCTTGAAACACACTTAAGAATTTACAAAATGTGAGCGTGTCATCTAAGGATGGAAAAATCAATAAGAGGAAGCACAAAGAAAAAGAAAAATCTATAAATAGCAAAAAGGAAAAAATAGATGGGAACTAAGGATAATGACCTGCTAGCAGGGGAGTAAATACCTATTCACAATCAAGGTTTTTCCAAGTGCAATGAGGTTAACAGTTGCCATGTGGGACTGTAAGAAGGTAACAATCAAAAGGTCATAAATGAAGTGGACTGGATTGCAGAGACAGCTTCCTTACAAGCCCAGATCTAAGTAAAAGAGAAACACTTGGAGAAAACATATGGTTAAAAACAATGAAAAATACTAACAAGGAATAGGCTAGAGTCTCATGAGCATGCTGCTGAAGAAAGCAGCCTGCAGGTGAATAGAGGAAGGTGATCAAAGAAGGCTAAAGGCACTAAAGCTAGATTGACCTCCAGGTGAGGAGAGCAAGCTTGGTTGTTCCCTGAAGTGCTATATTTACGTGCCCGACACTGCAAAATTAAGCTGGGCTTTCCAGAAGGAAAACTTGGAATTGCATATCAGTAAAATATTAGGCCCAAGCAGTTGCTTGCACACACAGAGTATCCAGTCACTATAGCCAATAATTTCCTTATTTGTCCTTGGCAGATAAATGGCTTGTTTTTCACCTTCCTTAAAGAGCTTTAAAATTCAGAAAGAAGAATACATTCTTAACTCAGAAGGAAAGGGGGAAATATGTTTGTGTGGTTTGCAAAGAACCTCTTTTTTTTTTAACATTTGGAAGCATCTTTAAAGAGAAATTCAATGTACCAATGCTTTTCACACTCACTGAAATTCACACAGACACAAAGTAAAAATTAGTGACAATGGAAGCTGTGACAGTTTGAATGTGAAATATCACCTAGAGACTCACATGTTTGAACACTTGGTCCACAGCTAGTAGAGTGGTTTGGAGAGGGTATAGGACATCTGGGGGATGGGGTCTATCTGGCAGAAGTAGGTCACTAAGATAAACCTTGAAAGCTGTATCTGCCTATGTTTCTGAGTCATGCTTAGCTATACTAGTGATGTGAAGAATCCTGGCCATATGTCCCACTGCCCCAGTGGAGCTTTTCTGGCACTATACTTTCCCTGCCAAGATAAAATGAAATTCCTATAAAATCATAATCTGAAATAAATCTTTCCCCCAGTGAGTTGTTCTGTCAGAAACTTTGCCATAGTGACAAAGAATGAGAGAAAAACTAAGAGTGCCTTACTTAGATTGAAAACACGGACAGATTCTTTTTTTTTTTTTTTTTTGTTTTGTTTCCATCTACTCTAAAAACGAGTGACAATCAACTGGAAGCAAATTTGTTCTCTCAAAAGACATTTGACAATATCTCAGATGTTTTCTATTGTTATAAATGGCGGCTTGTACTGGAACTTAATGGGTAGAATCCAGGGAGATGTTAAGTAAATATCTTCCAATACACCAGCTATGCCTCAAAACAAGTAATTATATAGCTCAAAATGTTAATGGTACCTTGAATAATAAACTCTGTTCTAGATAATATGGTTAATGTTTCTGCAGATAGTAATAGCTACTCCCTGCCTTTCACTCAAAACATGAATAAAATAAGCTTCTCTGAATAATTTATATTCAGAGCTCAGGAAAAATGAAAATGCCTCTTGATGGAAACAAAATCACTAAGAACATTTATTTGTAGTTTTACAAAAATTCAAAATCAAGAATTAGAACCCTGGACTGCCAATATATTGCAGTGAAAACTGCATTTGAAATTTAATTAAATTATTGAAACTGAACTTATCTCAGGTAAACTGAGAATTCTTTAACTGAAGATGTCTAAAAACAGTGCTTTATTATCGATATTTGATAAATAATATTTTAATATGTTTATTCTTTATTATATAGCTAATATCCACCTATAAGTGAGTATATACCATATGTGTCTTTCTGCTTCGGGGATACCTTACTCAGGATGATCTTTTCTAGTTCCTACCATTTGCCTGCAAATTCCATTATTTTCTTGTTTTTAATTGCTGAGTCGTATTCCATTGTGTAAATATACCACAATTTCTGTATCCATTCCTCAACTGTAGGGCATCTGGGTTGTTACCAGATTCTGGCTATTATGAATAAAGTTGCTATGAACATAGTTGGGCAAATGTTCTTATTGAATGGTGGGGCATCTTCTGGGTATATACCTAGGAGTGGTATAGCTGGATCTTGAGGTAGCACTATTCCTAATTTTCTGAGAAAGCACCAGATTGATTTCCAAAGTCAATGTACTAAAGAAGCTAAACAACAAGGAGGACCCTAGAGAAGATGCTTAATTCTCATTCAGAAAGGCAAACAGGATAGATATTAGAAGCAGGAGAAGACAAAGAACAGGACAGGAGCCTTTCACAGAAGACCTCTGAAAGACTCTACCCACCAGGGTATTGAAGGAGATACTGAGACTCACAGCCAAACTTTGAGCAGAGTGCTGGTCTGGAATCCTTATGGAATAAGAGATAGAAGACCTGGCAGAGATATGAACTCCCCAAGGAGAACAACAGAGCCAAAAAATCTGGGCCCAGGGAGTCCTGCAGAGACTGATACTCCAACCAAGGACCATGCATGGAGAGGACCTAGAAACTGCCCCCCTTCAGAGGAAACCCACTGGGTACTTAGTTTCCAAGTGGGTTTCCTAGTAAGGGGAACAGGAGCTGTCTCTGACATGAACTCAGTGACTGGTTCTTTGATCACCTCCTCCTGGGGGGGGGTGCAGCCTTGCCAGCCTTGCCAGAGGAAGATGATTCAGCTAGTCCTGATGAGAACTAATAGGCTAGAGTCAGATAGAAGGGGAGGAGGTTTTAGAGAACAGGCATGGGCGGAGAAGAAGGAGGGATGGTAGGACTGGGAGGAGAAGAGGGAGGGGCTGCAGTAGTAATACAAAGTGAATAAATTGTAATAAATAAATAAATGGAACTTAATAAATAAATGAATGATGTTTTTAACATTCATGTGGAATAACATGTTTTAAACTTCCTTGCACATATATTTCTAGGAAAAATAGGGGCTTTGTTTTCATCAAGTTGTAGGCATTGCTTCCAAGGCACTTATGTTTCAGTGATTTATGGAAATCAAAATAAAGGTGGGGTATTAAGTGTTTTTTTTTTAAAAACTGTGAGGCAAGTGTATGTAAGAAATAATAAAACTCTTAGAATGACAGCATGGGTGAGTTAGGGCTTCTCCAAAAGTATCATCTGGTTTAAAAGACAAAGAAAACTAACTATCTAAACATTGACCTCTGGAGAGTCATGATAAATGGGCACTACAAAACAATTTTAGAGAAATATTTACACAATACTGAGACTATTAATTCCAAGTCAGACAACAGTGAAATATGAATAGAGGTTCCAAAATAGACAATTTAAACAATTGTTTTCTACAGGAGGTTTGATAGTTATCAGTGACTGAGGGGCCTAAGAGTTGGAATAAGCAAGCCATTGACCAAGAAACTTAGCTGTATATTCTGATCAATTAATGACTGAGACTTACAAAAACAAACAAACAAGAAAACACCAAAGTTATATCTAGGTTTTTGCCCAGAACAAATAAATCAAAATTTCTAGAAATTAGCCTGATCTTTGGCCTAGTACTATATGACATGCCTTAAATGTTGCAAGTGGACCACCTTGGGGTTGAGAGACTAAAGAATTAAAAATTAGATTTTGGGGGTATTGGTTTAAAGCTTAAAGCACACGCCTGAACAAAGGCCAGCCAGGTGGAGACATGTCCAGCCACCCACAGAGAGGAACTAGCCTTCCCACATTCTTTTTCTGCCCACTAGAGATACAGTTACTAGGAAACCAGCCCAGATGGCCAGGCCAGAACCTTTTATGGACTTGGCTCCTAAAGTAAACCAATCATTTCAAAAGTCAATTTCCCTTACCCAACAAAGGCATGTAACTCTCTGCTTGTGGTTTTGCCCTTTAAAAACCTTGTTCCTCTAGACCACCGGGCTGCACTTCTCCTCTTCAGCAAGGAGGTTGCTGCGACCAGGGCTCGAGCTTGTATTAAATAAATCCTCAAGTATTCACAGCACAGTAGATTCCTGGTGGTCTTTGGGGGCTTCACGGATGGGACATAACAGGGTCTTGTCTCAAATTTGGCTTCAGATTAAACAGTTCTGGGATTTGCCTGCAAGCTACATTGCTGGATGTCAGCAGTGATGGTCTAAAGGTCATACTTTCAATAGTGTGGTATAAAGAATGACTGGATGGTTCTAACATGCAGTTAGCAATAAGAAACAGCAATGTTTGAGCACCTATTTTGGGGTTAGGGGATATGTCAGCATATAAACAAAATATAAAAAAATAGACACATTTCTCAAATAAGCTATTAGCCAACCCTAAACCATTGGCGTACAGTCCCCATATCTTTGATTAACTTCCAGAAGAAAATGAAATGGTCAGGTTTTTTTGTTTTGTTTTGTTTTTGTTTGTTTGTTTGTTTGTTTGTTTGTTTTAAATAAGAACAAATTTAAGCCTGCTTACTCTTTGGAAGCAGAGACAGTTGGGTATTGATTGATCTTCAATTTTATCTCTTATCAGTGAGGACAACACAGCCTGGTCTTAGCCTTTACTGTTCATTTTTCTGTAAGATTCTTTGAACAGATCTCTATTGTTATGCCCAAGTCTCACAGTCCCCAAAGACCACCAAGGAGTTGATTTCAATGCAAATTCAGTAGGATCTTTTTATTACAAGCTACAGCTTAGGCGCACACCCTAACCAATGCAGCAGTTGAGTGTAGAACCCTGAGCTCAGGGGGAAAAGGGTTTTTATTTAGGATTACAGCAAGGTAAACTGGGAAATTTCAGCAAGGCAGTTTATGATTGATTGACATTTAACAAATGTGTGTCCAGAGGAAACTCTTTGCCTGGAGGGCCAAGCCAAACCTTAATTGTTTTACTCATCCCATTGTAAAGAACACCTGGGTAAATTCCAGGTATTCATTGATTAGCCATTGCTAAGGGTGATAGTTAAATATTACTGAATTTTCTCCAGGCTATTCCTTGGGTAAAGGCCTCCATTGTATTCTTTCTGGGACTGGTGACCTATAGCCTAGTTCCTGGGACTGGTGGCTTTTGGGATGTGGGAGGGGTCAGGCTTGGGCATTTCACTATCTGGATGGCTCCTTCTGGTCATTCAGGGATCTTCCTGTGTTACCATTCCCAACTCCTGACTACCACTTTCATTTTTTATTTATTAAGTTATTTAATCACTTTACAATCTGATCTCAGACCCTTTCCTTCTCTCCTCCCAGTCCCACCTTCGAATCCCCCTCACCTACTGCCTCTCCCCTTCTCAGAGAAGGTTAACAACCTATCCTGGCACAATAAATCACAACAGAATTAAGAGCTTCCTTTCTCACTGAGGCCAGAAAAGGCAGCCCAGATCAGGAAAGGGATCCAAAGGCAGGCAACAGAGTTAGAGACAGCCTTTGCTCCAATTGTTAGGGAACCCACATGAAGATCAAGGTTCACATCATCTGTTAAGGGCAAGGCTCTCAACCACTTCTATTTCTTTAGCTTAAATTTTTCTTTTCACCACAACTTAATTTACTGATAATAGTAAGTGACTAGTGAGTTCATCAAAACCCAACTTGATTCTCAAGAAAGAAAGAAAGAAATTAGAAAGTGATGAATTGTAGCAAATTATTGTAATAAAAATCATATTAAATGACATTTAGGAAAGTACATTCTGAGCCTAACCTCACACTAATTATCTCATTTGCCACCTTAGGTAAAATTAAGAAGTACAGTAAGAAATGCCCCCATTCTTTAGGCAGAAACATTGAGTTTTTAAATACAAAATTAATAGAGGTAAAATGAAAGGAAGACTTCTGGATATAAAGTCAAATGTCTCAAGTTCTTCTAATAGTCTTCTTTAGTTTTACAATATACTCTTAAAAACCAAGAAATAAATCCTTAGAATACACCTATATTTGATGCTAATGTTCAGAAACTTTAACACATCACAATCTACAATGGGAAGGTTAAAATCTACAAGATTTTGCTGTGTTTGTTTCAGTTTTATTCCTAAGTTTCTCTGTGTGGTTTTTAGGGTAGGCTTTTTTCCATAATACAGATAGACAACACAATGAACATTCTTAAAGACTCAGCCAAATTTAGGAATTAATCAGTTCATATTTGTGATTGACAAAGCATTTTTTCTGTTTCTTTTGATTATTTATTATTTACTTTGTATCCCAGCTATAGCCCCCTCCTTCATTCCCTCCCAATCCCACCTTCCCTCCCCCACCTTCTTCTTGCCCCTCTCTAAGTCCACTGATGGGGGAAGTCCTCCTCCCCTTCCATCTGATCCTAGCTTATCAGGTATCTTCAGGACTGGCTACAATGTCCTCTTCTGTGGCCTAGAAAGGTTGCTCCTCCCAGGGGGGGGTGAAGTCAAAGAGCCAGCCATTGAGTTCATGTCTAAACAATCCCTGTTCCCCTAACTAGGGAACCCACTTGGATACTGAGCTGTGATGGGCTATATCTGGTCAGGGGTTCTAGGTTATATCCATTCATGGTCCTTGGTTGGAGAAAAAGTCTTAGAAAAGACCCCTGGGCCCATATATTTGGTCTTTGTGGAGCAAATGTCCTCTCCAGATCATGCTAACTCCCCCTTCTTTTGTATGATTCCCTGCACTCTGCATCACAGCATCTGTTTTGATGCACTGCTAGGTAGTCTTTCAGGGGTCCTCTGCAGTAGGCTCCTGTCCTGTTGTTTTCTCCTATTTCCAATTTCCATCCCATTTGTCTTTCTAAGTGAGGATTGATCATCTTACTCCTGGTCCTCTTTCCTGTTTCTTTTCTTTAGGTATACAGATTTTAGTATGTTTATCCTATCTTATAGGTCTACTACCCACTTATAAGTGAGTATATACCATGTGTGACTTCCTGCTTCTGGGATACCTCTTTTGGGATGATCTTTTCTTGGTCCCACCATTTGCCTTCAAAGTTCATGATTTCCTTGTTTTTAATTGCTGAGTAGTATTCCACTGTGTAAAAGTACCAAAATTTCTGTATTCATTTGTCAACTGAGGGACTTCTGGGTTGTTTCCAGGTTCTGGCTATTAAGAATAAAGCTACTACAAACATGGTTGATATCAGAATATATAAAGAACTAAAGAAGTTAAAAAACAACAAATCAAGCAATCTGATTAAAAGATGGGGTACAGAGCTAAAGAGAGAATTCTCTGTAAAGGAATACAGAATGGCAGAAAAATGCTTAAAGAAATGCTCAACGTCCTTAGCCAACAGAGATATGCATGAGATTTCACCTTACACTCATCAGAATGGCTAAGATCAAAAACTCAAGTAACAACACATGCTGTAGAAGTTGTGGAGAAAGGGGAACTTTCCTCCATTGCTGGTGGGAATGTAAACTTGTACAACCACTTTGGAAATCAATCTGGGGCTTTCTCAGAAAATTAGGAATAGTGCTGCCTCAAGATCCAGCTATACTACTCCTAGGCATATATCCAAAAGATGCTCAAGTACACAACAAGGACAAAGCATTTTTTTAATTTCAAGGAAATAAGTTTAATTTGCCTTTTTCAACACTTCAGCTGTTGCTAGGAAAGCTGGATGTTCACAGGCTGAAGAATGAAAGTAAATCCTTACCTCTCTGTACAAAGTCATCTAATTTTAGAGGGAACAGAGTGAGGCCAAAAAAATTAGAAAGAGGGAATGTAGAACAGGGATAATAATTTTATTTTTACATAGAAAATGTGGCATATATCCACAGTGGATTTGTCATCATCCATAAAGGATAAAATCATGTTATTTTTAGAAAAATGGATAGAGCCAGGAAATGAAAACAGCCTAGATGTCCATCAAGGATAAATGGATGATAAAAAATATTGATACATTTATATAAATAAACAACTGACAGCTGTTAAGAAAAATAAAATTATGAAATTTGCAGGTTTATGGATGAAGATAGAAGCAGTCATTTTGAGGGAAGTAATACAGATCCAGAAAGAAGAATGTCACGTGTTTTCTCTCATTTGTGAATGTTAGGTTTTAAATTGTTAGATAAGTATGCTTCATTTGCAATACTTGCAAAGGTCAGGAAATTACTAAGGGACCATGAGGAAAGAGAGCTTTTAAGGGCTGGGAAAGAAAACTCTCTGATAGAAAGAGGAAAAGGAGAAATGGCGGAAAAAAAAGGTTAAATGGAATGGAGGATATGGATACATGGTAAAGGAGGGACTAATGAAAGAAATAAATAATAATGACCCTGTGAAAAATCATTAATGCAGAAGTTTCCTAAAATATAGACCATACATATATAAAAGGAGTTTAAATGGAGTTACATTATAATGGGACAGTGGCCCTACTAGACACAACAGAAATCATATAAAAAGAGCAATGTCAGGAATCAGTTACCTCTATTCAGTTGTAGAGCAGTTAGGTCCAAGAGAACCCCTAAATATTTCAATCTTTTACCACTACCCTTGGTTATTCACCAAAATTTGATGGTAAGACACTATTTCAGAAGGTATCAGGTACTTTATGCATAGCTAGTATTGATCTGGTAGCTTCATCATTACTGGCTAGCTTTCACAGTGATAGAAGGTACTATGCATATTATCAGAGGAGAAAAGTCTTAACCAGCTGTGAACCCTACAAACTACATACTAAATCTTAACCAGCTGTGAACTTTAGAAACTACATACTAATGATCTGCCTGTCAGAACCTGCCAACTAGTGCAGTAGTAGCATGAATGGTATTTCATTTAAAACATGTTTTTATATTGTAATGTGTAATAACAACATGAATCTAAATCATTATTATATGGAAAAAATGCCTTCTTCAACAAATTTTCTTTGTATAGTGGACAATGGTTAATGCAGAAATTCACAACTGGTCAAAATGCAGAGTTTGAGTGTCAGTAGAATACTCAACCACAAATGAGACATGTCTATCACACTTCCCAAGGAACACTAAGAAAAAGGAAGTGGAAAAGAATGTAAGAACAACTTGCCAAGACCACTGGACTCATGAACTCAGTGTCTGTTGTGGTTGCCTGCCCAGTTCAACCCTGTCAATAATCTTGGAAAGAGGAGTACAGGTTCATAAGTCTCCATCCACTCCTAACCATGGAGTTATTGACAGATGATGGCATTTAAGGAAGGAAGAGTTAATTTTCTTCAATGGCATAGCCCTAGTAGATTAAACACACTCCAGCAGATGGCCATATACATAAATATAAGGGCAGCACAGATTGTATTTAGTGAATTATTTAAACTTAAAGAGAAGGTAGGAATGTGAGGGTGAATATTGAAGGAGTAAGGGAGAATTATGGAAGATGAATATGATCAAAATACATTTTATGAAAATTTCAAAGAATTAATATACTCTATTAAATTGTTCTATGACATTTTATACATATATATAATGCATTCTTATTGCTTTTTCACCCTCTCTTATCTCCCTTCCATACATGTCATCCACAACTTATTCCCTACAAATATGTTCCCATATTCATGACTTTTTATTGTTTTGTTTAACCTCACAATAGGGTTAAGCCTAGCCATCTGTGTGACCATTGGTTTGGAACTATCGATTGGAGCCTGCTGGCTCACCAGCAGGTACAGAATGTAATACAACCTTCCCCTCTCCTAGAATATATTAGTTGTCAATACTTAAACAGCACACAGGCCCCGTAAGTTCCTCCTCTAGACACAGATGACTGTTGACCAGGCCAGTCTTGTGTAGGCACAGTGCCAAGAATTGCAATTTATTTTAAGTTCAAAATTGTCATAACCATGTCTTACCTGGAAGATAGTCTGCAATAGCCTTTCTCTCTATTTTCAGGCTCTTACATTCTTTCTGTCTCTTCTTAAACTATCTCTCAGCCTTAATGACTAGACAAAGCTAGTTCTACAAACAATAGTTCCCTAAACAAAATCTCCAATGCCAAGTAAAAAATAACATCGCAAAAGTTATTGCTCAGGGAGGCCATGGGGGGCTCCAAACCAACTCTGGCCTGCTAAGTAAAATTAGGTGACAAGACATGTTGCTGAAGAGTCCACATATTGGACTTTTAAAGTTATGTATTTTTATACAGTAGAATACTCTTATCTCTTGCTCCATCTCTTCCTTCCTCTATTTCTTTCTTCACTTTTCATTCTGAATGCACACCCTCCTTCCTCTCCTTCCCATCTTACCCTCCTACCCTTAAGCTGGGAATGTAGCTCAGTGGTAGTGTACTTGCTCAATGTTTAAGGTCCTGAGTTTAATTCCCAAGCACCATAAAAATGGATATGAAATGATCTAACAACTGGAGTAGCAGCTGTCTCTGATTGTTGCCTACCTTTGGATCCCTTTTTCCTAAATGTGCTGTTTTGTCTAGCCTCCTACACCTTGATATGCCAAGGCAGGATGATATACATGAGAGGCTTCTCCTTCTCTAAAGAGGAAGGGAGGGGAAATGGGGGAGGTGAAGTGAGAGGGAGGGAATGGGAGAAGAAGAAGAAGAAGAAGAAGAAGAAGAAGAAGAAGAAGAAGAAGAAGAAGAAGAAGAAGAAGAAGAAGAAGAAGAAGAAGGGGAAGTTGCAATCAGGATATAGAGTAATTTAATTAATTAATTACCAAAGTATGCATACAGCATTCAAAAAATAATAAAAAGCCCTTACTTGTATGTATAGAATTAAAATACATTCAAACTTAAAGTATGTCTAATATTATATTATAACTTTTCTTCATATGCCGATTCCTTAAATAAAAATATAATGAGTGAAAAAAGGCATCGTCTTTCAAGTACTTATTCAGAATTCCCTGTGATCTGAGCAAGCTCCATCTGTGGTTAATATAACATCCCACTGATCTCAAAACCAGACTTCTAAAACATTCAACTTTCTAAAATCAGAAGGAAAAGAAAGACATATGATTAATACTCAGAATAAGCAAGAGAACTTGGAGTTGGATACCTAAGCAAAATGAATAGACAGAAAGTCAGACCCAACAAAAATTAAGAAATTTAGGATGGTGATACCTAAGCAACTTCACAGGGTCACTGCAAAAGTGGCAACTGAAGTAACTGTCACAAAGGTTCTGATCATGGCCATGAGCTGGGTGTAAAAACCCAATTCTCTATAAGAGGTAGTTATATGCTGATATATTGCTTTAACTGTGGTTCTCTACAGGAAAGATGCAATTTGGAGCAGTTGTCAATTTTCATGTATTTTATGGCAGATTTCAAGGTACCAAGATAGGACTTGGACAGTGGGCCTTTGAAGAGATTTACACAATTGGTTTTCCAGGCAGCACAAACTAAAATGAGGAAAACATTAGTTGCTACAAGAAATACAAGGCAGGCCTCAGGCCCAGAAGGAGAAATAAAATTCTCTAATAAAACATTTTGTTCCAAGGATTAGCAAAGAACAGAAGGTAGCTATTGCTATGTGCTAAAATAAGATAATTCCAGTGGCAAAATCATCTTGGATAATCAAAAATCAAGTACAGAACTATTTCCCTTGTCATTTCCTTCCCAAAATAATTATCTCTGAGTGATTTCACTATTTAAGATTACATGCTTAAACAGCAACCAATTGTAAAGACATTTTCAAAAAATATTTAAAAGATACCAGAAAACTGTGTCAGTGATGTGTGTGTGTGTGTGTGTGTGTGTGTGTGTGTGTGTGTGTGTAACATTTGTTTTTAACAGGGAAGGCATGGTCATGTAAAAATATTTCCTCTCTCCTTGTCCTCATGGTTTAGCCTATGAGTCACCCTGTAGGAGTGCTATCATCCCAGAGAGCTGGAATCCTTATTTTTTATAGTAAAACCAGCATCTCATTGATAGTCTCAGCATCTGCATTGATAGTCTGCAGGGCAGAGCCTTTCAGAGGTCCTCTGTGTCAGGCTCCTGACTTGTTCCCTCTTTTCTCCTTCTTTTGATGTCCATCCTCTTTGCCTTTCTGGATAGGAATTGAGCATTTTAGCAAGAGTCCTCCCTCTTGATTAGTGAAACTTTCTTTTTGAGACTGGGTCTCTCACTGATTCTAGAGCTTGAAAATTAACTGGCTAGCTAGCAAACTCCAAGGATCTGCTTGTCTCTATTTCTCCAGCACTGATTACAGATTCCCACTACAGCATTTGGCATGTGTAGATTTCTGTAGGTGCTAGAAATCAAACTCACATCCTCATGTTTGCACAGTAAGTACTTTAGCAATAAAGCCATTCTCTGAGACTATTGTAGCAGTATTATAATGATACTATGTGTTGTGTGTATGCATGTGCATGCATACATTTATGTATATGTTTAATGTGATAAAATGGTGAATGCAATTAAATTTCTAGGCCTTGCTGACTATTTTAAATTTAGTAGAACATTGCATATGCTTATACCAGCAAGGTATAAAGTCATAAAATACACTGGCTTAAAACTAACTATCTCCAAATAGGTACTAAGATATATTAAAAAGGATAAACATGTCAAACAAATGAAACGAGGATAATCAACATTATATAGACTTTATTTAATTTAAGACAATGTATCTTGGAATTTATTTTAGAACAGATTTATAAGTAGGCCATGATGTAGTCATGATATCACCAAGTACTGAGTCAGAATTTTAACAAGAATAAATAGTTTTGAATATTGTAAGCACTATATACCTTTGAAAAATAAAAAGAAAGTGGTTGAATACACTTTTAAAAGTACAGTTTTTACAATGCAAAAAGATAACTTTAAATTTAACCTATATCAGAATAGAGAGTGAGTGCACAGTCATTTCAGATTTCTTTGTTTTGCCTGTGGGTAAAAGAAGGATAATTGAAGAGGAGTTTTGGAATTCATACCATACTGAGTAAACAAGATGTCTGCCACTTTAGAGAAAATCCAGGACATGCCTTTCCTAGTGACATGATGGTAGCCAGAATTGGATTGGCTGTTTCACTTTTGAGAGGTTTGAAAATTAGGTGGAAGCTATTCTTCAGATTAAGGATTCTCTTGCCTCTGATGATCTGAAAAGATTTCATTTTCACAGTTATGCTTCTTTCTATGGAAAACAATAGAATGCAGTCACTCCTGATGAGACCTAATTGACTAAGATCAGAAGGAAAGAAAAGGAAGACCTCCCCTATCAGTGGACTTAGGGAAGGGCATGCATGCAGAAGGTGGAGGAAGGGAGGGATTGGGATGGAAGGAGGGAGGGAATCACAGGGGGGGATACAAAGTGAATAAAGTGTAATTAATAAAGAATTAAAAAAAGAAAGTTACAGAATGACTGAGGAAGATGCCCAGCATTGAACTTGTCCTACACACACACACACACACACACACACACACACACACACACACGAAAAGGAAAGAAAAACACTATGGAATAACCTTGCTTGTAACAATTTTTTATGGGAAATTCCATCTAGCTGAATCTGCTGTTAGCACAGAGAAGCCAGTGTTATGATGAAGACTATAGAAACCTCTGAGGACATTATGTCTTTCTTCCATGAGCCATCCGTGGTATTTGGAGACAGCTTTACACTTTTAACCTTTCAATCTCTCTCTCACGGAAAAGAAATAATAACTTCCTGGAAAGCTAATAGCATTGCAGTTTCTCAAGATCTGAGAAATGAACAATAGGCATGGTGTGCACACAGTACCCAAGCTATGAAAAAGCACAGCAACAATAAAGCATTTATATACAATTCATGCATATTGGTGGATATGTGCATGACATACTGTACTACTATCATAATATAAAAACATTCTTCAAAATATGACCTATAATACATAATATTATGGTATAGATAATCCATTGTATAGACCAGAAGTTCTCAACTATGTTTTTTTTTTGGGGGGGGTGTGTTAAATGGCCCTTTCACAAGCGACACATATCAAATATCCTGTATGCAAGATATTCACATTGTTTTTTCAGAGCAGTAGCAAAATGACAGATATGAAATAGCAACAAAAATAATGTTATGGTTGGGGTCACCACAACATGAGAAACTCTATTAAAGGATAGTAGCATAAGGAAGGTTGCGAACCACTGAGATAGACCATAGATCCTGTAAGCTACAGTGTATACTATCACTACCCACATGGAATCTCATTGCTGTCTTAAGCTGAGCTAAAACTCTTCAGCCAACCTTCTTCTGATATCTGCAATAATATCAGAGCTTCATAACACCACATTGATCTGAATTCAAAGATGCTTCTCTTTAGGAAAGACAAGAAGAGTCATTCTGTCACCAAATAGCATGTGGTTACACTCACATCCTGGTTGACTTCAAGCAAATAACACAAACATTCAGGTTGTCAGTCTTCAAAATGAGGGTAGCAGTTACCCATGTCCACTAAGACTATGGTACACATTCACGAAGTCAAGACTGATCAAATTTTAAACTCAGTGCTGGGTAAACTGCAACTTCTGTTTAAGGGCTGTGAAAGAAATCACAGAGGACCATGTGATTGTTCTTTTAACAATCTTGTTCTTTAATGTTCACAAAAGCAATAACACTTTTACTCCTCTCTATCCAATATGGTCACAACTCAGTCTCAGTTTTTCTTTAACAAAAGCATTTTTTTTCAAAATTCGAGCAAACCATAGAACTTTTGAGTAATTGTTAAAATTGACTTAATTTCCAAACTGAAATTTTAAAAAATTTCCATTCTCTTGGTTGCATAAGGTAATTAATGATTTTCTTCCCTAAATACACGTCTCCTTTTGAAAAATCTTGAGTTTTATGTTAAATAGTTAAGGACTCAGATGAAAAAAACTTACTTCTATTGGTAAGTCACTTAAAAAGAAGAATATTAGGTGTGTTAATAATGAGTCGTGTTCTTATATTTACAGAATTATATCTTTTTTTTTGAATGGGGAAATATTTTTTAATTTATTTTTTCTTTATTAATTACACTTTATTCACTTTGTAAACCCTCTGTAGTTCCCTCTCTCCTCCCATCCCAATCCCTCCCTTCCTCCACCCTCTGCATGCATGCCCCTCTCCAAGTCCACTCATAGAGGAGGACTTCTTTTCCTTCCTTCTGATCCTAGTCAATTAGGTCTCATCAGGAGTGGCTGCATTGTCTTCTTCTGTGGCCTGGTAATGCTGCTTCCCCCACAGGGAGAGGTAATTAAAGAGCAGGCCAATCAGTTCATTGCAGAGACAGTCCCTGTTCCTATTACAATGGAACCCACTTGGATACTGAATTGCCATAGGCTCCATGATTGGAGTATCAATCTCAGGAAAGAGCCCTGTGCTCAGATTTTTTGGTTCTGTTGCTCTCCTTGTGGAGTTCTTGTCCTCTCCAGATCTTACTGCTTCCCACTTCTTTCCTAAGATTCCCCGCACTCTGCCCAAAGGTTGCCCATAAGTCTCAGCATCTACATTGATAGTCTGCAGGGCAGAGCTTCAGAATTATATCTTAATGTGGTATATCGGAGCTTTCCTTTTCAGTTTAGTTCCAAAGTGGTTGTACAAGTTTACATTCTCAACAGCAATGGAGGAGGGTTTCCCTTTCTCCACATCTCTATCATGTGTTGTCACTTGACATTTTGGTCTTAGCTATTCTGATGGGTGTAAGATGTAATCTCAGAGTTGTTTTGAGTTGAATCTCCCTGATGGCTAAGGACATTGAACATTTCTTTAAGTGTTTCTCTGCCATTCAATACTCCCCTTTTGAAAATTCTGTTAGCTCTGTACCCCATTTTTAATTGGATTACTTTGTTTGTTGCTGTTTAACTTTTTGAGTTCTTGAAATATTAGCCCTCTGTCAGATATAGGGTTGGTGAAGATCCTTTCCCAGTCTGTAGGCTGTTGTTTTGTTTTCATGACAATGTCCTTTGCTTTAGAGGCTTTTCAGTTTCATGAGGTCTTGTTTATTGATTGTTGATCTTAGAGACTGTACTGTTGGTGTTCTGTTCAGGAAGTTGTCTCCAACCACTTTGTTTTTTTTATTTATTTTTTATTTTTTTTATAAGTTACATTTTATTAACTCTGTATCCTAGCCGTGTCCCGATCCCTCATTCCCTCCCAGTCCCTCCCTCCCTCCCTCATCTCCACCGTGCCCCTTTCCAAGTCCACTGATAGGGGGGACCTCCTCCCCATTCATCTGATCCTGTTTTATCAGGTATCTTCAGGACTGGCTGCAAAGCCCTCCTCTGTGGCCTAACAGGACTGCTCCTCCCTTCGGGGGTGGGGAGACCAAAGAGCCAGTCATTGAGTTCCTGTTAGAAATAGTCCCTGTTCCCCTCACTTTGGGAAACCAATTGGTTACTGAGCTACCACAGGCTACATCTGAGTGGAGGTTCTAGGTTATATCAGAAGCCCTCCTATATACCAAAGACAAAAAGGCTGAGAAAGAAATTAGGGAAACAACACCCTTCACAATAGCCACTAATAACATAAAGTACCTTGGTGTGACTCTAACCAAGCAAGTGAAAGACCTGTTTGAGAAAAACTTCAAGTCTCTGAAGAAAGAAATCGAAGAAGATATCAGAAGATGGAAAGATCTCCCGTGCTCATGGATTGGTAGGATTAACATTGTGAAAATGGCCATACTGCCAAAAGCAATCTACAGATTCAATGCAATTCCCATCAAAATACCAACTCAATTCTTTACAAACCTTGAAAAAAAGATTCTCAGCTTCATATGGAGAAACAAAAAACCCAGAATCTCCAAAACGATCCTGTAAGACAACAGATCATCTGGAGGTATCTCCATTCCTGATCTCAAGCTGTACTACAGGGCAACAGTAATAAAAGCTGCATGGTATTGGCATAGAAACAGAAAGGAGGATCAATGGAACCGCATAGAAGACCCAGAAATAAATCCACACACCTATGAATACTCGATATTCGACAAAGAAGCCAATTCCATTCAATGGAAAAAAGACAGCATCTTCAACAAATGGTGCTGGACCAACTGGATGTCTCCAACCACTTTGGAAATTAATCTGGCACTTTCTCAGAAAATTAGGAATATTGCTAAGATTCAGCTACCCGAAAGATGTTTAACCATTCAACATGGACATTTGCTCAACTATGTTCATTGCATCTTTATTCTTAATAGTTGGAATCTGGAAACAACCTAGATGTTCCTCAACCAAGGAATGGATACAGGAATACTGGTACACAGTGGAATATTACTCAGCAATTAAAAACAGGAAATCATAAAATTTGCAGGCAAATGATGGGAACTAGAAAAGATCACCCTAAGTGAGGTATCCCAGATGGAAAAAGACACACTTGGTATATACTTAATTATAAGTGGATGTTAGCCATATAATATACTATAAACATATTGAAATCTATAGTCCTAAATAAGCTAAAAAACAAGGCAGATCCTAGGAAAGATGATTAATCCTCATTCATAAGGGCAAACAGGCTAGACATTGGAAGTGGGAGAAGATAGGGAACAGGACAGGAGCCTACCATCAAGGACCTCTAAAAGACTCTACCCAGTAGGGTATCAAAGGAGATGCAGAGATGCATAGTCAATTTTGGGCAGACTGCAAGGAATCTTATGGAAGAAGGGGGAGACAGAAAGACCTGGACGGGACAGGAGCTCCAAAAAGAGACCAACAGAGCCAAAAAAAAAAAAATAAAATAAAAAATCTAGGCCCAGGGGTTCCTGCAGAGACCAAAACTCCAACCAAGGACCATGCATGATGATCTAGACTCCCTATTCAGATGCAGTCCATAGGCAGCTGAGTCTCCGTGGGTTTTCTAGTAAGGGTATTAGGAGCTGTCTCTGACATGGACTCAGTGGCTGACTCTTTGATCACTTTCTCCCTGGGGAGTTAACCTTGCCATGACATAGAGGAAGAGGATGTAGCCTGATAGGCTAGGGTCAGATAGTAGGAGAAGACCTCCCCTATCAGTGGACTAGGGGAGGACATAGGGGGAGAAGAGGGAGGGAAGAAGGGTGGAACTGGCAAGAGATGAGGGAGGGGACCATAGCCAGTATACAAAGTGAATAAAGTGTAATAAATAATAAATATACATTTTTAAATGTTTATAGTTCAGTTCCTTTTATTCTCAACATTGTGTATGTTTTCAATAGCACTTACAGACAAATACAAAATGAAGTCACCTACAGATAATACAACATATAACTGCAGTTAAATGCAACATATGGACAGTTTGTTTTTAATCCTTGAATTTAAAATTTGAAGGGGTAGGTCTTCTCTGTTAGCCTCGAGTCTCAAACAGGTTTTCAATCCACCAATCAACACATTAACATTCTTGCTGACTCACTGCTCTAGAGTAATTTCCATTGTAACTCCAAAGTTTCTGTTCAAAATATTGCCGCAGTTTATTTTCTTAAGAATATTTGTTAAGTGGTACTGAAACACAAAAGCTCAAGTAAAATCAGAGCTCCTTACATTTGGATTAAAAAGAGAACGCACACAGCGATCTGTTCTTTCTCTAAAGTGGGATTTATTGAATAGTAGGCTTGAGTGGTGTTTGTAAGTACAGCATTGTGGGAGGGAGACAATATAAATTCTGGGAAGCGATGGCTGTACCTTGAATATGCTGTCATTATTGCACTTGCAGCTCACAAATAGGCTACTGTGAACTGCATGTGCCTCCCCCGCTTAATGGAGCGTTTTCATATTCATAGCCTTGACACTTTGTAAGTCTTACCACAGAGTAGGCGATTAAGAAACATAGTAAAATAACGAGCAAATAAATGGATCATTGTCCTAAGTTGCTTAAAGTCTAAATTGAGTGGTAAAGCTAACAACATAAGTGGGATAATTAATCTTCAGGACAATAGTGGCATCAACATTCTCTTGTAAAGCAAAATGTAGAAAAAAAAAAACAAAACCTTTTTACACCACTTGGAGAAATGTAAAATGGCCCCACTACTTTGGAAAAGGAGTCTGCAAGTTCCTTAAAATGTTAAACATTGAGTTACTGTGTAAGCCAGCAATCCTAGTCCTGGCTATACTTTATTTCACAAAAAAAAATAAAAATAAATCCATATAAAAATTCAGAGATAGAGCTCAAACATGGATATCAGCCTAAATTTCTAATAATTAATGAGCGCATCAACCAAATATGGCATATCTCTACAATGAAAAAATCATTAGTTCAACAAAGAAAACAGATGTATAGTTGTATATAATGTGGTTGAACCTTGAAACAGTTTTGCAAAGTGAAAAATAAAGATAGACACAAAATGCTACCAATCAAATTAATTGTCCATTGCAATTAATTACTGGAAGGTGTCCTGAGGAAAAATGAAGAGATAACTGCTAATGAATACATTTCCTTTTACATGGATGGCTTTCTACTAGCTTATATAGCAATTTCTGCAGTAACTATGTGAGTATACTAAAACCACTAAACTGTACACTTTAAATGGAAATTTTAATGTATGTAAATTATCTCAATTAATAAATACCAAAGAGTAGTCACTTCAGGGGCTCAGTGGAAAGAGAATAATTAATTATTAATAAATTTAGGAGACATGTAGAGACTTCCAGAAGGAAGTGAGAGCTAATATAGGTTTTTAGGGGTGTGCTGGGTTTATGTGTCAAGAGGATAAGTGCTTCAGCTGTGAGAAAGATGACAAAGTGAGTGGAATCAAAGTTTCATCCACATAGAAGATCCACCTAAGGTGAAATTATCAATGAACTTTCACTCTCCAGTGCTTACAAAGCATGGTTGTTTAGTTCTACTTCACGTAGAATTCACAGCTAAAGGGCAATCAAACAATCTGCACAGCATCACAGATTACATTATTTCCCAGCAATGACTTACCAATTTCTCTTTAAAATAACAGCTTTCCAGTTTCCATCCCACAAGACTACACTGAAAGAAACCCCAAACAGCTCATCAATTTATCCAGAGACTTGACCTCAACTGTATATACAGCAAGTGACGCTTATCCCATGATCATGCAGTATTTAATTTGATGTTATGAATTTCAAGAAGGGGGTTAACTGTGTATCCAGAAGAATATGGAATAACTGTAGGAGCTTCTAGCCATATGTCTTGTCTGGAAGTCACTAGTGATGTTTCCCTTGATGAGGTTTCAATAGCCTACTATGAGGTGTTATTCATCACGTCTCTATTTAGAACCAGCTCCTCTCAGTAGAAAGTCTCATGGTGTTGTACAGCAAAATGCTGTTTTAAAATAACATTCTCAGCACATTCATCAACATTCCAAGAATACTCTGCTTGGCTCTGATAGAAGGATCTGAGAAAAAGCTAGCTGTGGTGAAAATTTTGAGGGGATCTTTGCTGAAACATAGTTCCTAGAATTAGAAGGACATCTAAAAGTGAGTAATCCCACTTATCCACCCAACAACCAAATTCTCTCTGACATTCATCATCAGGACTTTAACACTCACAGCTTCATGTTCAACCAACTTATGACTAGACAGTTTTTATCTCAACAGTCCTCATGTCTTGGCCAAAACCACAAATAAAAAGATATCATAAAGCCTAAAAAATGCATACTATCATGCTTCTGACCCCAACAACATAAAAATTTAAGGCTGGATAACGCTCTGCTGTAGGGAATATCTTGTGCACTGTAGGATATGTAATAGCGTTCCTGGCCTCTATCCACTAGAAGAAAAACAAAAACAAACAAACAAACAAAAAACAAACAAAACCTAGCACTGTTTTTCAGTTGTATCAACCAAAATTGCCTCCAGATATTTCCCAATGTCTCTAAGGAACATGTATGGGGGAGGGTTAAAGAACCTCTAGTACAGACATAAAATTTTAAGAGCAACAAAAAGAAATGTATCACTTAAAGATAAATCTACAAAATTGTACTACACATCTCCACAAGCAAGTTCTTTGTGATTACCTAAATTTTTAGCACATGTTTGTCGACTTGAATAAAAATATTATATGATGGTACCTATTTATTATTTGAGCATTACATATTTTCAGTATGTATAGTGAATACAGTGAGTATATATGTAGTGAAAATATATAATACACTGACTTGTAATTGAATGACATCTGACAACATGTTAAAGTTTAAAACAGAATAATGCTGTTTAGTCAGTCTTTCCCTTATTGCAAGCACTTTATCTAGACTATCCCACTTCATTCTGAGTTCAGCTCAATGAGGTAGGTTTGCTGATGTGATCACATGATGATAACACAGAATTGGTTGAAGTTTCTTTATTAATCAGTAGTCAAGACTGATGAGCCTGCTCAATTCCAAAAGCAAAACCTTGTAATTTAGGATTTGCTCACCAAGCTCTTGACTAAAAGACAATTTTGTACAATTATCCCAAGTCTGTCTCATCTTAAAGAACTATAAATATGAATGAGAACAACTCAAATACTCAAAGCCACCTTCATTGGTTTCAAAGTATGAAAGACTGTACATGAGTCACCCTTCAAGCCCATGCCTAATTTAAGCAAAACTTTGCATCACAGGCTAATTAATGAAGTACAAGGTTGCTCTGTGCTTCCCTTGGAGAACAGCATAGGAGCTTGTGTTGACAAGTTTCGTCATCCAAGAGTCACCTATGTTCAAGGCTGGCTTTGGCTATAATTTTGCTTGTATGGAGAAGTCTACAAATCTCTCTGTCTTGCAGTCGCAGTGAAGTGGTGGGTTGATAGCATCAAAGCATGTGTGCAATACAACAAACTGTGCATGTACAAACAAAAAGAACCTTCCCCCTAAATGCATAGGAACAACATTTGAAATTTCTACTCCACATTTGTCTTCCACTTCTCTTTCTTGCCTGAGCCCTGTTACATAAAGGTTTAGGTGTTCTGGGGAATAATTGGGCATCAAGTATGGCAGGGTGTGGGAGGATACTTAGTTACCTTCATTATTACACACTTTATTTAAGAGGTGGGAAATTCCTATTTTTACCACCTCACATAAAGATACACCCCTGCAATTTTGGAGGGAGAGAACACCAAAACAAGAGAATAATTTCACTTGAACACCTTTTACTAAGTACAGATTTGATTAGTACCTTCATCTTCTTATAAAGGAACAGATAGCATTGCAAACAATAGTTTGTGTTGGCTGCCAAGTGTGGGCCAGGCAACAGGTTAAAATTAAAAGCTGAGTAAAGAATCAACAGAGACTACCAAGTGAATTATACTGTGCAATGTGGCCTTGTGGCTCCACAGTTCACCCACATGTGAATATGTATCACCCTATTTCAGGAGACAAATGTGCAGCTCTGGGTGCCCAGGGCTAGGGTTTACTTGTGAATAGACAGGTAAGCATTTTCACTAATTGGCATTAAATGTTCCCTAATATATAAAATAATTCACTGCTATAAAGCCCTGGTGTCAAATTGCTATTGAGTACCAGACATGTAGCTAGTTGAACCTGAGACATACTATAAAAACAAAACACAAGCTTGTGCTTTAAATACTTGGAAAGCACATAACATATGTATTGTATCTGATTACTAAATTTTCTAATGCTTCTATATCAAAGTAACATTTCAGATATATGAGGTGAAATAAAACATATTTATTGTTGTTGTTGTTGTTGTTGTTTGAGACAGGGTTTCTCTGCATAGCCTTGTCTGTCTTGGACTCACCTTGTAGACCAGGCTGCCTCAACTCATAGCAGTCTGGCTGCTTCTGCCTCCGTGATTGCTAGGATTACAGGTATGCATCACTGTGCCCAGCTTAAAAAGAAAAATTATTTCACTTTAAATTTTCAATATTGCTTAAATATGGCTGTTAGAAAATTGTAAATTATGTATGTGCTTTACATTGTTACTGGAAAACACTGCTCTGAAGATGGAAAGTCACTTTAAGGCGTAATTTGTGTTGAACATCAAGGCACTTCCACGCAAAAGTGTTGCTTGACTGAACTTGGCTCCTGAACTACAAATGTTAACTTCAAACATTCTTGAAAACTGAAATTTCATTCACTGATGTCTTGGCAAAATCTGTTATATAAACATATCATCCGTGCTTTTGAGACATGAAAAAGTAACCATATTTTCTCCTTTTGCAGATTTACTTAAACCATGTTAAAGTCAAGATGAAACAGACTCTAATATTGAAATTGACTTATAATTAGGTACTGATGTCTAAAATCCTATAATAATTTAAAAAGACACATGGATGGAGAAAGCCCTGCACTGCACAAGATAGGAGAGGAAATGTTGCCTATTAGAATACACACATTACAGATACTTAAGTTCAAACGCTCGGTTCTTTCCTGATGTTTTTATTTGTTTTCTAGTTTTCATATTTCTTCTCCATTTTCATTACTGTCATCTGGCTGAAACATTTGGGTAACAAGGCTAAAGCCTTGTGATCATCCTTCTCATTACTCTGTGAAGCTGTCTGCAGTTTTCGCATCTCCAAGTGATAATTTGTCTTGAACCTTACCCTTGAAACTCACTTCAAACATTTGACTCAAAATAGCTCATGTAGTAAACAGCCTTCAGATTTACATTAAGGCCAGCCTTGCATAAAGCTTTAAAATTTGACTCCACCTATGATAGTTAAGCCATAAAGTTCATGGATGAGAAAGAGAATTATTTGTGACTAACACTTCTAAGCTATTGAAGTCAATTCACTGTCTTCATATTGCAATGTACAAGTTAAAAGTTTAAAAATAGCAGCTAATACTGGGTGTAAAGAAAAGACAAATTAAAATAAAGCAAGAAATTATAAAGCTAATCTTTTCCATTGCCTTTGCTTCACCCATCTAAAAAAATTATTCCATGTCCTTAGAACTCAAAGGAAGTAACAATGTCTAAGAATAGAGACCAAGTTGCTTTTTGTTTTTTGTTTTGTTTTGTTTTGTTTTTCAGTTTTTAAGTTTCATGCCCCCTAAGCCTCATCTTAAGAAGTGTTGTGTTTATGGGTGGTTATGGATTTTTTTATGATCTACAGTTCAAAGAAAATAAGGTCAAAGGATACTGCTGGGTAACCTCAGAAAGAAAAAAAAGTCTACAAAATATTAAAAAGAAAAGAGCAGGTCATACTTCTTAAAGCAGGCCCAGTTCAGTAAATCCTCAACCATTTGGGAATGAGTCATTCGAGATAAGCACACATCCTGCTCAACCCAGGGTTAATACACTAACCATCTTCTATAAGAGTTTCCTTTCTTTTTCATTTTAGTGGCAACCCATACATGACTTTTTGGAAACACTGAATCAGTTTGTCTGATTGCTGTAAGTGTAGTTGAAATTCAGTTTAAATGAAGAGGTGAATGAGACTTAGAAGTATTACCACATGAAGTGAATATGTCTTCATTTAGAAACAGTGAAAATTCATTAGGACTGATATGCTTTAGTATCTCAAGGGTCTAGGTTTGAGGGACCTCTAGCTACCTCTCCAAAAAAGTTAAAAGGAGTTTCTGATTTTCAGTGTTCTTCTCTTTTCCATTGTCAAAACTATGGGCAGATCACTCTTCCTCTGTAGATTATAGCCACTACCACCAAACGGTTATGGGTTGCTATCCCAGAACCCCGGAACACCTAAATGCTGTATCCATTCCCACTCTGGTCTTTTAAACTTTCCACACATGTTCTCCTTCTCAAAACGAGCTCATGTATCCACCACCCGTCTCCTTCTATAAGACACATCTATGATGAAAGAAAGACTTAGATGAACAGCACATCTGGATCCCAATTCTATATCTAAGGAGAATTCATCTTTTTCCTTTAAAAAAAGAAAAAGCCTTGTCATCCCTATTAGATGTAATCCTCTAATCTAAGGGCCTACCTTGTGGTTATTATGTTATCATAAAAATACAAACAATGTTTTTATATTGTAAATGTTGAATCACTGACCGAAAATTCAGAAATCTTTGGTTGTTAGTCTAAACGTTGATCTGTTGTGCAACCAAATTCTAGTCAAATAAACATGCCTGTTTCTTTCATTAACAATTAAACTTAAATCAAGTAAAGTTGGTAATGTCTCCTTGGGAAGATGAAAAAAAAAAAAAACTTAATATGATGGAGCCTGAAGACAGTCTTTGGAGTTCCAAAAATAATTATAGCACTTAAGAACACTGACCTTAGGGAAGTTACCTAGCTTCTACAAGGTTCAGTTTCCTCAGCAGGGAAACAGAAATGAATGGATTCCACTAGAAAGTTGCTGTAAGGATTAGCTAGTATGTATACAAGGCATTGAGTGAAATATTTGATATAGAGTGAGAAAAGGACTCCACATTCCTGATCTTCTGGCAACAGAAAACTACATTGAGCTTTGTCTAGGTAAAGCAATCTTTGAATAATTAAAAGCATTCAGAAATTCATTTTCTAAGATATTATTCTTTTCCCCTTTTTGACTGGTTTCACTGTCTTCCTCTGTGGCCTGGTAAGGCTGCACTCCCCACAGGAGGAGGTAATAAAAGAGCCAGCCACTGAGTTCATGTCAGAGTCATCCCTGCACCCCTTACTAGGGAATCCACTTGGAAACTGAGCTGCCAAGGGCTAAATCTGAGCAAGGTTTCTAGGTTATTTCCATGCATGGCCCTTGGTTCAAGTATCAGTCTTTTCAAAGAGCCTTGGGCCTATATATTTTGGTTCTATTGGTCCCCTTGTGGAGCTCCTGTCCCCTCCAGGTCTTTCTAAGTATTGGTGCAGTTAAGCAAGAATTGTGTAACTTTCAGCTAAACTATCTACCATTGGCTTCATAATTCTGAAATGGTATTCTTTATTACTGTTCTTGGTGGATTTTTTTTTTCCTGGAACAGAGAAAGGGAATGAAGTCCTTTCCACAATCACAGGCACTTCCTCTTATGGTTAATAGTAGTAGCAATCCCTTGAACATAAAACTCCACGCTGGCATTACAGAACTATCCCTAACATTGGATAATTGTCTCAGGAATGGCTCATAAGTAATCTATAATGAGATATAATTACTTGTTTTTGTTTTTGTTTTTCAACACAGGGTTTCTCTGTGTAACAGCCCTGGCTGTCCTGGAACTTGTTTTGTAGATCAGAGTGGCCTTGAACTCACAGAGATTCACCCTGTCTCTGTTTCTCAGGTGCTGGGATTAAATGCATGCACCACCACTGCTCAGCATGATGACATAATTTTGTCAACAGAGATGCTGTCATGGAAATTGAAATAATAGGATTCTCTTTTGTCTAGTTAACTGACAAATGTAAGAATTGCTGTTCAGCTGGGTCAGGGAAGAAATAAAGAAAGAAAATAAAGACTTCCTAGAATTCAATGAAAATGAAGGCACAACATATCCAAACTTATGGGACACAATGAAAGCACTAAGGTCCTTCATAAATAAATTTGATCACATCCCCTTGAAGGGGGAGCAGCCATACCAGGCCACAGAGGAAGACAATGCAGCCCTTCCTCAAAAGACCTGATAGATTAGGGTTAGAAGGAAAGGGAGGAGTTCCTCCCCTTATCGGTGGACTTGGGGAGGGACATGGGAGGAGATAAGGAAGGAAGGTTGGGTTGGGAGAGGATGAAGGAGGTGGCTCCAGCTGGGATAAAAAGTAAATAAACTGTAATTAATTAAAAAATAATCAAAAGAGCAAAAGAAAATAAATATGAAAATAAAATAATAACTAAAAAATTAAATTAAATTGAAAAAAAGAAATTCGAAACATCTCGTAAAAGCAATTTAACAGCTCACCTGAAAGCCCTAGGGGTGAAAAAAGGAAGCAGACACATCAAAGAGGAGTAGACAGCTGGAAATAATCAAACTTGGAGCTGAACTCAATACATCAGAAACAAAGAGAATAATTCAGAGTCAGTGAAACCAAGGGCTGGTTCTTTGAGAAAATCAACAAGATAGAAAAACCATTAGCCAAACTAACTAAAAGGCAGAGAAACACTATCCAAATCAACAAAATCAGAAATTAAAAAAAGGAGCCAAAACAACATTCAGTGAGGAAATCCAAACAATCATTAGGTCTAACTTCAAAAGCCTATAAGGCACAAAATTTGAAAGTCTAAATGAAAGGGACAATTTTCTTGAACAGTTCCACTTAACAAACCTGAATCAAGACCAGGTAAATAATTAAATATTCATATCACCTAAGGAAGTAAAAGATATCAAACATCTCCCAATCAGAATAATCCGGGGGCCAGGTGGTTTCATGACAGAATTCTACCAGACCTTCAAATAAGAGCTAACACCAATACTCTCCAATCTAGTCCACAAAAGAGAAACAGAAGGAACATTAACAAACTCCTTCTATGGAGCTACAGTCACCTTGATATCTAAACCTCACAAAAACCCAATAAAGAAAAAGATTTTTCAGACCAATCTCCTTTATGAAAATTAATGCACAAATACTCAACAACATACTCACAAACCAAATCCAACAACACATCTAAGATATCATCCTTTATGACCAAGTAGGCTTCATCCCAGGTATGTAAGGTGGTTCAATATATGTAAATCCATCAATGTAATTCACAATATGAACAAACAGAAAAGAAAAAACAAAACAAAGCAAACAAACAAACAAAAGAACCCAGATGATCATCTCCTTAGATGCTAAAAAAGCATTTGATAAAATCCAATATTTGGGACTGGGAACAGGGGTCTTTTTTGAGGCTGATACTCCAACCAAGGACCATGCATGGAGATAACCGAGAACCCCTACACAACTGTAGCCCATGGCAGCTCAGTGTCCAAGAGGGTTCGCCAGAAATAGGAAAAGGACTCCTCTCTGACAGGAACTCATGGGCTAGCTCTTTGACCACTTCCACCTGAGAGGGGAGCAGCCTTACAAGTCCACAGAGGAAGATAATGAAGCCAGGCCTGATGAGAACTGATAGACTAGGGTCAGATGGAAGGGAAGGAGGACCTCCCCTATCATTGGACTGAGGGGACGGGCATAGGAGAAGAAGAAGGAGAGAAAGTGGGATTGGGAGAGGATGAGGGAGGTGGCTACAGCTGGGATACAAAGTAAATAAACTATAATTCAAAAAATATAATTAAAATTAAAAAAATCCAACACTCTTTCATGTTTAAAGCGCTGGAGAGATGAGGGATATAAGGCACATATCTAAACATAGTAAAGGCAATATACAGCAAGTCTATAGCCAACATCAAACTCAATGCAAAGAAACTTAAATCAATCCCACTGAAACCAGGGACAAGGCAAGGCTGCCCACTCTCTCCATTTCTTTTAAACATATTGAAGTCTTTGCTAGAGTAATAAGACAAATAAGGAGATCAAGAGGATTCAGTTCTGGAAGGAAGAAGTCAAAGTATCACTATTTGCAAATGGTGACCCCAAAACTTCTACCAGGGAACTCCTACAGCTGATAAACACATTCAGCCAAGTGACTGGATACAAAATTTCCTCAAAAACATCAGTAACTCCTATATACAAAAGACAAATGAAAAGAGAAAGAAATTAGAGAAATAACACCATTCACAATGGACTCAAATAACTTAAAGACCTTGGGTAACTCTAACCAAGCAAGTCAAAGACTTGTATGAAAAACACTTCAAGTCTCTGAAGAAATAAATTGAACAAGATATGAGAAGACGGAAAGATTGTACATTCTCATGGCTTGGCAGGATTAATATAGTAAAAAATGGCTGTAGTACCCAAAGCAATCTACATATTTAATGCAATTCCCTTCAAATTACCAACACAATTCTTTACATAACATGAAAGAAAAATTCTCAACTTCATCCAATTAAAAAAATGGGGAACAGAGCTAAACAGAGAATTCTCGATAGAGGAATATCGAATGGCAGAGAAACACTTAAATAAATGTTCAACCTCATTAGCCATTAGGGAAATGCATATCAAAACGACCCTGAGATTTTACCTTACACCCATCAGAGTGGTCAAGATGAAAAACGCAAGTGACAAGAGAGGTAGTGGAGAAAGGGGAACCCTCCTCCACTGCTGGTGGGAATGTAAACTGGAACAACCACTTTGGAATTCTATCTGGCACTTTATCAGACAATTAGGAATAGTGCTTCCTCAAGACCCAGCTATACCAGCTAGGTATATACCCAAAATTTGCTCAAGTACACAACAAAGACACTTGCTCAACCATGTTTGTAGCAGCTTTATTTGTAATAACCAGAACCAGGAAACAATCCAGATGTCCATCAATGGAGGAATGGATACAGAAATTGTGGTATTTTTACACAATGGAATACTACTCAGCAATCAAAAAGGAGGAAATCATGAAATTTGCAGGCAAATGATGGGATTTAGAAAAGATCAATCTGAGTGAAGTATCCCAGAAGGAGAAAGACAAACATGGAATACACTCACTTATATAGACCTATAAGATATGATAAACATAATGAAATCTATACACCTAAAAAAGATAATCAAGAAAGCAGGCACCGGGTGGGATGATCAATCCTCATTTAGAAAGACAAATGGGATGTGCATTGAACGTATGACAGGATTCTACTGCAGAAGGCATCTGAAAGACTCTACCTAGCAGTGTTTCAAAGCAGATACTAAGACTCATAACCAAACCTTCAACATAGTACAAGGAATCATAGGAAAGAAGGGGAGTTAGTATGATCTGGAGAGGATAGGAGCTCTCCACAAGGACCAAATATGTCTGGGCACAGGGTCTTTTCTGGGACTGACACTCAACCAAGGACCATGTATGGATATAACCTAGAACCTCTGCTCGGATGTAGCCCGTGGTAGCTCAGTAACCAATTGGTTTCCCACAGTAAGGGGAACAAGGACTATTTCTAACAGGAACTCAATGGCAGGCTCTTTGACCTCCTCACCCGCCAAGGGAGGAGCAGTCCTACTAGACCACAGAGGAGGACTTTGAATCCAGTCCTGAAGACACCTAATAAAACAGGGTCAGATGAAAGGGAAGGAGGTCCTCCCCTATCAGTGGACTTGGAAAGGAGCAGGGTGGAGATGAGGGAAGGAGGGTGGGATTAAGAGGGAATGAGGGAGCAGGATACAGCTGGGATACAGAGTTAACAAAATGTAACCAATAAGAAAAATAAAAAGAATTTAAAAAAAAAACACCTAATACTTGAATTGTATAAATAAATAAATAAATAAATAAATAAATAAATAAATTCTCAACTTCATATGGAATAATAAGAAGTCCAGAATAGCTAAAACAATCCTCTACAATAACAGATCTTCTGGAGGTATCTCAATCCTTGATCTCAAAGTGTACTATAGAAAAGCAATACTAAAAACTGCATGGTACTGGCATTGAAACAAACAGGTGGATCCATAGAATCAAATAGGAGACCCAGAAATAAGCCCACACACCTATGAACACCTGATGTTTGACAAAGATGCCAAAACCTTACCATAGAAAAAAGATAGCATTTTCAACAAATGTTACTGGTCTAACTGGATATCTACATATCCAGAAAAGTGCAGATAGATCCATATTTATCACCTTGAACAAAACTAAAATCCAAGTGGATCAAACACCTCAACATAAAACCAGACACACTAAATCAGTTAGAAGAAAAAAGTGTAGAAGAGCCTCGAATTCTTTGGGACAGGAGACAGCTTCCTGAACAGATCACCAACAGTACAGGCTCTAAGACCAACAATCAATAAATAGGACCTCATGAAACTGAAAAGCTTCTGTGAAGCAAAGACACTGTAATCAGAACAAAACGACAGCCTTCAGACTGGGAAAGGATCTTCACAAAACCATTATTTATCAGAGGGCTAATATCCAGAATATATAAAGAACTCAAAAAGTTAAACAGCAACAAATCAAGTAATCCAATTAAAAACTGGGTATAGAGCTAAAAAGAGAATTCTCGATCGAGGATTATTGAATGGTAAAAAAACACTTAAAGAAGTGTTCAATGTCCTTAGTCGTCAAGGGAATACAAATCAAAACAACAATGAGATTTCACTTTACACCCATCAGAATGGCTAAGCTCAAAAACCCAACTGACAATACATGCTGGAGAGAATGTGGAGAAACAGGAACCTTCCTCCATTGCTGTTGAGAATGTAAACTTGTACAACCACTTTGAAAATCAGTCTGGCACTTTCTCAGACAATAAGGAATAGTGCTACCTCAAGATTGAGCTATACCACTCATAGGCATATATCCAAAATATGTTCAAGTATACTCAACCATGTTCATAACTTTATTCATAATAGCCAGAATCTAAAAACAATCAAGATGTCGCTCAACTGAGGAATGGGTACAGAATTTGTTGTACATTTACACAATGGAATATGACTCACCAATTAAAATCAAGGAAATCAGGAAATTTTCATGCAAATGGCGGGGATTTAGAAAAGATCATCCTGAGTGGGGTATCTCAGAAGCAGAAAGACACACATGGTATATACTCACTTGTAAGTGGATATTAGACATATAATATACGATAAACACATTAAAACATGTACAAATAAAGAAGCTTAGCAAGAAGGAGGACCCTAGGTAAGATGCTCAATCCTCATTCAGAAGGGCAAATGGGATAGAGATTGCAAGAAGGTGAAAACGGAACAAGATAGAAGCCTACTACAGAGGACCTCTGAAAGAGTCTACCCAGCAGGTTATCCAAGCAAATGCTGAGGATCATAACCAAACTTTAGGCAGAGTACTGGGAATCTAATGAAAGAAGGGGGAGATAGACCTTGAAGGGACAGAAACTCCACAAGGAGAGCAACAAAACCAAAAAGTATGGGTCCCAGGGTCTTTTCTTAGACTGATACTCCAACCAAAGACCACTCATGGAGATAACCTAGAACCCCTGCACTGATGTAGCCCATGGCAGCTCAGTCTTCAAGTGGGTTCCCTAGTAACTGGATGAGGGACTGTCTTTGACACAAACTCAGTGGCTGGCTCTTTGATCACCTCCTCCTGGTGGGGTTACAGTCTTGCCAGGCCACAAAGGAATGTAGCAAGTCCTGATGAGACCTGAGAGTCTAGGGTCAGATGGAAGGGGAGAAGTACTTCCCCTATCAGTGGACTTGGGGAGGGGCAGGCAAGGAGAAGAAGGAGGGAGGGTGGATTTGGGAGGGGACTTGGGAGGGGGCTATAGCTGGGATACAAAGTGAAAAAATTGTAATAAATAAAAAATAATAAAAAGAGAATATGCAAAAAAATTATTGCTGTCTAACAAGCAGACAAGCGAGAGCAAAGGCTAACAGGTTTACGGAAAGTAGCATCTCACAACAGGCAACCATTCATTTTTATGATGATGGTTGAGAAGATAACCAAAGTTGGAGATGGCATGCATATCTCAGCAATATGAAGACCTGCTATACTAAGTGTCTTCAATTTTATTATTTATTTTAATAATATGAAAAAAAAGTTTGGCATGCATGCACGCACACACACACACACACACACTACACTCCATCCTTCACTTGGATATTTCATACCTTCCCTTTATTCCTAGAACTCAATCCAGTCTTCATCCTCTGAACCATCCAAGACGATCTTCTTCCCCACCCCAACCTATCTCTCCAAAGGCCTCTTAAGATAAATACCTAGTCCCTCACTCACTTTCTTACTTTTCTCAGTTACTTTCTTCCATCTTCTGCGCCCTTTGGCTCCTTGAGTTGTTCTGACAAATTTCTTCTTAGAGTGCATTCTTTTGTCTTCACTCACTTACTTAGGTGGAAAAATCACTTTTTTAAGCATAACAGATAAAGTAAGGGCCATAGTAAATTTGAAGTGACTCCATGGCCTGCAGGGAAGGAGGTAGAGTTTGCCTCAGGATATATCCCATGACTTAATTGCTATCTATGCCATGTGTTCACTTAGGGGCACAAATCAGAGCCTATGGTTGCTTTTTCTCTGACTTCTAAGAATGTTGTTGCTAGATACTGGAACAGAACTCTCTTATCACTATCCCACAAGTGGTATTAAACTACAGCAGGGAACCCACGTCCAGAGATACATATTCAGAGATTTGAGCAAGAGGGAATGGGAAACGTGTGCCATTTACCTTGTAAAATGGATAGATACTGCTAGAATATGTGCAAACTCCAGTGACATATTTTTAAAGATGAGGATCCTATTTTCAGTAAATAGGTGACTTAATTTTTAGGAAGAGCACCACAGGAAATAAGGCTGTAAAGCAAATAGTCTCATTCTAATTCACCTCTTTTCTCCAAATAGGAAAAGATGAGCTAGAAGTTCACAGACAACTAGAATGACTAGGATCAAAAAGTCACCATGTGTTACAGAGAATGTGGAAAAACTGGACCTGTTGAGGAAGCGTGAAATGATGTAGTCAGTTTTGGAAAACAGTCTGGCCACTCAAGTCACCACAATGACCCAGAAAGTCCACTCTAGGGATATATCCCTGAGAAATGAAAACATGCATCTATACAAAACACATAAATGTTCATAACACAAAGAAAGAAAGTGGAAGTAAGCCAAATAAATGTCTGTCACCTGATGAAAGAATAAACAAAAATGCGTCATATCTATCAAATGGAAGATTGGGACTAGGGGTGTGGCTCAGTCTACATGGTGCTTGGTTAGCATTCACTTAAGCCCTGAGTTCCTTTCTTAGCGTCACATAAAAAGCAAGCACGATGGCCCACACCTGTGGTCCCAACACTGAGCACATGGATGCAGGAGGAACAGAAATTTATCAGTTTCATAATGAGCTAAAGGCCATACATATTTTTCATTACATATTATACTTATAATTTATATAAATATATTATGTAAATATAATATAAATGTTGTAATTTATATATTTCTGACTATATGTGAACATATATATATATGTATATATATATATATGAGCCATTGGGAAATGATCATTTTTATATGGGTCTATTATATAAAATTCGATAGTAAGCAGCTGAGAAACAAAAAAGCAAATCATTCATTAGCTTTCAATTGCCTGAAGTGCCAGTCACCAGGGAGATAAAGAATGACTTCTAATGATATGGAGTTACTTTGAAGAAAGCAATAGTATAATAAACTTTGTCAATTGATAGAATTTCATAGCACTAAATGTGTTCGAGAATTCACTGTATTGTACATGAAATGAATGAATTGTATTGTGGGGAATTTTCTCTCTATACAGCTGTTAAAAGATGATTCATCTTTGTGTTGACAGAGGAAGGCATTTCAACATTGCTTTGTTTGTTGATGGTAGATCACTGAGCACGTATGTTCCTCAAGTGAATGGACACATTCCTAAATATCACAAGACAGTTTCACTAATCGTATGAATGCACAAATCCATAGGAATGGAAGCACAGAGGTAAATCACCTTGGCCATAGACAAGTGAACAGGAAATGGAAATTGGAAATGAAGAAGAGAGCAAAAGAACCAATGTTAAATGAGGTTTTATCACTGTGCTAGAGAAGAAAAAAAGGAAACAAAAATAATGTAGTAAATCTATTTTCAGAAGAATCCTTTTAAATATACAGGCCTAAGAAAATACTAAAGTCCTCAGGGATGCAGAGGCAGGCAGATTGCCATGAGTTTGAGGCCAGCCTGGTCTACAAAGTGAGTCAAGGACATCCAAGGCTACACAGAGAAATCTTGTCTCAAAAATTTTTTAATTAAATTTTTATTTTTTCATATTAGTTACAGTTTATTCACTTTGTATCCCAGCTGTAGCCCCCTCCCACAGTCCCTCAGATGATTCGTCTTCACTCAGAAAGACAAACGGGATGGATATCAGAAGAGGGAGAAAACAGGAAACAGGACAGGAGCCTACCACAGAGGGCCCCTGAAAGACTCTACTCAGCAGTGTACCAAAGCAGATGCTGTGACTCATAGCCAAACTTTGGGCAGAGTGCAGGGAATCCTATAAAAACATTTTTTAAAGGAAAAGAAAGAAAATATTTTGTCATAAAATCAAAGCCAAAATGTGCCATATAAGATTAGGAAGACAAGATCATGGTTCTGGTGCCATGACTTCATTGTGTAGAATATGGATGTTGGCTTATGTCACAAACAGGCTACATGTTGTAAGACAGGGGCCCCAAGTGTCTGTGTATATATGTATATAACATATATAAATGTAAAATACATCTACAAATACATGCATTTTCAAGTTAACTAATTTTAAGTTTACAGTTGCATGCTTTTAGAGAGTTTACCATATTCTGAAAGCATAACTATAATTCCCCTTTAAAACACTTTTGTCAAATCATGTAGATCATCCTTATGGTGTTCAGATGTCTTTCTGAATTGGATTTTACAAAGCTGAACTTTTTAGAAGTCTGGTGTCTATTTCAGTGCAATGTTTCTATGTTAACCACAGATGGGAGCTTGCTCAGATCACTGTAAGACCTGAATAATTATCAAAACATGTTTCCCTCACTTATAATTTTTTTTTCTCACAGTGTATTCTAGAATGGAAAGGGATATATTGTTGTTAATGTATTTAATTGCACACGCTTTATTCCAACCCTTCATTTCTAGTACATTTTCTAGCCGAATTTATATTTAAAATTGCAAAATAATGTGTTTCATTGTGATACTTTTATGCATACATCTATTCGCCCCTATTCCTTTCCCTTATCTTTTGCTAGACATCTTGTTTTTCTATTAATGCATCCAGTAAACCAATTTGGTGTGTAATTTTAATGTAACAAACTTCACCTGTAAATTGATTTTGCAACAGTTTATCTAGTTTTAGGACATTTCCATCACCACAGTAACATACAAGTGCCCATTCCCAACATCAACCCCAGACGGGCAGGAATCTATTATGTCAGTCTTAATTTGCAGAAAACATTGTATTTTCACACAGAAACAAAATACGTGTCAAAAATGTATATCCCCATAAACAGAATCCTAGTACTACACTAACATGTTTTTAGCTTCTAAAAACAGTTGTAAAATTTAATGTTTCTCCTCTGAAATGGATACTTGAACACTTGTGGCAATCAACTTATTAGTCAACATTGCAGCATCTCAGATAATCAGCATTTCGGCATCGCAGAAAGTTAAAAAAAAATCTAATGCTATGCTATTTTAGAACACTCCCCCCACCACCACCAAAACCAAAATCCAGTAGAATGCATATTCCTTCTTTTTTGCACATCAAAATTTCTAGATAGGATTAATCTCCCTTAAATTTGGACCACATGCTAAATGGAACAAAGGAAATTTCTTACCATGGCTTTCTGTTCGACAGATTTTCATGGGCCCTAGAAACCTTCCTAGATAGCAAACAGTTTTTCAAGGTACTTTGGAATTGTGTGCTGCTAGTCAAAACGCCGTCAGACTTCCTAGCAATCTTATACGAGTGCATGTTTTCAACTATATTTCACAACTTTACTGATAACTAAAGATACTAGAATCTGTTTTTTTTTTTCTGGGTGATGATATTTTTTAATATATTTTTTATTTATTACAGTTTATTCACTTTTTATCCCAGCTGTAGCCCCCTCCCTCAAAAAGCTGTTATTTTTAAGACAGCAGTTAATTGAGATCACTTCAGTTAATGAAGGCATAGTATGCAGCTTCCAGAAAAATAGACATTTTGTCTCTTAACAGTAAGTGAAGAAAATTCATTTGATGGTATGTTAGAATTTAAGTTATCCAGCATTCCATCATATTTTCTTTCTCTCTTTCTCTCTCCTTTACATACACACACATCATATTTATAGAAAAAAAGAAAATACTGTCCTTGAGCTGTCTTTATCTTAAAGAAATTAACTTTGATCAGCATGACACTACATGAAATTGAGTCATTTCCACATTACTCTGCACAACAGCACAACTGTGAAAGTAGATAAACGTGTTTCAGTTCAGGTTTGCACCACCCAATTACTATCCTAAAATGAAACCCTCTTTCAAGAACAATCCACAGACTTTTGACAGCAGCTTTCACTGGCAAAGGTTGCCAGTTTCTAAATGGAGCTTGCTAGGGTTCTCAGAAGGGTGCCGACCTGGTTTTGATTTTCAACTAGAATTTCCTCCATAAGGTCATTTGATTCCCATCCCTGCCCTCAGGAGCATTTTCCTAGTTCCTTGTTCCAGCCCTACCTAACCCCTTGCTTTGGAATGAAAGAGAATTCAATCCCCACTAAGTCCCTCCCCTAGTCCACTGATAGGGGAGGTTCTCCTCCCCTCCTATCTGATCCTAGCCTATCAGGTCTCATCAGGACTGGCTGCATCCTCTTCCTCTGTGGCCTACCATTCTAAAACAACAAAAGAAACACAGTTTTCACATATTAATTCTCCTCTTTGACAAGACAAAAACAGCAACCCTTAAAAAGTTATTCTGCCTAGAATATTTACATAGTAAGCAATGAAAAATTCCTATTGCATTACCCCATACTCCCATTTATTTTTAAAGTCAACTTTGTTTATGTGTTATTGTACTTTTTTAACGTGTTAATACTTAATGTAACAAATGTTATCCTAAAGGGGTCATGGAAACATTGTAAGTCCACTAAACATATTTACCTGCTACTCAGTTTTTTTTATGAATCAAATCTGATTTAAACTTCAAGGAGGCTTTAGTATATACTATTATAAACCAACAATCATCAGTATAATGTACATAATTCTAGTATGGTATTTATAAAACTCTGTGTCTCCAGGATTTCAGTACAAATGAGTTGCACTGTGTAGTACTTAAAGGATTATAAAGTTTTGTATGGTTTGATGTTACAATGTATCTTTCAGTACTTTCATTTTTAAGTATATGTATATGTGTGTTTATGTCTGGAGTTTGCACATAAACAGTACATACAGTACATACAGTACAGTACATACAGGGGCCAGAAGAAGACATTGGAGCCCCTGGATCTAGAATTACCGGTAGTCGTGAGCCAAGTGGGTGTGAGGAACTCACCTCAAATCCTCTGGGAAAGTAGCAGTCTTAACGACTGAGCCATCTGCCCAGCCCCCAAAGTTTGAGAGTTTCCTTTGCCTCTTTTTCTTGAGACAAGATCTCACTGTATAGCCCTGACTGTCATGGAACTATCTGTAAGTCAGGCTGGTCTTGAAACTCATAGACAGTTGCTTGCCTCAGTGTCCTGAGTGCTGAGATTAAAAGTGTGTACCACCATGCCAAGCTTTGATTTTAATTTTTAAGATTAATATTTTTATCTTAAATCCAAAGGATTTTTCAGTGATGTAGAAATTAAGAAAGGAAGATTAGATTCACATACTTCAATCTATATACATAGGTGCATTACTTTTTATTCAAGTGTTGGCCTTATTTTTTACCTTGTACTTACATAACATTAGACCTGTCTACAGAGTCTATGGTGATTTGAAACATAATTTTAGACTAGAAATAAACTTTTGCAATAAAGAGCCAAGTAGTGAAGCGATATTGTCTTTTGCAATTATTCAGTTATGATGTTGCAGCTGCAAACAACATGTAAATGAATAGGTGTGGCTATGTGGTCCCCAATATATTATTATTTGTCTGGAGAAAAGACTCCTTGATTAAGAGTGCTGGCTATTCCTATACATAGAGCACCCAGGTTTAATTCTTAGCACCCACATGACATATCACAACTGTTATTCCAGTTCCACGGAATCTGATACTCTTTTTCTGACTTCCTTGAGCGCAGGCACAAACATAGCACATACACATACATATAAAAATGGTAAATAAGTAAAAATGTAAAACTTATTCTTAGTTCACAAGATGTATTTGAAGGAAACTGTGGTCTGTAGTATCAGACATTCAACAGAAGGAACTAAGAGAAAAGGCAAGAAATAGCAGCAGTGCAAGTAAGTTGATATAATGAAGACAAGGCAAATATTCTTAAACTTCAAAGACAAGAGATTTTATATGTCTATTTCATTTTTTATTAATTTTTATTTTTTATATTAATCACAGGTTATTTACTTTGCATCCCAGCCTGATCCCCCTCCCATATCCCCTCCCAATCCCACACTCCCTCCCTCATCTCCTCCCTGCCCCTTTCCAAGTCCACTGCTAGGGGAGGTCCTCCTCCCCTTCCATCTGACCCTAACTTACCAGGTATCTTCTGCACTGTATATTTCATTTTTAATTTACCTTATTTGTTTACACGTCAGACTGGATAATAAATTAGTCACTTAAAAATATTATTCCAACTGTAAATCACCTCATTTGTAATTGCTTCTGGATGTTAAAAAAGACATTAATGTTATAAAAACTGTTAAATAACACTAATAAATAGAAGTAAATATATCCATCTCCAGGAAGTTGTTGGTCAAGGGACACAAATTTTCAGTTAAACAAAAGGAGAGTTTACGCTTTTTATTGTTAGTACTAAGTGATTACTATAGTTAAGAAAACTGTTAACTATAGATCTGAAAACTGCTAACAGATAAGATGCAGTGTTCTTTTCACAAAACAAGCGTAAGAGGTCATAGCTCTGGTACTTATCTTCATTTATCTATTCCAGAATGAAGACATACTTAAAGACATATTGCATACCACAGACACAAATATTTTTTGCCAATTAAGAGTAAACTTTGAGGAGATGGAGAGATGACTCAGTGGTTAAGAGCTATGCCAAAGGACTCAGGTTCAATAAGCAGCACTCCTATGTTTGCTCATAACTATCCTTAACTCCAGTTCCAGGGGATATCATGCCTTCTCCTTGCCTCTTTGGGTGCTACACACATGGTTCACAGACATGCCTGCAAGCAAAATATCCATACACATCAAATAAAAATAAATCTATATGTGACTAAGAAAAAACTTTTAGCCAATTGTGTTGGTGTACATCTGTACTCTTAGTACTCAAGAGGCATCGGAAAAGTTGTGTCATGAGTTTGAAAACAGGTTAAGGCAGTGAGTTCCAGGGCAACGTAGGGTACAGAGTGAGTCTCCTCATTGCTTATGGAAAAATGATAGATGGTTGGATGAACAGATGATAGATATAGATAGATAGATAGATAGATAGATAGATAGATAGATAGATAGATAGATAGATAGATAGATAGATGGCGGGATGGACGGAGAGACAGACAGACAGACAGACAGATAGATAGGTAGATAGATAGATATAGACAGACAATAGTCAGAATTTTTAAGTTTCTAAAGAAGTAGTTAGGAAGATTGAGAACAATTGCCTTAGAAGATCTCATAGTTCTTCAAGTCTAAGCAGACCTGAGAGTCCTTAGAAAAGCCTATGTTCTTTCACAAGTGTTTGCAATGTGTGATGATAAGGAGTTCTAGCAATGTAGTGTTAGCTGCCTACTTTTCTGAAAGGAGGAGGCTGGTTTCCATATGTCTAGGTTGTAAAAATATTTTCCCTTTCTGATATGTATCAAAGCATAATCATATAGTAAAACATTGCTAAATGAAGTATCCAATAAAAGTGTGCTTGTGTTTGCAGAATGAGACAGCATCAGTACTTGTGACACCTTTTTAAAATAGTGGGAACCAAATAAATGCAGGAAGTCTTTATAGCTGTGTACTAATGATAAGGTTTCACTCTGCAGCCATCCTGAAAGAAAAAAAAATTACGTGGTTTTTAAACCAGTTAATCTTGATAAGAGTCAATCTTTTCCCCAAGACAGGTCTATGAACTGCAACTCCCTTTAAAATGAATGAGTAAGAATGCATGTGTGAGATAAATGCCAGCATTTACAAAAGCACTGTGCTGTCCAGAGCCACTATACATAGATGAGGAGCTTGTGTTTATCCATATTCATAAATACTTTTGGAAAATTCTGATGAAGGACAACTGCCAGTTCACATGTACCCTTTCCAGGTGGCTGAGAGTTCAACCATGCAGTGTCATTCCTGAAATGGATGTTCCATTAGAACAGTCATGTAAAGAAGACAAGAGAAGTATTAAAGCAGGGTTAAATTATGCTGTGTTTCCATCGAAATCACTTTGCTAGTGGGGATTATAAAATCACAACACTCGGCTAAAAACATCAAACAGAATGTTGTTCATTTCTGGTGCTGGGTTTGGTGGTGATAGAGGTGTGTGTGTGTGTGTGTGTGTGTGTGTGTGTGTGTTAACCAGAAGAGCACCAAAATTCTGCTTATCTCTTTGTTAGTTTAATTTATGTTCTCCTCCTGTTTCTCATCAATGTTGAGTGGTGCCAAGTATGTTGCCTGTGTGGGAAAGATGGAGATAATAATTTATAACTGCCATTTATAGAGAATATTTAAGTGATTGCCTAAATTATAGAAGCAACTTTTTTAAAGGATTAAGTGAAATATTATATGTAGGCTATTCATGTTTTCATGGAAAGTGCTCAACAAACATTGGCTATTGCCATTACTACTGTCAAACTAAAAATTTCTAAAAGATCAAGAACAAAGGAATAGATACAGAAATTGTGGTACTTTTACACAATGGAATACTACTCAGCAATTAAAAACTAGGAAATCATGAAATTTGCAGGCAAATGGTGGGATCTAGAAAAGATCATCCTGAGTGAGGTATCCCAGAAGCAGAAAGACACACACGGTCTATATTCACTTATAAGTGGATATTAGACATATAATATAGGGTAAATATACCAAAATCTGTACACATAAAGAAGATACACAAGAAAGAGAACCTGGGGTGAGATGATCAATCCTCATTTAGAAAGACAAATGGGATGGATATTGGAAGTAGGAGAAAACAACTAACAGGACAGGAGCCTACTGCAGAGGGCATCTGAAAGACTTTACTTAGCAGTGTATCAAAGCAGATGCTTAGACTCATAACCAAACCTTCAGCAGAGTGCAGGGAATCATATGAAAAAAGGGGGAGTTAGTATGACCTGGAGAAGAGAGGAGCTCCACAAAGAACAAATATATCAGGGCACAGGGATCTTCTATGAGACTGTTTCTCCAACCAAGGACCATGTATGGATATAATCTAGAACCCCTGTTCTTATGTAGCCCATTGTAGCTCAGTATCCAAGTGAGTTTCCTAGTAAGGGAAACAAGGACTATTTCTGACATGAATTCAGTGGTTGGCTCTTTGACCTCCCCTCACCCCTTGAGGGAGCAGCAGCCTGCTAGGCCATAGAGGAGGACACTGTAACCAGTCCTAAAGATACCTGATAAGCTAGGGTCAGATGGAAGAGGAGGAGGACCTCCCCTAGCAGTGGACTTGGAAAGGGTCAGGGAGATGAGGGAGGGAGTGTAGGATTGGGAGGGAATGAGGGAGGAGGCTACTCCTGGGATACAAAGTAAATAACCTGTGATTAATATAAAAAAAATAAAATTATAAAAAAATAAGAACTTTAAGCCCTTGGTTAATTTCTTTGACAGGAATGCATGTACCAAGCATGCATCAGGCACATGCTACATTTGGCCAAGTAAACAGCCATAATATGATTCATGGTTCTTTCGTCTGCCCTTTCATATGCTCCAATGTTTTGTGAACATTGTCTTCAAAGAAGCAATGAGAAGCGAGACAGATGTCATGAACATAGATGTACATGTGTTTCAAGTTTTTTGTTTTTCTAATTTGGGATGACACATACTATATAATAGCCATTTTCCTGCAAATGTTATTCTTCAGCTTTTCGTGGCTCCATAAAATTCCAATGTGCATGTGTGCCTCGTTTTCTATATGTATTTTTGGCTATTGTGAATGGTGCAACAATAAACATTGATGTGCAAGTGTCTCCTTTGTATGTTTCCTTAGACTCCTCAGGTTTATCCTTAGGAGTGGCATAGCTAGGTCACATAGTAGTTATGTTTTCTTTCTTCCTTCCTTTCTTTCTTCCTTCCTTTCTTTCTTTCTTTCTTTCTTTCTTTCTTTCTTTCTTTCTTTCTTTCTTTCTTTCTTTTCTCTCTCTCTCTCTCTCTCTCTCTCTCTCTCTCTCTCTCTCTCTCTCTCTTTCTCCTCCTTGTCCTCCTTATCTTTCCTTATCTTTTTGTTTTTGTAAGAACGTTCAATGCAGATTTCCACAGTGGCTGCACCTGTTTATTTTTCCACCAGAAGTACATGAGGGTTGCGCTTTCCTCACATCCTCACAAACATTTGTTGCCATTTGTTCTCTCTGTTGTTTGTTGTTCTGATGATAGCCATTCTGATTATGGAAAGACTGAATCCCAAAGCAATTTTAATTTTTATTTCTCTGATAGTTAAGGGTCTGGACCCTCTTCTATCTTTTTTGAACATTTATTGTCTTTTTTTTTTTTTTCTTCTGAGAACTATTGAGTTCTTTACTCATTTACTGATTGGATGATATGGCAGTTAATTTTGCAGTTTTCATATAAACTAAATATCAGTTCCCTGTTTGATATGTAGTTAGCAAAAACCAACCAACCAAATAAACAAAATTACAGTAAAGAAATTGATCACCTAAGTGAAAAGCCAGCTCATCAAAAGGGGGAAAATACTCTGAAATGGTAATTTTCCCTTTGCCAAATTAATATGGGTTACTAGGGGTCCAAAGTGCCATCTTCGATTGCAACGAGTCCAGAACCAGTAGAAAAAAGAAAAATACCCTTATGCTAAAAACTAAAACTATACCTATCAACCAGAGAAAGCTAATTTAATTCCTTGTTTTATAGTTTAGAAAACTACATTAATCTAGTCTTGTGAGCTTAGAGGGAAATTTATCCATTATAGTTTTTGTTTCTATTAATAAAAGTTGATCAAAGCACTCTTGATAGTGTTCTTCTAAGTTACAGATATAACTACACATACACATATAAATATGATGTCATAATCCAAGTGAACATTAGATCCTTTAATAAACACATAATATAAATATCTTTGCTGGGATATATGGGATATATAGTACATATAAGTAGAGTTTGCATAATACATGGATAGTTTCAACATGCTAATTAAACACTTTAAGCAATTTTGGAACCCTCTAAAAGAATATAGTATGTTTTATAAGTAAATAACAGCCACGACTGCATACACTCATGTTGGTACTCTGTTTACCAAAGTCTTCCCCTCCATACATACAAACAAGAGAAACAAAACATCTGCCTTCTGTGTGCTGGGCTCTTCTTTGCCACGCTTATCTCACACAAATGTCTGGGCTTGGCTCAAAAAGAAGGTGGGAAAATAAGAATCCAAGATATCAGGGGATAGATTGTTGAAGTCTACTTTTGCTTGTCCAGATTTTGCTCTCTGGACACATTGCTAGTATCCCTTTCAGTCAGTGCTAAGAGTCATTGGGTTCTCATACCACTGTTCCTTCCTTGACAAGAGTTCTACATAGCTAACCACTGAGTGCCTTGCCACCCTTCATTGCTTCCCTTACATCTGTCAACATGTTCACTCCTCAAGTTAGACTTTCTGAGTAACTTTCAGTATGGATCTTAACACTACAATTTCCTTTATAGCTTAATGTAAGAGAAAAAATGACTTATCTTTTGAAACAAAAGTCATGATTTTCTGTTCAGAACATCATTTTACATTTTATTCAGACCATCAACAGCAACATGACCACTGAAAGTTATATGAGTTTTACTATTTCAAATTATTCTGCAAACTCAATATTCCATCCATTTACTATAGTTCTGTTACTCAGTGGGTATAACTAAAGCGGTACCACAAAAATAGATATCTACAGTATTGTCCAGGGCTTTGTGCCGATATGAAACAGCATCCCTCCTACACAAGGTTACTCAGGAAACACAGAATGAGCCACTCTCCATGCCAACAAGATGCCTTTAGTATATTTATTACTTGTACTAACTTAAGCAATTTCTTCATCAGACACTTCAGTCGGCTGTATAAAAGGGTCATTCAAATATATGGTTAAAGTTAATCTTCAAAAGTTCTGTTGGTGTTCCCATAGCAACTTTCCACCAAATTCGTCTGACATTTTCTCTTTTGAAATCTAGTTTAGTTGACACCCCAAATGTTCACATTTATTATAATTTTTTAATTAGATAGTTCAAAGAATATATCAGTCAAGAAGAAAAGGAAATCCTAATGGATTTTAATTTCAAAAGGCCATGACATCTTTTAAGAAAAACAGAAGTCAAACCATATTTAACTGAACAATGATCATATTTGAACCTATGGTCAAATTCCTGGCTCTATACCATATCCTTTATTCACATAAAGTGCTATGGATGTAACTCAGTGGAGTACAAGCCTAACACACCACAGCCACAGCAAAGTAACCTGCCTCAAACTACACAGAGAAAGTAGTACCATATATATGTGGTGACAGTCCTTGCTCCTTTTGTCTTTTTTGTTTAAACAAGAACCTGTGTGTTTGGGAAAGTAGAGCCATGTATATGGTGGTGACCGTCCTTGTTCATTTTGTCTTTTTTGTTCACAAGAACCTGTGTGTTTGGGAAAACTGGTGACTGCAGTCCAAAATATAGCAAGTTGCTAATAACTCTATTTGCTCTTTGTCCATCATTTAGGAGCCTACAATCTAAAAAAGGCCATGCTTATTATCATTAAGTGATATGACAAGAGGGTTAGAAAAGGCCCTGAGAATCATCTCTGTGGCAGAAAACATAAACCACCAACCACATGGTAAGCTGCGGTTATCCAGATGGGATTGAGAAAGAAGAGCTGAGGGACACAGTTTCCCTCCTCCTTATTTTGGTTCCTTTCAGTTCATCCTGCTATGGTTCATAACACAGGGTCTATAACTTATCCCCAGCTAATGGAATAAAAGAACACACTCTCACTTCTTGCTTTCAGACTGCTGCAGAACCACCCATGAAGGTTTTATGAGATTGTTTCTTCTTTTCTACCCTCAAGTTTTGGGCACACACTTGATCAGATATGAGCAACTGATACTCCTGTTAAGTTTAAACAAATAGCACATCAGGTAAGGTTGATAGATGTTAATGCATAACCAAGATAGCTATAGGAAACATTTATTTAATCCTAAGATCTGGAAGAACATTGGTACTGAGAAATCAAGAATCAAGTCCCAAGTTATCAAGTTTTCTATAATGACAATACCCTTCACAGTATCAGCACTTCTTGACATAAAACATATTGTTTCTAGTTGTGACTCAATTTAGCCAAGTCTGTCTCTCATTTTGTCAATACCATCTCTTCAAAAGCTGAAAAATACATACGTGTTTTGAGATATGTCATACAAAATGGTTGTGAAAATACATTAATTTTTTTTATTTCTATTCAGAACATCTCAGCTGAGGCTTCAGGTCATCAGCACAGTTAACACTTTGAACTGGGCAATACTTACTGGGCAGTGCTATACATCATAGGATAAATACCTGAACATCAGGGTTGTACATCTTAAATGTCACGAGCAATTCCTGTGATTAATGACTATCAAAACTACTTTGCAACATTGTCAAATGGCCCCTTTAAGAGAACTATTAAATTAAAAATGAAAACTTAGGAATATATGGCCAGCCCATAATAAGTAGAGAAAAAAAGCATTTCTATGTCTCCAATATCTTTAGAGGGTTTGGCTCTTACACTAGGGAGCTCTCTCAAAATCTCTACTCCATTAGTTTAGAGTGATATGGATTATAACGTTGTACGTCTAGAGATGCCTTGATCTTGATTCCTTGCTTGTAACAAATTTGAATTTTTGTTTGATTCTGTAGTAAGTGGTAAGCTAAGTAAGTCAGTATCAATTGTTTCCAAACATGGCGGACATGAGAATTACCCACAAAGCCTTTGCTGTTTATTGATTTCAAGTCTGGTTCTTTGAGATGCTCACTTATTAGGAACTTGATAAAAGTTTAAAGGCAATAATTTTACAGTTTCCTCTCTATCTCCAAACTACAAAATAATCAATGAAGAGTTAACTTTAGAAACTCATGTATATTCTACATAAAAACAGAATCTAACTTGTGTCACTGCCTACTCTAGGCAGTGGCAATACGATGGGAAATGTATTTTTGGATGCCTGTCTGAATAAACTTTCACATCAGTTTAGAAAAATAAGCACTGAATATAAAATATAATAATAAGCCCAGCTCATGTGAGATGACCAATGGTAACTGAGTACGGTTAGAAATGCTTTGAAGAGAGCCATCAGGGAAGGTGACTCTTTTTCCCCTACAATGTGAAGGATACAGAAGGATGTGCCATACAAAAAAAGAGCATTCTAGGCATAAAGGACAAGGAAAGGGCTTCTGCAGGAATAAAATAGTCAGTTTTGAAGATGGCCATATTGGAGAAGGGAGATAAGAAGCAGCGAAGATCATGTAAGAGGACTTAAAAGGTTATGATTAAGGTTGAATAGAATACAAGGAATAGAAACAAACCAGAGAGCTTTAAGCATTGTAGCATTTTATTATGTAAGGGTTCTTCTTAATACATAGTCCCTAGCTATTTTCTAATTTCACTGTATCATTTTATTATTAAAAGGTTCTTTTCAATATATTTTCCCCAACTATTTTCTGAGAAGGCAGAGTCTAGAAACTATCTAGGGGGAAATGAGCAAGCATGAACACAGCAGTAAATTCTTATGATAGGACAATTTTCTCACAACTAATTTTAAAATCAAACTCATCCAGTATACTGTTATCACATTATTAGGGAATAAAGTGATCCCCAGAAAAATACAAAATAAAATTGAGCAACATGTGGTATCTGTTTTAAAATGATTGGCTGGTGTTTTTACTATACAAAACCCAGTAAAAAAAATGAGTGTCTAGGAACAGTGATGCTTACTGAGAAGTTTGAAAAATGGGGAGTGTGACTTCTTTAAACAGTAGGGCTTCCAAACTAAAGAGGCCTTATCCAAAAAAAAAAAGAGTATAATAGAAAAATAATCAAGCAAGGAGGACAAGAAGTTAGAAAATAAATTTATAATTAGTAGAGGTCTTCATCACAGGGATTTTGTTTGTTTGTTTGTTTCTGTTTAGTTGATTGGTTAGAATTTTTTTTTCATTTTATTAGGAGACAGATGTAAAACAAACAGTAATATCTACTCCATTTCTTAGCTGTCCCCACTGATTCCTAACTGTAAAGTCCTGCAGCAGAACTCAGCTTTTAGCATCTTTGGAATTACTAAAGAGTGCTGTGGATTCAACATCATAGAATCACAAAGCAACCCTAATAACTTCAAAGTCTATGGAAAGTGAACAGTTCTAGAGGTATCACATGAATCATTTTGTAGTAAGACCTCTGCCATTCTGTGTGAAAAGAAGGCTCATTACCATGGTAGAGGGTTTAATCCTCTGGGTGGGCTCTTTGGGACATGGTGAGGTGGAGTATAGTCAACAACTGATTACAAGGTTGTGGTAAAAAAATAATACAGATGGCAGGGTGAGCATACTAAACAGGAAGCGAGGTCAGCAACAGAGCTGTTAGGAAGTCTGCTGAATGAAAAGGAAGAGAAGCAGCAGCTTGGAACAACCAAAATTAGGTCTCACCTACTGGATTCATGCAACCTAGTCACAATCACATGTTCAGCAAGCACTTGTGGGGCTCCCAGCACTCTCCTAGATATTGGTATGATAGCAGAGGCAAGATACACTCAATAACTACAGAGTTTCCTATTTATCAATAAAATAGAAACGAATGCTGTCCGTGCAGGAGCTTTTCATGTTGAGTATACTGAGCATTTCAGGGAACACAGGTTGAGAGTTCAAAAGAGAAGAATGAATTTGGGGAGAGCTCTGTGAAGTCAGGGAACTAATTTCGAATCTAGCTCTTTTCCTAATGTCTTTTGAGAATGTCAAGAGGCTATGGCATTGAACTTCTTAGAAATTTAAATTTTGAAATTTTACTTATACTCATCAGAATAAGGAGGTATTTGGTCATGTGACTTGACAATATGGATAAACATATAAAATCACTAAAAGCTTCATTTTTTTCTTGGTAGATTAGTACTTGGACAGACAGGATGGAAAGAATAACTGGGATTAACTGTTTGAACCATATAAACAACACGGAAGAATTCTGTCAAGTCAGGGCACCTGGGTAATGTCTTGGTTCTGTCACCAACTATTTCTGTACCACCTTCAACTATCCTGCTCTTCCTTTGGATTTCTTTAATCAGGAGACAGAAAAAAATCTGCCTTAATCCACTAGTTGAATTTGAGTCTGAAATTGACCCAGATTATGTCCAATCACTTTGAAATTTGAATAAGGTTATGATGATGATATGATAGCCTTTAGTTTCTTCAGAGGTGTGTCCTCTGAGATGACCATTGGTTCATTCATTACATCCTTGTTACTTATACTCTATACACCCCATCCAAATTAAGTGTGGTAGGTTTGATTTCCTAAACCTTTTTCCAATATGTCAACTGCTTGCTATATCCTTTCTAACTAATGTAGAATGCATGTCATCTCCTCTCATCTCTGTTAGAAGACAGGATATATTTTAGATACACCTTATTTTGACTTCAATTTGAGCCAGAACAGGCATTCTAATATCTGATCAAGTCACCAAGAGGTATCAAGGACAACACCCAGCTGGAATGAGGAGAGAGACAAAAACTGAATGTGGGAAAACCACAGAAGGAACACTTTGAATAAGACCATAAGCTGCTCTCGCATTCTGTTGTGAAGATAAAGAAAAGCATCGTGGTACCATACTTTGAAAAAGTATGTGATATTCGATGCTCTTATCTTTTGTGCATTTTTCTCAGTGATGCTTAAAGTGGATATTAAGAAGTAAATGAAGTGTCCTGTGTCTGGAAATTGCTCACATAGCTAACACACAATAGAAACTCCACATACATTTTTTGAGTGAATAAATGGCAATCATTCATTTAGTACAGATAGTCTCACTTTGGACAGCAAATAAAAAGCTCTGAAAACTATGTTAATTATTTACCCCCCTCCCAGATTTTATTTCAGAAGAGTGAAGAAGTACTAAAGACACATAGATAGGAATTCCTTTCCAGGAAGGCCATAGTACAGCCAAACCACATAAAGCAAAGCAAGAGTATTTGTGCTAAAGGAAAAAACAAGCCCAGAATTATTAAAAATGAAATGACTGAGTTAAAAGAGTTCAGCCCTGAATCTTAAGCCATGAGTACTCTTGCTAATGTGAAAAGCAACAGGTTGTACTTTATAGAAAACATTTTTCCACCTATGATGGATTTGAAGCTGCTGAATACAACTGCTTTATCATTATAAAGGATGTACAGAAATATTCAGAGCCCAGGTGATGTCTTTCAGTAAATTCTAAAATGTTCCTTTTTCCAGTCTTAATACAAAATATATGTGCATCATAGTCTATGCTAGTACAAAGGGCTGTTTACCAGCAAATATTCAGAGCCTACAAGGAAACGTTACTATGAGCTTGAGCTTGACCACGAGTTTATTATTTTAGGGCAGAGCTGAATTAAAATAACAATATAAAATTCTTGAGCTGTATTGATATATTTGTACATGGAGATAATAACCATTTGCTGAATGGGTACATAGCTTTTTAAGTAAGAAAACCAGTTGTCATTTTCCCTCCCCCCACCTACTTTCTAAGGAGAGGCTCAAAACTACCTGTAATCCCAAATCAAAAGGCACCAGGACACAAATCAAAGTCTGGAAAATACGGCGAAGACAGATGACGAGAGGATGCAATATAGAACAGCAACCGTTGCAGAAACCTTACAACCACATTAAAAGGTCAGTCTTGGAGACACCAGTGTCTCTGTAGAAATGACAAGCATCAGTAAATGAACAAGAGTCTCACATGACTTTTTCAGACAAACAACTATGGCTAAACTAGAGCAAGAGCTGTTTCTTGTTCAATCAGCCTAGGAAAGAAACAACACTTTCCTAGCTCACAGCCTCACCTTTCCAGGAAGAAAGTGACATTCAAGGGTACTCAGTTTGCCCCAGGGGTTTGTCCAGGACCAAGTAAGGTAGCTCTTGACTGCTGACTGATTATATACTATATATATGTATATATATATATATATATATATATATATATATAAACACACACACATATATATATATATATATATATATATATATATACATACAAATATATATATATTTGTAGAGAGTGGTTAGGGAAGATGTGAATTCCAGGCAGCTAACTGCCTTTGCCTTACTACAAATGTTGATTTTTTTTTTAACCTGTCAGCTTTGTCTTGTCTGTTTCTCTCCAGTTTTGTTTTGTTTTGTTTTGTTTTGTTTTCAAATTGGCACTCAGAATGTTCTAATCTCAACAGAGAAAAGCATGTCAAAGAAAACTCAGTAAACTAACAAACAACAGAACAACAGTGATGGCTCATCTCAAAACTACAGATCTTCAAGTTGAAAAGAATACATCCAAAACCTGCTTGCTGCCTGTCCCCCTCCTGGCAATTTTCAGAAGTAGTGCTCATTCCTCAAATATCTTTTTTGTCTTCCTTCTTGCCTTTTCTTCCCCTCAAAAAGTAAGCTTAATCTAGAATCTTGTTTGGTTAACCATTAACACAAAACCTTGACTCCTTCAAAGGACACAAGCTCCATGAGATTTCTGTCTATTGCATTTGCTGGGGTGGGTACTTGCAGCACCTAACACAATGTCCAGCACAGAATACGTCCCCAGTAAATATTTGTAGAATATTTGAGTCAACAGAGAGAAGTCATCATGAGGTAAAAGAAGGGTCCAACAAAGGACTCTCTAATATGCCCTTGAATTAAGCAGATAGTTGGCAACCTTCTGCCCCTTTGTAAACTACTACGGAAATGCAAAAACTCCTTCCAAGGGAAAAACAGGGTGCACTCAAGGCTTCCTGCGACATTTTTCCAACAACTCCACTGGCCACACATCCAGATCAATAGGCAGCCTTTACTTATATCTAGCTCGATTCTAGTCCTTCCATTATATCTGACCAAAGGCTGGCTAAGCCCCAGAAATCCTATATCTTGTCCTACGCACTGAGGTAGCAATGGGGTCCAGCCCCAGGTAGTGGACTCAGTGACCACTGCTCGAGTCGAGGGAACAGGGACAGTGAGTACACGGACTCTTCCACTCAGGGAATTTGAGGAGCATGGTTGAGTCCTGGAGAAGGTGACACTACCGGGTGAGGTACCTGGCACACCCGAATCCCAGCTAAAAGACCTGTGGAGAGACAGGAATGCCATCACCTCCACAAAGTATCCTTCTTGCCAAGCCAAGTGGCGCCCCCTTTTGTCTCCGCTCCTGTCGGGACACTCACCGCATAGTGCAGACGGGGCTTCGATGTGTCCCCCATGTCCCCGCCAGGAAGAGCAGGAGGATCTCCAGCTCAGCCTAGGGTCTTGGCTTCTCTCAGTGGTCCACTTACTTCACTGCCATCTCAGAGAAAGCCCTGGGCGTTAGCCCTGTTGTGCTCTGCGCGCGCTGAGCGGGAGCTTGACTCCTAACGTTGCTGGCACTGAGTCCTACGGCAGAGACTGTGGGGACGGGGAGGGGGGGAAGGGGGAAGGGAGGAGGAGGAGGCAACGAGCAGGGGGAAGGGCGAGGAGGAGGAGGGAGCGGCCAAGTCTGATGAGATGGGCGGGCTTTTAATTCCTTCCGCTCCTGGCGGGGGCCCTGCTGAGGCAATAGCCACTACCAGCTGTTAGAGGCTGCAGCCTCTGAGGTTGCCCAAGACAGGTGTCAGGATGGCCAATGTCTTCCCTCCCAGTACTTGGCTCCTCTTCCCACCCCTCTGGACCTGACAATCAAGGCTGTGGCTTCGATACGCAGAGAAGAGCTTTCCAAGAGAGATTTTGAATAACTTTGAAGGAGCTAGGAGCCTGTCGCCAGAAGGGCGATTTCCACTGGTCTCAAGGGAGGGTAGAGTTGAGGGTTTTGGAAAGCCTTAATCTGAGTCTCAAAATGCTGGGACCCTCAGAGATATCAGGCTTGTGGAAATTATCTAATCTAACTAATACTCTCTCCCCGGACCTGTTGAAGCTAGGAGGGCTGGACAAAAAAGACTAACGGAGTTTGCACTAGCCAAACAGCTTAGGGAAGCTGGCTGAAGGGCTAGTCCTAGAGAATTTGTTAGAACAGGAGTGAGTTTGCACTCTGACTGGCTCTGGGCATACACTGCTGCAGCACAAGGGGCAGCCTTGAACGAGGAGCTATAAAGAGGAACACTAATAGCAAGCACTGCCAAGTAAATCAACTCGTTTTTAGAACACACACACTGGAGCTACACAATAATTCATACAATTGGCTTCAACTCTAAAATCCCTCCAAGGAAATTGGTCCTTTAAAACACCTCATTAAAAAAAAAAGTCACCAAGTTTTCCGAGAGAGAAATGCAAAAGAGGCAGGGGATGGAGGCGGGGGCGGGGCAGGGCGGGGCGGGGCGTGGAATGGGGTGGGGTGGAGTTGGGTGGGGTAGTTTTGAAGATCCAGTGGAGACTCCAGAACCATGCAGTCAGTCTATTCAGGCCCCAGGACATGGAAAATGGATTTGGAAATAACTTATGCTAATTCTTCAGTGCCCTGCTATATTGAACTGTGGGAATATCCTTTGATAGATCTGTATTGGAGGCAAGGAGAAAAAAGTAGGAGCCTAGTTAAATCCATTTGAACAGGAGCATACACTGACAGACATAGAATTATTTGAAAACAATTGACAGAACATTCATAACAAACTGGAAATGTGAGCACAAAGGTGCATGAATCCTGGAGAATCTACCACTAAATAATCTCGCAATGGTCCAACTATCTGGAAAACGGCACAGTTCTATGTACTGAAGCTGATTGCACGCCTGCCTTCTCATCCAACAATTCCATTTGTGCATATATAGGAAATCATTTCAATGACAACACCATAAGCAATAGCGTTCTTAATGACTTCAGGCATAGTGCACACAATGGAAACAGTACAAACATGTAAACTGGTGCATATAAATCAAATGCAGGCTTTGTACACAGTACAGTACTACTCAGCAAATAAAAGGGACAGTGCTACGAAAGCATACAGCATGAACCCATCCCTCAAACTTTATGTTAGGAGGAGAAAATCACGCAAGTACATATGATATCCTTCTGTTTATTTATTCTGCAACTGAAATGCAAAGATCAAATTGGAATAGTGGTATGTGATCCATGGCGACAGAAGTCAGAATGGCAGTTAGCAAGGCAGGCTATGTGGAACATACTAGGAAGGCAATACAGAGGAATTTGTGTTTTGGGGTTCTAGAGATGGTCTGTGTTTTGATCTGGAGCACATTCATGTGTAAACAATCATTGCACTGAAGAATTCGGCAGAGTAGTGTCACTTATACCTTTTCCTTAGTGTATTTTACAGTGTCATAATAAACAAATAAATTTAAAGCCAACCTATTCACAGCTCAGTCTCCCTGTGGATCTCTGAGTGAGGGGAGCAGGGGCTGACTCTATCTTGAACTCAATTGACTTCTCTTAGATCACTTGCTCCTGATAATGCAGCCTTGCCTGGCCACGGAGGAAGAGTATCCAGGCTGTCCAAATGAGAATTAAGCTATGGGCAGATGGCAATAGTGGAGAACTCCCCCTTTAAGTGGTCTAGGGGAAGGGGATGGGGAGAAGTGGGAGCGAGAGTGGGACTTTGGGGAGTTGAGGGATATATAATTAATAAATTGTGAAGAAAAAAAGTGTTGCTAAGTTTTTTTTTTTTTTTTTAAAATGTAATCTGTTGGGTGAAAAAATAAGTCAAGCCTCTTCTCAAACAGAAATTTGTAGCCAGAATGCTACCTGCCTTATGAGCAGGACATTCAGATGTTTGTCTGATTCTCTTATTCTCAGTCCAGTCTGCTTTGGTCAAGTTCCCTACCTCTTTGCTATGAGGGGGACAGAGTCAATCCATTCATTTTGGAGGCTTTCCTGCTCAAACATATCTATTCAGGGCTAAGAAAATGAGCAGTAAAGATCTCTCGTTTTACTTTCATTCTCATATACTGCTGAAAAAAAATAACTTTTAAAAAGAAGTCTTTGAAGAAAGTGTAGAGCTGCTGCCCACTTTACAAGTTTCCTCTCTTCAAAGACTTGCAACTGCCATAGCCTAGGAAAGATGTGCACACAGAAATGAGATATGAGATGGATTAACCATTACATGTCTGGTTTAGGAGCTTTTGCTTCATTATCTATCCAGATGAATTCTCAAGCTAGACATGAGGCTCAATGCTTGTAATCTCAGCTTTTGGGAAGCTGAGGCAGGTGAATTGCCATGAATTTGAGGCCAACCTGAGATATACAGTGAGGCCTTGTTTCAAACAAACAAACAGACAGACAGACAGACACAAACAGACAAACAAACAAACTCTCTGCCTTTAGAGTGATTTTTTTTTACATATAAACTTGGAGTTTCAATTAAGCCCCTATTTCTATGAAGAATGCTACATTATCGATGCATATAAACAGGAAGAAGCAAGTTGATGATTTATAAAAACCCTTTACCAAAATCTTTTAATTATTATTCCTGAGCAGGCCACTTTTAAAAACTAGATTGCCCCAGAATTTTCTTGTATTATGACCTTGAAAATATAACAATGAAAGAATCTGTGGTTTCCAATCTCTGTGCTAACATTTTTGGCCTGACTTCTGTCATCTAAAATATTCCTTGCTAAAGTGCTGTTATTAAGTTGTCATGAAATTTTCAAGTGTGTGTGTGTATATATATACACACACACACACACACACATACATACACACACACACACACACACACATATATATATGTATATGTATATATAGATATACAGGGTTATCCTTTAAAAAAATGATGAATGGTTAGTCCTCCAGGAAAGACAGCTTATTAAAAAAAATCTGCTCTTTCAAATCTCACCTCATGCGTTCAAGGCTAAAGTCACAAAAAGGGACCTTAAAAGATCGTGCAGGGCACTGAGATGTCTATTCAGTTTGAAATATTTAAAATTCAGAAATTATTTTTATTTTGTGTACATTTCAAGGTCTACTTTTGAATCTCCATTTGTATCTTTTCTCGTTGTTCACTTTTCTGAACGTGGTTGCTTATTTCATGCACTTAGAGCATTAACCCTTATGCTCTACTACTGTTATGTGTGATCTGAATTGTATCTTATTGTGGTATGGGGTTTCAAGGTTCACATTTGATCATTTAGGATAATGGGGAGATAGGAGGGAATAAGAAAACTTTCTGCTGGACTCAAACTTCAATGCACTCAGTTAAGGGCTGTAAGGCTAACATTCCTGTTTCTTCTTTTAGTGTGACACTGGAATGGAACCCAGGGCTCTGTGCATAGTAGGCAAGCATGTTTTCCCCTGAGCTATATCCCCAAGCCTGGTTCCACTTTAAAATAAATTTCTCTATATTTATAATCCTCCCCAGAGGGAACTCAAAAATAATCTCTGAGAGAAAATGTGTGTGCCATGCTAATAGTAGAATGCTTGTGCACTCTTGTCCCCAATTTTCATGGCACTGCTAAGACTGAATCTTATCTCCCAGAACATTTAACTTAAAATGCATTTTGCCTGTCTATAGATTAAGTTACAACTTTCCGTATTTGGTGAAGAAAAACTTTGATTACATTTGTGAAAGCAAATTAAACTGCAAAGTTTTGAAGGAGCCAAACAAAACAAAACAAAAACAAACAAACAAACAAACAAAAAACCTGAGTGTGCTTAGCGTCATCACTCTTATTCGTGTGGTTGTAGGATCTGCTTGGGTAGAGAATTCTTGCCCCAAAATCCAATTTTTCCACTCCTCCATCCTATTCTCCTGACAATCCAGCCCTTTAAAGTAGTTTAACATTTTTGGAACAGAGAAACAGATACCATATAATGTGCAATTCCCTTTTACAAAACATTCATGCATCTATCTTCATCTTAATTAAGGAATAGAGTGTAGCTAACACTCTAGACCTCCATCCTCTTGGATTCACAACCATGCCCTCTTCTTGAAGTGGAAGACATCCTACTATTATTCATGATTTGTTTATTTTCGGTTTATGATGTGTATGGGTGTTTTTTTTTTCTGCATGTATGTCTATATAGCATGTGTGTACACTGCTTGTGGGGGCCAGAAGAGAATACATGATACCCTGAAAACAGAGTTACAGACAGTTGTTAGCTGTCACATGGGTGGTGGGAAACAAGGGTTCTTCATTTTTGTACCACCTCTCTGGCCCCCAATCAATCAGAGTTTTGATTGATTGATTTTTGATTCATCTTCTGACTTCCCTTTAACAGTGTAGTTTCTCAAGTCCAGTGCCACCGGCTTTGGGAAACCTAATTCTTTATTCTGGAGCAGACCTGTGCCTTATAGCATGTTTTACAGCACCCCGATCTTTACAACTAAATACCAGTAGCATTTTTTCTTCTCAAATTCCAGCAACCAAAAACTGTCTCCAAATATTGCCAATGTCCCTTGGTGTAGGAGGAGGCAAAATAACACCTGGTGGAAAACAACTGTGTTTTAGTAAGTTAAGCATCCAAAAATATTAGAGTAATTTCTTAACTTTACATAGACTGATGCATAAATATGTTTTTTATTACATCCAATTATTTTGTTCAATACTATGTTTGAAGGTTCATCTGTTTTGCTAAATGCCACTGTATCCTGTCATTTCCATTGCTGTGTGGACTAACATTGCATGTGGTTATCATTGTTTATGTTTTTAACTGCTAATGAACATTTATGGCAGTTTCAATTTAGGACTAGTGAAAAGTTTTTGTATCTTTATACATATCCATATGTGCACACACGCATGCCTTTTTACACAGTAAGAAAATGAAAAAAAAAGTTGCTAGGCTATAAGCATACCTGAGTTTAATGTCACTGGATAGTGCTCCACAGTTTCCCAAATGGATTGTATTAATTAAAATCTTTATTTACCCTACAATATAAATAGACTGAACATAGTTTACATAAAGGCTAAACATAGTTTAGAGTTGACTCTCTTTTAGGTTTTCTCAAAGAGCTACAAAAATGAAATTAAGGAAACCAAACCCCAGGTTAAGAGAGAATAGCAAGGAAGTAGCTCCTTGGCCCCCTTTTTCTATAATCATGCCTTCTGGAATTAATGGAGGACCCTCCAGCTCTGCCATACCATTGCGAATTTCACACACTTACAGGCAGGGATAAATAAGAGACATTTGGTATGCTTTAGAGGGCAGACATTACATTTGGGAGAAGTTCAGCTTACTTGGAAGGGTGACAATCTCAAAGAGCAAATTGTAAACAAATCTGCCACTTCCGGACTGATCAGTTTGCTCTATAGTCATAACTCCTTACTTCACTTCCTAAATCCCTACGAGGAATCTGAAAAAGAACAAAGGGCCCTTGTTTCTTTCTCCAACTCAATTAAAGATATAATCCTTAGCCTGAAAGCAGATCTAGGACCAAGACTAGTGCCTGAAGAATTTCTGATGGTCCTAAGATGAATCCCTGGACATGCAATCACACAGGAGATATTAGAGAGAAGGGCATGGCTTTAGCACCGGTTCATGGTACTGTCTGTCATCTCGATCACCAGAACAAAAAACATCACAGAGATATGTGTCAGTTATGGTTAGGAATGTTATGTCCTGAAAATTCAGGGGAGAAGGCAATCGAAGGAGAGTTGGGGTAAAGCAACTATTACAACAGGTTCCATTAAGGCACCCATTGGTTTTACTGTTTTACTGTTCTTGCCATCTGATATGTTCACTGACAACTGCTACTCTGCTACAAGGATCCCGGGAGAGTGTTCTTAAAAAAAAAAAAAAAAAAAAAGCAGAGAGATGGTTCTAAAATAAATGTTCTATTTAAGGGTCATTAATCAAAAAGGAGAGGCACAATCCCTCTGGCTATGACTTTCCAAATTGCAAGAAATTATATAGCCACCAAACTCTTGATCTAACAGCAGCTTAGCAGCTTCAATTACTTGCTCATGATCTGCACAAGATTGTGTGTGCCAGCAGCCTATAGAGGAGAGGGGAGGGACTCATGAAGTTCAACCCTTCCCTGAGAATCTATAGGTAGTTAATGGTGTCCTGCAAGAGGAAAAGACATTCTCTTAAATGCTATAGCCACTGATAATTTGCCCATACTTTTTCATTTATTTATTTATTTAGTTATTTATTTATCTCTATAATGTTAGTTTTTGAAATTATAATATAATTATTTCATTTTTCCCTTCCCTTTCCTCCATCCAAACCCTTATGTGTAGCTCTCTTTGCACTTCCTCCTCCCCTTTCTCAAATGCATGGCTTCTCTCTCTTTAATCGATATATATTCCTAAATACATAAATATAACCAGCTCAGTCCACATAATGTTATTTGTATTAATGTTTCCAGGACTGACCATTTAGTACTAGATAACCAATTTCTATACTCTTCCTTGGAGGAGACTATTTTTCCCACTGTCAGCAATCCTTCTTGACTAGTTATTTGTCTAAGGTTGAGCTTTTCCTTTACTGTGTTACCATGCTCTGTTCAATAGTCCTTAACTTATGTCCAAAGAAGAAACTCTAACTAAACCCATTGGGTCACCAAAATAAAAAAGAAGAGGAATTACTAAATAAGAATATTTAAAAAAGAAAGAAGAAAAGCAGGAAAAAAAACAGATATGAGAGTAGAAAGAAAAATATCAGCAGGAATGAATGTGATGAAAACATTTTATGTACTTGAATGAAAAGTCACAATGTAAGCATTATTATATATAATTCATGTAAGCTGATGAAAAGGAAAGGACATTTAATTTACAACCATGATCAACTGGTACTACATTCCTTTCCCTAATCTCAAGCTTCCTTCACTTATACGGTGGCTCAAGTTACCAAATTCTGCACAATGTCCAAGACTGTGTCACCACCATAAGTGGTAGAATATTCATTATAAATAATATTGTTTCCATTGTTCATTGAGAACCTAAGCAGAGGCTCTGTGGAAAGAACAAACCAGAATCTTCATTACATTGATGTAAGGAAAGCACAATTGTTTTCATTCGATTCAAGAGGAGATTTGTTGTGCACAGGATAATATATGGTACACATGAAATGGAAATAGAAAGTTGGACACAAAACAGTTTTCACAGTAATCAAGCAGGTTTCAAAGTGAAGGTTACTGTTTATTATTAGTCATGCTCACTCACTGAATTACCAGTGTCTCTACCCATATCTCATTGGTCAGTGATTCCCAACTGAAGATGATTTTGCTCCCAAGGGGACATTTAGCAATGCCTAGAGCTACCATATTCTGTTACAACTTGGGAGAAGTACCACTTGAATCCAGTAAGTGCACACCAGGAATGCTATTAAATATCCTCCAAGAAATAGAAGGATAACTCCCATCACAAAGAATGATCTGGCCCAGAATACTACGATTGCTGTATTTGTGAAAACTATAAGAAATTCAGTATTCAAGAATTCAGTATTCAAGAATTTCTACATAGAATTCTCCTGCCAAGAAAATTGTTCTTCTAAGTAAAGTATTATATGGTACCACCCAATAAGAAAGCTCCACACTGCAGAGGAATAGAACTGACCTGACCCATGGGAACCATGCAATATAGTAGGCTGTTGGAATTCCAGCAGATTGGTTGGCCATTTGTGGCAGCCTTTTAGAGCACTTGGCTATTATTTTAAATAAGTCAAGATTGGAACCTCAAAAACCCCTTACTTTTGAGGCCCAACAGTAGTACAAAAGGTGACACTTTGTGTTACTGTGTTGACTGTAGTTTTAAAAACATTTTCCTATGTAGGGGAAACAGGCCCCCCCCAATAAATCAATCTTATCATAAATCTCTTTACGATAAAGAGGAGAACATATTAGGTCAACCTTAAATTTTTTGTTGTCAGGCATCTAATAAAATGAGAAGAATAAAACAAAATGTCCTTCTTCTGCCAGGACACCTAACCTATCTGAAGCTCATTAATCCAAAAAAAAAAAAAAAAAATACGATGAGCCAGAGCATTCCAAAATCCCGAGGAATGCTTAATACACAAGTTCAGAGCACTAAAAGCTTAACAGTTTCTTTCCTTGTAGTATAACAAAAATCAAACAAAAGAAACCATTCCCAATCTAATTTCTTGAATTCTTTTCGTGGAGTTGGCACTTTATGAGGAATGAATTAGTACACATCTCTGGACACATTTGATAATATAGAGAAGCAGTAAGGGTTGTTGCAACCTGAAAGCAGGGAGAGCTGCTGCTGGCATCCAGTGTGTACAGGCCAGGAATGCTGTCCAGTATCCTATAACAAATTCATGGAACAGTATCACATACATAACAAAAGAGAATCTGGCCACAAATATACATAGTGAATAGGTTTGACATTCTAGTTTATATAGAAATTGTTGTGGTGAAAAAAAAAAAACTATAATAAAGCAGGATATAGATTAGAACTTTTCTTTGTTTTGATTTTTGTTGTCATATTTCTTTGCATCCACATCCAGTACAGATGAAACATTACATAAAGACATAATATTTTTTTTCCTTTCAGCAGAAGATGGTACAAGAGAAAAGAGTCCAAATAGAAATTTCTAATTAGTAATCAAAAGAATGGTTTTCAGGGCCACAGACATCAGCGTACATATGGATGTAGGCTTTGAAATTGCTATTGTAAAGAAAGTCCTCCAAACAAACTCATCAGAATTGCTTTAACCATGAGCTCACGACTGACATTTTAAACAATGTCTCTATGTACAACACAATTTCAGAACCATACACTTGGTTATGAGATGCGTGCTTACAAAGGCTTGTCCTTGGTCAAAAGACTTGTGCAAGGTCAAGCATGTAATATGAGACAAAAGTGGAAGTTATTCTAAGCTCTGAATTTCATATTTTAAATGATGTAAAAATATACCCTACGTATATAACTTACCTGCAAGAATCAGACCTATTGATAGCTACTGAACATTAAACAATGAACATTAAATTTAACCCAGTTCAGTAGAGCTCTGATTTTTCCTTTGACTCATCAAGTTTTCTGTCTATTGTCTCTGGGCCAAATGATTTCTTTCAAAGTTCTAAAGATAAGTATTGTTTTGTTTTGTTTTGTTTAGCTTTTAGAAACAAAGAATTTTTCACATTAACATGTTAAGAAGTGACAAAAGATCATTCTAAGTGAAGTATCTCAGAAGCAGAAAGACACACACGTTATATACTCACAAGTAGGTACTAGACCTATAAGATAGGATAAACATATTAAAATCTGTACACCTAAAGAAGATAAACAAGAAAGAAGACCCAGGGTAAGATGATCAATCCTTACTTAGAAAGACAAATTGGATGGATATTGGAAGTAGGAGAAAACTAACAGGACAGGAGCCTACGACAGAGGGCCTCTGAAAGACTCTACCTAGCAGTGTATCAAAGCAGATGCTAAAACTCATAACCAAACCTTCGGCAGAGTGTAGGGAATCCTATGAAAGAATGGGGAGTTAGTATAATCTGGAGAGGACAGGAGCTCCACAAGGACCAAATATATCTGGGCACAGGGGTCTTTTATGAGACTGTGTCTCCAACCAAGGACAATGTATGTATATAACCTAGAACCCCTGTTCTTATGTAGCCCATGGTAGCTCAGTATCCAAGTGGGTACCCTAGTAAGGGGAACAGGGATTATTTCTGTCATGAACTCAAAGGCTGGCTCTTTGACCACCCCACCCCCCCAGGAAGGAGGAGCCTTGCTAGGCCACAGAAAAGGATATTGCAGCCAGTCCTGATGAGACCTGATAAGCTAGGGTCAGATGGAAGGGAGGAGGGCCTCCCCTACCAGTGGACTTGGAAAGGGGCAGGGAGGAGATCAGGGAGGGAGAGTCTAATTGGAAGAGAATGAAGGAGTGGGCCACAGCTGGGATACAAGGTTAATTAACAGTATCTAATATTAAAAAATAAAAATGTAATTTAAAAAAAGAATTTTTTATGAAATTGACCAGTCCTTATGATTTTCCAAAGAGAAAATCCCTTTATCATCACTTTCTTACCCAGAAAGTGAATTTTTTCTCTCATCTTGGAAAATTAAAAATTATCTGCCTGATAGTAGGGACTAGAAAAGATCATCCTGAATGAGGTATCCCAGAAGCAGAAAGACACAATGGTATATACTCAGTTACTAGTGGATATTAGGCATATAATGAAGGATAAACATAATAAAATCTGTACACTTAAAAAAAAATCTTAGCAAGAAGGAGGACGCTGGATAAGTTGATCAATCCTCACTCAGAGAGGCAAATGGGATGGACTCATTGGAAGAGAGAGAAAACAGGGAAGAGGACAGGAGCCTACCACAGAGGGCCTTTGAAAGACTTTACCCAGCAAGGTATCAAAGTAGATGCTGAGACTCATAGCCAAACTTTGGGAAGAGTGAAGGGCATCTTATGAAAGAAGGGGAAGATAGAAAGACCTGGAGGAGACTGGAGCTCCCCAAGGAAAACAACAGAGCCCCAAAATCTGGGCCCAAGGGTCTTTTCTGAGACTGATACTCCAACCAAGGACCATGCATGGAGATAACCTAGAACCCCTGCACAGATGTAGCCCATGGCAGCTCGTTGTCCAACTGGGTTCCCTAGTAATGGGAACAGGGGCTGTCTCTGACAAGAACTCAGTGGCCTGCTCTCTAATCACCTCCCCCTGATGTGGGATCAGCTTTACCAGGCCACAGAAGAAGACAATGCATCAGGTCCTGATGATATCTCATAGGCTAGGGTCAGAGGGAAGGGGAGGAGGACTGCCCCTATCAGTGGACTTAAGGAGGGGCATGGGAGGAGATGAGGGAGAGAGGGTTGGATTGGCAGGGGGTGAGGGAGAAGGCTACAGCTGGGATACAAAGTGAATAAACTGTAATTTATCAAAATAATTAATTAATTAAAAATTATCAGCCTCTACTTCACTGTGGTTGATGGGAAAGCATTAGCTTTGGAACAAAAGCAAGCTGTTTTGTACATCATAGAGGATACTGTAACAACTTCAAAGCTCTCAGTTTTCATTCCTGTAATTTCCATCATTATAATGAATGGAATCATTTTAAGAACAGAAGAGAGTCAATCTGTAAAAGTTAAAGAAGGACATGAAGACAACAATGATGATTTGAAAGGAAAGTCTTTGTTTATTTTTCTAGAGAAGCTTGAACAAAAACCAAGGATGGAAGTTATAAAGACTCGGCTTTTGGCTATAGGTATGAAAGAAATCTGTGTATCTGTGCTATCAATTCTAAGTATATAACTAAGATAAATGAAAATACACATCCACAAAAAAAGCTTGTGCATAAATGGTCATAGTAAAATTATTTACAATATTCAGAACAACTCGAATGTTCATCAGCTGATGAATGGACAAAGAAAATCTTTCTACTCGACAGAAGGTTATTTGGCCATAAAAGGAATGAAGTGCTATAAAACAATGCAGTCTGAATACATCTTAAGATATTGATGGTGACTGAAAGAAGCCTACTGAAAAAAGCTCACATGCTATATGATTCTATTTATATTGAAATAACAAGAGCAAGTAAATCTGTACAAACCAAGAGCTCATTTGTGGCTGCCCATGACTGGGCACTTGAGTGGTTAATAAGTTGAGTGGTTAATAAGTTAATAAACTGAAGGTTACTGTGTTTCTCTTAGTGCTCTGAAAGTGTTCCAAAATTGGCTGTGGAGATGACTGTTCACTTTACATGAGTGAATTGTATGACATAGATAGTCTATGGAATGAAGGTGGGGAAAGAGAAGGAAGGTAGAATGTACTGTTTTCATTTTCCCTGGTAATACTTAAATTGAGCATGAGAGACTTACAACTGGAGATGCTGCAGTATACCACAATTTCCCTAGATGACTGCCAGCTATAAGATCTCTCAATGTTTTACTTCTCCCCTGTTTCCCCAGACCAGCCTGAATAGCCCAAGGCTAAAGACTGACTGGCTTCTATGATTTCACCAAGGCCATTCTTTCATTTACTCTTTTCCATGATAACTGAAGACAAGGTCTTGTGCTATTTCTTTTTCTTAATTTATTTTCCATCGTCATCGTAATCATTATTTATTACAATTTATTCACTTTGTATCCCAGCTGTAGCCCCTCCCTCATCTCTGCCCAGTCCCACCCTCTCTCTCTCTTCCCTCCCTATATCCTTCCCCTAGTCCACTGATAGTGGAGGTCTTCCCCTACTATCTGACCCTAGCCTATCATGAGGACTGTCTAGATCCTCTTTCTCTGTTATCTAGTAAGGTCACCTTGCCAGGTGGAGGTGTTCAAAGAGCAGGCAACCAAATTCATGCCAGTGACTGCCCCTGCTCCTCTTACTAGGGTACCTGTTCTTTAACTTACAAATATAATTGCTTATTGCCTTAGGTGGAGTTCCCCAGAAGCATAATAGGACAAGGGTTGACATGGGGGTGATTTTCAAAGAATGTACTCCTAAAAGAAACTTGTAAGGATGGAAACAAGTCTGGGAAATGAAAAAAAGTCAGTTACTGGGATAATTTCTAGAGTTGTCCCAGCCTCAGTCTGATCTTGCTAAAAGAAATTTGGAGTATAAAGAAATCCCAGAGTTTGCTTCCCTTCAAGCCAAGGGACTTCTGACTTCATAGTTTCCCTCCCACCATCCATGGTCTATGGGATGTCCCAGGATGACAGAAACTCCCAGGAATTTCCTGTTCTTTGTGGGTACAGGAAAACTGCTCCAGAACCTCACAGGAAATCCTCTAGAGACATTCAAGTGTTGTTCACTAGAAGCTTCAGAACAGCACAAAGAATTGTGTGTGTGTTTCTCAATCTCATATATATGTATATGTATTGTATGTATGTATGTATGTATATGTATATATATATATATGAGGATATATATGCATGTGGGGAAAAAGGCACATATGTACATGCTTGTGTAAAAGCTAGAGGACAACAACATCAAGGATCTACCTGAATTGCTTTCTGCCTTGGCTTTTGAATCAGTTTTGTTGCTGAACATGTAGCTCACTAGTTCAACTAGGCTGGCTAGCCACAGAGCTCTAGTGATCTGCCTATCTCTGCCTCCCCAGTCGCAGAGTCACAGGCATACACAGTGAAATCTGGCTCTTTACATGGATACTCAGTTGTCCAAACTCAGGTCTTCATGCATCTATAGCAAGCACTTTTACCAATGGGAGGATCTCTTCAGGCCCACACCACTCAGGCAGGAATTGGTTCAAATAAAAAGATCTAAGATGTTCTGACCTAAAAAAAGATCAGTACATTGGTCTTAAATATTTAAGCTGGTTTTTTAAAGCAAGCTGTAAACACTATTTATTATTCTGGGCCTATACCAGGCCCCGGACACTGTAGAAGTTTTGCAGCATCTAGATGCATTTCCAAATTATGTGTCTCAAGCTTCCCAGGGTTAGCCTCTGCATTTCTGTCATCCTTGCTGATGAGTTCTTTATCTGGCATTTTGCCCACATCACACTTGTTCCATTCCAGAGGCTGGAAAGCTTCTGAAGTAGCACAGCTGCTGGCACACACTGCAGGCATTTCTCAGCAGCTTCAGCAAACTTATTTACCATTTCACCACTTAGTTTAACGTCAGACAGTTTCCAAAGCTGCAAACCCATAGAAACGTCTATGACTGGCTTGGGTTCTCCTGAATTAACACAAATAGGCCTAAAATACTGAGCATCCCGTCACAGACTCAAGTCTCTCTGTTTCATCAATTTGTAAATCATCAGATTTGAGTATGTGATGAAAATGTAACAGAAAGCCTTGTATATGCCAGGCAAGCACTCCACCAGTGAGCTATATTCCTAACCTAACATTATTTTGGTAGCAATTAAGATAGTGTTTTCTGTATAGTTGAGCATCTTTTGGATATATGCCTAGGCGTGGTATAGCTGGATCTTGAGGAAGCGCTATTCCTAATTGTCTGAGAAAGTGTCAAGTTGATTTCCAAAGTGGTTGTACAAGGATATTTGCTCAACCATGTTTGTAGCAGCTTTATTTGTAATAGCCAGAAGCTGGAAACAACCCAGATGCCACTCAGTTAAGGAATGGGTATAGAAATTGTGGTACATCTGCACAGTAGAATATTACTCAGCAATAAGAAATAAGGAAATCATGAAATTTGAAGGCAAATGGTAGGAACTGGAAAAGATTTTCCTGAATGAGATATCCCAGAAGCAGAAAAACACACAGGAGATATACTCACTCATAAGAGGGTGTTAGATATATAATATAGGATAAACCTACTAAAATCTGTATACCTAAAGAAACTATTCAAGAAAGAAGACTCTGGCTAAGATGCTCAATCCCCACTCCGAAAGGCAAAGAGGATGGACACCAGAAGATGAAGAAAACAGGGAACAGGACAGGAGCCTGCCACAGAGGGCCTCTGAAAGGCTCTACCCTGCAGGGTATCAAAGCAGATGCTGAGACTTATAACCAAACTTTGGGCAGAGTGCAGGGAATCTTATGAAAGAAGGGGGAGATAGTAAGACCTGGAGAGGACAAGAGCTCCACAGGAAGAGCCATAGAACTGAAAAATCTGGGCACAGAGGTCTTTTCTGAGACTGATACTCCAACCAAGGACTATGCATGGAGATAACCTAGAACCCCTGCACAGATGTAGCCCATGGCAGTTCAGTGTCCAAGTGGGTTCCATTGTAATAGGAACAGGGACTGTCTCTGACATGAACTCAGTGGCCTGCTCTTTGATCACCTCCCCCTAAGGAGGGAGGAGCCTTACCAGGCCACAGAAGAAGACAATGCAGCCACTCCTGATGAAACTTGATAGAGTAGGATCAGAAGGAAGGAGAGGAAGACCTCCCCTATCAGTAGACTTGGGAAGGAGAATGGGTGGAGAAGGGGGAGGGAAGGTGGGCTTGGGAGGGGAGGAGGGAGGGAGCTACACGTGGGATACAAAGTGAATAAACTAAATAATTAAAATAAAAATACAAAATACACAAAAAAGCACACATCATTTGGGATTAGAGGTGCATGGTTATAATACCAGCATCTAAGAGACAGTGGAAAGACATTTGTCTGAAATTGTGGCCAGCTTTGTCAAAATAGTGAGTCTCAGTACAGCTGTGGCTATGTATAGATACTCTGTCCCAAAAAGTTTCAAAAATGAAAGAGTATATCCCCGAGAAAAAAAAAGACAGTGTTTTCTGTATGTTTGTCTAGAAAGTCCCATGCATTTCCTGCTCTTTCTGTGTACAGGAAAACTGTTCTTCAACACCATAGGACAGCCTTTGCAAAAGTTTAAATGCTTTTCACTAGAAGTAGATGATACAGATGCAGAATTAGTGTGTGTGGTAGGGGGTGAAAGTAGGTAGCATATGTTGTATAGGTACAGATGGTCCTTAATTTACAACTGTGTGGCTTGCTGTTGTCCTGCTTTATTGTGGTTAAAAAATGAACAGATGTGACACCAATATCCAGGCCAAAGCAGGCAGGGGAAAGTCTATGAAATCTCAACTCTATGCAAAGAACTGCAGGCAATTAAAGAATTCTGGGAGTGGGAAAAATAGTCTTCCTCAGAGAAGAACATGCAAATTGCTTGTCCAGTGACAAATATTTCAGCCCTGAAAACATATGTATAAATGTATGTATGTGTGTGTGTGTGTGTGTATGTAAAATAATACATAATGAAAAGTTTGTATTTAGGAGTGTGTGTATGTGTGTATACATGTAATAACATTAATGAAAAAAAGAGGCTTTGAATTTGAAAGAGAGAAAGGCAGAGTATATGGGACAGTTTTGAGGGAGGAAAAGGAACAATAATTGATGTAATTATTATAAAATCTCAAAAAGAAAAGAAAAAAATGGTACTCATTAAGCTGATTCCTTCAGCTTCAACGTCTTTTCCTTGGTTTGCAATATGTAGTTCAATAAAGTCTTAAGGTCAGACAGCAGTAGCCAGCAATAGCTCCTGGCCATTCTTGAGGTCATGAGACAAAACAAGCAGTACTGCACAGTGTAGCATGCTGCTTCTAGCTTGCAAGTTGACCATTTTAGATGCATGAATGGATGTTAGAATTGTGGCATTTTCAGTCTATGGTGGATTTACTGGGATGTAACCTCATTGTAGTTCAAGAAAAATATGTATACTTAAATACGCGTTTAAAACACCACCAGGCGCATGTAAGTTTTCTCTAGAAGCCTTTGTTATTAGAGACATGTACCTTCTCACAGTTTGTGTGACAGCGTCTTTCCCCTGAAAATTGTTCTGTCAACGGATTGTGACAGGCTTTCTGAGATCTCTAAATTTTCACAAAGTGTTTTTGCCTCCTGTTACTTTTTACTTCACTTTTTCCCTCTCATGTCCCATGAGGTTATCACACGAGATGAGGTTTAAGCAAAACTGCAGTAAATATACGACAGACTGAATAAATGAGATAAAAAAAAGACATAAGGGAGCAGGAATAAAATGAGCTCTCAGAAGCTCTTGATGCATATTTGGGCTGTAAGGAGAGAGCCAAAGGGCTTTGCTCCAGAGTCTGGTTTTGTTTGTATCTATGAAAGTGCACGAGTTGAAATTCCATAAATAGAGGAGCTTCTGTACCACATCCTATTGCTAATATTTTCTTTTCCTCTGACGTCTGTCCTCAGCATTTCAGTTCACAATGAGTGCTTAATAAATGCATGACGACTGGTGTTGGAAAGTGTCACAGGCACAAAAAGCATTCGAGAGAAACCCAAGAAAATACCAAAAGGGGGAAAAAATCATCATTCAATAAATTCTCCCAAATTTAAAAGGGCAAGGATGTTGCTTTTCAACCAGGAGTTTCTGAAAGAACAAACTTGTGGAGAGACTTTTGTCTCAAATTTAGCACAGGACAGAGTTCATTTATCAAATGGTTTGGAAAAATATCAAAGGACTGTTATTGCATGACGTGTGAAAATTATTTGAAATTCAAATTCTTGTCCTGTAAATAAAGACTTCTTAGAGCCCATGGAGTTAAGTATTTGTCCATGCTGCTTTCTCTTTAAACTGTGAATGCTGAGCAGCTGTTATGGGGATTCATTAAATGGCCTACAGGATAAGGCCTGTTAGTGAAAATGTTCACAGACCCTCCGATTTAAAAAGTAAAATAACACTTTCTTTCCTTTTTTTCTCTGTTTTCCTACTTTGGGCTTTTATTTTCTCCCTCCTGGGGCTTTACGATTCTCAAGAAAAGCATCTACCTTCCACATATTCATTTCTATGAACATCCCAGTTGCTTATAACAGACTAAATCAAAGAAATCACTTCCAGCCTCATTTCTTCTAGCACAATACAAATCACAACCAACCACAAAATCCAAACAAGCAGCAAATGCTCCTTTGTTGCGTTTATGTTTGTAATCTCAACCATTTGACAAAGTCTTCTCCTGGCTGGTTTGTGTTTTAAGCTTTGTTTATTCCCCCTCTCTCCTTGAAACTCTCATTCTAATTTTTGAACACATGCTCCCCCCTTCGTGTTAAACCAGGCTGTTGCTTATCTATGCTAGATTGAGCTACACAACAAGCCATGTGTATTTGTTTGTTTGCTTGGTTGTTTTTGGTTTTTCAAGACAAGCTTTCTCTGAGTGGCCTTGGCTGTCCTGGACTTGCTTCATAAACCAGGCTGGCCTCAAACTCACAGAGATTTGCCCGCTTTTGCCTCCAGGAGTTTTGGGATTGCAGGCATATGCCGCTGGGCCTGGCTAAACCATGTACTTTGAGATTAGAAAAGCACAAGGTTTGAAATCATACATGTGCTTAGCTAGTCCTCTGAATCCTGATTCTACCTTATCCTTTAAACCCTAGGACACTCACAGGAAGCAAAATCATTTTTTAAATTTATGTTTATGGGGTAAACTTTTTAATAGGCAGTCTGTAACTTTGGAGGAAAATCACATTATTTAGATAAATTATATATTTTGTGTATATATTTAAGACCAGTCAAGATTCAGGAGGTATTAAAAAATACAACTCACTTTTCATAACTAACCCAGTGTACATAGTATCCTCACCTTGTTGTGACTATTCCACAATGCAACCATTCACCTTCTTGTTTTTCACATACTCAAATTCAGTGTTACACATTAACCAATATTTCTTGTTTAGAAGAGGAAAGTTAGGTCAGTTTATTATGCCCTTCTTCCACCATCACACCCATCACTTCCTTTCCCCTTCACTTCTTCCATTTCCCCTTGGCTACTAAAACTCCCAATATCCTCTCTGTAGTTCCTGGATGGGTAATTCTGTCTCACATTACCATGCTCCTATAGGAGTTTCTGCAGGCTTCTTACTGTCACCTCTGATAGAAGACCTATCTTACTTGTTCTTCTTTCTATATATTCCAAACCACTGTTCTCTTTAAAATAGAGCTGTCATATTAATCTTTTTTTTTTCATCCAGGACCCTGCTCCCCTTATTACTGTATAACAATAACTTAAATATTTGGTGAATATTTTTCTTAACTATGACTGACTGCAAGAAACGAGAACAAATACCATGAGTGTTTACCTCTCTAACAAATCTAGAATGAATCTGGACCGGAATTAACTGCAATTACAGCATTTATTCCTTGGTATAGCCTGGTGATGATTAAAACAGAAGCATCCTTTAGTTACAGACTTGATAGACACACACAACATTTGATTATTGCAGATAGCTAGCAACTCCCTTTCAGACACTGCGATGTGTTTCAAAAAGCCTTTTAAAATCAGATTTGTGTCCCTTCAGAAATAATAAAGCAGTTATTCAGAAAGAAAATCAAAGGAACTTTGTTTTCTCAGAGCCAACATTTTTGTTGTTGGTGTTGTTACGAAGTAAATGTAATAAAGGGTCTCCCACAAAGGGATTCCAAAGGGATTTGATGGGTCTAAAAGGTAAGGGTGCAGCTTCCCACTTACATGCTTATCTCTGCAGAGCTCAGTAATCAAGACTCATTGATTTACTGCCCACTGAAGCAGTATAATCTATGAAACCCCTTTCCAAATGGCATAAGATAACTATGTGCTTTGGTATTTTTGAGTTCTATTTGTATATTCAGCTCTGTATAGCTCTGTCATCAGAACGGAACATGTAACCTTACAATTCTACTCTAAGGGGCCACCAAGTTGCAGAGAAACTCAAGATAACACTATCCAAAGGCTTTGGTCCATAACCAAAACATAAGAACATAGTACTTGGCCTCAGAACATAGGAACTTTGCAATGGAAAAGTTCCAATTTCCTCAAATCCATTCTATTTTCAGAACTACAGGGGTGAGAGAAGGAACCTGGATGCAGTTTTTCTAATGAGAAGTCAATGAAAACAACAGTAATAAGAGCATTGTGTTCAAAACAGCTGAATGGCTATCATTTCACCTCCTACTACTAGAGCTCAATATTTGCAAAAATGTGAGTCATACGGTTTTCTCCTAAACAAATTGTATTTATTTGAATACATGGTCCTTTGAAGTGCTGTAACTAAACTGAGAGGCCGAAACAAGATAATCTAAATATTCTGACAGTAGAAGAAATAATCAGCTTCAGTTTCTTCTCATCACTTTCCAGGTAACTATTAGAAGACAGCAGTTCTAGAAATAGTATACATGTCTACATACATTCATTATATATAATTATATAATACACAACATATAACATACACATATTATATACACACATATCATATATTATATATGTGTATATATGTGGGTATATATAGTGTGCATATATTATATATAATTATATATAATTATAGTTATTTAATTATATATATTGTGTATGAACACACTTGTAAATGTATAGGTAGTCTCAGTAAGAAAAGCGTTGCTCTGTGTTTAAATTAAAAATTTTAAATTATCAAAATTTTACTATATAGTACATATATATATATATATATATATAAACACTTTTATTTTAACCATCTAGATTTATTCACACTTACTTAATTTTAGTTTATGGACCGGTTATTTTTTAAGAATGTGGATCAATGGCTCTAATGCCTGGGTTATAACATCCCTTTCATTCATTTTAAAAATTTAATGTTTTTTTCTCTCTTTCTTTTTTTTTTTATAACTCCTGACTTGCATCCACAGGAGGAGATGGATTTAACTCGATATATCAGCCAACTATTTGAGTGGCTCTTTTTAAACACCAGTCAATTTCTTCTGGCCTTTTCCTTTTTAAAAACTGTCTCAATTTCTCCTTAGAGAGCAATAACACTTAAAGCCTTTTGTAAAATCTAAAATAGGTTTTTTTGGGGGAAGTGCACACATTCTATCTGACTCCCACAAATGACTGGGCATTCGGCCAAACTTCAAGAGTGCAATTGAGACAGACAACATTTTGCTTACAAATAGCTCCCCTAGTCTCCAGTATCTCTTTAAAGTTTCACCAAGTTAAGACTAAACAGAAGTAGGAAGACACTATCCTTATAAATTTCCTTCTCGGGCTATATAAATCCTACCACGCAGCTCTTGGAGCCTTCACTGTCTCCTTTGGGCTAGTAAGACTACAGATATGAGGTGTGCCCAGGTAATTCATCACCCATAGTTGAAACTCCACCTTCTTAGGTTTGCCATTGGATATTTGTAACTGGGAAGACCTGGTATGCCGTATTTGAGTAGTGGAGACAATTTAGTGCAAAAAGCTGAAAGAGATAAGCATCCTACTTGTAACTGGTATTGTATAGGCCCACATGATTATTTTATGAGTTATAGGCCAAAAGTAACGTTTGCAGTAAACTGGTTGACTGCAGTGCTATCAGGTCTCCATCATTAAAAAGATGGCTTTTCTTTTTCCTTAGCTTTAGTTTTGTATTTAAAGCTTCATTTCTATCTAGTATTCAAGCAGGTAAGTGCACACATCAATACATTTTCCTGAAGTGACCACCACTGTCCAATGCCCTTCTGTATCATGAATGTCTCTTTGTAATCTCTACCCCTAAATGTCACCATATACTGATTTCCAGCCCTATTGGCTAGCCTGACTATCTCCAAATTTTAGTTCAACAGAAAAACACACTACACAGAAGACAATCTTCTTAACCAGGTGTTTTTCATCCATATCACATGTTGTGGCATATAAAAATACTTTTTGCTGAGAGGTATTCCATTACATGAATAAAAGATGTCTGTCAATAGACATTGGATGTTATTAGATTGGGATGAACATTCTAGCACATGCCTTTTGGTGAACCTTTGCCAGTGTCTCTAATGAACTTATAGGTGAGGGTGATGCTGTTCCTCCGCAGAGATTACCCATGTATCTCCTAAGTAAGTACTGACCAACTTTTCCACATCTTCATACTAACCTACCAACATACATGTAATAAGTAAAGACAAATATATAAATATGTAAATAGTGAAGAATATTTTTTTTATTTTTTTATTTTTTTCAATGCAGTTTATTCAGGAACCTTGAACAATCCTCGGACCCTGGGGAAAGCCAGCCCACAGCTTAAATAGCCTCTGGGTAGCCAACCCAGGTGTGCCACGTGGGCAATGCAGATAGGTCCACATACATGGAAGCAAGCCAGATCCTCAGCCTTAGCCAAATGTGGAATTGTTCGTGACAGAGAGCACTCACCATCAGGAAGGTGGAAGGCGGAAACCAGCTCCATCTTTAAGGCATAGCATTCGGCAGCTCTCTACAGTTCCCCCTTTTTGTTTTAGATGCATCAGGCAAGAGTAGAGGTCTGATCTCTGATATTAGAAATAAATTGGGACTTTGTACTGATGTTCATTTAGGTGTCATCCACCCAAAGAGCATCAGACCCGTCCGATACCTTTTTCTCAGAGGCGGGACCTGGGGCATCAACCCACATGCAATCAGACATGCTCTTCTCTGGGTCGAAAGCTGCTGACCCTGAGTGCAGTGCTTATTTTTCTTAGGGCAAAAATGACATCATGCTTTAGATTAGAAAGACAATTTAAAACGGCAACATTTTAGGTAGGGGTCTATGGGAAATGGATGAAACTAGTCAACATCTTCAGTGGACTACTATGCAACTAGAACTTTAAGATTTTAGAATTGTATACCAATGCCTCCAGACATATCTAGCAGCCTGTTTCCTCTAGCACACGAATGAGAGACTGACTGATCTGACATTTTGAGTATGTTTATAGTAAAGGTTCAGATGATAGCAGAATGCATTCTCTTATAGAACAGAGTAACAGGATGATGTTTCTTGATCACTGTTCCTTGCACTTATACAGAACTGGGCCTTTGCCTTCTTAAAATCCTGTTTCTTAAGATACGTACTATTCTAGATAACTGGAAACTAGAATATATTTTTTCCAATGTATGGTCCAACTCAACAATTTTAAAAATCCACTTCTTGAATATTTTCCATAGCCTGCTTGCTAATTTTTTGAGCCTTTATCAATGCTGTAGTCATTACTTCATTAGAGAAAAGACTGGACAGGAAGCATAAGGAAGTAGCATATGTGCCAAGTCCTATTGCAAAGCCAAATTAAAGGGCAAAAAGAAATAAAGATGACATAGAGAATGCTTCATGATATAGGCATAGATAAGGGAATTCAGAATAGCTAAGGAAATGGTAGCAAGAATTCACCAATAGAATCTAAGGAAATTAAAGTAGTCTACTATTGGCATTTGACAGCTGCAGAAAATGGGTGAATAAATTTTCCTTAAGGGTTTAAGACCTACTGATCACACTCTAGACGCTACACCTACAAGCATATGGGTAGCACAAATTAGAAATGATGGTTTTTTATTTTTTTTTAATTTTTATTTTTTTATTAATTACACTTTATTCACTTTGTATCCCAACATAAGCCCTTCTCTCCTCCCCTCCTGATCCTACCCTCATTCCTCCTTATTCACGAATGCCCCTCCACAAGACCACTGATAGGGGAGGTCCTCCTCTCCTTCCTTCTGATCTTAGTCTATGAGATCTCATCAGGAGTGGCTGCATTGTCATCTTTTGTGGCCTGGTAAGGTTGCTCCCCCCTCAGGAGGAGGTGATCAAAGAGCAGGCCAATCAAATTATGTCAGAGGCAGTCCCTTTTCTCATTACTATGTAACCCACTTGGACACTAAATGCCATGGGCTACATCTGTGCAGGGGTTCTAGGTTCTCTCCATGAATACTCCTTGGTTGGAGTATGAGTCTCTGGGAAGACCTCTGTGTTCAAATTTTCTGGTTCTGTTGCTCCCCTTGTGTGGTTACTGTCCTCTCCAGATCTTACTATTTCCCACTTCTTACATAAGAGTCCATGTACTCTGCCCAACAGTTGGCCATAAGTCTCAGCGTCTGCTTTGATAGTCTGCAGGGCAGAGCCTTTCATAGGCCCTCTGTGGCAGGTTTGTAGGTTGTTTCCTGTTTTCTTCTTCTTCTGATGTTTATCCTCTTTGCCTTTCAGGATGGGGATTGAGCGTTTTAGTCAGGGTCCTCTCTCTTGATTAGTTTCTTTAGATGTACAGATTTTAGTAGGTTTATCATATGTTATATGTCTATATGAATGAGTATATACTGTGTGTGTCTTTCTGCTTCTGGGACAGCTCACTCAGGATGATCCTTTCCATTTCCCACCATTTACCTGCAAATTTCATGATTTCCTTATTTTTCACTGCAGAGTAATACTCCATTGTGTAGATGTACCATAATTTCTGCATCCATTGAGGGGTATCTGGGCTGTTTCCAGCTTCTGGATCTTATAAATAAATCTGATACAAACATGGTTGAGCAAATGTCCTTATTGTGTAGTTGAGCCTCTTTTGGATATATGCCTAGGAGTGGTATGGCTGGATCTTGAGGAAGCGCTATTCCTAGTTGTCTGAGAAAGCACCAGATTGATTTCCAGAGTGGTTGTACAAGTTTACATTCCCACCAGCAGTGGAGGAGGGTTCCCCTTTCTCCACAACCTCTCCGGCATGAGTTTTTCATCTTGGCCATTCTGATGGGGGTAAGGTGAAATCTCAGGGTCGTTTTGATTTGCATTTCCCTAATGGCTAATGATGTTCAGCATTTCTTTAAGTGTTTCTCTGTCATTCGATATTCCTCTACAGAGAGTTCTCTGTTTAGCTCTGTTCCCCATTTTTTAATTGGATTAATTGCTTTTCAGCTTCTTTAGTTCTTTAAAAGGAGGATATCAAATTGTTTGGGTCAGGAAGGGGAATGTATCTGGGAGGAATTTAAAGGTAAATAACATGAAAACAATATTGTATGAAATGCTCAGAGACTTTATTAAATATCAATAATAAAATTATCAGAGTATAAAAGACAGCAGGAAGAATGTGAGGAAACTTGGCTAGCTATTCGTCTATTAGGTTTTCCATTCCTACAATGAAACACCATGACAAAAATCAACTTGTAGAGGTTATTTAGCTTACGCTTGTATATCACAGATCATCCTCAAAGGAAGTCAGGACAAGAACTCAAACAGGGCAAGAACCTGGAGCCAGGAGCTGATGCAGAGTCCATGGAGGAGTGAAGCCTATTTACTTGCTAATCATGACTTGCTCATCCTGTTTTCTTATAGAACCCAGGGCCATCAGCCCAAGGATGGCACCTCCCAAAATGGGCTGGGCCCCCTGACATATATTACTAATTAAGAAAATACCCTACAGATGAATCTTATGGACATATTTTCTCCATCATTCACTCAAAGGTTGCTTCCTTTTATATGATTTTAGCTAGTGTCAAGTTGACATAAACTTAGCCTGAACATCATCTGATAAGAAATTAAGATCTAGAATGCATGGGCTAGAGAGATGGCTCAGTGGTTGAGAGTACTAGTTGCTCTTTCAGAAGACCTGGCTTCAATTCTCAGAACGCACATAGCAGCTCAGAACTGTCTGTAACACCAGCTTCTGGGGATACAACACCCTCGCACAAGCATACATATAGGCAAAGTACCAAATCATGTAAAATAAATTAAATAAATTTAAAAATCCAAAATACAGAAAGAACTCATAAACTTAAACCCCTAAGTAATCCAACTGGCTCTGAATATTAGAAATACAAATATCCACTGCAAATATGAAAAAAAATTTTCATCATCTTTAGCCATCAGATAAATCCAAGTCAAATTTCATGGTTATTCCGTCTGACTTCTATCAGAATGGCTATCAGTAAGAAAATATTTGATGACAGATGCTGGTGAGTCTGAGGAGCTGGGCATAGGAGCTCCTATATGCTGTCGGCAGGAATGCAAACTAGTCAGTCACTATGGGGATTAGCTTGGAAGTTCTTCAGAAAGCTAAAAATAGAGCTATCATACACATGACCCAGGCAATTTTTACTACTGGTTATGTACCTGAAAAAAATCTATAGGAGCATGCTCCAGAGATCCTTGTACATTCATGCACATTGCTGCATTATTTGCAATAGCCAGGAAATGAATCAGGTTAAAGTTCACCAACAGATGAATAGACAATGAAAATTAAAAAATTACACACACACAGAGAGATAGAAACAGAGACAGAAAGACAAAGACATAGATGAAGACACACACAGAGAAGTCAATCCACTATGAAGAACAGAAAAGTCATTTCAATGAAAATAGATATAATGGAGATTTTAAATTAAGTGAGATAAGCCAGACTCACAGAGATAAGTATCTGTTTTCTCTCATATACGGAAATTTAGGTTTAAATATATATGTGACATAAAAATAAAGGGCCATTACTTTGAAAGAGGGACAGTGAAAGAAGGAAAGGGATTGAAGAGGTTATGGGGAATGAATATGAGTAAAGAGAAGAAACCTAGAAATACCAGAAAGATCCTCTAAAACAATATGAAGGTAAAGATATGAATTAGAGGAGGGTTTTAGAGATAACATATATTATTACTGTCATACCAAGTGAATGCAGGTAGAAATCATTACAATGTGAAGAGAAAGAGATTGGGGCAAGAACTTATCAGTTGAGGCAGCCAGCCGGCCTTGGTTTTTTCTGAAAGAGATCTTCAAATTCAATCTCAAGACCAGGGCATTATCTGATTTAAAGAGCAGGGAAAGGCTCTCACGTGCTGACAAAGAAAATGGTGGAGAATATGGTAGATTGCATGCCTAACATTTTCAAATGGATTCCATGAATTCCTATCACTTTAAAAGCCAAATATGAGACAGTAGATATTGAAATGAACTTCAGCTCTTTGTACAGGGTAGGCCCTTACATTATCTTAGAGTCTCTCCAGGTTGAACAACATCTTGTCTTCACATTTCCAAGTGAGGGAGGTATTCTGATTACAGAATCAAGTGCACATTACTACCTGGGGGAACTTTTTTTTTTTTGCATCTAGATTTTCAAAAAGGCACATGCCAGTGAGAGATGCAGTGCAAATGTCCACTACCGCCTTCAATAAGCAGTCTCTACCACATATGATAGGATTTAATGAGAAGGGAAGACATTTTTTTTTTCTCAGATTCTTAAGACCAAAAGAAAATGATTGTTTTTTTTTCTTTTAAATTACCACCTGGTTTTTTCAGCACACTTGTCATGCAGCCTAGTCTGTTCTAAAAGTTCAATATTTTTCCAAGCAGGAAGCCTGAGCCCAGTCATAACGTAATTGTAAAAGCAAATATAAGAGCCATCAGAAACTCCACAGTAACTACTTCTTTTTTTCATTATTTTTTATTTTTTAATTTAATTTTTATTTTTTAATATTAATTACAGTTGCTTAGAACTTTAAAACCTTCTTAAAATTGAGCAAAGATAATATATTCAAAAATACCATTCTTTTCCTTATTGTCTGACTTCATTCTGCGCACTTTGAACAAAAACTAAAACCTCTTGGAAAGGATGAAGGCTGGGGATTTGTAGATGCAGTCCCTATCGGCATGGAATGGCTACATTTCCAGGCTATTGCAAGAGAGAAAAATGTATAAAGTTTCTGCTGAGTAAAAGAGATTGTAGGATTTTTAAAAAATTCTTTCCTATTCCCAAAAGCCCAAAGTGGGCCAGATAAATTTCATCGTTCCCGGGACACCCTTCAGGGCTGTTGTAATTCATAATTACATTAGAGTGACAGGCACAAACATGATTGTCCGAGGCAGACCTAGAAGTGTGCACACTCTTCACATGTTACCTCTTCCTCCCTATAATAAATACAAAGCTGAGATTAAGTATGCAGAGAGAATCCTAGAGGGGAGTCATGTGGCTATAGCCAAAGGTTTTTCCGAACATCAGTTAAAGGACACAAAATTTAGTGCTGAAGTAGCTAGAAAACTTGCTTCAACTAAGGTGATTGTGTCTAAGGGAACTAAGCAATGTCTGGAGACATTTTGGTTGCTGTGACTTTCAATTAAAGAAAGAGACACTATTGGCATCTAAGGGGTAAAGCTCAGGGATACTGCTAAACCATCCTACTGTGAGGATAATGAATTACCCAGCCACAAAAACAATAATTCTAAGGCTGGATGAACAGATGCTTGTGAACAATAAAAAGCTATATCAATAGACAGGATGGCTCATACCCATTCCAAAGTACATTCACATGGTACCTATACCTGCTGAGGGAAGCAAGAAAGATTCAGTCACACAAGTGAGGGAAAGTGAATGTTCCATCACACCCCAGTTGTTACTGGAATCAAAAGTTAGTATCAGACTCTTATTACTGCATGGAAGTCTGGAGGATGTCATTCTGTGGTTCATTACTCTTAAAGACCTATTTCAGTTATTGATGAAAATGTGGAAGAGAAGGAACCTTTGGACATTACTCCTTCTTGTCACCCTATCTTACTACTCTGATGAGCATTTCTACATCCAGGGTGAAGAAAGCAAGTCATGACTTCTGGTATCTTCATTCAAAGTGTAACTGTTCCCATACAAACATATTGCAAATCAAAGTTTAGGAAATCCCTTCTCCAGTGAACAAAAAGATGAGTGGTGATGCTGCTTACAACCCACTTTCCATTATGAACCAACAGGAATGCAAGAAGCTTTATTTATTCTCTACAATTGCTTTTCACTTGATACTTTCTTCACATAAAGTGTCTATGTCACTCATCCTGAAGAGAAAATAATTGAGAAACCTTGTGGCAGTCAGAAGAGTTATTGGCAGAAAGCTGACATTCCATTTCATTCCTGCTTGATCAACATACACACAATTTTAATTCCAAAGAATGATTGGGGAATTAAAAAAAAATCTCTCCCAGCCCTGATTGAAGCATCAAACCATATCAGAGTGTCAACTTAGATAGTATATATTTAATAGGCCCTAATCATAGATACATAAATAGAGTATATTAAAACCATATAATTTTGATTGGATAGTTTTTGTTTATTTTATTTTATTTATTTATTTATTACTAGTTACATTTTATTAACTCTGTATCCCAGCTGAATCCCGCTCCCTCATTACCTCCCAATCCCTCCCTCATCTCCTCCCTTCCCCTTTCCAAGTCCACTGATTGGGGAGGACCTCCTCCCCTTTCATCTGACCTTGTTTTATCAGGTATCTTCAGGATTGGATATTTTAAGGCATATCTATTTCATTTGTGGATAAGTATTTTCCCACTTCAGTATTTCATCTAAATCAAAAGGACAACATTTATTCTTGACATCTTGTCAGATATTATTTTGATCAGGGCATATTTTTACCATAAAATGATACATATTAATTAAAAGTTGGAAACAGATTTTTCAAAGCATTATTTGTCCTAGAGTCCACTGAATTTTCAGCCAGAAACTCCTTCATCTATCAATTTCTCTGCCTTAATCCCAGACTAGAGATGAACTATGTAGATTATCAAGAGAGTAAGTTAAGATGGCAAGCTGATGCCTATGACATCAGAACATCAGGACCTCTTAGATTTACATAAAGTCATCAGGAATTAGAAATATCCATGTGTCCTCTACATGTTACTTCATTACTATAGCAAATTATGACATAAATATTTTAAAGCCAAAATTGAAAAGGCAAATTTATTAACATATGGACTTGATTTTCCCACATAATCATACAATGAACTAGAGTATTTCATTATCTTAGATTAGAGGTCAACAGTCTATACCTTTCAGGCCAAATTCAACCCAATGTCTGTTCTGACAAAGTTTTATTGGAATACAATGACAACTCATTTGTGTATTGTTATTTGCTTTCAAGCTATAAAAGTAGACTTGAATATCTACGGCTGATTCTCTCTTCTGAAAAGATGAAACTATTAATTATTTTAACATCTATAGAAACAGTTTACTGAGCTTTGCCTTAGACCTTTGGACCTCTTCTAATACACATTTTTATATAACAACATTTGTATATATAATTAATAATCAGAAAAAATATTTTTTCAGACTTAGCAACAAAATTGAAAACTATCAAAAAGAGAGAACTCTTTGTTGGTTCTTTTTTAATTTTAAAGTTTATTTTTTAATTAAATTTTTATTTTTTTAATATTAGTTACAGTTTATTAACTTTGTATCCCAGCTGTAGCACGCCCCCTCATTCTTTCCCAGTCCCACCCTCTCTCCCTCATCTCCTCCCTGCCCCTTTCCAAGTCCACTGATAAGGGAGGTCCTCCTCCCTTCCATCTGACCCTAGCTTATCAGGTTTCTTCAGTACTGGCTGCAATGTCCTCCTTTATGGCCTAGAATGGCTGCTCCTCCCTCTGGGGAGGGGGGCCAAAGAGCCAGCCATTGAGTTAATGTCAGAAATAGAGAACTCATAGTTCTAAAAGAAAGTATTTCTAAAGGAGGTTGGCTCTACAAAGCATTAGGTTATTCTAGTGCAATTTGCATAAATAACCTGCATTCGATATAAAGACTTTGGATAGTATATACATTTCTTGATGCAACGGTGTTTTGATTTGCTATAGTGAATGTTTGTAAACCACAGAGATAAATAAAATAATGTACAGCTACGGTAAAAACTTGAAATCACTGCAGGACAGCCGTTTTGTCAAAGATTTTGTCAATAACCAATATAGGATGCAGAAGAAAGTAATACAAGGAGAAGGAATACTTGTTTCTCTAGATTTATTATTACAGATCAATTGGAATGCCTTTGATCTCCAACCCAACTTGACCAGTCTCTCCCTTGTGTCTACTCTCATTGTAACATCTTGAAATCTTCAATTAAAACATTCTGGTCTATGAATATAACCTCCAAGCTTTTCTGTCTTGACTATCTTGTAGATAATCAGCTTTGTCTTGAATCTTGTGACTTTCTGTCTAGCCTGGAGGCCAAGGTTAGCTACAGACACTGTTCTAACCAGCTGTTCTTTGATGGCAATGACCTAGGGAAGTCTATTGCTAATCAACATCAGACCACACTTTCCTCCCTCATGATGGATTTGAAGCACATGGTCAAAAAATGCACAAATGAATAGACTGGATATAATCACAGAGGAACTTCAGTAACGTCAACTTTTAGCTTAGGCTCCACTCTTCTCCCTAAAACCCCCTTTCAATCTGTACTACTTGATGCTTCCTTCTCTCTCATAGATAAACTTGGGAATTCTTTATGTGCTTACCTGGTTTAATAAGATTGGCGTAGGGGTCAACTGGGAGTTTAACCTATAAAGACAGTCTATTAGTGTCTCAAACTCACCATATGAAATACCAACACTGCCCATACAACCATTTCACTATCTATGGTGCCTATTTCACTGAAATGTCTAACATTATCCAATCATCTACTCCAGGAGCCATCTGTTGGCTGCAGAATTTGACATACAGCCTTTTGGAGAGAGGAAACTAGAGAAAAGATTAGTTTGCATTAGTTTCTATGATTATCTTGGGTAATGAGAAATGAGATGTTTATGAAAATTTTGAGAAATTGGATCCTTCACCAGCCTTCCTTTGCTTTGTATATCAACATATCAGAATATTACCTAATCACAAAAAGCTCAGCATCACTGTATCTATGTCAGAAGTCTCCCACATTGATCACTTCCCTTTAGTTATTACCGTTAGTCTCTTCACTGGTCATCCTGACTTCCTTATTCTACCTTATCCAATCACAATCTATGATTTCTCTCTCCATTAATATAACAATCCTCTCTCAAAGGATGTTTCAATTAAATACATCTTATCAGCAGTGGAATACAGACAGTCTGACAGCCAGTGGGTATTGTTTGTGAGTCCCCTGAAAACTATATTAGTCCATGTTTGCATGTGTAAACCCCTCTTCTTTTTACTTTTTTGATCATTTTTTTACCGTTATGGGTGAGCAATGAATTTACATCTCTTCTGGTGAAGCCTACCTTAATACTCCAAGTCCAATATGTACTGTCAGCACTGAGATACCTCTGTATGTGCCTGTTTGTGGATAAAACATTATCATTTGCTTTCCATTTGTGTTTCATCCCTTTGCTTGGTTATTCTGAAAGCAGGTGAAGCAATGCCCTAAATTGTAGATCTACAGCCATTGCCACATATAGCACACATCAGAGATTATGAGGAACACATTTTCACAACGGGAGCATAAAAGTCCATGGATTCAGAATTTCCAACAGTTTATCTCTGGTTGACATTAGTGAGCACTGGTGCTTTGGGAAGATCTGTTAGAAAACATTTGTGGGCCAACATGGCATAAAGCCTGAGCTTAGAGGGGAAAAATGACAGGTTGTCAAGCTTCACAGTATCACTGGAAATATTGGAAGACACATACACAATTGTAATATCATTTCCTTATGACAGGTGAGGAATTCACCCTGACAGCAATAACTGATGAATGAGCATATTCCAGACGTAGTAGTCTCACAGTTGTCATCAGAATGGCCTCCAGATGCCAAGAAAGCAGTTTGTTCTTGTTACTTTCTTGTTCCTTTGTGAGAGACCTTTCTAAAACAATAAGAAGTGTGCCAATATGTAGCTGTATCCTTTGTATAACAAATAGTAAGTTTTTGTGTGTGTGTGTGTGTGTGTGTATGTGTGCATGTTTTCTTTTGCTATCTATTATGTGTTTAATCCCAAGTTTATGAGAAGGGTGGAATTATACATTAATTGTTAATATATGATGCTCAAACTAAGTATACATGTATTATTTAGACTTGCTCTGCTAGCCTAGGCTAGATTCTAAATAAGAACTATAAAGAGGAGCAAAGGGTATTTCTTCCTGATATTAAGCACGTGATCCTGTCAAGCTTAACCTGCAAAGATCCCTTCCTGACCAAGATTTTGTCTCATGAGCCCTTTGTAAACAACATGCTTCTTCCAAGATGGACTATTTTCAAAAATTCTCAGAAATCACAGAAACCTTAGCCTGAACAGAACCCTTTTACAACATCATATGCATAAACAACCCTGCTATTACTTCCTGAATGTTAGCTGTTCCAAAACATGAAGACCATGGTCCAAGTGTTCATTCCAGTCTCAGCCCAATGAATATTTGAGAGTGAATGAGTGCTGGGGTTCATTCTAAGCTTTACAAGTTTAGTGGCATACTTGGCCTCCACCTTCTCTACATCATTAGCACTCCCCACCACAGCTGTAACAAACAAATACATCTAAAAGCATTACAGATAGCCTATAGGGAGAGAAAAAAACCTTTCTCCACATTTTCACCTCACTCTGAGAACCAGTGGTACAAAGGATGCCATTTCACTGGAAGCTCATGTCAAAATCTCAAATGTCCCCACTGGTGGACCTGTATGTACAACAAAATTCACCCAATAAAGACCAATTACCTCACTCAACACACATCCTGTATGTATGTAGTTCTAAAACACACATCAAATGTAGTTCTAAAATCAAGATCACATGATTTCTCAGTAGCTTCCCCTTTAAAGAGGCTGTCAAACAGTAGGGCAAATACCGTGACACTGTCTTTATTTCTTTCTCCTTTTTGTTCATAAGTATACAAAAGGAAAGTATAACTACCCAGTAACCAAAACGCAGAACCACCTGTTGCCACTGCAACAGAGCCAGAGTGTATCTCCTCAACCCTTGTGAGTTCACAGTGCTGGCTCCTGGTGCCACCCGACTTGATTTTCTAATTGTTTGAACATTGGAATCCAACAGTCCGAGCACTGAAGTTAAACAAAGAAAACCTTAACAATTAATGATGTTAAGCATTCAAATACATATTTATTCTTCAAAGTAAAAGGGGGCTTTGTATTTAAAGAATATCTCAAGGTGGGGCTACACTAACTATGGAAGCTCTTTATAGGTTGCCCAGGTAACTTCATAATGAAAGCAGATCCAGCAAAACAAGTAAAAGATACAAAAAGAGAAAGGCATGGAACTCTGAGCTCCACTCATCTGGACTCTCAGCTTTGTTTTGCCGAGCCTGGCTGTAAAATCTTCACACCTTGTGCCCCTGCTACCTCTCTGATTCTCTTTCTATATGGCTCCTTTCACCTTGTTAATCATTTACTCCCCTGTAGTGACATTCTTCTGCATGTCATAGTGTGTTGTTAGATTGGAGATTCCAGTCGACTGAACTGGGAAAACCTCTTCCAGTTGAATTGAGAGGATCTTTTTCACTTGACACTTAAAAGCAGATAATAAAAACATAACAGAAGAAACTCACACACAAATGTAGAAAAGCAAGAAAATATAGATTATCTCCAAACCCAGACTTTCTGGGAGGAGAGCAAGGTATAGTATAAACATAGTCTGAAGTCCTGCATGTTCCATTGATACATTTAAAGTGCATATGCCTTTCATTCATTAAAGAATATTCACTGTCTAGTCTGTGCTAGGTATAGGACATGTTAGAACAATACATCATTCTCTATAACATGTGAGAATATATACAGTAATTTTATATGCATAACTTAATCAAAGAAATACCCAGAAAGGTGATCAGTAGTTAAATATAAAAGCAACCAATATGATTTTTATTTCTTTTTTTCCTTATTAATTACACTTTATTCACTTTGTATCTCCTCCGTGGTTCCCTCCCTCCTCTTGTCCCAATCCTTCCCTTCCTCCACCCTCTGCATGCATCCCCCTCCCCAAGTCCCCTGATAGGGGAGGACTTCCCCTCCTTCCTTCTGATCCCAGTCAACCAGGTCTCATCAGGAGTGGCTGCATTGTCTTCTTCTGTGGCCTGGTAATGCTGCTTCCCCCTCAGGGGGAGGTAATTAAAGAACAGGCCAATCAGTTCATGTCAGAGACAGTCCCTGTTCCTATTACAATGGAACACACTTGGACACTGAACTGCCATGGGCTACATCTGTGCAGGGGTTCTAGGTTATCTCCATGTGTAGTCATTGGTTGGAATAGCAGTCTCAGGAAAGACCCCTGTGCTCAGAATTTTTGGTTCTGTTGCTCTCCTTGTGGAGTTCCTGTCCTCTCCAGATCTTACTGTTTCCCACTTCTTTCCTAAGATTTCACCTTACACCCATCAGAATGGCTAAGATCAAAAACTCAAGTGACAACACATGCTGGAGAGGTTGTGGAGAAGGGGGAACCCTCCACCACTGCTGGTGGGAATGTAAACTTGTACAACCACTCTGGAAAGCAATCTGGTGCTTCCTCAGACAACTAGGAATAGCACTTCCTCAAGATCCAGCTATACCACTCCTAGACATATACTCAAAAGAGGCTCAAGTATACAATAAGGACATTTGCTCAACCATGTTTGTAGCTGCTTTATTTGTAATAGCCAGAAGCTGGAAACAGCCCAGATGCCCCTCAGTGGAGGAATGGATACAAAAATTGTGGGACATATACACAATGGATTATTATTCAGCAATAAAAAAAACAAGGAAATCATGAAATTTGCAGGTAAATGGTGGAATCTGGAAAAGATCATCCTGAGTGGGCTATCCCAGAAGCAGAAAGACGCACACGGTATATACTCACTCATATAGACATATAATATAGGATAAACCTACTAAAATCTGTACACCTAAAGAAACTAATCAAGAGGGAAGACTCTTGCTAAAATGCTCAATTCCTATCTAGAAAGGTAAAGAGGATGGACATCAGAAGAAGAAGAAAACGGGAAACAAGTTAGGAAACTGACACAGAGGACCACTGAAAAGCTCTGCCCTGCAGACTATCAATGCAGATGCTGAGACTTATTGGCAACTTTAGGGCAGAGTGCAGGGAATCTTAGAAACTGATTTTTATTTCTAATACCACATTTATGGATATTTTGCACCCATTTCCTTTCAGAAAGATACCTTAGAAGTACACATACCTCCCAAAACCAAAACATTTAAAATTCCAGGTTTTAAATGTTCAGTGTTGCACTCATTCAAGAAGCATGCTGGTGAATCAGAATTTTGCTCTAGGGAGATTTTGTCATGGAAGCAGGCATTTCCACATAAGAACTTCCCCTTATGACTAGTCTTTTGGGGCCTGTCCAAGGCAGAATGCCCACAGAGTTGTTAAGAGAAATAGCAAAGCAAACCACACAGAAGCTAAATGAGTTTGACAATTATTTTTTAGATTTGCAAAGTTGCCAGTGCCAAAATCTTCAAACTTACTCCTCACCAGTGCACCCCAAAGGTTACATGAAAAGTACTTCTACATAGGCACTGGCAAAGCCTCTGTGCAAAGTAAATTTATACCAGTAGGTTTTTAAGAGAAGGTACAAGTTACAATTGGGCTATTTAGACCATAGAAGTAGGAAAGGTGCAATTTCATGTTAGATGTCTTCAATTTACTTGGAGCAATTTTACATGTGTGTGTGTGTGTGTGTGTGTGTGTGTGTGTGTGTGTGTGTGTGTGACTGCACATGAGAGAGAGAGCATGGGCTCAGGCATGAATGGACACACACATGTGATTTACTAATTTTAATGATGTCCCGTGATATTCCCCTTTTCAAATTAATGAACATCTTTTGTCTGGCCCAGCTTCAGTATGCTCTGGCTCCCAGGAGGAACTCAGTCATGCAAAACAGGTCCTTGAGATTTCTGAGCACTTGAGAGATGCCTGGGATTTGGTCACGGAGTTTGGGGGTGGTAGATGGGAGAACAAAAACATCCATGCATTACTTTTTTGGTTTTGAACATTTTGCTGTCTTGAAGAAGTTGATGTAGAAGACTTAACTTGTTTCAGAATTATTTCTGGGGGAGCCAACAGTAGTGTTCAACTCTTCAAAACTAAGCTACATGAATTACATGATATACTCCCAGCCCCTTAAAAGTATATTGCTCAGAAATCTACTTGTTTTGAGTATTTCAGAAAAGAGCAAGCAAAGTTAAATGTCAGCTCTTATTTTTACTAATGTTTATATTTCAAGGTGGGTTAATTGTATGTCTTTCTGAGAAATCTCTTGTGGTTCTTGCACGCCTGGTGTTGTTTAATCTTCTTTCCTTGGCTCTGACTCATGCTGTTCCAGAAACCAAAAGATACATTTCTTAAAGGTTCATTTCAGAAATTGGGAATCTTATATGTAGACTTCCAGAATGAAGCTCATTTTCTATAAAACCACTTGTGAAATAGAAGCTTTAAAACACTTTCTTCAGAGTAGCAGTAGTAGAGCAAAATGATGGGAGGCATCTAATATTTATTTTTTGTCCTCAAATAAGCAAAGAGTATCTTTTTCTCCCTAAAGAAAATAACTACCTGAATTTTTAAAAGTATTTTCCCACTTGAGACTTTCAACAATCTGGCATTTGGTTTCATTAGAGGCTTTCCTATGTGAGTTTCCACATGGGCTTGCCTTGGCAAGGATAGAGGAATGTGGTTTTCAGTTTTTGGAGTTGATTAGGCTTATGCTGTTTCATTTACTGATGGGATAGCTACTCACAGCTGGGAGTCCCACTTGCAAATCCTCAGTTTCCATTTCCACGTGGAACAGATGGTTCCATGATGGAGTAACCTGGGAAGTGAACACATCTTAGCCCACCTTACCATGGGAAGGACTTTATGACATGGTCAGAAATGATGTACAATGTTTGTTATTCAACATGTAGCCCACAATCCTGTTTTTCTCATAGCTGGAACCATCTCAGATCATTGGTCAATCGTGTATTACCTTGGTTGAAATAGAAACTTGTCTTTTATACAAATTTTCTTTTCAAGCACAACATGGAGATTTGTCGGATCTTTATTATAAACATGGAAACCAACACTTGCTCTCCCGTGATTTTTCCTAGACAGTATTCGCTGATTTCCCACTGGGAAAAATCCAATATATTGATTGGACATTGAAGATGAACCACATTCTCCAAGGTGGTGGAAGAAATTCCTATGTTTAGCAAGTGGAAATTCCATCATTTGATTTTTAGGCCATCTTTTGAAAATAACCACAGAAATGGGATACACTCTTACTGGATCCAAAATCTAAAGTATTTTAGCAGATTCTGCAGAAAGAAGACAAAAGAAATTGTGCTAGTCTAGTCCACTGGAAATAATGGCTGCTATAAACAAGACTAGACTCTCTGGTCATCTATTTGTCATCCTACAAAGTATTGTTAGACATGGTATGATTACTGATATGAGTTCCTACTGCTTAAAAGTGACCATCCAAAACAGTAGGAGGTTATATGGTTTTATTCATATAAACATAGCCAATGACTTCCTTACCTTTGTAGCAATGGGACAAAACTGTGTTTATAAACATAGCAATGATATGCAACTTTGCAACCTTGGGAAAAAAATGAAAAAAACATTTACAAGTCCCTATGGCTAATAAATCATGACTTGGATGATTTATTCTATTTTGATGTTCACATGGCAACTGACATTATTTTCCTCTTTTCGATCTACCCTCGTGATACTAACATCTCTCTGATTATTGTTTTCACCTCCTTTTTAAGGATAAGAGCTGTGTGAACAAAAGCCTAGATTTTTCTGCATAAATCATTCAGCATGTATGGCAGGTCACATAAAATCTTTAGCTCTATTTTCTAACTTCTAAAATGTGGACATTGCTTCTTATGGAAGAATCAGATGAAGTGAAATATGTGAAAATTTTGAAAATCCTAACCTGTAGTAATGATCTACAGACAATACTGGAGTTAACACTCAAGTTAAGTCATTTCAATTCATAAAACCAAATTGAAATTTTATAAGCTTTCAGCCACCAGTGATAAAATATAACATTAGAAACTGTGCCACTTATAATTATAGAATCATGTGTAGTGTGTTTTTTAAAATATGAAAATGTTTGAAATTTTTAGGTAGGAAATTTAGATATTTTTGACTATTAAAAGACACCCGGGAAATGTAGTGAGAAAAATACTTTGGTTCTGCATATGAATATTTAGCAAAAATTAGTGAAGATGTCAATTCTCCTTCATTTTTGTAGATTTTGTAAAATTTAATCAAATTCCCAGTTCATTGTTGGTCATGGAAGTTAATTAGAAAAAGATAAAAAATGGACAAGACTTTATTGAAAGAAAAAAAAAATAGTAGATAGAATTATATTACCCAGTGATATTAAGGAACTGTGACAAGGATAGTGGAAAGAACAATGAAACTTCAAAGCAGATCAGAATTGAATTATAGACCTTGACATCTTGGAATAAAGAAATGTATTGATCCAGTCAGGTTAATTAATGATAGAGGCTAGGGGTGGAATGATATAGAAACCTATACCCAACTGACCATTTGTGGCATACCACAGAATGTAGGGGCATTGCTTTAAGTACCTATTGTCATGGTATGGTTTAGGAAAACTATACTAAGACAAAGAAATGGATCATGCAGAATTTCTAGTGTTCAGGACTGACATTTTTGCTATGGGATAGGTAGACTTTGCCCCAACTATGTTATGAAATATTTTTGTATGAATACATAAACATCAAACTCCCATTACAAAATACAGGCTTGAACATTTTCTACATATTTGGCATAATTTAATAAAAATAATAATTGCAATGTCCACCAACTAATGAAAATGTTACATCTCAAAATGGAAAAGACTTCTGAGGTTTGAAAAATAAAATACATGAGTATTCAATGAATAGAAAATGTGTATTTGTACAGAGACTCGTCCCACCCAATGTTTTGCTATTTTTATTCTTAAAATCAGGCTGGTAGTACTTAGACAAATAAGCTTTGATGGTCAATCAAACATATAGGATAAAACAGAGAATTGACACTAGTGTTAATATTGTTGTTAACAGGGAGAAACAATGGCTATACTGAGCACTGTTAGACACTCATCCACAACCCCTGGGTTTGCCCTAGGTGTCTCCCAAAAATGTGAGAGGTCTGAGATTTCACCTTACTTGCAAGACAATAAGTCATCCTGTCATCGTTTCACAGATACTGACAAAAGACGTAAGACACCTGAATCACAGACAAAAGGATAGTTATTCATAGCAATACCAGCAGCCAGAGTTTCATCATTTTCTTCATTTCCTACAAGGTGACCTAAAGATCTGGCAAGAGCTACTCACATGCTTGTGGATTTCATTACAAGTGATGAATCTTGACATTACAGAACTGAAATCTTATAACAGGTTGTAGCCCTGCCCTAACCTTTGTCCCCAAGGGAGACATTCACTTTTATTAAACTGGATAGCAAACAAACCTACCTTCAGTCTTTGCCAGTTCAGTGTGTGGCCAAAGGAGTGTGCTGGATCCTCTGCACAGAGTAGGCTAGAAGTGCAGGGCACAGAAAAGATTACAGATGGTGGCATAAAGTGCCCCTAGCCTCATCATTTCTCTACTTTGTATTCTTATAATACATTTTATGCAAAATCAATAGAACTGAGTCCCACTTAGTCACACAGCACTGACTCAATAATACCCTTATTGGCTTTCCTCCTGTATGTATCATCTCCATATTCCCTCAGCATGTTATCAGGATTGTCTCAAAAAAAAAAAAAAAAAAAAAACTGCATTCAGTTCTTGTTGTCATGTATAGTTTTTGGAAAACCTGCACCAAGACAGATAAAGAAATGAATCCATGTTGAATTTCCAGTGTCCATGGTTAAAAGTTTTATTATGTGCTAGATAGACTTGGACTCAAAAATGGAAGAAAATCATATTTGATAGGAAATATGAAAACATAATCTTGGATTGGCAAGACAGCTCAGAAGGTAAACAGCTTGCTGCCAACTCTGAAGATCTGACTTCAATTCCCAGGGCAGATATGATGGAAAGAACTGACTTAATGTAAACTGGTATTAAAAAATTATTATTATCATTTATTACAATTTATTCAATTTGTATCCCGGCTGTGGCCCCTCCCTTGTCTTCTCCCAATCCCACCTGCCCTCCCTCTTCTCTCCCTATACCCATCCCCTAGTCCACTGTTAGAGGAGATTCTCTTCCTCTTCTATTTGGCCATAGCCTGTCAGTTCTCATCAGGACTGATTACATTGTCTTCCTCTGTGGCCTGGCAATGCTGCAACCCAGGGGGAGGTTATCAAAGAGCCAACCACTGAGTTCATGCCAGCGAAAGTCTCTACACCCCTTACTAAGGAACACACTTAGAGGCAGAGTCTATGGGCTACATCTGAGCTTGGGTTTTATATCCTCTTCATACATTGTCCTTGGTTGGGGTATCATTCTCTTCAGGGGCCCCAGGGCTCAGTTTTTATGGCTCTGTTTGTCTGCTTTTGGAGATCCTGTCCCCTCCAGGTATTTCTATCTCCCCCTTCTTTCATAAGATTCCCTGCACTCTGCCCAAAGTTTGGCAGTGAGTCTCAGCCTCTGCTTCCCTTGAACAGTAGTCTTTCAGAAGCTCTCTGTGGTAGGATCCTGTCCTGTTCCCTGTCTTCTCCTGCTTCCAATGTCTGTAGCATTTGTCCTTCTGAATAAGGATTGAGAATCTTCCCTAGAGTGTTCCTTGTTGTTTAGCTTCTTTAAGAGTATGGATTTTAGTATGTTTGTTTATCCTATATTATATGGCTAATATCCAGTTATGAGTAAGTATATACCATGTGTGTCTTTCTGCTTCTGGGTTACCTCACTCTAGATGATCTTTTCTAGTTCCCACCATTTGTCCGCAAATTTATGTTTTCCTTGTTTTTAATAGCTGAGTTATTTCATTGTGTAACTGTATCACAATTGTTGTATCCATTCCTCAGTTGAGGGACATCTGGGTTGTTTCCTCCTTCTTATTTGGCTTCTTTAGGCATACAGATTTTAGTATGTTTATCCTGTCTTATAGGTCTAGTATCCACTTATAAATGAGTATATAACATGTGTGTCTTTCTGCTTCTGGGATACCTCACTCAGGATGATCTTTTCTAGATCCCACCATTTGCCTACCCAGATGTCCCTCAACAGAGGAATGGATACAGTAATTGTGCTACATTTACACAGTGGAATACTACTCAGCAATTGAAAACAAGGAAATCATGAAATTTGTATAGCTAGATCTTGAGGTAGCATTTTTCCTAATTATATGAGAAAGTGCCAGCCTGATTTCCAAAGTGGTTGTACAGGGTTACATTCTCACCAAAAATGGAGGAGAGTTTCCTTTTCTCCGCATCCTCTCTAGCATGTCTTGTCACTTGAGGTTTGATCTTAGCCATTCTTATGGGTAAAAGGTGAAATCTCAGGGTCGTTTTGATTTGCATCTCCTTGATGACTAAGGACGTTGAACATGTCTTCAAGTGTTTCTCTGCCATTTGATATTCCTCTATTGAGAATTCTCTGTTTATCTCTGAACCCCGTTTTTTAATTGGCATGGACAAAAATTCAAACTGTTATTATCTGACCTCTATGTGTGGTCATGCCCTCAGACATGCATGTGTGTGCGCATGTGAGTGCACACACAAATAAGTAAGATAAACAAATTTTAAATTAAAAATGTTAACAAAAAGTAAACACAATATTTTCTTTGACTGGTTCCTAATTCACTGTTATTTTGATGACTCAAATCTTGATTCTTTTGGTTTCCTAGTTGGCTTTAAAAACGATAATCATAAACTTGATAGAGTCCAACCTTCTGCAATAGATTCAATAGATTTACTGAAGACTTTTGCAAGGCTGCAGGCCAGCAAATGAGCTCATCTTTCAGAAATATGCCTCGGCAGGCTGCCACGCTCATACTCTGAAATGCAACAGGGCAAAAATAAGAAAGCGGTGTGGCATAAGCCAATGAATCAAAAACCCAATATCGGTAAACATACAAATTGCTTGTGGGTTACTGCTGCTGGGCAGTAATGCCTGACTCAGCACATCTGCCCTTGGAAGATGTCATATAACATCCTATAGATAAAAGTGTGTGTTTTGGAGTGATGTCAACTATCTATGTTTTGGCAAGCAACAACATCTCTTAAATTTTGCTTTCTTTTTTCCTTTATTAAATGACAGGGATGCTATCTACATCTCATGACTTTATTGTAAGGGTTATTTATTGTTGTATATATAATCTCTTATACCACAGGCAAAAGTTTTTTTTCTCTAAGTGTGTGTTCACTGAGAATTGGTTATACTTTTTTCTCAGAGTCTAAGATTCAACCACAACAATATTGCATAACAATTCATAGTCCCATCTAGGTTAATGCTAATAAAAGAAAATACATAATCAAGAATATGTGTGATATGTAAATATTTTGGATATCAGACAATGATAAATACTAAGGGAAAATAAAAAGTAAAGCAGGATGATGAAGCATCAGAAAGATGAAGTGGGATGAAAAGAGTCAGGACAAATGACATCACATGAAGTCATCAGAGTAGGTCTCAATGAAGTTGAGATTGAAAAGCATATGGTCATGTCTGAGAATTATCATGGTTTCCATTCCTTATCATGGCAATAAAGTAAGTATAGTGATAAAGACAATCATGATTTTGTTTAATTTCCCAGTGCACATAAAACTTTGAGCTGTAGTATATTCTAGGCTATTATGAGTCAATAGCATTATGCATAAAACAACAATGTATATACCTGATTTTAAAAGACATTATTGGTAAAAAAAAAAAAAGTCAATGACAATCTAAGCTGTAAGAGAAATGGTACTTGTTCAACATCAGATTCCCACACTCCTTTGATTGGGAAAAAAATAAAACAAATTATCTGCAAAGCAAGATCAAGTAAAACATAAAGCATAAATGTAGCTGAAATCAACTCAAAGAGAAGGAGGACTTCTTTGGAACACTGATGTTTGGAAGAGAGTGTTCCAGAAAGAGACACCAATATTGCTTTACACACATTAAGTATCTCCTAGTAGCCTTCTTCAAAGTAGTTTTATAATTTGTGTAAAGTGCTCTGACCATAAAAAGAAGAATATATGACAAGCATCACTTAGGTTTATTTTTTTAAGATTTATTTTTATTACTTTAAGATATGCGTGGGTTCTATATGTCTGCATGTGCATATGTGCAAATGGTGCCTGTGGAGGACTGAGGTGCAATATTCCCCGGAGCTGAAGTTCTAGACTGTTCTAAGCCAATTAACATGTGTGCTGGGTACTGAACTTCAGTAATCTGGAAAAGCAATATTCTCTTAACTATGGAACCATCAAGCCAGACCCTAGATTTATTTCATCAATAATTAAATTGAATTTCAAAGGCATTTTTGAGATATGTACTATGTTGTTTTTGAATGATAAAACTGAACGAAAGAGAAATTAGTAAATTATCAACCAATTTTATATGTTATATGTGTGTAATGAAATTATGTGCTGTATTTGTTCTTCTGATTTAATTATAGATTACTGGTGGGTGTTTGCATAAAAAATAATTGATTCCATTGTAAAATTTTCATACTTTCATCATTGTACCCTCCCAAACTCTTCACTTTGGGCTGCATTCTATTCTTTAAATCATTCCTCTTCTGATTTCATGTCACATATGTCTGCACACATGCATGCTCATATAAATCTACAAGTGAGTCTACAAATGGGATAAAACTTTGGATTTTTGTATTCCTCACGCAAGTATCCTCTTGTCATCTCCCTTTAGACCTCTTCCTTCAGAGTCCTTTTCTATTTTCACATAATATATATTTTTATATTTAAATCTAGATGCTTCATACAAGAGAAAATAATTTCTTTCTTGGTATTATTTTGCTTAAAATGTTGGTCTCCAGTTCCATCCATTTTCTTATAAATGACAGGATTTTGTTCTTCCTATCTTTTCTGAGAAGTTGCCATACTAGTGGTTAAAGTAATTTGCATTCCCTTCAGCAGTATACAGAATCCTTCCCCTACTCCCATCCTCACCTGAGTATGGGTTTTTTATTTGCTTGCTTGCTTGCTTCCTTGTTTTTTTTTTTTTTTTTTATCAGTTACATTTTATTAACTCTGTATCCCAGCCGTGTCCCGATCCCTCATTCCCTCCCAGTCCCTCCCTCCCTCCCTCCCTCATCTCCACCGTGCCCCTTTCCAAGTCCACTGATGGGGGGGACCTCCTCCCCATTCATCTGATCCTGTTTTATCAGGTATCTTCAGGAATGGCTGCAAAGCCCTCCTCTGTGGCCTAACAGGACTGCTCCTCCCTTCGGGGGTGGGGAGACCAAAGAGCCAGTCATCGAGTTCCTGTTAGAAATAGTCCCTGTTCCCCTCACTTTGGGAAACCAATTGGTTACTGAGCTACCACAGGCTACATCTGAGTGGAGGTTCTAGGTTATATCCATACATGGTCCTTGGTTGAATGTCAGTCTCAGAAAAGACCCTGTGCCCAGATATATTTGGTCCTTGTGGAGCTCCTATCCTTTCCCCATCAGACTAACTCCCCTTCTTTCTTATGATTCCCTGTACTCTGCCAAAGGTTTGGTCATGAATCTTTGCTTTGAAAACACTGCTAGTTAGAGTCTTTCAGGTGCGCTCAGTAGACTCCTGTCATACGTTCAATGCACATCCCATCTGTCTTTCTAAACGAGGATTGATCATCTTACCCCATGTCCGCTCAATTGATTATCTTTTTTAGGTGTATAGATTTCATTATGTTTATCATATCTTATAGGTCTATATAAGTGAGTATATCCCATGTTTGTCTTTCTCCTTCTGGGATATTTCACTCAGAATGATCTTTTCTAGATCCCACCATTTGCCTGCAAATTTCATGATTGCCTCCTTTTTGATTGCTGAGTAGTATTCCATTGTATAAAAATACCACAATTTCTGTACCCATTCCACCGTTGATGGACATCTGGGTTGTTTCCAGGTTCTGGCTATTACAAATAGAGCTGCTATAAACATGGTTGAGCAAGTGTCCTTTTTGTGTACTTGAACAAACTTTGGGTATATACCTAGCAGTGGTATAGCTGGGTCTGGAGGAAGCACTATTCCTATTTGTCTTAGAAAGCGCCAGATAGCTTTCCAGAGTGGTTGTACCAGTTTACATTCCCACCAGCAGTGGAGCAGGGTTCCCCTTTCTCCACAACCTCTCCAGCATGTGTTATCGCTTGAGTTTTTCATCTTGGCCATTCTGATGGGTGTAAGGTGATATCTCAGGGTCGTTTTGATTTGCATTTCCCTGATGGCTAATGAGGATGAGCATTTCTTTAAGTGTTTTTCTGCCATTCGATATTCCTCTGTCGAGAATTCTCTGTTTAGCTCTGTTCCCCATTTTTTAATTGGATTACTTGGATTGCTGCTTTTCAGCTTCTTTAGTTCTTTGTATATACTGGATATTAGTCCTCTGTCAGATAAAGGGTTAGTGAAGATTCTTTCCCAATCTGTAGGCAGTCGTTTTGTTTTGATGACGGTATCCTTTGCTTTACAGAAACTTTTCAGTTTCATGAGGTCCCATTTATTGATTGTTGCTCTTAGAGCCTGTGCTGTTGGTGTTCTGTTCAGGAAGTTGTCTCCTGTGCCAATGAGTTCTAGGCTGTTCCCCACTTTTTTTTCCAATTGATTTAGGGTATCTGGTTTTATGTTGAGGTCCTTGATCCACTTTGACTTTAGTTTTGTGCAGGGTGATAAATATGGATCTATTTTCATTTTTCTGCATGTAGACATCCAGTTGGTCCAGCACCATTTGTTGAAGATGCTGTCTTTTTTCCATTGAATGGAATTGGCTTCTTTGTCGAATATCGAGTATTCATAGGTGTGTGGATTTATTTCTGGGTCTTCTATGCGGTTCCATTGATCCTCCTTTCTGTTTCTATGCCAATACCATGCAGTTTTTATTACTGTTGCCCTGTAGTACAGCTTGAGATCAGGAATGGAGATACCTCCAGATGATCTGTTGTTGTACAGGATCGTTTTGGAGATTCTGGGTTTTTTGTTTCTCCATATGAAGCTGAGAATCTTTTTTTCAAGGTCTGTAAAGAATTGAGTTGGTATTTTGATGGGAATTGCATTGAATCTGTAGATTGCTTTTGGCAGTATGGCCATTTTCACAATGTTAATCCTACCAATCCATGAGCACGGGAGATCTTTCCATCTTTTGATATCTTCTTCGATTTCTTTCTTCAGAGACTTGAAGTTTTTCTCAAACAGGTCTTTCACTTGCTTGGTTAGGGTCACACCAAGGTACTTTATGTTATTAGTGGCTATTGTGAAGGGTGTTGTTTCCCTAATTTCTTTCTCAGCCTTTTTGTCTTTGGTATATAGGAGGGCTTCTGATTTTTTTGAGTTGAATTTGTATCCTGCCACTTTGCTGAAGGTGTTTATCAGCTGAGGGAGTTCTCTGGTTGAATTTTTGGGGTCGCTCATGTATACTATCATATCATCTGCAAATAGTGACACTTTGACCTCTTCCTTTCCGATTTGTATCCCCTTGATTTCCTTTAGTTGTCTTATTGCTCTGGCTAGGACTTCAAGTACTATGTTGAAGAGATATGGGGATAATGGACAGCCTTGTCTTGTCCCTGATTTCAGTGGGATTGATTTAAGTTTCTCTCCATTGAGTTTGATGTTAGCTATAGGCTTGCTATATATTGCCTTTACTATGTTTAGGTATGTGCCTTGTATTCCTGATCTCTCCAAGACTTTAAACATGAATGGGTGTTGGACTTTGTCAAATGCTTTTTCGGCGTCTAAGGAGATGATCATGTGGTTTTTCTCCTTCAGTTTGTTTATGTAGTGGATTACATTGATGGATTTCCGTATGTTGAACCACCCTTGCATGCCTGGGATGAAGCCTACTTGGTCATGGTGGATGATATCTTTGATGTGTTCTTGGATTCGGTTTGCAAGTATTTTATTGAGTATTTTTGCGTCAATGTTCATAAGAGAGATAGGCCTAAAGTTCTCTTTTTTTGTTGGGTCTTTGTGTGGTTTAGGTATTAAGGTGACTGTGGCTTCATAGAATGAGTTTGGTAGTGTTCCTTCTGTTTCTATTTTGTGGAATAGCTTGAGGAGAATTGGAGTTAGCACTTCTTTGAAGGTCTTGTAGAATTCTGCGCTGAAGCCATCTGGTCCAGGGCTTTTTTTGGAGGGGAGACTGTTAATGACTGCTTCGATTTCCTTGGGAGATATAGGGCCATTCAGTCTTTCTACCCACTAATAGACGTCTACAGATCATTTCACCCAAACTCAAAAGAGTACACCTTCTTTTCAGCACCCCATGGAACCTTTTCCAAAATAGACCATATAGTGGGCCACAAAGCAAGCCTCAACAGATACAAAAGGATTGAAATAATCCCTTGTATACTATCTGACCACCATGGACTAAAGCTCGACCTCAACAACAACAGAAACAACAAAAAGCCGACACGCACATGGAAACTAAACAACTTACTACTCAATGACAGCTGGGTTAAGGAAGAAATAAAGAAAGAAATTAAAGACTTCCTAGAATTCAATGAAAAGGAAGGCACAACATACCCAAATTTATGGGACACACTGAAAGCAGTGCTCAGAGGAAAATTTATAGCACTAAGTGCCTGCAAGAAGAAATTCGTAACATCACATACAAACAACTTAATGGCCCAAATGAAAACCCTAGAACAAAAAGAAGCAGATACACCCAAAAGGAGCAGACGGCTGGAAATAATCAAACTAAGGGCTGAAATCAATCAACTAGAAACAAATAAAACTATCCAAAGAATCAATGAAACAAAAAGCTGGTTCTTTGAGAAAATCAACAAGATAGACAAACCCTTAGCCAAACTAACTAAAAAGCAGAGAGAAACTATCCAGATCAGCAAAATCAGAAATGAAAATGGGGACATAACCACAGACATTGAGGAAATCCAAACAATTATTAGGTCATACTACAAAAGCCTATATGCCACAAAATTTGAGAATCTAAATGAAATGGATAATTTTCTTGAAAGATTCCATCTACCAAAGCTTCCTTGTTTTTTAATGATAGCCATTCTTGCCAAAGTGAGATCGAATCTCAAAGCAGTTTTGGTTCATATTTCCCTGAAGGCTAACACATTTTCATATACTGGCCACTTCTATTTCATCTTTTAAGAACTCTGTTCATTTCCTCTGCTCATTTATTGATTGTATTATTTGTATTTTTCTGGATCAATTTCTTCATATTTTCTAGATATTAATCCCTTGTCAGATGTATACCTAGTATCTTTTTTTTTCATTTTGTAGCTTGCTTTCTTACTCCCTGTTGCTTCATTTACTGTTCAAAAACTTTTAGTTTCATGCGATACCATTGATCAAATCCTATTTCCCTAGCTGTTGTAAAATTTTCCAGCGAGTTCGTGCTTGCACCAATATCTTGAAGTGCTTCTGTATGCCTTCCTGGAGCAATTTTAAAATTTCAAGCCTAAAGTTAAAGCCATTGATTCATTTGAAGTGATTTTTGTGTAAGGTAAAAAAACGGTATTTACTTTTGTTCTTTAAAATGTGAGTATTCAGTTTTCTCAACACCATTTGTTAAAGAGATTGTCTTTTCTCTCATATAAGTTGTGCATGCCTTTGTTAAAGGTCAAATGGCTCTACAGGATTTATTTTTTAATCTTTTGCCCCAGTGTTCACCATGTCCTTTCTTGGGCTAGTATAAACAAAAATCAATAACTTTTCTAAAAAAAAATAACTTTTCTATATATTAATAATTAACATGCTGAGAAAGAAAGCAGAAAAACATTTGCATTCCAAACCTTCAAAAAGAAAAACTTATAAGAATGAACTTAACCAAAGAACCAAAGACCCTGACAATAAAAACTTTTAAAATTAATGGAGACATAAGAAAATAGAATACTCCTATGTTCATAAAATGGCAGAATTTATATTATGGAATGGCTCTATTATCTAAAGTAATATATATATTCAATGTGATCCCCATAAAAATTCTAGTGACAATCCTCACAGAAGTAGGAAAAGAATTCCAAATTTCAGGTGAAAGTACCAAAGACCACAAATATAACAAAAATCAGGAAATACCGTAATACTTAATTTCAACCTGTACTTTTGTTTATATTTAACCTCACCAACAATTCATGGTAACCATAATTTTTTTTTTGTGATTTCTCTTTTCCTTCTCAGTTCCTCATTTTTCCTTGACACATGACTTATATAGAATTCAATTTGTCCCTACAAATCTGGGTACTACATCTATTGAGTGAATATACAATGAATTTGTCTAACCACAATGTATAAAAGCTTTTCTTTGTTTACTTGTGGTGAGCAGAATTGTAAGATGACCTATAAGGATCCACCCTACCCCCATTAGTATACTGGTATTACCTCTTTTCTAGAGTTTTTATAAGCCATGGAATAAACAGGACAGACTCTTCCTTAACCAAGTTACCTTATTTGGCCAAAGTTACGTGATGCCATTCCCATAGTGATGTCATATTATATAAAAACAACAGATGATCTGAGTCTCCAACTAGATTTGGAGAAGTAAATTTCCATATTGTGAAAGCAACTGTGAGATAGCCACATGACAATGAACTTTGAGCTACTCCAGAGGTTTAGTAAAGCCCCTAGCCTTAGGAAAAGGAGTTTTAGGAAACAGGATATTAGCTAAAGTTCTACAATAGCAAAGAAGTAACTGTAACCAAGGGTATAATTCTTGCAAAAGGATTCTGAGCTCAAATCCTTAATGATGCCATCTTTGTGGTCCTGTAAAATCCCGAATGGAGATCCAGTTAAGGTATGCTTGAACTCCTGACCAAGAACTTATGAAATAATACATGCAAGTAATTTTAATGCACTGAGTGTGATACTCTGTTGTTCAACCATGGAAACTGAATACACTACTAACTTTTACTGAGATTATGCTGTATGTTTCACTACACAGAAGCTTCCTCATGCTGAAAGTTTTCACCGCACTTCCTTTGCTTTAATCTAATTATTTTACATACTTCCAATCTGTGCTTTCCATGCAATTTACCATAAGGATTAGAACACAGTTATAGGAGCTAAGTCACCTTAGTTTGACTCTCAGTGCCACTACTCACTAACTGTGTAGCTATCAGTAAGTCTTTACTTCTCTATGCTTCAGTGACCTCATTTCTGAAGTGAAGATAATAGTAGTTTATTATACTAATAGTGAATCATTTAATCAGAATCAGTTAAGTTCTGCTAGGGTGATAGAACTTGTGCCATGGAACTTCATTGTCTTGATCCCATAGAAATATTTTCCCGTGTTGTTGGAGATTTTAATTAGATTCAGGATTAAGATTATGGTTCTTTTAGTTGCGCATGCACTGCCACTGATAGAGAATAGTCCAAACAAAGCTGGAGAATAATTTGCCATATTGGCCAAGAAAGAATAGATCCAATCTAATTTACGTGAGTCAGGAAACACACAGAGAGAAGAAAACTGCCATGTAGAAATATTCCCAGTTCCTAGTCATCAGCCTCTTAGGAAGAAATAACCAACATATTCAGTGAAGAGTAAGAAGTCAAGTGGGAGAGCTGGAAATGAGTAAGTATAAGAGTTGTAGTAAAAACAAACATCAGAGGAGTAGAGCAGAGCATGGTCATGAAATGAAAGAGACAGAAAGTGCTGTCTGGGCTGCTCTCTGCACGGAATACCTGTGCTTTCTACATCTATATCCCAAATGATTACCACATTTTCTAGGCACATAGCAGCAAGTCAAAGATGCCTTGCTTACTATATCAATGAGGTGATAGGGTGGGCAGACTTGTCTCACTAAATGTTCTTTCCCAAGACCTTTCCAAAGTACAGATTGCTTCTTTAATATCATAGTCAAGCTTTGGAAGTACATTTCAAGGATTATGAAACAAACTAATTATCTGTGTACAGGACAGCTCAGCAGAACCTTATCAAGGAAACAACATTCCTGTCTCATAGGTCAGGGATAAAACTGAAAGATGTGATTGGAGTTTAGATTCCTGCAGCCACCAAAACCTCTTTTATGCAGGCCCTGTTGGACAAGAACCAGAAACCACTGTCAAAGAGAAATAAATCAGGTCTGACCAGAAAGGGCCAGAAAAGACACCTCTCAGACAGAGAATAACTCAGGGCCAGGATGGAGGCTAGAAGTGGGATAGTAGCATCTCTAGGTGTCAAAATATTTTCTCTATTTAGTTGCCAACTTGCCAGAAAAGAAATTAACACAAAGCTTCTTTCTTTATTTAGGGTGAATATTTTCCATATTTTCTTAGAAATATTTTTTCTTGTGAAGTCTTATTTAATCTTTATTTTTTATTTTTTGAGCATTTCTTTTATTTTTATTAATTACAATTTATTCACTCTGTATCCCAGCTATAGTGGCTTCCTTTATTCCCTCCCAATCTCACCCTCCCTCCCTCATCTCTTCCTATGCTCCTCTCTAAGCCCACTGATATAGGAGGTCCTCCTCCCCTTCCATCTGACCCTAGCCTGTCAGGTCTCATCAGGACTGGTTGCATTGTCTTCCTCTGTGGCCTAGTAAGGTTGCCCCCTCCCCGCTGAGAAAGGTGATCAAAGAGCCGCCACTGAGTTCTTGTTTGAGACAGTCCCTTTTCCCCATACTATGGAACCCCCTTGGAGACTGAGCTGCCATGGGCTATATCTGTGCAGGGGTTCTAAGTTATCTCCATGAATGGTCCTTATTTGGAGTATCAGTCTCAGAAAAGACTCCTGGGCCCAGACTTTTTGGTTCTGTTGCTCTCCTGGTGGAGCTCCTGTCTACTCTAGGTCTTTCTATCTCCCCCTACTCTGCCCAAAGTTTGGTTATGATCCTCAGCATCTACTTTGATACACTGCTGGATAGAGTCTTTCAGAGGCCCTCTATGGTAGGCTCAAGGACATTTGTTCAACCATGTTTCTAGCAGCCAGAACCTGGAAACAACCTAGATGCCCCTCAACTAAGCAATGGATACAGAACTTGTGGTACATTTACACAATGGACTACTACTCAGCAATTAAAAACAAGGAAATCATGAAAATTTTTGGTAAATGGTGGGAACTAGAAAAGATCATCCTGAGTGAGGTAGCCCAGAAGCAAAAAGACACACATGGTATATACTCACTTGTAAGTGGATATAAGAGATATAATATAGGATAAACATACTAAAATCTATACACCTAAAGAAGCTTAGCAAGAAGGAGGGCCCTGGGCAATATGAACAATCCTCACACAGAACGGCAAACAGGATGGAAATCAGAAGAGGGAGAAAACAGAAATCTTTTATCAGTGACACACAAATAGAACTAGGGTCATACAGAAAGCATTGTGTCTCCTGGCCTTTTAGCACATGGTAGGTGGAACATTTCCTTCTTGTGCTTTTAGAAAAGGGTTGTCATTTTTTTCTTAAAGACACCCCAGTGTGTAAAATTACACACATCCAATACTTTCTGAGGTTTGAGCCCAAGAGATGTGACCTGAGCTGACTCATATCCGGGTCAAAGGGAGCTGCTGCATCTCTCCCCCCTACACAGCAGTGCTTTCTTCATTAAAAGAAATATCCAACTGTGTTTGTCCCAGATTAACCTCAAGCCTCAGGATGATGTGGGAAAATGACCTTTGCTTTATTTGTACAGAGAAGTAATGGCGTCCTTGTGTTTCCTTCTTCCCGACCATCTGAAATCACTTTGAAAATTTATTTCAGCTGTGATAAAGGACTGACATAAGAGGAATGTGCCAGCAATTTTGTAGTGTAGTGAATCACTCAAAAAGAAAATATTACGGCTGTGCTGCTTTGATGATTTAGTACAAATGGATCAATTGTGTATTTCTAATGAGATATGAGATGACATTCTGATCTCCCAGGTCTCAAATGAACTACTAAGTTTCCAATTATATGGAATTTGTGTTTGTAAGCTGTACAGTAAAAGCTCTATAATGCATTTACTCTAAAGTTCTTACATTTTGACTAATGTATGTTCACCGTACATAGAAATGGATTTCATTAAGGGATTTTTCTTCTAATGTATGTGCTTTGATCGTATTTATCATCCTATACTCTTCTATTCCTCTCCCTACTACTACTATATCCCTTCCTTCCCCCTAGACAATCTCACTTCTGATTTTAACACACACACACACACACACACACACACACACACACACCAGAGAGAGAAATCAAGGACCCATAAATGAGAGAAAATATGTACTCTTTTGTCTTTCTGAGTCTGCCTTACTTTTAATATGATAATGTCCAGTTTTATCCATTTACCAGAAAATGCCATGATTTCATTCTTTGTGTCTGCATAAAATGTCATACATATTGCATTTTCTCTATCTATTCATCTGCTGATGGAAATGTAATTGGATTCTGAATCTTGGCTTTTGTAAAGAGTGTTACATTCAGCATGAATATACAAATATCTCTATAGTGTGTTTGCTGACTTGGAGACCTTCAGGCCAGGAGTGATATATAGCAGGATCATATGATAGTTCTAGTTTCAATCTTTATGAGAAAATTCCATAGTGATTTCCACAAGGTTTAGACTAATTTACATTCTTTCTAACTGTAAATAAGGATTCCTTTTATTTTTCACCAGAAAATTTGTTAGTTATTTACATAATAATAGGCATTCTGACTATGGTTAAGACAGAATCTCAAAATAGTTTTATTTTGCATTTCACAGATAGTTAAGAATGCTACAGATTTTTCATATGTTTCTTGTCTGTTATTTATCTTTTCAAAATTATTTGTCCATTTCATTGACAAGCTTATTGACTGTATTGTTTGTGGTAATTAGGATTTTTTAGTTTGTAAATTCTAGATAATAACTTGTGTCAGATATGAAGTATCTCTCTTCTTTTGCAGGCTTTCAGCTCACTGGTGTTTTGTTTTGGTTTTTTTTTTCCTATGCAGAAACATTTTAACTTCATTTAATCATCGTTTGATAATTTGTGGCACTATTTCTTTAGCTACTAGAGTTCTTTTCAGAAAGTCTTTGTCTATGCAGAGACCTTGTAGTGTTTCCCTTATATTTTGTTTGAATCATTCCTGTATTTCCAGACTTAAATTAAGATTTTTGATATGTTTTGAATGATTTTGGTTGTTTTTTTTTGTTTCTTTGTTTGTTTTTCTGGATGAGAGATATGGTTGCTTCCAATTTTTCAAACAAAATATTTATGTTAACATGACTAGCACCAGCAAAAGCTAGAATCCTCTGAGTACTTTGCTAGTCTCTCCTAAGTACTTTCAATAAAGTCATGGATCTATGAAATGACTAACATGGTGCTCACGTAAAGCCCATGGCAATGTATGGCACTGCTCTTTCACTGCTTTCTCTGTTCTGTCCTCAGTGTTAGTGTAGGCACTAAAATCAACAATTAATAAAAGGGACCTTTTGACACTGAATAGCTTCTGTGAGGCAAAGGAGACTATCAATAATACAAAGTAGCAGCCTTCAGAATGGGGAGATTTTCACCAACTCTACATCTGACAGACAGCTAATACCCCAAATATATTAAGAATTAATGATTTTTTGAAAGAAACAAGTTATCAAAAAGTAGACCCATTTATAGTAAGGGGAACAGGGATTATTTCTGAAAGGAACTCAATGGCAGGCTCTTTGACCTGCCCCCCAAGGGAGGAGCAGTCCTGATAGGCCACAGAGGAGGACTTTGCAGCCAGTCCTAAAGATACCTGATAAAAGAGGGTCAGATGAAAGGGGAGGAGGTCCTCCCCAATCAGTGGACTTGGAAAGGGACAGGGAAGAGATGAGGGAGGGAGGGTGGGATTAAGAGGGAATAAGGGGGTGGGATACAGCTGGGATACAGAGTTAATAAAATGTAACTAATTATAAAACAATTAAATTAAATTAAAAAAAGTGTAGTACAGATCTAAACAGAGACTTTCCAATAGAGAAACTCAAATGGCTGAGAAACACTTAATGGCTGAGAAACACCATGCCAGGCACAGTGGCACATGCCTGTAATCCCAGCACTCAGAGAGAAAGAGGCAGGCAGATCCTTGTTGAGTTTGAAGCTAGCCTGGTCTACAAAGCAAGTCCAGAACAACCAAGGCTATACAGAGAAACTGTGTCTTGAAAAAAAAAAAAAGAAAGAAAGAAATAAAATGTTTTACATCCTTAGTCATCAGGGAAATGCAAATCAAAATGACTCTGAGATCTTACACCTGTCAAAATGTATAAAATCATTAACTTAGATGATGGCACATATTGGGGAGGATGTGGAGAAAAGAGAACACTCCTTCATTGCTGGTAGGAGTGTAAACTTGTACTGCCACTTTGGAAAAAAATAAGATGGTTTCTCTGAAAATTACGAATTGTTATTCCTGAAGACCTATCTATAACATGCCTGGGCGTATACACAAAGGATATTCTACCATACCACAACAACACTTGCTCAGTTATGTTCACTACTGCTTTATTCATAATAGCCAAAAACGGTAAACAAATTAGGTGTACCTCAAGAGAAAAATGAGTAGAGAAAATGTGGTCCATTTACACAATGAAATGTTATTCAGTCCTTTAAAAAAATGATGCCATGAAATCTTTAGGTAAATAGGTAGAACTGGAAAAAACATCTTGAGTTGAGCCATCCCAGATTCAAAAAGACAAATATGGCATGTATTCTCTTATATGTAGATATTAGCTATTAAATCTATGATAACTAAGATAAAATCCACAGAACCACAGAGGGTAGGTGTACAGTAAGAAGCAAGAGTGAAAAGATAGATCTTCTTAAGAAAGGGAAATGGAATAGTTATGAATGGATTGGGGAGGATGGAATGGGAAGATCAAGTTGGGAGGAGAGAGGTGGTTGTGGGAAGGAATATGGGGAGAGAGAGCTAAAATTAAGCGTTTTTGAGGGACAATATGGAAACCTAATACATTAGAAACTTACTAAAATACAAACATACATCAAGACAATCTAAATGAAATTACCAATAAGACCTACAGTGATATTGAGTCCCAAGTGGCTATCTCTTGTCACCAAATAAAGCTTCCAGTAACAGGATTGTTGTAAAAGGAACTTTTATTCTCTTGATTCAATTGTTGTCTTGGAGTCCTACTGCCACCTTCTGCTAACCTAGACCTAGTCCTGGAAGCTTCTAGCCTCCATCTAATCTAACCTAGGCCTAGACTGTTTTCAGACTCTAAGACTTACTGCTAAGTAAGCTCACCCATTCTTGTTCTTACTGAGCTCTGGGATGGCTGGTTCAGTGCAGCTTTTCTGGCTCCATCTCCTCTCCCATCTAATTTATTCAATCTGACTTCTCTCTAAGTTCCTGAATTGCTTTCCTTGGCCTCAAACTAACTCCGGCAATATGTTCTAGTCTTCTGGCTCCTTCTCATTCTCTGGCTCATTCTGTCTTCACTTATGTTTAGCTTGTTCTTTCATTCATCCTCTCTCTTTAAAAGTCTCCTGGTAAACCTACATCCTCTCTTCTTTGGTTTGTGATTTTCACTATTTATAACAACAGATTGTGTTACATCAAATTGAGTTGTTGGCCAAATCAGTCTTATGGGAATCTCTAAACAACCTAAGCTGTTGCCAAAATCATAGATTGGTCTCTTACAAACTGACAACAAGGCCTCATTATTGAAGACAACACTTACATAACTCACAGAAAATGGATATTTAAGCAGGTGCCTACATACAGCCCTTACCCCCTACATGCCGGTGTTTTTGGTACAGGAACAGCAACTCAATTTGGAGGGGACAGGAACACCACAAGGAGAACAACAGATCCAAAAAACCTGGGCCCAGGGGCTCCTTCAGAGACTGATATTCCAACCAAGGACCATGCATGAAGAGGACCTAGATGCCCTGCTCAGATGTAGCCCATGGCAGCTCAGTTTCCAAGTGGGTTCCCTAGTAAGGAGAGCAGGGGCTGTCTCTGACATGAACTCAGTGGTAGGCTCTTTGATCATCATCCTCTTGCTGGTTCAGCCTTGCCAGGCGACAAAGGAAGACTATGCAGCCAGTCCTGATGAGAACTGACAGGCTAGGGTCAGATAGAAGAGGAGGAGGAACTCCCCTATCAGTGGACTAGGGGAGAAACATAGGGGAAGAAGAGAGAAGGAAGGTGGAACTTGGAGGAGACAAGGGAGGCAGGCTACAGCCAGAATACAAAATGAATAAAATGTAATAATTAATTAATTAAAAACATTTATCTGGGATAGACAGGTTTAGTTTAAAAAAAGAAAACTAACCAAATTTCCAATACTTAGTAGCAGAAATATTAAAAATTCTGAAATGATCTATAGTAAACATTTTCAAATCAGCATTTTATTTTCCAGGTTGAGATCATTTTCCCAAACAAAATCTTAAATACAGAACTGATGCTAATTATATCAGTTATTATAAAATGAATACTTGTGTCCCTTCAAAATCCATGTGTTAAAGCTCCAATATACAACATGATAGTTGAATATGGGGCCTTTGGGAGGTGGCTGAACTATATGAATGCAGCCTCATGGATGGGATTAAAGCATTTGTTAAAAAAAAAAAAAGACAAGAGTAATTTTCACAGGAGGAAAGGTTGCCATCTAAAAATCAGGAAGATATCCCTCACTTGACACCCAGTCCATTGAAACTTCTCTCTTGGACTTCTCAGCCTCCAGAACCGTGAGAAGTGTAGATAACTATAGTGTAGGTATAGCAGCTGCAACGGTCTGAAACACAAGCATAAACAAGCCTTCTATAAAGAGATATCTTTTATGTGACAGTATCACCATTCTTTGAAGAAGATATGGATGTCTCCAAAACTTAGGGTTTTATTATTCAAAAAAAAGTTTAAAGTGTGATGATTTTAAGAATAAGAAATTCAATGAAATTTTATAGCACTTCTATTTTTTAAACTTTCGATTTTGTTCTTCTAACATTTTCTATGCAAATCCAAACCAATCTGATTAAAAATGCAAACATCACAATATTTTGAAATGCATTTCTACCTGAAGATATCTGCATATATACATCCATGAAATGTTGAAATAACCATCTGAAGGTTTACTCACCTCAAATGTATTGCAGACATCTGGTAACTAGATAAAATATAGCCTAAAACTCCAAGTGACAATGACCTTAGTGCAACTCAGAAACCAAGGCCAAGTGGTGGGTTTAAAGTATTAGATTTCCACATATTTGCACATAATGTATTTGTATGGAATAAAGTAAGTGCAGAAAAAGGCTGTACCAGTGACATTCTTTTTTTTGTTTTTGTTTTTTTTAAATATTTTTATTTCAATTTTTATTAATTACACATTATTCACTTTGTATTCCCCTGTAGCTCCCTACCTCCTCCCCTCCCACTCCCACCCTCCATCCCCTTTCTCCAAGCATGTTCCTCCCCAAGTCCAATGATAGGGGAGGTCTTCCTCTCTTTTCTTCTGATCCTAGTCTATCATGTCTTATCAGGAGTGCCTGCATTGTCTTCCTCTGTGGCCTGGTAAGGTTGCTCCCCCCTCAGGGGAAGGTGATCAAAGAGCAGGCCAATCACTTCATGTCAGGGACAGTCTCTGTCCCCATTACTAAGGAACCCACTTGGACACTGAACTGCCATGGGTTACATCTGTGCAGGGATTCTAGGTTATCTCCATGAATGGTCTTTGGTTGGAGAATCAGTCTCAGAAAGGACCCCTGTGCCCAGATTTTTTGGTTCTGTTGCTTTCCTTGTGGTGCTCCTGTCCTCTCCAGGTCTCATTATTTTTCATAAGATTCCCTGCAGTCTGTCCAAAGGTTGGCCATAAGTCTCAGTGTCCAGCTACACCACTCCCAGGTATAGATCTAAAATATGCTCACGTACACAATAAGGACATTTGCTCAACTATGTTTTTATCAGCTTCATTTGCAATAGTCAGAAGCTGGAAAAAAACAGTGACATTCTTATTTGTCACCTACCAATTTGTTGTCAGTGAAAGTCAGTTCCTAGAAGCCAGTGGAGAACTACCTGTGACTCAATAGAGGCTGGAAAGGCAGGGGAGCACATTTCTTCTTCTTGATCAGACACTGTCCCATAGTAGAGCCTTTGTATATTTGATATATACAGAAGGAAGCATTCACAAATACCATGCAGGAGGGAAGGTGAACTCTGTACACATTGCGGGTCATAAATGTATAGCTATCTTGCAAGCACAGCCAAATACTATGAATGGACACAATGCTATCAAATGCAATGTGTTGCAGTTTGATAAGTAAGTGATGATTAAAGGTAAATAAATTCAGATATTTTCGAAGTCCTGACCTACCAAGATTTTTTTTATAGCTTATTTCTGTATAAATCCTTTTACGACCTCAAGAGAAATGACCAGCTGTTGAGTTCCCTTGTGAAAGTGCCCCATTTGGACAAGTTAAATGGGTAAACTAGTTAAGAAAATATAGTCAACAAAAGCCTCTGGGCATAAAGTACAGTTTCCAAGACCCCAAACATTCTTGGCTATTTGTAAGTATTACTGGAAGATGCTCAAAACAAACACTCTATTTGCCTAGCCTTCAGCAAAGAAAATATCAGCCTGTCTGAGCTAATGTGGATGTTATTTTAGAATTAGCTGTGCTGCCATTTCAGGGTCTCTAATGCCATTGTCCTCAACTCAAAGCCCTTTGAAATAAAATTTAAAAGGAGGCAAATTGCAGATTTTATGATTTTGAGTATGCTAGAAATACTCACATAAGAGTAGATTTTGCCCAGTTGTACAGGAGACTGTCTCTTACCTTGCAGAGAAATTAGACTACAGAGGAAGCTGAAACATAGGTAAGAACAGCAGGGGCTTACTTCACAGGCAAGCAAATGAAAAATTAATCTCCCAGGACATGGTACTCAAAGGGCTCCATGCTAAGTTCAATGCTCTGCTGGCACAATCTTGAGATTCTGAATAATCTTCAACAAAGAAGATTCGTGTTACATGTTTTATGTTGCAAAGAACCTCATGTGTTATGTATCAACTCTGGAAACATCAAAATGTCTTTACTTCTACCTAACCTCTATACATCTTCCCTTCTTATCATTTGCAAATATGTGATTCTCTATTCAATTACTTTTTTCTGTATTTTTTATTTTATTTTTAATTACACTTTATTTACTTTGTATCCCCCCCTCTAGTTCCCTCCCTCCTCCCCTCCCAATCCCTCTCTTCCCATTTTCCATGCATTCCCTTCTCCAAGTCCACTGGTAGGGGAGGGTTTTTTTTTTCCTTCTGATCCTAGTCTGTTAGGTCTCATCAGGAGTGGCTGCATTGTCTTCCTCTGTGGCCTGGTAAGGCTGCTCAGGGGGAGGTGATCAAAGAGCCAGCCACTGAGTTCATGTCTATTCATATTAAATTACAATTTTATCTTTTAACAACTGAGTCTCTTTAAAAGGTTTTGCCAACCAGAAGGATAAGGAAATGTTTCTAAAATGATAACATTAGAAAAAAAAAAAAAAAAAAAAAAAAAAAAAAACACCTAAATGTAAGATTGTCTTAGTCACTATTCTATTACTGTAAAGAAACACCATGACCAAGGTAATTCTTATAAAATAAAGCATATAACTGAGGGCTTTCTTACAATTACAGAAGTTTAGTTCATTTTCTATTTTTTAAATTTCAATTTTTTTACTTTACAATCCCAAAGGTGTCCCCTCCCTCCTCTCTTCCCAGTCCTCATTTCTCCTCCTTTCCCATTCCCTTCTCGCTTCTACCCACCCCCAGAGAAAAAGGGGAGCCCCCCCCCATATCAACCCTCCCCAGCACATCAAGTTACATCATGAGGTTAAGGCATTTTAGTCATGGTGGAGAGCATGGCAGCTGACAAGTGTGGTGCTGGAGAAATAACTGAGAGCTACATCCTGATCCATAGGAAGAGAGGCAGAGAGAGAGAGACTAAGCGTGGCATGGACATTTGAAACCTCAAAGTCAATCCCCAGTGACACAGTTCCTCCAAGGCCAACCTACTCTAATAAGGCCTCACATATGAGCCTATAGGAGGCATTCTTATTCAAAACCCCTCAGAGATATACAGGGATAGCCTGTGTATATATTTGTAGCTTTTTTATAAATCAAAAATAATTAATAATTGAAGAAACCAATTCATCCTAAATTGAAAAACATAGACCTGCAAGGTAAACAAATATTAAAATAAGCCCCAAATAGTTGAAAATTAAAAATAAAAGGAAATTATATTTTAAAAGTCACTGGATAAAATAAAGTTTTAAAATAGAAATTCCAATCTTGACAATATAATTCTAGTGTTTTATATTTACACTACTAAAGGATTTAAATAACATATTAAGCTATTCTTTTGTGAGAACAAATCTTTGTTGAATGGGACATTTTTCTGGTGACCAGAGAACATGGCAAGCATAACACAAGCCAAAGCAATCCTCTGCTTTCCTGGGGTATACATCAAAAAGAGAAGTAAATTAATGGAAACAGAGATACAACATCAATCAATAAATAAGGACTCCCAAACATTGACATTATTGATATTCAGAGAAGAAGAATTCCTTGATATGGGGAAAGTCTTGTGTACTACAGCAGTGTCCTTGGCCTTTTTTCCCACTTAATGTCAGAAAGACATTTTTAGCCTAGTCATAATAATAGGAACATTTTCAGGAATGCCCAAATGTGCTAAAGAAAGATTACAGATTATTCAGTATTAAGAATCCCTGAAAAAAATAAGTTCAATTATTTCAAGTAGCAATTAATAAAAATGAAGAAATTAAACTACATGATAGATAGTAAGATGGGGAAATGCCAATTTAGACTACAGTATTGCATAAGATTGTTTCAAAGATGAAAAGCATGAGAGGCATTAGAAAGTCAAGGTAAAGAGTTACAGGCTGTGCGAACAATAAGTGCAAAGGTCTAGAGGTACCAAGGAGTTTGATGTGTAAGAAGACCATGAAGAAAGAACGATACTTGAAGAATGATAGCACAGAATTGGATGGACAGATGCCAGAACACATGACAATCCGTGGCTTATAATTGAAATGATAGCTGAGTTGTGCTGTGGTAAATGGTTAGGGTGATATGATAGGAGGAGTAAAAGGAGGTCTAATAATTCGGAAAAGGCATCATGGAAGATGGAATGAGCTTTTGTAGATGGGAACAATTTGAGCAGATTTACCCACAGTTATAGGAAGCTGACAAAGACTGGATAACTTCCTTTTCCCACTGAGATGAGCTAGACTTTCAGATCTTGCTGGAAATCCAGCATTTGCCCCAAGTAGGCCAGACTTAAACATATTTCAGTTTAGACTCAACCATATTCTTGGTTCCCCTCTGTACCCTCATCTTTTTACTAGGTCATCTACCCTCTGTCCTAGTTAGTTCCATGGCCAGTAGCCTCATCTTCCTTTAATCTCTCTACTACCACCTAACATCCACTTTCCCTCCAAACACTGCCAGAATTCCACTTCTTTTGGAAACTGGAATTGACACCCTGTTTTTAACAATGTAACAACCCAGTATCTCCATTATGAATTCCAGAGAATAGGCCTAAGGTATCATCTTATGAACAAAATACAACATAGATGGCTCAGAAATGCAGAAATGACTCAATCTGAACTAGCATGGAACAACCCAAGGAAAACTATTTATTTAAACATTGAATTTTTTGAAGCATGTAAGCTTGTAATGGGTTGCATTCTGACTAGCCAAAGGCAAGTCCTAGCTCCTGGTACCTGTTCACATGACCTCATTTTGAAATAAGTTATTTGCAGATGAAATTAAATAAAGATGATCATGTCCAATGAGGGATGCCCTTCAAAAAATGGACATAAACAGGCTCAATGCAAACAGAAAAAAAGCATGTGTGGCAATGGAGGCAGAGATTAAAGTATCTAAAGGCAATCAAGGGTGGGAAAAAGCTGGTAAAAACCAGGAAAGGTGAGAAGGAGCCTCTCCTTTGGACTTCTGAGGGTGCATGTTCCAACGCAGACCATCAATTTGGATACGTGGTCTCTATAATCAATGAGCATAATATTCTTTTGTTTTAAATCACCCACTTTGCTGTCATTTGTTTTTGAATCTTTAGAAAACTAATATAATATTCATCAAAACAGTTTAGACACAGTCAGATATATATAGATATATATACATGTGTATATATATATATATATATATATATGTATATATATGCATGTATGTATATATATATATGTTCAATTAAAAGTTGTAGCACAGACAACTTGAATGATATAGTTTAACAACAAACATACCAGCAGTTTGACCTTCAAAATTAAGTTGGTTCCATAGACATCAGTCCTGATGATGTTGCCTTCTCAGCACTCCTTCTGCTACCCAACTGATGCAACAGACCAAAGTTTCTTGGACACAGACTCTCCTACAGAGCTCTACATGTATTCTCTTTTTCTTTTTTAATTTATTTTTTGGCCTGGCTCACAATACTTTAATTAACTTATTTATTTATTACAATTTACTTACTTTGTATCCAAGCTATAGCCCCATTCCTCATCCCCCGCAATCCCACCCTCCCTCCCTCGTCTCCCCCCATGCCTGTCCCCAAGTGCACTGATAGAGGAGGACCTCCTCTGCTTCCATCTGACCCTAGCCTATCAAGTCATATCAGGAATGTCTGCACTGTCTTCGTCTGTGGCCTGGTAAGACTGCCCCCCTTCAGGGGGAGGTGATCAAAGAGTCAACCACTGAGTTAATGTTAGAGACAGTCCCTTTCCCCTTACTAGGAAACCCACTTAAAGACTGAGGTGCTGTGGGCTACATCTGTGCAGGGGTTCTAGGTTATGTCCATGAATGGTCCTTGTTTGGAGTATCAGTTTCAGGAAAGGCCCCTGGGCCCTGATATTTTGTTTCTATTGCTCTCCTGTTCCTTCCAGGTCTTTCATAAGATACCCTGCACTCTGCCTAAAGTTTGGATATGAGTCTCAGTATCTGCTTTAATATCCTGCTGGATAGATACCCTCTTTCAGAGGCCCTCTGTGGTAGGGTCCTGTCCTGTTCCCTGTTTTCTCCCTCTTCTGATGTCCATCCTCTTTGTCCTTCTGAATGGGGATTGAGCATCTTACCCAGTTTCTGGCTATTACAAATAAATCTACGAACACGGTTGAGCAAATGTCCTCGTATATTTGGGCATCTTTTGGATATATGCTTAGTAGTAGTATAGCTGGATTTTGAGGTAGCACTATTCCTAATTTTCTGAGAAAGCATCAGACTGATTATCTTCTGGTTCTTAATTCCAAGGACAGGGCTTTGGAGGCACAGGAATAGCTGGCACTATTGTTGCAAGTTCTGATAATGCTTTCCTATGAGTGACAGTCATGCACTGCTCCAAAAAGGATTAGAAAAGTCTTTTCCCACTACAGTCAGGCTCTATAAAATACCAGGAAGTATACAATGGTTGAATCCTCTGGTTTAACTGGAGTCTTCTCTATGGGTGCTTCTTTAAGTCTACACAAAGCCAAGAAATATTCTTCATTTGAAACTTCATTCAATGAATGACCCAAATCGCTCATGCTCAAATAATATAATGCTGGACAGTGAGAGAACCATTCTACATGATGGCACGTCTCTATTATTTGTCTGACTCCTAATTTCTTTTTCTACTTTTCTTTTAGATGTGTCTTTTTAAAATTTTTTTATTAATTACAATTTATTCACTTTGTATCCCCCTGTAGCTCAGTTCCTCTTCCCCTCCCAATTCCACCCTCCTTTACCTTTCACCACCGATGGCCCTCCTCCACTCCACTGATTGGAGAGGTCTTCCTCCCCTTACTTCTCATCCTAGTTTTTCATGTCTCTCAGGAGTGGTTGCATTACCTTCCTCTGTGGCCTGGTAAGGGTGCTCCCCCCTCAGGGGGAGGTGATCAAAGAGCAGGCCAATCACTTCATGTCAGAGACAGTCCCTGTTCCAATTACTATGGAACCCACTTCGACACTGAACTACCATGGGCTACATTTTAGCAGAGGTTCTAGGTTATCTCCATGAATGGTCCTTGGTTGGAGTATCAGTCTCAGAAAATACCCTGGTGTCCAGATTGAAAAATTAAAAAAAAAAAAAAAAGAAAAGATAATTTAAGAGCCCCATTTTTCTAAAGGCAGAAATTTTATATTTTATTTCTTGGAAAATATGTTTATTGTATGAAACTAGACAAACATAGGTAAGTGCTCTTACCTGGGATAAATTATAGCCATGTTTGGCTGGAGAGAGGTCAAAAGACAATTAGCTAAGAAGTTAGATTTTTATAATTTACCTTTCAAAATATTCATGAACACTATGTTAATTAATATTTCTCAATATTTGCTTCAATGATTAGTCTTCCACGTCAGTACTGTTTGATAACTTAACCAATTGACTCATACACACTATTTCTATTTTCACTCTATTTTTTTTTAAGACAAAGAGAAGGCAGTGGCAACATATCCTTGAAGCTGAATTTGGCACATAGCTGATGTTATTTCCATGGAATAATTTTTGACTGTGTCCCTTTGGGACCTCAGGAATTCTTTTTAAAGCTTTCAGTAGCTATTGCTTGGTCTTTTACTGTTCTATTTCTCCACCACCCAAGCCAAAGGCTTGTATGCATGAGAATCTGCAGTAGCACATCTGTTTCTCACTCAATCTAAACACCAGAATTACAAACTGTACATTTTCAATGTTGCTAAATATTCTCATGAAAATGGAAATCTTGCATGTGCATATAATATGAGTTAAAGAAACAATATGTACATATAAGTGTATAAAGCTTTTTTAAATGAACACAAATCTAACTATAAGAGCTAAAATATAACAGTAGATCTAGATGAAAGCAGAACAGAAGATGCCATCTTGATGACTTTGGACATAAAAATCGATAAACTTGATTTCATCAAATTTTTAAGAAGTCAACAGCATTATTGTTGAAGTGAAAAGGGGGTGAGGGTGCCACAGACAGGAGAAATGTTCAAAACACATATATCTAACACAAATTTTAATGCTCCTGAAAGTAATAATAGAAATAAACAATTCAAATAAATATTAATGGAGAGAAAAAGACACAACCAGGTAATTTTCAACATCATATAATAAATTATTGTTAACTTATAAAAGTTCAATGAAAATTCATATTGGAAACAGGGTATAATGATGCATGCCTTTTTTGGTTTATGAACAAGAAATGTATTTTTAACAGTTCTAGAGGCTTGCGATACCAAGACTGGTATCGCAACAGATTTTGTCTGGTGGGGCCTGCTGCATATTTCTACTGTAACATTGCATGACAGAAGATGTCTGTATACCATTTTAGACTTTATTAATAAGGGTACCAATTCCACCACTGTGGGCTTGCCATTATGATGCAATCGCTGCCCTAATCCTAACCATTAGCTTGTAACACCATTCAAAATATGCATTTTAAGAAAATGTAAATTCTTAGACCTACCATTGAAATTTATCTATCTTCCTCATCTGCTTTTCATATTCGTTTACTTTGTTTTTTCATCCTGACTGCAGTTTCTCCTCCCTCCTTTCCTCCAGTCTCTTCCTCCCCCACTTTTATCCAACATCCCATTCACTTCTCTGTTTCTTTTCAGAAAAGGGCAGGCCTCACTTAGATATTAATCAGCCTTGTCATAACAAGTTGCAGTAGGACTAAGTGCATGTTCTCCTGTTAAGGCCAGACAAGATGACACAGTAGGAAGAAAGGGTCCCAAAGGCAAGCAACAGAGTCAGAGTCAGACCCTGTTCCTTCTGTTAGGAGTTCTACAGGAAAAGCGGACTAACTGTAATAACATATATGGTGAAGACCAAAGTCAATCCTATGTGATGCATACCTTTAATCCAAGCATTGAACAGGAAGATACAGGTGAGTCTCTGTGAATTTGAGGCTAGCCTGATCTATATAGAGTTCCAGAACACCTGAAACTATATGATGAAACTCTGTCTCAGAAAACAAAAAGAAGTGAGGAAGGGTTCAGTAAGGGAGGGAAGGAAGAAAGAGGAAGGAAAGAAAGAAGGAAGGAAAGAAGGAAGGGAGTGAAGGAGGGAAGGAGGGAAGGAGGGAGGAAGGGAGGGAGGAAGAGAGGAAGAAAAGAAGGGAGGAAGGAAAAATAAAAGTAAACAAAATTTAGGAAGGGGAAACTTTAATGAAACTATGGTGTATAAATTTTCAGTTTACAAAGAGAATTCAAAGAACATGTATACATAGGTAATACCAATTAAGACAAAAATAAGTCCATATTATGTATTGAGGGTTCGTTAGTGGTAGAACATTTGCTTCGCAAGCTTAAGATCCTGAGTTTGGACAATGTTACATGGCAAGCAAAATATAGAAATGATATGGGCACCAGAAACAAAAACAAAGATTACCCAACACACACACACACACACACACACACACTATATAGAAATAAAGTACATAAATATACACTCAAATTTCAATATAAGTGGATATGACAACATCTGTAAAAACTATTGTGTTTCTATTTAATATCAATAAAGAAGTGGGAGAAAGAAATTAGGAAAAATCGGCAACTTAATCAAAACATACATAACACTCAGAGATAAATTTAACCTAATACATATGTGACCCTGAAACTGAAAAAATATATATATATATATATATCACTAGAAAATAAATAAGACAATGAAATTACAACTCCAACCAAAATTCAACCATGAGCATTGCAGAAATGTACTTTCTCTAAATTTATCAAAATGCAAAAGAATATATATTAGCCAACACTTCTTTTTAAATTTTATTTATATATTTATTCATTATAATTTATTCACTTTGTAGCTCCACTGCAGTCCCTTCCCTTGTCTTATCTCAGTCCCAGCCACCTTCCCTCTTCTCAAAATTGGCCCTTTCCCTAGTTCCCTGATAGGGCAGGACCTAATCCCCTTCTATCTGACCATAGCTTATCAGATCTCATCAAGGCTGGCTGCAACATATTCCTCTGTGGCCTGGCAAGGCTGCACCTACCAAAGGGAGGTGATCAAAGAGCCAGCCACTGAGTTCATGTCAGAGACAGCCCCTGTACCCCCTTACTAGGGAACCCACTTGGAAACTGAACAGCCAATGGGATTCCTTTAAACAGGGTGTATAGGTCCTCTCCATGTATTGTCCTTAGTTGGTGTATCAGTCTCTGCAGGACCCCCTGGACCCAGGTATTTTGTGTCTGTTTTTCTCCTTGTGGTGTTCCTGTCCCCTCCAGGTCTTTCTATCTCCCTCTTCTCCATAAGCATTTCAGCACTCTGCCCAAAGTTTGGTTATGAGTCTCAGTATCTCCTTTGAAACCCTGGTGGGTAGAATCTTTTATAGGTCCCCTGTGGAAAGGCTCCTGTCCTGTTCCTTGTCTTCTTCTACTTCCAAAAATTAAGCATCTTCCCTACGGTCTTCTTTGTTGTTGAGCTTCTTTAGGACTGTAGATTTTAGTATGTTTATACTATGTTATATGGCTAATATCCACTTGTGAGTATATATCATGTGTCTTTCTGCTTCTGGGTTACCTTATTCAGGATGATTTTTTCTAGTTCCCTCCATTTGCCTGTGAATTACATGATTTCCTTATTTTTAATTGCTGAATAGTATTCCATTGTGTAAATGTACCAAAATTTCTGTATCTGTTCCTCAGTTGAGGGACATATGGGTTGTTTCCAGATTCTGGCTATTACAAATAAAGCTGCTATGAACACAGTTGAGCAATGTCCTTATTGAATGATGGGGCATCTTTTGGATATATGCTTAGAAGTGGTATAGCTTGATTTTTTTTATTAATATGTATTTTTTTAATTAGAGTTTATTCACTCTGCATCCCAGCTGTAGCCCCTTCATTCATTCCCTACCAATCCCACTTACCTCCTCCCATGCCACTCCCCAAGTCAACTGATAGAGGGGTCCTTCTACCCTTCCCTCTGGCCCCAGCCTAGAAGGTCTCATCAGATCTGGCTGCATTGTCCTCCTTCATGTCCTCCTACATGGCAAGGCTGCTCCCCTCTCAGGCTCACTGATTCTGGCCTATGTAAGCCAGGCTTCTGGGGAACTAGTGGATAGATCTCTTTGCCTAGAGCTTCTCTGTTGTCTCACAGACTTCCCTTAGATAGTGAAGAATGGAACCTGGGTTCCAAGTCTAACTCAGCTCCGCTGTGTTCACTCTGTGCCGTCCTGGCTGATACTAACCTGGGTGAACCAGGCAGGAGTGGAGTAGGAAGAATGGAGCTGCATCTTCCCCACAGTACCAGAATGTATCCCTTTCACTGGGTAGTGAGATTGAGAGCCACTAGTTGCTGTGACCAGGAAGATGTCCCCAGGATGTTGAGTGTGGTCTCTCAGATTTGCAATCAGGAGTTTCTAATACCCTGAAGGTGTCCACAGGACTGTGAGAGTGGGCACCCAAATTTGGAGTCTTACCCACAGTGTAGGAAAGTATTCACTTCACAGTGTTAGCATTTAGGCAGCCTGCTTCTAATGATGTAAGCATGTGGTTAATTTGCTCCTTAAAAGCATCAACCCAGTTCCCACCATTTACCTGCAAATTTCCTTATTTCCTTATTTCTTATTGCTGAGTAATATTCCATTGTGCAGATGTACCACAGTTTCTGTATCCATTCTTCAACTGACGGACATCTGGTCAGTTTCCAGCTTCTGGCTATTACAAATAAGGTTGCTACAAACATAGTTGATCAAATGTCCTTGTTGTATACTTAAGCGTCTTTTGTCTATATGCCTAGGAGTGGTATAGCTGGATCTTGAGGAAGCACTATTCTAATTGTCCGAGAGAGCGCCAGACTGATTTCCAAAATCGTTGTATAAGTTTACATTCCCACTAGCAGTGGAGGAGACTTCCTCTTTGTCCACATCATCTCCAGCATGTGCTGTCACTTAAGTTTTTTGTATTAGACATTCTGATGGGTGTAAGGTGAAATCTCAGGATCATTTTGATTTGCATTTCCCTGATGTCTTAGGACACTGTACATTTCTTTTTTATATATAATTTTTATTTTTTAATATTAATCACATGTTATTTAATTTGTATCCCAGCCGTAGCCCCCTCCCTCGTTCTTTCCCATTCTCAGCTTCCCTCCCTCATCTCCTCCCTACCCCTTTAAAGTTCACTGATAGTTGAGGTACTCCTCACCTTCGATCTGACCTTAGAACCCCTACTCAGATGTGTAGCCCATGGTAGCTCAGTATCTAAGTGGGTACCAGAGTAAAGGGAACAGGGACTATTTCTGACATGAACTCAATGGCTGGCTCTTTGAATCCCCCCCTCCGAGGGAGGAGCAGCCTTGCTAGGCCACAGAGGAGGACACTGCAACCAGTCGTGAAGATACCTGATAAGCTAGGGTCAGATGAACATTTCTTTGTTTCTCTGCCATTAGATATTCCTCTATTAAAAATTCTCTGTTTAGTTCTGTACCCAATTTTTTAATTGGAATACTTGATTTGTTTGTGTTTAACTTCTTGAGTTCTTTATATATACTGGATATTAGCCCTCTCTCAAATATAGGGTTGGTGAAGATCCTTTCCCAATCTGTAGGCATTCATTTTGTTTTGATGACAGTGTCCTTTGCTTTACAGAAGCTTTTCAATTTCATGAAGTACCATTTGTTGATTGTTGCTCTTAGAGTCTGTGCTGTTGGTTTTCTGTTCAGGAAGTTGTCTCCTGTGCCAATGAGTTCCAGGTTCTTCCACACTTTTTCTTCTAACAGGTTTATTGTGTCTGGTTTGAGTGAGGTATCCCAGAAGCAGAAAGACACACAAGGTATATTCTCATTCATAAGTGGTATTACACATATAATATAGGATAAACATACTAAAATCTGTACACCTAAGGAAGTTAACCAAGAAGGAGAACTCTGGCTATGATGCTCAATCCCCATTCAGAAAGGCAAAGAGGATAAACATCGGAGGAGGGAGTAAACAGGGAACAGGACAGAAGCCTGTCACAGAGGACCTCTGAAAGGCTCTACCCTGCATGGTATCAAGACAGATGCTAAGAATTATAGCCAAACGTTGGGCAGAGTGCACAGAATCATACGAAAGAAGGGAGAGATAATAAGACCTGAAAAGGACAGGAGCTCCACAAGGAGAGCAACAGATCCAAAATGTTTGGGCACAGGGGTCTTTTCTGAGACTGATACTCCAACCAAGAACCATTCATGGATATAACCTAGAATCCCTGCAGAGATGTAGCCCATGGCAGTTCAGTGTCCAAGTGAGTTTATAGTAATGGGGAACAGGGAATGTCTCTGACACGAACTCAGTGGCTAGCTCTTTGATCACCCCCCCTCGAGGGGGGAACAGCCTTGCCAGGCCACAGAGGAAGACAATGCAGCTACTCCTGATGAGACCTGATAGACTAGGATCAGAGGGAAGTGGAGGAGGACCTCCCTTATCAATGAACTGGGGAGGGGTACAGGTGGAGAAGGGAGGGTGGGATTGGGAAGGGAGAAGGGAGGGAGCTACAGGGGGATACAAAGTGAATAAACTGTAATTAATAAAAATGAAAATAATTAAATATTTTTTTAAAAAATTTAACCTGTCACTTAGTCTCTCTTTCTCCCCCTTACTATCTAGCTCTCATGCTCTATCCCCTTTCTTTGTTAGGGTACCTCCTTCCTTCCCCTTATTATGTCTCACTCTCTCCTTCTCTCTCTCTCTCTTCAACACCATCTAATAAACCTCTTCTATATACAATCTGTGCTCATCATCACTTCATTGGTCTTAACATTGTTGCATGGGCTGGGAAGTACTCTCCTGGTAGCACCTGGTCTGGTCACACCAGGAATCTTTACTCAGACCATGATGCCAGCAGCAGGTTTTTCTTCCATTCTACCTATCCCTAACCACCATTAAGCCATATATGCCTTAAAACCTACACTTTCTCTCAACTTCCCTGCTCTTATCTCGAATACCTGCCCCTCTGCTCACTACTGCCTGCACATGGTAGCCTACCATATGCTCTGAGCACCCAAGACAATGAAGACACTCATGCTGCACCAAAATTGGCTGAGGGAAACTATAACACTCACACAAGCTGCTGTAACTGCTGCTTTTTACACAGACACAGCCTGCTTCTAAATTATTACTGTCAGGTAAGCAATTGCTGGGGACCCAGTGCATACACAGATGGCTTTAGATTGCCTCTGCTGCCTCAGGCCCCACAGAGGAGGTTTTAAATTTCCTGTGGAACGCCTTCCACAAGAGGCTGGCTTGCAGAGGAGGATTTTCAGTTGTGCAGATTTCCGATCAGCCATGCTATGCTCGAGCAAAGAGTTTTGAACCGGGCCAGGATTGCCATCCCACCAGCAAGCATGTGGTCTCTCTATGGCCGCACATCACACATGGCAAGCTACCATATTGGTTTTAGAATGTAGAAGCCTTGCCATGTGCTCACCCCTCCCACAGTCCTGCAAAACTTCAAGCCGCACGTTCGAAACACTGGCTCTCAAAATATTTCTGACCTCTAAGCCCCTACTTCCCAGCTTTTAAAAATCTTTTCTTCCCGATTTCTGTACTCTCTTCTCTAAGAAAACAAAATTTAAAATGTTGTAAATTTATATAATTTGCTCATTGGGTTTACATTCATAAGACTTCTTAGTCATACCTCTATTTTTATCTCATTTTAGACTAAAAGCAACAAGTTTTATTTTAAATGGATATGGATTTTCATATAAATTTAAAGTTATGTTATTACAATATTCTATATATATGATTCAAATCTGGTTCAAAATATTTTTATATAATGCTAAAATTTAAAGTTATAAAGATCTATTAAAATTAAGCTACTTTAAAATGTACATCTAACTGCCTGTGTCTTTATCAGTTCCTAAATTAATAAATGCTGTTTCTCCTGCCATGAGCTGCTTATGATCCAGAGTCACCACTAGGATTTCAGGCTAATATGTTTGATATAATGAATTCGAATGTAATTTTAAATTTGCTTTATACTGTTTTGCTATTGTTGGTTTTAAAACTCATAACTCAGGTGTTACTATGTACAAGTTTTTACCAATATTCTAAATTAAGATTTATTAATTTTAGAGGTATTTATTTATTTATATTAAAACTTGATCATTATGCTACATATTCAATATCAAAAGGTTAAAATATGCTTCGTCTTGTTTTCTTAAAATAGTAATTTTATTAATCTATAGTATAGCCTTAGATTTTTATAAGCTATTAACTTTTTATACACTAAATCATACAGAAAACTGTTCTGCTACCACTTTAATGGATTACATCTATGATTTCAAGGCTCCAACTTAACAGGGACAAAACTTAAAGTCCTACTTTTTAACGGTTAACAAATGGAAGTTAATAGTTAGTCATCTCATAGATGATCAAGTCCTTTAACATGTTCAAAAATATATTTATAGTCCTACAGATGCAGACATGGTCTCACTGCTTACTGAATTAAACAGCTGAGGATGGTCCCTGAGTCACCCTACAGGATGGTAAAAATAATAACTGAGAAGTCTTCCTGATAGGCTCATCTACAGAAAAAAAAAACTATGCTCCAGACCTTGGCTGCTGCTTTGAGGCTGTTGGCATTACTGAACAGAAAACAGGAGGTCTGCAATGCCCCATCCCACCAGGGGATAGCTTAAAGTCAACTCTGCTAGGCACCTGTTTTAAATGCAGCCAAAGGGGACACTGGTCCCACAGCTGCCTCAACAAGTCACACACTGCCTGCTGGCAGACTGGCCTCTGGAAGTCAAAATGCTCCCATGCAGGTTTGTCCTCTGTGCCCAGCCATGGAGGCTCAACCTGCATAAGAGCCACAGACACTTCTATTCTTGGAGGTCCTTGGCCTGGTGGAAGACAAATCCTCTTAGATTCACCGACCTTCAACATCATTGCCCAGCCCAGGATAACTTACATTGCAGGTCAGTTTTGGCCTCACACTTGGGCCTCACAGATATATTGCTGGCTTCTGTCTTGATAGACTTCAGATGCCTTCTCAGTTCTCTTGATATGTAGGAGATCAGGCCTTATGCCTGAGTCCTAGAGTTGCTATTGTCAGGTCTAGACACAATATGGCCTGTTGCCAGACTCAAGAAACAGGCCTCAGATGTAACCTTTTACCATCCCTTTAGCTAAAGGACAGTAAATGTTCATTTCAGTCTCACCTATGTCTCATGGTAAATAACTAGATATAAAGGCCTAAGAAAGATGTTGTTTCACTGTCTAAGAAAGTGTTTTAAGGTTGATAAACACAATTTATAGATGTTTGAGGACCTAAGAAAGTGCTTTTAGTTTGGTAAATGCAAGTTATAATGGTTGCAAGGTCCAAGGTGATTTAAGATATCCTAAATAGGTAAAAATGCTTAAGATTTCCTCCTGTTGCTACGCTACTGTTATATTGTTATATTTCACTCCCAGCCACAGATGTTGTTACAGACCATGAACAGCATATTCTTCCTTGACATGGTCAGCATTTCAGCCTTTGTACCATCCTTCAGTGCCTCCAGTGTCAGCAGGAAGTAGCCAGAAGAGAATCTCTGCCCGTTTTTTCACTTATTATTAACAAAGGGTTGAAATGGTGTACTTTGGGGCCGGGACAAGCAGTCCAGGTTCAACCAGCATTCATCAGTCCTTACCTGCTGCCTTGTGTGGCTGACAACTCTCTACTGGCAACCCTCTCCCCTGAACGTTCCAGGGCAGGGGCTTCCCCTCCTCCTCCTGACCCTTTAATCTGGACATTTTGTTGCTATTTCTCTCTCTCTCTCTCCCTTTCATGGCAACCAAGAGCTGCTTCCAATGAACCTACATTTATATACTTTAACTTGCCTTACATGAGGTGTCCAAGCTCCTCATTTTTTAATTTTTTAATTTTATAGAAAAAAGGAGGAATGTTAGTATTTAAGCAGCCTGCTTCTGGGTTGCCTAGCAACCTATGATGTCATCATGTGTCACTTGGCAGGTCTGGTTAAGTTGTTCCTTAAAAAGATAAACCCACCACTTTGTCACTCTCTTACCCTCTTACTCTCTCACTCTCCTGCTCTCTCCTCTCTCACTGTTGGAGCAACCCCTTATTTTGTTTCACCCTTTCCTTCTCTCTCTTCATCTCCATCCAATAAACCTCTTTCATATAAAATCTGTGCACATCATCATTTCATTGGTCCTAACACACAAGCAGTGAGAGTGAGTGCCAAAGTTCAGAGCTGCCTGGCCCTGGTTCCAGGAAGATATCCACAGAAAGTGGGCTTGGGCTGTGGGTGGCCTAAGGCTGCCGATTCTGAACCTCACATGCCCTGCTCCTGCCTGTCCTGGAAGATATCCAAGATGGTGTGTTTGTGTGGGTGGGTGGCCTAAGGCTGTAGGGTAGGAGCCCTGTGTGAACACTGCAGGTCCCAGAAAAGTATCCACTGATGGTGGGTTCCAATGGGCAGCCTAGGGCTCCAAGGTCAGAGCTGAGCAACCTGCCGCTGCCACAGGTCCTGGTGTGTTAGATGGGTGGTTTAAGACTGCAGGGTAGGAGGCCCCCTCCTCATGTGCTGCAGCTGCCATCCTCGGGAATATATCCATAGATGGTGAGTTTGGACCAGTGGCCTAGGGCTGCAGGGTCAGAGCCCAGAGAGCTGCGGCAGGTTCCAGGAAGGTATCAGTAAATGACGGGTAGCCTAGAGCTGCAGCAGTGTTGGGTCAGAGCCTGGGAATTTTTCCCTGTATTAGCCAGGTGGCATGAAGATGAATCTTCAAGTATCCCCATGGATTCTCTTCTTACCTGACATTGGAGTTTTGGAGTCTACAGTACGGCCTACTGGTCACCGTGCCCTGTGTGGTCAGGGCCGCCATCTTGGATCTCCTAGCCAACACTTCTTAAGAAAACAAATGTTACAGGATTTATCCTACCTGACGTCAATATTTACTATGAAGCAACATCAGTCAAGACAAAGTAATATTTATGTTTTAAGCGACCTGAATATAGGGGCTCGGCAGAATACTCAGTGGTTATGAGTACCAACTATTCTCATAATGGAACAAAGTTTGTTTCACAGCACCAATATCGGACAGCAGATAACCATCTAACTCCAGCTCCAGAGGACTCTAGGCCCTCTTCTGGCCTCTGAAGACATCTGCATTCACATGCAAGAACACACACACACACACACACACACATTTTTTTAAATAAAAAGACCTAGAATACTTGAATACAATAAACACTCCACCAACTCCTGCAATAGAGTCACCTGATTTCATCCATTGTATAAAAAATAATTTAGTAAGATGAGAATAAAAGCCTTGGAGTCTGGAGAGATGATGCAGTGGTTAAGAACCTATGCTGCTCTTGCAGAGGACATAGGCTCAATTCCCAGTACCCACATGGCAGCTGACAACCATCTGTAACTCCAGTCTCAGGGGATCCAATACCCTTATTTTTCCTCAAGAGCACCTCATGTGGTGCACAACTGTACATGCAGGCAAAACATCCATAACATAAATAAAAGAAATAGTTTTAAGAAATAATTATTCTTCAATAGATGATGCTGAAACAATGTATTGTTTTTTAATGGGGTAGAGTCCTACTTTACAAGACATATAATATTTCAAAATTGAATCATAGATCTAAATTGAATTCTTTAAGGTATAAAACATTTTGAAGAAAGCATCTGCAGTTTTTGACAGAAAAAAAAAGCATTTTATAGTTGAATAAAGAAATGATAAGAAAAAACACTAAACTTTGGTGTCAGAAAGGAGATCAATGTTTGCTTGGTACCAGGTACTGAGTAAAAAGTGCTTAGAAGAAAGTCTTTGTAATAAAGACAAAATTTAATACATGATTGCATTTGCAGGTACATATGCATGTATGTATATGTATCCTCTTCAAAACTACATTTAAAGCAAAATATTTTATTATAGATGAAATCATAGTTCAATATAATGATTTTTAAAAAGTCATAATGTAATTGTAAATGGAAGTCTTGTAATTTAATGGAAATCTTTTAAATTAAATTTTTATTTTTTATATTAATTACAGTTTATTCACTTTGTATCCCAGCTGTAGCCCTCTCCCTAATCCTCTCCCAATCCTACCTTCCCTCCCTCATCTCCTCCCTGCCCCTCACTAAGTCCACTGATGGGGAGGTCCTCCTCCTCTTCCATCTGACCCTAGTTTAAAGATTTTCAATAACCCAGTGATTTCACTCATAGCTTCATAGCAAGAGAAACAAACATATATATCCACCTAAAGACCTTCACAGAACTGTAAATGGAACCTCTATTTTACCCAAAACCTGGAAATTACCCAATGAGCCATAACATGAAAACAGGTAAAAAAAAAATTGTGGTATGTTCATGCAATGTTACTAGGTAGCAAAGTTACAAACTAATGATGTTTACAACTCAGACAATCCTCAGGAATACTGTGTTAGGTGAAAGAAACAAAAGTACATACATGGCCAGAGAGATGGCTCAAAAAAATAGAGATGAAGTTGGGAGAGAAACATGTTGAAAGGATATGGGGTATGGTTGTTTGAATAAGAATGGACCTCATGGGCTCATATATTTCATTAGTAACCAGGGAATGACGCTATTTGAGAAGGTTTAGAAAGATTAGGAAGTGTGGCCTTATTGTAGTACTTGTGATCTTATTGGAGGAAGTTGTCATTGGGGATGGGCTTGGAGATTTCAAAAAGCTTACTCCAGGCTCAGAGTGTCTGCTTCTGTTTACTGTCTTGATTCTCTCTCTCTCTCTCTCTCTCTCTCTCTCTCTCTCTCTCTCTCTGTCTCAGCCTTACTCCCCCTTATCTCTCTCTCTCCCTGTCTGTCTCAGCCTTACTCCCCCTTATCTCTCTCTCTCTCTCTCTCTCTCTCTCTCTCTCTCTCTCTCTATATATATATATATATATATATATATCTGTGTATGTGTTTGCAGATCAAGATATAATGGTCTCAGCTACTGCTCTAGTATCTGAATGCATACCCTTATGTTCCTCACCATGATAATGATGGTTTAATCCTTTGAAACTGTAGTTAAGCACCCAACTAAATGTTTTCTTTCATAAGAGTTGCCTTGGTCAGAGTGTTTCTTCACAGCAATAGAACAGTGACTAAAACTTCGGGAATGTTAGAAAACTACAGAGTGGATATGACCATATTTCTTTATATACATGTATGGAATTCTCAAGAATAAGGAAGATGTGATTTTAAAAAGATAATAAACACTAATAACAACAAAAAGAGTACATGTAGCTTCAGAGTGATGGGACAGCAAGAAAAAGCACTTGCTGTGCAAGTCTAACAATGTGAGTTCAATCACTAGATAGGAGAAAACTGGCTACAGAAAATCATGCTCTAACCTACATACATGCACCCTGACGAGTGCATGCCTATATTACCACACATATACAGGAATCATAAATCAATAAAAGAGGGCCTATGGTATGATTCCATTTAGAAGGATTGCAGAAACAGGTAATACTAATCTATATGGTCAGAAACTAAAATGGTGGAAGCCTTTAGGTACGGTAGCTAATAGAAAGAGAGCACAAGAGAACTTTTTTGAATGATGAAAATGGTTTACATTCTAATCTGACCACTGAGCATGTGCATTTCTAAAAAGTCTTCAAATTGTGTACTTTGGTGAATTTCATGACATATACATGATCTCACAAAAAAAGAACAAAAAATGAAATTCAAAACAGGAAGACAGGGAATACAGAATTATAAGAGGATCAGTACATTTAACCTTATTTTCTCATTTTTCTAGATTTTTCAAAGATGCTAATTATCAAAAATACCCTTTACCAACAACAAAATACCTCTGAGAGCAAAGTGACATGGAGCTGCAGTCCTCTGAGAACACAAAGAAACAAAAACAAGAGCTTGCTGAGATGAAGAAGCTCAAATTCTTTGAACTGACAAGAAGACAAGTGTCTAAATTGGGAACTCAAATGTTTTCTGTTTGCTAACAGAAATATACATGCATAGAACACTTCAGGCAGGCAATAGACTATTGAAATGGCAGTCTGGCCATCACAGTTGTCTGAAGAAGCATTTGAATCCACTGATTTCCCACTTTAAACAAATGTGGCTTTCTCCCAGAGTTACTCATAACAACTCATGTACCCTGTGGTCACAGTTAATCTGACTTGTGGGGTCCTGAGCTTGAGGGCTGTATATTTCAGAACGTTTCTCATAGGCTTTTGAACAAACACTTCTTGCCACACAAGAAGCAATGCATCTCCCATAGCATTTTAATTGTTGCAGTCGTCATAAAATTTGGAGTGGTGTTTGGGAGGACTTACCCCAACAAGGGCAATGACCCAGTCTAGCTCATCAGAACACACCCTAAAAGAAATATAATATAGGAGACACAAAGTGGCATATTCATTTCTGGAATGTAACATCTCTGTGGCCCGTGGGTCATGGGGTCTATTCAGTTATTTAGGAAGTATCTGACAATATAAAAATCTGAGTAAAATTTGGTATGCTATAGAAGGTATAATCTGGTAATTCACAGAGTCAAGATCTTTTCAGGGCTCACAGTCTGTTCAGAAAACTTGTGCAAAATGGTTGCTGTTCACATCTGCACTTGGTTGAAACCTCAGTCCTTGCCCTCATGTTGGAATTCCCTTCTTCAAAAGGAACTTTCTGTTTTCTGTTTTCCACTAGGTCCTGCCAATTATGTAGCCAGCCCTACTATGAAGCTTTAACTTACTCATATTTTCAGATTAAAAGAGAACTTTGGTTCTAATGACTTGATACAGAAACAGTCTATATATTTATTGGGATCTTTAATCATTGAAAGCTGTCATGGTGGGAGAATCTATGAACCAGACTCCCTTTGCATTGTCAAATCTGCGCTTTACTGGCTTTCCAAATTGGTTTGACAAAAAAGTCTTACCTTGAAATGCATGATCAGGGGAAGTAACTAGATAAGGTGAAGAAGAGCAAGAAGCTAGGAAAAAATAAAGCAGAAGCATGAAGAAAGGAAAAGAACGTGTACATCTAAAAGTTTAGTATCTAATTCTTGGTTGGCTTCCTGTAGCTAGTCTGAGAGTGCTTTCCCTGTCCTTTCTTGCCTCTCTCTCCACCCATTTCCCCACCTCACAGCCACAATGGTATTTCTAAAATGCAGATTTAAGAATTCCTCTCTCATCTGAAGTCCTCAAAGAAATTCTTCGCTGAGCAAGATATAATGCCGATAATGTTGTACAACAGGCCTCTTGCTGGTACCGTTCAGGTATTCGGAGCCTCTTGTTTCTACCACCTCAGTCATACTGAATGCCTTCATATTGCTGGGGCCAATAGCTTCTCTCAGGGCTCCTTCAACATTTGTATAAGATAAACAAACCTTCCTCGCACAAGTTCTTTAATTTTGGCCTACTCAACTGTTCTCCAGAAAGCATTAAAGCACTCATTCTAGCTTAGGGGAGTTCTTTCTGAATCTGTAGTTCTCTTTGACATGAGAACTATAAGCCTCACTAGTGGCAATGTGTCAGACCTATTTACAGGGTTGACAGCTATTTAGTTTATTTGGTGTTACATCTAGGAATCTGTGTTAAATGGTATAGAGCTTCCTTCATTCTTATGAAAATACCCTGGAAGTTCACAATGATCTGAACCAAACATGAGATAAAATACAAAAAATCTAAACCACCTCTTCCACTGCTGGATATGTCTAGCCAAAACGAATGTACTTCATATAATCACAAAAATACCTACAGTCCTATATTCTCTGCAACACTATTTACAGTCTCCAAATGAGGAAAGAAACCAGGATATCCACTGTTCAAATTTCATTTGTGTAGTTGTGATAAAACATCCTGACAAAAATCAACTTCAAGAAGGGTTTATTTAGCTTACAATGCCAGGTTATAACCCATCAATGCAATGACATTAAACTAAACAATAGGTAAAATATATCTCAATAAAGCCAAAACAATGTTGAAGCAATAATTAAAATTGGGGGCTGGGGAAATGGCTTACTCGGTAAAGTAATTGTTGTGCAAACGTGAGGGGCAAAGCTCAAGTTCTCTGCATCAGCATGAATGCTATGTGTGCATATGTCTTACCTGTATTTACAGCTCATTAGAGACAGATACAGGTAATCTCTGGAGCAAGCTTGCTAGCAAAACTAGCCAAAAGAGTTGAGCTCTCAGTTCAGCAAGATACCATGCCTTAATAAGGTGGAAAATGGTGTAAATTGACATCCCACGTAAATATCAGGAACACACACACACAGGCATGCATATGCACCTACACACATGTATGGGAACACATACATGCACACCATACACATGCATATTTAAATAATTAAAGTTGCAGCATAGTAGATTAGTTGTTTCCCACTATCATCCTTTTTTAGTTGAATGAACAGATATGAAGAGAAAAGTCAGCATTTTACATGCACACACATCCTTCTCCCCAGGCCACTAAACAAATAGCTATTGATGAGTGATTTGATTCTCTTGCATGGCTTTGGGTTCCCATAATGCTTCCTCTTATATCTCTGTTGTCATTTTTTCTTAGCTACCAAACAGTCAACCACATCATTTCTGTCACAAAATTAGTAGTTCTCAAAAAGAAAACATCCATTTTTCTTATTTGGCAGTTTGTTTTAGTCAAACAATTCAAAAGTCAACTGTTCTTTTAAGGTATATTAACAATCAAAATACTTTAGAAAAATCCTCCAGGAGATTAGCAGTGTGGCTCAGACCTCTAATCTTAGTGCTTGGGAGGCTGAGGCAAGTGAATCATGTATGTGTTCAAGGCCAACTTAGAATATAAAGTAAAAACTTATTTCAATAACAAAGAAAAATAAAAATTATCTTTTGAAGGTTAATTTTTTTTCCTAGTCTTAAGAAGAAACTACTGGGCCTGCAGAATTGAATCAGCAGTTAAGAGTATGCAATGATTTTTCAGAGTGTGTTTCCCAGCACATGCGTGAGTAAGCTTGTAGTCTCCTCTAACTCCAGCCATCTGACATTGTTTTCTGGCCTCTGAAGATTCACTCACAGATGCACGTGCATATGCACACAAAAATGAAAAACTAGGAAAACCTCAGCAGTACTTGCTGCTCTTAACTGAGGATAAGTGGACCCGGGGTTGATTCCAAGCACCAACATGATGGCTTGCAACTATCTATAACTCCATTTCCAGTGGATCTGATGCCCTCTTCTGACTCCTGCAGGCACTAGGCACACACTTGGTACACACACATACATCCATGCAAGTAAAACACTCATACATATGAAATAAATATTTTTAAATGTGAATAATATTTTAAGTGCAAGTTAAAACATCCCCTGGGTAGTTGGTTATTATTTATAGAAAATCTATCGTGCCTCTAATATTTTTATGCCTATCCTGGCTGGAGGCTGTCAGTAGAGGGACTTCTGTGTAATGCTGGAGAATTCCTTCCTCAGAATCCTTTGAATCTAGAATTTCTCAGTTATTCCATTTCCATGAGCTTCTATTTAGTGTCAGTATTATATATTTTTTTCTTACACACATGCTTACCCACACACAATTGTTTCAGATCTTAAACCGAGATCATATGATAAACATAGGGAAGGAAGGACACCAAGCTCAAGAAAGGAAAGGACACAGAGCCATGGGAAGTAGCAGCAATGTTTACAGTACTGTCATGGAAACAGACCAAGTTGTGGGGCTGTGGTGAGTGGTAAAAGCTAATCAGGCCACAGAGTGAGTATTCTGTGGTTGAAGAATAAACTGAGCACACCAGGATACTCCAGAATTTAGTCATGGCAGGCATTTCCATAAAGAAGTCCCTAGAGAAAGAACACATTCCATTCTGAGCACTGTTGCCAAACAAAACACATGACACCCAGTTAAAAACTAAATTTCAGCTAAAACAGGAATATGTTCATGGTATCTTCCTTAAATATTACACAGGATAGACTTATACTAAAAATATGGTTTTCTGGAATTCAAAGTTAACTAGACAATATACGTTTGTATTTCCAAGCTTAATTTCAAAAAGAAGAAAGCCTCAACTGGCCAATGATAGCTGTGGTGATTTGAATGAGAATGGCTCCCATAAGCTCATATATATATTTATATATATAATTTTTATATTAACTGCAGTTTATTCACTTGATATCCAAGCTAGATCCACCTCCCTCATTCCCTCCTAATCCCACTCTCCCTCCCTCATCTCTTCCCATGCCCCTCCCCCAGTCCACTGATAGGGGAGATAATCCTCCCAATTCCATCTCACCCTAGCTTATGAGGTCTCATCAGGACTGGCTGCATTGTCCTTCTCAGTGGCTTGGCACGGCTGCTCCCCCATCAGGTTGGGTGATCAAAGAGCTAGCCACTGAGTTCATGACAGAGAGAGTCCCTGTTCCCCATTACAAGGGTAGCTACTTGGATACTGAACTGCCATGGGCTACATCTGAGCAGGGGTTCTAGGTTTTTCCATGAATGGTCCTTGGTTGGAGAATCATTCTCAGAGAAGACCCCTGTGCTCAGATTTTTTGGTTCTGTTGCTTTTCTTGTGGAACTCCTGTCATCTCCAGGTCTTATTATCTCTCCCTTCTTTCGTATGATTCTGTGCACTCTGCCCAAAGTTTGGTTATGAATCTCAGCATCTGCTTTGATACACTGCTAGGTAGAGTCTTTCAGAGGCCCTCTGTGGTAGGCTCCTGTCCTGTTTCCTGTTTTCTCCTTCTTCCAATGTCTATCCAATTTGACTTTGTGAGTGAGGATTGATCATCTTACCCAGGGTACTCCTTCTTGCTTAGCTTCTTTACGTGTACACATTTTGGTATGTTTATCCTATTATTATATGTCTAATACCCACTTATAAGTGAATATATACCATGTGTGTCATTCTGGTTCTGGGATACCTGACTCAGGATGATCTTTTCTAGTTCTCACCATTTGCTTTCAAATTTCATGATTTCCTTGTTTTTAATTGCTAAGTAGAATTCCATTGTGTAAATGTACCACAATTTCTGAATCCATTCCTCCTTTTGAGGGACATCTGGGTTGTTTCCAGATTCTGACTATAAACAAATAAAGCAGCTACAAACATGGTTGAGCAAATGTTCTTGTCGTACACTTGAGCATATTTTGAATATATACCTAGGAGTGGTATAGCTGGATCTTGAGGAAGTGCTATTCCTAATTATCTGAGAATGCACCAGATTGATTTCCAAAGTGGTTGTGCCAGTTTACATTCCCACCAGCAATGGAGTAGGGTTTCTCTTTCTCCACATCCTCTCCAACATGTGTTGGCACTTGAGTTTTTTTATCTTAGTTTCTGATGTGTATAAGGTAAAATCTCAGGGTTGTTTTGATTTGCATTTCCCTGATGACTAAGGATGTTGAATATTTCTTTAAGTGTTTCTCTCCCATTCTATATTCCTCTAAAGAGAATTCTCTGTTTAGCTCTGTACTTCATTTGTTGCTTTTTAGTTCTTTATGTATTTGTTGCTCTTTAGTTCTTTATGTATTCTGGATATGAGCCCTCTGTCAGATATAGGGTTGATGAAGATCCTTTCCCAGTCTTAGACTGTCCTTTTGTTCTGATGAGTGTCCTTTGCTTTATAGAAGCTTTTCAGTTTCCTGAGGTCCCATTTATTGATTATTGATCTTAGAGCCTGTACTGTTGGTGTTCTGTTCAGAAAGTTTTCTCCTGTGCCAATGAGTTCTAGGCTCTTCTTCACTTTTTCTTCTAACTGATTTAGTGTGTCTGGTTTTATGTTGAGGTGTTTGATTCACTAGGACTTCAGTTTTGTGCAGGATGATAAACAGGTATCTAGTTGCATTTTTTCTACATGTAGACATCCAATTAGACCAGCACCATTTGTTGAAGATGCTGTCTTTTTTCCATTGTATGGTTTTGGCTTCATTTTCAAAAATCAAGTATCCATAGGTATGTGGGTTTTTTTTTCTGGGTCTTTTATTTCATTCCATTCATCAACCATTCTGTTTCGATGCCAGTACCATGTAGTTTTTACTACTATTGTTATATTGTACAATTGTACAGCTTGAGATCAGGGATGGCGATACCTCCAGGCAATTTGTTGTTGTACAGGATCATTTTGGCCATTCTGTTTTTTTTGTTGTTGTTTTGTTTTGTTTTGTTTTTCATATGAAGTTGAGAGTTTTTCTTTCAAGGCCTGAAAGAATTGTGTTGATATTTTGATGGGAAATGCATTTAATCAGTAGATTGCTTTTGGCAGGAAGGCCATTTTCACTATGTTAATCCTATGGATCCATGAGCATGAGGGATCTTTCCAACTTCTGATATCTTCTTCAATTTCTTTCTTCAGAAACTTGAAGTTTATTTCAAACAAGTCTTTCACTTGCTTGGTTAGAGTCACACCAAGGGACTTTATGTTATTAGTGGCTATTATGAAGGGTGGTATTGTCCTAATTTCTTTCTCAGCCTATTTATCTTTGGTATACAGGAGGTTTTCTGATTTTTCTGAGATATTTTTTATCCAGCCACATTACTGAAGGTATTTATCAGCTGAAGGAGTTCTTTGGTTGAATTTTTGGGGTCATTCATGTATACTGTCATATCGTCTGCAAATAGTGATACTTTGACTTCTTCCTTTCCAATATGTAACCCCAGGATCTCCTTTAGTTGTTTTATTGCTCTAGATAGGACTTTGAGTACTCTGTTGAAGAGATAAGGAGAGAGTTGGCAGCCTTGCTTTGTCCCTGATTTCAGTGGGACTAGTTTATATTTCTCTCCATTTAGTGTGACGTTGGCTATAGACTTGCTGTATATTGCTTTACTATGTTTAGGTATGTGTCTTGTGTTCCTGATCTCTCCAAGACTTTAAGTATGAATGGGTATTGAATTTTTGTAAAATGATTTTTCAGCATCCAAGAAGATCATGTGTTTTTTTTTCAGTTTTTTTTTTTTTTATATAATAGATAACATTGATGGATTTCTGTATATTGACCTATCCCTGCATGCCTGGAATGAAGCCTACTTGGTCATGGTTGATCATATCTTTCATATGTTCTTAGATTTTGTTTGCAAGTATTTTATTGAGTATTTTTGCATCAATATTCATAAGGGAAATTGGCCTGAATTTCACTTTTTTTGTTGTGTCTTTGTGTGGTTTATGTATCAAGGTGACTGTGGCTTCATAGAATGAGTTTGGTAATGTTCCTTCTGTTTCTATTTTGTGGAATAGTTTGAAGAGAATTGGAGTTACCATTTCTTTGAAGGTCTGGTAGAATTCTGCACTTAAGTCATTTGGCCCTGGGCTTTTTTTTTTTTTTTTTTTTTTTTTTTTTTTTTTAGAGAAACTTTTGATGAATGTTTCTATTTCCTTAGGGGATATAGGACTATTCAGTCTATTTTCCTGATCTTGATTTAAATTTGGTTTAAATTTGGTAAGTGGAACCTATCAAGAACATTGTCCATTTCACTTCGATTTTCAAATTTTGTGGCATATTGGTTTTTGTAGTAAGATCTAATGATTGATTGGATTTCTCAGTATCTGTTTTTATGCCCCCCTTTTCATTTTTTATTTTGCTGATTTAAATAGTGTCTCTCTGCCTTTTAGTTAGTTTGTCTATCTCGTTGATTTTCTCAAGGAACCAGGTCTTGGTTTCATTGATTCTTTGAATTGTTTTGTTTCTAACTTATTTTTTATTTTATTTTTTATTTTTATTAATTACAGTTTATTCACTTTGTATCCCTCCTGCAGCTCCCTCCCACCTCCCCTCCCAATCCCACCCTCCTTCCTCCTTCTCCACCCATGTCCCTCCCCAAGTCCACTGATGGAAGAGGTCTTCCTCCCCTTCTTTCTGTTTCTAAATTATTGATTTCAACCCTAAGTATGATTATTTCCAGTCATCTACTCCTGTTGGGTGTGTATGCTTCTCTTTTTTCCCTAGGGTTTTCAGGTGAGCCATCAAGTTGCTCATATGATATGTTTCAAATTTCTTCTTGAAGGCACTTAGTGCTATGAACTTTCCTCTTAACACTGCTTTCATTGTGCCCCATAATTTTGGATATGTTGTGCCATCATTTATTATTGAATTCTAGGAAGACTTTAATTTTTTTTTATTTCTTCCCTAACCCAGTTGTCACTGAGTAGCAAGTTGTTCAGTTTTCATGTGAGTGTAGGTTTTTTGCTCTCTCTGTTGTTGTTGCAGTCCAGCTTTAGTTCATGGTGGTCAGATAGAATACAGGGGATTATTGCAATCTTCTTGTATGTGTTGAGGCTTGCTTTGTGACCAAGTATATGGTCTATTTTGTAGAAGGTTCCATGAGGTGCTGAAAAGAAGGTAAATTCTTTTGAATTTGGGTGAAAAAGTTCTGTAGACATCTATTAGGTACATTTGATTTAGGACAATCTGTAAGTGCCATCATTTCCATATTTATCTTCTGTCTAGGTGATCTGTCCCTTGGTGAGAGTGGAGTGTTGAAGTCTCCCACTATTAAGGTGTGGGACTGATGTGTGATTTAAGCTTTAATAATATTTCATTTACAAATATAGGCGCTCTTGTATTTGGAGCATGGATGTTCAGAATTGTGAGGTCTTCCTGGTGGATTTTTCCTTTGATGAGAATGAAGTGTCCCTTCTCATCTTTTTTTTTATTAATTTTGGTTGAAAGTCTATTTTATTAGATTAAGGATAGCTACCCCAGCTTGTTTTCTGGGTTCATTTGCTTGAAAAGCCTTTTTCTAGACATGTACTCTAAGGTAGTGCTTATTTTTGTTACTAAGATGTGGTTTCTTGGATGAAGCAGACTGTTGGATCCTGTTTCTGCAACCATTCTGTTAGACTGTATCTTTTTATAGGAGAGTTGAGTCCATTGATGTTGATAGATAATAGTGACCAACGTATGTTAGTTTCTTTTATTGTGGAGTTGGTGTTTTCACTGTGTTTCATTGCTTGTTTTCTTTTAATATTTTTGTTGTGAAGTTATCTATATCCTATGTTTTCTTGGATGTGGTTGTTTTCATTGAATTGGAGTTTTCCTTCTTGTATCTTCTGTAGGGCTGGGTTGTTTTGTAGATATTGTTTAAGTTTAGTTTTGTCATAGAATACTTTTTTTCTCCATCTATGTTGATTGAAAGATTTGCTGGGTATAATAATCTGTGTTGGCAACTGTGGTCCCTTAAAGTCTGCCTGACATCTGCTCAAGCCCTTCTGGCTTTCACAGTTTCTATTGAGAAGTCTGGTGTGATTCTGATTTGGTTTACCTTTATATGTCACTTAGCTTTTTTCCCTTGGTGCTTTTAGTATTTTTTTCTTTGTTCTATAGATTTTGTGTTTTGACTATGATGTGCTGTGAGGAGTTTCTTTTATGGTGTAGTCTATTTGGTGTTTTGTAGGACTCTTGTATTTTAATACTTGGGATCCAGATGGTGGAATTCCTTGGGAAGGATTAAGAGGTGTGGCCTTGTTGGAGGAAGTGTGTCACTGAGGGCAGGAATTGAGGTTTCAAGCTTATTCTCTGTCTCTTGCTTGTAATCTGAGATGTGAGTTCTCAGCTGTTCCTGTAACCATGCCTTTGATTTGTGATCTTGGACTTTAAATATCTAGAACCATAGAGCCAATTAAGTGCTTTTATTAAATAAGTTACTTTGGTGATATGTAGTGTTTTATCACAACAATAGAAAACTAAATAAGACAACAGGTAAATGTGAATAAAAGAAAAAAATTTAACATGACCAGTGTACTCTTCTCTCCCCTAGCATAGCACAAAGAAGGCACAAATGCCAAACTCATTTAGTAAGTAATAAAGAATAAAAGAATTTTGCCTTATCTGATATATTTCCAGGAAGTTCATAAGTTCCACAGTATGGAAGGTATTTCCTCCAGTTTAATAAGTAAAAACTCAAAATCCAGAGTTTTAGGAGATCAGTGTTGTGAGGCAGTAGTTATCAATCAGAAGCAATTTTGAAAAGGCCTGTGAAACATCTCTCACAAGTGGTATGTTTGTATATTAACTTTAAGTGGGTAGAAGACATACTACTAACATTCTATTACAGGATAGTCACCAACAAGGAAGGATGATACTGTCATAAATGTCAATAATGCTTGGTGTACATAAAGGTTACATTCAGTTTCAAAAGAGATTTAAGAACCTAAATGATCTCATGATCCTCCTGCCTCTGCCTCCTTCAGCAAATCCTACCTGGTGTGCAGCACCACAACCGGCATGGCAGTTTAGTGTCCAAGTAGGTTACATAGTGATGGGAAGAGGGACTGCCTCTGACATAATCTGATTGGCCTGCTCTTTGATCACCTCCCTCTGAGGGGGAAGCAGCCTTACCAGGCCACAGAAGAAGACAATGCAGCCATTCCTGATGTGATCTGGTAGACTAAGATCAGAAGGAAGGAGAGGAGGACCTCCCCTATCAGTGGACTTGGGGAGGAGCATGCATGCAGAAAGGGGAGAAAGGGTGGGATCGGGAGGGGAGGAGGGAGGGACTTATGCGGGGATACAAAATGAATAAAGTGTAATTAATAATAATAATAAAAATAACCTAAATGAAGAAATAAGGAGCAACACTAGAAGCTATCACCAACAACTGAGGTCCCAGAAGTAGCTCTGTTAGAAGATGTCACACAGTAGAGTGTTTGTCCAGTGACAGTCCGTGTCTAAAAATCTATCCTGAGGAGTGACATGTTAGGGAAACATGTGGGTACCGAGGGGAATGAAGTGGTATTCGGAGATGATAACCTCTTAGCATTCACCTTTCCATTGAATGAATGGAATGTCATTGGCACTAATATATCCTGGTATATTCAGCAGTCATCAAGATATGTTCACTCTTTCCCTAAATCTGAGGAAATAATGCAGGTCTGAGCCCTTGTGGACCTAGTAATGAATCCCCTTAGAGCTCTGCCTACCCTCCAAACCCTTCTTCAAATATAATGGTCAATGGCTCCAAACAGCTAGTCTTGGAGCTCCTGATTTCTAGAACCATCTTCTAAAAACACATGGTGGACCAGAAGTTTCTGGGAATTCATATCCCACCTTTCCCCCCAAATGATTAAAGTACAGCCTTGATGGGAAGGAACATCAGTACTTACATGAGTCTACATGGTCCTCAGTGCTCATCTATGAGGTTGAGCTTACGCTGCTCTTTAAGTGTGGAGGTAGGGAGAAATTTGATGCCTATGACCTTTGTGGAAGCTTTTCCTCATCACACTTCACCTAATTATTTCTTCCCATAAGATTACCCCCCTGGCAAAGATTGCCATATTAATCCTAGTCATAGAAATGAAATCTTCACTTGGGGTACAACTGGGAACAATTTATCTCACTGTGCTCAGTTGGTCAGAGACATAAGCATGTTCTCCAAATGGCTGGGGCAGACACTGACTTACTTTATTAACAACCATCTGCTCCCTCTCAGACTGCACCAAGCATTTGAGGTATTCATGTAGTAGACATAAAACTTTTGATGCCAAGAAAATCCGTGCCTTCTCTTAGCCTCATTACCTGAGTTAGAGTGACTTACATCCACTCATAGAAAATGCATTATTCCTTACCAGTGATTTCTACAGTGAGCAAGTGACTTTTCTTCTGGTCAATGAAGTATAAAGTATACTGAGATTTTATTCGGTGTATACACACACAAACACACACACACACACACACACACACAAATGAAAAGAGTGCTATGGTTATTAGCTATTTTCTATTCGTGATAAAAACACCATGACCAAGGAAACTTAGAAAAAAAAAAGTTTTCTTTGGTTATGGTTCCAGAGGGATTAGAATATGTTATAACATCGAGGCCTGGCAAGAACTGGCAAGCTGGTGCTAGAGCATAAGCTGAGAGTCACATTTTGAACCTCAAGCATGAGGCAGAAAGAGAATACTTAGAATAACGAGAGGCTTTGAAACATCAAAGTCTTCCTCCAGTGACATAATTCCTCCAGCAAGATTACATCTTCTAAAACTACTCAAATAGAGGCACCAATTGGTGTCCAAGTAAGCATCTGAGCCTATGGGCAACATTTATATAGAAACCACCACATTGTGCAAAAAAGGACACTTTTATGCTTCCTTCTTCTTTATGGTAGTAAGGTGAAGAAATAATTCCTTAAAGAAGCAACAAATTCCCTTAAACATGATCACAAACTCAAGATGTTCATAATAAACTGTCTAGCTCCTGCTATCACCAAGTCACCAACTCAAAGACACCCCTATGTTGAAAACAATAGATAAGTGAAATAATATGATGCTTTTTTCACTTAAGATACTGATAATCACTCTCCTGCTTGCCAATGAAAATGTTCTGAGATGCCTGCTAAGCACAGTCCACCAAGGAATTTGCTTAGCAAGTTGGATGCTCTGATAAGAAGTGTTCCACTTTTTTTGGAGCCATGGACAATACAGATGGTTGTTTCTATTGGCTACAATGATTAGTCATAACTAGGATAAACACATCTGTAGTGGGACAAAGTAAACCTACTAGGGAAATAAACTCAGCCAAAAGACTATTCAAAAGATAATATTAATTCTAATGGTAACACTGGTTTTGAATGCCTTATCTACAAGTGGGAATAACTGTTCATACTATAAAAAACATCTGTGAAGTATCTGGTTCTACTTCTCTTACAGTTGGAAAGCATAGAGAATGCGGTATCCGAGCCTTATCTGCAAAGACAGTTAATGTTGTAATTGGATGTTGTTTGCGTTGCATCCTAGAAGACAGTGTGCACTAGCTTGACAAGGTCTAGTGTCTCATAAAAAGACTGTGAGGTCTGATCTAACTTTGTCCTATAATGTACAGGAGCTACACTATGAGGTGGAAAAATATAAAAGGAAGGAGAGGAGACAGAAAAAAAGACAGGAGGAAAGAAATAATTGTGAGGACAAGAGAAGATGATAAAGATGAGAGAAAGTAGTTCCTTTAACTTACTATGGAAGCTGAGGCATAAGAATTGAAATTTTGAAGACTGTCGGGGCTATGTACTGAGTTTAACTCTGCCTGAGCTACAGAGTATGATTGTATCTCATAAAGAAAGGGAAAAAAAGGTAAAGATTATTTAAAAAATTGTCTACTTGATTAGAATTCCAAAAAAGTATCATGGAACTTGCACTTCTCTATTGAAGCCCACTCCACTTCGGAAAAGTAGCTACAATATCCTATTTAGTGTCATAAAAACTAACAATATATGCACACCATTACAATTAAAACTCAGAAAGAAAAAAAGCAAATATTAAATAGGGTATCTTATTACTCATATTTTACACTTGAGAAAACAAAAGTACAGAATAATTTTATCAGTTGCCAACAGTGACCCCACTAAGTAGGCAGGTGTACCTAAGAAAAACATTCCTGTAATCAGTGACTCATTTGCAAAGTGCTACCCAATTCAAATGAAAACACCTAGCCCAATGTGTCATGAGCTAAGCAGTGCAATCACCCAAGTAAATCTGAAATCTTTAGCATAAGTATAAGCAAATGAAATGCATCATTCCTATCTGAAATAGGCATGGTGACCTATAGACATAGACAAATAAGCAACCATTGTTCTTTAATCAATTCAGTAGAAAGCTATTGAAAATATCATAGAAAAGATGTTCTTTGTGCCTGGTTTCTCAGGATGAGTGATAATTTATCAGAGAGGAAAAGAAAATAATTGCTTCCAAAGGTGTGCCAGGCACAATGTATTTTGAGAAAGGTGAACAGCTGAATGCATTAGAAGTAAAATTGTAGGAAATGCCATTTAACTTCCCAAAATATTCTGAGCCTACATAATGTTCATCTCACTTCTCAGTCCCCATGGCAGTTCTTAGTCATAGAATAAACATATTTTGAGATTTCTCATCCACTTTTGTCTCACTTCCACACACATAGCTAGATGAACTTTAAAACTGTGCACTATTTGGTTGCAATTTTCTATGATTTTTTTAAAGCAATTCTACGAAATGTTAAATGAATGTAATTTAAGTTCCCTTGACACGCGTTGCTCATTTTCCTTGTGACAACTGGAGAGGGCAGTGAGCCCAGCTGCTATCTTCTCCCAATTTTCAGGTTTGCCGGGAGGTTTCCTCACGTGATTTGCAGTACATGGTGTAAGGATAAGAACTCTGGGCACAGAGTGTGTGAGTCTCTAACAGCCTCCCTTTTCTGACTCATCCATACCAACTGCAGAAGTAGTCCAAAATTCTGCCTTTCATATGTAGATGAATCTCTACTGAGCAGATACTTCATTTGATAACCTAAGAAGAAGCAGGTGCTTTTGATCTCAGTCTCAAAATCTCTGTCAGACATAGGATTAAATCTGCACAGGGAATGGTAGCAGAAGGCTGGAAGACATTAAATGCAAACTCTACACAAACTCACAAGGTACTTCCTAATAAAAAGACATGAAAGGGACAGTAGCCCCACAAGAAGACCAACAAAGCCCAGGGGGTCCTGCAGAGACTGATGCACAAACCAAGGCTCATGCATAGAGAGGACCTAGAACCCCTGCTCAGATGTATCCAATTGGCAGCTTCTTGTCCATGTGGGTTTCCAAGTAAGGGAAGCAGGGGCTGCCTCTGTCATAAACTGGGTTACCTGCTCTTTGATCACCTGCCCCTCACGATGCAGCCCTACCAGGCCACAGAGGAAGAGGATCCAGGCAGTCTTGATGAGACTTGATAAGCTATAGTCAGATGGCAGAGGAAAACTCCCCCTTTCAATGGAATAAGGGAAGGGGATAAAGGAGAAGAGGGAGGGAGGGTGGGATTAGAAGGAGTTGAGGGAGAAGGCTTCAATTGGGATATATAATAAATTAATTGTAAAATAAATAAATAATTTTTTTTAAGTTTCAAAAATTGATGTTTTGGCCATTCTCTTACAAGGAAAAAAAAAAAAAAAAAGACTGTGTTAAAGTGACCTGAAAATAAATTTGTTTAGATGTCATGCTAGGTTAGGAAGAAAACTCAAAACAGCAACTGGGTTACAAGGAACAAATTTTAGATGGACTGTTGAATGAGTTCAAGGGTAAAAAGGATAAAAATATCAAAGGTGTTAACATGTACTTTTGAAAATACAGATACCTAAGGTTTTTCATGTTTCTAGCCATCTATTTGTTCATTCACTCACTTTATCTGTTCATGGTTTATTCATCCCTGGGTGCCTATTGTAAGGCAGGAAGGCACTGCTTTGGTAATATAGCAGCAAAAGAGCCAAGTCAAGAAAAGTAAAACGACAGTAGATAAATAAATCTACATTTCCCCAGGGGAAAAGTACATGAGTCCTTTCCTTCCTCTACTGAACAATTCAGTCAAAGGGCCTTAAAATGAGCTGTAGCAGATTGAAGTAGTCTAAAGATACACAGAATGCTAACTTGATACAATTTCATGATCTCAGACCGAGCCATTTTAATATAAAAAAGACTACTGATAAAGCAGATAGTCTCTGCATGGCTTGCAAACTACATGATAGTCATGTCCTAATGTTAATTTCCTAACCTCAGCCAGGTATAGTGACTCAGCCCTGTAATTTCAGCACCCCAGTGGCTGATAAAGAAGGATTGCCTGAACTAAAAAAAATCAGTCTAAACTACAGAGTAATGCCTTGCTTCAAATGGCCTTGATGTGTTCAATTTTTTTGAAACTGCAAAATTCTGTTTAAAAAAGAAAAAAGGGAGAGGGATGGATAAGGAAGTGAGGGTGGATCTAGAAAGGGTGGGGGAACAATGGCAAAAATACATTTCGTGTATTTCTCCAAGAATAAATGAAAATTTAAAAATCAAGTAATTCTTGATATTGACCATTGTGCTGGTGTCATTGTCTAGAGTAGTATAATGTTAATGTTAGACCAACCACCATTCATCCCAACATTCCAGAGGCACAGGCAGGCAGATCTCTGAATTCGAGGCCAGCCTGGTCTGTAGAGTGAGTTCTAGAACATGCAGGGTTATGCAGAGAAAATTCTTGTGAAAAACCATTAATAATGATAATAATAATGATGATAATAATAATATCAAATGAATTAAAACTCCGTTGTAATAGTGAAGTCATTTTATACATGGAACTATCAACAGTCTTTTCATATGTCTTTGACTAGTTCAGCTAAATGCAAAGTGTACAACACAATTTTCCACATGCTGTATTTGAGCTCTAAAAGGAGGCAGCTGAGTAAGTCAAGGGATTGACTTCTATATTCCACAAAGAAGATACAGATGAATGTGTTTTGGGAATTTTTCTTTGTTTGTTTGTGTTTGTTGTTGTTGTTGTTATTATTTTTTGGTTGTTTTTGTTTGCAAATATGAAGTACATTTGGGGCTATCCCTGGCTTTTGGAGTGCACAAACTTTAAAATGGCTCAGTTGTTCCCAGATTTTTCTATTTTCTTGTTGCTTTTCAAAGAGTGGGTACAAGATGGAAAGAACCCATACCAGGTACTAAATCACAAGGTTGACATTATTGTGGATAGTAAGATTTACTTGTAGTACAAGAGCATCAAGGCATCAGACAAAAACACTAGCCATTTTAGAAAGAGAAGAATATGTTGACATTGTAATGCTAAAGAAAACAGTGAAGAGTGGGAATGAAAGAGCTGCGAGGTCAGAAGTAAAATGGGCATCATATTATTCTTCACCAGTCCTTGCCTCTTCTGAGGAATGTCAACAGTGTAAAAGCAAGCCAGTAACAAACGCAGAGGAATTTAGACTTGTCTCCAGTTCTTGGAAAACAGAACACAAGTTGCAGTGGATCATTTTAACTCCCCTTGTTATTTTTTTTTTTAACAGTGCAATAACAAACAGAACAAATCAACAAGTCCTTAATAGACAATTCAGGAGAAATAAAAATCAAGGATTCTATATCTAAGTATGAATTTCTATATTAGAAAAAAAGAATGTCTGAAACAAGAAGATCCCAGTCAGCCAGTTAAAGAATGTTAATGTATATTGATCAAGTCCTGTATATGCCAAACGTTTAGCCAAAAGTTAAACAAACTGAAGGGTCTTAAAACACAACTTGAAAATATTTATACACTTGCCTTCTAAGAGGAAAGAACACATAACCATTGCCCTGGAGTTGATAAAGCTACTTTTAAAGAGGCATGCATCTTTATAGCCAGTAACAAGCAAAGTTTTGTATAATGAAGTTTTATTTGTGTGTTTGGCAGCTATCAATTAGGTAAATAGCCACTAAAATTTGTTCTTATAGATTAATTGTCAAGACTTCTTGCAGCAGGTGTATATGTATGTAAATTCTTCTCCAATCCTTTCCCCGAAATTAAGATGAATGCCTTCTTCAAGCTCTGTTAGATTTTTCTGCAACATTAAATGGTGGCCTTCGGGTCATATTCACCACGCAGGAAAGGATATAAGAGAAAAACAATCTCGGGGCTGGAGAGATGGCTCAGAGGTTAGGAGAAACAATCTCACTATTCTTTCAGCTACTGAATCATGAGGCCTCTTACTACAGCTTAGAAAGTTTAACCTATATGTATGTTGTCAGAGAGAGAATACATCTCATGATATATGTAGGGAAAGCCTTTTTACAAATATTCAGCAAATTGTTCTGAGTTGTATCTAAAGAATGAACATGCCAATGAAAAATGGAAATTATTAGGTGGATCAAATAATAATAGTCATGAGTCCTTTAGGCCTGAGCCTATTCTGGTATGGGAAATAGGCTTTACTAACTGGGTACTTTAAAAGGCACTTTAAGTCTGTTATAATTGTATAGGAGGGAGTGCAGAGACAACAGAAGTATTGGGAGCACTTGCTGCTCTCACAGAGGGCCCAGGTTTGGTTCTCAGGGCCCACAATGGGGTCACAACCATCTGTAACTCCAGCTCCAGAGAATCCTACACCATCTTCTGGCCTCTGTGGGTACTACATGCACATGGAGCCCACACATACATGTAGGTAAACCAGTACTACACAAAAAGTAAAAAGATATAAATCCTTTAAAAAATATGATATATGTCAGTAAGGGATTTCTACCATGGTCACAGTGGTGTTGAGTACAATAGGGATTGTGACAAGTGTCCATATCTAAATATGCCTGGGGGTGACTGTGTTTGAGATTCCATCTGCCAATGGCAGTAGTATCAACTTCCTTAGGATAACACAGAGAAGTTAGAACGTATTCATTGAGTGATAATGTCAGCAAAAGGCAAGAAAGAGTGATGACAAGTGTCAATAGTTGTCTATGTATTGGTTGATTGTGTTTGGATTGGCAATTGCCAATGTCTTAAGATATAAAATAAGGAACAGAGTCATGAGACTCTCTGAAACCCAGAAGAGTGGGTAGAGGGTTGCTCATCTGTAGGATCCAGGTAAAATAACCAAAATAAGTAAACAGTGGAGAAATAGAACAAATGTGGGAGAATTTAGAAACACTTGAACCGTACATTCAAAATGAAATGTATTTCATAGAAAGTCTTATTGTATCTTCCATAGCAAACTGGATAGCAAGTATTTTTGTTTTTCCTTCTTGGGCAATTTCCCACACAAGTGCATACATTAAAAATTTTGGTAGTTTTGTCCCCACTACACTCTCTCATTTCTCTTCTATTAAAATTCTTCTTCTTCTTCTTCTTCTTCTTCTTCTTCTTCTTCTTCTTCTTCTTCTTCTTCTTCTTCTTCTTCTTCTTGCCCCGTTCTACTTTGATATCTCCCTCCCATTTTCTCCCCCACTTAATTTAATTATAGTTGTTAATTTTCTTCCATGGTATGGCCACTGAAAAGTAGTCTGTGCTGCAAGAAATAATCCCATAACCTAGGCTTGTAAATAGCATTTCCTAAATGTGTGTTTCTGAACTATTTTTGTTGCAGGGCTGACTGTACACTATGCACTTTAGAGTATCCCTCAGCATCCCTGAAGTGAATTCACTATATGCTAGTAGCACACTCCTTGATCTTCTTCATGTGACAACCAAAACTATCTCTAGACCTTTTCAGCTGACCTAGAGAGGAAGGAAAAACTTCCTTTTCATCAAGGCTGTGGACCAATGCACTGAATCAACTAAGTTTTAAAAAATTACCACCTTCCTTCAAACTGATTTTTCTTTTAAAATTCCGAGAAATGATCATAATGGCCATAATATGGTTTTGACTCAGTTGGTTGTACCTAGACAGGCTTTACAAACTTGTGGCTAACATAGTGTGGAACATTACAGAATTAAATGATTTGGAATTATTGAAACAAGGTTCAGGTGATTGCAACAAATGGACCTAGTAAGATCCATTTGCAAAGAATAAATATTAGCTTATTCCCTCCATCCAGATTCCTAGCAGCAAATTATAGAATAGGAAGTTAGCAACTTCCTTCCTTCAAGGAGACAAGAACTTCTTCAGGAACAAAACACAATATGGCTTCTTAAAGCAGCAAGTCTGCTAAGATTGCTGTCATTCTGGGGAATGGCACTAAGTTAAAGCTATGGTAACTGGTAGGTTCAGCAGGAGGAGTTAGTTTTCAGCCTTTGAAAAAGGAACAGCAGAAAGCACCATAGTCCAAGGCACCAAAGGGTGCAAGTTCTTGCTCTGATTACAGGGAGTTTTTTTTTTTTTTAAACCAACACACTATCCTTTGAATACTTTCCTGAAAACATTTTCTAAAAGAATCTAGCCCAATCAAAATAGCATGTTGAGATTTATTTTCCTCATTATCTTTGCATGTCTAAAGAAACAGATTGACTTGGATGTTTGGAAGTTAATGGTCTATAAAAGAGACAGTCTTTTTGTTGTTGTTGCTTTGTTTTGTATTGCTTTTGAGACAGGATCTTTCTACACAACCCTAGCTATCCTGGAACTCACAACGTAGACCAAGCTGTCCTCAAACTCACCAACCTTCACTCAAATTCACCAATCTTTGCCACCCAAGTGATGGGATTAAAGGCATATGCCAGCAGTCATACAGACAGTCTTCCAGTCTTTTTCACTTGATGAAACAGAGCTAGCTAGCTAGATAGATAGATAAATGAAATTAGATGAAGATTATTTACACATAAGAAATCTTTAAGGATTTATTTTTCAGTATTGGAAATTACACATACATGCTAGATAAGTACTTTACCATTAAACTACATGCACAACCTTAGACTAAGAGTAATTACTTTTTTTTTCAATATCATAGTTGTGTATAGCAGAGTGATCACAATCACTACCTTTTTTAATCCTGCTACCCATACTATCTAAGCCCGTCTTCCAACTAGTTTCTCTCTGACCACATAAGCACTTAATAACTCTCATAATAAATTTATTTAGTACATGTTGCAAGAAAATGATAATGACAGAAAAATTCAAGAAACTTTAGTACTTAAGTTTGTGTGTTGTATAAGAATACTTACATCACACAAACACCCAATGTTCTCATAAAAGACTATATGAATGATCATCTCAAACAAGAATAGTGACAGAAATCAGGAAAATCAGCTGTTATACAGGTAGGTGCTTCTGAAAAACAGCCTGTTCCTTAGTTATTGGTGGCTTGGTTTCTTTTTTCTTTTTTTTTCTTTTTTTCTTCTACAGTAAATTACCAACCTCTGTCCCATTTTTCTCTATGGGCAGGTACTTACATTCTACTGAGTGTAAAAATGTCAGATTCTTTTACCCTTACATTCTTACATTCATTCTTACATTCATACAACTCGTGCTGATATGAGCACGAGTTGATTTTAACAAAACACTCCTAAAGATAAGTTTGTAAGAGAATGTTTGGGAAAGGATTTCTTTAAAATAACACAGGTAAGCATACCCATTTTTCTTCCCTTGAGTACAACCTTGTCTTCACACTGCAATTGACTGTATCTGAGACACTCATGGTATTGAGGGAGACATCTCTGATCTAGTTCAAGGAGATGGACCACATCTGGATTCCTAGTATAATTATACCTCTAAACTGAAATGGGTTTATGCCCATGGTATATTGACTCTAAAGTGACACCAAAGATTACCCCACTCTGGTATTGATGGCCTTGCTTACTCCATTTGAATATGAGCTAGCCTACCCAAGCATTTAACAAGTAAAATACGCCCGGGTGATAGGACATCACTTCCATTACTGCAACTTTTGCTCTAGTAGCTGATCTGCTATTGCTTCCTTAGCTTGCAGGGTTTGACAAAGTAAGCTGCCATAATGGAAAAGCTCATGTGTCAAGGGATTATGAGCATACTCCAGCAAACTTCCAGTGACAAATGAGGCATTTTTCTAGATGCCATTTAAATGATTAAATTCTAACAGTAACCAAAGTGAGTGTCTAAGTAGCACTTTCCTTCTCTGGCCACTCTTCTGATAAGACCTTAGCCTCAAACTTCCACCTTGATTGCAGCCTCAACTCAACCTGGAAGCATAGGGATCTAATAAGATGTGTTGAAACTCCTGAGCCATAGAAATTGTCACATAAAAAAAAATACATACACATCAAAGCCAAAATGCCAATGATAAAGTGTTGCATGGTAGTAGACAACTAACATAATGCCTACATGAGGCTGAAGATTTTCTTACTGCTTAAGAGACTCACAGTTATCTTTTTGGTTACATGCACTCAAAAGCAATCTAGCTGATGTGTAGCAAGCTTTCTCGTATAAATAGTGTCTTTTTAAAAGATAATGTTTAATTAGCACAATAATAGCCCCCTGCTTATTACAAGATTTATTATCTTATATATCTTCTATTATAAGATTCCAAAAAATGTTCTACTGTATTAACTTTATATGAAAAGAACAAAAGAGATTATGCAGAATTATCATTAGCATTGACATATGAGGGTGATTCATTTGGTTAAATGAACCCTAATCATCTTGAACCAGCTGAAAAGAATTATTGTACTTATTAATAACATTTTACAGTGTTCAAATGCAAATTGACGGTTTCTACATTTTACTTTCTTATTAAAATATTTTTCAACTATAAATCTATCATTAAATTTTAGTAAAGCCAAATCAGTCATCAACTTGAGTTAATTTTGTTAATGCACTGGTTATTGTAAATAGTGTTTGCTTTGATTAATAGATTTAGCAGCCTGTGGTTATAGTGCAGGAAAACATCACATAAAACCATTATCATCCAATAAATAAATCCATTCATCCTTTGAGAGTATCACAAAGCCGCCTTGCTTGAGATGTCCTCTCATTCTTTGGCCCTGTAATTTAAAAGGATTATTTTGGGGACTATCCTCCAGGATGCATATTTTAAAGTTCGTTTGTGTTCTGTGTTACAGGTACACTGATCTTGATGATGAATAACCACCAAGTTCTCTTTCTTCTATTTCAGCTTCTCTGGAGGAGGATGACTTATGTTTTGTTACTTTCCCTAAGGACTGAATTCCTATGTGACAAGAAGCCTATAATTTAAATCAGGTCATCACATATAAAATTGTAATCTAACCCATCTTGAATTGGTGTGATTATAACTGAAACTTACCTGGGTCGTGTAGACAAACATTTTAAACATAGCAAGTTCAACACCTTGTTTAATATTTAACTACAGTAAAGTAACATTAGAATAAGCCAACATTGAAAGTTTGTTTTGAATTTAAGGTTTTGTCCTTTTCTCCAAATTTGTATGTTAATGCTTTACCACACCCCCCTCTATGTGATGGTATTTGCATACAGGGACTTTGGAAGGTTAAGACCCCTAGGGTAAAGTGTGCATGAAAAGATTTATGCTGTATAGACTTACCAAAAAAAAAAAAAAAAAAAAGACTACGCATAGACTGGATCTTGGATCTTGGATTAGTATACAGATGTAGCCAATGTATATTAGCAGCTTAGTCTTCATGTGGGTCCCCTCTGTGAAGAGGGACTGCCTCTGACATAATCTGATAGGCCTGCTCTTTGATCACCTCCCTCTGGGGGGGGGGGGGAACAGCCTTACCAGGCCACAGTAGAGGACAATACAGCCACTTTTGATGTGAACTGACAGACTAAGATCAGAAAGGAGAGGAGAACCTCCCCTATTAGTGGACTTGGGGAGTAGCATGCAAGCAGAGGGAGGAGGGAGGGTGGGATTGGGATGGGAGGAGGGAGGGGCTTATGGGGGGGATGCAGAATGAATAAAGTGTAATTGATGAAAAATTTAAAAAAAAAAAAAAAAACTTCTTTTGCTAAAAAAAAAAAAAATAAGTGAATGGGGACTAACTGACATGGACTCTGTTGCTTGCCTTTTGATCACCCCTGCTGTCGGAGCTGTCTTGTCAGACCACAGGGGAAAAGAATGAGCTCAGTACTGAGATATGATTTGGTGAGCTGGAGTGGTGGGGTGGGTCAGTGAGCAGGCTCTCATTTTCTGAGGAATAGGGGAGAAGGGATGGGGAAAGAGGGAGGGAAGGTGAAACCAGGAGGAGAGGAAGGAGGGGGGACTACAACCAGGATGTAAAGTGAATAAAGTAGTTAATTTAAAAAATAAAAATAAAGCAAGAATTAAAAGAAGGAAGGAAGGAAAGAAGAAAGGAAGGAAGGAAGGAAGACTGAAAGAAAGAAAGGAAATAAATCAGAATGCTTTCTTTTCCACCCTAAGTCCTATGTGAGGCAACAGCAAGAAGGTGGCATGTGCAAGCCACAATGAAAAGCATCACGAGAAACCAAATCTTCAGGCATCTTGATCTTGAGCTTCCTAGCCTCCAGAATGATGAGAAATAAATTTCCAGTGTTTTGTTTGTGGAAGAGCTCATGAGAATTTTCCCTTAACTTTGGCTATAATTTGAATTAAAAACTTTTAAAATGATAGTTTCCAACCTTCTGTTATTGTTTTTCATTTCAACATATGACATTCTCTGATGAAGGGACAATCTCCAAGGTCATACACAATCAGCTGTAACCTTTTTATCTTACAAGGAAAAAATACAACAAAATATGTTAATGCATCTTTATTGTTCATGGAACTTTGAATGTTCTTCTATTTAAATATTAAATTGCATCAAAATGTGAGACTCATCCATGTTGGCATAATTTAGCCTACTTCACTTATTTTTATCAAACAAGGTCATCTCATAATCAATTTGTTTGTTTTCATATGATGTAAGTTCTTTCCCATTTTCTTCCACTGCCAATAATAGTGTAATGAACATTCTCATGTAAGTGATGAGACTTTTTCTAGAGTGAACAGGCAGTCCTTACTATGGGATGAAAACCCCCTTCCCTGTGATGAATTCAAATCTGTGATGAATCAAATCCTTGAATACGATAGTATAATGGTTGTGAATTACCTAAGCACTGCATCCATACATCTTCAAATTATTTTTAAGAGTCAATACTTTGTAAATACTTTGCAAATAACTTCAGTCCTGTATTGTTAGGGAAATGGCAATGAAAACAATTGTATAGATACAATGTTGCCAAATATGTTTGACCCATGGTTGGTTTAATCCTCAGATGGAAAACTAGTGCATAGAGAAAGCCAATTGTATATTCAGAAATCAAGTTGATGATTCAAGAGTCTAGCACTGCTTTAACTTTCCCAGACACAACCACATTGCTCTTCACAGACATGGCGACAATTTATTCCATACATGCAATGGATATGAATTCCCTTTGCAACTAGGTATGAAGGTGCACACCTTTAATCCCAGCACTTGGGAGAGAGAGGCAGGTGGATATCTGAGTTCAAGGTCACCCTGTACTACAGAAGTTACAGGAGAGTCAGTGGTTACACAGAGTAACCCTGTCTCAAAAAACCAAAAGTACCGCCACCACCAACAACAAAATATTTTTTGCATGCACAAAATAATAATATTTATATGGACTTTCTTTCATTCCAAAAATGTACCTGTGCCTCTTGTTAATGAGAAAATCATATCTTATAACTACACTCAGATTCATTTCTATCTCATTCTACCCTTGTCACTTGTGTGTTTAGTCTGCCTGTCACTAAGTAGACATTAACAGAGTGCCCACTATGTGATCAGACCAATGAAGGTTTCAAAGAAGACTCTGAAGGTCTGAATGAAGATTTGTGAATCTTCTCCATCTTGCAAGACCCCAGACTTCATATTTTACTTCTCTGAAATTGTGTTTGATCATAATCAAAGTAGGTTAACACTCATCTTCCTGTGTAAACAGTCAAAAGTTAAATAGAGTTTGATTATGTGGAAACATTTGCAGGGAGGAAGAATTTTTTAAGACGACAAAGTAATAGCCAAGTTCTCAATAACACTTTTGTTGAACTAAAGCAATTATATTCACATACAGGAAAAGAAGCTAATTTGTCCTGCCTGCCCACACTTTGAAACCATTTGGCAAAAGATCAATATCTGTAAACATTTAATATAGTATAAATTCTTTAGGTTTATTCGTGTTATGTGCAAGTATTTGTAAAATGTGTAGAAAGCATTTGCTATTATAACATGAAGGTGTCTTTCCTGCATGTAAGCATGTGCATTATGTCTGTGCCTAATGTCCACAGAAGTCTGAAGAGGGCATGAGATCCTCTTGATTTATGAACCACTATGTGAATGCTGAGAACTCAACCCAAGTTCTTTACAAGAGCAATATGAGCTCCTAACCACTGAGTCATCTGGAGCACCTCCTGCAAAATTTTAACAAAACCAAACTAAGTTTCATTTAATCAGGGTCTCTGACAATTTACTCCAAAGATTTTAAGAAACAAGAGTATCCATGCAACTGAATTATAGTAAGAAAAAGACTGCAGTCTGCCCCACTCACCCACCCTGCTGCCCATCACTAAAATATTATCCCTGAGAGAGATGTTTCTGTTGTTGTGATTTTTCTGGCTACGTCTATGGAATGCCAAAACAAGTGAAAGCAAAAACCTCACACAGGCAAACCAGGTACTTGACACTTTGAGAACTGGTTGTTTTATTGACTTAATCTTTGCTCCCCCTAATTGAGTCAAGCTGACTTTTGTGTGTAGACATAACTTCAGCGTTTATAGTTGAATTTCAGGTCATTCATCTTTAATCAGTCATGCATTTGATCTAAAGATATTTGCAAAGTTTACATTTATGAAAATGTTTTTCTCCACTTCAGCTACAAGGGTTTTTATTCCTTCTAAACACATCACAGGACATTTTTCTATGAAGTCATTTATCTTTCAGATAGTTGTCCTGTGCTCCTCTGCTCTTTTGTTTTAGAAACAAATGGTGTCTCCTCATTCTTGCTCTTGATGTTCTTCCAAGAGCCTCTAAGATTCACAAATCTGAGATTTTTGGTTCTTCAGCAATTTCTCTCTAGACAGCAAAACTTTCTCTCACTTTTAGGTATTTATAAAATGAGTTCTTTTCTCACACCTCCTTGCTACTCTAAGCTTCAGGTTGCCTGACTGCTATTTTCCTAGTTTTAATGTTCTCATTCACCTCCCATCCCATCCTTTCTGCCTAAAGAAAGCCCCATCTCCCCCTCTTCTAGGTAATACTAGATTCAAACAGGGAGAGGAAGGAACAGCATCTGGATAAGTGCCATCTTTATATTCTGAGGCATAGCAACTTATCTAATGTGACTTCAACTAGAAACTTCCTTGAAAATATTTATACCAGGGGTACCCTGCTCAAGTGACAGGTACATATCTCTTTAAGTTTTGACTCTTTCTCTAACATGAAAAGATGCCCATGTGTCATATATATGGAAAATAATTTCTTGCAATAATTTTACTTGCATGAATTCGCAATCCTTTTGAGTATCCATGTATTTGAAATTCCATCCCTATTTTGTAAGAAAGAAACTAAGGCTGAAGATGGAATGACCTTTTTGAAGCCATTCAGCCAATTAATGACAGCAGGAAATCTGATTCTCAGTGTAGGCAGTGTGTCTCATGTAGGGACAAATGTGGCTCCCAACTGTGGCTCCCAGGTAGACATGTGGAGAATTCTGGACACAGTTTTTGTTATCATGGTTTGTATGGAGGATGCTACTAGCATAGTCCAGAGAAGCTGCTATCCTATAATATACAAGGTAATGCTAGTAGAGGTACCTGGCTCCTAGGAATATAAGTAATGATGATATTGAGGAAATTTTGGGCTGTGTTCTCTCTCTCTCTCTCTCTCTCTCTCTCTCTCTCTCTCTCTCTCCCCTCTCTCTCTCACACACACATACACACAATGTATAGAATGTTTATCTTCCTCATATAAGCTACCTACCACAATGATTTCACCTTGTGACCACATCCTGAAGAGTCACCTAGAAGGATGAAAACTGACTGTACATTCTGAGGATGTGTGAACTCTAAGTCAACACAGCCCACTACACAAGATGAGTATGGAATGACAGGAGCCCTGATCAATAATTCTCTAAAAGGCCCTCAGGCCAAATTCTTTCACTCTGTGTAGGTGACCATTGATTTCCCAATCTTGAGATCTTTGAATATGTAAAGTCATGAAGGTGTCCTTAGACAAATCTCAATGACTTAGGACAATAATACCTCAATTTTCTTAATCCAGTGACTTTCTCTATTTCCCCTTTTCTTTATTTGTGGAATATTTGGGAGCATTTCTTCATTGTCTTTCCTTTAAAGAAAACCTTCCTATTAAAGCATAACCACTGACACTCAACAGCACTGCTCAGTTGCTTTTAGAATATCTCTTTCTTGACTAGTTCTAGAATAATCCATAAGATAGCTCTTACATTTAAAGGCTCTTGCAAGGGGCAGGTGTTTGCAGGCAAAGTCTGAACAGAGTATATGATTCCTCCTCATCATAAATTTCCAGGTTTCTCATCCTATGCCAGTTCTTAACTTCCTGAGAGAAACAGTGAGAGTTTCACTGAATTCCTCTGCTCTCATATACAAATTACCACAGAAACTCCCAATATGTCTACTTCTTTTGTTCTGGTTAAGTGTGGTTTACATGTATATGTATAGTTTATAGCTTTCTTCATGCTTAACTATTATTCTATTTATCAAACATGGAGGTCATTTTCAGGGGTTATCTGACAGGGCTCTGGATGTTTTACATAAAAACCTAGTAAGGCACATGTGATGATCTTCCCAAAGGCACATATGACTTTTTATATACTGAGTCATAGAAAGATCAGGCAAGTCTCCAGAGTCACACATCCAAGAGGAATAAAAGCATGGTTTTGATAGGACTGGATTCTGTTTCAACCACCTTCTCTTTCAACAGCCACTGAATGTTTTGCTACTAAACATATCTTAAAAAGAGTTAACCATGCCTGTGGCTATAAATATTATCTAGATCAAAAAAAGAAGTGCATTTTCTGCTATGTATCCATTATTGTGACCATGAAGATGCTTACTAGTAAACACAGTGCCTAGAGCTTTTAAGTATGAGAATAATGGTAAAGTTAGGGACTATCATTCCTGTTCAGACCTGTTTGTCCTCTAGTTCATTACAGTTGCTTTTACTGACAAAATCCTGGCCCTTATTGTAAAGTTTAACTTTGTCCAGAAGCCTCAATGATACCATCTACCGGCTCATGAAAAGTAGTTCCATTGCTAATAAAGCAGTATTTCCTCATTCAGCAAATAGTTCTTGAACACCAGTTACATTTTTTGTATATAATATGGTTGCTCTGGGGGAAGTAAGTTGTTAAATAAAGAAATAATAAAAAAATAGAGTTCAAGAAGAAAAAAGTGAAGTGCTTACATGAGTGTGCAGTGAGTAAGCTTGTCATATTTGGTAACAAAATGCAGAAAATCCAGATAAATTTGAATTTCATATAAATAATATTTACCATAAGTATAACTCATGTAATTTACAATATATGCTAACAATTTTATGTACTATTTTTCAGCATTAAATTTGACCCAACCTGATGTCCTTGGTTATCCTGAAGACAAGGGCAATGGCTGTGGTTGCAAACATATAGTTATGCTCCAGACTTAACTCCAACTCCTCACTCTATGCCATTAACTATATGGTGCTATCAATTTGTCTTTTTTTCTAATTTTCATGCTATTCAGCCACTTAGCTCAATAAATTCATTCCCCACAAAAACTCCATGAGCCTTTGAGCCACCCAGGGACTGTATTTCTGGCTCAACATGCTCACAAACTCATCTCCTGTTGATCTTCTTTATGTAACTTCTGTGAATGTCATGGTCCTTAGAGTAAACAACAACAACAACAACCACCAACTCTATAATGTTTTCATACAGTTATACAAAAAGGCTGAGCAAACTTATGTTAACACACACACACACACACACGCGCGCCTCTCGTATTTGTTTTGTTTTGCTCTATTTTTGCATTATTTCTGAGATAATAAAGCCCAAATGACAAGATATTCTCCATGGAACTCAGGCTGGCTTCAAACTCATGATCTTTCTGCCTTAGCTCCCAGGTTTTGGAATCACAGATGTGCCACCATTCCTGGCTAATAATAAGATATTTTAAAAAAGATGGTTCACCTCCTACAATTTCTAGTAATAGCACTTATTATACTCTGAAATTTCTGTCTCCCATTCTTTGTTCACTACTTACCATATATTTACAAAGGCCCCTGAAAAAAGCAGAGAATTCTCACCAAATAAAGAAAATCAAATTTGAGTATTTTGACAGGAAGTAGTAAGGACAGCCTTGGTTTTAAAATTTCCATCCTGCAGAGTCCAAGATGGCAGTGACCAGTGTGCACTATATCTGAGGGGCATAGGATATGAAACTCCAAAATTGGTGAGTGGAGGGGCAGCTGATGCCAGAACATTGACATTGAGGCTTCCTGGGCAAGAGGGCTGGGACAGTTTGGATTCAGGTCACCCTTGAGCTGAAACAGTTTGGATCCAGGTCACATGTGGACATCTCAAGAAACTGAGAGAAGTGAATATTCAACCCCCCTGCCCTTCCTCTTGCCCCAAACGTGGTCCTTCCTGCTCAGCCTAGAGGCAGCATTGGTTGCCCCAAGCAGGAGCCTCCATGCTCTGTGACTGAGATGGCATAGGCAGCTAGCCCAAGTACAGGCTTCCCTGCCCGACTGGCAAACAGTGGACGCCACTGAGCTGGCAGATCTCTTACACGCTCATTTTCCCCTGTGGCCCCAAATCTGAGAGTAGAGAACAGGGGCAACCCCTGTGCTTTCTGATTAGGCCTGCAAGTGAGTGAGTGCACCTTCAAGTGAGTGTAAGCACAGCCCCAGCTCCAGGGTCTCTCTGTGATAGCAGCCAGACATCAGGATCCTTCCCACCCACATCCCCACTGTGGGCAACATAAGCATCCTTGGGACCACTTTCTCAACACTGAGGTCCCTGTTTAGAGGGTTGACCAATGGAGTCTAGGCAAACAGTTCCTGGAGCCCAGACAGATCTGAATGCTAGGAAGACAGTAGCCTATAGGGCACTGAGGTATTCAAGGTACGTGTGCATGTAATTTGTGCCCCAAAACAGCTCCAGCATGCACACTCACTCCCATGCTTAAGCTCTACCCTTCCAGGAATCTACATGTTCTAGCACCCTGTCCCTCAAGGCACACTTCCATGCACATACAGGCGCTTGCACACATGCAAGTTTGAGCCAATGACCTTCCTCCCTTAGCTACAGCTGAAACACCAACATCCACTCTCAAACCGGCAGACTTCTCTCATCTTCCTGAAGAATACTCCAGATTCCAGAGACAGATGTACCCAGTCTGAAGTACAGACTCCAGGAAAAAAAAAAACAGTGAAGGTTATGGATAAGAAGATGGCTAGAAGGTGGCTTAAGAACACATAAACAAAAATCAGGACATATTATGGCATCACAAGCAACCCCTGAAATTAATAGATAATTTATCATCAGAAACACATGAAAATGGTTTTAAAGCTATGCATATCCAGTTATTAGGAGCATGTAGAGAGGAAACATATGAAGCTCTGAAAGAAATACAGACAAATACAGCCAAACAAATAGAGGCACGGGTAGAGGCATATAGAGAGGAAATGAACAACAACAACAACAACAAAAAAAAAAGAGGCCATCATTGAAAGGCAAGAATACACATTCAAACAGATGAAGGAAATAGTTCAAACCATGAAAACAGAATAATAATCAATAAATAAAACACAGAGAAAATCCTGGAGCTGGAGAACTTAGAAAAAAGATCAGGAACCACAAAGGTAAGCATCACCAACAGAATACAAGAGATAGAAGAGAGAATCTCAGGCGCTGAAGGTACAATCACAGAAATTGATATATCTCACAAAGAAAAAGTAAGATTAGAAAAGTTCTAAACACAAAACACCCAAGAAATCAAGGAAGCCAGGGGAGAAAAATCAAAGAATAATAGTTTCCAGGCTCCAAGGTCCAGAAAATGTTTTCAAGGAAATCATAGAAGAAAAAATTTCACAACTTAAAGAAAGAGAAAAAAAAAAAAAAAGATACAGACTAACCTAATGATTGCAGAAACAGGATCCAACATTCTGCTACATCCAAGAAACACACCTCTACAATAAAGATAAACACTACCTCAGATAAAGGGATGGAAAAGGTTTTTCAAGCAAGTGGACCCAGAAAAAAAGCTGGGGTAGCTATCTTAATATCTAATGAAATAGATTTTCTACCAAAATTAATCAAAAAAAAAAAAAAGATGAAGAGGGACACTTCATTCTCATCAAAAGAAAATCCACCAGGAGGCCATCACAATCCTGAATATGCCCCAAATACAAGAACACCTACATTTGTAAATGAAACATTATTAAAGCTTAAATTACACATTGATCCTAATACCTTAATAGTGGGAGACTTCAACACTCAACTCTCACTAAGGGAGAGATCATCTAGACAAAAGCTAAATAGGGAAATAATAACACTAACAGAGTCTTAAATCAAATGGACCTAATAGATGTCTACAGAAACTTTCAGTCAAACTCAAAAGAGTATACCTTCTTTTCAGGACCTCATCGAACTTTCTCAAAAACTGACGATATTTTCCAGCACAATGCAAGCCTCAACAGATACAAGAAGATTGAAATAATCCCTCCTTGTATCCTATTAAACCACCACATCCTAAAATTAGATCTCAACAACAGAAATAACAAAAAACATACATACACATGGAAACTAAACAACTCTCTACTCAGTGACAGCTGAGTCAGAAAAGAAATGAAAAAAAAAAAAAAAGAAATTAGAGACTTCCTAAAATTCAATTAGAATGAAGGCACAACTTACCCAAACTTATGGGATAATATGAAAGCAGTGCTAAGAGAAAAGTTCAAAGCACTAAGTGCCTTCAAGAAAAAACTTGAAATATCTCATACAAGCAACTTAATGGCACACCTAAAAACCCTAAAAAGAAAAGAAGCAGACATACCCAAGAGGAGAATATGGCTGGAAATAATCAAATTCAGATCCTAAATCAATGATTTAGAAACAACGAAAACAATTCAAAGAATCAATGAGACCAAAGTCTTGTCCTTTGAGAAAATCAACAAGATATACAAAATCTTAGCCAAAATAACTAAAAGGAAGGGAGAAAGTAAAGGAAAACAGGGATATGACAACAGACACTGAGGAAATCCAAACAATCATCAGGTCTTACTACAAAAGTCTATATGATACAAAATTTGAAAATCTAAGTGAAATGGACAATTTTTCTTGATAGATTCTATTTATAAAAATTAAAATGTGATCAGGTAAGCTGATTAAATAGTCGTATATCCCCCAAAGAAGTAGAAGCAGTTATCAAAATTCTCCCTTCCAAGAGAATCACAAGGTCAGACTGTTTCAGCGCAGAATTCTACCATACCTTCAAAGAAGAGCTAACTCCAGTTCTCTTCAAGAGATTCTACAAAATGGAAACAGAAGGAACATTACCAAACTAATTTTATGAAGCCAGAGGAACCTTGATACATAAACCAAAGACTCAACAAAAAAAGAGAACTTCAGACCTATCTCTCTTATGAACATTGTTGCAAAAATACTCAATAAAATATTGCAAACTGAATCCAAGGACATATAAAAGATATGATCAACCATGACCAACTAGGCTTCATCCCAGGCATGCAGGGGTAGGTCAATATACAGAAATCCATCAATGTTATCCACCATATAAGAAACTGAAGGAGAAAAATCACATGATCATCTTTTTTTAACATTTTATTATTATTATTAATTACACTTTATTCATTTTGTGTCCCCCATAAGCCCCTCCCTCCTCCCCTCCCGATCCCATTCTTCCTCCCCTTTCTGCATGCATGCTCCTCCCCAAGTCCACTGATAGGGGAGGTCCTCCTCTCCTTCCTTCTGATCTTAGTCTATCAGATCACATCAGGAATGGCTGCATTGTCTTCTTCTGTGGCCTGGTAAGGCTGCTCCCCCCTCAGAGGGAGGTGATCAAAGAGCAGGCCAATCAGTTTATGTCAGAGGCAGTCCCTCTTCCCATCACTATGTAACCCACTTGGACACTAAACTGCCATGGGCTACATCTGTTCAGGGGTTCTAGGTTATCTCCATGAATAGTCCTTGTTTGGAATATGAGTCTCTGGGAAGTTCCCTGTGTTCAAATTTTCTTGTTCTGTTGCTCTCCTATCTTCTTAGATGCTGAAAAGGATTTTACAAAAATCCAAAGCCCATTCAGAGAGATCAGGAACACATGACACATACCTAAACATAGTAAAGCAACATACAGCAAGTCTATAGCCAACACCACACTAAATGGAGAGAAATATAAACCAGTCCCACTGAAATCAGAGACAAAGCAAGGCTGCCCACTCTCACCTTAAATCTTCAACAGAGTATCCGAAGTCCTAGCTAGAACAATAAAACAACTAAAGGAGATCAAGGGGATACAAATCGGAAAGGAAGAAGTCAAAGTATCGCTATTTGCAGATGATATGATAGTATACATGAGTGACCCCAAAAATTCAACCAGAGAACTCCTTTGGCTGATAAACACATTCAGCAAAGTGACTGGATAAAAAATTAACTCAAAAATATCAGTAGCCCACCTATATATGAAAGACAAAAGGGTTGAAAAAGAAATTAGGGAAACTACACCTTTCACAATAGCCATTAATAATATAAAATCCCTTGGTGTCACTCTAACCAAGCAAGTGAAAGACCTGTTTGAAAAAAACTTCAAGTCTTTGTAGAAAGAAATTGAAGAAGATATTAGAAGATGGAAAGTTCTTCCATGCTCATGGATCGATTGATTTGATTAACATATTGAAAATGGCCAATGTGCCAAAATCAATCTACAGATTTGATGCAATTCCCATCAAAATATCAAAACAATTCTTTACAGAGCTTTAAAGGATAATTCTCAACTACATATGGAAAAACAAAAACTCCAGAATTGTCAAAATGATCCCGTACAACAACAGATCATCTGGAGGTATATCCAACCCTGATCTCAAGCTGTACTACTAAGCAGTAATAAGAACTGCATGGTGCTGGCATAGAAACCAGCTTGGTGGACCAATAGAATTGAATCAAAGACACAGAAATTAATCCACATGCCTATGGATACTTGACTTTTGACAAAGAAGCCAAAACCAAACAACAGAAAAACAAAACAAAACAAAACAAAAAAAAAGAAAAAAAGAAAAAAAAGAAACACCATCTTCAACAAATGGTGCTGGTCTAACTGGATGTCTACATGTAGAAAAATGCAAGTAGATCCAGGTTTATCACCCTGCATGAAACTAAAGTCCTAGTGGATCAAACACCTCAACATAAAACCAGACACATTAAACCTGTTAGAAGAAAAACTGGGGAAGAACCTTGAACTCATTGGCACAGGAGACAACTTCCTGAACAGAACATCAACAGCACAGGCTCTAAGATCAACATTCTATAAATAGGACCTCATGAAAATGAAAAGCTTTTGTAAAGCAATGGACACTGTCATCAGAACAAAACGATAGTCTACAAACTCGGAAATGATCTTCACCAACCTTATATCTGACAGAGGGCTAATATCCAGAATATGTTAAGAACTTAAGAAGTTAAACACCAAAAATTCAAGTAATCAAGTTAAAAGAATGAGGTACAGAGCTAAACAGATAATTCTTGTAGAGGAATATCAAATGGCAGAGAAACACTTAAAGAAATGCTCAAAATCCTTAGTCATCAGGGAAATGCAAATCAAAACAACCCTGAGGTTTCACCTTACACCCATCAGAATGGCTAAGATCAAAAACACAAGTAACAAAACATGCTGGAGAGGATGTGTAGAAAGGAGAACCTCCTCCATTGCTGGTGGGAATGTAAACTTGTACAACCACTTTGGAAGTCAATATGGTGCTTTCTCAGACAACAAGAATTAGTGCTTCCTCAAGAACCAGCTATACCACTCCTAGGCATATATCCAAAATATGCTCAAGTACACAACAAGGGCATTTGTCCAGCCCTGTTCGTAGAGGCTTAATTTGTAATAACCAGAAGCTGGTAACAACCCAGAAGTCCCTCAGTTGAGAAATGGATACAGAAATTGTGGTACATTTATACAATGGAATACTACTCAGCAATTAAAAACAAGGAAATCCTGAAATTTGCAAGCAACTGGTGGGAACTAGAAAAGAGCATTCTGAGTGAGGTAACCCAGAAGCAGAAAGACACACATGGTATATACTCACTTAAAAGTGGATATTAGACATGTAATATAGAATAAACATACTAAAATCTGTACTTCTAAAGAAGCTAACCAAGAAGGAGGGCCCTGGGTAAGAGTCTCAATTCTCATTCAGGAAGTGAAATAGGATGGACATTGTAAGATGGAGAAAACAGGAAACAGGATAGGAGCCTACCACAGAGGGACTTTGAAAGATTCTAACCAGCAGGATATTAAAGCAGATACTGAGACTCATAGCCAAACTTTGGGCAGAGTGCAGGGAAACTTATAAAAGAAGGGGGAGATAGAAAGATCTGGATGAGACAGGAGCTCCACAAGGAGAGCAACAGAACCAAAAACTGTGGGCACAGGGGTCTTTTCTGAGACTGATCCTCCAACCAAGGACCATGCATGGAGATAACCTAGAATCCCCTGAACAGATGTAGCCCATGGCAGCTGGGTATCTAAATGGGTTCCAAAGTAAGGGGAAGAGGGGCTGTCTCTGACATGAACTCTGTGGATTGCTCTTTGATTACCTCCCCCTGAGGGGAGCAGCCTTACCAGGCCACAGAGGAAGACAAAACAGCCAGTCCTGATGAGACCTGATAGGCTAGGGTCAGAGGGAAGGGAAGGAAGACCTCCCCTATCAGTGGACTTGGTGAGGGGCAGAGATGAGACAGTGAGGGTGGGATAGGGAGGGGATTGGGGAGGGAGCTACAGCTGGGAGACAAAGTGAATAAACTGTAATTTATAAAATACTAAATAAATTTTTAAAAGTCAAAAAAAAGTTTGATCCTATGCAGTGATAATAGAAAGATTTTAATTGAATCTCAACTTCTCTCCTGAAATCTGCTTTTATGCCCCTATGTGGAACTTCAAAATCATACCAGTTGCAAGTATGGATTGTTTTCTTTTCTTTTTATATTCCCATGCTGAGGCCTGCTTGAGAACTAATTTCTCTCCATGCCTAATATGTAGACTTTGCACCTTCTTGTCTTCACCAATGTTTTGCTGTACGACCACGACTGTTCACTGTGTGATGACTTCAAGGTATACTTAGGGTCCATGCTTTGGGGAAAGGGTGCATTGTTTTGGGAAATGCCCTGTCTTAAGTCTCATGTCTAAATCCCAGAAGGTTATCAGAAAATACATCCAGGAAAGGAGAAAAGTTAGGTAAACATAAGACACTTTGTCTTGTACTAAAAGGTACATCAACAAGTACTGAATGGAAGGAATGTGGTTAAAGGCAAGAAAAGCTATGTTAAACAGTCATTGCTCGGTGACGTCAGTACAGACCTTGTCAGGAAAAGGTCCAGTAATTTCATTGACCTTGCTTCCAGGAATAACTCCTCTCATATCCTTATGATCAGGATTAGAGTCTCTTGAGTAACAAGGAGCCTTCAGATTTCCAACAATGAATATTCACAGGCAGCAGCTGATAGCTAAAAGTTCTCTAAAGGAAAATACTGACTTGATATTTTAGTGTATCAGATTAGTCTATGAACTATTCATATTCACAACATATAGTGTTCACTTTCCCATCCAAGATGTATAGAATGAGGGCAGAATTAGAAATTGTACTTTCATGCAAATAACTGTGAGTAATAGTCAAGCAAGCTATTCTCTCTGGCAAGAAGGATTTTTTTTATTCCCTCTTTTTTGTTTCTAAAATTTTTGGTGGAAAGATAAAATGAAAAACCATTATATCTTTCAATAAAGAAAACAGGAGATGAGGACGGTGGGTGGAATTAATGGTCCCAATTCTTCATAATTTTCTGAAATCATTAAAATAATAGAAAAAAGCATCTATGGGTTTTTGAATGGGTAACACAAGCTCATAAGCTGCCTATTTTCTCATATTGTTAGGGACCCTTGAAGAATTTGTTTTTCCTCGGCTTTGGTGGATGATTTTGCATCCAGATACAATGACTAAAACAGAGGCAGAGGCATTTCTGCAATGTCTGCTACCCCAGAAGACTGGAATTTGCCTCCCAGCCTTGCATTTTACTTCATACTGGATGACACTACACTCAAACAGGAGATGGGAATCAGTGGGTGAAAGTACCTTCCTTAATCCCTGTTAACATATGGGTCATGATTTGTACATCCTCTTCATTCCTGAAAGGATCTTACATGGTTCTAGGAAATAGAAGGTACTTGAAAAACATATGCTTGTTGACAGTATGTAAAGACAGAACTTTTCTGGAAAGCACTGTAGTATTAAGAACCTACAGGTCTGACTTCTATGCCAAATGCTACAGTGAAGGAATGAGAGTCAGCAAAAACCCTGATACTGTTAGTGCATTCTAGAGCATCCTATGGGACCTACCCAACTGCTGGGTTACAGGTATAGGGAGATGGTAGTTACTTCATCCTTCAAGCTAGACAGGTAAGAAATGGTGAGGTCCGATCCCCAAAGATCAGGCCTCTCAACTACCAGCAGTCTTGTTCTTCTACCTGAGTATGTCACAAGATACTGGTTATGTTCTCTATGTACCATGACATGGAATTTGTTAGGATACACCTGGGGCAATCTAAGTCAGTATTGAAATTATGGAAAAATTTGAATAATCTGATGGCTGGTTTTCCAAATACAAAGAAAACACTATAGTTTTTAAAGTAACTTTTCTCTAAATTAGCATGATAAAAATCACCTAGAAATTATTCTATGATTTTTAGTAATTACTTAGAGATTAAGATGTTCAGAACTAAGTAAATCAAGTTTATCATTCTTTCTTCCCATGTGTATGTAGGAATCTCCTTCCACATGGCGGTAGACTAATTTTATTGATGGTACTGATTAATATTTTTTTGCTTATTTACATTCTTTGAAAGGTAACTTTGTAACTTATTCTCATCAAATGATTCTCAGGTAGGGTAGCTCAGAAGGGCTGGGGTCAGGAAAAGAAGACAAGAAGGTGATTTCAACTAGAAACATTTAAAAAATCAAATAAATAAATTCAGGTTTGTCTTTCCCTATACTTAAACCGAAACTGGTCTTGTGCATTGCTTTGGCTTTTAATTGGTGACCTTGATTTTAATCCTATACCTTAAAGGTCAGGAATTCTTCCATTCTCTTTCATGGATCTTCATCTCCACTATTAGAAATTCTGCTAGAACGTGAGAAACCATAGATGGAATGATGGCTCATTTGATAAAGTGCTTGAGGCACAACATGAAGACATGAAATCAAATCCCCCAACATCCACATAAAAAGCTAAGCATGGTAGCATACACCGTTAATTTCAGTGCTGAGGAGGCAGAAACAAGTCAAATTCTTGAACTTAGTGTCCACTCAGCCTCACCAAATAGTGAATTCTGGGCTCAGTGGGAGATCCTGCCTAGAAATAAGGTGGAGAATGATTGAGAAAGATACCCTTGGCCAACCTTGGCCTAAACACACACACATACACACACACACACACACACACACACACTCACTCACACTCACTCTATCAGAAATAATATGTAAATGAACCTAGATCCCTCTGCCATTACCATCCTTCCAAACATATGAGAAGTAGTCAAGATTAGCACACTCAACTCCAGCAAGCACCCAGAGCTGAGTGTACATCCATAAAAGAGTCCAGACAAGATGGGAAGCAAAATGAAGATCACTTAAAGCTGATTTGAGCAACACTAAATGTTTACTTTTAGAATTCACTAAGTTTTGGGGTGGTTTGTTGTACAGCAATTGATAACTGATTCACAAGCATATAAAAAGGAGATTTCTTCACACTCTGATGATATGTGAAATTATTTCTCTCATTTATACAAATTTTCATTGATCTATAAATCCAACCAAATGATATTAATCAGTCGCAGGCATAATGAAACCTGAAACCACAGGACTTGAGGCTGAAGCAGAAAAGACAGTAAGTTTAAGGACAACCTGGACTATATACAGCACTGAAACCCCATCAAGGAATGATTGCTTTCCAACCACAACTCCAATACTATTGCATTTGAGACTAGCTCTATTTCATTTATCATTACTGAAAACCTACCAATGTTCTCAATCTTAAATTATCCTTCTCTTACAGTAATACCCCCCCCAAATAACCCTGCCAGCACTAACAGCAAAGAAATAAACGTTTTTCTTTTAAATTTCAGTCCTACATATTCACACATACTTACTTTAAAATGAGGGCCCAAGTGAACTGAGATTTCAAAGAAGAATAACACTCAAGGCAACCATCAAAGAGATTATAATTAGTCCATCAGATCTTCTATTATTTTTCTTAACAGAATTCCATTTGACTTCATAAATGAAGTCTCTGTCTAAGCCTGATGTTGTTTTCCACATCACTTGCCCAGGTGCTGACAACTTGCCATTGAATTTTTCCAACACTTTACTAGCTGACCCCTTGATATTTACCAACACCCCTCACCATGTGGCACAGGATGGCTAAGTATATCATACCCTGTTCATCTTTGGGGATATGGTGCTAAATTATGTCTCCCAACTACATAGCTTGCATATAAGTACATCTCGGTAGAATCCTGGAACTAATTTATCTCAAAGGAATATTGAGTGAAAAAGAGCATGTTTGCCTTCCTCACAAATTCACTGTCATTCTCCTCCTGTTTCTACTGCATTGTCTAGACCGGCCATTCTCAAGCCTGTGTGTTGTAAGCCCGTTTTGAAGGTCTAACTAGCCTTTCCCTGGTGTCACATATCAGATGCCTGACATATCAGATGTTTACATCACTGTTCATAACAGTAGCAAAATTTTACAGGAATAAAGTAGCAACAAAATAATTTTATGGTTGAGAGCTCCCACAACATGAGGAGGTGTATTAAAGGGTCAGAGCATTAAGAAAGTTGAGAACCATTGCTTTAGACATTAAAGATAGTGGCTTTACATGGTGAAAGAAATTGCAAGAATTCCATTGGCTACTTGAGTGAGAATTTCACCTGAAATACTTGTTTGGGTCTTTTCACATGACTGGTTTTTGTTAAGTCACAGTGCTTTGGTGATGAGTCATTATAACATTTAGTAAGACAAACATTTTGGAGGAGATAATTCTTTACTGTTGAAGATTTGTCTGTGTATCATAGCACAGTTAGCAGCATTGCTGGCCTCCACCACCAGATACTAACAACAACCTCTGGCCCCACTTGTGGCCACCAAGAACATTTTCAGACATTGTCAAATGTCCCTTCTGCCAAATTGCCTCCGCCACTTGAGGCTTACTAGCCTGTGATGACTAATCTAACTTATCTGGTACCAGCAGGCATTTCTTATTTAGTATGTGGAACAATTATCTTCACTCATCATGGCATGGCATTTTATGTCATTCCCTAGATCTTCTTCATGTGACACACCCCTTTCTATAGTTGTTGATAATGGCTCTGCAATATGTCTGCTAACCGCACTTAATATACCTCTCCTTTCTGTCAATACTCATAGTCACATAGATACCTACTCTGGGGGGAACAATGGGTCTCATCTGATCAAAGGAGGGGGGATCCTTTATGTAACTGACAGTAGCTGCTTGGAGTCCTGAGAAGTTAAAGCTACACAGTCACTCAGTAGCATATTGAAATTGATAAGTAATATCAGCTAGGGACCTGAAATAGTGTGGCACCATTCATGCCATCCCAGACACATATTAGCTCACTTGTTCTGTGTAAACCTTTACCAAGTCTGTTATAATTTCCTTAAAAGCAGGACCTGTGTTTCTTCCTGAAAATAAGTTGTTAATGTATAGGTCATTAAAGCCAGAGAGAACTTTTTTTAAACCATTCCAATACCTGTTACTAATATACTAATCAAGTGCAAGAGTTGTGTCCTGACACAGTCATTCCCATGGCTCCAAGTCAATTACACTGTCATGTTTGCTTTCTTTCAATTATTGGTTTGAGTAATAACTGGGGCATAAGATGATCCTCCCCACTTTTTTTAAAAACCAAACTTCTCTTCAACAATCTTTCCAAAATGCTGAACTGGGCTTTAAAAATTATAGCCCATGAAAAGTTATCTTTTACATAATACTATTTTGAATATTTACCTTTTAAGCCTTTCACTTTTTATTTTTAAACATATTTTGCATTAAATGAACCAAATGTGTCATTGTCGTGGGCACAAAATCATCTTGTCTATTACAAAGTGATTCATACAAATTAGTAATGGAAGAATCCTGTCTTTTCAGAACAGTAAACAATCCACACAAAACAGTCTCTAGGATCTTGAGGAACTTTATCTCAGAAAATTGGTCTATGAAAATGCACTACTGCTTCAAGAACCAAAACCAAAACAAAAAAAAATGAAGACTAAAATCTTGGGATGGAATCCAAAGATCCCATGAAATCTACACATTGCCAAAGCACCTAAAATTATGAGATCTCCAATGACGACTCAAAACTTTCTTGTTGAAGTTGACTGTTGTTGAGTACATATAAGTCATCAGGGTTTTCTGTCAATGGAATGTGGCTCTTTCTGCTCTCAGCTCTCTGCACTTAACATTTTCATTTGTAATAACAGTTATAACTATGTCTCAGATGCAATATCACTAGTGGAAAAACTAGCCTTGTACTTTTCTTTCCAATGAACTATAGTTTGTATAATTTAATCCATTACCTTCTTTGTCTTTTCTTTTGTGCTTCTTTAATTAACAGAGTGATTCTCAAACTTCCTAGAGTCATAGCCCTTTAATACAGTTCCTTATGTTGTGGTGACCACAACCATAAAATTACTTTACAACCATAATGTAAGCTTCTGATGTGCAGGACAGGTGATATTTGATCTCTGTGGGGATTGAGAGCCACAGGTTGAGAACCATTTAATTAGATTGATATATATAGAACCTGAAAGTTATCATTTCAACCATTTTAAGTGTGCAGTTCAGTGGCATTAATTGTTTTTATCTTCCCCCTTAATTATTCTTTCTCCATTAAACAACATCCCTCCACTCTTTCCTTCACCAGTCATTGTCTGCCTGTTTATTTTCTCTTGAGAAGCATCCTTGTGTATTTAAAAGGATAAGTCCGGCATCTGACCTAAAGCAGTATTTTAGCCATCATGCTTACTGAATTTCTTAGACAATAGCTAATATCTACTGAGCACTCCGCTATACTACATTTAACATCTGCTGCAATAAGTGCACTTATTACTCAAAACAGTGCTTAGAATGGGTTGGATTTCTTCCATTTTTCCCATGACAAAACTGAGGCACAGGGAACTTCAATATCTATTCAAGGCCACATTGCTTGTAAATTGTAGAGAAGAGATTTAAACATGTTTTCCACTTCCAATGATTATGGATTCCTTTAGTACTCTTGCACTGCAGCTTTCTTTCTTTGCCACACTTCCTGCTCTTCCTCAGAACTACAGATGTAAACACTTGCAAGTTACACTCTCCATCAGGGTCCCTAATCACTTTTACACTTTCCTTTCTATTCTCCTGGCCAAAGACTTCAATGCATTTGTGCAGACTTCTTTCCAAACTTCAAAATTCATGGGATGCAACAATAAAAACAACGAAAGCCATTACATTTCAGGGGTGCATCACACTAAAACAACAGACATTAGGTCAGTTCACCAGTCTCCAACTCATTTGGCCGAGCCATACTCCACATACTATTCAGCCTCCACTCAAGAAAGTGAGTTAGTCCAGACAGTTCTTTCTTGGCAGAGTCTCAAGAGAATAAGCAGACTCCATGCAAAGCCTCTTAGGACTTGGGCTTGAAACGGGCATGCTGTCATCTCTGCCTTATCTACCTGCCAAAGCAAGGGAAAGAGGTGAAAGTTGAAGGGCAAGGAATTCCATACTGTTCTTATCAAGCATAGACTTTCAGGGTCTCCAGAGACCTGTATCCAACAAATGTGAGGAATCTGAACTGATAACACAATTGAAGTCCTCAATTCTTATCTTCTTCTCATCCCCTCCCTATAACTTGTATTATCATGAATCCTGTCCACCTCTTTATCTGCAGATGTCTTGATTATGAAGATAACATCCAAAAGCATAAATTTAGCCCTTGGCTTGACATTATCATGCAAATAGCCCTTTCTTCCACTGCTTTACCCTATTATGTTGAAATCTAAAAAAGCTGTTACCTGTCTCAATTATCCATAATTAAAACCAATTCTTCTTGCTATCAGAAAGTGTGCTAACAACATCTATTATGAAGGAGTCCTTCCAAATATCCCTTAGTAACAAGACAGCTTCCCAATAACTGAGAATTATCCAGCCCCAAAGGTCATTAGTGCCGTCCATTCAAAATGAAGTAGGGTCCCACCATTTACTTGCAAATTTCATGATTTCCTTGTTTTTTTTTATTTTTGAGTAATATTCCATTGTGTAGATATACCACAATTTGTCCATCCATTCCTCCACTGAGGGGCATCTGGGCTGTTTCCAGCTTCTGGCTATTACAAATAAAGCTTCTACAAACATGGTTGAGCAAATGTCCTTATTGTGTACTTGAGAATCTTTTGGGTATATACCTAGGAGTGGTATAGCTGGATCTTGAGAAAGTGCTATTCATAGTTGTCTGATAAAGTGCCAGATTGCATTCCAGAGTGGTTGTACAAGTTTACATTCCCACCAACAGTGGAGGAGGGTTCCCCTTTTTCCACAACCTCTCCAGCATGTGTTGTCTCTTGAGTTTTTGATCTTAGCCATTCTGATGGGTGTAAGGTGAAATCTTAGGGTCATTTTGATTTGCATTTCCCTGACAGGTAAATGGTGGGATCTGGAAAAGGTCATCCCGAGTGAGCTATCTCAGAAGCAGAAAGATGCACATGGTATATACTCACTCATATAGACATATATTATAGGATAAACCTACTGAAATCTGTACACCTAAAGAAACTAATCAAGAGGGAGGACTCTTGCTAAAATGCTCAATTCCTATCCAGAAAGGCAAAGAGGATAGACATCAGAAGAAGGAGAAAAGAGGGAGCAAGTCAGGAGCCTGACACAGAGGACCTCTGAAAGGCTCTGCCCTGCAGACCATCAATGCAGATGCTGAGACTTATGGACAACCTTTGGGCAGAGTGCAGGGAATCTTAGGAAAGAAGTGGGAAACAGTAAGATCTGGAGAGGACAGGAACTCTACAAGGAGAGCAACAGAACCAAAAAATCTGTGCACAGGGGTCTTTCCTGAAACTGATACTCCAACCAAGGATTATGCATGGAGATAACTAACGTAAGACCCTTGCGGAGATGTAGCACATGGTAGTTCAGTATCCTAGTGGGTTCCATTCTAATAGGAACAGGGACTGTCTCTGACATGAACTGATTGGCCTGCTCTTTAATTACCTCCTCCTGAAGGGGAAGCAGCATTACCAGGCCACAGAAGAAGACAATGCAACCACTCCTGAGACCTAATTGACTAGGATCTGAAGGAAGGAAAAGAAGACCTCCCTTATCAGTGGATTTGGGGAAGGGCATGCATGCAGAGGGTGGAGGAAGGGAGGGATTGGGAGGGAAGGAGGGAGGGAACCACAGCGGGATACTAAGTGAATAAAGTGTAATTAATAAAGAATTTAAAAAAATGAAGTAGGGAACCCCAGATGTAACAACCAAAAAATTTTTCACCTACTCTTATCACTTGAAAGATGAGGTGAAACACTGGCCTAGCCTACTCTGAACAGAGACTCACAATCCAAAGTATTCTGAGCCCAGCAAGAGCTCTTCCTCTTTCAGGGGTAAAGGAGAATGAGTAAGAAATCTTAATATGTTGAAATGGGTTCATAGTCTTGTATGTATTCCTTTTCTACACTTGAACTCTGAGTACTCTGTTGGTTACTAGTATCAGAAATATTTGTTGGTAACTGGATTCTGAAAATTTTATAAGGAAAATAGAAATAAAAATTATTCTATGTTGTATAGAAATCAGGACTTCCAGTTACCAATTTTCTACTCTGTAGTTCCTGGTCTGAGACTGAGTGGATACATTCAGTTCTGTTTAATTATTACATAACCTCAGAAAATAAAATAATCCTATTTACCTTTCATAATTTAGTTCAAGGAGAAGGACAAAAATATTGTGCAGAAAGCACTGAAGTACATTAGTTATTCATCATGTACTGTACAGAAAAATAATCTGTCAATTCTTTATTTACAATGTCTAAAATTTACAGAGAAAAATCTGCACAAGAGTAATTAATCACTGTCCAGCTCTATTTACTGCTGTTGTTAGTTACTAAATGGGGCTCTCTGTCAAGAACTGATATTACTCAGGCTCACCAACCTGTTCGCTCTCCAAAGGCACAGAGTTTCAGGAAAAGAACTAAAAGTTCATTGCTTCTAGAACTCGTGTCCATGGTGCGGCACAAAATATAAAAGCCTTCCCAGTCCATTTTTTGCTATTGCCTCCTCTCAGAAGCAGATCATAAATAGAGAATTTGCAAACAAAGACTTTGGGGGAAGACACAAAGATACATTAGGAAAGGATGGAAATTCATTAAAGACGAGAGGATTGCTAATTATTCTCAGTGCATCCATGAGCCACTGTACAGCTAGGGCTCAATTGTGTTAGTGTCTTCTGGGAGAGACTCAAAATCATTCTCCAAGGATCAAGGAAGTTATTTGTGTTAAGAGCACCTACCTGTGTCTGACTCTCTGACATTATCACATTGCTCTGGTATCCTGCTAAGGGCTAAATATGAAGATGACTATGGAGGGGCAGCAGAAAATCTCTGAGTCAAGATTTTCACAATTTCCATCTGCTGATCATACGACCAATATGTTTATGTAAAAGAGAAAAGTGCTCTGGAAGAACCTTACATGGTCCAAAGCAGAATCATTGGCCATCCACATTTCATGTCCTTGACTTTCTCCTGACCTCTATACTTCCTTTTCCTTTGAGATCATTTCTGCATCCAGGGAAAGGAAACCCCTTCATTTTAGGCCTATCTCTGGGTCTTCATCGCTTTCATATACAGGTTCCCCAAAAATGGATCAATAGATGTTAGAGATCACTGTTGCTTGGGGTCCTCTTCCAATTCAATCCCTTTCACATGAATTCTCATCTCACCAGTTCCTTCTGGGAGAACTCAAGGTCAGACAGGTTTTTACACTTCTGAACCTTCTTAGATTCCAGTATCTGAAAATATGAACTCTCCATTCCTTTTTTTTATATCTAATAGATGGAAAATAAACTCAGCATAGCAGATGGGTGAGCCTAGTGGGAGTGACAGGAACTTACCCCCTAGAAAGGAATCCTGAAATGTTCCTAAATCAGGAATCTTATTTTCAATTATTTATCTCAATATACACATTTTACTGTTTTTCATGTAATAATTTTATACTACTTTAAAAATTATGTTAATACATTTTCTATCATGGAATGTTCTAATTCCTGTCATCATGTGGACTTTTGACAATAGACTACAACTATCAAATTATTAATGAATGATTAAAATGAAGGCTTCCATAACAAAAAGTTTGGAGAAGATTAATATAATTTTTGTGCTGGTTAGTTTTTTTCAGCTATGTTCATAGCAGGTTTATTTGTTTTTTTATTTATTTTTATTACTAGTTACATTTTATTAACTCTGTATTCCAGCTGTATCCTGCTCCTTCATTCTCTCCCAATCCCACCCTTCCTCCCTCATCTCGTCCCTGCCCCTTTCCAAGTCCACTGATAGTGGAGGACCTCCTCCCCTTTCATCTGACCCTGTTTTATCAGGTATCTTCAGGACTGGTTGCAAGGTCCTCCTCTGTGGCCTAGCAGGGCTACTCCTCCCTTGCGGGGTGAGGAGTTCAAAGAGTCCATCATTGAGTTCAAGTCAAGTTGGTTAGTTTTTATGTCAGCTTGACACAGGTCCTTTTGAAAGAGGAAGCCTCCATTGAGAAAATGTCTACCAGATTGTCCTGTGTGTAAGCCTGTGAGGCATTTTTTTTGACTGATGATTGACATGAGAGTGCCCAGTTCACTGTGAGCAGTGCCATCCCTGGGCTGGTGGTCTTGGGTGCTGTCAGAAGACAGGCTGAACAAGCCATGGGGAGCAAGAAAATAAGTAACATTCCTCCATGGCCTCTGGATAAGTTCCTGCCTCCAACTTCATGACTCCAGCATCTGCCCTGACTTCCCTCAGTGATGCATTGGAACTTGAGAGTTATAAGATGAAATAAGCCTTTTGCTCTCCAAGTTACTTTTGTTCACACTGTCTTATCACAGCGATAGAAGCCCTAAGACAACTGTTATAAAATACAAAAGAAAATTAGTCCAAACAATAATTGTGTGTGTGTTTCCTGTAGTCCATCTGCTTCTAGAGTATTCTGAAATGCCATATGGTCTACACTTAGCTACTTATTAAGCTATTCATTAAGCAAATTATGTTCCTAATAGGCTAAGAATATAGTTCCTTCTGAGGCTGATTTATATAAAGCATTCTACCCATTAACCCTTCAGTACAGAGGGAGGTGAAACCTTTTTAATGAGGTGCAGTTTAAGCAGAGTATATTTCCAATGCCATTCAGTCACATTCAGAGCCTCATGGTCATTCAAGCACACCCTCATGTTTCACTAGCTAGGTTCTGGAAAAAGGGCTGCCTAGCAGAGCTCACAGGGTTGCCAAGCAAAACTAGAGAAGAGGTTGTGTGTTGGCTAGGTTTAAGTCATTGGAAGGGAGGGAACCACAACTGGGAAATTACTTCCATAAGTAGGCAAGCCTGTAGTTTTTTTTTTCCTTAATTAGTGATTAATAGGGGAAGGCCCAGCACATTGTGGGTGGAGCCACGCCTTGGCTGGTGGTTCTGAGTTCTATAAGAAATCAAGCTGAGCAAGTCATGTGGAGCAGGCCAGTAAGCAGTACTTCTCCATGGCCTCTACATCAGCTCCTACCTCCAGCTCCTTCCTCCAGACTCCTGCCCTGTTTGAGTTCCTACTATGACTTCCTTCGATGATGAACGGTGATGAGGTGATGATGAAGTGTTAGCCAAATAAACTATTTTCTCCCCAAGTTGCTTTGGTCATGGAGTTTCATTACAGAAATAGTAACCCTTACTAGGACGGGTTGTCTGTCCTTTTAATCTCTAGAATATTATGAATGCAGATTCTTCAAATGCTTTGAAGAGGACCTAATGGATAAGGAGGCTGTGAATTCCTGGGCTTCTAGCAAACATCCTTCCCAAGCTTCCTTAATACAAAATCACTTAAGCAAGATCTTCACATGACAGAACCCAGGGTAGGAGCACTTCATGGATTTATGTCTACACATCAGTCAAGTGTGGCACATTTTTTTTTAAAGCCAAAACTCCTGTCTAGCTTTGTGGACAAGTCAGAGTACAAATAACAACTCTTTACCTTCCCTGCACCCAAGTCTGACAGTTTCAATGATCAAAAAAAAAAAAAAAAAACCAATCTAGTAATGAAAGAGACTAAGTATTCAAATGAGAAAGTTAGCAATGGAAGGGCTGGCATCCGGATGGTCCACAGAGAACTATGCTTGAAAGAACATTTATATTTATTTATTTATTTTAATTATTATTTGTTATCATTTATTCTCTTTGTATCTCGGCTGTAACCCCCTCCCTCAGCCCCTCCCTGTCCCATCCCCCCTCCTATGTCCCTCCCCTAGTCTACTGATAGGGGAGGTCTTCCTCCTCCTACTATCTGACCCTAGCCTATCAGGTCTCATCAGGATTGTCTTGATCCTCTTTCTCACCTAGTTCACCTAGTTCAGCCAACTCACCAGGGGTGAGTGATCCGAAGATTGACATTCCCCTATTTGAGGTTATTTGTCTTGTAAGGGGTTTTCTATGCCTTTTTAAAAATTTTGTTTTATAAAATTTTTATTTGTTAATATTAATTCTAGTGTATTTATTTTGTATCCCAGCTGTAGCCTCTTCCTTCATTCCCTCCCAATCCCACCCTCCCTCCCTCTGATAGGGGAGGTCCTCCTCCCTTTCCATCTGACCCTAGCTTATCAGGTATCATCAGGACTGGCTGCATTGTCCTCCTCTGTGGCCTGGCAAGGATGCTCCCCCATCAGGGGAAGGAGGAGTGATCAAAGAGCCAGCAACTGAGTTCATGTTTTAAAGGCAAGTGCAAACATGCCTTTAAAATATACAAGAACACTCTGTTCTTGTATGAGGCCTTGCTGCCCTCTGCTGGCAAGGTGAATGTAATATAAGAAGCAAAAATGGCTTTTTGTAGTTACTATTCAGAAATCTCCCCAGCCTTCTTCCCCAAGCTGCTTCACTGCCCTTTCTTTCCTGGATATACTTTCCTCTTCATCAGTTTCACTTCATTACAAGGGTTCATGTAAGTTTACCTCTAAGATTTCTATTTTTAACCTGAACTGCATCAGATACTGAATACCCAAATTTGAAATTCGCCTCTTTAAAATTTATTACAGGGGTCAGAGAGATGGTTCAGCAGATGAAAGGTACTTGTTGCAGAGCCTGACAACTGAGCTCAGCCTCCAGGAATCATACTGAGGAAGGAAAGAACTCTTGCTAGTTGTTCTCTAACCTCCACACGTGTGCTAGTGTTCATACGCACCCACATACACATTGGTGTGCATGCACCCACATGAATACAATAAACAAAGTATGTTAATTGTTGTTTCTATTCCATACTATATTAAGATTTGAGCTTCAGCCTGTAGTTGCAATCATTAAAGGCAGGTGCATCTAAAAAAACAGATAAACAGATATGGCATATATCTATATGAATGACATAAATCCTTATGTGGGCTAGGATGACCTAACACACACAAAAATCTCCTACCTTGTCCTGTTATGTTTGGTATTCTAATAGTTAGTACTCCTTGTTCTAAAAAAAAAGCAAAAGCAGAATGTGATACTAGACAGCCCTCCAGGATTCTGTGCATACTAGACTGCTGTAAGGACTGTATGCACACTCTCCCTCAAGAAAGTTGGTTCCAACCAAGAATATCACTGAGGCAATAAGATTCCTTATCTAAATCATATGAACACAATCTCCCATACAGTTTGCGTGGTTTCTTCAAAAAAACCCAATTCTCTTTATTCACTAATTTGCTTTCCATTAGTTGTCAGTTCTTAGTTACACACCTTTATTTATAACTTATGTCAGTTGTAATTTCTTAGCCACATGCCTTTGTTATTCATAACGTAACAATGTTACTGAACATGTCCTTGAAAACTTTGTCCTTGAACTTTGTCTTTTTAAACATAAAAAGATTATGAAGAGTACCGCTTTCTTAAAACTGAGTTGCTAATCATAAACGAGTGAATTAAATTATAATGTGGAGCTTGGAAAAGGTTGTTTATTTGCTTGTGTGTTTGGTAGTCTCAGCTGACACTAAACTCACTATGTAACCCCGGCTGGACTTGACCCTCATCATCTTCCTGCCTCAGCCTCCCAACAGCTGGGACTCCAGGCCTGTGCCACCATGCTCAACAGAAACTGTACTTTGAAAGTCTACAGTGCATTCTTTATTGGGAACTGTGGCTACATTGTTAAATGGTCACCACCCTTCTTAATCCTGCCTGACTATATGCATGTTACTGAGTTCTGGCTAATGTTATGGACTATCTTTTCCAGACTATCTCAGAAACTCCTTATGATCCATTTCTCAAACTACAGAGGTAAGGAAAGGGTGACAGAACTCAAGAGTAGAAGAGAACATCTCTTATAAGTGGATATTAGCCATATAACATAGTAAAATCATACTAAAATCTATAGTCCTAAAGAGCTAAACAGCAAGGAGGGCCCTAGGGAACATGCTTAATCCTCATTCAGAAGGGCAAACAGGATTGACATGGGAAGTAGGAGAAGACAAGGAACAGGACAGGTCCACAGAGGACCTCTGAAAGACACTACCCACCAGGGTATTGAAGGAGATTCTGAGAGTCATAGCCAAATTTTGGACAGAGTGCAGGGAAACTTATAAAAGAAGGGGGGGGGGAAGACCTAGAGGGGATGGGAATACCACAAAGAGAACAATAGAGTCAAAATACCTGGGCCCAGGGGGTCCTGCAGAGACCGTAAGGACCATTCACGGAGATAACCTAGAACCCCTGCACAGATGTAGCCTATAGCAGCTCAGTCTTCAAGTGGGTTCCCTAGTAAGGGGAAAGGGACTGTCTCTAACATTAATTCAGTGGCTGGCTCTTTGATCACCTCCCCCTGGGGAGTAAAGCCTTGCCAGGCCACTGAGGAAGATGATGCAAGGAGCCTTGATGAAACATGATAAGCTAGAGTCAGATAGAAGGGAAGGAGGTCTTCCCTTGTCTTGAGACTAGGGAAATGACATAGGAGGAGAAGAGGGAGGGTAGGTGGGACTGGGAGGAGATGAGGAAAGGGCTGCATGAGGAAGTGGGGATACAAAGTGAATAAATTATAATAAATAAATATGTAAAATGAATTAAATATTAAAAAAGAGTATGAGAGACCAAAGTGCATCTTGGACACTATTCCTGCATCTACCAGAGTGGACGCAGGACTAGCCACAGGATTATCATCATGGATTGCTGCAGCCATGAATCATCTGGAGGAATGGGCGGGCATGGGAGCGTTAGCAGGCCTTCTGGTGTTCGTCTCCTTGGTTTGCCTTATGCAAGATTAGAGTCTCACAACAGTGTAATGCAGCCATGATCATTCAGGCCTTTACAGCTATTGAAGCAGGACAGTCTCCCCAAGCATAGTTGGCTACCATAAAAAGCTAAAATGTTACGCTCAGGATGCGAGGCTAAGCACTGCACTCAGGGTCAGCCGCTTTTGACCCAAAGAAGAGCATGTCTGATTGCATGCGGGTTGATGCCCCAGGTCCCGCCTCTGAGAAAAAGCTATAGGACGGGTCTGATGCTCTTTGGGTGGATGACACCTAAATGAACATTGGTACAAAGTCCCAATTTATTTCTAATATCAGAGATCAGACCTCTACTCTTGCCTGATGCATCTAAAACAAAAAGGGGGAACTGTAGAGAGCTGCGGAATGCTATGCCTTAAAGATGGAGCTGGTTTCCACCTTCCACCTTCCCCATGGTGAGTGCTCTCTGTCACAAACAACTCCATTTTTGGCTAAAGCTGAGGATCTGGCTTGCTTCCATGTATGTGGACCTATCTGCATTGCCCATGAGGCATGCTGGGGTTGGCTACCCAGAGGCTATTTTATGCTGTGGGCTGGCTTTCCACAGGGTCAGAAGATTGTTCAAGGTTCCTGAATAAACTGCATTGAGAAGAAAAAAATAAAAAAAGAATGATTTTTACAGTTAAATATTTGGAAGAAAAATGTGAAGGAAAAGAAGTTTCATAAAAGTCATAGGAAACTCATCTTGGTATTCAGAACAGAACCATACTTACTGATTTACATACTGTCTACAGTTGTTTTCACACTATACTAGCAGAGATGAAATAGTTGAGATAGAGACTATCATTTGTCAACAAATGCTGATGCATTTTCAACCTGACAATTCAAAAGAAAGTCCTCACAGTTGGCTGTGCAATGAGCTAGGAGAAGCCTGAGTCTCTGGGTCACTAAAAGAAATGTTTTCTACCAAAGAGACTTACTCATGGGGAGGTTATGTAGAGAAAGAAGCATTTGTCTATGACCATCTTTTCTAGACCACACCTGATATAGAAAGCTAAGCAGGATACACCTTGGTTAGTGCTTGGATGTGAGAACGTGGCATTCGTACACTATTCCTCCCAGGTTTGAGTTACCAAAATGATACCAAGATACTTATTATTATATGCCGTCCGTAGGCTAGGGAAGAATGATAAATTAAGTAAAGAAGGGGTAAGAATATGTATATTTAAAGAAACACCATATTGTATTTTGTGTTCACAAATTTTTTTTAGTCAAGTAAATTTCAGTACCATGTTTTAAAACATTTGCAAAATATCAGCTTTTTACCACTAGGTGGTGCTGAAATGCAATTTCATTAAGGTGGAACCCCCCCCCAAAAAAAAAAACTATCTCAAGGTACACTCTATAAAAAAGATAAGATATACACGAAGGACCCTCCAAAAAGTTGGTCATTTTTGTATTTAATATAACTATTCTTATCTAACGTCCAAAATAAAATCTCATTTCAAAAAACATAATGTTGGTTTGATAATTATTTAAAGTTTGAGAAGTGTGAGCCTTAATCTTTTACTGCTAAGCAATCTCTCCAGCCCTTCATCATTATTTAAACCATACAAAATTGGTTCTACTCTTATGATTATGGGTCCTGCTCTACTCAGAAAAAAATAAGGCCCTAAAAATCTTGGTTTACAGAACATCAGCAGTTCTGTCTAGTTCTCAAGTAGTTTCTCTACTTCACTGACACAATATCTTGGAGTTATTTTGTGATTCTTGCCTTACTTTGAGTAAAGAAATCTGGCATCCTTAACAAAAATCTATTAACTGTGAATCAGAGAAAGAATAAGGGATGAACTCTGCAGCTATAAAAGAAATGTCTAACAGTCTGGGTGGTTTGGAAAGATTAGTGTGGTCTGGACAAAGAACTGGAAGATTGAAGTGATGAAAAGGGGGCACCAATTAGATTGCCTCATTCAGAAGAAATAGACTCAGGAGAATGACAACTCTAATTTCTGTGGTGAACAAAACTTATTTATGGCACCTAGATCAACTGATTTGCATTTAAATATATTTGCATTTAAATATTTGTGATATATTCAAGCTGAACAGCAAAAACTTTAATTTGTCACTGTTGTTCTGAAGATCTCTTTTGAGCTGGAATTTAAAACAGGTGGCTATGGCTCACCCAAAATAGTTCCATATTTTTTGGCAACATGTAAGTCTTCCTGGCCAACTAGTTGATGAGATTTCTTCATTGTGTATCTGTACATGGCTTTTGTCCATATCCTTTTGAGGTCCTGCTTCAGTTGCTTTTCCTATGCCTCTGCAACATTCGTCATCTCATGATGTAATGGACATCAAGCCTGGTGGGATACAGTGTAGTGAGCAAAGTGAGCCAACCACAAGCACATAGGGCAGAAGTGACACAGTCAATGACCCTCCTAGCATCTCAGCACTCATAGTGCTGGTGCATTCTAATGTCATACTACTGGAGAAGGAGAGAGTCAGTGGGGTTGAGAGAGAGAGGAAGGGAGGGATGGAGGGGAGAGAGAGACAGAGACAGACAGAGACAGACAAACAGAGAGAAAAAGAATGAGATTATAGCCCATCGCCTGGAAAGATATGCATCACAGTGACAGCTGATACATTTTTTCCCCTCTACTGCTCCATACTCCTACTCCTCTATCTGTATCACCAAGATAAACTCCTTCTACTTAATACTGGGACTCAGACCCCACTTTGGGAAAGTTTCCACACAGATCATGCTAAGTTCCAGAGGCAAATGTTGTCTTTCCTTTTTGAACAACAGCTATCAAGAAAGATGATAAATCCTTTTTTAAATAAAGATAGTTATTAAACTTAGAATTTAAAAAAAATATTTTTTAATTCCAGTTTATTCACTTTGTATTCCAGCTGTAGTCCCCTCCATAATCCCCTCCCAATCCCACAATCACATCATCATTTCCTCATCTCCTCTCATGCCCATCTCCAAGTCCACTGATAAGGGAGGTCCTCCTCCCCTTCCATCTGACCCTAGCCTATCAGATCTCATCAGGACTGGATATATTATCTTCCTTTGTGGCCTAGTAAGGCTGAGAACCACCACACACACACCCCCCACGCTCAGGGCAAGGTGGTCAAAGAGCCAGCAACTGAGTTCATGTCAGAGACAGTCCCTGTTCTCCTTACTAGGGTACCCACTTGGAGACTGAACTGCCATGGGCTACATCTTTGCAGGAGTTCTAGGTTATCTCCATGAATGGTCCTTGGTTGGACTATTAACCTCACAAAAGACTCCTGGGCCCAGAATTTTTGGTTCTGTTGCTCTCCTTGTGGAGTTCCTGTTCCCTCCGGATCTTTCTATCTCCCCCGTCTTTCAGAAGGTTTCCTGTACTCTTCCCAAAGTTTGGTTATGACTCTCAGCATCTGCTTTGATACCCTGCTGGATAGTCTTTCAGAGGACATCTGTGGTAGGTTCCTGTCCTGTTTCCTGTTTTCTCCTTCTTCCAATGTCTGTACCATTTGCCATTCTGAATGAGGATTCAACACCTTACTCAAGGTACTCCTTCTTGCTTAGCTTCTTTAGGTGTACAGATTTTAGTGTGATTATCGCAAATTATATGTCTACTATCCACTTATATGTGAGTATATACAATGTGTGTCTTTCTGCTTCTGGGATACCTCACTCAGGAAAATATTTTCTAGTTCTCACCATTTGCCTGCAAATTTCATGATTTCCTTTCTGAGTTGTATTCCATTGGATAAATGTATCACATTTTCTGTATCGGTTCCTCAGTTGAGGGACATCTGGATTGTTTCCCGATTCTGGCTATTACGAATAAAGCTGCTGCAAACATGGCTGAGCAAATGTCTTTGTTGTATACTTGGGCATATTTTGGATATATGCCTAGGAGTAGTATAGCTAGATCTTGAGGAAACACTATTCCAATTTGTCTGAGAAAGTGCCAGATTGATTTACAAAGTGGTTGTATAAATTTACATTCCTACCAGCAATGGAGGAGGGTTCCCCTTTCTTCACATCCTCTCTAGCATGTGTTGTCATCTGAGTTTTTGATCTTAGCCATTCTGGTGGGTGTAAGGTGAAATCTTAGGGTATTTTTAATTTGTATTTCCATGATGACTAAGGATGCTGAGCATTTCTTTAACTGTTTCTCTATCATTCTATATTCCTCTATTGAGAATTCTCTGTTTAGCTCTGTACCCCCATTTTTAATCGGATTATTTAATTTGTTGCTGTTTAACAACAAATTGAGTTATTTATATATTTTGAATATCAGCCCTCTGTCAGAGATAGGGTTGGTGAAGATTCTTTCTCAATCTGTAGGCTGTCGTTTTGTTTTGATGACAGTGTCTTTGCTTTACAGAAGCTTTTCAGCTTCATGAGGTCCCATTTATTGATTGTTGATCTTAGAGACTGTGCTGTCGGTGTTCTGTTCAGGAAGTTGTCTCCTGTGCCAATGAGATCTTCCCCACTTTTTTCTTCTAACTGATTTAGCTTGTCTGGCTTTATGTTGAGGCCTTTGATCCACTTGGTCTTTAGTTTAGTGCAGGGTGATAAGTATGGATCTATTTGCATTTTCTACTTCTAAACATCCAGTTAAACCAACACCCTTTGTTGAAGATGTCTTTTTTTTTTCCATTGTTTTGGCATCCTTCTCAAAAATATTTATCCATAGGTGTGTGGTTTTATTTTGGGGTCTTCTGTTTGATTCCATTCATGACCAGTCTGTTTCTGTGCCAGTACCATGAAGTTTTTATTACTGTTGTTCTATAGTATAGCTTGATATCTGAGATGGAGATACCTCCAGAAGATCTTTTATTGTAGAGGATTGTTTTAGCTAGCATAGGTTTTTTGTTATTCCATATGAAGTTGAAAATTTTTCTTTCAAGGTCTGTAAAGAATTGTGTTGGTAATTTAATGGGAATTACATTGAATCTGTAGATTGCTTTTGGTAAGATGGCCATTTTTACTGTTAATCCTTCCAAGCCATGAGCATGGTAGATCTTTCAATCTTCTGATATCTTCTATTTCTTTCTTCAAAGACTGGAAGCTTTTTTTTTTTTTTCATACAAGTCATTGACTTGCTTGGTTAGAGTTACACCAAGGTACTTTATGTCTTTTGTTGCTATTGTGAAGGGTGATGTTTCCCTAATTTCTTTCTCAGCCCAATTTGTCTTTTGTATACAGGAGGGCTACTGATTTTTTTGAGTTAATTTTGTATCCAGCCACTCTGCTGAAGGTGTTATCAGCTGTAGGAGTTCCCTGGTAGAACTGATATTTGAATGTGTACTATGTGATGTTTAGTGAGGATAAATGCTATATATGAGCTATTTCAAATAATATCACTATAGGATTTCAGAGGAAAACAAATGAATTTAGCAAATATATCTCTTTCAAAGGAAAGCCTCTAAATTTCTATATTTGAATCCAATGATTCTGTTCATCTGGAGCAGATACGATGTGCTATCACCATCACAAATCTTTCCGACCCAGATTTTCTTTTCTCAGAGAATCTGTTCCCAAATACCTCCTCTGTTCTTTTGCCAAAGAAAGAGAACATTCTATTTTGGCTGGTGTCAACCCACCTCAAATAAATATTATTGTTGCCCAGTCTGTTTACAGTTTCAAATGGCTACGTGACAAAATCCAGGTCTGTTAGAAACTATAGAATCTGTCTTAAGATATAGTAAATAGAAGGTCATGAGGGAGGGGCAAGATGGCGGCGCCTGGAGGACTCTCATTCTGAGCAGCAGCACAGCAGGATCAGCACAGTGAACAGCAATCAGAACTCTCGGCCATAAAACACAGTCATTGTGTTTCCCAGGTGAGAGGATACCCCACGGTGGGGGATTCAATCAGCTTTTAACTCACCCGGCTAAACCGCGGAAGAGATCCCAGTTCTGCCAGAGGCTTGGCTGCCGGCCGCCAGCCCCAGCCCCAGCCCAGAGCCACAAGCCAGTGTCTCTGGTCACGTTCCCAGACTGAACCTTGGGCACCACACTATCAGAGACTGGAATTTTCAGTCGAGAGATAACCCCAGGGTACAGGAAACGATTGGGACCGGCCTTAGGTCACCCAGACATCCCCTGGAAAAGACTCTGGCGGGTTCCACGGGCACCCCAGGAGCCAGCCCGGAGCCAGAGCCGGGGACCCAGGTTCCGGCACAGAGCCCTGCCTGCCTGCGCGCCTGATTCGCCGCCAGAGATAGCACTCAGCTCACCCCCAACCTGAAAAGGTCCCCGGAAAATTACCCAGCTTAGGGAGCCACTCAGGCTCCCAAAAGCCGCAAAGGCAGACACAGGCAGTTTCTGCGCACCAGACAGCTGGCAGAGACTGAGCCGCCATCACACAGCTGTGCTCCAGGCACAGGCAAATTTCTGTGGCCAGCCAGCTGGCGGACACTGAGCAGTGTGCACCAGGGCAAAAAAAGACACTAGGAGTCCGTGTCTCCAGAGAATCCACGGGGAAGGAAGGAAACTGTACTGATCTAAATCACCCAATCCTTCCCTAGAAAAAGTCTAGCAGTCTAGTGGGGCCGAGGCGCCAGCACTCAGCTGTGCTCCAGACACAAGCACAAACAATTGAGGTGTGCCTGATGTCCAACTGGGTCACAGCAGCTGATCATTAAATTTGCAACAAGAAACCCAGAAACAGAGCAGCTGCCCTCAGGACTTCCCTGGGTGAGAGGAGAACCCTCTCGACTAACAAAGACCACAGTTACCACTCAGGTCTATATCCCTGAGGTGAGCAACTCCTGAAAAAACACCAGCCATCCAGGGACTATACCCAAAAAGCTGAGAAGACATCCTTCAGGAAAAACCAGCTTTCTGCAAAGGGGATTCTCTCCACCACAGGATCCCCAGGAACCACCAGAAAATAACCCCAAACTCCTAAGATAACACAATGGGTAGAGGCCAGCGTAAAAGCTCAAGCAACAAAAGACAGAGCAATATGGCATCTCCAGAACCCAGTTACCCAGGGGCAAATAGCCCTGGACACCCCACCATAACTGAAATCCAAGAAGATGACCTAACAAGTATGCTCATGAAGATGATAACAGAGGAAACAAATAAGATTCGTAAAGACATAGAGGAAGATAAACTCAAACAGAATATTGCCATCCGTAAAGAAATAGAGGAAGCTGCAGCCAAACAGTTTATGGCCTTTAGAAAGGAAATGCTTAAAACACTGAATGAAATGATAGAAACAGAGTTGAAGGAACTAAAAGAAAAACAGGAAAGTACAATCAGACAGGTGAAGGAAGTAAACAAAACAACTCAAGACCTGAAGATAGAATTGGAAAAATTAAAGAAAACACAAATGGAAGAAATAATGGAAAGGAAGTATCTAGGGAAGAAAACAGGAACTACAGAGGTAAGCATAACCAACAGACTAAAAGAGATGGAAGAAAGAATCTCAGGTGTAGAAGATACAATGGAAGAAATCGATGTATCTGTCAAAGAAAATGTTAAATCCAAAAAATTCCTGACACAGACCGTCCAAGAAATGCAAGACAATATGAAAAGACAAAACCTAAGAATAATAGGTATAGAGGAAAAAGAAGACTCCCTTCTCCAAGGCCCAGAAAATATTTTCAACAAAATCATTGAAGAAAATTTCCCCAAGCTAAAGGAGAGGCCAATTAGAGTACATGAGGCCTACAGAACACCCAACAAATTTGACCAGAAAAGAAAATCCTCCCGCCACATAATAATCAAAACAGTAAGTATACAGAACAAAGAAAAAATACTAAAAGCTGCAAGGGAAAAAGGCCAAGTAACATATAATGGCAAACCCATTAGAATCACACCTGACTTTTCAACAGAGACTATGAAAGCCAGAAGGGCCTGGACGGATATCATGCAGACCCTAAGAGAACACAGATGTCAGCCCAGGCTACTATACCCAGCAAAACTCTCAGTCCTCATAGATGGAGAAAACAAGATATTCAATGACAAAAACAAATTTCAACAATACCTACAAACAAATCCAGCATTACAGAAGACACTGGAAGGGAAAATACAACCCAAGAAAGCTAGCTACATTCAAGAAAACACTGGAAATAAATAACCTCACTTCAGTAAAACAAAAAGCAACCAAGCACACAACCTGATGACCACAGCCAACATCAAAATCAAGAGATCTAACAGCCACTGGTCATTAATCTCTCTCAACATCAATGGACTCAACTCTCCAATAAAAAGACACAGATTAACAGAATGGATACGTAAACAAAACCCAGCAATCTGTTGCATACAAGAAACACATCTAAGACACAAAGATAGACATTACCTGAGGGTAAAGGGTTGGAAGACGACTTTCCAAGCAAACGGACCCAAGAAGCAAGCAGGAGTAGCCATTCTAATATCTGATAAAATAGACTTTCAACCAAAATTAATCAAAAGAGATGGGGAAGGACACTTCATACTCATCAAGGGAAAATTCCACCAGGAAGACATCACAATCCTGAACATCTATGCCCCAAATACAAGGGCACCCACATTTGTGAAAGAAACATTGATAAAATTTAAAGCACATATAGATCCACACACATTAATAGTGGGAGACTTCAACACCCCACTCTCAAAAAAGGACAGGTCAACCAAACAGAAATTAAACAAAGAAACAATGTCTCTGACAGAGGTCATGAATCAAATGGACCTAACAGACATTTACAGAACTTTACACCCAAACACAAAAGAATTTGCCTTCTTCTCAGCACCTCATGGAACCTTCTCCAAAATAGACCACATAGTGGGTCACAAAGCAAGCCTCAACAGATACAAGAAGATTGAAATAATCCCATGTATCTTGTCTGATCACCATGGAATAAAGCTGGACCTCAACAATAACAGAAATAACAAAAAGCCTACACACACATGGAAACTGAACAACTTGTTACTAAATGACAGCTGGGTCAGGGAAGAAATAAAGAAAGAAATTAAAGTCTTTCTAGAAATCAATGAAAATGAAGACACAACATACCCAAACTTGTGGGACACAATGAAAGCAGTGCTAAGAGGAAAGTTCATAGCACTAAGTGCCTTCAAGAAGAAATTTGAGACAGCTCATTCAAGCACCCTAATGGCTCACTTAAAAACCCTAGAAAAAGAAGAAGCAGAGACACCAAGAAGGAGTAGACGGCTGGAAATAATCAAACTCAGGGCTGAAATCAATCAATTGGAAACAAATAAAACAATTCAAAGAATCAATGAAACCAAGAGCTGGTTCCTTAAGAAAATCAACAAGATCGACAAACCCTTAGCCAGGCTAACTAAAAGGCAGAGAGACACCACCCAAATCAACAAAATCAGAAATGAAAAGGGGGATATAACTACAGACACTGAGGAAATCCAAACAATCATTAGGACTTACTTCAAAAGTCTATATGCCACAAAATTTGAAAATCTAAATGAAATGGACAATTTTCTTGATCGATTTGACTTACCAAAGCTGAACCAGGACCAGGTAAATCAACTAAATAGACCTATATCCCCCAAAGAAATAGAAGCGGTCATCAAAAGTCTCCCATCCAAAAAAACCCCAGGACCAGATGGCTTCAGCGCAGAATTCTACCAGACCTTCAAAGAAGAGCTAACACCAATTCTCTTCAAACTATTCCACAAAATAGAAACAGAAGGAATATTACCAAATTCATTCTATGAAGCCACAGTCACCTTGGTACCTAAACCTCACAAAGACTCAACAAAGAAAGAGAATTTCCGGCCAATCTCCCTTATGAACATTGATGCAAAAATACTTAATAAAATACTTGCAAACCGAATCCAAGAACACATCAAAGATATTATCCACTATGACCAAGTAGGCTTCATCCCAGGTATGCAGGGGTGGTTCAATATACGGAAATCCATCAATGTGATCCACCATATTAACAAACTGAAAGAAAAAAACCACATGATAATCTCCCTAGATGCTGAAAAAGCCTTTGACAAAATCCAACATCCATTCGTGTTCAAAGTATTGGAGAGATCAGGGATACAAGGCACATATCTAAACATAGTAAAGGCGATATACAGCAAGCCTATAGCCAACATCAAACTGAATGGTGAGAAACTTAAAGCAATCCCACTGAAATCAGGGACAAGACAAGGCTGCCCACTCTCTCCATATCTCTTCAACATAGTGTTGGAAATCCTTGCTAGAGCAATAAGACAGTTGAAGGAGATCAAGGGGATACAAATTGGAAAGGAAGAAGTCAAATTATCACTATTTGCAGATGATATGATAGTATACGTGAGTGACCCCAAAAACTCTACCAGGGAACTCCTACAGCTGATAAACACCTTCAGCAAAGTGGCAGGATACAAAATTAACTCAAAAAAATCAGTAGCCCTCCTGTATACAAAAGACAAAAGGGCTGAGAAAGAAATTAAGGAAACAACACCCTTCACAATAGCCACAAATGACATAAGGTACCTCGGAGTAACCCTAACCAAGGAAGTCAAAGACTTGTATGAAAAAAATTTCAAATCTCTGAAGAAAGAATTAGAAGAAGATATGAGAAGATGGAAAGATATCCCATGCTCATGGCTTGGTAGGATTAACATAGTAAAAATGGCCATCTTACCAAAAGCAATCTACAGATTCAATGCAATGCCCATCAAATTACCAACACAATTCTTTACAGACCTGGAAAGGAAAATTCTCAACTTCATATGGAATAACAAGAAACCCAGAATTGCTAAAACAATCCTCTACAATAAAAGATCTTCTGGAGGTATCTCCATCCCTGATCTTAAGTTGTACTATAGAGCAACAGTTTTAAAAACTGCATGGTACTGGCATAGAAACAGAATGGTGGATCAATGGAACCGAACAGAGGACCCAGAAATAAACCCACACACTTATGGACACCTGATCTTTGACAAAGATGCCAAAACCATACAATGGAAAAAAGATAGCATCTTCAACAAATGGTGCTGGTCTAACTGGATGTCTACATGTAGAAAACTGAAAATAGATCCATACTTGTCACCCTGCACAAAACTGAAGTCCAAGTGGATCAAAGACCTCAACATAAAACCAGACACATTAAATCGGCTTGAAAAAAAAGTGGGAAATACCCTAGAACTCATTGGTACAGGGGAAAACTTCCTGAACAGAACACCAACAGCACAGGCTCTAAGAGCAACAACCAATAAATGGGACCTCATGAAACTAAAGAGCTTCTGCAAAGCAAAGGACACCGTCATCAAAACAAAGCGACCACCTACAGATTGGGAAAGAATCTTCACCAACCCTTTATCTGACAGAGGACTCATATCCAGTATATATAAAGAACTAAAGAAGCTGAAAAGCAGCAAACCAAGTAATCCACTTAAAAAATGGGGAACAGAGCTAAACAGAGAATTCTCTGTAGAGGAATACCGAATGGCAGAGAAGCACTTAAAGAAATGCTCAACCTCACTAGCCATTAGGGAAATGCAAATCAAAACAACCCTGAGATTTCACCTTACACCCATGAGAATGGCAAAGATCAAAAACTCAAGTGACAACACATGCTGGAGAGGTTGTGGAGAAAGGGGAACCCTTCTCCACTGCTGTTGAGAATGTAAACTTGTACAACCACTCTGGAAATCAATCTGGTGCTTTCTCAGACAACTAGGAATAGCGCTTCCTCAAGATCCAGCCATACCACTACTGGGCATATATCCAAAAGAGGCTCAAGTACACAAAAAGGACATTTGCTCAACCATGTTTGTAGCAGCTTTATTTGTAATAGCCAGAAGCTGGAAACAACCCAGATGCCCCTCAACTGAAGAATGGATGCAGAAATTGTGGTACATCTACACAATGGAATATTACTCAGCAATGAAAAATAAGGAAATCATGAAATTTGCAGGTAAATGGTGGGATCTGGAAAGGATCATCCTGAGTGAGTTGTCCCAGAAGCAAAAAGACACACATGGTATATACTCACTCATATAGACATACAACATAGGACAAACCCACTAAAACCTGTGCATCTAAAGAAACTAAGCAAGAGAGAGGACACTAACTAAAACGTCCAATCCCCATCCAGAAAGGCAAAGAGGATGGACATCAGAAGAAGAAGAAAACAGGAAACAACCTAGGAACCTACCACAGAGGGCCTCTGAAAGCCTCTGCCCTTCAGACTATCAAAGCAGATGCTGAGCCGGATGGGCAACTGTTGGGCAGGTGAACGGAATTTTAGGTAAGAACTAGGAAATAGTAAGAGCTGGAGAGGACAGGGTCTCCACAAGGAGAGCAACAGAACAAGAAAATTTGAACATAGGGAACTTCCCAGAGACTCATACTCCAACCAAGGACTATTCATGGAGATAACCTAGAACCCCTGCACAGATGTAGCCCAGGGCAGTTCAGAGTCTAATTGGGTTACATAGTAATGTGAAGAGGGACTGCCTCTGACATAATCTGATTGGCCTGCTCTTTGATCACCTCCCTCTGGGGGGGAGCAGCCTTACCAGGCCACAGTAGAGGACAATACAGCCACTTTTGATGTGAACTGACAGACTAAGATCAGAAAGGAGAGGAGAACCTCCCCTATTAGTGGACTTGGGGAGTGGCATGCAAGCAGAGGGAGGAGGGAGGGTGGGATTGGGAGGAGAGGAGGGAGGGGCTTATGGGGGGATGCAGAAAGAATAAAGTGTAATTGATGAAAAATTTAAGAAAAAAGGGAAAAAAATAATTTAAGAACCTTAAATGACTTTCAAAATTGGAGGAAAACATGGAGTTAGTCAATTGGCATGGAGCATATCTCGCCCCTGGGGGCAACGGTCTCCTGAACCTACTCAGACCTCGGACACCACCACTGCTAGTTCTAGAACTGACGCAGGATGTTCCAACGAGGGGCTAAGGCTTCTCATAATATTTCCTATAAGCCCACACCTGTTTGTCTATATCCCCCATTTTTATTCATTATTAGCCAGATAGAGCCAAGTAATTGTGGTATTGATACTTGCTTTTTTGCCCAATGCTGGAATGCTAGTAAATTTAGGTATGCCCTGGTTACTCGCATGCCTCACTGGGTGCCTGTGCCCATTGATGCCCCTCACGCTATGACTCTCTTCAGACAGAAAAGGGATCTTGGAACTACAGCCACCATTGTTACTACCATCTCATTGACGGCTGTTGGAGCTACCACCAGGGCATTAGCCATGAGTCATACTGGGCAGACTGCTCAGACCCTGAATAATCATTTAGCCAATGTAGCTCATGCCTTAGTTGTACATAAAGGAATTAATGCTCAACTAAAAGGAAGCTTGATGGTGTTCAATCAGAGGATTGACCTCTTGCAGGAGCAAATTGATACCCTATGGCAAATCGCTCAACCTGGCTGTCAATGAAAGTATGCTGGACTTTGTGTCACTAGCATACAACATGAGAATTTTTCCTGTGCTGCAAATCTGTCTAAACAATTGTCGAGCTATATTTTAGGTAATTGGACTGGAGAATTCGATACTACGATGGAGCAGCTGAGAGTGGCCATTGTCACAGTAAATTCTACCAGAGTGGACGCAGGACTAGCCACAGGATTATCAACATGGATTGCTGCAGCCATGAATCATCTGAAGGAATGGGCGGGCATGGGAGTATTAGCAGGCCTTCTGGTGTTGGTCTCCTTGGTTTGCCTGTGGTATATATGCAAGATTAGAGTCTCAGAACAGTATGATGCAGCCATGATCATTCAGGCCTTTACAGCCATTGAAGCAGGACATTCTCCCCAAGCATGGTTGGATACCATAAAAAGCTAAAATGATACGCTCAGGATGTGAGGCTAAGCACTGCACTCAGGGTCAGCCACTTTGGACCCAGAGAAGAGCATGTCTGGTTGCATGCGGGTTGATGCCCCAGGTCCCGCCTCTGAGAAAAAGGTATCAGAGGGGTCTGATGCTCTTTGGGTGGATGACACCTAAATGAACATCTGTACAAAGTCCCAATTTATTTCTAATATCAGAGATCAGACCTCTACTCTTGCCTGATGCGTCTAAAACAAAAAGGGGGAACTGTAGAGAGCTGCGGAATGCTATGCCTTAAAGATGGAGCTGGTTTCCGCCTTCCACCTTCCCGATGGTGAGTGCTCTCTGTCACGAACAACTCCATATTTGGCTAAGGCTCAGGATCTGGCTTGCTTCCATGTATGTGGACCTATCTGCATTGCCCCCGTGGCACGCCTGGGTTGGCTACCCAGAGGCTATTTAAGCTGTGGGCTGGCTTTCCCCGGGGTCCGAGGATTGTTCAATGTTCCTGAATAAACTGCATTGAAAAAAAAAAGAAAGAAATAAAAAAAAAAAGATATAGTAAATATCAGTTGGGCTGTTTGCCACCAACCAAACTGCTAGCAATATTTTGATACATTTTTGGTTGTTGCAACTAGGGAGTGCTACTGGCATTAGGTGCAAGGAGAGCAGTGATATGACTAAACACCCTACAATGAATAAGAGAGACCTCCACCAAGAATGCACCTTACCCAAAGGACCATAGTATCATCACTGTAAAACTCCACATTAATCTCTAGAATAGAAACAAGTATTTAGAAGGCTCCTAGTTATTTCAAGCTTTGGCACTGAATCTAAGTGTCTTTTGCTTCCCTGGTATCTACAGAGGAAAATGCCATGCACAGGACCCCTTTACATTCTTATACTGAGTGCTCAAAAGGCATATATTTTTGTGAGGTTTTATCTGTTGTTATTGTAAAATTAGGAATTAAAATTGAAACTGTGTGCATGTGTGTTGCTATGTGTGGAGGATGTTCATGTACATGTGTGTATGTGCAGGTGAAGGGCAGAGATGAATCTCATCTCAGGCATCACTCCTCAGGTGCCAGCCATCTTTTATTTTATTTTTTAACATATCAGAATAGAAAGAACTGGAAGGAGTAGAAAGAGAGGAATACAGAATATATTGTGTGAGAAAATGGAGAACTGGAAGGAATGGAGAAGGAGGGGAGCACAGAATGTGTTGTGTGAGACAAAACTATTTTCAATAAAAGGAAATAATTTTTAAATGAATATTTCATAAATTAAAAAAAATGGTGTGTGCCATCATGTTCGGCTCTTTTATGTAGGTTTTGGAGAATCAAACGCCAGTCCCCATACTTATTTAAAAGCATTTTATCAACAAAACTACCTCCCTAGCCTGTGAACTGAGAATGCTTTAAAACACAAAATGACATTTCTACAGGTGTCAGCATGACATCATCACATACTAGAATATACTAGTGCAAAGAAGCACATAGTGTTAGAAAAACTCAACTTTACACCTGGGAGAATGAGAATAAAAAAAAAAAACACAAATAATCTCTTCATGTTGTTATGAAAAAGTTTTGGTTTTTTTAATGTATGACCGAAGGCTAGCCTAGAATTGACTAGTCCAATGTGGCCTTGAACTCCAAATTCTGGTGACTCAGTTTCCCAAGAGCTATGATTATAAGTATGTGCCACTATGCCGAAATGAAAAAAATCTTGATATCAAGAAACTCCTAGGGGCAACAAATCCTCAAGAGTTCCTCAGACAACACCTTGAGAACCATAGAACTGATGTCACTAGATTAAAGGCTCAGCCGTTAGATATTCTGGTGCTCTTTTTTGTTGTTGTTGTTGTTGTTCTTGTTGCAAAAAGTGTGTGCGGTGTAGTGTTCTGGGGGCTCTTCTTCTTGTAAACATGTGTCAATATGGGGTACCTGTCTCAACAACATGGACACACACACACACACACACACACCATTTATAAATTAGTGTGCCAATGTTCTCTCTTATAACTTCTCTAAGACACAAAAAGCATACAAGAAAGAAAAACAATTTCTGTTATGATAACAATGAACAATGACTTTTTGATTTTTTAATACTGAAAATGTGAGCTGAATCAGTATATTGATCCTGGAGTCATATTTTAAAAGTGCTCATTCCCTTTTTCTTGTCATCTGAGACATTTGTAGCTACCAGAAGATATTCATCTCATGTCTCATCAATACAATCTTAGTAAATTTGGTAATAAACGTGGCCATTGACATCTTAAATTGTCTCTCCTTGGTTTCCCTCACCCTTCACAGTTGGATACCTGCCAATAAAATTTCCATCTGAGAGAAGAGCAATATAAGCTTTCCTCCGGAAAATCAATTGCCTAATGCAGCATTTTTGCTTTTTTTTTTTTTTTCCTGAGATTGCAGGAGCAAGTCAGGAATTTTGTAATCTTTCTTGTAATAAATAAAAAATCCAAAATCCAAGCTAAAATTCAAATCTCAAAATGTGTATAATAGTAACCAGATATCGAATGTCTCATATACAGAATTATGTATTAGTGTAGAGTGCTACCTTCCAAGCATGACAGCCATTATCTTTTTTCATCAAAACGGCTGTGATTGCTCACAAAAGAACCTCAAGATATTCTTTCCTGATACTCTCACACAGAGGGAGGGAATAAAGTGGTCATCACCTGAGATTTCAGCTCCTCCCTTTCCTACCTTCTGACGGTTCAAATTTGATCTGACCTAAGCTTTAAAGTGGTCTTGGCAAATGGTAGGGGATATAGAATGTGGGAGATTTATTGAAGCTTCTCCATCTCTGCAGATATGGAGAAGCTGTCATCCATGCTCGCATGAGACTTTCCAGTGATGCAGTGGTTTTGGAGTCACCCACACCTTTCTAAGTAACTCCTTATCCATGCTCTTGCAAGTAAGCCCAATAAACTCACAGGTTAGGCAAGCTGAACTTGGGTGGAATTGTTTCTTTTATCTGTCATCAGGACCCTATCTGAGTATACATTATTATTATTATTATTTTTTTGTATCTCCCCAGGAAGAGTTCATGCAACACAGGGACTATCTTCGGATTAAGATATTTGTAAGTGGAAACCAAAGTGGAAACCAGCAGGCTTTTAAGATAAGGATTCTTTTTTTTTTTTTTTTTTTTTTTTTAGTATTTAATATTAAAAATACTGGATGTTGTAAAGATCATTTTCAACATCATTTTCCCCATTTATTAATGATTGCACACCTAGTTTTAGTTTAGATTCCTTGAGACTAATTGTTAAGGTCTGTATGTGAAATGTCCTACACAGGCTCACATGTTTGAAGAATGAATCTCCAATAGGTGGAAGCTTTGAGATGGAAGGCATGGTTGATGGAGGTTGGGCAACAGGAGTGCTCCTGTAAGAGCCTTGTCCACCTTTGTGGTCCCAGCTCTCTGCTTTCTGGTCCATAGAATGTGTTGCAAGTTCAGAAATGAATCTGAGGTCCCCTTTTTTTCCATTGGGGAGTGTCCTGTCACTCCCCACCATACTATACCATACTATATTATACTATACCATACCATACCATACCATACCATACCATACCATACCATACCATACCATTCTCCAGTAGTTTGTTCTGGGTTGTGACAATAAAAATTGTCTCTAAGTTTTACAAAATTAGCCTTGTTTAAGAATCACTGATAGGTCCATCAAATTATTATCCAACTGTCTGACAAACTGGTTATTGAGGCAATGAATTTAGGAATAGCACACTACTTTTTGGGCAGGACCTCATGGCAGCTTCTTTCATTCTTAGGAATCAGGTTTAAAACTGTTTAAAAATATACAGGAAAGGAAACTTCCTTGACTGTGCAGAGCTGCCTGTGAGTGACAGATGCAAATCCCTTAACTATTCACAAAGGCATCACCTCAGATGCTTAGCGGTAAATAAGTGTCCCCATCCTCGCATAAAATTCAACCCTCAGGCCCCAGAGCAGAATTCCCATAACTCAACCAGAATAAGCAATCTAACCTCAAAAAGTGTCCACAACAAAAATATTTTAGCTGAGGGCCTAAGTGCAACCTCCACTATTTTCAGGACTCTGAGGATAGAGAATTAAAGGTGGTTTTTATTCTGAATATGGAGAACACAGAACTCCAAATCTGAGTGACCCTAACTTTATACTCTCCCTCCCCCACTCCATTTTTCAGCTAGCTAACCCTATACACAACTCTTTTGCAACTATGTAGAATGAAACTCATTAACCTTAGTGTATATAACTGACCAAGATATATCAGTTAGCTATAAACTTCTTGGGTAAAAATAAAAATTATAATATTAAAAATAATTACCTTTTCAGTGTGATCACGAAGATTACTGTAGCGTCAGAGAGCAGCTAGTGAGAAGAGGAACAGGTTCTACATCAAGAAACCTCACATTAAAAAAGATAAACAAGAAAGAGAACCCAGGGTAAGATGATCAATCCTCACTTAGAAAGACAAATGAGATGTACAGGGGAAGTAGGAGAAAACAAGTAACAGGACAGAAGACTACCACAGAGGGCCTCTGAAAGACTCTACTTAGCAGTGTATCAAAGCAGATGCTGAGACTCATAACCAAACCTTTAGCAGAGTGCAGAGAATCATATGAAAGAAGGAGGAGTTAGTATGACCTAGAGAGGACAGGAGCTCCACCAGGACAAAACATACCAGGTCACAGGGGCCCTCTATGAGACTGTTTCTCCAACCAAGGACCATATAAGGATATAACTTAGAACCCCTGCTCAGATGTAGCACATGGTAGCTCAGTAACCAAGTGGGTTTCCCTAGTAAGGAGAACAGGAACTATTTCTGTCTTGAACTTAACAACTGGCTCCTTTACTTCCCCGCCTCTGAGGGAGGAACAGTCTTGCTAGGCCACAGAGGAGGACATGGCAGCTACTCTTGAAGATACCTGATAAGCTACGGTCAGATGGAAGGGGAGGAAGACCTCCCCTAGTAGTGGACCTGGAAAGGGGCAGGGAGCTGAGGGAGAGAGGGTGGGATTGGGAGGGAATGAAGGAGGGGGCTACGGCTGGGATACAAAGTAAATAACCTGTAATTAATATAAAAAAATAAAAATTAATAATAAAAAAGAAACCCCAAATTTTTTCCCATTTCTCATTCTAGAATATTCTTTTCAATAATCATGGCAATAATCACTATCACCTTTGGTAGGGAAGCTTATAAGCTAAATTACCCAATGGACAGATGACCATCTTTCTTTGGCAAAATATTAATTATCCCCATGTAAGTACACTTCAGATAGTCTTGCAAAAGTGGTGGGATCTAACAGACTGCAAGTGACTTCATGGTAAGAGAGAGGCCATTAACACCTCCATAACCTTGAGAAAATTCACAGGAAATACTATAGAAAAAAAAATGTCTCTTAAAGAGCAGCACAGGGGCTAGAGCTGTAGCCCATTAAGTAGAGTACCTGCCACAGATTCAGTCAGCAGCACCAAATAATCGAGATTGTGGTGGCTAATATTTATAATCTTAGCACTTTGGACATTTATGCAAGAGAATCAGAAAATCAAGGTCATCTTTGGCTACGTGGTGAGTTGAAGACAACCTTGGGGTATACATGCCCCTATTTTTTGTTTTTGTTTTTGTATTTGTTTTTTTAAGTGTGGTTGAAGTGGTCAATAGGGTTTCTCAAAGAAAGGAGAGAGGGTGGACCAGATATTTATTCAACCATGTTTTAGCAGCTTTATGCATAATAGCCAAAATCTGGAAACAACCCAGATGTATCCCCAATGGAGGAATGGCTGCAGAAATTGTGGTACATTTACACAATGGAATACTACTCAGCAATAAACAAGGAAATCATGAAATCTGCAGGCAAATGGTGGGAACTGGAAAATATCATCCTGAGTGAGGTATCTTAGAAGCAGAAAGACACATAGGGTATATACACACTCATAAGTGGCTATTAGAAATATAATATAGAATAAACATACTAAAATCTGTACAATTAAACAAACTAATCAAGAAGGGGACTCTGACTAAGATGCTCAATTACCATTCTGAATGGCAAACAGGATGGACATCAAAAGAGGGAGAAAACAGGGAACAGGACAGGAGCCTACCACATAGGGCCACTGAATGATTCTACACAGCATGGTATCAAATCAGAGACTGAGACTCATAGCCAAACTTATGGCAGAGTGTAGGGAATCTTATGAAAGAAGGGGGAGTTATTAAAACCTGGAGAGGACAGGAGCACCACAAGGAGAGCCAAAATATTTGGGCACAGGGGTCTTTTTTGAGACTGATACTCCAACCAAGGCCCATTCATGAAGATAACTTAGAACCTCTGCTCAGTTGTAGCACATGGTGGCTCAGTATCCAAGTGGGTTTCCTAGTAAGAGGAACAGGGACTGTCTCTGACATGAACCCAGTGGCTGACTCTTTGGCCCCACCCTGAGGGAGGAGTAGCCTTGACAGGCCACAGAGGAGGACATTGCAGCCAGTCCTGATGAGACCTGCTAAGCTCGGTCAGAGGGAAGGGGAGGAGGACCTCCCCTATCAGTGGACTTGGAGAGGGGCAGGGAGGAGATGAGGGAAAGAGAGTGGGACTGGGAGGGAATGAAGGAGGTGGTTACAGCTGGGATACAAAGCAAATAAAATGTAATTAATGTAAAAATTTAATCTAAAAAAAAAAAAAAGAAAGGAGAGAAGTAAGTGGCTTACAAGAAATGCTGTTTAAGTAGTCTGATTTCTCTTGGCCACAATTCAAGAACAGCTTACAAGTCATCACACACCCTAAGCCAAAAAGGAGCAGAAAAGCTGTTTTTGAACAACAAGGACAGAAGAATTGCGTTTTGTGGCACAGTGCAGCATAATTCTGGGATGCTTAAAACAGTGTCTGGCTGAGGTCCTCTGCTAAACACCTGTGTAAAGCTGAAGAGATGCAACTGTTTCTACATATAGCTGTTGCTCTTATTCAGGTCTGATCAGGTTAACAACAGATCAGCAGCCAAATGACTCTGAAAAGATAGCTTGTTGCTCCCAGAAAGAGACATGCCTTTCCAAGCAAGGTGCCCCAGGGGCACATGAAAAAACCAAGAGCAAGAAGACCCTTTGTTGAGATTTCTCTGAAAAGGAATGGACTTGAATCTGGAAGGATAAACAGGTTTAAAAGTGTGTAATTGAACATTGCAGAGGGAATTGAATTGGAGGTGCTATACCTATTGTCTGGTATAGGTGGATGGAGTAGTTAGGCATAGGGAACAGCATATTGACCCTAGACTTTGAGAGCTCTTTGAGAGTCCATAAAGGAAGTGATTAGGGTTTGACTAGCCCATGGATATATTGATCAATACCCAGTAAACAAACGACTTGTCTTGGGGAGTCGTCGTCCATCTCAAGGAATTAGATAGCCCTGGAGGAGCAATCCCTCTGATGTCATCAAAGCTTCATATGGAATAACCAGACATCCCTCCTTCATCACATGTTCCATTAACCATTTAGCCATCCATCCCTCAAGCCTACCATTGTTGCTTAGTACTTAGCACACCTTTGTGGTTGCTCAGTTTATTTGTGTCTCACCACATACTAGCAGCATGACTTAGACTACTCATTTAACCCCTTTCCTATGCTTCCATTTCTTTATTAGTGGAGCAGAATAACAGAAACAATTCTTATAGTAATAACAGCCCCATGCAATTCATATGTGGATTGGAAAGGTTAATATTGAACACTATGTGAACATTTGGCTTTCCAAATGTCCACTGAACTGAAGGGAAAACAGTTAGTATTGCCCTCTGGAATGGGAGTAAAGAGATTTTATTTGTGTGTGTGTGTGTGTGTGTGTGTGTGTGTGTGTGAATGGATTGCATCTTCTCCTAAGGTTGCACTATATATTTTCCTACTTGGCATTGGAATATGCATTTTTGGGGGTTGTTGTTTGTTTGTTTGTTTTACAGCTTTACATAATGGTTGGATAAATCACAACTTTATTTATATCTGTCCCCCAAAGGAAGGAGACAACTCAGCTCAATCAGTGGGAGCCAGCAATATCAGAGACTGTTTTCCTGCCATTAGAATTAGAAAGAGAATAAGGAAATAAGATATGAGTGGAGAAACTTTGATGGTTTGTGGAAAGAACATGCCTATGGTTGTGTTCCAAGTCCCCTAGTGCATGCCATCAGCCTAACTTCAAGTCTGAATTGGGGTGTGAGTCAGAAAATTGTGATGTAAGGGCAAGAAAACTAACTCCAGTTCCTAGGAATGAGTTTCCCTGATCCTTTTCTTACTTTCCCCAAGAACATGCAATCTATCACTTCTTGGATCCTGCTGGTGTGACAAGCCTCTTTGAGGCTCAGAATCTCTGAGTTGAGATGCGAAGTAAGAACCCCTCCAGGCTCGATAACTTACACAGACAGGCAAAGCTATGGATCGCCTGTCACACACTAATCTTCTTAGCCATCAGCTTATTACCAGTCAATCAAAACACAGACAAAAAAAAAAAAAAAAAGATATAGGGGAGGAAAAACATCTCCAAGTTGGGAAGGAAATAGCATAGTTGAGAATTACCAAAACCATGGCTTTCATCACTTGGGATTTCAAATGAGAGCTGGAGGGATAGAGAGATGGCTCAGAGGTTAAGAGCACTGGTTGCTGTTACAAATGGTCCTGAGTTCAGCTCCCAGCAACCACATGGTGGTTCACAACCATTCAAATGAGAGCTGGAACTATGATCTTAGAAACAGAGTTAGAGAAGTTTACACAGGGATGATTTCTTGTAGACATGAACAGACTTTTAGAGAGCAATATAGACAGAAGATCCTTGGGGGGAATTCTCTGGACATCAGATATTTGCAATTCCTCAATTAAAATGTCCCCTAAATGTCCCACTTATTTTCAACCTTTTCAGAATCTTCGGATGCCTACCTATCCCTTTATCAAATAAAGGTAGTTACAGTTGTCCTCTGAATAACTGCCCATCTCTCAGTATGCGGCTGCATGCACAATGGTGAAATCAGCAAATGATGTCTTTCTCAATGTGTCCCCTTCATCAAACACCATTGAACTCTACCTGCTGTGATTTTAGAAGAGTGGTCTTCAGTTTGTGGAGACAGATCACAGAGAGGACATTTAGAGATATTTTGGGACATATGTTAGTTATTTATATTACTATAACTTAGAGGTGGGGAGGCAATGCCACTGAGTTTCATCCAAGAGTAGTGTTATAAATCCTACAGTGCAGAAGATATGCCCTCCTCACAACAAAAACAAAAACAAACCCAGCCCTGATTATCATCAATCCTGCCTAAGTTAAGAAAGACTGGTTTAGAATATGCCAAAGTATGTTACTCAGATTAGGAATAGCGCTTCCTCAAGATCCAGCCATACCACTCCTAGGCATATATCCAAAAGAGGCTCAACTACACAATAAGGACATTTGCTCAACCATGTTTGTAGCAGCTTTATTTGTAATAGCCAGAAGCTGGAAACAGCCCAGATGCCCCTCAGTGGAGGAATGGATGCACAAATTGTGGTACATCTATACAATGGAGTATTACTCAGCAATGAAAAATAAGGAAATCATGAAATTTGCAGGTAAATGGTGGGACCTGGAAAGGATCATCCTGAGTGAGTTGTCCCAGAAGCAAAAAGACACACACGGTATATACTCACTCATATAGACATACAACATAGGACAAACCCACTAAAATCTGTGCATCTAAAGAAACTAAGCAAGAGAGAGGAACCTAACTAAAATGCTCAATCCCCATCCTGAAAGGCAAAGAGGATGGACATCAGAAGAAGAAAAAAACAGGAAACAACCTAGGAACCTGCTACAGAGGGCCTCTGAAAGCCAGAAGAAGAAAACAGGAAACAAACTAGGAACCTGCCACAGAGGGCCTCTGAAAGCCTCTGCCCTGCAGACTATCAAAGCAGATGCTGAGCCTGATGGCCAACTGTCGGGCAGAGTGAATGGAATTTTATGTAAGAAGTGGGAAATAGTAAGAGCTGGAGAGGACAGGAACTCCACAAGGAGAGGAACAGAACAAGAAAATTTGAACACAGGGAACTTCCCAGAGACTCATACTCCAACCAAGGACTATTCATGGAGATAACCTAGAACCCCTGCACAGATGTAGCCCATGGCAGTTCAGTGTCCAAGAGGGTTACATAATAATGGGAAGAGGGACTGCCTCTGACATAATCTGATTGGCCTGCTCTTTGATCACCTCCTCCTGAGGGGGGAGCAGCCTTACCAGGCCACAGAAGATGACAATGCAGCCACTTCTGATGAGAACTGATAGACTAAGATCAGAAAGAAGGAGAGGAGAGCCTCCCCTTTCAGTGGACTTGGGGAGGGGCATGCATGCAGAAAGGGGAGGAAGGGTGGGATCGGGAGGGGAGGAGGAAGGGGCTTATGGGGGGATACAAAATGAATAAAGTGTCATTAATAAAATATTAAAAAAAAACTTCAGAAAGATTTACTTCCCTCTTGATACTAACTTGAGTATAGAGGATACTACCTCAAAATTTGGACCTGATATTGATTCCATAGTCCATACTCCCACACAGTATGTTCTATATGTCTTATAAATTATTGGATGTGTGACGATGACAGAGTGTGTATGTTGGAAAAGGAAGGAGAGAATTTTAAATACTAGTTCTAATTATTAAAATGTGTGAACAGTAGAGAAGTGCAATTAAGGACATACTTCCCATACAGATGCATTATTTTACTTTCAAAGATCAAAAATACAAAAAATAATTTAATGCTAACATTATATTAAGTGTTAGTCAATCTTTCCCTATTTAGAAGGTACTTTTTCCCTTTAAGAATTCCTTTAGCAGATCCAGCTATATGACTCCTAGGTATATATATTCAAAAGATGTTCAAGTATACAACAAGGACATTTGCTCAGCCATGTTCATAGCAGCTTTATTCGTAATAGCCAGAATCTGGAAACAACCCAGATGTCCCTCAACAGAGGAATGGATACAGAAATTGTGGTACATTTGCACAATGGAATTCTAGTTCCTAGACTGTTTCAAGGGATGTTGGGCAGTTATATAACACATTGCAAGAGATGAAGACAAATGATTAAAACAGAAGTAAAACAAAAATCAGTACATGACTACAAGGTCTAAACAAATAGTTGATGTCTATTCATCTAATTTTGTTTAGCTGACACAGTATGGTTGAAAGCTTAAAATTTGTCCGTATTAGTTACTTTTTGCCTTACTGTGACAAAAAAAAAAAAATGTTTGACAAGAAGCAATTCAAAGAAGAAAGGGTTAGTGTTGACTTACAGTTCCAGGGTATAAGTTCATTATAGCATGAAAGGTGTAGTGACAGGAACCTAGAGACAGCTGATCACAGGGCAACCACAACCAGGAAGCAGGAAGAGAGAACTTAAAATGGGGTGAGGCTGTATGCTTTCAAAGCCTATCTCCAATGATGTACTTTCTCCATCCAAGCTCCACCTCCTAAGAGTTTCATAACCTTCTTAAACAATGGCACCAGTTGGGAAACAAGCATTCAAATGCATGAAACTATGGGGAATATTTCTCCTTTGAACCATAAAAATCCACATATGAAAAAGGTTCACTTGTAATTCCTTAGTGCAGATTTGTTATGGGTACAGGAAGATGGTAAATGTTTAAACCACACCAGAAATCTGAGTGACTTAAAGAACATGACCAAAATGCCAATCAATCATCAAGACTGGGTACTTTGAAATTAGTTTCATAATGGTTTCATTTTTGAGGCTGAAAAATGTGTAACACAGCAATTTACCTTTTCAGTGGTTGTTATGTTTATTAACGTCATATGTGGAACAGAATTTATTTGTTTCAAATATAGTCAACCCTAGCATTGTTAGTTCCCTGGTGGAATCTGATTTCACACTGACATCTTGGTCACTCAAAAACTGTGGCTTATGAATTATAAATAAGTTGATTCTCTGTTAGCCTTTCAGAACCCTGTCTGGTCTTCTTCAGATGTAAAAAGATCAGACATTTTAGCAAATAAAGGATATTATAAATATACTAGACTCACATAATGCAACTTTCCCAACAGTACTGATTCTATTTGGCAGAAATTAAAACATTGTCCTCAACAAACAAAATATTGAAGAAATTATCTCATCACTCTAAACCTCCCTAGGAAGAAGTATACAGCTAGCTAGGGAGTTTGCTTAAGTTTCAGCTGAGGACCCATCAAACTGTTGCCTAGACTACAACACAGGTGAAATTGATCAGACAGAGAGTGTCCATATGATCTGAGGCCAGCCCTTTCCTTATCTGAATGCCTTGGCTACAAAATGAGGGAGTTTGGGTTGCTCTTCGTCTGAGAAGAAACAGTTCTGAGTAACTTCTATAGACTACTCCAAAATATGAAGGAAAAACTTATTGGCAAAACAATGTTTAAACGTTTCATGTTTAGGTAGTAAAAAGATTTTCCAAATCTTTGAAGTATAAATGTACAAATTTTAATAACACTGAATCTAAAACAAAACCTCAGGTAGCTAAAGATAAATTTCTCAACCTGTGGGTTGAGACCCCTTGGTGATTGCATGAACCTTTCACAGGGGTTACTTTAGACTTTCGGGGTGAGGGGGAGGAGGAGGGACAGGTACTTACATTCTAATTCATAGCAGTAGCAAAAATATAGTTATGAAGTTACAACAATAATAATTTCATGGTTGAGTGTCAGCACAACATGAGGAACAGTATTAAAAGGTCTCAGCATTAGGAAGGTTAAGAACCACTAGGTAGAGAGTAGTTCCTTCAAAGTTTTAATACAGCAGGAACTAAGCATTTCAGCTGATGCTAACTGCCTTTACAAAAAGGACAGCAGGAGGCAGTGTGTTTAAAGGGGCTCTTAGTATGGGCCTAAGGAAACACCCCACTATGAAGCCAAATGGAGCCACGAAATATGAATCATCTTATTCACACAGTAGGATATGCTATCAACAACAGCACATTTTCTACCAGATAAAAAGCGAACTGAAAAAATACGAGTATGAATGATGTTTTTGTGAAAGGATATAAAACCTCCCCCATTTAATAAGGTGAATGCTGATGACATCCTGTGGATAAGAGAGTATGTGGCTTCATTGGTGTGCTGAACTCTTAACCTTCTATTTTCCTTCTTTCCTTCCTTCGTTCTTTCTTTCCTTCCTTTCTTTCTTCCTACCTTCCTTCTTTCTTTCCTTCCATTCTTTCTTTCCTTCCTTTCTTTCTTTCTTTCTTCCTTCTTTCATCCTTTTCTTCCTTCATTTCTTTGTTTCTTTCTCTAAGTCATGACAAAATTAATAAAAAATTATGACAAAGGAGCTCTCTCATACTGGAAGAATTAAGAAACCAAATATGATTTAATGATTGCTTTGTTGTTTTCTAAGGATTACATTCTTATTTGCTTTGGCACTCTTGATGCCCAGGATGCTTTTGCTTTTCTACACTGGGGTATTATCATATTTATGTTTAAATCCCTAATTCCTGGTGCTTACTAGATTTGCAAGAAAAGATAGATAATTATGTACATAAATGTCTTTCTCTATCTCATAAGCCATTTTAATCATTATACTGAGGAGAATTTACTGACGCTAACAGGACTTTTTAAAGTCTACATTTTTAAAATACTACAAATACTATAATAAAGTTAAGGATTAGGGAAGTATTAAGCCTAAACTCATAGCTGTTCTTCTCCATATTTTATTAAATTTTTGTAAAGCAAGCGATAAAGGTGCATATTTGAAAAACACTTTCAGTTAATTCCCAAAATTTTTAAGTAATTTCCTTCTCAGTAGTGCTTTATTCATTGAAGGAACATATGTGTATTGCTGTTTAATTTTTGTTTGTTTTTTTGTTTTTTCAATGCAGTTTATTCAGGAACCTTGAACAATCCTCGGACCCTGGGGAAAGCCAGCCCACAGCTTAAATAGCCTCTGGGTAGCCAACCCAGGCATGCCACGTGGGCAATGCAGATAGGTCCACATACATGGAAGCAAGCCAGATCCTCGGCCTTAGCCAAATGTGGAGTTGTTCATGACAGAGAGCACTCACCATCGGGAAGGTGGAAGGCGGAAATTATTTTCTCTTTCCAGTGCTATGGAGTATCTTTGATGACCACCTGTTTAACTGGTAAGCACTTTCTAGTAGAGTCCAAATTCCTCTAACAAAACTGAATAATCTTGTAGCATGGGTTATAGCTCAGTGATAGACGACTGTTTACCTCTTATGCATGAAATGCTACATCCAATTCCCAGTACTGCCAATACATATATACCTACCACAGGTATGTATTCTTCATAAACATTCATATGTATTTTCCCCAAATTCATGTTTTCCTCACATATATATTTAAACACACACTTCAAACTCAATAATGTCATCATTTTCTATATTCCATAATCTTCCTCACCTCAAATCCCCCCCCCCAAAAAAAACCTAGAGATGGAGATGATCATATGTTATACTTGTTGAATCAATTTCAAAGTCTATTCCTTTGATAAAATAATAGTATTGGACATCGATGTGTCTTTGCAAATGAGAAGGGGAAAACACAGCCTTCTACTGCATGGGATAAGAGACACATAGTTTTCATCAGCTAATAGTGCCCAGAGTTGAGCTCAACAGTAGATGCCTAACATACTATTTAGAAGAGCAAGTTTTATAAGAAAATCTGAGATGCATCAGCTGCACGTTCTTGCAAGTCATTTGGACAGTGGAATTTGGCCTGTCCAGAAAAACTAAAAATAGTTTATGTCTTCACATGATGGCACGCAGGTACTGAATTTCCAGTAGAGCATGTCCCAACACTGCCACTATAGTATGCAAATGGTATCTGAATGGCCAAATGGAGATTTTTCCCAGACTCTCCACGGATTCCCATCATAGCAAATTTACTTTTCATGGCAACAGCAGGAAAGCATGAGACTTAAAGTTTACAAAATAAAATTCTGTTTCTCTCAGACTGTGGCTTCTCAAGCTTCCATGTGCTTAGCAATTGCCTGCACACACTGGTGATTCTGTAGGTCTGTCTGGTGCCTGACTTTTTCATTTCTAATTATCTAAGTGGATTTCTGATGCAGTAGCTGGCGTGACTCATGGTTGGAGTAAAATAATGAAGAATATCCTATTAAAAAATCATCATTATTGTGTATGCATAACCTCCCATACAAGAGCAGAGTTTAACTTTGTGCAATCAATTCTCTCTGCCCACCTTTACATGGATGCCAGGGATTGATCTCATGCTACAGAGTTGGGCAACAAGTGCTTTGGCCTGATAACCATATGACCAATCTCAACAGTGGAGTATTTCTAAATGAGGTCTGGTCTCCAATCCTTATTCTTTGGTTAGTCAATTCACTTACTGACTAATTAGTTCACACCAGCAGAAATTGAGACACTAATGAGGACAGGTAAGTAAATACAAGAATATACTTCTCTTAAACGGATAGTCTTCCTCTGTCTTTTATTTGGCTGGAGGCGGGGGAGTTACCCAATATAAATTCCTTATGTCTTACCAGACATGATGAATTTGCCAGGGTCATTTTTAGCTGGCAAAATTAGTGTTTGCAGCTTCCCCCGTTTTTTTGGAAGAAAGGCATAGAAAAGAGCTGCTCTTCAATTCTTCAATGAGCAATAATCTTTCTCCTGCTGTGTACTTCAGTGATGGTACAGCTAAGGTATAGCCCATAAAACTGTACCATGGAGATGCACCGTTCAATTTCATAAAGTGTCATGCAAACAAAGGTGGAAAGCAATCCATCTAAAACTTCCCGTCTAACAATAGCTCAGATGTGGTCAGAAAGAAATGCTAAGTGAGCAGCTGAGAACCTGAGATGATCTGGGTATTAGAACAATGGATGGGATGGCCATTTCCCAGGGCTTTTATACATTCAAGGATGGTTCTCCCTCTGTTTTGTGCAACAAAGTTACCTAGAGATCTGAAAAACAGCAACGGTGATGCCTGGACACTACCCACAGCAAATTTGATTTAATGTTTTGGGATACAGTTCAGGCCTAGAATTATTTTTAACTAGAAACTTCTATTTTAATACACACCTTCTTCTTGAGTAATCACTTTTGGTTTTTAAGCCACTTTTTAAAAAAATATTTTATTTTTATTAATTACAGTTTATTCGCTTTGTATCCCAACCCTATCCTCTCTCCATCCACTCTTCCTCCCTCTTCTTCTCCTATGCCCCTCCCCTAGTCCATTGATAGGGGATGTCCTCCTGCCCTTACATCTGATCCTAGCCTATCAGGTCTCATCAGGAGTAACTGTATTGTCTTCCTGTGTGGACTGGTAAGGCTGCTCTCCCCTCAGGGGGAAGTGATCAAAGAGCCAGCCTCTGAGTTCATGTCAGAGACAGTCCCTGTTTCCATTACTAGGGAACCCTCTTGGATGCTGAACTGCCATTGGCTACATCTGTGCAGGGGTTTTAGGTTATATCCATGCATGGTCCTTGTTTGGAGTATCAGTCTCAGAAAAGATCCATGTGCCCAGAATTTTTGGTTCTGTTGCTCTCCTTGTGGAGCTCCTGTCCCCTCCATGTCTTTATGTCTCCCCCTTCTTTCATAAGATTCCCTGAACTCTGCCAAAAGTTTGGCTATGAGTCTCAGCATTTGTTTTGATACCCTGCTGGGTAGACACTTTCAGAGGTCCTCTGTGGTAGGCTCCTGTCCTGGTCCCTGTTTTCTCCCTCTTTCAATGTCAGTCCCATTTGCCTTTCTAAATGAAGACTGAACATCTTACCCAGGATACTCCCTTTTAAAATACTTTTAAGATTAGAAAAGAAGTAAGTCAGAAGTGATAGTACTTGTCTATAATCCCCGTAGTTTGCAGGATATTCCAAGAGTATCAAAAGTTTGGACACAGTATGATCTATACATGAGATTTTTAGCAATATGTATATTTATATATACAGATAAATATATATGAAAGAAAGATGAAATATCCTATAGAAAATTGTTAACAAAAATAAACATTTTAAAATAATTAACACATTAAGGCTTAATAATACTTCTGTGCTTTCATACACTTGTTACAGAGGAATTAAAAACACCAAAGATCTATTTGCACAGCAAAATTTAAATATAAAACACAGTATTTTATTACCATAGTCACCAGGCTGTGTATTTGATTCTCAGAAATTATCCATCTGGCACAACCGAAAGCCTATCTTTTTACAGACTGTTCCAGATTTTCCAACCCTCATCCATAGCAACAGCCATTCTCTCTATGCCCCAGTGGGTCGAGCTTTTAAGGCTTCACATATAAATGAAATCATGTATCATTTGTCCTTTTTTCTGACTTAATTCACTTAGCACAGTGCCCTGGTTCATCTTTATCATCCACAATGGCCAAACTGTCTTCTTTAAAGCTGAATATTTGTTTGTGGATGCAATTATTTGAAAGTTAAAGTTTTGACAATTTCATTCACATAAGCAATAATTACAGTCCCCTTTACAACCTTCATCTCTCATCCCTACTTCAATTTATGCACACTCCCTTATTCCTCTCAAACTAGTTCCATTCCTGGCTTCATATATCCCTCCCTCTTTCTCCTTCCTTATTTCTTTCCTTCTCTCCTCCTTCCTTCTGTTCCTCCCTTCCTTCTCCTTCTCCCTCCTCCTTTCCTTCCATCATTCTTGCCTAAGGAGTTGTTTTGCCTTGTGCACATAGCCTAGGCTACTGTGTGTTCATGATGGTATCACACACATTATATTGAGAACACAGTGCTCCATACCACTCTTCCTTAATCCTCTGGGTCCCACAGCCCTTCTACTCCCTATCCCTAAATGGTCTCAGGGACTTGAAAAGGGTAGCATCAGTGTTCTATTTAAGGATGAGCTCATTGGGTCATTTATACTCAGCACTTTGACTAGTTGTAAGATGTTGTTTTGCCAGTCCAAATGGCAATTTTAAAACTTTCACATTCATTCCAATATGAGGTGAAGACTAAAGAGCTGCTGTCCCATTTTCTTTCTGAGTACTGATTGAGCAACTTCGCTAGGGTCCTCCTTGTTATTTAGCCTCTTTAGGTGTACAGATTTTAGTATGTTTATCCTACATTAAACGACTAATAGCCACTTATAAGTAAGTATAAACCATGTGTGTCTTTCTACTTCTGGGATACCTCACTCAGGATGATCTTTTCTAGTTCCCACCATTTGCCTGCAAATTTCATGATTTCCTTGTTTTTAATTGCTGAGTAGTATTCCATTTTGTAAATGTATCACAATTTCTGTATTCATTCCTCCATTGAGAGACATCTGAGTTGTTTCCAGATTCTGGCTATTACAAATAAAGCTGCTTTAGTGATGGTTGGGCAAATATCCTTGTTGTATACTTACGCATATTTTGGATATATGCCTAGGAAGTTGGACAATCCTCCCTCAGAAAGCAAATGAGATAGACATCGGAAGCAAGAGAAAACAAGGAACAGGACAGGAGCCTACCACAGAGGGGCCTCTCAAAGACTCTACCTACCAGGGTATTGAAGCAGATGCTGAGAATCATCACCAAACTTTAGGCAGAGTGTAGTGAATTGTATGACCAAGGGTGAGCTAGAAAGACCTGGAGGGGACAGAAGCTTTACAAGGAGAGCCAAACAGAACCAAATATCTGGGCCATGGGTCTTTGCAAAGACCGATACGCCAACCAAGGTCCATTCATGGAGGTAACCTAGACCTCTTACTTAGATGTAACCCATGGCAGCTCAGACTCCAAGTGGGTTTCTTAGTAAGGGGAACAAGAACTGTCTCTTACATGAACTCAGTGGCTAGTTCTTTGACCACCTCTCCCCGAGGGGGGAGTAGCCTTACCAGTCCACAGAGAAAGACAATGCAGTCACTCCTGAGGAAACCTGATAGGCTAGGTTCAAATGGAAGAAGAGGAGGACCTCCCCTATCAGTGGACTAAGGGAGGGGCATGGGAGGAGAAGAAGGGGGTAGGGTGGAATTGAAAGGGGATGTGAGGGGGGGCTACAGCTGGTATACAAAGTGAATAAATTGTAATAATAAAAATAAATAAATAAATAAATGTAAAGGAAAAGAACTAGTGTTATAGAGAGGTGATTCTTTGTTAATAAGATGCATACAAGTCATCTGGGCAACTAATTAGAAATGGTGGTCATGATTCAGTAGACCTTGGGTAGGGTCTGAGTTCCTGCTTTTTTTTTTCAAATTTTGTTGGGAATGCCAATGCTACTGGTTTCCAAACCTTACTTTCTCTGCCAAGAATATGGAACAAAGGTGCTCAAAATATTAATGGAACAGCATGGTCTGAAAGCTACCTATTGTCACAGAGAAACAGACAACATTCATTTGGAAACTTTTACTATACAGTGGTCTTGCTGGGATGCCTACATGTGGGATTCTGTGACTTTTTTTAAAAAGAAAAGTAAAAGAGATTAGGATAAAATACATCAACATTTATAACCCATAAATAACTTATGTGGAGGGACATTCTTTTCACAGACATGTGAATTTAAGAACAGGAAACTCAGATTATTAACCAGTGAATGTCCAGTTCTGTGATGAAAGGATGCTTAGGAAATGTTGACTGAATGTCTAATGGATCAAAGCACACAAACATAAGGGATAGACTCAGTTTTATTACTACTATTATTTTTATTATGATCACTCGTACTGGGGCTGGAGAGATGGCTCAGAGGTTAAGATGACTGGCTGCTCTTCCAAAGGACCTAGGTTGAATTTCTAGCACCCCTGTGGCAGCTCACAACTACTTTCAACTTCGACTGCAGGAAATCCGAAACCTTCTTCTAGCCTCCATAGGCAAGGCACATATGTGGCGTACAGACATACATGTAGGCAAAATATCCACATACATAAAATAAAATGAATATATGTACTTTAAATATTTAAAAATATTATTAACAGCTATGTAAATAACATAATTTTCATCACCACCACCAAATTCTTCACCATCATCATCACTATCACCATCATCACCATGGCTATTCTCAAAATGTTGCTATTTTTAACATGGCCAGTGTTCAATGCAGTAAACCATGATCCAAAACCATTTTCTTCTAAGGAGAACTGGGTGTATACTCAGTCAGGAGAACATCTGATTTCCATGCAGCTGCCAGGCTTACAATGCAACTTGACCTATAAGGGCACATCAACAGGCTAGGTAGGCCATTGTGTCAGATCAAAATGACAAACAACATTCACCATGTATAGCAAGACTGCCATCTGATTAGTCATCACTTCTTGTATCAGACCCACTGGTATGAGTTTCTAAACAAACAAACAAACAAACACACACACACAATAACAACAACAAAAACAGACACATACCTTTTTCATAATTACAATCTCTTTTTTGTGGTTCCTCTCTTCTTACTGGATTTCTAAAATTTACATTGACAGAGACGATACCTCATCCATATCTGTACACCCATAATTTGCTCATTAAATTCAATTCTCACTGAAATAAGCTACTGTTTTCTGTTTCTCTCTCTTACAGCAAGTTATATTTTCTACCTTTAAGCAACATAAAGGAGATGAAAATGAAGAGGAGACATTGGTGACTGAAAAGTGGCTCCTTCCAGGAAGAAAATACCTATTATTCAGTTGACATTTCTCTATATATACCTACCACCCATGTCAAAGTCCTTTCTGGAAGGTAATCAAAGTCTTCCAGACAGTATGACAACTATGAAAAGAAAGTATCATGAATGAAACATGATTCATGATGAGAAAGATAACAGTCCCAACACGGCAACAGAAATAATGTGCCAAGAGATTGTATGGGTTGCAAATGGCTCCAAAAGCCCGCAAGATTAACAGAATCCCTCAAACTTCAAGTTTCTTTTTTTTTATTTCTACTGAAAAGTAATTTTTAAGGCAAAATGAAAAATTCCATAGAAATATGTATTCTGGTAGCTGATTTATAAATAGTACAATTTCAAAATCAACCCTTTTAATATATAAGGGGAGGGACACTGCCTCTCTCAAATGATGAGCCTCACGAGTCACTTCAGTGTTACTTAAAAAACCCTGAAAACCGAAATAACTTGATCCAACAACTATTCCCAAAGTAAGTACCATCATGCCAGCCCTTCACAGAATAAATATTACAGATGCCACAACATAAACTGGGATTTTGGACTCAAATCATAAGAAAAGTAGCTCTAATCTACAACCTGTTAACCAAACCAAGGCTTCCTTTAGAGCACATCCTAATCACCAACTTATACTGAAGGATAATACGAGTTCTAATGATTTGTATGGATGAAAAATAACCCAGACCAGGACTGGACTTTGTAATTTCCTTCAGACAGAAGAGAAGGGTAAGCTTGGCACAAAACATGCTGAATGACCAAGTTAAAATCTGGATGGAGCCATTCACAAGCCCACATGCTCCATAATATTCAGTGCCAAAAATTAAAATCCAAGCAATCTGCCTGGGAAATGATGAAACCTGACTGTCATGGCACTTTAGAAGGGCCCCAGCATGACCTTGAGGCATTATTTATTCTTGGTGTTTGCTTACTTTCCCCCCAAAGCCCATGGTTTATCCATAACATCTGGGCTTCATCATTGACTGGAAAGCATGAGAGTCTTAGGGCTGAATGAGACAATGGGAGCAGCAAAAGATGTCGGAAGATTGTCAACAGGCATTCAGACATTGCCAAATGTCATGTTCTTTTCCAAGGAACATTCAGGATGCAAATAAAAATCATATAACACTTCTCTTTGGCACAGGAATGGACAGAATTTGCTATTTGTTTTCTTTTCTCTTGGTTTGAACATGAGCTGAGCTGCAAAGGATGAGAAAGACATTATCAAATCTTGCTACCCTTCTAACATAAAGGGATTTTGCTCAACTTTGAAAAACAGAGGTTTCATTCACTCTCATAAAGATGTTCCCCCACTTCCTACCATAGAGATTTCTGGAGTAAAATAACCTATATCTCCCCACCTGTAGATCTTCAGTTTTGGGGTTTACCAAGACCTATAATTCTTAATCTGTCAATTTGTCTGCTATCCCTATAGGTAATTTAATTTCAGCTGAAGTGACCAGAGATCTGAGATAGTACCAGCTCCTCCAATAGCAGCTACTCCAGCAGCAGCTACTCTAGAACAACAGAGTCCTACATCCTGCCCCAATCAACTCTATCTTATGGACACTTGGTGCTCTCTTTTTTGTATGGAAGGATGAGGTGATAATATTTATACCTCTTGAGTCCTCTTGGTTCCTTATAAAGAAACCCCATTATTTCTGTTACTTAACTGGCTGACAAGTTCTTTTTTTTTTTTTCCAGCAGAAAATCAAATGTCTTTGCTTTTGTACTCCTAGGCTTAACCATGATTGGTTTTCATTTACTATCTACTCAATGAAAAATCTGTAGTAGAAAGTAAACTGTATCTGACCACCATATGTGTTCTTTATATGCTGACTTGGCTAATCTTAGGATCTACATTTTTAGATACCCCTCCACAACTTGAGAAAAGAAAGCATTATATCTATCTCCTAAGTCGGTGGAAAACATTATAATTTTCAAAAAGGCAGCTTGTTCTTTAAAAGGTCAGGCAGGAGGTAGTTTGATTCTTATGAGTTCTGTGATCTGTCTATTCAACCATTTAAGTCTAATGTACTTAGACAGTATATCAACAAAGGGGCAAAACAAAACAACAACAATAACAAACCCATATAATTTCACAAAACAAGCAGTAATGTGCATTCAGCCTGTGGAGTCTTGGTTCACTAACTCCCTAATAAAAAAAAAAAAAACTGCAAACAATTAAAAGTTGTTTCACTTAGTGGCCAATGAAAAATGATTTCCTGTCCCCTGAAATCTAGTGCTCATAAGAGTCACATAGAGGTTAAAGCTTGTGTGTGTCAGTCTTTAGTAGCTATCTAAGGGGAAATGCTCACCTTCAGAAAATGGCTAGTTATTCTAAATCAAATGACATTAGAACCATGAACTCCACAGTTTTGTGGGAGAAATTGACTTTGCTGGTGAAACAGATGGGTTATAGGTCAGCTTGGAAAATTTCAAGGGGATAGTTGATAGAAGAACAAATTTGTATCATTACTAAGAATGCTTATTCTTGTTCCATTGTATAACTTTCACCATTGTTTCCTACACTTAAAAATAAAATCAAAGAATTATCTCAAGATGAACATTTAACATCAAAAAGTAGATTGCTCTTAAATTCAGGCATTTTATATTCACTGCATTTTTTTTCATATCAACATCTCTTCAAATCTTTTGTTGTTTGGCATTCTTTTCTCAGAAAATAGCTCATCAATCACTCAACAAGTATCTATTAAACATTTCCTGCAAGCCAGCAACAGTGCTAGGAGCTATGGCAGTGCTTGTCAAAACTGTCTGTTCAGAGAGTGGTCACCTCTGAACTGCTGCCTGTTTGTGTAAATAATATTAGTTAACACAGACCCACACCGATTCACTTACGGTTTATAAGTGGCTACTTTCCAGAGCCTGAAAAAATTCCAATAGTTCACTCTACAAAATTGTTTATTAATGCTTGATCCAAAGCAAAAATACCATAACAACATAAATGCCGATCAGTCAGGGGACAGGTTAAATGAATTAAGGAATCACTGTTGTACAATTCATGTCCACCAAAAAAAAAAAAAAAAAAAAAAAAACACTACTATGAAACTCTTACAGAAAAGGATGCATGTGCAAACCCAAGGATATGAAACTGCCTTCAACGTACAGTAAGTATAAGAAGTTGTATACACATAACTGATCAAAGCACAGAGAAAAAGTAACTATGCGTTACCCAGCCATAACTAATCCAACTGTAATCCAGCTCCTGCACCTAAGGCTGGAGGATCATCAGGGAAAAGGGAACAAAAGAATGTAAAAGCCAGAGAAACAGAAATCTTTGGTTGAGATTTTATCTCCTGGAAATGTCAGAGTAACCATACTGTGAAATCTCATCACCTTGCCTACCTAAACAAGACCAAACAAGGATAACACCAGTAGACATGTTCGCATGGAAGAGGGTAATCTAATGAGGCCTCAACACCATAAAAAGAACTACAGGTGACTATGGAATGCTGAGGTTGGGAGAAATAGTCTTCTTTAGCACACCAGTTGTGTGTTCAATACCAAATGATCAGCCCTAAAATTATACATACATGTAACATTATTAGGAATACATGTGTAATCTGTTTTAAAAGAGTGGTGTGTGTGTGTGTGTGTGTGTGTGTGTGTGTGTGTGTGTGTAAAAACAAAGAAATAAAGGCCATGAACTTGAGCAATAGGAAGAGAGGTGCATAGGAAGGATTGGAGGAGAAGAGGGAAAGGGGACATGGTATAATTATATTTAATTTCAAAAATAAAAAATATTTTTAAAAGAAACTATATACAAATTGTATACTACATTATTGTTAAAATAATATAGACATAGGTCAATGCCCTATCCATCACATTACAGTAGACACATACACAAATAGAGTCATGGATGAGTTTAAATGTATATTAGATCACAAGAATAAAAAGATATGCAAGATATTATTATTACTTTTTCTCTCTGGGTAAGTAAAGTTGGACCCAATAGGACTGAGATAGGAGAGATAGCTTTAACAGAGTCATAAATTTTTAGACTACTGGAATATTTCATGTTATGCATATATGGTATATTCCATATTAGTAAGTGTATAATAATTTTTAAATCTATACATTAAATAAAAATAAGTTTGGCTTTTGCTTCAAAGGAAATAAAATTCTGTAGGCCAATGGAAGCTTTCTGCCACCTATGAACAAAAGCAGACTAGCAGCTTCCTTATTTAGTGCAATTTTCATGTCAAAGAAGAAAAGCTGCAGGAGGCTGGAGCCTTCTCCATATCAGGAAGCCTTGTTCGTCTTACTTGAACAACTAAGAAGTGACATCCAGACAGCCATGCATGGTCATTCAGTAAAGAGGTTTGAGTGAAAAACAGCTGCACCCAACTGACAAAAAGTAATGCAGGTCTAGCAATGAAGCTACAGCGACAGGTGACTTAGCAAGTCCTGTTCATCAGCCACAGGAAAATTATGGCTCCACCCTAAGTGCTTTGGAGGAGAAGAAAACATAATGCAAGGAAGGCATTACTTTATCCTAAGACTGACCAGGGCACAAAGCATAGGGATAAATAACAAAATGAATGCCAACTACATTGGGGAAAATGTGTGTGTGTGTGTGTGTGTGTGTGTGTGTGTGTGTGTTTGTGTGTGATATGGTGTGGTGTGCTTTAAAGCAGTGACAGAAATTGTGTAAAGTGAAAATGGACTTTCAAAGCGGTCAGTCCATAAGGCATACTCCTTTGGGGAACGGTCCGCAGATCTGCATTAGCACTCTATGAAACACAAGTCCAGCAGCTTGTAACAGAAATGGCATTATTGATCCACGAAAACTTTAAAAGTACATTTATTAATTCTTTAAGAACTTTATACAATGTATTTTTGGTTATAGATACCCCCTGTTTCTTCTCATAATTCCTCCTGGACCCATCCCCAACTCCCTAACCTTCCTCAATCTTGTGTCCTTTTTTCCTAAATAACCCATTGATCATGGAGAGATTTTTAAGATCCCGTTGTTACTGCTGATATCTACAATGTAAAACTAGAAAGCAATAATCTCACACCAACAAGGTCTTGTCATCACTGGGAGTCATTTCTTTTTAAAATGAAAAGCATAATCATTTTTTAAACAAAGCAGCATTAAAAACCTTAATATAGAAAGATTAATACAGTGAAGGGTGTTTTTTAAAAAGTAAACTTCCAAATCTAGGGTTACTTCCCATTCTTATTCCTACTACTTTATGACATCTAGCTGAAACTCTCAAAATAGTGTAGCGAGCACTTGCCCAGACTGATTTCAAAGTGAAATCCCTTCTTTGTTGTCATTCCAATACCAAGAGCGACCTTCCCTCTGGCTCCCACCTTTGAAATGCAATGTCACTCAAGGTTCACTGGCTATTTTGAGAATAAGCAAATCTAATTACCCAAGACTTTTTGCAAACTCACGAAGCCCAGATCAAGTTAATACCTTTATGTTAATTCTAATCACTTTCTATTTTTAGCATTTTATTATTTTGAACATGTGCCAGCTATATATTTCTAATTTAATCACCTAGTTGTGAAAAGGTCTATGCCATGTATGTTGGACTTACTTCTGCTTTGAGGATAAAATCCTCCAAAAATAAAAGTTATGGTTTAAAAGAACATTGAGTACTTGGGATAAATGCATAATTAGGGTCACAGATTAATAACAGTTTTTAGAAGCTGTAATAGGTGGAAAGATGAAAATAAAAATATACTTGTTTGAAAACTCATCAGACTGAGTCTATGGGCTGCATTTGAGCAGGGGTTTTTGTTTCTCTCCATGCATGGTCCTTGGCTGGTGGTCTCTTCAGGGGCCCCTGGCTCCAGATTTTTTGGCTTTGTTGGTTTCCTTGTAGACTTCCTGTCCTCTCCGTGTCTTTCTATCTCACCCTTCTTTGATAAGATTCCCTGCACTCTGCCGAAAGTTTGGCTATGAGTCTCAGCATCTGCTTCCATACCCCAATCAGTTTCCAAGTGTTTTCCCTAGTGCAGGGAGCAGGGCCTGTCCTCTGGCATGAACTCAGTGGCTGGCTCTTTGATTACCTCTCCCTGGGGGAGGGGTGCAGCCTTGTCAGGCTACAGAGGAAGACAGCGCTGTCAGTCCTGATGAAACCTGATAAGCTAGGGTCAGATAGAAGGGAGGAGGACTTCCCTTATCAGTGGACCAGGGGAGGGGCATAGGTAGAGAGAGGGAGGTTGTTTGGGACTGGGAGGAGTCGAGGAAGGGGGCTACAGCCAGGATACAAAGTGAATAAACTGTAATAAATAAATAAGTAAATAAATAAAAAGATAGAGACAAAAGAAAACTCATAAAAAAACAAATATTATATTGAATAAATTCATTTGAAATAAGTAATATATTCAACATTAAAACTCCTTGAATACAATAAACTATCATAATTATTGAGGTACATGTTTAAGTGCCTATTTATGAAAAAAACATAAGGGAGCACAATTTAATAATGATTTTTCAAGTCAATGTACATAAAGAACTTGGATAAGACGGCAGGCATAATGGAAACATGTCCTGATAAAACAACTGATAGTCTAGGGTCAGATGGAAGGGGAGGAGAACCTCCCCTATCAGTGGACTTAGAGAGGGGCAGGGAGGAGATGAGGGAGGGAGGGTGGGATTGGGAGAGAATGAGGGAGGGGGCTACGACTGGGATACAAAGTAAATAACCTGTGATTAATATAAAATTTAATTTAAAAGTGAATATATTGCTCTTTCTAGCTAATTTAAAGTTGTATAAAATTCTACACAATGTGCATAATGGAGAAGTGTGTGCCTTTCTCCTTCTTACATGCATGTACACAACTATAAGGCCATATCCTCTGATGAGTCATATTTTCCCAGAAGCCGAAACACAAGCCAGAAGAGTACATTTATGAAAATACAAACAACATTCACAGTAATAAAGACTTTACCATAACTTCATCATGACTAGTAGTTCCTAAGTGCACATCGTAACTGAAGTGTGCATGGAAATGGTATGGATTCATATTTCTGTTTACATTTTAAATCAAGTCAAAGTTCAGTTCTGGAACACACACTGGAATTCCTGGTCTCTCCTAGAATGTGAAATATAAGCCCTTTAATAAGTTGTTGTTGATTAACAGAATGATTTCATGTTGGCCTCACTTTCATAATAGTTCTTTTGTAGTAGTCTTATTTTTGATTTGTCATATTTTCATTGGCCCAGAGGTCTGCAGCATTGTGGGTTAAAGGCCATAAAAGGTTAGATGCAGCCACCAAATCTATTCTCTTTGAAAGTATTTTGTTTGGAAACACAAAATGCAAATAAGTTTTTAAAGTACTCTAAGAAAAAAAATGAGCCAGTTAATTGTGGTGCACGCCTTTAATCTCAGCACTTGGGAGGCAGAGGCAGGCAGATCTTTGTGAGTTTGAGTCCAGCCTGGTCTATAGAGCAAGTTCCAGGTCAGCCAGAGATGTAAGAGAAACCCTGTCTCAACTCCCACCACCCAAAAAATTGAGCAAGTGATAGACAGAATAGATGATGTAGTCAATGCAATGAAGGGGGATTCACAGTATGTTGTCAACTTAGATTCTAGATCACAGGGATAGATGGGCCTCTTTTCTGGAATTGAGGTAGGGAGACCGACTACAGTGCCACCATTTCCTGTCTGGGATCTTGGACAGTATGCATGGAAATGGGGAGCTGAGCAGTAGTGTACAGTCATAGTTCTCTGCTTTCTAATAGTGAATGCAGTGTGACCACATGCCTCAAGCTCCTGCTACCTTGACTTTCCCACAGTGGTGGTATGGACCCTGAAGTTTATTCAGGCTCACCCCTGAAGTGTGAGCCTGAATAAACCCTTTACATTTATTTCCTTTAGGTTTATCTTAAAGTTTATCTTGAGTTTATTTCCTTTAAAGTTTATCTCCTCTGAGTTTCTTCTGTCAGTGCATTACATTCCAGCAACAGGAAAAGCACCTAACACAGTGCATACATAAGGAAGACTATACCTTCCAATTAGTTAACTGTATTTACTTTGGTGAATATTATATATATATATATATATATATACATATATATTTAATGTTTTCATTATTAGCTTACTATGCCTATCTGTTTATTTATAAATACCAAAGAAACATAGTTTCAATACTAGTCACTGAAATATTTCCCAATATATTTCTAAGTCTTCAAAATAATATCTATTATAATTCTTATAGTAGATTTTCTGTTAATGAAATAGTAACAGAAGAGAAAGTTATTAATAACATCTTATTAGACTAAATTCAGGGTCCATAAATATATGGGTATAATAGCTTTTGTATAGCTATTAAATTGTCCAAGAGGATAATTTTTTTACAGAGTCCTGGTTTTATAATATATTAAAGAGGAAATGATAAACAGTTATATATTATTTACTACTAATGAAATAAACAAAGTAAAACTTCTTCATAAAACCTACTAATGAGTATGCAAAGACTATTTTATCTCTCAAAAAAACTGTTACTGACTTCTGCATTTTGAGATGAATTAGATAAAAGTTATAACACACAAAACATATTTAGACATCATAAGGTCAATTTCATGTATGCTTTAGCCTTCCAGTCTTGTACCCCAGCCAAAACACAAGCTTCTAGAAGTAAAAACTGTCAATCAGATGGCAAGTAAAAGGTGGCACTGCAAACAAACCTAACAATAGTTCTAGCATTCCTGGGCAGGTCCCATGCCTGGTTTTGTAGAGCAGATTTCTAAAGATAACTTTGCGGGCTATCCTCATTGTCTCCTAAAGACTGTTTCCATGTTGGCCTACATGTGTAGAGCAGGTAGCCAGCCAAAAAAACTCAAACACTCACTATTTTTATTTTTCTAACCAATAAGAAAAATAACAGAGTGCAAATGTGCTATTATTATGCTTAAGATATGAGGTGACCTTCAAAGGCTTATGTGTTCCCCAGGTGGTTACAGCAACTTGAGGTCTCAGAATGTTTGTGGGGCAAAAATATGTACCTAGGAGTTCGAATGCTCTTTGGCCCTCTCTCTTTCTCTCCCTCTCTCCCCATCTCTTTTTCCTGTGTGTCATGAGTAGCATCTACTATAAACTCCTACCACCATGAGGTTATAAAATAGCCACTGAACCTTCAAAACCATTATCTAAGATAACTCTTTTCTTCTTTAAGTTGTTTATGTCACCTATTTTGTCATAGTGATAAGAAAAGTAACTTAATACAACTAAGTATAGTAAAATCAGAGTTAGCCAATTTTCCTGGTAAATTTGTATATATAGAAAAGTTCACCATCTCTGCTTGTTTCATATCAACAACTAAAACTATTAACAGGATATCTATCAGCTAACAGAAATATGTTTTTTTGGAATACTCAAGTTTCAGATAATGTCTTAGTTACTTTCTATTGCTGTGATAAAACATCAAGACCAATGCAATTTATGAAAAAAAAAAACTATGTTTACAGTGGTTCTTATGGCTTCACATCAGATTGGTCCATGAGCATCATGGCTGGGAACATGGCAGCAAAAACAGTTATGAGCTCACACCTTGATCCACAAGTGTGAAGTAGAGGTAGAAACATTGGGAATGTGAGTCTTTTTGAAACTTCAAAACTCACCCATAAGAACACCTCTCCTACATGGCCATAACTCTCAGTATTCCCAGACAGTTCCACCTACTATGATCAAGTATTCATACATATAAACTTGTGGGAGCCATTGTCATTCAAACCAGCACAAATAAATTAGAGATAGATGATGGCTTGAACTAAGTTCTCATGACCATGTATCCTAGGATCTATGGAACTACATTTTCCACACTGTTTCTCAGCGCAGTTCAATATGAGATAATATAATAAGATAAATTCACAAGCAAGGAAGGATCCAAAAAAGGTGCATGTGTTTTGGAAGATAGCTAATGGGAGGTGTATTTCAGTGGTGTGAAATACAGCACATAGCTGAGGTATCATGCAGTGCTTTCCTGCTTTCTTCCTCACTTTCTGAATACTAATTTCTGACAATTCAATTCCTCAGTAAATCCCAAACTTCTCTACTAAATCTTTCTTCCTGCAATATGCACATTTTTGTCTTCTCAAATTATTCTTGGTCCACATAGAATAACTTAGTCATAATTCAGGCTTACTCTTGGTGGAAAAACCAAGGACAATCATCTGGCCTCCACAGAGTCAGCTCAGCTGGCAAAGGCAAAGATATTGAGTTCAATAACAGGGTGGTAGCTGTCCAAAGGGACATTGACTCAGAGCTGTATATTAAAGGCAAAAAAGGCAGACTTATTATTACACATCTGCAATCCAAGCACCTGGGAATCTGGGGCAAGAAGGTCATGCATTCCAGAGCAGCATGGACTACACAGTGAGTTTCATGCCAGCCTATTTATACAGCTTTACGGGGACTGATCCTACACTGGACAGTACCAGCAGTAGTATAGGAAAGCAGTATAAAGAAAGCATGAAGAAAATACTGCTTTCATCCATGACTCACAAGTGTTTATGATTGTGATAGCACCTAGAATGTGTATATTAGTCTCTATTTTATAAGGATTTGGTAAGTCAATAGATCTAGATTCAAGCCATTTCTAGGGTCTGTAGCATTGATTCTCAAGCACCTCACATGCCATAGCTTTGTTAATCTATACCATGCTTCCCTTGGAAATCACACTATTACTCTTTGTTCCTTTTGCAGAACTCTTGATCACCTTAATGAAATTTGTGTTACCATTTCTTTTAATTAAGAGCATGGTGAATGTGACAAAAAGAGATTTATTTAAATTAGCCGGAAGCTAGACATGTTGGTTCATGCCTGTAATTCTACCTTTCAGGAGGATCTCAAGATTGAGACTAGACAAGGCTCTATCAGGAGACTGTGTCTACACACACACACACACACACACACACACAAGATAAACAGATAAAATCAACTCTTAAGAAGCCAATTTCTTCTTTTGTTAAGCTGTGATTATGTGTCAATAATTCAGGGAATTTGTAAAGATAAAAGAAAATAATGTATGTATAAGAGCTTCAGAATATAGGGCACTACCAGGAAAAATCTACTGCAATGTCTATTAAGCATAATGAGAAAGCCATGTCCTGTATGAATCCTATGAGGGTCCTGTATAGCAGAAAAAATGACAAGTAAAGCTGCAATTCAAAACAACCCTCTTTGGGTTTCTTTAAAAATAACACCACTGGCCAAAACTGCTTGATTTTCAAAACCATAACTTAAGAGCATGCCCAATTTATAAAGGTTATACACATGTGCAGACCTTGCAGAAAAACACAATTTCCCAAGGCTTTACTCAGTACAAACCCAAGACAAATATCAATGTCCACATTATTACAGATATACACACCAGTGCAAACACAAGGCAGTCTGACTATCTAGACTGTAAGCCTCAGAATGCTTGGTGACAAGGTTGATGAACATTGCATAAACAAGTTTTTGTGAATTGTCTCAGAATTTTTCTAAGGATATTGGATATTAATTTCACATGTTTGTAACATGCAGTCTTTTCCTGGGTTCTCCTACTATAATCTGAGAAGAGGATTTGAATGTAGGAAGTTTTGTGGAAAAGTGAGAAAGAGAATGGAAAGAAACCAAAAAAAAGTGTGTTGTTTAACAAGTTACTTCTGTGAGTAACTTGGGCTCAGTCCCATTTGGGAGCACATACAGCCTTATTTCAGAGTTATCCCAGTAACGACACTACGGAGGTAGGACAGCTAGTTACTAAGTTGCTCTTATCACTGATTGAGGGCTGCTTTCATGGCCATTAATTTGCTTCCCACATGGTGCTTCCATTGTCAGAGGAGAAGAACCCCTGAGAGGTGGAGTTTTCTGGAGCAAAGAGGATGCTATGGAAGCTGGGGGAGACAATGAGCATGCCTCTTAGGTACATATATTATAAATTAAATTCAAAGAAGGGCCCATAAAAAGCTTATCAAATATCAAACAAAATAACTTGAGTCTATGTCAAAAATGGTAATGGTGTCAAGATATGCAGACATATGCAATGTGTGTGAGTCTCTTAAAACTTATTGTAGTCCAAAGCATGTTTGGAATATTTAATTCAAAAGCGCGTTCAATAGAGATGTGGGTTTGTCTTAATCAGTAAAGTGCTTACTGTAAAAACAGAAGGATCTGAGATCAGAACACTAATATCGATGTAAAAGCTGGGCACAGTGGTGCACATCTGAAATCCCAGTGTTGGGGATTTGAAGTTAGGCAGATCCATGGAGTTTGTTCATCAGCCAGTCTATTCAAATTAGCAAGATCCAAGTTCAGCAAGAGACCTTGTCTTAAAAATAAGATGGATGGGCTGAAGAAATGTCTTATTAGTTAAGAGTGCTTACTGCTATTGCCAATTACCAAGGATTGGTTCTCAGCACCCACATGAAGGGTCATGATTACCTATACTTATAATTCTAGAGGATGAAATGCCCTCTTCTAACATGTGTGGCTTTCCTGCATGAACATGGAACATATATACTCAATGCACACTCACATATTCACACATTAAAGATATAAATAAATATATCTTTAATAATAAGATGGAGAGTGGCTGTGAATGATATCTGACTTTGAGACCATGACCCTGCATGCATATGCACACACATAAACATAGACCCACCCCCTAACCACACTAAATAAAGAAACGTATTTGCTACATTAACATTGTTGTCTCTCCATACCTATAGACATAGAACCACCCTCTAACCACACTAAATGAAGAAACGTATTTGCTACATTAACATTGTTGTCTCTCCATACCTATAGATTCTATAGTACTGAATTCAATGTACTAAGGATTGAAAGCATTTTTTAAATTGCAGCTGTACTGAACACTTGGCTTTTTCCTTCTCATTATTCACAGAAGAATACAATATAACCACTATTTACACAGCATTTACACTTCCACAAGTCATTGAATGAAGGAAGGCCTAAAGCAACAGGAGAATGCATGCAAGCTAGGTGCAAATACCACATCATTCATTAGGCAGAGCTTGGACACATGAGTAATTTGGAGTCTGTGAAGGTTGTAGAATTAATCCACTACAGATGTGAAGAGAGAAGTTGAAACTGGAAGTTCTCAGAAGACTGAAAGAAATTACAGCACTTTCTGTGTTTATCCTCAATGGAGATGTAAAGATTTAGTCTCTTGAATCCTGAAGCAATTTAATAATGGGAAAATGGATAAACACAAGTTTAAAAAATACAGCTGTCCAGTCACATAAAATTATAGTTGTACTTATTGAATCAAAGGTTTTACTGTCGTTTGAAAATCACAGTAATAGAAATGTTAGAGATGTTTTGTTAATGAAGTCAGAACTGTCCATAAAAGTAACAAAATGCTGACATATTAGGAATGGAAACTACAACAACTATATAACTAGTAAACATGTCTGGTGTGGGGATATGGAGAGATGTCCAGTGATAGAGCGTAAAACTAGATGAAGTTTACCAATGAATTATTTTCTGCAGGGAACACTGAGTTTTAAAGGAAAGACTGGTGGAGTATAGGAAAGAGTTGGTCTAAAACACTAGTTCTCAAGTGCAGACAAATCCTGACCCTCATCTGACAGGCAACAATCCCTGCAGATGTTTTGTTGTTGTTGTCATCGATCTAGGTTAAGGTAGGCATTCTTACAAGAAGTTGGAAGAGAAAGGGTGGTTATTAAACATCCTACAATAAACAGTAAAGAACTCAACACAAAGAATTCTTTGGTCCCTGTGATGGTTGATATTGTCAACTTTAAAAGATGTACAATACTAGGGTTTTCCCCACTTTTTCTTCTAACCGATTTAATGTGTCTGGTTTTATGTTGAGGTTTTTGATCTACTTGGACTTTAGTTTTGTGCAGGGTGATAAGTATGGATCTATTTGCATTTTTCTACATGTAGACATCCAGTTAGACCAGCCCCATTTGTTGAAGATGCTATCTCTTTTCCGTTGAATGGTTTTGGCGTCTTTGTCAAAGATCAGGTGTCCATAAGTGTGTGGGTTTATTTCTGGGTCCTCTGTTCAGTTCCATTGATCCACCATCCTGTTTCTATGCCAGTACCATGCAGTTTTTAAAACTGTTGCTCTATAGTACAACTTAAGATCAGGGATGGAGATACCTCCTGAAGATATTTTATTGTAGAGGATTGTTTTAGCAATTCTGGGTTTCTTGTTATTCCATATGAAGTTGAGAATTTTTTTTCAAGGTCTGTAAATAATTGTGCTGGTAATTTGATGGGAATCGCATTGAATCTGTAGATTGCTTTTGGTAAGATGGCCATTTTTACTGTTAATCCTGCCAAGCCACAGACATGGGAGATCGTTTCATCTTCTGACATCTCTTCTAATTCTTTCTTCAGAGACTTGAAATTTTTTTCATACAAGTCTTTGACTTGCTTGGTTAGGGTTACACAAAGGTACTTTATGTCATTTGTGGCTATTGTGAAGGGTGTTGTTTCCCTGATTTCTTTCTCAGCCCTTTTGTCTTTTGTATACAGGAGGGCTACTGATTTTTTAGTTAATGTTGTATCTGGCCGCTTTGCTAAATATGTTTATCAGCTGTAGGAGTTCCCTGGTGGAGTTTTTGGGGTCACTCACATATACTATCATATCATCTGCAAATAGTGATACCTGAACACAAACAACACAGGCTCTAAGAGCAACAATCAATAAATGGGACCTCATGAAACTGAAAAGCTTCTGTAAAGCAAAGGACACCATCATCAAAACAAAACGACTGCCTACAGATTGGGAAAGAATCTTCACCAACCTTTTATCTGACAAAGGGCTAATATCCAGTATATATAAAGAACTAAAGAAGCTGAAAAGCAGCAAACCAAGTAATCCATTTAAAAAATGGGGAACAGAGCTAAACAGAGAACTCTCTGTAGAGGAATATCGAATGGCAGAGAAACACTTAAAGAAATGCTCAACGTCATTAGCCATTAGGGAAATGCAAATAAAAAATAACCTGAGAATTCACCTTACACCCATCAGAATGGCCAACATCAAAAACTCAAGTGACAACACATGCTGGAGAGGTTGTGGAGAAAGGGGAACCCTCCTCCCCTGCTGGTGGGAATATAAACTTGTACAACCACTCTGGAAAGCAATCTGGCGCTTTCTCAGACAACTAGGAATATTGCTTCCTCAAGATCCAGCCATACCACTCTGAGACATATATCCAAAATAGGCTCAAGTACACAATAAGGACATTTGCTTGACCATGTTTGTAGCAGCTTTATTTAATAGCCAGAAGCTGGAAACAGCCCAGATGCACCTCAATAGAAGAATGGATGCATAAATTGTGGTACATCTACACAAGGAGTATTACTCTGCAATGAAAAATAAGGAAATCATGAAATAGTGAGACCTGGAAAGGATCATCCTGAGTGAGCTCTCCCAGAAGCAGAAGGACACACACGGTATATACTCACTCATATAGACATATAACATATGATAAACCTACTAAAATCTGTACATCTAAAGAAACTAATTAAGAGAGAACAACCCTGACTAAAATGCTCAATTCCCATCCTGAAATGCAAAGAGGATGGACATCAGAAGAAGAAGAAAACAGGAAACAACCTAGAAACCCGCCACAGAGGGCCTCTGAAAGGCTCTGATGTGTAGACTATCAAATTAGACGCTGAGACTTATGTTGGGCAGTTTGCATGGAATCTTATGTAAGAAGTGGGAAATAGTAAAATCTGGAGAGGAAAGCAACCCCACAAGGAGATCAACAGAACTAGAAAATTTGAACACAGGGGTCTTCCCAGATTCTCATACTCCAACCAAGTACCAGGCATGGAGATAACTTAGAACCTCTGCACAGATGTAGCCCATGGCAGTTTAATGTCCAAGTGTATTACATAGTAATGGGAAGAGGGACTGCCTCTGACATAATCTGATTGGCCTGCTCTTTGATCACCTCTCCTGAGGGGGGAGCAGCCTTACCAGGCCACAGAAGATGACAATGCAGCCACTCCAGATGTGATCTGATAGACTAACATCAGAAGGAAGGAGAGGGGGACCTCCATTATCATTGGACTTGGGGAGGGGCATGCATGAAGAAGGGGGAGGGAGGTTGGGACTGGGAGGGGCGGAGGGAGGGGCTTATAGGGATACAAAGTGAATAAAGTGTAATTAATAAAATTAAATTAAATTAAAAAAGATGTAGAATAATGGTTCTCAACCTTCCTAATGCTGCAACCCTTTAATACAGTTCCTCATGTTGTAGTGACCCTCCTCAAAACATAAAAATTTTTGTTGTTACTTTGTAATTGTAATTTTCCTAGTGTTATGAATCATAATGTAAATGTCTGATGTGCAGATGGTCTTATGAAACCCCTGTGAAAGGATCATTTGGCACCCACTCTAAAGCTGTTGCAACCTGAAGGTTGAGAACACTAACCCAGAATCACTGAAGAGAGAAGCTTCTGGGCATGTCTGTGAAGGATTTTTTTTGTGTGTGTTGGGTTAAATGTGGTGGGAAGGCCCACCCTGTCTTTGGGTAGCACCATTCATGAGCTGGGGTCCTGGACTACATAAAAAAAGAAAGAAGGAAAGAAAGGTAGAAAGAAAGAAAGAAAGAAAGAAAGAAAGAAAGAAAGAAAGAAAGAAAGAAAGAGGGAGGGAGGGAGGGAGGGAGGGAGGGAGGGAGGGAGGGAGGGAGGAAAGAAAGAAAGAAAGAAAGAAAGAAAGAAAGAAAGAAAGAAAGAAAGAAAGAAAGAAAGAAAGAAAGAAAGAAAAGAAAGGAAAGTCAGTTGAGTACGAGCATTGATCTCTTTCTACTTCAGATTGCAGATACAATGTAACCAGGCTGCTTCAACTCCAGCTGCCGTAACTTCTCAGTGATGACAGACTATACTCTGAAACCATGAACCCAAATAACTTTTATGTTATTACGTTGCTATTGTCTTGAATTTTGTCACAGCAACACATACAGTAACTAATATAGTCTTTAATGTCAGAAACTTTTGTTAGAAATGGTCAAAGTCATATACATGTATGAAAATTTCCTCACAAACCCAATACTATATACAGTGAATATATGCCAAAATATACCCTTCTATTTTATGATTTAATAACAAAGATGACCCAAGTAAGGTAATTTAAAAAAAAAAAAACATCCAATTCTATTGTCAACTGAGCATTTTTCCCTGACTTCTACAGAAGATGGGGTGGGGCATGGGTCTGCAGCACAATGGCTCCTTCTAGCCACATTCTCCATCCTAATTAATGTCTGAGAAGACCCATACTTTCTTGAGTACAATGTGTAAAAGCATACATGGAGACTGCCCTTGGCATGTCTGTCCTTCATACCTCTTCATTCAAATTTCTATGTAACAAACCCAGGGCTCCTCTGCTTCCTTCCACAGATGACTCAGCAGGCATTTTGGCTGGCTTCCACAAAGCCTTCCTTCCATGGCATTTCTTTTTCTCACACTTAAAAAGTTGGCTTAGTAAAAGCATAGGAATGTGGTGAAATATGAAAAGAGAAAAGCTCTAAATAAAATGCAGAGGCAAAAACCCACCTAAAAATAAATTTCTGGTTAGCAGCAAGCTTAAGTCTGGAGGGAAATAAAGCATGTGTTAGAGAACTTCTAACAGTGGATCTTAATAAAGAGGGAGGAGACAAACTGGAGAAGAAAGCTCTGAAAGTGATACTAAGTGTCACGAGCAAAACATGAAAACTAGACACACCTACTTATTGAATGAGTCAGAATCAAGTAGATAGTGCCCATGTTACAGGAGCAAAGAAAAAAATGTACCCTGAGTCTCCCCAAAAGTATGATATTTACTAACTCACAGGTGATATGTTAGAGGCTGACACAAGTTAAAACAATATCAGAGAACAATTATGTCTGCTTACCTGATAAGTTAACATTGTTTATCTTTATGTTATGTATATAAATTTTAAAATATTTGATTATATGTTTGTAGATAACATCTGTCTGGGCTGATGGTTCGAGATGACAACAACATCATGATAATGTTTCTAAGAATAGCAATGGGACCTGTTCGCAGCATCTGGATACCACCAGTCATGCACATGCTTGGAATTTCAGTACTTGGAAAGCTGAGGCAGAAATATTGTCATAAGCTAAAAATGTAGCCTAACCACCTGGGCTGCAGACATATATACAATAGATATATAGATAGGTAGTAGACACATCAGTTGATAGATCAATCAATTGTTAAATAAATCACTTTTAAGATACATACATACAGAGATGGATGGATGGATGGGTGATTGGACATAGAAATAGTATGTGTTCATAGTGCTCAGAATTTATGATAATGGTTACATAGTTGTTATTATTTTGTTCTCCCAATTTAACTCTTACACAGAGCAGAAACTGAAGTAAATCAAGAGACTGTCTTCATAGACCACACTCATAGTCTCTCTAGTGGTGGCATTTTAGCAAAAGCCAGCATGATTATGATCCATAGAGTTTAAATTTTAAATGTCTTACTATTAGTTGGATGTATGTGTTGCCTTTGAATGTATGGGGCCTTACAGAAAAAAAGTAGTCAAGTCATAAGAACAGAGTCATTGATGCCTACCTTATAAATGGATGTGGGGAAATTTTTTCGGCTGCCTTTTTGTCTGTTAGACCCTCTTACTATGTAAAGATGTAGTAGAGACTGCTGTTTGGAGCTACTGGACCTGCTGTTACTTTCCAGCAGGAACTTTACCTTCTCAGTCTCTAAAACTTGAGGAATACATATTTCTACTGTTTACAAATTACTTAGTCAGTGGTATTTTCCTATAGTACTACAAATGGGCTAACACATGCTTCTAGGGTTGGCCTTTACTTCTAGGACATTATCTTAAGGTTCTAGTCCTCATTTTTCATAGATGAATAAGCTGCTAGATGGAAAGCATAAATTATGAAGCCAGTTAATCCTAGGCTTTGCTTCTTTATAGCTGAATGCATTCAATTAACTTAGTTACCATATCAGCAGAAGTCTTTAAGGTAGCTTCCAAAGTTTAGCATCCCATAGTTACTAAAGCAAGGAAGTACTAGTCAAGATGCTGCTGTTAAGGGATTTCACAGCAGTAATTAAAGCTTCAAAATATGAAGAGTACTTAGTCGGGCCTATTCTAATCACTTGGCCTTTTAAAAGGAAGACATCAGGCAGATTGAAAGGATGGGAATTATTTGGCACACCATGACTAGCTTTGATGATAGCAAGGCCATGAACCAAAGAATGTTGGTAGTCCCTAAAAGCTGAGAAAGACTTACAGCCAATTGCCTGATACAAATCTCTAGTCTCCACACATGTGCATATATGTGCACACATACATACAACAGACAAACACATACTTGCATATAAAAATAATGGCTTCAAAATATGTACAGATTGCCATTATTATCTTAACAATACATTATACCGAGTATTTGCATAGTTATTTATGTTCTATTAAGTATTATAAGAAATCTATACTTGATCTACAGCAGAAAGAAGATACATGTAACTCATATGCAAATATTATGTCATTTCATACCAAAAAACATTAGCATTGAAGGATTTGGTAACTTGGGAAACACTGGATTTAGTCTTTAATGGATACCAAGGGCTAACTGTGCATTTTAAAAAGAGGTAGCAAAGGATTAAGATGAAGACGATTAAATGAAAATCCCTATAGTATAATTGTTTAACACAGATAATGATGCACATACCTGTCATTAATAACTTTGGAAACAAAGATGAGGGCAATTTGATTGTATCTTCAATACAGACATGAAATTAGTTATTAAATCAATAGCCAACTATAAATCTGATTTATAGTTTAAACATGAGTTATGATAAAGTAGAAATTAAGTCAAAATGAACATGTATTACACCAAGCTTTTCAGTAAGATCCACATACTGACTTTAATCCATAGATATGAGTTGGAGAGCCATTGCCCTATAAAAGCAATGTTAAGACCAAGTGATGCTGAGACTGGTAGTACAAGCCTCTCATTACAGATACTCAAGAGTACATAAGGGAGATTGCATGTGCAAGGCATGGCTGAACTAGAGTGAGTTTGTGGTCAATTTGGGGTAAATTAATGAGACTCTGTCTAAAAATAAGAAGTAAAAGCAAATTTGGGGATATAGTTCATTGGCAAAGTACTTGCCTAACTTATGCAAGACTCTGATTTTGACCCACGGTACCATAAGAAAGGATGGGAAAAATAGTAGTTAAGTCCAGTAAATTAAGTGTTAACATAAGAAGTGTTACCATGAGAAGTCAATGGCAGTGGACAACAAATTTTATTTGAAAAAGACAGTTCCTCTGATTTAACTATACATTTTAAGCTAATGGGTCAGGCTCATGGGATGCACATTTCTAGTGTCATTCTATAAAACATACATATTGAACCTAGAAGCTACTCAAAATAGAAGAAACCTGAGTTCTTAAGTTCTTCACTAGAAGCATACTCTACAAATGCCTTGCTCAAGTACAATACGACAAGAACTCAATTATTTCATGTTAAGCTGCAGAAATAACCAGGTTACTTGTTGCAAACATTTTCCCACCATGATAGAGATAGTTGCTCCTCAGAGTGAAGCATTGTGGTCATCAAGATCTAATAATACATACAAACTTGATTAAGTCATCTTGTAACAATTAGAAAATAATTAGATATTAGAGGCTAGGCACCCAAATGATTCACTCCACGAAGAAATTAAGCACTTGCTAAAACATTCACCTCCAATAACCTAGAAGCAAGTACATTTAGAATCAAAGAAATACCATGTATTGGCTGCTTTTGACCATATTTAGCAAGGGATTGCAAGGAAGGAGGAGGAAAATGAGAGACAATTTGGCCATTTTGCAATTGGAAAAGAAAGGAACAGATTCCAGAAATTCAGCCTAAAAGCTTGGCAGAGCTTCTTCTCCTACATGTCCAATGAAATAAAAGCAGAGAAAGGCTTGAGGCTGGAGTGAGTCCTGACGTCTAGAAGAGGACTGTCTGAGAAACTCCCATGACTGTTGTCATATAACAGTGGAAGTGGTAGTAGCAGTCCAGAGCAGTTAATTGTTTTTTTTCTCTGAAGGGACATGATCTTATGACATTTGAGCTCAAATCTTATGAATCTGATCTCAACTTTCTCTTAGTGCATTTCACACCCAAAATTCTGCACCACATTACCAGTTTTTCAAATTCGCTGATGGTTCAGGAGATAAACAACAAAGAATTACCTTGGGAACAAAACAAACTTAGCACGCTTTTTATGGGACACTAGAAGGTAAAAATCAGCTCTCCAATTCCCTAAAAGGGGATCCTTGAATTGTGTTCTCCAAACTCCTTATTATCCATTTTCCCACTGAAGAAAAAGAAACTTGTCTTTTAAAGGATGTCATTGTTATTTATTAAAAACTAAATTTGAGAATTATTATTATGATAAATAACACTGTTTTGATGGCTTTGTTTCACATATATTGGCAAAGATGATGCTCTCATCAAGTTTCACAATAGATACTAAGCCAGTTTCTATATTTGACTACTGAGAATACAAATCTCTATACTATAATGCATATACTATGTTTTTGTCCTTTATTTCCTTCATGCAGAGAAGGGCTCAATTCATTTACTCTTTGTGACTATCTTTAGAGCAAGTATTACAGAAATACACAATAATTAAATGCTTGTTGCACCTTTGTAGAACACTGGTATTTTAATTGAGATAGAAATAAATGAGGTATATCTTAATTTGGATTCCCTCAGAAACAGATACCAAAGATCTGTGAACATATTGATTATTTAGGAGAAGTAGCAATTCCCTATTGCTATCTAATAAACTGCCACAAATTTGGTGATTTTTTTTAAAAAGAGGAAATAAGACTCTAAACAGGTTTCAGCATGCTAAAACAAAAATGTGGACAAGGATGGATTTTTTTTTCCCCAGAAGGTCACCTACAGTTAAACTTCCTAAGACCAGTAAACACAAAGCAGAGGTGTTTCAATTAGACTGATAGAATATTGTTTCCCAGTTGACTGTTTTCGTGGACCATTTCTTTTGCTTTCACAGTCAAAGAGGGTACTTCTAGTCAAGGGACCATGCCTTAAAGAATATTTAGGCCATCATTAGCCTATTGGAAAAAAGAAAAAAAAGTTTCAAAGGCAGATTAAAGAACAACTCTATTTGCCTACTTTAAAAGGCATAAAGAAGGAAACAAATGTGACCTATACTGTTTCCTCTGTCTATTTCTATAGTATCATTTTACTATAATGTTATAAATAATAACTATTATTTAAGCAAAAAATAAAACCATCATCTTCTGCTTCAAAGTAACATTTTTCAATTTTATCAATGACTACTTGATAAATGTGGACTATTAGAAGGTCTAAGAAGTAAGATCTTGATAAAACATCAATGAATCAATTTTTCTCTTACTTTGAAATGCAGTGTGAATTTTTCAAAGGTCATTTATTTACAGGCGAAGATCTTTCACCTTAACTTCGAAAAATGCATAATTCAGAAAATTCCCTGTCAGTCTAGCTGCCTGAAAGGTATCTAAATGAATTATGGTGATTCTTCACAGCTTGTGAGTCTGCTGCATTTTCTGAGCCATTTTATGGTTTCAAGGTTCTATATCAATCCTCCACAGAAATTTCTCCTCATAATTATCGTACTAAATGGTGAGAATATCTATACTCTTGTGTCATTTCACATGTTATGGTAGTAGGTAGTTGGAAATGTACTCAAGGTCCACCTGGCTCATGAACAGAAGCAAAGGTCAAATTTGGCTTTAAGGCTTCTAAGAAAAACCTGTACACAGTCTCACTCTCAACCAAGTCCTCTTATATTGTAACTTGGATATTGATGCTTCCTCAAACGTCTCATGTGTTCCAGGTTTGTGCCTCAGCTTTCAGATAGTTCTGTTCAGTGGTAATTGGATCACTTTGTTAGTCTACTGATGATTGAGCTATTGGGAGGAGATAGAAACAGCAGAATTAAAGGTCTAATTCGAGGAACTCTTTTACTGGAAACATGCCCTTAAAAGTCATATCTTTCAGAGATCCTCTGTGGTAAGTCTCCTGTCCTGTTCCCTATTATCTCCCTCTTCTGATGTCCATCCTCTTTGCCTTTCTGAATGAGGATTGAACATCTTATCCAGAGTCTTCCTTCTTGACTAGTTTCTTTACATGTGCAGATTTTAGTATGTTTATCCTATATTATATGTCTAATATCCACCTATGAGTGAGTATATACCTTGTGTGTCTCTCTGCTTCTGGGATACCTCACTCAAGATGATCTTTTCCAGTTCCCACCATTTGCCTGAAAAATTCATGATTTCCTTGTTTTTAATTGCGGAGTAGTATTCCATTGTGTAAATGTACCACAATTTCGGTATTCATTCCTCAACTGATGGGCATCTGGGACTCTGAAAGTCTCTACCCTGCAAGGTGTCAGAGCAGATGCCGAGACTAATAGCTAAACTTTGGGCAGAGTGCAGAGAATTTTTATGAAATAAGTGTGAAAAGTAGGACCTGGAGAGGACAGGAGCTCCAGAAGGAGAGCAACAGAAAAAAAAATCTGGGCACAGGCGTCTTTTCTGAGACTGATAATCCAACCAAGGACCATTCATGGAGATAACCTAGAACCCCTGCACAGATGTAGCGCAACGCAGTTCAGTGTCCAAGTGAGTTCCATAGGAATGGGAACAGGGACTGTCTATGAAATGAACTGATTGGCTTACTCTTTGACCACCTCCCCCTGAGGGGGGTGCAGCCTTACCAGGCCACAGAGGAAGACAATGCAGCCACTCCTGATGAGACCTGATAGACTAGAATCAGAAGGGAAGAAAAGAAGATCTCCCCTGTCAGTGGACTGGGAAGGGGCATGGGTGGAGGAAAGGGAGGGAGGCTAGGATTGGGAGGGAAGAAGGAAGGGAGGTACAGGTGGGATACAAAGTGAATAAACTGTAATTAATAATAATAATAATAATAAAATTTCAAAAAGGTCGTATCTTGTCCTGTTATAATTCAACCTTCCCCTGACACACACATAATTCCTGGCTACAATGACTTGTGAGCCCTCTTCTAAAGTATGCACCCAGTCATGGTGTTTCTATTCTGCTACAGACCTGACATCAACAGAACCAGCTGACCCTAGTTTAAAACATTGAAAGCATGAGCTAAAACAAAATGACTGATACACATTATAAGATAGTTTTGTTATTTGTGAAGTAAAGGTTTGTGTGTTTGAATATTTGGTCTCCCAAAGAGTGGTACTGTTTTGGGAGACTCTGAAGTCTTTTGTAAATGTGACCTATTTGGCATACATATGGTCAGCAGAAGTAGGCTATATAAGTTATGTCTGATTCTAAATGAAGTTGTTTCTTTCTTTTTCCAAGTCCAGCTGACATATGAGGGCATAAAACACCTTGTTCCACTGTCATAGAGCTGTTCTGGCATGCAATCCCTAGAACGACGGATTGAAATCCATGTGAAACCATGAACCAAATAAATTCTTTCCCCCTTAAGTTACTAGTCAGTATTTTGTCATGCAAGTGAGAGTATTGATTAAGTCAGTACTTGAGAAACTGGCCTGTTTTTCAGATAAACCTTATCACATGTCCCACAGGCCTCCACAACTGAGTGATGAACAGGCTTTGGAATGCTTTACAGCTATGGGCTAGAGAAGCCAAAGAATCCTACAATGGGTTATCCTGGTAGAAACCAAAAGACTACAAATCTGACAGCACAGAAGACAGTAAAGACTGTCCAAGAAGTTTCAGGAAACTATAAGCTTAGACTTGTCAGGAAATCCATTTATTTGCCTAGAGTCCATTTATGTTACACTCTGGCAAGGATTCTGATTACATTCTGCTCATGTCCTGAAAATTTGAATGGAGTTGAATTCATATACAGTGAACTAATGAGCTCAGTGGACATAATGTCAAGATATCCTACCACTTCAGCTGTGGTATGGTTATTGATGGACACCTTTAGCCAGATTCATAGTAAAATACAGAGCAAAAAGATGAAAACGCATGTAGGAAATATACACATTGTCAAGTTAAAGAGAGTGAGCACTTGTACAATTGAAGACAAGGCAGGTGTGGACAAAATGGCTCTAACATTTTTTTTTATTAATTACACTTTATTTACTTTGTATCCCCCCTGTAGTTCCCTCCCTCTTCCCCTCCCAATCTCTCCCTTCCTCCTTCTTCTCCACGCATGCCCTTTCCCAAGTCCACTGACAGGGGAGGACTTCTTTTCCTTTCTTCTGATCCTAGTCTATCAGGTCTCATCAGGAGTGCCTGCATTGTCTTCCTCTGTGACCTGGTAAGGCTGCTTCCCCTTCAGGGGGGAGGTAATTAAAGAGCAGGCCAATCAGTTCATGTCAGAGACAGTCCATGTTCCCATTACTATGGAACCCACTAAGAGACTGAACTGTCATTGGCTACATCTGTGCAGGGATTCTGGGTTATCTCCATGAACTTTTAAAGAGATTAGCACAGTTAAACAATAGCTGGGCACCACAAGAAAAGAGCACTGAGGGCAAAACTCCATCCATCAAAGCTGTAAATTTGAGGGACTTAGATTTGAAAAGAGTATTGCTTGGGGTCTCTTCTGAGAAATAGCAGCCTAGGAAAATATTTCTCCAATACCAGCCACACAGACACTTGGATGTACAAGAGGACCCAGACATATCTCACGTTTACAGTATAACTTGGTGTCATGGGGTGCTGAGGTATGCAGAATTCAAGAATTATGAGATCCTGAGAGATTTCCCTAAGATTCTAGAGAAAAAAAACTGTGAGGTGAAGCAATGTGTAGTGGGGTCAGGTGACATGAAGGGAAGCCCTGGGAGACAGATATGCTTGTAACTGTGAAGGTGAATACTAGGTTGCTGCAGAAGCTCCACAGTGTTAGAGATGCCAAGCACACACAATATCTGTGAGTGGAAGCTGCAGGCACTAATTGGAGACAGTCAAAGAGAGAGGCTATGTGTGCAGAGTCCTAGGGGAAGGGATACTCAAGCATACTAGAGCTCAGATTATGTTGTCATGTGCTTTGGATGTAAGACGTGAAACCCCAAGATGATATGGTTACCTTGCAGTGTTTTGGTCAAGCTTGTTTCCTTGCTATGCTACCATTTCTTCTTCTTTTTTTTTTTTTTAGAATGTCAGTGTTTAGTCTGTACCATTGTACACTGAAGGTATGTGAAGTGATTTTTTTTTTTTTTTAGTTTTACACAGAATTCATAGCTAAGAGTCTGTCATGAGTCTCAGAGGAGACCGTTAGCAGTCCTGATGAGACTTGATGGGCAGAGGGTAGAGGAAAAGAAAAGTAAATTGAAAGTTTGGCTTTTATTTTCTAAAAAAGCTTCAAAAAAAAAACTATGGGGGTAATCCTGAGATTGGACTGAATACATTTTGAATGGGGTTGGCCATGAACTTATGTCAGGTGAGCTCTAGCATCTTTGATTTGAATGTATTTAAATGCTCTATCCGCTGTAGGTGACACAGTTTAGGAAACCTGTGAGACCTCTGAGACATGGGACCTAGCTGAGGAAAGGTGAGTGAGTCACTAGAAAGACCAAAGTTTACACTTGCTTCTGTTCTTCATTCGTACTCTGTTCCTAGTCTACCTACCATGAGGCACTCTACCCTATGTCATGTCACTTGTAGGGTTTACATTTGTAAAGAACCATAAAAATGAACAAACTATATGCAAATAAGAATACAAATAATTCACACATATCATCTTATAGAAAATGTAATTCATTGAGCACTGTATTTAAACATTTTCAATTTTCTTTTATGATTTTGCATGTATGAGTGCTTTGTCTGCATGTATGGCTGTGTCCCCCATGTATTCCTTTGCTTGAAGAGGTGATGAGACTCCATGTGGGTTTGGAGAATTGAACCCAGGTTCTTTGCAAGAACAAGTGTTCTTAAGCACTGAACCAACTCTCCAGTCCATAACTGGAAAAAAATCTTAATTGCTTTATGTTTTCTCATTTAATGTTCAAAATAGTGCACGAGGAACTTTGTATAGTATCATTTCTTAACAATGAAGTGAAGAAATTGCAGGTTTCATAGCTAGCTATCATCTGTGCTGAGAAGGGAAGCCAAAGAGCTTCTGTTCCCAACCACCCTCTAGGACCATCAATGGTAGGAAAGGCTACTACTGCCTGTGTGACTAGGACATTTACATCAAGTCCATTTCACAAATACAAGTATTCTCCCAGGTTTCCAAAAGAATTTCAAGAGTAAGGTGATGTGTTGCTCATCTTAACAAGTTCTTTAAATGCACAAAATAAGGGGATCTTGAACAAGTTCTTTAAATGCACAAAATAATGTATGGGACTATACAATATTAAATACCAGCTGATACCAAAAAAGATATTGCCTACACAGCTAGGGAATGCCTGTCCTCTCTCTGTCTTTCCTCTTTCTCTCTAGGATTAAATTCTGTTGCTTGTGTCAACATAGAATAGAATTATTTAGAAAAGAAATGAACAGTATGATCAACTAAGCAATTTGTGTGAGAGTAGTAATTTCAAAGAATTTGAGGGTTCATTAGATATTTTGGTATATTCAGCCAATAATTTTTTTAAAGAGAAGGATTATAAGCTAAGTAAATATGTAAATGATTATAAGCTAAGTAAAGAACTCCACATAATGAATCATGATCAAGCATGTTTAATCTCAGGAATTCAAAGAAGTTCAACATTAGGAAAACTATTAATGGAATTCTCAGTGGCTTTATATTAAAGTAAAAGGGAACATGATTAATCATTTCAACAAACGCTAAGATAGATTTTATGACGTTTCAAAGGGTTGCCTAGATTGGAAGCATAATGTAAGGTAGCTACTTTGTCATCGTCAAGTAAAAAGGGGTCCTTTAAAAAGATATTCATATTTAATATCACACCAGAAATTTCCAGTAACATATAAGATGAGTTAATGCAGAAGATTCCTAAACATAGAAAAAGATGATGCCAAACCATGAATAGAAGATAAATGACTTACTGTCTACAAATTTAGTATTTTCAGCTTTAAGTTTCTTAAAATTAATGCAAAAGCAATAGAGTCATTAGAACAAGACAAATGCACCCAGGTTAATAGATATACACTATCATGGAAAACATACTGAAAGACTAGATTCCATGTAGCTAAGAAAAAAGAAAAAACAACAACCAAGAAACAAATAAAAATCTTCACAGTACTAGGGGGAAGGAAGGCCGGTCCATAATTTGTTGTGTGCTCACGTATTATAAATGGACCTACTGATTAAAACAATATAAGCACCTCCATGTATTTCAAAGGTATCTACTCAAAGTATTTTGCTATCAAACGGCTTTAAAAGATCCAATTCTCTGTGTGTGTTCAGGTGCTTAACTCTAAATTATTATGATTATAACAAGTGCAAATGTAACATAAAAGCATAACATTTTGCATAAATTATAAACTAATGTTTTAGTTATGCATATGAGGAATGCATAAATTATGAAGTAAAAAAATAGATTTAAAAATTGTACAACCACTTTAGAAATCAGTCTAGTACTTTCCCGGAAAGTTGAGAATAGCACTACCTCAAGATCCAGCTATACTACTCCTGGGCATATACCCAAAAGATGTTCCATCATTCAATAAGGACACTTGCTCAACTGTGTTCATAACAGCTTTATTTGTAATAGCCAGAATCTGAAAACAACCTAGATGTCCCTCAACAGAGGAATGGATACAGAAATTGTGGTGTATTTACACAATGGAATATCACTTAGCTATTAAAAACAAGGAAATCATGAAATTCACAAGGAAATGCATGGAACTAGAAAAGATCATGCTGTGTGACATAACCCAGAAACAGAAACACCAGCATGCTATACACTCACTTATAAGCAGATATTAGCTGTATAATATCATATAACCATCTACAGACCTAAAGAAACACTAAGGAGGATCCTAAGGAGGATGCTTAAATCTCATTCAGAATGGCAACCAGGAAAGACACCAGAAGCAATGGAGGAGGCTGTTACTTCAGATAAGGACCATGCATGGAGATAACCTTGAACCCCTGCACAGATGTAGCCCATGGCAGCTCAGTCTCCAAATGGGTACCCTAGTAAGGGGAACAGGGGCTGTCTCTGACGTGAACTCAGTGGCCAACTCTGTGATCACCTCTCCCTGAGGGGAGAGCAGCCTTACCATGCTACAGATAAGGACATTGCAGACAGTCCTGATGAGACCTGATAAGCTAGGGTCAGATGGAAGGGGAGGAGGACCTCCCCTATCAGTGGACTGGGGAAGGGGCACGGGAAGAGGGAGGGAGGAAAGTAATGGGAAGGGATGGGGTAGGAGGCTACAGCTGAAATAAAAAGTAAATAAATTGTAAAAATTAAAACATTAATAAAAACAAACCTTTTTCCTGTTTTATTATATTTTTATTGCTTACAATTTTAACTTTAAATATATTTTTATTATCTTCTTCCCTTTCCCCAAGTCCTTCCACATCCTTTCAACCTACACTCTTAAGTTTAAGTGCTTTCTCAAAAAACATACAAAACCCTAACACTGTACCTCCAAACACAAAACAAACCATAACCAAAGAAAAGCACACACACACACAAAACTGTGGAACCCATTATATGTTGGGGAGTGGTTGATACACTCAGTGTCTCACCATTGTAAAAAGTGGATTTTCCCTCTCCCAGCAGGTATATGTGACAGTTCACTTGTTAAACTTTACCCTAGTAGCTTGGTTTTTAATCATTAATTCACTCATTCATTTTAAACTACATATGATAGTGTATAATAAAATAAACAAGAAGTTGGACAGGACAAACAAACGGAATGAAAGGAGCCCAGGAGAAGGCACAAGAATCAGAGATCCACTCATTCACAAACTCAGGAAACCCATAAAAACACTAAACTAGAAGCCATAATACATATGCCAATGACCTGTGAAGACCTGTGCAGGCCCTCCCTGTGCATGTTGTGTCAGCCGCTATGAATTCTTATGAGTTTTGCTCATGTTGGTTTAGAAGGCCTTGTTTTCTTGAAGTCCTCCATCCCCTTTGGCTCTTACATTCTTTCTGCCTCTTCTTCTGTGGGAATTCCTGACTCTGAGGAGAGAGATTTGATGGAGACATCCCATTTAGTGTTCAGTGTTTTAAGATCTCTTACTTTCTGTGTAATGTCTCGTTGTGGGTGTTTATATTTGTTCCCTTATGAGGGATAAAGAAGCTTCTCTGATGATGACCAAAGCACTGATCTACGAGTATAGTAGAATATCATTAAGAGTCATTTTGTATTTCATCTTTTTTTTTTTTTTTGGAACAGCAGTGTTTGATTTTACTCTAGTTCCCTAGGCTATCTAGTCTTTAGTTCTTGGTTGTAAAGCAGTGTCAGGTGTGGGTTCCATCTTGTGGAGTGGGCCTTAGTCAAGTTAAATTGGTTATTGGTCAGTTATTCCCACAAGCTTTGTAATACAATTGCTGTAGCATATCTTTCAAGCAGTACACAAAGTTTTTGTGGCTGGTGTTGTGTTTAAACTTTGTCTTTTATTAGCCTTCAGAGTACCTGTACCAAAAACGCTGGAATGTAGAAGTGGAGGCTGTATTCAGACACCAGCTCAACATCTCCATATTCAAAGTATTATGTAGGTATCTTCTTCAATTTGCTTTCAGTTTGTGGAAAACAACCTATAGTCTTGGCAACAGCACGATCTATAAGAAAACTTGTACATAAATGTCATAACAATATTATTTATATGAATCAAAATGGTAGAACAACTATCAGTGGGATGAAAGTATAAACAAAATGTGGAGTGTCAATACAACTGATTATTCTGCAACAAAAGGAAATGAAGTGCCAATGCTACTAGCTCTTAAAATATGGAAGGAAAAGAAACCAGTCACAAAGGAACACAGGCTTTCATTTATGCCCAGAATAGGCAAATACATAGATACAGAAAGTAGATTAACTGCTTTGAGGAGATGAGAAGGATTGAAGGAATGATGAGTGGTTGCTAAATGCCATGGGTTTATAAGGGAGGAACAATAAGAATATTCAAGATCGTATGAGATCAGCCACACTCAGGATGATATGACCATAGCATAGACAAAAATTCCAAAGTAGATCATGATTCTAGTTTAATAAAGTCATAAATACACTAAATTGTAGGTTATACCGAACTGATGTTGTGTATAAATTATAGAACTCAGAAAAACTGTTATTGAATATTCTTGGTTCTGAAGAAATGAGTTATTGGTTTAGAATACTTATCACTATTTTGGAGGACTGGATATGGTTCCCACAAGCACATGGCAGCCCACAACCATCTATAACTCCTGTTCAAAGAGCTCCAACACCCTATTCTGACCTTCATAAGCACCTGACAGGCACATGGTGATCAGATGTACATGTAGCCAAAACAGTAATACATAAAACAAAAACAAATCTTATTCTAAAATTCTCCATCCTATGGGTTTGTATGTAAACCTACTGTTAATACCTCAGTAGAAGATAATGAAATACATTTGTCCGGTGCAATAGTATTTAAATTGAGTGTTCAACAACATAATTTAATAGTGAAGAACTTTTACCAGTCAAATGTAACCACTGTTGCATTTTCTCATCTGCAGAGGGGGTAGAAGACTGCATACCAAGAGATACACTGTGGCACTACAAGTTTATGGAGTTGAGATTAAGGTATAAAAAGCCTGAGAAAATGAACTCACTTAGAAAATGTGCCTTTCAGAAGCCCTTCAGCAAGCTCTCCATGTTTTCTATGAAAACAAGGCGCTTTTCTGAGTGTAGGAAAGAAGGTGTTCAGTTACTATCTGCTGAAATGCTGAGTTGAACAAAATTATCTAGTGGAGAAACTGATAGGGTGGTTTGAAGGGAAAGGCTGACACAGAAGAGTGACAAAGTCCAGACCAACCCACTCATGTGGTGATGTTTTCTTAAAAGACTGATGGAAGAAAATTGACCTCATTGCCAAAAACTTTTGCCCACACATCCCAAGTCTCCCTTCATCTGAGTGGGCTTATCGCTAGCTCATAAGAACCCTGAAATTCAGCAATGCCACACATCCATGCAGCTCTTATTTGACTCTAACAGGCAATTAGGCAGCTGCTGTTGGGAAGGAAAACAAAAAGGCAAGACTAGTAAGCCATGTTTTTAAACATCAGGTTTCTGTTGAAAGAAAGAGAGGAGCTGACAAAGAAGAAAGAATGAGAAGAGCAGGAGCGGGTGCATGAGAAAATATAAGTCCTATTGGATTCTTTGGTACCATTTTTATTTATTTATTGAATGGAAGGGCATTGTACACATTGACCATCATTCTCTTTGAATACACATGTACCTTTCATTCCTCACAGACTCCAGAAAGGGTACAAGTAAGTCTGAAATTATAGCACACAGAAAATAATTGTCTGGATTAAAGGATGGATACTGCATGTATCTATTTAGTTAGCAGTTTTCTGAGAAGTTATCAATTTAGGATTTGAAATGAATAACCAGTCAGTTAATAAGATCTAGGCAATCAGTTGTCTTGAACTATTTGGGAAATGTAATATAGCCAAAAGATGTCAAAAACAAAACAAACAAACAAACAAACAAAAACCTCAGCCAGGCCTGGTGATACACATGCTTTTAATCCTAGCAGTCTAAAGGCAGAGGCAGATAAATCTCTCCGAGTTCGTGGCCCACACAGAAAATTCTAGGCCAGGAAAATCAACATAGTGAGAGAGCAACATACTATCTCAAAAAAAAAATCACCATTCCATTCCTTTTTCATGTTATGAATGAAGAATATCACAACCAGTGGCATGTTGTCCTCCAACCCTCTAAAACTGATTGCTCTGCAAACCTCCTGTTTTTGTCATTATTTCAAGAAGTGTAGACATATGACATGTTGACCCTGGCTCTCACATTGTGGCCTCTAGGATCACCCAAGTCTAGAAGTTCAAAAATATCAGTGAGAAGCCAAGCTAAAAATCCAGTGTATCATGTAACTCCCAGCGTACAGCATTCTGGAAGACAGTAACGGATCATTAATTGCCAAGTCTTAGGAGAAATGAAGAATAAGTAGGCGACACACAGACAATGAATTGTTTGCCAAGTCAATGAGTTGTAGTGTTTGACACTATAATGGATGCTACACAACACTATTCATTTTTCTAAACCCATACAATATGCAACATCATGAGTGAGCTCCCAGCCACAGCCTTTGAGTGATGAAGATATGTCAGTGTAGGCTCATCAGTAGTAACAACTGGACCATTCTGGTGTGGGAAAATATGGGAGTGGGAAAAGCTGTGAGTTACAGAGGCATATTTTATTATGAGAACTCTGTGTAATTTTCTCTTCGTTTTTGTATGAACCTAGAACTGTTTTAGAAAAATAAAAGAAATTTTATTTATTTTCACAAAGTAGAAAATATAATATTCTTAGTAGATGCTAACTTACTAGGCCCCATTTATGTAGAGCCATGGCTAGGAAAAGTTAGTTGTGAACACCTATTGCAAAATGAAGATGCAGAGTCCCGTAGTCAAAGAGAGCTTGTGTAAATACACATAGCTCACAAGAATGACTCTTGTTCTGCTTTCAACATAATGTTGACACACCCCTGGGGAAAAAAAAAATACAAACTCTTTGAAAGTCCGGCAAAATGATGAGGAACTTACAAGTCCTTAACTAGTTTGGCATGCCCTTTGTAATCACTGTATGCACAGGATGCTATTTTTACTCCAAATTCCCATACGCTAAGAACTTAATTCACAGTGTGCCACTGTGTGAACTGATGAAACCTTTGAGTGGTGAGCTCCCTAATGGTGTAGTAGTGCCACTTTTATCTCAGGAGTAAACAACAGCATCTAATTTAACTTAAAGGGAGGAAATCCATGCCCTGGTACCATAAACCTAGCTGACTACTGATGACTAGAAGGGTCATTGACCCTAGAGGAGAACCTAGTACTGTCATTTTTCTAAACCAACATAATTTAAAACTGTATTCTAAACACTTCTTGTTATACTTAAAAATAAGTATTTCTCTTGCCCCTCATCAAAGAAGCTTCTTTTTGCAACAGAACAAGACTATTACACACTCCCGCAACACTGTAAAATGTAAAGCTTAAATGATAGTGGAATGCCACTAGTTGATGCATATACAATATAACATTAGGTATACTCATATACCTAATGTTCATTGGGTATCACAAAAGAGGGAGTGGAAAGATCACACCAGTCAGAGGACCAGGATGCCCAATGGCTAACATTTTCTAGACATGGCAGGGAAACTGTATCTATGATATCTGAACAAATGGTTATCTAAACAAGCCTTTCAAAATGGCAACATCAGTTGAAATGCCAGTGTTGATGGAGGGGTTTCATAAGGTCCCACACTGGGGTGAAAAATTACAGCCAATCAATGACCGATGAAAGAGAGAGAGATCAATCTCCTCCAGGAATTAACTCCTCCATAGACTATCCAATTCCAAGTGATCAGTCCTAAACATGTATACACCCAAGCAGCATGGCTAAATGGACTCAGTAAGCTGTATTGTGGAAATAATATACAGTACTCATTTATGAAATTCTAAAAATACACAATTTAAATTTAAGAAAGAGGTAAGTACTAGAGATAAGTGTGTAAATCATTGGAAGAGATACTGGTAGCTGTTACAAGTGTGGGTTTGTTATATAAGTTTGAGCCTGGCCCCACTCAGCTTTCTTATTATCTGTATTAAAATGAAATAATTTGCTCTCACATTGCTCCACCATTGCTATCTTCTATAATGTGATACCACCAAGAAGGATCTCACAAGAACTGAAACATTGCAGATACTATATCTTTTCCCAGAACTCTAAGCCAAGCAAATCTCTTCCCTTTAGATATCTAACAACCTCTGCTATTTCATTAGAGAAATGAACTAACACAGTCATCCAGCTTCTGCCTTAGTTCTCATGTCCAATCCCTGATGTCTATATTCGACCACCCGAGAACATTCATTAAGTTTCTTGAATTTTCCACACTGTCTTTGTCTGAGCTGTTACACTCCATGAGTTATGGGAAATTTTAGTATGATAAACCCACAACAAACTGAAAACATCCCATGTTGAGCATGTATTTTATCTACCTAACCAAGCAGACATTGTACCTTAGCAGCACAGCATGCTGCAGATTTCAGTACATGTAAGGAAAATAATTTAATGTTATTTAAAATATTATTTAATTTAGAAATGAAAAAATAACTTTTAATGCAAAAGTAAATATTTTGGTCAAGTAAATCTGAATTTTCGAAGTCACTTTTTAAAATGAAAATGGCCTGAAGTTTTTCACATACTTTCTTGCACTGCTTATTGTATTATCATCATCACTGTTAGCATCATCATCATCTTTGTCTCTCTGTCACTGCTTCTGCCTCCATCTCTGTCTCCATCCCGCTGTCTCTGTCTTTGTCTGTCTGTCTGTCTCTCCTCTGAGTGTGTATGTACCTGGCAATTTATGCATGTGGAGGTCTGAGAACAAATTGGTGGAATTGGTGGCTCTCTCTCTACCTCAGACATAAAGACTTTCCTCCACTGAGCCATCTCACTAACCCATGCCCCTGACATTGTTTGTTTGAAAAACATTTTATTTTGTTCACACAGTTTTTTAAGGTGTGAGATGATGACGCCATTTTACCTTTTATTTTCTTTTTTTACTGTGTATAAATGTATGTCTGTGCATCACTTGTGTGTGTGGTGCTTGAGGAAACCAGAAAAGGGTTTGACTCTCCTGGAATTGGAGTTACAGACAGCTCTGAGTTGCCACAGGAACTGAAAGTGGGTTATCTCTAAAATCAGACAGTGCTCTAAACTGTTTTGCTCTCTCTCTAATTCCAATGATGCAGTCTACATGAGCACTGATTTAGGCAGATTTCTTTGTTATATTAAAAATAAAAGATATAAGAAACAGTAAGATAACTTCTCTAAAGACATTTTGAAAAAAAGTTTATTTTTAAGTGTATGAATGTTTTGCCTGTTTGTATGACCGTACACCAAATACATGTAATGCTTTCTGAGGCCAGAAAAGGGTGCCAGATCCTCAGAAACCTCTTGTTAGCATATGAGTGCTGGGATCTGAACGTGAGTACTCTACAAGTCATAAGTGATCTTAAATTTTGGGCCATCTGTCAAGCTCCTAAAAACACCAATATTATGGTTTTTTATTATGATGTTGTCATTTTTATTCAACATGTCTAAACTTATCCAAAATTAATTACCAAGTCCATTAGAAAATAAAGTCTACTTAGGAAAGTTAAATTTGAATGGTGTTCAATGGTCTTCAACTTTGAGTTCAGGTAATATATTGGTACTTCAGCACACCATCTTTTTTTGTTTGTTTTGTTTTCTTTTATTAGTTACACTTTATTTACTTTGTATCCACCATAAACCCCCTCCTTCTACATGTATGCCCCTCCCCAAGTCCACTGATTGGGGAGGTCCCCCTCTCCTTCCTTCTGATGTTAGTCTATCAAATCTCATCGGGAGTGGCTGCATTGTCATCTTCTGTGGTCTGGTAAGGCTGCTCCCCCCTCAGGGCGAGGTGATCAAAGAGCAGGCCAATCAGATTATGTCAGAGGCAGTCCCTCTTCCCATTACTATGTAACCCACTTGGACACTAAACTGCCATGGGCTACATCTGTGCAGGGGTTCTAGGTTATCTCCATGCATGGTACTTGGTTGGAGTATGAGTCTCTGGGAAGACCCCTGTGTTCAAATTTCTGGTTCTGTTGCTCTCCTCGCCAGAAGCTGGAAACAGCCCAGATGCCCCTCAACTGAAGAATGGATGCAGAAATTGTGGTACATCTACACAATGGAATATTACTCAGCAATGAAATATAAGGAAATCATGAAATTTGCAGGCAAATGGTGGAAACTGGAAAGGGTCATCCTGAGTGAGCTGTCCCAGAAGCAGAAAGACATACATGGTATATATTCACTCATATAGACATGTAATATAGGATAAACCTACTAAAATCTGTACATCTAAAGAAACTAATCATGAGAGAGGACCCTGACTAAAATGCTCAATCCCCATCCCAAAAGGCAAAGAGGAAGGACATCAGAAGAAGAAGAAAACAGTAAACAAGTTAGAAACCCGCCACAGAGGGCCTCTGAAAGGCTCTGCCCTGCAGACTATCAAAGCAGATGCTGAAAATTATGGCCAACTGTTGGGCAGTGTGCATAGAATCTTATGTAAGAAGTGGGAAATAACAAGATTTGGAGAGGACAGGAACTTTTCTTTACTTTTATGATGAAAGTATTTAAGGAATTGTTTTTGTTTAAAAAACAAATCTATGGTATTTTTCATAAAACAATTCACATTAATAACTTATTATTTAACTACTAGTCCAGTTTTTCCTCAGAGTAGCTTCTGGCTTTGCCATTGAAAACCTTTTATCTTAAGAGCCCTCCTTCCCATTTTCAGTTGGAAGCACACCGGGATAGTTGCTCACCCTTTTCCACTTGGAGACAAATGATGAACTTATCTCTGTCCTCCACCAACTTAATACAAGGCTTTACTCAGAAGCACTTTGATTAATTTCAATGACATGCAATTTTTTTGATACTGCATTTTTAAGTCATTTCCAAACCATAGTTTTCTCTGTCTTCATTATAAAGTCCAGACACTGTTATAATTGGACAAAATGGTCTCTTTGTTCCTGGCAACCTAGACATGAAGAGAAAAAAAAAATGTTCAAAGCCAAAATGTTAGTAGCTTTTTAAAAATCCAGTAGAGCTAGAAAAATCCTTAAGGACTGATTTTATATGTATTTGCAACCATGGAGAAATGAGTATGAAGTTTATGACCAAAACTGATTAACATCTCCTCTAACACCTTTTATTCTTGGTGGTGATGGTAAGGTACTCAATCTGTCCTTTCTCCTTTTATAAATGCACAGCATTAAAAATAACTTTGAATCCCTATGAGGGAAGCAAATATCATCTTGTAAGCTGTGAGGAATTATGGAGTTTATCATTGTTAATATAAAAGCAAAGCCAAAATCAACATTTTTAATCAAAAACCGACAGGAGGTCAGGGCTTGAACTTGGCTCTTGAGCAACACTAGGAATCAAGACCTCAATAATGTTCTAAACAGAGAGAAGAACATGAGCAAAGACTCAACAGAGGGACCAAACAGTGTTTTCAAGGAGCCGAAAGGGTTTATTTTTTGTTTGAGAGAATTTGAGGAGCTGGAGAGATGGCTCAGTGGTTAAGAAGAGCACTTTCTGCTCTTCCAAAGGTCATTAGTTCAATTCCCAGCAACCACATGGTGGCTCACAACCATCTATAATGTGAACTGGTTCCCTCTTCTGGCAGGTGAAAATGCAGATAGAACACTCATGTACATAAAATAAATAAATTAAAAAACTACAACAACGAGAGAATTTGAGAAGATGATAGATAACTGGGGTGAGTGTTAAAGAAAGAGGGGTAGATTAAGATCCCATAGGGCCCTACAAACAAGACCAAGCATTTCAACTTGACTCTGAGAGCAGTGCAGAAACATCCAACATTTTGTGTGAAAGTAGATGTTTGAGTTTCGTTTTCCAAATTTTCTCAATAATGAAAGGAATGTATATTCACTGTGTATGAGTCAAATTGAAGGCAAAGAGGCCAGTCTTGACGCTATAAGTAAGTTACAGTGTCATCTAATAGGGAACATTGCAGGTGTTTCAAAATGGAAAACACCTTACTTGATTATTTAGTAGAGCAGAGGTGTGGAGAACTAAAACTCAGGTAGTTTCAGTCATCAATGTAAGTAGTGCCCCTTCCTCACAGACGAGAACCCTGGATGAGGGATGAGCTGGCTTTAGAGGAGACAGTCAATTCAACCATCTCATATATTGGTTCACAAACTGAAAAAACCTAACGCCTACATAAATCACTGGCTTATACTGTCATGTCTATAATTCACATAGTTCATATTTATTTTCAGGCTAAGTAATATCCCATTCAATGTATAGGCCACACTTTCTTGATCCATTATCTTACCTATGGATATTGCTATGTCTTGCCTAATGTGAACAATACTATGCCAAACATGAGAGTACAGGTAACCCTTTGATAGCCTGTTTTCAATTTCTTGGGATAAATATTAGGAAGCGAGAGTGTTGGTTAACATACTAAGTTTAGTTTCAGTTTTTGAGGTATTATCACATTGAATCAGCTATTAAGCTTAGTTAAATGATTCACACAAAGAAAGACTATGACAATTGTATACAGTGCACATGAAAATACACACACACACGCACACACACAAAGTGAGGTATGGGTATGATAATTAGCCAAACTATAGTAATAAATGCAAAATATGAACATATACCAAGTCAAGAAAAAGAAATGGGGCAGAATAACTAAATGTATCATTTCAAAACAAATGTCACCATTTGCATTTCCTTATATCCAACATAAGGAATGCAGAGAAAGTGGAACAACCATAAATTTGTGATAAAACTGGAATTTCAGTGTTAGAACACCCAATGATCTAGCATATTCTTCATATTTCTCATTGCTGTGACCAAATATCTGAAAAAAGCAACTTTTTATTATTACCATTTATTACAATTTATTCAATTTATATCCCGGCCATGGCCCCATATCCTTGTCTCCTCCCAATCCCACCTTCTTTACCTCTTCTCCTCCTATACCCCAAACCTAGTTCACTGATAAAGGGGGTCCTCCTCCCCTTCTATTTGACCGTAGCCTGTCAGGTCTCATTTGAACTGTCTCCCTATGTGGCCTGGCAAGGCTGCACCACCTAGGGGGACGTGATCAGAGAGCCTGTCACTGAGTTCATGCAAGAGAAATCCCCTTCTATCCTTACTAGGGACCCCGCTTGAAGACTGCATCTATGGGTTACATCTGAGCCAGGGTTTTAGGTCCTCTCCATGCATGGTCTTCGGTTGGGGTATTGTCTCTGCAGGGCCCCCAGGGCCCAGTTGTATTGGAGTTCCTGTCATCTCCAGTTCTTTCCCCACTTTCTTTCATAAGATTCCCTGCACTCTGTTGTTTTGGAACTCCTGTCATCTCCAGGTCTTTCTCTCCCCACCTTCTTTCATAAGATTCCCTGCACTCTGCCCAAAGTTGGGCTATTAATATTAGCCTCTGCTTCAATACCTCTATCAGTAGAGTCTTTCAGAGGCTGTCTGTAGTAGGATCCTGTCCTGTTTGTTTTCTGTCTTCTGCTTCCAATGTTTATCATGTTTCTCCTTTTGAATGAGGACTGAACATCTTCCCTAGAGACTTCTTTGTTGTTTAGCTTCTTTAGGAGTATAGATTTTAGTATGTTTATCCTATATTATATGGCTAATATCCAGTTATAAGTGAGTATATACCATGTGTGTTTTTCTGTTTCTGGGTTACATTACTCAAGATGATCTTTTCTAGTTCCCACCATTTGTCTGAAAATTTCAAGATGTCCTTGTTTTTAATAGGTGAGTAGTATTCCATTGTGTAAATGTACCACAATTTCTGTATCCATTCCTCCATTGAGGGACATCTAGGTTGTTTCCAGATTCTCTCTATTACAAATAAAGCTGTTGTAAACATGGTTGAGCAAATGTCCTTGTATACCTGAGAATATTTTGGATATATGCCTAGGAGTAGTATAGCTGGATCTTGAGGAAGCACTATTCCTAATTTTCTGAGAGAGTGCCAGGCTGATTTACAAAGTGGTGGTACAAGTTTACATTTCCACCAGTAGTGGTAGAGTGTTCCCCTCTCTCCACATCCTTGCCAGCATATGCTTTCACTTGAATTTTTTATCTTAGCCATTATGATTGGTGTAATCTCAGGGTTGCTTTGATTTGCATCTCTCTGATGACTAAGGATGTTAAGCATTTCTTTAAGTGTTTCTGTGTCATTTGCTATTCCTCTATTGAGAATTCTCTGTTTAGCTTTGTACCCCATATTTAATTGGATTACTTGGTTTGTTGGTATTGAACTTCTTAAGTTCTTTTTATATTCTGGATATTAGCCTTCTGTCAGATATAGGGTTGGTGAAGATCTTTTTCCAGTCTGAAGGCTGCTGTTTTGTTCTGATGACAGTGTTCTTTGCTTTACAGAAGCTTTTCAGTTTCATGAAGTCCCATTTACTGATTGTTGATCTTAGAGCCTGTGAGGTTGGTACTGTTCAGGAAGTTGTCTCATGTACCAATGCATTCAAGGCTCTTCCTAATTTTTCTTCTAGACAAAAGGAAACTTTAAGACTAAAAATAATTTATAGCCTTGCAGCAGTGGTGCACATCTTTAATCCAAAAATTTAGGTGTCAAGAATTATGAAGTCAATGTCAGCCTGGTCTACATAATGAGTTCTAGAACAGCAGAGGTACATAGTGAGACCCTGTCTTAAAACAAACAAGCAAATAATAAATGGAAGAATTTATTTTGACTCATAGATTCAAGGTACAGCCCATTGTGTCAGAGAAGGCATGGTGGAATGGGCTTGAAACAACTGCTCATAGTTAGGAATCAAAATGATGGCTAGGAAATTGGGTTGGGCTCTAAAAGCTCTGAAGTGATAATCAAGAAGCCTTCAGAAAATGGGCCTAGTGTGCATTCCTGAGAAGCCAAAACAACCTCAAAGAAAGTAGTTTTCGGAAACAGTGTGGTGACTCAGCGCATTTTGGAGATAACACACCAGCTCGACCAGATTATCCAGAACCAAATGTGGAAAAACAGTGCTGGAATTCTCCTTCAAAGACTCCAAACCTAGAAGCAAGCTGGGGAGTAGAGGACTCTTAGTTACTGTGACGTAGCCACATCTTTTAGAAAATGAAACCTTATATAGTAGATAATGGTGATGCCTCCCCCTTCGACCTTCACTTCTGCCTGTTGAAGCTTGCACTCATCAAACACCTGTAAATCTCCGCCTAGGAGCTTTTTTCCCCCCTGGCTGAAGGAGCAATGCCTCCTTAGGCAGGGTTACCTGAAAATACCACAAAGTTAATGTCCCTGGAAGCAGCACTTAACCTATGACAAACAAATTAAATTTGAGAGGAGGCAAATATACCAGCTTCTTCTCCCTTGGCTGGGATATTTCTGAAGCCATATTTTATAATTTCCCAATCTGGCAAGATGGATCCAGTTATCACTAGTAGACAAGGCTTTGAGCGCATGCAGTTTAGTTTGGTGCTGTTCCCAGGAAATATTAGTAGAGGAGGAGTGTTAAGTGAAATGGAGAAGAGAAGGAAGTCAGTAGCACAGATTACCACTATGGACAACTGGGCATTGAGCCTGCTGGGGGACCCTGGGAAACTATGTTGAACATGCCTCAGAGCTCTCTGAACAGAGTTAGGGAAGCTAATTTATTTATGCACCCATGCCTGTTGGATACTGGCTGTGGGTTGATCCTGGCAAATGAAGACTGATTGGCCAGGCAATCCACAGTGTCCACAAAAGCATATGCAAACAGGATCCTGTGCTGGGGAATGGAAGTCAAGAGTCAAGCTGCAGAGAAATGCTGAATGCCAAAGGGTCCCAAAAGCATCCACTGCAGAGAGGCATAAACACTGAATGGACTGTCAGCAACAGCTCCTTGCAATTGATGGAAGTTTTGAAGGACAAATATGAACTACTGATATTCAGAAGAGGGTTGTGAAAGAGAGACAAGAACATAGATGGGAAAAGAGTTTATCTGACAGAAGATCTACTAAACAGAAGGCTGTTGGCACTATTCAAGAAAGCACTGGTGCAGAACTAATGCCAGGGAAAGTAAGAAGAGCTGGCAGGGGGATCTGAAGAATGATATGAGGTAAATGTTCATGAAAATAGGGTGTGATCTACCTCAGGAGACCATGTTATTGTACCATTCACTCAGGGACTCAGGCAGACAGATCCTTAATGCCTCTGAGGGAGCGTTATGAATTGATTTTTAACAAGCTGAATGTCAAGGTTCTATTAGGTTCTTTTGTCATCACTGTGACAAAACAGCTGAGAAGAAACAAAATAGGGCCAGAAGTGTTTATTTCTGCCTCTAGGTTTAGAAAAACGCAGCCCATTGCAATTGAAAACTCATGATAGTTAGAGTTGGAGGTGGTTGCAGCAGATGGAGGTTGTTCATATTTTGTTGGACCAGGCAGCAAAAAGAATTGTTGGCACTAGCTCTCCCTTTTCTCTTTTTATTCTGTCCAGGATCCCAAATCCTGAAATGGTACCTCTCACATGCAAGGAAGGGCCTTTCCTCCTCAGTTCATCCTCTCTAGAATTGCCTTCATGGACATACCCAAAGCTGTGAATCCTAGAGGATTTTATGTCTGGATTCGTTGATGATGCAGATTAACCACAAGAATGATTATCTAAGAACTATATTGTGCATATTGCTAGTGGGTAATCCAGAAGCAAAGTGTACCAAAGACTGATCTGAAATCATCAGATACTTGAACTAAAACTGATTCAGTGGACTTTTTAAAATGTCTTCTGTATGCTAGGTGGTGTTTTAGCTGTGTTTGGCAGCTAAGCACTGTCAAAAAGGAATTGAGGGAAGAAGTTTTTTCTCTTTTGGAGCATACAGCTCACTACAGTACAGTTTCCACCAACCATAAGTGTTGGCAGCACTATGGTATCCAAGAAGAAAAGTGTCCCTGGAGAGTGTAAGTCTTGAAAACAAAAGAGCTCCAAAGCAATCTCAGTGTTTCATAGACAATCAAAAGAAGGAAAAATATTTTTTAATGAACTGAGAGCAAATAGAAAAAGAATTTAAAAGAAACTATTTTCTTTTTATTATACTTTTTATATTTAGTTACAGTTTATTAACTTTGTATCCCAGCTGTGTCCTGCTCCTTCATTTCCTCCTAATCCCACCCTCCCTCCCTCATCTCCTCCCTGCCCCTTTCCAAGTCCACTGATAGGGGAAGACCTCCTCCAACACTATATCTGACAGAGGGCTGATATCCAGAATATATAAAGAACTAAAGAAGCTAAAAAGCAACAAATCAAGTAATCCAATTAAAAAATGGGGTACGGAGCTAAAGAGAGTATTCTCTGTAGAGGAGTACAGAATGGCAGAGAAATGTTCAAAAGCGTTACTCATTAGAGAGATGAAAATCAAACGACCCTGAGATTTCACCTTACACTCATCAGAATGGCTAAGGTCAAAAACTCAAGTGACAACACATGCTGGAGAGGTTGTGGAAAAAGGGGAACCCTCCTCCATTGCTGGTGGGAATGTAAACTGGTAAAAGAAGCTATTTTCATTACTCAAAATAATATAGAAGAATTGGGTGCTTTATAGTAACTTATGTTCACTGCAGTACCAATGCCACTTAACAGACATTTTAACATACTTCATTCTACAAAAGATTAAAGATGAATAAGAATTAAGCTTATTTATATCATCTGGGCATCAAATATTCCCTACCACTAGACAATAAAATATAAGTCTCAATTTGCATCCTTTCTAAATCTTTCTTGTTTGTTCCTTTGATTCTGATATCTCAGTAAGAAAAGTGCTTTTAGGGTTATCACATAAGGTGTATCTCTGGGTACCTGGATGATTGATTGAAAGTAACAGAAATCTGATTCTAAATTAAAATAATCATAACATATTGGAGAAATAGCAACATTTTCTAGAGTCAGGCTTGGAAAACACACAAGCATCAAGATGCAATAGGTAATAAAATTATGCCTCCTGGATATATGACACTGATAACATCACAGTTCACAGGGGTCAACTCCCCCTTGCCACAGATCTCTAGACCACTTTGTTTCTCTATCACACAAGAAATCAAGCTCAAGGGAAAATATGTGATTGGCTGAGGTTAAGTCAAGTGTCCTGAGTTTACCCATTTGAGGTCTGAAGAGGAAGTACACCCCACCTCCTCACCTTACCTGACTAGTTTCCTACAGAGGAAGATGAAATCTGCTTCCAACCCAACTAATACAATGAAGAGGAGACAGGTTCCCTGTGACACATTGCTAGAAACATAACCTTGGATCTGAAATAGACAGTTGAGTTCCTACTCTGGAAAATAAACTCAAGATAAGTGAAATTGCAAATCTTCAAAAGCAATTCTAGGGCAATCTGGTCTTCTCAGAATATAATTGTTGTCTTTGGAAACAGCAAATGCTATTCAGATGAAGAGAGTGAATAGATGGGAACATCATGATCTTATTTTTTTTTAAATGTTTTCATCCGACAGAGCTTTAATAGAAAGTTCTCTTTGCTCCAAATATAAAACAAGGTACAAAAAAAAATCTTCTACAGTGTGTGTGTGCTTCCCATCAGTTTCAGCTTTGGCTTAAAGATCTATGGGTAAACGTGTGTAATGTATGTGGTATGTGAAAGATATGGTAAGGGCAGGGAATGTTTTTGTTCGTTTGTTTGTTTGTTTTGTTTGTTTTTTTTTAAACATTAGATTTGATCAGGAAGTTGTCTCCTGTGCCAATGAGTTCAAGGCTCTTCCCCACTTTTGCTTCTAACAGGTTTAGTGTGTCTTCTTTTATGTTGAGGTCTTTGGTCCACTTGGATTTTAGTTTTGTGCAGGGTGATAAGTATGAATCTATTTGCATTTTTCTACATGTATACATCCAATTGGACCAGCACCATTTGTTGAAGATGCTGTCTTTTTTCCATTGTATGGTCTTGGTATCTTTGCAAAAATCAGGTGTCCATAAGTGTGTGGGTTTATTTCTGGGTCTTCTATTCAATTCCATTGATCAACCAGTCTGTTTCTATGTCAGTACCATACACTTTTTATTACTGTTGCTTTGTAGTACAGCTTGAGATCAGGGATGGAGCTACCTCCAGAAGATCTTTTGTTGTAAAGGATTGTTTTAGCTATTCTGGGTTTCTTGTTATTCCATATGAAGTTGAAAATTTTTCTTTCCAGGTTTGTAAAGAATTGTGTTAGTAATTTGATGTTAATTGCATTGAATCTGTAGATTGCTTTTGGTAAGATGACCATTTTAACTATGTTAATCTTGCTGATGCATAAGCATGGGAGATCTTTCTATCTCCTGATATTTTTTTTCTGATTTGAGACATCAAAGTGTTTTTGGCTTCTTGATTCTATTATTTCATATTGTTTCTGATTTGTTAATGGATTTTTTTTTTTGCTTTATCATGTCATGGGAAAAAAGGATTATATTTCTGAATATAGTTTACCAAGAAAAATGAAGTAATTTTACACTTCAAGAAGAAAACAAAATTGCAGATAGAAAGGACTTATGTTTACATATGAAGAACAAAATCTTTCTGAAAGTTCTTTTTTCTGCCTAGGAAGATAGCTCAGCTGGTAAAATATTTGCTTCACTAGAACAGGGATCTAAGTTCAGTTTCCAGTACCCACATAAACAGTCAGGCATGCTGGTACACTTTTATAACACCAGTGTAAGAAGGTAAAACTCCTGGAGTTGGCTTGCTGACCAGGCAACCTAGGTAAATTGGTGAGCCTCAAGTCCCAAGGTAAATAGTAACTTAAGGCAAACAACTGATGTTGACCTACCTCTGGACTCCCAAGGTATGTGGCCATGTGTGTGCACATACACACACACACACATACACACACACACACACACACACACACACATACATAACATATACATACACAGTGAGAGACAGAGACACACACACAGAGAAAGGTAGAGGGGAGATAGTATATATCTACAGTCTGTATACATCTACTTTCAGTTAAACACAAGGAAAGAATGAAAATGGAAATGAAAGAGTTTACAATTTTTATGTATGAAGCCATTATAAAGGTTAACCCAGGTTATTGACTTACTGCAGGCAGTATCGGCCAGCCCCATTCAAATCTATTTAGTGGCTCGTTTACAAGTTGCACTAAATTGTGGTTGTTTCTAGGCTTCAGTATGGTCCTTGATTTGTTTTCTATGTCTGGGATGTATATGTCTGGGAGTATACCTGACATATACTCTAACCCTGGTATTTTAGAAGCCCAGAACCTAGGCATATAGAACATAAGCACACAGAATATCTGTGCTTGTATCGCGAATGCTTTCTATTGGTTGCAGGAAGTCACCAAACACCCATGTTTGCCTGAAAATATCCTAGTGTAAGATCCTTCTCCATGGGAGGGAATGAGGAAATAAGAACACAATCAACCTATCAGACCATACTAGGAGCCCTATACTATTGCCCCCAAAGAACACAGTTCAACTATCCAAAGTACATTTGGTGAGGAATATTTCCATGTAGAAGCTAGACATGGTTTCTTTGTCAGTGAATTAAATCAAGGCAATTCCACATTTCATGGGAGAGTAAAAAGGCTGTGTTTTCCAGACCTCTTGAAAGACCCAATAGCCACATATTCTATGCAACATATGCTTGTCATTTATTAAGTTACTGAACATAAAGCCTAGCCTATTTGGAGCTTCTTCCAAGACTACCATCTCCCCAAATAGGAACTTAAATTAGGTTCTTGGCAAAGTGATTGAGCTACGGAGTTACATATAGAAGGTTTTTTTTTTTAAGAGGCAATGAAGAGAGAATGATAGGAACAAGGAAAGAATGGCCTACCACTCAATTATAAGGGAGGCTCAGCTATTTTATCAGGTAGCTCTGGAGCTTTGGAAGCAAAAACCAGACAAATATCCCTAAATCAGCCAGTCAGTAGTAACGGATTATCTCCTTCAAGGGAATCTAACCTTGGAAGAGTCAGTTCCTTGAAGATGTGGGCAATTCCAATGAAGAGCAGATACTAATTGGCCAGTTGCAGATACTAATTTTAGTATATGTGCTGCCGAAGAGAGCACCATCTGAAGATAACCAATCCTAGTAGTGTGAGTTCATTTGTTTGATCGTGAAGAAGGGCCTGGACTAGACTATATAACTTCATTGCATGTGCTTGAGAAACTATGTCACATACCTGGAGAGCATTATTGCATCCCACAGTCCCCCCCAACACACACACCTACTCATGCACTATGGTCTTCATTACATAAACATAAGGGTTGGTGTGAGTTCTCTGCTTAAGCATCTGGATTTCTATGAGAGACTGAGCACATGAGCAGACTTGAAATGAACAAGCAAAGCAGCAGCTTGCTCTTCCCTTCCTCTGTATGGAAGCCAGCAGCAAGAAGGGCAGGAAACACCTGGTGATAGAGACATCAGTACTCTCATGAATAACAAGAGCTCAGGATGAAGTAGCATTGAGAACAAAAACTAAGAGTCAGTGTTATGATTAGTTTGTTGTGGAGAAAGTAGCAATGAGTGACTGCCTAGGCTATCTTGGCCCATGAACACATTGTCAGAGATTGCATTGATTTTCTTAACTGATGTGAGAAGACCCAAATTGAAACTGGGTATCACCATTCTCTGGTGTGGGGCCTGCACTGTATAAAATTAGGGAAAGTTAAGTGAACACTAGATAAATGTGCACACATCTTGTCTCTGCTCTTGGAATTCCTCCCTTGACTTCCCTGTCGCGATGGACAACATTGTGGAATTATAAGCTAGCGTAACCCCTTTCTCCTCTAAGTTGCTTCTTGTCAGGGAAGTTTATCACAACAACAGAGCTGAAACTAGGTCAGAACAAGAACATTTTTTGTGACTTACACAACATTTCTCTGCATGTCCGTCAGATGGCAAGAGCACTTTGCAAAGTCGGTTTCCATGCAGAGAGCACAGGTAGGCAGGCACCTGGGCATAAGATATTTTCTGTTAAATGTCTTAGGCAGCCTTGAATTTCAACTGCATATTCTTGGATCCAGATATTCAGTCTTGAGAAATCTAAGATTATGTCTTCCAGACATACTCCATAAAACTAATGTGACAGAGTAGACATAATAATAACATTTGAATATTTGCAGTTAACCCCTACCAGTCTCAAAAAAAAAAAAAAAAAAAAAAAACAAAACTAGTCACGCCTCAGTATCTTTCTCTCCTTCCAGCACTGACAATGAAAACCAGACAGATCAGTGTCCTACTATCATTTTATAACTACAGGATGACGGGGTCTCTTGATTACAGTGTACAGTCTTGTCTTTATTCGTACTATCTACTATTGACTGAAAAGGTGAACTGGAAAAGCCCAGGGAAATAGAGCCACTTTTATGAAACCAAGCACAACTGCACCTCATGGAGAAAAAAAAAATGGTCCAAAAAGGAAGCAGGAGAAGCAGTGCTGAGATATACAAGCTCCTGGGAGAAAAAGGAAGAGAAGGGAAGAAAGGAAAGAGCAAGAGAAAAAAGAAAGATACTTTTGCAAATCCAGGTCATAGAAGAGTTGCAGGGTGACTTTCTGTGTGCTTTGTAAAATAACCTTGCTTTAAAGACATCTGCACCAAAGATTTAATTTGTCTTTCAACTTTTGAAAGTTACTGAATTTGTGTTTATTTAGCTATGGAATTTATTTGGTCCAGACAAGAAGTTAGCTTTCCCCAAATTATAACCAAAATGATGTGTCGGGTTGGAAACACTATAATGGATTTCCTGGTGACAGGTCCCAAAGAGCTGTCTTTCATTCTTATTAACATCTTTGCTCTATATTCTCTCTCTCTCTCTCTCTCTCTCTCTCTCTCTCTCTCTCTCTCTCTCTGTGTGTGTGTGTGTGTGTGTATGTGTGTAAACCCATATGCTCTTTTCTTTATTCAGTGACAGTTAATCATTTTGTGTACATGATTTATGACCTCTTTAAAGGTAGAAGTTGTCCATGGAGATACCAGGGCCTTATCAATTCATACAAGCACAGGATCAATAAACGAAACCTTTGAGACTAAGAGTGGATATTGGGAGCACATGCAGAGATGCACAAACATTAGTTAGAGCTCAGAGAACCCAGACAGATGAACAGGGGAAAGGAGTATAGGATTCAGAAGGGTTGAAGACACCATAAGAACATAGCCCATAAAATCAACTAAGCGGGGCTTATAGGGGCTCAAAGGGACTGAATCAACAATAATGGAACTTGTATGTGTCTGAGCTAGGCCCTCTGCATATACATTATGGTTGTGTTGCTTGATGTTCTTGTGGGACTTCTAATAGTGGGAATAGAGGTACCTCTGATATTTTGTCTGTTCTTGGGATCCTTTTGCTTCTGCTGGTTTGCCTTGTCCAGCCTTGATATGAGGAGGATGTGCCTGGTCTTATTGCATCTTGTTATGCCATGTTTGATTCATATCCCTGGGAGGCCTGCTCTTTTCTGAAGGGAAAACGAAGAGGAATGGCTGTGGAGAAGAGGGAAAGTTGGGAGGCACTAGAAGGAGTGGAGGGAAGGGAAACTATGGCTGGGAAATAATGTATGACAGAAGAATAAAATTTTAAATATGCAAAAAAGTGTGGCTCCTAATTGTGTCCCATGATTAGTGAATGTGAAATCAAGATGGCATCCTCCAAGAAACTCAGGGAAAACCCAAAAGAATTATTTCTTCAGGTTCAGGTTTATTTTGGTCAGTCTGAAATCTCCTACTGAAGCCCAAAAGTATATTTATTCATTGTTTAATGTGAGAAGTATTTGCACTTTCAAATGAAACTAGTCAGGAGTAATTTCAATTCTGAAATGGGTTAGGAAGACCCCTTAAAGAAACCCTGCTCAAAATGCAGTGCTTATGAATACTACATTGAAAAACCAACTAGGTGGGTGTGGTTGCTCCTGCTTTTACTTAATTCTAGCACTCTGAAAGTAGAAGCATGTGAATCTCTGGAAGTTTAAGGCCAGAGTGCTCTACATTGTCAGTTCCAGGAAAGCCAGGTCTACACAGTCAGACCCCATCTCAGAAACAAATAAACCCACCTCCTCCATTGTTTAAGTATGTCCACACTGTTTCCCATGTCCTTGTCCAAACACTTGAACAGTGAGTATTAATTTGGTTAAAAGAATTTTTTTTGCCTAGAGTTGTTAATTCATAAACTATATTCATGGCTCCTATTCATTTTATATAACATATATACTGAAATAATCTTTCTTACAATCTTTGAATACTTGACTGTTAAAACGGTAAATATAGGAGTTAAAAAAAAGCATTTACTCTTCTTCAGAGGACCTGAGTTCAGTTCCCAGAATCTATGTCATGAGGTTCACAACCACCTGTAACTTCTACTCCATATGCACCTACACTGAAATGCAAACACATACATAATCAAAAATAAAACTTCTTTAGAAGATGGCTAAATATATTGGTTATCCAATACCAAATGGTCATCTCTAGAAGTATATACATGTAAGTAATACGAAATGTACTCAGCAAATTTTATTTATGTTTATTTCCTTCAATGTATATGTAACAACAATGGTTAAAGAAGATAAGGCTATGAAATTGAAAGGGTGGACATGGGGTGGATAAAAGGGAAATGACATAATTACATTTTAATTTAATAAAAGAGGGTGAAAACATATAATCATCTATAAAAAACTGTCCCTGGTAGATAACACCTCTTCCGTTTTTTGCCCTTTTGCACTTTAAAATATTGACTTCTCTTTGCAGTTAATACTACATTATGAAAAACACTGTTTCCCTTGTCATAGTTTCTGTCATCTCAGTAGTGGAAATCAATACTCAGTAGTGGAAAGCATATCAAATTGATGAAGCTCATCTATAGGCAGCATTTTATGGCCAGAGATCCATGAAGAATACAAATATACAATGAGTGCCCATCAAAGTACTGGTTGTGTCTGATTACAGCATAGTGGTTGATTCTACTTTTATTTGTTTCATTAAAAGGTCAAAACAATATTCTAACCCATGTTTTCTGTTAAAATACAGGAAAAGTAATCTGAGTTGTTTGAAGGGAAAAATCATGAAACAAAGATAATTGCAGGCAAAATAACTGACAATTAGAAGTCACAGTAAGATTTTACAATTCTATTTCCAGGACTCAGGTGGTCCAGGCAATAAGGCCTGTGGACAATACATCAAGACCTCATGAAATTAAAGAGTTTTTGTTAGGCCCTTCCAGATGGAATTTACCAGCATCTCAACTCCTGTACACTTGGACAAAATCAAGTGGTGGCAAGATGTAGGATGCAGGAAGAGTATCAGCAGAATACTCTTATAGCAGAATCTGCTATATTCAGGGAAGTACTAGTCATCTTTCCAGGAGACACATCCTTGTCCACATAGGCACTCAAAAAATGACAGAAATGATAGTGAAGATGTCCAAGGAGAGAAGCTGAACACCCCTTAGCTCAGACACTTGTTAAAACCCATACCAGTCAATCTACCAGTCTTTCTTGCCTCCACATGTACACAGATGATCTGTCCTGCATAGCTCTCTGCATGGTCATAAACTGTTAGTACATTTTTAGGTGAAGCATTAGATGGGGTTTCAGAGCCAACTGTGAAAGCAGAAAAGGCCACAAAACAAGTCCATGTGGTTTCATATTTATCCTACCCAGAGGGGGAAAAATTGTGTCTCCTTATTTTTGTTTATACCATCATGGTCATGACCAGCTAAAGAAACCAAACAACTAAAGTACATTTCCCGTGCTATCATCTAATTTTTGTAAGTAATACAATTTAAACAAGAATTCCGATGTTATGAGACTATATACCAGTACTGAAATAGCAATACTTTAATTTGGGTGTTATGATAAATTAAACATAAAGAATGCTGACCTACTCTTGCAGTATATCTTTAGTTTACACAGGTTTTTATCTGTATTGTTTCTGTTGGGGTCCAAGCAGCCAAAGCAACAACTGACTCATTTTGAAAAGGATAAAAACCGTTTTTACAACTTCAAATTGCTTCTTGAAGGTCAAAATTAGAATGTATAAAAGACAGAATATGACATAAATCACTTTATGCCTAGAGTGGTTCTCAATCAGGTACAACTTTGTCCCCCAAGGGGCATTGAATAATATGTAGAAACATGTTTGCTGTTGTCATCATAATGAGGAGGGACAGAGGAAAGAGTTGCTGCTGGCATCCAGTGGGTAAAAGTCAGAGATGCTGTCGAACATCCCAAAGTACATAGAACATAACCTCGATCATCCAGAATAATCTGCTCTTACTCAATGTGTCAGCCAACATATCACTGAAAGAACACATTAACTCATAAGAAAACATGTGACTAGGGCAAGGACTGTAGCTCAGTTGTTACAGTACTTGACTGGGATGCTTATAGCCATGGATTGAACTCCAAGTCCCTCACAAACTGGGCATGGTGGTGCAGGTTTGTAAACCCAGCACTCAGGAAGTAGAGGTAAAAGATCCAGAAGTTTAATATCATTTTTCTCCAGTTATATAGCAAGTCCAAGGCCAGCCTGAGATACCCGATACCTTGTCTCAAAAAATATTTAAATGAAAATCTCTTTGGCTCTAATGTAGACCAACTATCTGTAGCACTGAAATATTGGATTATGCTACAAATGTAGGAGACATTCTGGGGCTTGTAGACATAGTACAAAATAAAGCATATGAGCATTTGACTAACATGTTACATTGACTATATGTTGACCAAATGATATTTTGTATCTACTGAATTAGAGTAAAATATAGAATTAAGGTGAATTTTTATCTGATTCTTTTTGCCAAATAAATGTAGCTACTAGAAAAAATTTTAAATTCCAGATATGGCTCAAATTTATGGTTGACATTATATTTTTATGGTCATTGATGTTATAGAGATTGCTGCTATGTTTAGAGGCAGCAAGATGGCTCTTGCTGTGAAGGCTGCTGACCTAGGTTCAATACAAAGAACAAATGAAAAGGTGGAAGGAAAAAAAAAAAAGAAATGATTCCACAATGTTATTTTCTGACACCCACATGTATGTCATAGCATGCATCCCCTCATTCACACATATCACATACATGCACACATAATAACAGTCAACCAGGCATTGTGGAGCATGCCTTCAAACCCAACACTCAGGAGGAAGGCAATGGTAGGAAAATCTCTGAGTTCAAGGTTAGCCTGGTCTACAGAGTAAGTTCCAGGAGAGCAAGTGCTACACAGAGAAATCCTATCTCAAATAATAATAACAACAACAATAATGATAATAATAATAATAGTCAAATAAATTTTACAAATATTTAAGTATCATGTGTGCCATCCATTATACAAATTAGAATGAGGACAAGTTATAGTTTTTATTTAATTTTTTTTTTTGTCATGCAACATGTTGTCATAATTTGTTTCCCCTCCCCAACTCTTTCTGGATCCTCCCTACCTCCTTACCTACCTGACATTATGTTCTCTGTCTTTGTCTCTCTCAAAAACAAGGAAGCAAGAAACACACACACACACACACACACACACACACACACACACAATGAAACTCAAAACCTCAAAACAAACAGGCAAAAACCCAATAAGACAAAAAAACAACGCCAAAACAAAGTAAAAGGAAACAAAATTATATATATATATATATATATATATATATATATATATATATATATATCATTGAGTTTATTTTTTGTTGGTCATCCACTTCTGGGCATTGGTCTGTCCTGGAGTGTGGTTGATATATCCTGTGGTACTTCATTGGAGATAATTGATTTTCCTTTTGACAGCACGTATCAATTGCACATAGGTTTTTAGTTAGTGGTGGAATCCTTTGTCCACTTCCACCTCTCAGTACTAGGACACTCTCTGGCTTAAATCTGTGCAGGATTTCTGCATGTTGCTATAGTCTCTGTGAGTTTCTGTGTACATCAGTCCTATTGTATCTTGAAGGTGTCGTTTCTGTGGAGTCATCCACAACCTCTGGGTCTGACAATCATTCCACTTCCTTTTGTGCATACATTCCTGGGTCTTGAGGGAAGGGGTGTGATGCAGACAACCCATTTAGGATTAAGTACTTCAAAGTCTCTCACTCTCTTCCCATGAGAACAAGCTAATTTTAAATCAGCCTCAGCCTCACAATTTCAAAAGACGACTACTTCCAAATTCATAGGCCTTACCGTTAATAGAATGCTACACATGTGATTGAGTGTAGACGTTGAGAAGGAGAAATGATTCTTGATTATCTATGCAGGCTTAATAACATCACAATAATATTTTAATGGAAATGTGGAACAAGAAGGTCAGAATAATTGAGATGAAAAAAGCAATGTTAGAGAAAAGCTAGAAGATGGTATGCTGCTATTTCTGAAAACAGAAGAAAGAGCCATAATCCATGGAAGGAAAGCAGCTTCAGGGAACACTAAGCAAAGGAACGAGTTCTCTAAGCTCTTTAAAAGAAACACAGTAGTGCTGGCACCTCACCTATAGCCTGGCAAGACCTTTTGCATACATTAGACTTCCAGAACTGTAAGGTAATAAACTTGTGTGAAAAGATTATGAGAGCCAGGGGATCAGAGAGTTTGCTGTGAGATTGTGTCTCCCAGTAATATCAAAATTATACCCATAAAGTCTCACCAATGTGGCTTTCCTGATATTACCTGAATAATGATGAGACCAATGGACATGCTAAAGTGAATGGGAGAAAGCTCATGAGACCTCAGTCCTACTCAAAGAACTATAACCAACTGAGGAAAGCTGGGAGTGAGAGAGGTAGTGTTTCCCCCCTGGTCTAGTGTGAAATAGTCAGTTCTTTATTTTTTAACAGTTTCATCCATGTATACAATGTATTACGATTAAAGTCAACTCCATCATCCTACAATGCCTCCTTCCTTTCCTTCTAAACCCTTTCTCACCACCTAGTCCTGAGTGACTAAACCATTAGAGACAATAGCACTCTGCCCTCTAGCAACCATTAAAAGTCATTAGTTTTGCAAAACACATGGCATCTCATGAGCACCTCCTCTATCCATGATAGAAAATTGGACAACGCAATCTGGTACAGATATCCATAGCTGCTATGTGTTCATAGTTGAAATGACATTATTTTGTGACATTCTTCTCTCATTCATTTATGGCAAGGTAACCACATTAAAGTGGACTATCTTCCAAACAGAAGTAGCAAGAACAAAGATTTAGTCCATAATCAGTCCAAAATCTGTAGTGGATGTATTTTACAGCCTTAAGTAAGTTCATCACATCCTCTAATATTCATTTTCTCCTCTGTAATAGTAAAATGTTGAAGTTATTAGGTAAGTCTATGATTTTTTTACAGCTCAAAAACAATCTATGCTAAGCCTGAACTCAAGCTTCCTTTATTAATCTCATGTTAGCAACAATAAAAGCCTAACTCATAAAGACATTTAAATCTTTGGTTGTATGTTTTTTTACAACAAATGGAGAGGACTCTATGAAAATGTGCAAAAAGATTTTTCTAATAGTTTAGTCAGCATTTAGGGATTTGATGTCTTCAGTTGGCTGGTAAGAAAATGTTGACACAGATTATTGGCCTCCAATAAAATTAATTTTTATTGTTTTTGGCAAGAAATGTATGCATACTGAAGAGCAGGGTCCAAACAATAGACACACATGTCAGCTTTTCCAGCTTTGCCTCTCCCCTGCCCTCTAGCAGTCCCCTCTCTCTTCCCTACCTCTGTCCAACAGCATTAATCAAAACTCAGGCTTAACTATAAATAGCCCCTGGAATTGACTTTAGCATAGTGGGAAAGGACTGGGGTAAGTTCCAACTTGGCTGCATTTCACTTCATTCCTGAAGATTTTCCAGCAAGGTCTAAGCCTCTAGGCTGCCCTCCTCTTCTCAGTATTCACCATCCTTCACATTGTAGCTACAGGCAGAACCTTTCTTTGCTTTCACTTTGGACAGTTCTTTCACTACTTCAATTTCCACATGCAATGCCTATGCTTGGTGTCAAAAGGTGTTAGAGTCATAAAGCGATATCTATAAACAGCATTCAAAAGTACCTACAGGTTTTAACATGATCAATATTCCAAATATAGGATTTCCCTAAGAGCAAAGCAGGTTATGCAGAATTTTTTATATAAATACAAGAAGACAAAGAGGACAAGGAGGAAGAGGAAGAGAAAGGAGAAAATGATGAAGAAGATAATGAACAGGAGAGTAGGCCACAGAAGAGGACAGGGGAAGAGAGGGTATGAGGAAGAAAATGAGGAAGGAGGAAGAAAGGAGAGGTTAGAGTGAGAAGTATGGACAAAACAGGGAAAAAGAAGAAGAAAAGAAGGGGAAAGTTTAGGAAGAAAAGGAAGAGATTAACAGGAGCATAAGACAGCATAGGAGAAAAAGGAAGGAGAAATGGAAAGATGAGGAAGAGGTAAAAGAAGGAAGAAAAGAAGGGGAGAAGAGAAGCAAGAAGAGGGGAGAGAATGTGAATAGAAAGAAGAAGCAAGAATAGGAGATAGAGAAAAGGAAGAGAGCAGAAGGAAAGGAGACTGAACTGTGTGGAAAAGAGGTATCACTGTCAAGTGAGAAAGCAACAATAAGGTATTCAAAAGAGTCAAGAACAATCACACAATTCCATTGTCTATAAAACTTGTGGTAGGTAGAGACTTTACGCTCATGGGTCTTGTCCATTGCTCTAAAAATAAAGTTTTTAGTGTGGTATAATAAAGGAATACCAAAAATAATACATTACTAACATTAGAATAAAATTAATCTATATATTCTTAAAGATTTATAAGGCCAGGCAGAGCCAAAGTGTACTGAGTCCAGAGGCCCAGAGAAGGTAGTAGGTCTCACATTTTCCTTTCCACTGGGTAATTTCCAGTCCTTTTTTGCCTACTATCAAGGCTGAAACCCAAGACCTAATGTTAAATTTAGAGTGGATTTATCACACAATACTTGTTAAACGAAGCTAAAACCAAGCTTTGACAACTGATTGCAGGCTTTTCAGATTTTATCATTATTTAATAAGAAGCAGGACGCCATTTTATTGTCCAGAGCATGTTTTACAACATCTAGAAATATCACTTCTTTTCATAACTGTAGGGAAGTTAATGGTACTCATGTCTAGTGACTAGATGCTGGGAATGCAACTAAATGCCCTATAGTATACAGCAAGCGCTGCTTTGAGAAGCCCTGAGTTATGTGTGGTTGTGGACCTACCGAGGAATAAAGTTTCAATACAACATTTGTCTTCACACAGATGCTGCTGGCTATACATTATTTCTAATTAACTAATGAAAAGCACACCAAATATCACACTAGATATGCTGGTGTGGAAGTCAGATGAAAAATTCCGGATGTGAAGAGACACTAGGAAGGACAGAGGAAAGGTGGAACGTGAGAGAGTGAAGGAGGTAGGAAGGGAAAGAAAGGGAGACAGAATGAAAATGAATCAGAGTCCAAGAGTGTGAGGCAGAAAAATAAACTGGCTGGTTGATTCCCCAGGACCCACGTAAGGTTGGGTCCTGAAGGGTGTGTTTGTAATCCCAGTGTCTGACTTTCCAGAATTTCATGGGCTATCTAGACTAGCATATGTAACAATGAACAACAAAATAAGATGGGTGGCAAGGAGCAACACTTAGAGTTGTCATTGGACTATAACTACTATCTATGACAAGTGCAGACACACATATATATCAGATATGCACTCACATCAGATGCATACATCATATACTTATTAATATACATTCATATACCATATATACAACATAAAATCTACACATATACATATATACATTATAAACACATATATACTGTATAAACATACATACACATATATATCACACACATATTATACACTCATGCACATATATCCTGTATATATACATATGCATATATAAATATATATTTATGCATGTACATCATAATAAACATGCACTGTACAATCGTATATACATCACACAAATATACAGTATATGCACATATACCTCACACATATGCATACATTATATGTAAATACACACATTGTACACACATACATATGTACATATACACATATACATCATATACACATATGTAATATACACATATGCATATACATTAGAAATACATCACAACACACAAAATTTTAAAAAGAAAACCACAAATCAAAAAAATTTACTTAAAATTAGCTTACACTCACTGCAAATCATCATCTTTCCTTGTATTCCTCCAAGTCCAGTCCCTCAGTCTCATCCCAAGATCTGTAGTAGAACACCTTCAGAAGCCTTTCCCCACTTCATCTCTACTGAATCCCAAAGATCTTTGTCTCCTAAGCTCTCTCTCCAATCCCTTGCTTTATCCCAGCCTCCAACCTCAACGGGTCCTTTGTGGGAACCCATAGACCATGATGGCCAGTAAAGCAGGTAGACTAACTGCAGTTGTTCACCTTTCCTTCTCCTCCTCCCGATCAAATCCCCCAGTGTCATCCTCAGCTATGCAAGAGAACACTTGCTGAAGCCTCCCTTCTCACTTCTCCCATGACCAGTGGATAGTACAAATGTTCCCCTCAAAATTTCCTTCTCCCCACTTATTGTTGTGTCCAAGTCTCCAAATCAATCAGGCACTCCCTGAAAACCCACAGGCCACTCTGACCAAATAAGCAAGTAGTCAAACTGCAGCTTTTTACCTCTTCCTCCAATTCCAATGCTCCAATCTCATTCTCAGTCCTATAGCAGAACTTCTGCTATGGCCTGTCCTCACTCTCAGCACCCATTCCCAGGGAACTAAATGAACAGATTCTGGTAGAACACCCTCATTTCATCACTCTTGTGAATATTCTTCACTGCCCCCACCCCACCCCCATTCCTAAGTGTCAGGTCCCAATACTTGGAAACATATTTACCTGAAAGCCCCAGTACCCACACCTATCAGGACCCCAGAAGATTTTCTTACCAGGCAACACACAGCCACCACACTCTTCTAATAACCAGAGAGAAAACAGAAACCAAAGAACAAAACACCCACTTAACAAACACAAGACCAGATATCAGCTCATAGAAGTATAATCTTCTCAAACCCAGATGTTTAGAGAATAAAACAAAAACAATAACAGCAAGAACAACTTGTCTCTACCAAAGACCAGCCAACCCTACCACAGCAGGCCTTGAATATGCCAGCATAGTTGAAGCTCAAGAAAAAGACTTTAAAACATCCTTTATGAATATGATAGAGGTCCTTAAAGAAATTAATAAAATGGTTGAAGACCTGAAAGTAGAAACAGAATCAACAAAGAAACCCCAAACTGAGAGAATTTTGGAAATGAAAATTTTAGGAATTTGAACAGAAAGTACAGAGGCAAGCTTTATTTTTATATTAAAATACAAAAGATGGAAAAGAGAATCTGAGGTGTTGAAGATACAATAGAAGAAGCAGATATATCTGTCAAAGAAAGTGTAAAATCTTATAAGTTCCTGATGCAAAACTTCCAGGAAGTGTGGAACACAATATAAGACCAAACTTAAGCATAATAGTAATAAAAGGAGAAGATTCTCAGTTCAAAGGCCCAGAAAATATTTTCAACAAAATCATGAACAAAGCTAAAGAAGGAGATGCCTGTAAAGGTACAAGAAGCTTATAGAAACCAAGTAGATTGGACCAGAGAAGAAAGTCCCTTCACCACATAATAATCAAAACTATATATTCAGAACAAAGAAAGAATACCAAAGCTTCCAGAAAAAAAAAGAGCAAGTAACATATAAAGGAAGACCTATTAGAATTACACCTGACTTCTCAATGGAGACTCTAAAAGACCGAAGGGGCTGGACAAATGTCTTAAAGACTCTAAGAGCCCACATATTACAGCCCAGACTACTGTACTCAGGAAAACTTTCAATCACCTTAGAAGGAGTAAACAAGATATTTCATGACAAAGCCAAATTTAAATGATATTTATCCACAAATTCAGGCCTATAGAATGTATTAGAAGGAAAACTCCAACCCAAGGAGGTGAACTACACTCATAAGCAGGCAATAAATAATCTCACACCATCAAAACTGAAAGAAGGAACACATACACACACATACATCACCACCACCACCAATAACAACAAAATAAAAAGAATTAATAATCATTGGTCATTTCTATGTCTCAGCATCAATCGACTCAAGTCCCCAATTGAAAAAAACACAGAATAACGAAATGGATATGATAACAGGATCCATCCTCCTCCTGCACTGGAGAATTCGATACTACGATGGAGCAGCTGAGAGTGGCCATTGTCACAGTAAATTCTACCAGAGTGGACGCAGGACTAGCCACAGGATTATCATCATGGATTGCTGCAGCCATGAATCATCTGAAGGAATGGGCGGGCATGGGAGCGTTAGCAGGCCTTCTGGTGTTGGTCTCCTTGGTTTGCCTGTGGTATATATGCAAGATTATAGTCTCACAACAGTGTGATGCAGTCATGATCATTCAGGCCTTTACAGCCATTGAAGCAGGACATTCTCTCCAAGCATGGTTGGATACCATAAAAAGCTAAAATGATACGCTCAGGATGCGAGGCTAAGCACTACACTCAGGGTCAGCCGCTTTCGACCCAGAGGAGAGCATGTTTGATTGAATGTGGGTTGATGCCCCAGATCCCGCCTCTGAGGAAAAGGTATCAGATGGGTCTGATGCTCTTTGGGTGGATGACACCTAAATGAACATCGGTACAAAGTCCCAATTTATTTCTAATATCAGAGATCAGACCTCTACTCTTGCCTGATGCGTCTAAAGCAAAAAGGGGGAACTGTAGAGAGCTGCGGAATGCTATGCCTTAAAGATGGAGCTGGTTTCCGCCTTCCACCTTCCCGATGGTGAGTGCTCTCCGTCATGAACAACTCCACATTTGGCTAAGGCCGAGGATCTGGCTTGCTTCCATGTATGTGGACCTATCTGCATTGCCCACGTGGCACGCCTGTTTTGGCTACCCAGAGGCTATTTAAGCTGTGGGCTGGCTTTCCCCAGGGTCCGAGGATTGTTCAAGGTTCCTGAATAAACTGCACTGAAAAAAAAATAAATAAATAAATAAAAGAAAAAAAAAAAGAAATGGGACCTCATGAAACAGCAAAGCTTCTACAGGGAGAAGGACACCATCATTTGGACAAAGTGACAACTGACAGAATGAGAAAAGGTTTTTACCAACTATAAAACCAATTGAAGGCTAATATCCCAATTATATAAAGAATTCATGAAACTTATTTCAAAAAATATCCAATTTTAAAAATGAGATACAGATCTAAACAGAGAATTCTCAATAGTGGAAACTCAAATGGCTGAGAGAAACAGCTAAAGAAATTTCAACATTGTTAGTTGTCAGGGAAAGGAAAATCAAAACTACTTTGAGATTCAGTCTTACACCTGTCAGAATGGCTGAGATCAATAACATAAATGATGGTTCATGCTGGCAAGTATATGGAATAAGGGGAACATTCATCCATTGCTGGTCAGAGTGCAAACAATAACAGCCACTATGAAAATCAGTGTGGTCATTACTCACGAAGATGAGAATCAACCTACTTCAAGATCCATCTATACTAATCTTGGGCATATAAACAAAAGACACTATATCCTACTATAAATACACTTTCTCAACCTTATTCATTGCTTTTCTATTCATAATAGACAGACATTGGAAACAGATGTCCCTCAACAGAAGAATCGATTAAAAAACTGTTATATATGTACACAATGGACTATTACTCAGCTGTTAAAATATGATATCATGAAGGTTGCAGGAAAATGAGTGAAACTTAAAAAAAAAGTCATCATGAGTGAATTATGCCAGACTCTGAAAGACAAACATGGTATGTATTCTCTTATATGTGGTTATTATCTGTGAAATAAATCACAATCATGCTATTATCCACAAAACTACAGATGTTGGGTATAGAGTAAGGGACGACAGGTAGATAGATAGAACATGGAGATGTCAAGTTGCTAACTATATATATAAAGCCTTTACCCCTACATGTGTCTTTGGTACATGACAGTACTCTACATGTTACCAAGAGAGAAATGTAAACACCAAGCCAGCCACAAACCTTTGATCTACAATGGTATACTTAACTTCAAGAAATGCTAGGGCAACAGTGACACAAAACTTCCATGAGTGACCAACCAATAAGTGATTTTACTTAAAAAATACTACACAGGACTGAACCAATACCCAATACTGCTTGGGTGACCAAGAACCAGAGACTAGATATCTAGTAACCTATAGTAAAACCAAATACTATTGATCTACAAAAGGAAAGTAGCAATAAAATGGCTCCTACTGATATTGTGATATACTCATAGTGCCTTTCTCAGCCATCATCAGAGAAGCTTCCACTTGCAGCAGATAGGCAGAAATATAAAGACCCACAACCAGATTCGACATAGAGAGTGAGATACATTGGAGCACTCAGCTCTAAACAGGATGCCTTCATCAAATGCTACTCTGTGTAATAGGAGGCACAAAGAGTGTAAGAGCCAGAGGTAATGGAAGACATCAGGAGAACAAGGCCCTCTAAATCAACATGATCAAAACTTAAATGATCACACAGAGCCTGAAACAGCAAACACAAGGCCCATACAGGTCTGCACCAGGGTCTTCTGCATATGCATTATGGCTTCCAGTTTAGTGCTTTTATGAGATGTATGAACAGATGGGTCTCTGATTCTTGTGCCTTTTCTTGGGCTCTTTTTCTTTTGTAGGTTTGTCCTGTCTGACTTCAATGTGATAGTTTTCTTTTATATTTTTACACTTTATTTTGTTATATTTTTAAAAATGAATGGAATGAATGAATGAATGAATGAATGAAAACCTAGCCTGTAGGATAAAGGTTAATGACTGGACGGTTATCCAAACCTGCTAAGAGAGAGAAAATCAGTTTTCTCCAATGAAGTTATATTGGGTGAACATGAGGGTAGGCATTATGTTCAGGAGTAGCTGACTAATACATAACGGACTCAACAAGTTTGGCTTTTTTGTTTTGTTTTCCTTTGGTTGTTTGGTTGGTTTGGGTTTTTTGTTTGTTTGTTTGTTTGTTTGGATGTTATTTTATTTTGTTTTCTTGGTTTGGGGCATTTGTTGTTATACTGGGTTTTGTTTGTTTTGTTTTGATTTTAGAAAAAAAACTAAAATTGGGTAGATAATGAAGGGGAGAGGATCTGAAAAGACTTGGGGACAGTGAGACTATAATCAGAATATATTTAAATTTAAAAATTGCTTTAAATAATAAAAATACAATAAGAAGGAAAGAAACGCTGTGAGTCCATGTACTTATAATCCCATGTCTCACGTCTCTTACTTTACTGATAATACACCCATATATACTAAAAGGAAAAGTTGGCATTATCAAAAAGAAAGGAAAAGTTATTCTACAAATCAAAACTCTAAAAACATGAAAAAGACTACTGAAGAAAACATGTAATCACTATTTAAAGCTAACATGCAGTGAATTTTGAGTATAAAACAATTACATTTAAAATGTTTTCCAATTATGTGTGGTGGTGTATGCCTTTGTCAGAGGCTGGCAATTTCTGTGAGTTCAAGGTCAACCTGGGATACACAGTGAGACATTCATTCAACATTAAATAAGCAAACAAAGAAAGAAATAAAATGTTTACCAAGATAAAGGATGCAAACAAACAAACAAAAAAGAAAACAGTTACCTAGATAAAGGATGAACTCACAGCTACAAAAAATAAAATAAAATAAGATACAAAGTGAAGCAGAAAGAGATGAGAACCCATAGCATAGCTAACAATTAAGCTGTACCACTTTCACAAGTACCAAGAGTTCCCAGAATCTGAAGTAAAGTAATCTTCAATTTTATTATTATAATCACCACTTCGCTGTTTTAACATACAGCTTTTTTTGTTTGTTTGTTTGCTGAGACAGGAATTTCCTGTATTGTTTAGGCTGTTCTTGAACTCAAGACCCTTTATTTCCTTTCTTTTTTGCCCTAAATAATCAATTTAAAATTTTTCTTTATTATTTATTACTATTTATTCACTTTGTATACTGGCTATAACAACCTCCCTCATCTCCTCATTATCCTACCCACCCTTCTTCTTTCTCCCTATGTCCCTTCCCTAGTCCACTGATAGGAGAGGTCCTATTCCCCTACTATCTGAACCTAGCCTATCAGATCTCATCAGGACTATCTGGATCCTCTTTCTCTGTGTTCTAGTTATGCCACCTCGCCAAGGGGAGGTCACCAAAGAGCCGGCCACTGAGCCCATGTCAAAGACAACCCATGCTCCCCTTACTAGGGAACCCACTTATAAACTGAGTAGCCTATGGACTTCATCTGAGCAGAGAATCTAGGTCTTCTCTATGTATGGTCTTTGGTTGATTCAACAATCTCTGCCAACCCCCCTCAGCCCAGATAGGTTGTTTCCAGATTCTTGTTATTATGAACATAGTTGAGCCAATGCCCTTGTTGTATAGATGAGCATCTTTCAGATACATACCCAGGAATAGTAGAGCTGGATCTTGAGGTAGCACTATTCCTAGTTTTCTGAGAATGTGCCAGATTGATTTGTAAAGTGGTTGTGCAAGTTTACATTCCCACCAGCAATGGAGGAGGGTTCCCTTTCTCAAAAGCCTCTACAGCATGTGTCATCACTTGAGTTTCGGATCTGATGGGTGAAAGATGGAACCAGAAAGAAAGAGAATATTCCAAGAATCAACAAAACAAGAGCTGGTTCTTTGAAAAAATCAACAAAATAGACAAACGCCTAGCCAAACTAACTAAAAGGCAAAGGGACACTATCCAAATCAACAAAATCAGAAATGAAAAGGGGGACATAATGACAGACACTGAGGAAATTCAAAGAAACATTAGGTTCTACATTGAAAGCCTATTTGCAACAAATTTTGAAAATGTAAATATAAAGGATAATTTTCTTGATAGATTCCATTTAGTAAAGCTGAATCAATATCAGGTAAATAAATTAAATAGTCCTATATACACTAAGGAAATAGAAGCTCTCATCAAAAGTTTCCTGACCAAAAAAAAAAAAAAAAAAGAAGACCAGGGCCAGATGGTTTCAGCACAGAACTCTACAATACCTTCAAAGAAGAGCTAACACCAATAATTTTTAAACTATTCCTCAAAATAGAAACAGAAGGAACATTACCAACCTTATTCTATGAAGCCACAGTCACCTTGATACATAAACTGCCAAAGACCTAACTAAGAAAGAGAATTTCAGACAAATCTTGCTGATGAACAATGATGCAAAAATACTCAATAAAATACTCGCAAACCAAATCCAAGAACACATTAAAGATACCATCTACCACGAACAAGTAGGCTTCATACCAAGCAAGCAAGGGTAGATCAACATATGGAAATCCATCAATGTAATCTACCTTATAAACAAACTGGGAGAAAAAAACAACAACAACAGCAACACATGATCATCTCCTCAGATGCCCTGACAGAAATCCAACAACCAATCATATTTAAAGTTTTAGAGAGACCAGGGATACAAGGCACATATCTAAACATAGTAAAATCAATATACAGCAATCCTATAGCCAACATCAAACCAAATGGAGAGAAAGTTAACTCCACTGAAATCAGGGACAAGGCAAGGCTGCCCACTCTCCTTACCTCTTCAACACAGTACTTGAAGTCCTAGAGAGAGCAATTAGACAACTACAGGATATCAAGGGGATACAAATCGGAAAGGAAGATGTCAAAGCATCACTATTCACAGATGATATGATAGTATATATAAGTAACCCTAAAAATTCTACCAGAGAACACCTTTCGCTCATAAATACCTTCAACAACGTGGCTAGATAAAAAAATTAACTCCTGTATACAAAAGACAATTGGCTGAGAAAGAAATTAGGAAAGCAACAGCCTTCACTAGCCACAAATAACATTTAGTACCTTGGTATTACTCTAAGCAAGCAAATGAGAGGCCTGTATGAAAAAAAAAAAACAAAAAAACTCAAGTGTCTCTGGAGACAGAAATTGAAGAAGAAATCAGAAGATGGAAAGATCGCCCATGGTCATGTATCAGTAGGATTAATGTAGTGAAAATGATCATCCTACCAAAAGCAACCTACAGATTTAATGCAATTCCCATCAAAACACCACCACAGACATTGAAAGAACATTTCTCAATTTCATATGGAAAACAAAAACCCAGAATCGCTAAAACAATTCTATACAATAAAAGATCTTCTGGAGGGATCTCCACCCCAGATCTCAAGTTGTATTATAGAGCAACAGTAATAATAACAGTATGGTACTGGCATGAAAACAGACTAGTAGATCAATGGAATCCAATCAGAGATCCAGAAATAAACCCACACACATATGGATACTTTATTTTATACAAAGAAGCCAAAATGATACAAGGGAAAAAGATAGCATCTTCAACAATTTGTTGTGGTCTAATTGAATGACTGCATGTAGAAAATGCAAATAGATCCATATTTATCACCCTGCATAAAAGTAAAGTCCAAGTGGATCTAAGATCTCAACATAAAAACACACACTAAATGTGTTAGAAGATCTTCAGTATAACACTCTCCCAACTGAGATATTTCAGCTTGCTATTTCAACAAATGCTGTTGATCTAACTTGATTTCTACATGTAGAGAAATGTAAATAGATCCATATTTATCACTGTGCACAAAATTAAAGTCTACATGGATCAAAGACTTCACATAAAACCAGACACACTAAACCTACTAGAAGAAAAAGTGTGGCAGAGTATTGAACTCCTTGGCTCAGGAGACAACTTCCTGAACAGAACACCAACAGCACAGGCTCTAAGAGCAACAATCAATAAATAGGACCTAATGAAACAGAAAAGCTTTTGTAAAACACAAGACACTGTTTTCAGAAAAAAACAATAGCCTCAGACTGGGAAAGGATCCTCACCAACACTGTATCTGACAAAGGGCTAATATCCAGAATATGTAAAGAACTTAAGAAGTTAAATACCAACAAACCAAGTGATCCAATTAAAGAATGAGGTACAAAGCTGAACAAATTCCTCAATAGAGGAATATTGAATGGCCGAGAAACACATAAAGAAATGTTCAAAGTCTTAGTCATCAGGGAGATGCAAATCAAAACAACCCTGAGATTTCATCTTACACCCTTCAGAATGGCTAAGATCAAAAACTCAAATGACAACACATGCTGGCAAGGATGTGGAGAAAGGGGAACACTCCTCCATTGCTGGTGGGAATTCAAACTAGTACAATCACTTTGGAAATCAACTTGGCACTCTCTTAGACAATTAGGAATAGTGTTACCTCAAGATCCAGCTATACCACTCCTAGGCATATATCCAAAATATGCTCAAGTATACTCCAAGGACATTTGCTCAACTGTGTTCACAGTAGCTTTGTTTGCAATAGCCAGAATCTGGAAACAACCTAGATATCCCCTCATGGAGGAATAGATACAGATATTGTGGTACATTTACATAATGGAAACTACTCAGCTATTAAAAACAAGGAAATCAGGCAAATGGTGGGAACTAGAAAAGATCATCTTGAGTGAGGCAACCCAGAAGCAGAATGACACACATGGTATATACTCACTCATAAGTGGATATTGACTGTATAATATAGGATAAACATACTAAAATTTATACTCCTAAAGAAGCTAAACAACAAGGAAGACCCTAGGAAAGATGCTCAATCCTCATTCTGAAGATCAAATGTGATAGACATTGGAAGCAGAAGAACAGGAGCCTACCACAGATGGATTCTGAAAGACTCTACTGATGGAGGTATCAAAGCAGAGGTTGAGATTCCTAGCCAAAATTTGGACAGAGGTCAGGGAATCTTATGAATGAAGGGGGAGATAGAAAGACCCAAAAGGGACAGACAGAGTAAAAAAAAAATAAACAAAAAACAAAAACTGGGGTCCCTGCAGAGACTGATACCTCAATCAAAGACAATATATGGAGAGGACCTAAAATCCTGGCTCAGATATAGCCCATAGACTCAGTATCCAAGTGGGGTCCCTAGTAAGGGGAATAGGTTTTTTTTTTTTTTATTAATGGTGCAGAAAATATTTTTTATTTTAATTCTTATTAATTACAGTTTATTCACTTTGTATCCTCCATGTAGCTCCCTACCTCCTCACTTCCAAATCTCACCCTCTGTACCCCTTCTTCTCCCATGTCCCTCCCCCAGTCCACTGATAGGGAAGGTCTTCTTTCCCTTTCTTCTGATCCTAGTCTATCAGGTCTCATCAAGACTGGCTGCATTGTGTTCCTCTGTGTCCTGGTAAGGCTATTCCCCCCTCAGGGGGAGGTGATCAAAGAGCAGGCCACTGAGTTCATGTCATAGACAGTCCCTGTTCCCATTACTATAGAACCCACTTGGACACTTAAATGCCATGGACTACATCTGTGCAGGTGTTCTAGGTTATCTCCATGCATGGTCCTCGGTTGGAGCATGAGTCTCTGGGAAGACCCCTGTGTTCAAATTTCTGGTTCTGTTGCTCTCTTTGTGGAGTTCCTGTCCACTCCAGATCTTACTATTTCCCACTTCTTACATAAGATTCCATGCACTCTGTCAAAAATTTGGCTGTGCCAACACTGCTGTCTTGCTCCTCAGACACAGTGTCCTCCAGACGCACCAACTTGTATCTCCTTTATTCTGGGGGTGGGCATGATCTCAGTGAGAGGCTCTCTGATTACCTCCCAGTGCAGCCTTGCCAGGTCACAGAGGTAGACAATTCAACCAGTCCTGATGAGTCCTGATAGGCTAGGCTCAAATAGAAGGGGAGGAGGACCTCCCCTATCAGTTGATTAGGGGAGGGGCATAGGAGGAGAAGTGGGAGGGAGGGTGGGATTGGTAGGAGATGAGGGAGGTGACCACAGTCAGGATACAAATTGAATAAATTGTAATAAATGATAATGATAAAAAAAGAAAAAAAAGAAAGAAAAATCATACTTTCTAACTTTTGATTGTCTAAAGTGACTTTAAACATGTCTTCTTGATGTTGGAATATATACTGTGATTTTTCTATGGCAAAAAAATCTGTTAGAAGAAAAAGTGCAGAAGAGCCTTGAACTCATTGACACAGGAGACACCTTCCTGAACAGAACACCAATGGCACAGGCTCTAAGATCAACAATCAATAAATGGGACCTCATGAAACTGAAAAGCTTCTGTAAAGCAAAGGACACTGTCATCAGAACAAAACAACAGCCTACAGACTGAGGAAGGATCTTCACCAACCCTATATCTGACAGAGGGCTAATATCCAGAATATATAAAGAAGTTGAGAAGTTAAACACCAACTAACCAAGTAATCCAATTAAAAAATGGAGTACAAAGCTAAACAGAATTCTCAACAGAGGAATATTGAATGGCAGAGAAACACTTAAAGAAATGCTCAATATCCTTAGTCATCAAGGAAATGCAAATGAAAATTACCTTTATTTTCATTTGAAAATTTCATAGATGAGTAGTGTATTCACATCATTTCTACCCTGCCCTGACTCTTCAACTCATCCTGTGTTACTCTCCTCTTGGAGGCATGACCATTTCTACAATTAGAATTGTCTCTCTCACACACACACACACACACACACACACACACACACAGAGAGAGAGAGAGAGAGAGACCCTACTGAATCCATTTAGCATTGCTAGTAGACATGCATAAGGACAACACCAACTGACATGCCAAAATAGTTGGAGGAAATGTCACAAGTTTGTACCCCTACATGAAAAGCTACAATCTATCAGTGGCTGCTGAGAGTAGAGGAATGTATCTTGTCCAGAACACAGGCCCTGAAATTTTATCTAATCTCAAGATCCTTTTAGTGAACCCTTCCACAAGTTGGTATTACAGTTATTCACCACCATGCTCAGCACAAAATACGGCTTTCAGTTTTACTAAAATGTCTTAAAGAACCTAAAACATTTTATACCAATTTGATAAGTAATGTAGGAAATTTTAAAATCTATTTTCACACCCAAGGAATTTTTTAAAACAGCAAACAGATAGGTGATGATCAACACAGATCTTCAAAACTGACCAATAAGAGAGTAAGTGACTATGGAATGCTCAACCACATTCCATAGGGGTATCCCTATGGAATGCCCCTGAAAAGATTAAGGGCTCACTGGTGAAGAGAGATCAGAAAGACTGTAGGAGCTAGAGGTTTGTGGATGACTACAAGGAAACAATGTCTTCTAGGAACAGCAAGACTGGTGCACACATGAATTCACAGTGGTTGTGACAGCATGCACAAGACCTGTGCAAGCCTAAACCAGCTCAAATCCTAACATGGAGGATGGAGTTAGGCAGGACACCTGAATGCTAACAAAGCAGCTAGTGAAAATTGTTAGAGGCCAGGAAAGGAAGGTTCAGTTTTCCTTAACACTGTAGCCCCTAATGAATCAACCAGGTCGTAGTGGAAGGCCACACAGCCACGAATATTTGGGCATTAAAAACCTGACCTGGATGGGGAAAAAATAATGACACAATATTGGGTACAAAGAGAAAGGAGGGACGATCTGAGAAGTTCTCAAAGAACTAGCAAAAATCTTTCTTTAAAAGTATCAGTGGCTGGCTGTTTGATCACCTCCCCTTTAGGGGGAAACAGCTTTACCAGGCCACAGAAGAAGACAATACAGCCAGCCCTGATGAGACCTGATAGGCTGGTGTCAGATGAAAGCAGAAGAAGACCTCCCCTATCAGTGGACTGGGGGAAGGGCATGGGAGGAGAAGAGAGAGGGAGAGTGGGTTTGGGAGGGGACAATAGAGGAGTCCTACAGCTTGGGATGCAAATTAATAAAAAGTAAATTAAAAAAGAAAAAAGTAGCAAAGATAAATGTTTAGAGACTAAGAGAAACTTTAAATTGCAAGAACAAATCACCACCCACAGTGACAAACAATGTACCAAAGAAATAGAAAGATTTTAAGAAAGAGTTACTAAAACACAGGGTAAATGGCCTAGATGAGGAAAGAGGTTAGAACTATCAAGCAGGGAGAAGTCTGGTTATATCTAGACCTGTTATGTCACAAAAGGACTAGGATTGCCTTAACTGTTTAATCCACAAAATAAAGATTTAGAGGAATTAATGGCTTTGATCCTTGAAGGAGGATTTTTGTTATTGTAAAAGATGACCAAGGTATACTTGGCACATCATCTAGCAGTTGCAACTATTAAAATCTTAGCCTTAAATTTTCAAAAGCCCTAGAAAAAAAAGAAGCAGACATACCCAAGAGGAGCAGACGGCTAGAAATAATCAAACTCAGGGTTGAAATCAATCAATTAGAAACAAATGAAACAATTCAAAGAATCAGTGAAACCATGATTAAACTTTTAAGTTTTCTCAGAAAGCATTGTGCATTTATCCATGGCTCAAGTTCAAGTTCCTCAGAGTAGATGTTCAACAAAGACTATGAATACAAAAACAGAAAATTATCAACAATCCTGGAAAAATCTTAATATTTATAAATTAGAAAATTCTGTTGTACATTACCTTTAATATTTGTTGATAAGAATGCAAAAGAATCATTTAATTATTAATCCTGCAGTTTCTAAATTTGATATTAGCTTTATGCCACACTTTAAACAGTGCCTGGCTTCTAATACATCCTCACCATATTTTCGTGAATAAATAAATTTAAAATAGTAAATAAAAATAAGAAGAAAACAAAAAATGATGAAATATAAAACAATGTTTATTAATGATATGTTGTCAGAAGTGCTAACTTTCTGCAAACTATTGAACTAATAAAATGGGAAAATGTATTCAAGATATGCCAGGAGAATGTATGCACAATATTAAGAGTGCACAAATGCAACTGAAGTAAAAAAGCACAAAAGAAAATACAAACATAATACAGTAACGTTTAAATCTTAAGTAATATAGACCCTTTCCAACAAGCATATAAATTATACTGCTTGTCAGGAAATATAAGGTCAGAAGAAACCATTAATTAATTATGGAAATATAGTCAGTGGTTCAAAGCCTTCCCTTCAAACTGATTTATCAGGCCTAGTTGGTTTGACAGTTTGCAACAGACTATTTCCAAAGATGAGGGTGAAATGCTTTAAAGAATCTAGAACATTCTTTATACCAATTTGGTAAGTAAAGTAGGAAAATTTAAAATTAAAGATCTACGCAACAATGAGCACAGCTGTCAAAGTCTGAAAGAAAACACTGTTTTTAGTCTACTCTTTATATCAAGAATGCAAGGATTTGAAAGTCATGGAAGTCATTTAAAAGAGACTGGAGGGAAAAGAAGAGGCTGAGAAGACAGAATGGGGGGATAATTGGCATGCATGGTACACGTATATGAAACTGTCAAATAAACTTAAAGTTTAAAAAAGAAGGCAATGATGCTTCAAAATATTCTAAAATTGTAATATATTGCAATAGTAATTCAAACATGGAAAGCCATGTCTTCAAGGTTAGCCTAGACTCCCTCAGTGACAGACTGTGACCTGGTGTTGTAGGCTAAAACAAGCCCCTTTTCTCCCTTAAGGTGTTTTTGGTGAGGGTGTGCTATCCTAGTAACAGAAATGAAACGAGAAAAAGAACAAAATGTCTTTAGCTTTATAACTCACCCAGTGCCTGGCCTAAGAAGTGGTAAATTCTCAGTAAATGACTTGTGATGTTTTTCATAGGAACTATTTCCCTTCTAGAGTTCAGAGACTATGGCATTTGCAACCTTGATGCATCATTCAGAATCATATTGTTTCCAAAAAAGTTATATTTTCATGACTTACTTTGCCAGTGAACTTGTTTTTGTCTCTGTGTTTACACATGCTGGTGGACTTCTATTAGCAATGTCATAGGAAAGTGTATATTTAGCATCACTTTGCATTGAAAGACAATGTGAAACAAACATGAGGCACTTCATTCTCAACAAATCACTTCACTAGCCAATTGCTTTCTGAGCTATAACTTTTAAAAAAGACTGTTTTATGTAATATTTGATGTTTTAGAGGAAAACAAAATGTACTAGGTGGAACCAACTGTCATCTAAAATGTTTGACAGAGGGAAAATATTTATTATAATGCCATTATGACTAAGCTTCTGAAATAGAAATCATAAAATGATTTCACAAATGATTGTTTGGAAGGTACAAAGAAAATTGAATTGCTGTTACACTTGAAAAGCAACTGATTTGAAGCATTTGTTATTGAAAACCTAGTATTCAGCCAGGCACAATGGCAAGTACCAGTAACACCAGCACTTAGGGAGGCAAAGGCAGGCAGATCTCTGTTCAAGGCCAGCCTGGTCTACAAAGTGAGTCCAAGAGAGTCAAGGCTACACAGAAAAACCTTGCCTCAAAGAAAGAAAAAAAGAAAGAGAGAGAGAGAGAGAGAGAGAGAGAGAGAGAGAGAGAGAGAGAAAGAAAGAAAGAAAGAAAGAAAGAAAGAAAGAAAAGAAGACCTAATAGTCTCATTTGACTAAAACTTCACTTTTAAATACCTATGTTCTTTATACATTTGCATCTTTGCTAGTGGATGCAAGACTGTATTCTCTGATAGTTTCTAGTACAGTGGTTCTCAACCTTCCTATTGCATCAATGCTTTAACACAGCTGCTTGTGTTATGATAACCTCATCCATACATTTATTTTTGTTGCTACTTCATAACTGTAATTTTGCTACTGTTATGAATCTTAATGTAAATATGTAACATGCAGGATATCTAATATGTGACATGATCATTCTATTTCCAAAGGAGTAGTAATCCACAGGATGTGAACTTCTATAGCATGTTGGAATGTGAGAACAGAAAGAAATTCTAACCATATAACATTAAGAACTGCTGTGATTTGGGATGACTCAAAACAAAGCAAACAAACAAAAACCACCGAAATTTCCCCCAGGCCTTCCCTACGACCAAAATTACTTTACTAAGCAAGATGGCAATGAACAGATCAACTCCTCTTCCCTACTGTGCAGCCTTTTTTCATAAAATTAATCTAAGAATAATTCTGTGGAGGAAGCAGATGGCTCAAGTGTATAAAGGTGCTGTACAAGCCTCAAAACCTGAATTGATCCCCTAGAATGCATAGAAAAGCAGGAGGTGGTGACACACATCTGTAATCCCAGATCTTTTTTGATGAGACAGGAAGCAGAGACAGGAAACTCAGTGGAAGATCTTGGTCCAGCTAGCCTGGAGCACACAGTGCAGTGGCTGCTTCAAAGTAAAGTGGGAAGAGAGAACCGATTATTCCTGAGAAGTTGTTCTCTGACTTCCCCACAAGCATTGAGAGACGGCTCATTTGATAAAGTACTTGTGGCACAAGTGTGAAGACATGAGTTCAAATCCCCAATACTTACATAAAAGGAGGCACGGCAGCACACACCTATAATTTCAGTGCTGAGGAGGCAGAGGCAGGTCAATCCCTAGAGCCTTCTGTCTACCCAGCCTCACCAAGTAATGAATTTTGGGCTCAGTGGGAAATCCTGCCTCAGAAATAAAGTGATAGAGAGTGGTTGTGAAAGATAGCCAAAGTCAACCTCAGTCCTAAACACAAGCACACACACACACACACACACATACACACACACACACACACACACACAATTAATTTTAAATCAAGACTTATTGGCAGCCAGTGAAATGGCTTAGTTGGTAAAAAAGACACCTGTCTCCAAGGCTAATGACTTGAGTTCCATCCCGGGAGCTCACATGGTAGAAAGAGAGAACCTACTTCCACAAGGTTTTCATTGCTCTCCACGTGAGTGGCTCTACACAAAGCATGGAATGTGGGCAAACACACACACAAATGAGTAAAATGTGTATTAATTTCATTTCTATTGCTGTGACAAAAACACCATGACCAAGGCAAATTACAGAAGTTTATTTTGGATCATGGTTCCCGAGAGATGAGTCCATCATGGAAGAGAAGCACGGCAACAAGGGGTGGGCATGGCAGTAGGAGCAGAAACCTGAGAACTCACATCTTGGAATACAAACATGAAGCACTTAGCAAACAGAAAGTGACCCAAACTATCAAAACTTAAAGCCCAACCCTGGTGACATTCTCCTCCAATGAGGTTCAACATCCCCAAAATTCCACAGCCTCCCCAAACAGTACCACCAGCTAGGGACCGAGAGGTCAAATACTCTGGGGAACATTTCTCATTCAAACCAAAACAAATATAATATTTTAAAAAGAAAGGAATAGTTTGGCAATTTTTCCTATTTCTAATGAGTATAAGTATTTCTTTATTTGTTATCAACAGAAAATAGTTATGTACACTGGCTATTCCATTGCTTCCAATCTTACTTAATATTAGTCATCTGTCTAAAAGAAGTGTTTCACCACTATTGTCATGTAATTGCCCTAATGCTTCAGATACATTTGTGTGCATTAGAGGGAAGATTTTACAAGTTTTCTCACTTTATACATGTATACAAAATTATCTATTTCATTGCAAGAGAGTGCTAGAAAAGTTGGGTCCTTTCCTATCTTGCTCTTTTTGTTTTTCAGGACATGGTTTACCTTGTGTAGGCCTGAATGACTTGAATTTCACTTTGTAGTCTAAGCTGGCCTCAAACCCTGATAGGTTTGTCTGGTTTTGCCTCCTGAGTGCTGGGATTAAAGGCATGTGCCACTATGCTGTGCTTTACTTTGCTGTCTTTAAGGTCCTTCTTCTGCTGTGATCTTTTTGTTGGCGTCAACACCAGAACCTCCTAGCTCCACAACTTCCTCAGGTTCAGAGAACTTTGTATTTCGGTGCTACTGTGAATAAGTATAGTCACTTAACCTTAGATCTTTATCCTCATTTGGTAGTTCTGACCTAGGAATGTCGTTTGACCACCAAGTTTTAGTTTTCAATGTAACCTATGTCCTGGATCTTCACAAAGACTTTTGTTGTTGCTATTGTTGTTGCCACTTTTAATTCAGTCATATAATATTTTTTTATTTATGCCAACCACTTTACTTGAAATTGAGAAAATAATGATCAATACCAATATGAGCACTGAGCTTACAAAACCATTATGAATATGTGTACTTGGCATAGGTACATATAACTAATATTTTCATTATGGAACTAAATCCTGTTTTAAAATTTGCTGCAATGTACTCTGAACACCTTAGAGCAGCAACACATTTTAAAAGCACCCATACTTACATACTGTACTGCAAAGGCATTCCTCTCGTGCCCAGGAATCAGCTGTTCTGTAAGATACCTCCTGTCTACAGGAGAGCTGGGCTGAAACTTGTCTTCGAACACCCTAAAGGGCTTTCTGCCAAAGCTGACCTCATGTTTCAACCACAGCACACAGCTAATAATAACTTCAGCTCTTAACTTACAAAATACAATTCTTAAAGGCAAGTTTTGAGAACCAGCCAGATATCTGAAAGGCAAATTTACAAAGCCCAATGAGTAACTTCTAGCAAAATAAAACTTCACCAAGCGGTAATTCCAAGTTTCCCCAACAAAGTTGTCAGAAGAGATTCTGAAGCTCTGCAGCTAGCATGTGCATCTGTTCACCCTAAAGGTCAAGTCTTTTAATTACCCCTTAGGCAGCTTCTGTTCTCTCAAGGCAATAAAGGAGAGGGTGAAAATGTTCTGGGACAAGATCAAGAACATTTTACTATGTAAGCCCATATTTTCTTTACACATACACATGTGTTCATATGTAGCTGTGAATGGAATTTGACATGTGCTTAGTGATGCTGAAAGGCATATTTTTATAAAATGTTAAATTTCATGTTTTGAAAATTGCTGCCTTGCATACTTTTTATCATTCAATTAAAAACTCGAAATTGAGCATCTTCAATCTAGCATTCAAACTATTTGTAAAAGCCAAAATCCAAACATCCATGATGTCCAAGCCAAGAGATGATCTAAAGGAAAAATTACAAACCTTGTAGACATCAATCCCCACATATAATAGTGATGCTCACAAACATGTAGGCATGTAAAATTGAGGCTCTGTTTATCTCTGGGAAGGGAAAAAAATATACCATCATCTATTAGAGCAGGGTCATGTCTTTTCTGCTGACAACTATATGCCTATTGCTGATACTATTAAATAAACATCTGATGATTGTTTAAATTAATGGTGAAAAAGAAGAAAAGAGAGGTGGATGGATAGATGGTAGGTGAATGAAGTGCTGAACAGACAGATGCACTGATGATTTTCTCTATCTAGATGAGTGGAGGAGTATCCAGGGAAACTATTTCTGAACCATGCCTATAACACCCTTCCTTTGCCCATCAGTCAACATGCTTTAGGCAACATCTTAAAGTAATATGACTAATCGTTTGGATTGCCTCTGATTAGTAATGTAATGTTAATGTAGAAATCTGCCTTTCAGGGCCATTTCCCTATCAATAAAATTGCAAAATGAAACACATTTGTAGCCTCAGTCATGGGGGTGGATGAAATAACAATAAAGAACAGTTTTAACACATTTTATTAATGAATTCAACTTACATCCCCATCATAGGCCCCTCCCTCTTCTCCTCCCAGTCCCATCCTCTCTTCTACATCCCCCTCTCCCCTATTCCTTAGAATAGGGGAGCTCCCCTACTCAGACACCACAGCTCATCCATCCATTCACATGAGGACTGAGTTACTCTTCCTCCCCTGTGGCCTTTTAGGGAAGTTGCATCAGGGGGAAATGATCGAAAAGCAGGTAGTATAGTCCATGTCAGAGATATCCCCCATATTGTTTAGGTCAACATGAAAGCTACGGTGCTCATAGGACATATTTTCTTAGGGTCTGTACATTGTAGTATGTCTGTCCTGTACTATATGACTAAAATCTGCTTATAAGTGAGTCTATACCATGTGTGTCTCCCCGGATCTGTGCTACCTCACTCAGGGTGATCTTTTCTAGTTCCATCCATTTGCCTGCAAATTTCATGATTTCCTTGTTTTTAATGGCTGAATAGTATTCCATTGTGTAAATATCCCACAATTTCTTTATCCATTCTTCTATTGAGAGATATCTAGGTTGTTTCCAGTTTCTGGCTATTATAAATAAAGCTGCAATGAACATGGTTGAGCAAATGTCCTTGTCATTTGGTGGAGCATCTTTTGATGCTATGGCTGAGTCCTCAGTGTTATGGCTGGGTCATGAGTTATGGCTATTTCCAGTTTTCTGAGAAACCACCAGATTGATTTCCAAATAATCAAAGACCTCAATATAAAACCAGATACACTAAATCTACTAGAGGAGAAACTGGATGAGAACCTTGAACTCATTGGCACAGAAGACAACTTCCTGAAAAGAACACCAACAGCACAGGCTCTAAGATCTACAATTAATAAATGGGAACTGTTGAAACAGAAAATCTTCTATAAAGCAAAGGACACTATTAATAGAATGAAATGGCAGTCAACACATTGGGAAAGATCTTCACCAACCCTACATCAGATAGAGAGCTCATATCCAGAATATATAAAGAATTCAAGAAGATAAACACCAACAAACCAAATAATTCCATTAAAAAATGGGATAAAGAGCTAAACAGAGAATTCGCAACAGAGGAATCTTGAATGATGGAGAAGCACTTAAAGAAATGCTCAAAGTTTCTTTAGGTGTACAGATTTTAATAGGTTTATCCTATATTATATGTCTATATGAGTGAGTATATACCGTGTGCATCTTTCTGCTTCTGAGATAGCTCACTCAGGATGATATTTTCCAGATCCCACCATTCACCTGCAAATTTCATGATTTCCTTGTTTTTTTATTGCTGAGTAATATTCCATTATGTAGATATAACACAATTTGTGCATCCATTCCTCCACTGAGGGGCATCTGGGCTGTTTCCAGCTTCTGGCTATTACAAATAAAGCTGCTACAAACATGGTTGAGCAAATGTCCTTTTTGTGTAGTTGAGACTCTTTTGGGTATATGCCTAGGAGTGGTATAGCTGGATCTTGAGGAAGCGCTATTCCTAGTTGACTGAGAAAGCACCAGAAACTAATCAAGAGGGAGGACTCTTGCTAAAAATGCTCAATTCCTATCCAGAAAGGCAAAGAGGATGGACATCAGAAGAAGGAGAAAAGAGGGAACAAGTCAGGAGCCTGACACAGAGGACCTCTGAAAGGCTCTGACCTGCAGACTATCAATGCAGATGCTGAGACTTATGGGCAACCTTTGGGCAGAGAGCAAGGAATCTTAGGAAAAACGTGGTGAACAGTAAGATCTGGAGAGGACAGGAACTCCATAAGGAGAGCAACAGAACCAAAAATTCTTAACAAAGGGGTCTTTCCTGAGACTGATACTCCAACCAAGGACTATGCGTGGAGATCACCTAAGACCCCTGCACAGATGTAGCCCATGGCAGTTCAGTGTCCAAGTGGGTTCCATTGTAATAGGAACAGGGACTGTCTCTGACATGAATTGATTGCCTTGCTCTTTAATTACCTCCCCCTGACAGGGAAGCTGCATTACCAGGTCACAGAAGAAAACAATGCAGTCACACCTGATGAGACCTAATTGACTAAGATCAAAAGGAAAGAAAAGAAAACCTCACCTATCAGTGGACTTGAGGAGGGGCATGCATGAAGAGGGTGGAGGAAGGGAGGGATTGGGATGGGAGGAGAGAGGGAACCACAGGGGGGATACAAAGTGAATAAAGGGTAATTAATAGAGAAAAAGAGAAAGGAAAATATGCTCAAAGTCTTTAGTCATCAGGGAAATGCAAATCGAAATGGCTGAGATTCCATCTCATACCCATCAGAATAGCTAAGATCAAAAACTCAAGTGGCAATACATGCTGGAGAGGATGGGGAGAAAGGGGAACGCTTCTCCATTGCTGGTTAGAGTGCAAACTTGTACAACCATTTTAGAAATTTATGTAGTTTTTAAAAACACCAGAAGGAGGTGTTTTGATGCAAGTTGATGATTGTTTCTTCATTAATAGACTTATAGAAGGTGGAAACGGTACTTCTGCTAATTCAGGGTCTGGAAAGTGAGGAACTACTTCAAATTTACAAGTTTACAACAGATCTTCTACTAGGTCTGTGACAAAGCAGTGTGCCCCATGCTAATCAAGCCAGGTGTGCTGGCACTCACCCCTAACACCAGCCTTCAGGGGGCTGAGGCAGAAGGATCTTTGCAAGTTGAAGGACAGCCTGACTGCATGAAACCCAGTCTCAAGAAAAAAAAATTCTGAAGCCAAATAAACCTTCTCTGAAAAAGGGAAATTTATGTTTACTGTGTTTGTAGTGAGAACTTCCATGTTTCGTGAGTTCTAATGGTATCTTAAAATATCAAAGAATTGGACTGGTGAGATGGCTTAGCACGTAAGGATATTTGCTATGCAAAACCTGACAATCTGAGTTTAATCTCCAGATCCCTTGGTGAAAAAAGAGAACTGACCCTTGAAATTTGCACTCGCTGTACATATGAAATGGCACTTACATGTCCACGTTCACACACATATAACTAAATAAAACTGAAGCTTAAAACATCACAAAATATGCACAGTAAGGAGCACAAAATTTCAATGCAAAGGACAGCAAACATTCTGTGAAGGATCAAATGGTTAATTAGTTTAGGAGTTCATTGTTATACAGTTTCTGTCACACCTATTCATCTCTGGTCTTATACACTAAAACAGTCAGGTAATGTGTAAACATGTAAATAAATGGGTAGGACTGTGTTCTGACAAATTTGATTTTGAAACTGGAATTTCATGTAACTGCCACACATCATAAATGATCCTTCATTTTTTTGTATTTGAGCACTGCAAAAATAAAACATACATTTCTACCTTGTGGGATAGATATAAATGAAGGGTAGGAGGATAAGCCTAAGGAGTCACTATCCTGAATCTAAAGCCAGTAGCTTCTTAAATACCTGCCACCAGCTTTCTCTTGCTTCTAATAGTGTGATTCTGAAGCATTTGCCTTAAATATGGTATTTATGTTTTCCTACTGATCAAATGGTGAGAGCTTATAGGATCTGTAATGTTTTACTAAGAAATAATGAAAATGCTATAGCAAGTTACTGTTTTTCCAAAGTTTGGGAGCACTTAGAACAGGCAAACATTTGCCACGGGGCATGGATGAGGCCTTACCTATAATTTCTAGCAAAAACTTCTATTTGAGAACACAAAAGTAAAAGAAAAGGATTTGCTTCTGATTCTCATTTAATCAGTTGTGGAATGCATTGAGAGGGAACAGCTGGAAAGATATTCCATTTCCTAATAATAAATAACCACTTGATATCCTGCTGCTAGAAAATCACTGAGATTTCTATTTCTGTGACTTTCTTTTGGGGACAGAAAATTGAAATGTCTTCCCTACAACTTAGTCATTTCCATTTGCAGAGTTCCAATTTGACTTGAACACTAATCCTGTAAATTGGAGATTTAGAAGTGTTTTTTTTTTAATTTCCTCTTAGAAAATTGCATCCTTAAAAGTGTCCTAATTCTAACTGCCATGAATTCTCATACATCATCACAGTACAAAAAACTTAATATAGTCTGGACTTCTCTAGAACATGAGCCCTTTACCACCTCTGGCACCTATTCTCTTGGGTTGACACAAACCAGCTCATCCCAATCAGAAATACCTGACACACACACATTCACACTCTGGTGTCAGGGTACAAACACCCAGAGCCTGTACCTCATGGTGGGAAAAACCCTGAGGTATATTTTGCCCACCTGAGCATTGGTGGAATTGGGCTATGCCTGAGATGTTGTCTTATATTTGTTTTTTTTCCCCATTTCTATGATGAAATGCCTAGACAAAAGCAACTTGTAAAAGAAAAAGGATTATTTTGGCCCACAGCTCAAGGGGAACTCAAGGCAGCAGCTTGAAGTAGCTCATTGCATTTGACCCACAGTCAAAAACAAAACAGCAATACATGCATTCTTCTGTGTAAGTCCCCTTCTCCGTTTATACAGTCCTGGATCCCAAGGAGGGAAGGGTGGACACCTACAGAAGGCTTGTCTTAGTCTACCTGAGTTAACATAATCAAGATAATTCCCTACAGGAATGCCTCCAGGCACGTCTCCCAAGAGTTTCTAGATTCTGTTAAGTTAACAATTAACACTATCTCGAGTTTCTGCCAAAAATGTGTCTTTGTACTACCCCTGTTCTGGCTTCTTTCTGAGGCTCTTACCCAGTAAATCATTAACATCTGAATCTTTGGCTTTCTGGAAACCTCAATTTATGATAAATGTATCTTTTTCAACCTTGCCTTTGACGACTACAGTTACCTAAACAAGTATGTCTAGCTCTTTTGAGAAGTAGAATGGATTCCTTCACAACACTGGCAACATACCAGAGCCCTTCCTTATTCAAATTCCACGAATATCTTTGCAGAAACAGGTATCACCACATCAGTGAATGTGGTCTATTTAAACTTGTCTATGTGTGCTCTGCTCTCCTCAGAGCATTCTCCAAATCTTCCCGTGGGTCTGATCACTGGGAGGCCTCCTGTGACCCTCTATCATAGGTCATTCTTAGCCTCCCCCCATCGTATGCATTCTTGACAATTCACTGACATTCTGTCACATACTCAAATTCTATATTGCAATGGCTTGGAATTCACCCAAGTTCCATTACTCAACGTCTACTTTTGGTGCTCATTTCTTAAAGGATATATGAAATCAGAAGAGACTGCGGCTGAGCAGCATCTGTGCTCTAAATCAGAGTATGAAGCAGTTGTGTGACCTCCAGCTACTCAGTAGAGATGATGCACTGGTTTTCATCTTTATGATCCATATTGTAGGGGTGGCAAGAACTTTAATGTTCATTGAAGTGGTGTGTCTTGTTTGTGAAGCCAGCTTTTAAAAGAGGAGGCAAGAGCACGCATGTCTTTACCTTAAATCTCAGTCATATGCTAGCTGTAGTCTGTAGAAGTTGCTCTTTGCCACTTCAGCAAAATGATGACTATGTCATGAAGCTGCCATGGGAACAAATTAGTTGATATTTATAAAACAAATATGAGACAGTTGATCAATGCTCTGGTTAGCACTTGTGAACATATGTAATTATTTGTAGAGTTCGTGGTTTGAGCTTTGTGCTACCCTAATTATTTTATTTAAACATTTACTAAGCTTCAAACTATATTAAAACAAACAAGTTACAATAGCAAAGGGTTTCATTCAAATTGGCTAATTTTTTAAGCATTTACTATCAACAAGGATCCCGTGAAATGCTCAGACGCGCAATGGCCTAACCTTTCTGAAAAATAAATTATTGATATTCTTAAATCTGTGAAATTAATCATGTCCTTCACCTCATTTATATCTCTTACAGCAATAAGTCTTCCTGGAATAATATTACTTATAGTAGCCAGTAATTAGACATAGTCTAAATAACATGATGCAGGGAGATCTATGTGTGTTAAAGGCCAGCCTGGTCTACAAAGCAAGTCTAGGACAGCCAAGGCTATACAGAGAAGCTCCATCTTCAAAAAAAAAAAAAAAAAAAAACAAAAGAAAAGAAAAGAAAAAAGAAAGAAGATATGGCTTAATTCCATTAATATGATTATCTACAGTTACATCCATTTGCCAGCAATTGACATAACTTTATTATTTTTAAGCCTGGAAAAAATCCATTGTCTATATAAACCACATTTTCATCATCTGTCTTTCTGCTGACAGGTTGTTACCTTGGTTGGTTTTCTAACTTACCATTGTGAATAGTGGTGCAAAAAAGAAACAATCAAAACCATTTATGTACAAGTTTCTCTGACATACTTTGGCTTGGGAATCTTTCAGCTAAATATTTAGTAGTGACAGCTGCATCATATAGAAGATATATTCTTAGTTGTTCTAAGGAACCTCCATACTGATTTCTATAGCAGTATTGTGTGTTCAGAATTTCTCATTCTAACATGTTATGTAGATACATAAAACCTATATGTATACATGACATGAAACTTGAAGCAAAGGGGCTAAAGAGATGTCTCGTCAGTTAAGAGCACTGACTGCTCTTCTAGAGAACAGAGGTTGATTCCCAGCACCCACATGATGGCTCATGACTGTCTGAAACTCCAGTTCTAAGGGAGGTGGGGGAATATGATCACTTCTTTTGGCCTTTAATGGAAGTGCATGCATATGGGTGCACTTACATGTAGGCAAAATACTCATAAACATATAAATAAATATTTAAAAAAAAATAGAACCAAAATTATCTAGGACAATGAGGCAGGCTACCAGAGGAAAGTAAGGTTAGAAACAGGAGGGAAGTAGGGGTTACGGAAAACATTATATACTTGTATGTAAATGTCTTTAAGCAACCATTACCATATGAAATGAAAATAAACTATAGAGCAAAACAATTAAAACATTTAGAAAAAAAATCTTATGCTTAATGATTTTTTTCCACCAGAAAAACTAACACATTCTCAATAACTATTGACACTGACAACATATATTTTTAAATGAAGAATATTAAGCATTTATATTAGCAAACCCTAAGTGAGATGTTCTTTAATGTGTTAGTTAGCTAGTGCTCTGCGATAAAATACTTGAAACTTGGCAGCTTAAACAACACACACTTGTTATCTCCCTGGCTTTGTCAGGAATCAGGCTCGGCTTAGTTATGTGTTCTGTTCAAGCTCTCATTGACTATGATCAAAGTGTCACTGAAGCTGTGTCTCCTCTGGAGGCATAACCAGAGAAAGATTTCCCTTCAACTGCACCCACATGGTCACCAGCAGCATTCAGTTCCTCAAAGTTTGTAAGTCTTAGAGTTTAACTTTCTTGCTGGCTGTTTAAAAGCATCAATCCTCTCTTCTTTGCCATGCAGAACTTTGATCTTTTCAATCAAAACAGGCAGGACAGGTTCAGCTAAGTCCAAATGACAATGTTTTGTCAGGTAATCATCAGCGAGCCATCCTCTCAAAGTTGCTATCCTTTATTGGGTACAAGCAAGTTATTCACAGCAAGGTGATTTAAGCATGGGTATGGATTCCAGAAGGTAATGATGATAGGGGCTATCTTAGAATTTCTTATCATTCATTTAAAAGTCTGTATAATATATAAATGAAATGAGGTAACTACAACAAGGAAATATGCCCAAATATTCCAAATACTTGTTTCTAAAACAATGGATTATATACAATGTTTATTTTTGATGAGATTTTTTAAAACTAATAAGTATATATTATTTTTATGGTTAGAAAAGCATGCATTTTATCTTGTAACAAATGCTTGATAAATTTAATTATAATTTTGTACAGAAATACTACAGTTGTGATGTTCTCAATAATACTTTTCTGTGAAAAGGTCTGGTTTTGACTAAAATACGTAAATCTTTCAAATATCTGGAAACTAAAAGAGCACTGAGTTCAGGATTAACTCTATTTGGTTTGATTCTTGTTCCTTCCTATTTCACAAAATTATAAACTCAGGAGATTCACATTTAAATTACCAGTTTGGGTGCTGGCAATATCACTCAGTGGGTCAAAGTACATCAACCAGTCCTGGTGACCTGACTCCTGAAACTCACACAGTGGAGGGAAACAACTGAATCCACCAAGTTGTCCTCTGACCTCCACATATGAACCATGACACAAGCATGCATGTGCACAGGTACACGCATGAGTAAAACATTCGCAAGTTAAAAAAAAATGATAACCAGCTTTTGGCACTAATTGGTATTCACATACAGTCACAGAGAGGAACGTTACTGTGAACCAGGTGGCAACAATCTATATTCTATGTGCACTTTGGGCATTGCAGTCCTCAGAATGTTAAGAAGACAGAAATCTAAGACCGATTCCCTGTGACTAAGATGGTTAAATTCTTGTTGGTAAGGGAGTGCAAATACACCTCAAATGACCTCACTCAAATGCTTCTTAAGGTATAAAACACAGTCTGACCTGATACTCCAACCAAGGAACATTCATGGATGTAACCTAGAATCCCTGTTCAGAAGAAGCGCATAGGCTACTCAGTTTCCAAGTGGATTCCCTAATGATGGGAAAAGGGACTGTTTATGACATGAACTCAGTGGCTAGCTCTTTGACCACACCCTTGAGGGGGGAGCAACTTTGCCAGTCCACAGAGGAGGAAATTGCAACCAGTTCTGATGAGAACTGATAAACTAGGGTCAGATGGAAGGGTTGGAGGACCTCTCCTATCAGTGGACTTGAAGAGGGGAATGGGAGGAGATGAGGGAGGGAGGATGAGTTTGGAAGGGAATGAGGGGGGAGCTACAACTGAGATACAAAGTGAATAAACTGTAATTTACGTAAAAAATAAAAATTTAATAAAAAATACAGTCTGACTTCCTTGCAGCACTGATGCCTTAACAATTCAGATGCAGGATGGCTACATACTCCAGATATCTTTCTTGGACGAGACTTGATCTGTTTTTCCTATATAGGTCACTTAAACACTGTATGTGACAGAGGAGAGAGCAAGACATCTCAGGTGAGGTTGGACAGGTAAAATCTACAATTTAACTCTTATTCTGTTAGATTTACTAACAATACCCTTTTTCACTTTTCCAAAGTGTTACAATTTTGACTATAGTTTCTAGGAACACCCTAAATAGTGGGCATCCCTGTTCATGCAGTGGAATCAGACTGCTCAGGACGTAACAGTTCTTGCCACCATAAACAAACAAACAAAACTGTTGTTCATTCTAAATGTCTGTTCACTTAAAAATTTAATGTGATGTGGACCTATCTGCATTGCCCACGTGGCACGCCTGGGTTGGCTACCCAGAGGCTATTTAAGCTGTGGGCTGGCTTTCCCCAGGGTCAGATGATTGTTCAAGGTTCCTGAATAAACTGCATTGAAAAAAAATAAATAAATAAAATAAAAGTTAACACTAGCATAAAAAAATATTTAATGTGATTTTAACTTGGCTTGGTAATTTGTTAACAAGCTTTGGTTAGTACAGAAGATAGCCAATGGTAGTATTTGGAATACTTGGAATGTGTATAAAAACATTGGGGTTTTTGCATAGTTTTCTTCCTTAGTTTTTATTTAATTGTTTTTGTTTGTTTGAGGTGCGTGTGTGTTTTATGAATTCATGTGAATTGTGAGTATGGATGTATGTCAGAAGGCAGCTGCTTATATGCATTCTGGAAATCAAACTTAGGTTGTGAGGCTTCTGTAGTAATTGTTTTTCACTCCCTGAAACCTTTGCCCTAACGATCATTTTTTTTTCTACTATACAGCTATCTGTACACTAGAGCTAGTAGCAGAAAGAATGTTAAAAACCCATAGTCACAGGTGTATTTAGAGCGTATAGACTGAATGTCGTAACTACCCTTCCCCCGATGACCTGTGAAAGGAGGATCTGTAGCTTTTCTAGAAATTCCCAGAACTGAGATGTAAATAAGATATCCTCTCCAGATTTCTCCTAAGAAACAAAGCTCAAGGGTCAGAAAATGAAATGACTCTCTTGTCAGGAGTCAACTGGGATTCTGGGCAAAAGCTGCCATATCTGTGGTCATCAGCTCAGACTTCATTTGGGCATGTTCACTTCTCAGTACAATCTGAACCTGGAACTATTCAATCATATAAAATGGCTGGCACTTGATAAAAGCCACCATCTTACAGAATTCTTGCCATGACAAGAAAAACACAACTTGTCAAAGGGAATTTGCTGAGAACCATAGGGTATGAAAAGCAAATTTTGGTCATGCCAAATTTAACAACTTCAGTTGGCTAAACATGTTGTAATAAGTAAGTCCTAAGCCATAGTCAATTTCATTAAAAAAAAAAAAAATTGCACAATGTCTCTTTGTACAAAGTGAAACTAAAAGTCCCTTTCAAGTTGAAATTCTCCTACAGTGAAATGCAACTTGCAGTTAAGTTATAAACTTTTCAGTTGTAAATTTAAGCATAAAACTTTGATGTAAAAAAGAATGTGTTATAGACAACTTACAATTACAAAAGAAAGATTTATTTAAAGAATATTCTTTTTTCCCCACAAAAATCCTGTCGCATAACGCTCTCTCATTCACATTCACCAGCATGTCATAAGTTTTCTCAGGACCTACTATGAGCAGAAGACCTCAAGTATAAAACTGGAAATGGTCAAGTTAATGTTTAGGACAAGTCCATTAAAATCTGGCAATAGGAAACAATGAAATTATTTCACAAGCAAGCCCTGCCTTTTCCCAAGACTGTGCTAGTGTCACTTCAACTGATTGTAACAATTCCCCAACTTCCATAATGCTCTGTCTTATTAATACGGTATGCTGATGCATGCTGGTAAATTCAGCCCTTTGAAGATAGAGGCAAAAAGATCAAAAGTTCAAGGTCACCTTCTAGCTACACATCTAGATCTAGGCCACCCGAAGGTACACTAGACAGTGTCTCCAAAATAATGTTCTATTCTAAAATTTGCTTTACTTTGTTTCTATTTATATTGTTCCTCTGACACTGAAGAGAAGCAAAAACTCTCAGCCTAATTATTGGTCTTACCATTCTAGCCTATCACACAAATAGAAAACAAAGATAAAATCAGCTGTATTATCATCTTCTGTGGCCTGGTAAGGCTGCTCCCCCCTCAGGGGGAGGTGATCAAAGAGCAGGCCAACCAGTTCATGTCAGAAGTAGTCACTGTTCCCATGACTATGGAACCCACTTGGATACTGAACTGCCATGGGTTACATCTGTGCAGGGGTTCTAGGTTATTTCCATGCCTGGTACTAGGTTGGAGTATGAGTCTCTAGGGAGACCTCTGTGTTAAAATTTTCTGGTTCTGTTGTTCTCCTTGTGGGGTTCCTGTCCTCTCCAGATCTTACTATTTCCCACTTCTTACATAAGATTCCATGCACTCTGCCCAACAGTTGGCCATAAGTCTCAGCATCTGCTTTGATAGTCTGCAGGGCAGAGCCTTTCAGAGGCCCTCTGTGGCAGGTTTCTAGGTTGTTTCCTGTTTTATTCTTCTGATGTCCATCCTCTTTGCCTTTTGGGATGGGCATTGAGCATTTTAGTCAGGATCAGAAGGAAGGAGAGGAGGACCTCTCTTATCAGTGGACTTGGGGAGGGGCATGAGTAAAGAAGGGGGAGAGAGGGTGGGACTGGGAGGGGAGGAGGGAGGGGCTTATGGGGGGATACAAAGTGAATAAAGTGTAATTAATAAAATAAAATTTAAAAAACAGCTGTAAACAATAGATTTTGAATTCAAGTGTCTCTCAATGAAAATCCCTAAGAGTCTCTTCAGTAGGTAAAAATTTTATTTTCCGATTTCTTCTCAACACTAATTAAAATTTTCAGTAATTATTTTTTTCTTTCCTCTGAAGAGTCAGCTGTAATAAATGCAAATTTCGATAATGTTCTGTTGACATTTTAGAAATCTTTTTTAAATTACCAGTGATTAGGTGGCTTAAATTAAAATAATTCTTGTGGGATTCTCTGAAATTAGTTTCTAAGTGGTTTGGTAGGTGTTCAGGTAATAAAAATAATGATGAGCTTCTCATGGCTGAGAAAGAAAAATGTTCTTTAGAGAAAAAAAAAAAGAAATCCCAGAATATGTACAGCTTGTTTTCTTTTCAAAACAACATGGCCAAATCCAAAATAATGGAAAATTTCCAAGGAATCTATTCTTATAATAAGTCTATTAGGGATCAAAGCAGAGGCTTAGTCAGAATGCAAACAAGTATCAGGAGAAGAAAAAATAGTGGGGAAAGAAATTGTTCTTAGGAGTTTGGCATCTAGGAAGATACACTTTGCTGTAAAATAAATTCTGACAATTGTTTACACTTGCACTGAGAGAAAATTCAAGAAAAAGCAAGAAGCCAGGCATAGTGGTACATGTCTATAATCCCAGGACTTGAGGAGAGGAAGCAGGAGGATCAGTTCAAGCCCATCTTCAACTACATAGTGATTTCAAGGCTCAACTGCAGAACACTCTGGCTTACAGAATTAAAACAAAAAGAAGTGAAGAAACCCATTATTGGCACCATTATTGTGCCAAGAACATATGGCTACACAGTTCATAAAGCTTAGGGGAGAATCTACTACTATTAATATATATCATATTTAAATGACGTATTTACATATGACATGTTTTAATATGACATAAATTTATAATCATATAACATCTGATTCTAGTCCAGATGCATATGTTGGGGTAAAGCAAATTAAATTACTTCTAAAAGAACAAGTCAAGTTAATGTTGGTAAAAAGGAGAATCAGTGAAGATTTAGTCTCTGAGTCAATCTGAGGGACCTATCTCTTTGAAAGTTGTCAGTATGTTGGCACACATTACAAACCAAAGCCTGAAAGCGACTGACTGTTGAGAGAGGGATGAGTTCTCTAATTGGCTAATACCAAGTGCCAGCACTGAAATCATGTACATACAACAGTAAATGTACTCAGATTTACAACAGTTAATAGGCATGGAAGGGAAAGGAAAAGGACAAGGGAGGGGTTGAAGGGAAAAAGGAGAGGCAGGGGAATTTTGTAATTATATTTTTAAATTTTGAAAATTTAGTTTAAAAAAAAAAAGAACCTGATCCAAACGTAGGCATTGGTATGAGTTGTCTACATGATATACAACTAATTTGATGGAAAGCCGCATACATGGGGGTTATTATTCTCTAAAATTCATTCCATGCCCTTCATTAACATTTCTGTTAAGGGGATGGGCATATATATCAGCTGGTAGAGTACAAATGAAATCGTGGTCTCCATCCCCATAGAGTGGTCATGATGGCACACTGCTGTAATCCCAATATTCCAGAAGTGGAGGCAGGAGAATCAAAGAGTTAAAATCATCCTTGGCTACACAGCCATGTTTTGCAGCCATCCTGGAATACATGAGGTCTTACCTAAAGTTTTGAAAAGTCTCCATTTGTCTTCAGTTACAATATTTGATCATCCTGGTATTTGTCCTGAGAACGAGGATTTAACAAGCATAGAGAGAAAACAGCTCAATTAAAACTTGTTAGAATAAAGGTTTCCAACTGAAAAGAAGAAAACACTTATTTCTAGCAGATTAAAAAAAAAAAAACATGTGAGTTCCCAAGTAATGGGAACAGGGACTGTCTCTGACATGAACTCAGTGGCTGACCAACCCCTGAGGAGAGGCAGACTTACCAGGCCACAGAGGATGCTAAAGAAGCCACTCCTGATGATACCTGATAGACTCAGATCAGATGGAAGGAGAGGAGGACCTCCCCTATCAGTGGACTGGGGTAGAGGCATGGGAGGAGAAGAAGGACTGAGAGTGAGATTGAGAGGGGAAGAAGGAGGGGGCTACAGATGGGATACAAAGTGAATAAACTGTAATTAACAAAAATAAATAAATACATTTAAAAAAGAGAAAAATATATAAATCCAAAGGCTATGTGTTAATTTAAAAGTCACTGAATCAGACAATTAAAGGTTTATTGGCTATTGAGAGAGAGATGTCCAAACTGTATCTTACAATGAGTAAGAGCAAGTGGATGAAATAAATGTTAGGCTGCAGAGGATGCCACCCTTGTAAATAGGAAAGTTGATGATTTAGCTAATCAGAAAATTAGAGGTTTCAGAAAGCATGAATTGAGTCATATCTGAAGGGATGTCTGGCTGCCAAAAGTCAAAAACGGAAATCCAGAGTCTAAGGAATATGAATGGCTAAGAGGACAGCAAGCCATGCTTAAGGCACGGAGGAAACAGGAATCTAACTCTGATACAAACATGTAACATTTGGAACAGATTATGGGGGCACACAGATTTACTCCCAGCACTTGGGAAGTAGAGGCGAATAGATTCTGAGAGTTCAAGGTAAGCCTGATCTACATAGTAAGTTCCAGGTCAGCTAGAGCTAATTATTGAGAATCTGTTTCAAGAACAAAGAGAAGGAGACAGAGATTGATTTAACTATCCCAACCTGATTTTAAATTTGCATCAGTTGCTGACCTCCATATTCCTGGCTATGTTGAACTTTAAAAACAAACAAACAAACAATATCTTTAAAGCTTCCTTTTAAGTTTAAGCCAATTTTTTATTAAAATTATAAGTGATTCTTAGTAAGAAAGCAGGTTATTCCACAGCTGTGATTTTGTGCCAGAAATAGTACATTGTGGGATGACTGCTGGCACTGACAGAGGAAAGAGTCCTCTCTAAAATATCTGTTTTAGTGTTTTTGCTCACAGTACCATTTGCCTCTCTTTGGATTCTTGCAATCAAGGTATTTGCAAAAAGGATTTAAAAACAATGTCCTTAGGAAGAATGGGGCATGCCCCTCAAATTATCCTCTAGTCAATGTATCTGCTTTTTGCTCCAGAACACATAATTTTGGCATTTGCACTATTTCCTAGGTTTGTTCTTCATTTTGCCTCCCCTATGAAAATAACAAATGCCCTCAAACATTTTTTTTTCTTTTTTACAATGAGTTGGAGAAGAAAATTTTCCTATACTAGATTTAGGGGTTCATTACAATTCTAACTTTGGTTTGCTTCTGAAAGTTAAGGGCTATTTGTTATAACATCAGACCTATAAATCCAAACCTGGTGAAGAGAGCACTAACCTCACCTTAAAGCTCCTTCAACTGTAAACTGCAGACTGAGGAAGAAAGAAAAACTCTCAAAGGCTTTGTGACTTTCTCCAATAATTCAGAAGCCACGTGTCTTTTCATCACTTGTCCCATTTTCTTTGTAAATGGTTTCTGAGCTGTTTCTGCCTCAAACACATTGCCCAAGATCCTTGTCCAGTTTCTCTCTCTCTCTCTCTCTCTCTCTCTCTCTCTCTCTCTCTCTCTCTCTTTCTCTCTCTCTCTCTCCGATGTTTATTTTAAAAACTTAAAAGGTGGCAGAGCATGTACCAAATACTTCTAATCCCAATACTCAGGAGGTAGAAGCAAGGAGAACTCTCAGTGAGTTTAAGGCTAGCCTGGTCTACATGGGGTCTTCCAGGCCAAGCAGTGATATATAATGAGATGGCCTCTAAAACAACTTTTTACACTATATGGGTCAGTGAGATAGCTCAGTGAGTAAAGGTGTTTTCCACCAGGACTGGCAACCTGAGATCAAGCCTCATAACCCACAGGTACTTGTCCTCTGACCTACACACATAATGAAGGAGAGAAAGATGGAGACAGAGAGAGAGAGAGACAGAAAAAGGCAGACATAGAAAGGAAGAGGAGAAGGAGATGGAGAGAATGGGAAGAGGAAGAGAGAAGAGTGGGGAGAGAATATGTTTTTTTAACAGTATATGGACAAATAGGTCAATAATTTTCCTGGCTGGTAAAGGAGAGAAACTATAGGGAGAAGACTTGATCTTTGGAGAGTGGTCTTTTAATTACATGATTTACAAAGGGTCATAGCATAAGCATTAGTTTCTGCCTTGAGGAAAACAAGTGTCAAATGTGTCTTTTGGTTAGACCAGCATTGCATCTTGAGTTAGTGTTAGGGAGGATTTGCTGAGATGATACACACTGATTGCCCCAAAGCAAAGTCTCCCTTTTAAGTCAGCTTTTAAGTTTTAAAATAAACTCCCTTTCTCAGAAGAGCAGAGATCCAGTTTGTTCCGTGTTGTGATGTATGGAATGTAGTGTTGTGCCGTGTTGTGTGTTGTTTTGTTCTGTTTTTAAGACAAGGTCTGAAAACTTGACATAACCAAAAGTGACCTTGAATACCTTATCCACCAGCCTTCAACCACATCTGATTTCCCTGGGATGGAACCCAGAGCCTTATGAATGCTAGGCATAAGCCACATGTCCAGTTCAAGAGTCTAAAAAGATTGTCTGAATGGAAGAAAAATGTCTCCCAATCAAATTTATCTTGTCATTTGGCAGAAGCAAGAAGTAGTTTGTGACTTGGTACACCAATTGTGGCAAATAGCTCAAAGCCTCAACATTTCACAAAGAGGAAAACCTTTTCATTACAAACTGCTGAACTGTCATTTTCAGCCTAAGACTGTCACACCACATGTAACATCCCAAGCTAACAGATGATAGAAGAAATTCAGTCATACAGGCACTGCAAAATGCACCTTCCAAAAACATGCATTATGTGAACAAACTGGTATGCATAGGCTTAACAATACCACAATATTCTTGGTGCAGCTCAGAACAACAAAAATGATGAATGTTTGTATAGGTCCAAAATTGGGAGGCTGCAATATTCTCCTTGCTGCAAAGCCTTTCTGCTAATGGGTCCCAGAAGAAGGAAGCATAGAATTTGCCCATATTGCTTCTGCTCAGTTTCACATAGTTATCAATCCTGTCATTCTGGAAAAGGGTTGAGAATATGTCTTGCTCCCTTGTCTTTTGTCATCATATGTTCTTTCCCTATGGAAACAAGGCGTCCTGAGAAACAACTATCATCCAGACTCTCTATACTGTTTGACTGAACAGTAACTTCCCCCTTTATATTCTTTTTTTTTTCTTTTTTCTTGTTTTTTTTTTGTTTTGTTTTTTGTTTTTTTGTTTTGTTTTGTTTTGTTTTCGATAAGGTCTCATTATGTAGCTCTAGCTGTCTTGCGACTCACTATGTAAACCAGGCTTGCTCTAGCTTACAGATATATGCCTGCCTCTGACTTCAAGTATTGGGATTAAAGGTGTGCATCTCTATGTCTAGATTTTCATGTCATTTTATCCAATTCACTTCTATATGCACATTCATACCAATTATAAACCATGCACCATATTTTCAGTATGAATATAAGATGTGGTCACTTTGTGTCTGTAGACATCTTCAAACTAAGAAGCAGAATTCACACATTTACATTAAATACTCAGTGGGTACTCCAAGTTTAAAGCTATCACTTGAAAACATTTACAGTATGCCTTTTAAGGAACTCTTCAAGTTGTTTGTTAATAGCATGTCCTGTATCCTGTATTAGCAAGATATTTCAAACAAAAAATATGTTTTTAGCAAAAATTAATAATCAGAGTTATCAAAGAAACTGAAGCAATAAATGTATTTAAAATTCAGTGTACTAAGAAATTCTACACCTAGTCATACATAGTAGTTTCCTTTGAACTATATCATCTACAGTACAAAATGATTAAATGGTAAATTGTAGGCTGGAGAGATGGCTGGGTTGAGAGCTTTGACTGCTCTTTTACAAGATCTGGGTTCAATCCCCAGTACGTATATGACAGCTCAAAATTGTAACACTATTTTCAGGGTATCTAACACCCTCTTCTGGCCTCCAGGTACCACCGGGCATACATGTTGTACACAAATACACATGCGAACAAGATACTTGTGCACATAAAGTAGAAGTAAATCTTTTTTAATTACAGAAATAAGCAAAGTATAGATTTTAAGTTGTGTTCTGTTCTCAGTGGTATGTTGAAAATCATGCACTTTTCCACTCTGTCCCACCCCTGACATCGTATTCACACTCCAGCTTACTATCCCCATAGGAACTATCATGGTTATAAGACCTACTACTGGTTATCAAAGTAATTGTGATAAAATAGCTCTGATTTTACTCAAAAAATAGCTCTGATAAATAGAATAATGATACTGCCAGCTCACATATGCCAAACAGAAGCTATACCGTGTTTCTATTATGGAAAAGTTTTCAATTTTATGTAAAATGGGAAGTTATTTTTTACTAAAAACTATTTACAGCAATGCAATCACAATCAAATCCCTCATTGTGTTCTTTGAAGAAATAGAAAAAAAAATAACTATCCTAAACTTTATGTAAAACTACAAAGTCCCTTAATAGCCACAAGAGTCCTGAGTCAAAACAGTGCTAGAGGGGTTATCATTCCAGATTTCAGAGATATTGTAATGAGACAGTATGCTTTAGACACAAAAACAGACAATGCAGACCAATGGAACGAAATTAAAGTCTTAAACATGAGTTTACATAACTTCAGTAATTTAATATTTGACAAATATGACAAAAATTTAAGCTGGAGTAAAGAAAGCATCTTCAGCAAAAATATTGGAAAAGCTGACTGTCCACCTACAGAATAATGAAATTAGACTTGAATCTATGTTCTTGCACAAAATCTCACCCCAAATGGATCAAAGACCTAAACATGAAAATCAAAACACTGAAACTGCTAGAGAAAAACATGGACAGTACCCTACATGATACAAACAAAGGAAAGGGCTTACTGAAGAGACCCCATTTGCCTATGAATTAAGGATTACAACTGACAAGTGAGACATCATAAAACTTAAAATCTTCCTCACAGCTAAAAACAACAATCAACCAGGTGAAGAAGTCCATAAAATGGGAGAGAATATTTAACAGCTTTTTATTTGGTATACGATTAATGAATAGAATATTAATCTCTAAATCTAGAAAAAGTCAAATAAAAAAATGGCTCATTTAAAACAAATGAGCCTGGGACCCAAGCAAAGAGTTCTCAAAATAGTTTTTAAAATGGCTAAGAAATTTTGTAAAAATGTTCACCATCCCTACTCATTACAGAAATGCAAATTAAAAGAAATTTAAGATTTCATCTTATCCCAGTAAGAATGACAATAATCAAAAAAAAAAAAAAACTAAAAACAAAAACAAAAACAAAAACAAAAAAAAAAAAAAACAAAAACCAAAAACAACCGGCAGCAAATGCTGGAGAAGGTATGGGAACAAGAGAACCTTTATTCAGTGTTTGTGGGATTGCAAACTAGTACATCCACTATGGAAATGGATATGGAGAATTCTCTAAAAGCTAAAAATAAAGCTATTAAAGACTCAGACATACCCTCCTTGGCATATTCCTAAAGAACGTAACATAATACTCCACTGATGTTTGCTCAGCCACCTTCATTGCTGCTATGTTCACAATAGTTAGGAAATGGAAACAATCTGCATGGCATTCACCTGAGGAAGGGATAATGAAAATGTGGTACATATATAATATGGGATAGTGTCCAGCTAGAAAAAAAAAATGAAATTATCCACTTTTCAGGTAAATGGATAGAACTAGATAATATCATATTGAGGAAGGTAACCCAGATCCAGAAAGACAAACATTAAATGTTTTCTCTCATCTGAGGCCCCTAGTTCCAAATCTTCAGATGTGAGTATATAACTTGGATAAACTGCAAAAACAAAACCCAGACTAACCGCAGAACCCAGGAAAATAAAAAGGAAACATTGACTAGTTAAGTCATAGTACAGATGGTCTGATGGGGAAAATGGGGGGAAGGGCTCTAAGTAAGGAGGGGAAAGGATACAAAGAGAGAAAGAGGAGGGAAGAGAGAAAAAAATAAAAGAATATCTGAAAAGTCGTTTTGAATCATACTCTTAACTATCTACTTAGAACTACCTAAACCAAAGCCCATCTAAAACAAACCCGAACACCAGGCATGAGAAGCTCTCTTTTGAGTTGTTGGTCAGGATTGTTCCAGACACCCCCAAAACATTACAGGCTATTGTTATTTGTCCTTGTTGCCCCCTCCCACCCAGTAGTAGAAGGTTAAGTCCCTATTGCTGAAGACTACCTGTACTTTAGACACAAGGTCCAGAGGTTCCAGACTGGAACTGACCTGAAAGCTTATTCTCTAAAAAGTAACTTTCATGGTATTAGAAATTGCCATGCAAGCTTTCAAAGGAGAGAAACAACCAATACTGCTACCCAGCTATGACACCCATGATCTACAATGACGACCATACAGCACAATAACCCCAAGGGTGCAATATTGGCACACATATCTGTCAGTAACCAAACTTTTCTAACTGGGCTCAAGATCCTCTTCAACAAGAGAGAAAATCATGTCTGCTTCTGGACACCTAGCCAACAACCCAGCACTAGTGAGGTTGTGGATTTTGAAGGGAAACCTGCACCCAATCAGTTTACTAAAGCAGTGAAATCCTTAACTACATTGTAAATAGTTGTCTTTGTACCCACAGGTAAGCATAGTCCTCACCTCTTATCAAGGAAATTTATCTTTGCAACAGAAGTAAACCACTTCAGAAAACATCAATTCCAGGCTCAACAGATACATCTATGATACAGCTCTCACAGCTAAGGCTCTGAGATTATTTCAAAAGAAGTGGCAGAAAGATAAGAGAGAGAAGAATAGGGATCTTGCTGTGAGACTCTTTCTCCTAGTAGTCTCAGAAGCTGCACACATAAAGACTTACTTATTGACTGTCCAAACATGAGCTGAACAAGGACTATATCAATAGACATACTAAAGTGGAGAGGGGAGGAGGAAGCTCATGAGACCACAACCCTACACAAAGAACTAAGAACACAGAGAGGCAGCTAAGGAATGCTGAGGGTGAGAGAAATAGTCTTCCACAAGGAAGAGCACACTAATTAGTTATCTAATAGCAAATGGCTAGCCCTGAAAACACACATACTAGCAATATACAGACTAAGCAAGTTGTACTTATGTATTTAAAGGAAGAAATACATATATTTGATTTTTAAAAGACCGTGAACCTGAATTTGAAATTTGAAATAAAGCAAGGAGTGGAATATTGGAGGGTTTAGAGGAAAAGGAACAGGAAGTAATTATATTATAATTAAAAAAATAAAAGACTGTTTAAATTTAAAAAAGAATACTAGTCAATTTTGATAATTTTCAAATTAAAATTTCAAATGGGCTCTCTCACAACCTCATAATTATAAGAATAGCAACTAAGCACACAAATGCTCATTTCAATTTAATTAATGATGTTTGCTTATGTGAGTGTCCTCAAGTATGTCACAATTTTTATTTTCTTCTAAATCAGATCAGTCATTTTTCGTATTTTCTATTATATGTTTTATCTCAAGGCTAAGATTTATCTATGTAGTAAAAAAATTAAAATTGGGTGTGCTGAGTTATAGAATCACTACAGGCAGCATCTTTGAAGTTTTTTGTTGTAGTATTTTATGAAAAAAAAAAATGTGTGTTCGCTCCATAAGAATATTGTGTGCTAAATCCTTTTGTGTTATACTCCACAAGAACGGCCAGGCCAAGTAAAAACAGGCAGATAAAAAAGGTCACATTCTATATGATTCTATTTGGATGAAACAGATATACCTGAACCATTAATGAAAAGTAGAAATAAATTAATGAATTAATGAAAAGAACTAGAGGCAAGGAAGAATTGAGTGAGACTGCTTATTGGGAAAGAGTGATTATTATGTTTTTTTGTTTTGGTCCCAGGTGTAGAATGAGGGACTGATTCACATGGTCCATAGCAGCAAACTATTTGCCTCATGCAGGCTCAGAGAAGAGCTCTTGGCCAGCTGCAGATAGTTTAAATCTGAGGGCTCTGGAGAGAGAATAAATGTCAGAGTCTAGAGAGTGTGTAAGGTCTGAGAAAGAACAAGGTTGCCCCTGCTTCTCCCTTGCAGCTCCAGGTTACTGTTGTGAGACAAGTAGTTAGAGATCTCCTGAAACAACGATTGAACTGTCTTCCAAGGAACCCAACGACCCTAACCAGCATGAAGCAGCTAAAATAACTGCAACCCTTTTCCCTCTAGCCATTTCTCTTCTCTACCTGGTGTTGGGGCGTTGGAAGGAGTTGTGGTGGAGTAGGGAGAAAAAGATAAAATAAATGTAAATAAGAATTTTAAAAAATACACCAACAAATGATGAAAATGTCCTAAATGTAGGGCCAGCAGACTTGATGTCAAGTCTGACCACCTGATCTCTGTCCCTCAAAATCCCACATGGTAGAAGGGAAGAACTGACTCCTACAAATAATACTCTGTCTTCCACATACATGCATCACATACACACAAATAACTAAGTGCAAAAAATTTAAATTTTCAAATGTTTTGGGGGAACTGTGAAGGAGATGAGGGAAAGGTTACAATCGGGATATAAAATGAGCAAATTATAAAAAATAAATTTATATAAAAACTAAAATAAAATACACCTATGCTTTTCTGTGATTTAAAAAAAAAAAAGCCTTGGCCTCAGCTCTTGCTAGAAAATGGATTCTTTTGCCACATTCTTGCATAGTGTGACCTAGGAAGAACTTTGTCCTACAAAAATTAAACCTGAGGGATTGATTGAGAAGGTTGTTTAGTTGGTAAATTACTTGTATCACAGAGGAGGACCCAATTCAGATCTCAGACATTTGTGTGAAAACCAGGTATAGTTTCTGGGCATGGTGGCACAGGCCTATAATTCTAGCACTCAGGTAGGTAGAGGCAGACAGATAGCTGTGAGTTTGAGGCCAGCCTGGTCTACAAAGCAAGTCCAGGACAGCCAAGTCTACACAAAGTTACCCTGTCTTGGAAAAAAAAAATAATCCTCCCCCAAAAAACAAAAACAAACGAACAAACAAATGACAAAAACAGGCATAGTGTTGCATGTTTGTAATCCTAGCATTAGGAAGGTAAATTATTATTATCCCTAGAATTCATTGGGCAGTTAGCATAGCTGAATCAATGACCTCCAAGATCAGTGAGAACCTCTTGCGCAGTGAGAAAGAATTCATGGTAGCTTTGAAAGAGAAAGAGAGACAGAGGCAGAGACAGACAAGAGAGACAGAGAAAGGAGGAGGGAGAAAGGAAAAAAGATGAAGATACTTAACACTGACCTCTCCTATACATAAGCACATACACAAACATCTACACATACATCAACACACATGTGAGTAGATATATAAGCCTCAGACACACATATACACACAAAAACTAAATTTGTATGATTAAGACAATGGGTAGAGTACTTGAACAAATATTTCACCAAAGAGGAGCTAATGATTGTAAATAAGCACATAAAAAGGTGGTGTTTGTCATTACCTATTAACAAACACAAAACAAAAATTTGATGAAATGCATTTGCAAATCACTGGATCAACAAAATAGACAACACCAAGTGATAAGAAGGGTATGGAGCAAGTGGAATTTGTACTTACTGCTAATGGGAATGTAAAAGGTTGCAACCACTTGGGAAAAAGGCTTGACATTTTTCTATGATATTTTACATGTTATACATTGTGATCCAGCAACTCCTCTTCTGGGTTTTATTCTCAAAACTTACATTGAACAAAAGAGGACAGTTCCAGAGATTGTTCACTGAACAATTATGTTCATATGAAATTCTTTAGAAAAAAAAATTCAGTGACATAGAACAGACCAATGGTTGCCAGGGGTACAGGATAGGAATGAAAAGAGCTAACTTCAGGAAGTAATGGTGGGGTAGAGAAATTGTTCAGTATCCAAATTGTAGTTTTATCTACACAAATCTATAAAAATGCCAAGGTATAAAAAAAACTACGTCAAAAGTAAAAAGTCTAAATCTTGTAGCTATTTTTGACACTAATATTGACTACTCAATACTTCAAACATTTCATTCACAGCACTTAAGGGCAATGATGGCAAAATTACTTTGTGTTTCCTTTTTTGGAAGAAAGACTCACTAGTCATTTTGAACAGTGAGATTAAAGTGATGGTGGCATTTTTTAAGTAAGTATTCTGTCGACACATACAAAGATAGGATTCAATTGGGATGGGACACAACAACTTGTACCTCTAACGAACAGAAATGTTAGTTGAAAGAGACTAAAACATGATATAAAGATAGAAGCCAGATGAACAAAATTGTGGAGAAAATCCATTTGTTCCATTTAACTAAAAGTATTTTGACAAACATGAATATCTGATTCAATCCACAAATTCCTGCTGTGAAAGTACATTATAAACATCTGTTTTGGTATCACTCCATCCTAAAAGAAACCTTATGTTAGATATATCTTCTACAAGGTATTTAGTTCCTGAGAATTATATAAAATAATGACATCAACTTTAGCCAAGGAAGAGAAATATTTAAGTTAAAATTGTGCCTATCAGTAGTAACAGTATAGTCTAAGGATACAAAAGAAGTCAGAGCCATTTTCCCTTCTGTTTGCAAAACACATCCTAAAATTTGTAGTTTGTTCAGTAGAGGTACTAATATAATTGCTGATAATGCTAGCCAATGGTATTTTTTCCAGTGGTATTTATTATGAAACAATCCTGGCAAATGAAAGAAAACAGCACACACTGCTAATATTTTGGTAGAATTATGTGTTTATTCTAGCACTGTTAACAAGAGAGAAATAAGCATCCAACAAGCACAGAAGAATGCGCTGATGTAAATGAATATTTACTCAACATCCAGTTCTTTCTTCTTTCCAATAGGGAAATGACAAAAAGCATTCTGATCTTGGAATTCTCCCAGCTTAATAAAATAACCCATGAAACACCCAGAAACATGCTGTTGGGATCTACGGATAGCAAGGAAAGACAAAGTGATGAATTTTCATGAAAAAAAAAAAAAAACTTTTTGAAACAGGAAGAAGGACATGCAAATTCAGATTGAAAAGAAAGAATAGTGCCAAATAGTTATTGAAATCAGCTGGTGGCAAGTGGCATAGTTGTAAACTGGCTTTTTCTGTTCTTTAGCTACAATCCATGTCTTCAATGCTACATCTTCCCAACAAGCAGATGGCCATTCTACCAGGCATATAGGGCAAGATGATGATTCATCACCATTCATCACCATAGGGCTAAATACATCACCATTAGACAGAAACATCAAACTTTACTAAACTAGATACTGAGTGTTTCTTTAAGTGTTTTTTGGCCATTCGATATTCCTCTTTTGAGAATTCTCTGTTTAGCTCTGTACCATTGATGGAGATAAACTAGAACCCCGGCAAAGATGTTGCCCATGGCAGTTCAGTGTCCAAGTGGGTTCCATAGTAATGGGAAGAGGGACTGTTGCTGACATGAACTGATTGGCCTGTTCTTTGATCACCAGCCCCCGAGGGGGGAGCAACCTTACCAGGCCACAGAGGAAGACAATGCAGCCATTCCTGATGAGACCTGATAGACTAAGATCAGAAGGAAGGAGAGGATCTAAGACCTCCCCTATCAGTGGACTTGAGAAGGGGCATAGGAGGAGAAGGGGGAGGGAGGGTGCCATTGGGAGGGGAGGAAGAAGGGGCCACGGGGGGATACAAAATGAATAAAGTGTAATTAATACAAATTAAAAGAAAAATAGAAAGAAAAAAAAGAAAATTAAACAAATGATAACTCATGAGACTGTTATGAGAACTAAACAAATCCTTGCAAATAAAGCAATTCTCAGAAGGTCTGGCTCCTGTAAATGGTCAATGATTATTAGCTTTTATTAGGGTAGTCACATATCTACCATAGTCTGAGGATTTCAGAACCAGAAACATGTAATTATTTTCCTACATGAAACTTCCCAGATCTGAATTCAAATCCTACTTTTTCCATTTCTTAATTTTGGCTCACTTGGATAGTTATGGAGATTTAATGATCCCTAGCCTTTTAAAAACATATAGTAAGGCAACTGGTTCAAGGCAAGCATTCAATAAATATCACTTATTATAATGATTATTCAGCAAATCATAGAGTTGGCACTTGTATGTAGAATTTTTTGATAAATGAATGAGTGACTTAGTCAGAATGATGGGTTATCATTACTAACTAATGATAATGCAAACACAATTCATTCCTTTGTCACCCCTGCTCTCTAGCTTTGGCATACCAATTTGAACTAAAGATGACTGCTTTTGTTGCTTCATTTGGTTCACTTCCAGCTCTCTGAAAGCATCTCTAGGGAGTAGATGAAAAATTTCTAAGGACAAGCAGCTTTACACAATGATACTTCTATGGTAAATGGGCCCTAACTGAGCTATATGTACTGTCAGCTGTAGAATATGCTTAATTCTTGAAAAGACAAGATAAATCGATAATAGCCTCATTACATGAGCAACTATTCCATTGAGAGGGTATATAGCCTTTTTTAAAGATTCATTTTATTTTTTATATCTGTGTGAATCTCTCTCTCTCTCTCTCTCTCTCTCTCTCTCTCTCTCTGTGTGTGTGTGTGTGTGTGTTTGTGTGTGTGTGCTTGCTTTGGATAGCAGAAGAGGGTGAAAGATCACATATCCCAAGAACAATCCCAAGATGCAGTCTTAATTACTTCTTTGTTCTAATATAATAACTAAAGAATGTCTTATTTTGCCATTTATTCATGGACACATTCATGTGACAAAAATCCAGTAGTATTCATTTCACTACAACTAGAAATGCAGAGCTCAAGCTTTATAATTTAAATATAGAGGAAAACTGCACTGCATTGTAGTTCTTCAACTACTACATCTTTTCCAACAATTTACAAAACCAAAATTGTATCTTACAGTACTTATTTCCATTCACCAAAACACTGAGGCTTTTTCACCCCCAGAAATATGATAGAAACTACTTATATCTTCCTACAACAACAATTCAGATTAAATTATATTGAGTAATTAAAAAGACACCTCTGCACAAGTTCTCACATTCCATGCTTCCCAACTACACTATCCAACTGACTTAATAACTTTCTACAAGGTCAGTGTTATATCTCCCTTGCACAGTTGATAGATTATAGCAGTTGAAATTTAGAATTCACAAATAGTGGCACTGGAATTTGATCCCAAGCTTAGACATCTCTAAGGGCTCTGGTTATTTTGTCTATTTGTAATGATTTTGGTTAGTAAGGATTTTGAGTAACTTCTTCTAAATGCTGTTATTTATGAACTTATGCTAACATATTTGGGCGGTCTCCTACAATTGTGCAGGACAGCTTTGCATAAGCTCAGGCAGATCTTATGCTGCTAGTGATCCATCGCTCATGCACATTTTGTCATGAGCCCAAAATGCAGGCTAGTCAAAACCCAGCTGCAATCTCAAACCATGGCATAGAGAAACCACTGCAGATATTCTCCAGCTTCATGTCCTTTGCTTCCAGCAGATTAAACACACACACACACACACACACACACACACACACACACACACACAGGCACGCACATACACATGCATACACACAAACATAGAATTTCTCATTTCTCCTATCAAAAAGTGAAATCTATTTCCCTTGCCTTTGCGTTACTACCTTTGATCAAATACCAGGGATTAGTCATACAGTAAGAAAACCCAAGGCATATGCAGAAACATCCAGATACCAGACAGTAAACGAAGCCACAGTGAACTTTCCACACCCCATCACCTCCAGACCCAATCTGAAAGTAGGCAAGTGGGTGAGCCCAGCTCATACCTCATACCTCTAGCAGAGCCAGACTCTAATTCCTGATACACATATATCCATACCACTCAGGTCTGGGCTGATTTGTAATGCAAATAGTCTATGACAGTGCTCTCAAGTTTTCTAATGCTGTGACCCTTTAATACAGTTCCTCATGTTGTGGTGACGCCTAACCATAAATTTATTTTCATTGCTACTTCATAACTGTAATTTTTCTAGTTATGAATCATAATGCAAATATCTGATATAAAGGATATCTGATACTCAACCCCTGTGAAAGGGTCATGCAACCCCTTAAGGGGTCACGCCCCACAGATTGACAGCCACTGCTCTATGAACATAGTTAACTGAAACACAGGTGGATCACCCTGAGATACAGTATACACTTCCCATTGGTCCTTGTGGAGCTTCAGCCATCCCATTGACCACAGCTACATCTGTTGTGACACAGCTTCATGATGGAATTTCCTTCTTTTCTCTTTCAGTCTGTCTTCTTCCTTCCTGCTTCCTGATTGTCACCTTCCAAATCCACTGTATCCACCCACATCCTGTCTTTGAGGAAATTCAGATGAAGATACAGAACTTTGGCTTCTTCTATATTTTTGCACACACACACACACACACAGAGAGAGAGAGAGAGAGACAGACAGACAGACAGACACACACACACACAAACACACAAAACTATCTTCATAGAATAGGTTATCCCCCCATTGCTTGCAATATAACCAGAATTTCATTTTTCTTTCCAAACCACAGTGTTACTGTGAAGTTAAAAATTGTGCATATATTAAATAAAACATTATTTTTTAAAACTGCACATATATCTAAGAACAGAGAAATGACACTGGTAGATTGTGACACCAAACTCTGCAAAAGTCTTTCCAAGGACAATGAAAATAGTAAATTTTCTGTGCTTTGGAAAGTACTTCATGGACACATTCAACTACTTAACTGAAAGAAATCTTCATGTATTAATATCATTTCTTTTTAACTATCCAACTCTCTTGTTCAATAATTTACCTATCAATTCATGGTATAGAATGGCTTTAGATTCAGTCAGTGAACATCCACATGAGCTACAATCTACTATAACTCTGTATAGCTTAGAAAGTTAATAAGGAGAATTACATAAGAGCAGAGTTTTAAATAGTTTTCTATAAAAATAATACTTCTACATGAGAAAAGAGTAAAATCATAATGACTTATTTACTCCCCTGCATCCAGCTGCTACCAGGAAAAACCAAATTCACATTAATGTGAAAAAGAGAAATGTACTAGTCATAACTCTGAGTGATCAGTTTCAACTAACAAAACCCTCATCACGCACCTAAATACTTGATCATTTCTCTCACATTTTTCAGCATATGAGGAACAGTAATATAGGGATGGGGATGTATGTATCTCAGGTTATAGAACGTTCATCTAGCATTTCTGAAGCTCTGATTTCTATCCCCAACACTGCACAGGCCAGGTATTGCAGTTTATGCCTGTACTTATTCCAGTACTAGATAGTCAGACACAAGAAAATCAGAACTTTAACGTCAGACTTTCAAGGCCATCTTTGGCAATATATCAAATTCCAGGGCAGCCTGATACAGGAAGTTGTATGTGGAAAATGTAAGGATCCATGTATTTCCAATTTAATAATAAGTTGAAAGGTTAAGGATGGGGTATCCAGATTTCTTGGCTAGTTTGCCTGAGACACTAGGTTCAATTGTAAGCACTGCAAATAATGAATAAGTAAACGAATAAACAGATCGAAGATCAGTTATTACAGCAAATAGCAATATATTTGCTGAGTGAATGCCCCAGAGCTTCTAGAAGCAGTGTTGATGTTCAAGTCTGAGGACTATCTGCATGAGTCTATTCTCTCAGTGTTTTTAAAAAACATATTCTGACAATCTAGTTTATTGATGCTCACCAATCTGTACTTCCTAATAATATTACAAGATGGGCTGTTGTTTATATAACAGGAGACATACAGCATGATGAAAGTCATAGGAACACTGTTGTGGTGTTTGAAAGAGAAATATTCTCCATAGGCTTAGGCCTCTGAAAACTTGGACTGCTGGTGGATGGAGCTATCTGGAGAGGTTATGGCAAAGAGCAGCCTTCCTGGAGGAAGTACATTGCTGGAAGCAGGATTTGAGAGCTTAAAGCCTCAGCAACACTTCCAGTTCATTCTCTCTGCTCTGTGTTTATGGATAAAGATGTGATGATTTCTGTCTTGCTCACCAGGTGCCATGCCTCCTGCCCTGATTAACTCTTATCCTTCTGAAACTGTAAGGCCAAATGAACTCTTCCTTTTTTCTATAAATTACTTTTGGTCAGAGTGTTCAATTACAGCATCAGAAAAATAACTAATATCACTGACCTCTAACAAAATACCAGGAAAATTTTCTGTGTCTATTACTATCTGAAATGGCAGGAAAAATACAAAACTTTTTATCTTGGTTGTAGATTATTGGACATAAAGTTAAAGTGCCATAGACAAGATTTAAGAATCAAATAGGTGTCTAGACAGAATAGGCAAGTTTTAAGGACTTCCCTTCAAGTATTCCATTCATTTATATTATAGAATGCTAAACTCCATCTAGAAATGCTAATAGGAATTACAGTCAGATTTTTATAAGCAAATGCCTGCATATATTACCTAACTTCTTCCAAAACTTTTTTTTAAGTTTTTTTTATTTGACTTTTATTAATTACACTTTATTCATTTTGGATCCCCCCCATAAGCCCCTCGCTCCTTCCCTCCCCGTCCCACCCTTCCTCCCCTTTCTGCATGCATGCCCCTCCCGAAGTCGTCTGATAGGGGAGGTCCTCCTCTCCTCCTTCCAAAACTTTTTTTTAAGACAAAAACACCTGGTAAACAGACAACAAGAGCCTGTCAATGTTCACACACGTGTAATTGATGGCCCAGAGTTTCAAAATCAAGGTTTCTCTGCTACAGTATTTAAGTTAGGAATTTGATACTCAAGACCTTCTAATCCTTTAGATGAGCACTCAATTGGCCTAGACACAACCATTCTTTTATCATTATAATAATAATCATAATTGTTATTATGATTATTTTTATTATGTTATTATGATTCTTTCTTATACAAGATATCCTGACTACAGTTTTTCCTCCCTCCACTCCTTCTAGCCCCCTTCCCACCTCCTCTCTCACCCAGATTCACACCTCTTTCTGTTTCCCTTCAGAAAAGTTCAGGCCTCCCAGGGATATCAACTGAACAAGACATAACAAGTTATGATTAGACAAATTTTCATATCAAGACTGGGTGAGGCAACCCAGTAGGAGGATTTTAAGCAAAGCATCGGAGTGTAGAGACATTCTCAGCTGAGTGAAACTGCCGTCTTATTTTAGAGAGACGCTGGTAAGATGAGCTACAGAAAAAAAGTCAATCTCATGTGGTCATAGTAGCATGAGGAAAGGAGAACACAGTTGCCTTGGGAAACAAACACACACACACATACACACACTGCCATTACTTGCTAGAGCTTTACTGACGATTATCCACTTTCCAACCTTCGGAGTATCCTACATCCAAAAAAAAAAAATGTTAAATGAGATAAGGTTTCTGTGTGTTGGAATGAAGGGTGCTCCTTGGCCTACTGGCATGTGCTGGGTTACACCAAATCCACACAAGTGTGTCAAATTCATGTGTTCCAATTCACTAAGCCAAAATGCCTCGAGTGTAAGCTTGTCGTTGATCTGGTGCTGACCATGAAAACTGTACCTTACTTACCAACTTGTAAAATCAATTTCGAATCACTTTCTGCTGTTATCTTATGCCGCTGTACCTACTCATTCATGTGTTGATTACCATCTCTTCTACATCCATAGTGGCAAGACAAGATTCCCAGTGCATGCAATAGTCACGTAAATATTTCAGCTAAATCACCCCCTTAGCTCTAGTAAAGTTTGTTGTGTTTTTTAAATTTTGGGGGGAGGGGTATTATTGTTGTTAATGATTTGCTTTCTAACTGTGAGGGTAGGCACATCTTCAATTTTATTTTATTTTGGCTTGTTTTCCTTTCTGTGTCATAATCACCTTAAAGTGACTATGTTTTGAAATCCACACAAACCTTTTCTGAGCAAAGCACCTTCATTGGCTTCATTTGGTAGGCAAAGAATCAAAGACACAAAGAAGACTGGTCATTTGTTTCCGTCACAAGACAGAGCATGGATTTGAATCCAGGCCTTTTGGGTTCATCCAATTCTTTCCTTCTCCAACTAAATCTGATCACTTCTTAATCTGAGTCTCAGTGTCCTCATCTGGAACGTCACTGCTAATACCATCCCCATCCTCCAGAGTTGCCTCAATAACAACAACAATAAGGAAAACTGGTGCTCCCTCTACAATCATTACAGATACTAATTGCCCTTTCACTTAACATCATTGCCATTGCCAACAAACTCAGCAAGGAACCAATATAAAGTTTCAAGTGGAGAAGAATTGAACTTTGTTAAAAAACCAAAACACCAGGCAACCAAGTTCGAGCTTCCCTTTGCTGACATGATTGGCTAAAGCAGCTGTCTTACAGCTTAAGTAGCCATAGCTATTGTCACTTAAACCTCCTTCTCTCCCTTCTGCTCTATCTACATCTTGTTCTCAGAGTACTTGCTGGTATGACTGAAAGATGAAGTTACCAAACTTGCAAGCTGAAAATTGGTCCAATTTACACTTCAGCTCTTGTTTTATTGAGTGGTCCAGAGCTAGCGAAAGAAAACATATTATTTTGTTGTTCCATAAGGACGCATAACTCAGTTCACTCTATCTCTCCAAAGACTTCCTGGGCTCAGCATTCTCCTCTTGGGTCCATCAACATTATTACTTTAGAAGTGGTTGTTTCTCAAATTCCTTTTAGTTTTAATACTTCCTGAACATCTTTAACTGTTTAATGGCTCTGATGAGATATGTTCAGTAAATTTTTCACAATTGTAAGTAGTTGTAGTGCTTTTTTTAAAAAAAATAGCTGCCATTTCTGAAATGGCAATCATGTCAATAGCGTCTCTGTACTTGATTCCAAAGTTAATAAGCAGTGCATAGAATTTCCATAGTAACCAATCTCAGAAAATCCCAGAGGTAGCTGCTGACTCCTTTACTGAATCTTCCAGAGCTGTTACTATTTCCCTTATGGCATCTTCAAAGAAAGCATGCAAAATACTGCTCCACATTTATTATTGCAAACATGACATAGCAGTAGTACTTGGTGTATTTTCTGGATATAATAAGCATCATCGTTTGTTTGGTTGTTTGGTTGTTTGGTTTTTTGGGCTGAAGTTCAATTCACAGATCAGACCATTAGACCTTCTAAAGTGTGCATTGGATGATTTTTAGTGCATCAACAAGGTTGTATAACTATCGCCTATATCAAGTTTGAGATCATTTTTATTACCCTATAAAAAAAGATACTCATTAGAAATCAATCCTTATCCCTGCCTTCTAACCACTACTACTCTACTCTCTACTCTCTTTGCCTATTTTGTACATTTCATCTACATGCAATCATAAACTAGTGCTCTTTTGCAGTGGGCTCTATTTAGCATGATATTTTCAAGACTCACTCCCGGGTAGCATGCATGAGTACTTCCTGTCCTTCGTTGATAAATAATCTCTCACCGTGTGGCTAGGCCATGTTTTGTTTTCCATTCATCAGCTGAGAAATGGTTGGGTTGGTTCCATCATTTTACTCATAAGAATAATAGTGCTCTGACACTCATGCATAGGTTTGGAATGTTTTCATTTCTCCTAGGTATATAACCAGGAGCAGAATTGCTGAGTCATAGGGTAATGCTCTCTAACATGTTAAACAACTATCAAATGGCTTTCAAAACTACTGAGTCATTCTACATTTCTTCCATTCTACATTTCTGCTGGTGGCACAGGAGCATCCTATTTTTTTCACATCTTATCAACCCTTCCTGTTATTGCTCTTTTCAATTCTAGCTATCTTAGTAACATCTTATAATTGTCTTGATTTGTATCACTCTAATGGCTAATGAAAACATAATTCTTTACTAGCTAACATAATAACTAATTTCAGTTTTACACACTACATTCCAGGTGTTTCTTCCATATTATGACATAGTTGTAATCATTATCCCACTCTATTTAACTACGCAATGGTTTAGCACAGATGCAGTAAACTTTAGAACAAGATGTTCTATTCCCAAAAACATGCCTCCAGGATGTAGGATAATCATTGTTAACACATAGACTTTGTCTGTTCTTGAACATATTCTGCTATGAAACATATTTTCCTGTATGTAAGGACCAGATTATAAGAATCAGAAGCTCAACATGAAAAAATAACTTTTTTGCCTTTGCAAATTCTGATTATTTTAGGAAGCACAGCAGACTCTAAGTGTATTCGTATGAGCATAGTAACTAGTTGAGGCATATAACACAGACATAGGCTTCTCAGATAGAGCTGGAAGTGAGCTACCAAAATTCAGAGGAAATGGGATGAAGGTAATTTCTGCAAGGAACTTTCTATTAAATGATAAAATCAATATCACAGAGCTCATATACTTCACCATCTTCCCACTCCCAAACTCTACTCGAGGCCGATTTCTTTAAGTCCCTCAAAGATACTACGCTCTCTTTTTTTATGCTCCTGTGTGTGCATATTCTTGTGTACACAGGTATACAGATATATGGAAACCGCAAAACAACATCAGTATGAACACCAGGAATGACATCCACCTTCTTTGACACAGGGGTTCTCGCTGGCCTAGAGTCATCAATTAGGCTAAACTGAATAGCCAGTGAACTCAGTCATCATCCTGTCTTAACCTATCCAGTGTTAGAATTAGAGGTACACACCACTCCATTCTTGTGTTCTGGGTGATCAAACTCAGGTCCCGGTGCATAAGAGGTGAGAGTTTTGGCAAGAGTTTTATAGACTGGCAAAGCTATCTCTCCAGCCCTGTGTTAGCTCTTAAACAGAGCCTTCTCTAGGAGGGATTTGAAAAAACAATCTTTCATCCACTGATTTTACCTAATACATTCCAGATAACCTTAGATCTTCTGTCCATTTGGTAACATTTCTGTGACAAATTATCACAAACATACATTTTACATTTGGGGAATTCAGCAACTCACTAGGCTAAGAGAATGAAAGTAGAGTATTCTTGGGGCAGGAAGCTCTGAGGGAGAAACTTTTTTTGTCTCTCTCAGCTTCTGGAAACTGCTGCCTTCCTTGGCTAATGACTTCTTCCTTCACCTTCAAAGCTAGCAGTATAGCATTTTCAAAATCTCTCCCTCTCCCTCCATTTCTCTTTCATTCCTCCCACTTCCCTTCCTCCATTTCTGACTCTTTTCTCTTTTTCTAGAACTTATCTTTCTGATACCCTCTTTTAAGGAACTGTGTGATTGCACTGGCCCCACCCACATAACTTAGAGTAGTCTTACATTAACAAAGTCTCTTTTGCCATTTGTGACATTTTGTGGAATATTTACACATCTGGGGATTGAGATAGGGACACAGGCATCTTTGGGAGTCACTATTTAATCTGCCACAGTCTCCCTATCATACATAAACAAGTGTAGAGATTTATTCACTAGCCATTACTGTATCCACAGGCTATAAGCACCTTACAGAGCAAAGCTTGTAAGTTCCACAGATATTGCCAAGGTCTGCTGCATAGCTAACACTGAATAAATATATAACAAAGCCCCAAGTGACCAATTTGGTTTTGCTATAACAGAGTTGCTAAAGGAGAGGGAGAAAGCTAAGATTATATTGCAAAATACACTGAAATGACTAGATGAGCAATTGGGATTAACAAGAAGAGTAGCACACTCTTTAAATTCTAGCACTTGTCAGGCCAAGGCAATGGATTTCTGTGAGTATGAGGCCATCCTGGTCTACCTATTGTGTTCCAGGCCAGCCAACGCTAGCTAGTGAGAGACTGACTCAAAAATTAAAACTCCATTTGACACTGACTCTGTCAAACATTCCTTATGAGGGAACAACATTATTATAATTGTGTTATGGGAATATGAAACCAAGATAAGAACAGATTGAACTGAAGGCAAAATGACAAAGCAGGAGGTCACCATGGCAAAAGATTTGCTGTGTGTTGAGGGAGGGGGTAGACAGAAATGAGGCAGTGACAATAAGAATAAAGCCCAAGAAAAATGTAAAGACTGTCTTTAGATATTTTCATACAGTTCCCTCAGATCCTTAGAATGGAAGAAGTAAACATTACAAGAGGAAAGGGGAGGAAAAGAAGGGAGAGGAAAGGAGAGGGAGAGGAGAGGAGGGGAGGGGAGGGGAGGGGAGGGGAGGGGAGGGGAGGGGAGGGGAGGGGAAGAGAGGGGAGGGGAGGGGAAGGGGAAGGGGAAGGAGGGGAGGGGAGGGGAGAGGAGACCTCCTGGCCTGGTAACCATAAGCAAGCAGGAAAATGTTAATGACAACCAAAATAACATAAACATGATAGACCATGTTCAGAGGAAGGGAAGCCTATAATTCTGTTCCACTTTTTTAGAACCTGAGCCATCCAGTGGCCAACCTGAAAAGATTCCTAGCAGGAAATCAGCAAATCCATGTCATATTCTTGCAGTGATGAGCACCTGGTGATCTAAAACTCTGGAACACTGGCTAGATTTTAAGAATATAAAAATGAATGAGAGTTCTGCTTTCAGGTACTTCAAAAGTTGCAAGAAAACAAGTAGCTACAATGAAGTGTAAGAAAGACAGAAGTTTTTATAGCAATGGTTACATGGCAACTCTCATTTGTTTACAGGATCCTGGGCAAGATAACTCCATGTGTACCTCTCCTGAGTACTTACTTCTGCTTGCCTTGTGATTCTATACCATGCTTCTCTATATAACACAGCCATCCATCTAAAATACTTATTTGTGTTCTAGCCTCATGCTTCAAAAGTCCCACCTCCATTCTTCATCACAGAGTCCCTCAGTTATCTTTGTGCAGTGATTCTTCCTCATGGGATGACTTGAACACTGCAGAGTGTTTAGACACTTCCCTGGCCTCCCAAATAGCTGTCACTAGGAAAAACCACCCTGTATTAGACATCATAACGTTCTGCCAAAGATGTACATGACTAAATTCCTGGAATCTCTTAGTACATCATAGGAAAGGGGTATTCAAGTTTCAAATGCAATTAAATTTTGCTGATCAGATGTCCTTAAAATAGTGAGATTACCCTGGATTACCCAGATGATCCCAATGTAAGCATAAGTGTCTTGAAGAAAGTCAGATGGAGAAATGACTAGAGAAGTAGGATCAAAGGATAACAACACAGCTAGCTTTGAAGATAAAGGGGAAAGTGCTATTAGGAAAGGAGAAGCTGCAAATCTAGCAGCCTTTAGAAGGAACACAGCTCCACTGGAATCTTAAATGTAGCCTAGTGAAACCCACTGGAACCTATCACCAGAAAGCGAATAGACTTGTATCGCTTTAAACCACTAGATTTGTGATCACAGCAGCACTACTAACTATCACATTCCCAAACATCTTCAAGATTTTCCAAATGTCTCTTCACAACAAACCCACCATCTGGTTAAGATTCTCTGGTTCTATATAACAGAGTACAAATTCCTCAGACTCACATTGTGGGGCTTTTTGAGATAAACACTACCCTGCCTATTGAACAAGCTCACCTAAGAGATTGTCAGACACTACCCAACCTAATTTTGCACTTCACAAATCTGCATGATCTCACATCTCCACAGATGAGAAGGGACTTCTAGGAGAGACTAAAGAACGTGCTTTGGCCTCCCTGTCATTTTTATCTATGCTTGTAGGTATTCTTCCACACTGTGCCTGATTTAGGTTTTCAAAACATTACTTTATCAAAAGCCCTGAAGTTGCTACATATCTTAGATTGCAGGTATTCTAACCACCCCATCTCAGAAAAATTGCAATTAACTCCATGTCATTCTTCTTTGTTGAAACTCTGGCATTACCAATGCCTCTGTGCCAATGCATTCCCACTTTTTTTTCTTTCTCAGCAAGATATAATTCTTGGGACTGAGGAGATGGCTTATCATGCTAGTGTGAGAGTCCGAGTTTGAATCCTCAGAACTATGTAGCATGCGTCTATAATCTCATGCTTCAAAACAGGATGTAGAGAAAAGGGAATCCAAACCTCTCAGGAAATCCACATTGGCTTATGGACTTCAAATAACAGAGACCCTGTTTCAAACAAGGTGGAAGGTAAAAACCAACATCTGAGGTTGCCATGTGACATCCACACACATACCCTTCACATAGACAGAAAAATACACAGAGGAAATAAATTTCCACCTTTGTGTAAGTGATCTTTAAGTCATCCTTAAATATCAAATTCAAGTGTGAAAAAGAGTGAAAACTTCCAAGACCTTGGCCAAAAGACATCATCACTTGTCCAACTGTGTTCCCTTATACTGCTAATCTTTTTATACCATGCCCTCATTGAGAACTGACCCATATTTAGACTTCTCTGCACTCATGGTATATAGAGAAATAAATGCCTTTAATGAGACTGAAGAGAAGAATAGAAAGAAACCACTGCTATAGAAATTATCATGTCTGTGAGTTAGCCAAGCTGAAAAATGCTCAGGAGCATATGGGCACAAATTCAGGTCTGGTTCACAAGAATCAGTAGGATACCAGGTTTAAAAGAACAGGTGGTATTCCTTTATTAGAAGCAAGGAAAGAGGTTGGCTGCTAAAAAAAACACAAGTTAGTAAACATGTACTGATTGCATCATCATACTGCATGTCCATAAATCTAACTTGTGTAAAGCAATCCTGAAACACATAGTAGGAGAATGTTAAGATTCATTCCTGATTTTGTCTGATAACTCCCAGGCTTAGACTATAAAACAGCCATTCGTGAGCATTGAGTGAGCACAAGTTATAGAATGGTGGACATTTATGAGACTCTTTAGAGTAGAAACTGTTGTGTGTTTAAAATCATAAAGTCTGCTCAGAGTATTAAACACAAATGGATATGACCCATTTAGTGACTGACTAAACCTGAAAATAAATTCTCAGATATTCACTTGGATTTAGAGGAATACACACACACACACACACACACACACACAAACGTGCACACATGTGCAGTTTCGCTCTCTCTCACCTGTGTGTGTGTGTGTGTAGAAACCTTAAGAGTGTGTATGTGGAGTCTGTGGAGTCTGTGGAGTCTGCAAGCCTCTTTGTTGATTGTGAATCAGAGGAAGGCGCCAGGGATACATGATGCTAGCTCAAAAACCTTCTGTAGGACCTTGCTAGATGCCCAGTCTGAGGTGCTACACTCAACATCACAAATATAATGGTTCTTAGCTAGGGTGGGTCAGCCCCTAGGAAATATTTGGCAACATCATCAGTTTTTATTGTACTGGGATAGGGAAGTGCTGTGATGGCTAGTTTTATATCAATTTGACATAATCTAGCATTGTATGAAAGGAGAAAACCTCAGTCAAGAAAATGCCTCCATAAGATCCGGCTGTAGGGAATCATATTCACTTATAGTTTATGGGGCAGAAACCAGCCCTTTGTGAGTCATGTCATCCTTGGGCTAGTGGTCTCGGGTTCTATAAAAAAAATCAGGCTGAGCAATTCACGGGGAGCAAGCAAATAAACAGCACCCATCCATAGCCTCTGAATCAGCTCCTGTCTCCAGGTCATGGCCTGTTTGAGCTCTTGTCCTCACTTCTCAGTGATGGACTACAATGTGAAAGTATAAGCTGAAATAAAGCCTCTCTTCTTCAACGTGTTTTTTGGTCATGGTGTTTCATTACAGCCAATAGTCCTCCAAACTAAGACAGGTGCTGCAGGGAACCTAGTGGGCAGAGGACACGGATGCTACTCAACACTGCAACACCCATATAAGCAGAAAACCATTGGGCTTCAGATAGTAATAGTGCTAAGGCTGAGGAACCCTAAGGCAGAACAACCAGAAAAAGTGCAAGAACCAAGTCTGTGTCAACCAAAGTTCTTGCTTGTTGGGTTTTTGCCATCATTAGTAACATTTCTCTCTTAGGACAAAGGATACAGCTTGCTTGCAAGCAAGAAAGACAGGCACTGCCCAAAGGGATGAATTTTTCTTGGAGTTTGAAAGGATTCTAGAACATTCAACCTTTGAAAGGTAACCCAGACCACTAAGTTGCAGAACTAGGGGTTACATTAGGATAGATTGGCCTCTACTGAGCAAAACCAGCATTGGACTTAACTGCCAGGATTCTACCCAATCATCCCATATATACCTCAAGCTTAAAGGAATTTCCACCTGTACCCACTTATGCACATAAACCTTTTATGAGAAAATTGTGTTAGTTTGCTATATGGCAAAGCACTCAGTTTTAACCACTACAAAGGGGTAAAAGTCATGGTAGATAAGACCTGTGCAGTCTACCTACATACTCCAAAATGGAGAGAAGCCATCCATTACTGTAGCTCAAATTCTTGTTCTTTGTTTATGAGATGTTAATGGTTAAGAATGACAGCAACTATCAAATCTGAAATGTTGGCTTGCTTTTGACATCTCTCCTCTCCCCCTTCTCTCTCTTCTTCCCTCCATTTTTTCTCCCTTTCCCTCCCTTCTACGAATTAATCTCCTAATGTGTGCTCTGAAACTGAGCAGGAATTTAGCTTCTCTTTTTACCAACACCAACCCTGTTGTTTTGGATATAATATGGTATCTTTGTCCCACTCTGTCTTCCCAGTGACTATCTCCCTGATCCAGTCAGCAACCTTTTTTTTTTCTTAATCCAAATGTCATGCAACAGCAGCAGCAGTTACTTTGACTTAGTCGCTAACATTAGCAACACATGATTTTGTTATTTATGATCAATAATGCCAATTTTCGTAGGGTAATCTACTAACAGCTATCTCATGCTAACAGAGCTGAGAGGCTATTTTCAAACTGCTTGGTTTGGTTTTGTTTCCTTTATTTAACCTAAATCTCCATCAATTACACAGTATTTCATTTCATTTCTGTAATGCTAACTGTACTTTAAGATATTTAATTGCAATTGATGAGATCTCCCCTCTTTTGTGGAAACAGATCCCAAGCAAACCTATAGAGCTTGTGGACTAAACTGGGAAGGAGTTGGTCATTTCTTAACCAACTACTATTTATTCTCTAAGTGTATGCTGCTTTCCAAGTCCCCCATCAACTGCAGTTTCCCAATGGCTCTATTCCCCATTCAGAATCAGAGAGCAAACATTTGAAGGAAATAAGATAGCTCCCTCTGAGTTCCCTATTTATTATTGATTCCTGGTTCATGTCTATTCCAGTAACTACTAATTGTCCTTAGTGGAATTTGGGTGGATTTCCATGATATTTCAGACCCTTAAGCACAGAAAGTATTCAGTACCATAGATTTCTGAAATTACAACTTTAGGGAAAATAAATCAAAACTGGAGAATTATAAGAGTTATTCTACCCTGCCATACATACACACACACACACACACACACACACAAAATCCTTCAGAAGAGTTTCTTACTCTGTCAAACAATCTAGCAGTAGATGTATAGCATATTATATTTCATCAGATAGTCGCAAAAACTTAGCAATAAATCATTTGAGTTCCTAAATTATCCAGGTTTGGTGAAGAGATCAGATAACCCTTTGATTGACTGTAGCATCAGAAAGAAATCAGAAAACCATCTCTTTGTCCAAGTCCTGGGCCCAATCTAAAATGAACCTTAGTATTCCTCCAGACACACTCATACCACCTAGAGTGTTCTCATTCTAGGACCATCTAACAGCCAGAGTCAAGCAGCTAAGGCTGGTGCCTCACTCTGGACACAGGACGGACTTAAAGACAGCCACCTGGAACTGCCTGAGGCATCCAGCTTTGGGCTGTGCGACAAATGGCGCTGGTCCCTACCTCAGACCTCCACAGGACATAAGAGTGGTTTCGACTGTTAGGTGGGGGCTGGAACTTCCTCTGCTGGAGCCATCTCCTAGGAGAAGCAAAGATGCCATTGGGGCCTCCCCCAGATGAACAGAGGATGCTTGCAGGACTTCGGCCACTCGTGGACCCAGCCAGGACTGAAGGCAGGTCCCAGACTATGCTCTTCTTGAGACTGCGACTCAGCGGGACCTCATAGTCAAAGTGGAAGTTGCCAGAAGGCGACTTTTCTTGAGGGGTACTGGGCATGGAGAAAGACGAGCATAGAGGTCTGGGTGTCTGGAACCGGGTAGCCCAAGAGTGCTGACTCCGGGGAGAAGATGCCGAGCGGGAACCGAGACCCTCAGCTAGGAGCTGCTGAGATTCAAGGCGGCTTACTGTGGAGCCTCGCAAGCCGCCCTCAGTGCCCATCTCACTCCCGCAGCCACCGATCAGGGCTGGGTCCAGGCTACGCGTCTGGCGCAGCTTCCTTTTGGAGAATCCCTTGGCCGAGGCCGTGCTCCCGGACGCCGGCGAGGAGCAGGCAAAGACGCTGTGCAACAGGCTCTGCGCAGACATTTCGGCAGGGCTGGGTCCGAGGGCGACTTCCTTCTCCTTTCCCTCCTAGATCGCTGGAGGCTGTGATCTGAGAAAACAAGTGGCCCCAGTTGGCTGGGGAAACACTGCCAGGAGGTTCTCAGCAAGGAAGGTGGAAGGCAGTGCCCTGTTCAAGCGTCACCAGCACTCTCCAAGAGTCCCTGTGGAGGCAGAAATAGGATATCCATACCCAGCCTTCTAGAGAAAAAAAAAAAAAAAAAAAAAAAAAAGGGCCAGGTCCCTTTACTGCCTTTAGAACCTTCCCCAGGGAGTCCAAGTATCTAAGAGGCTAAAGAAGAGGGGGAAGAAGGTCAGTAACTCTCTGGGATCTCAGCTCCAGCTCGCCTGAGCCACTCCCCCTTCCCAGCTGAAGGCGGGAGAAGCTGCGGCTCCAGCTCTGCTCCCTGACTCTGGACAGCCTGAAAGTCTCCAGCAAGCTCCTCCTCGTGGCCTAAGGACAGTCCCGAGGGCTCAGGAGGAGGCTGCCTGAGAGTCCGCCCACCGAGCGTCCCCTGCGCTCCCAGCTGGGTGATAACTCCTCTGGAGAACCCGAGCTCAGTTGTGGGGCTGCTCTCCAGGTGCACCTTCTTGGTGACTTGGGGACTGCTGATGTGGCTTTGAGGATTAACAGGGCTGATTCGTCCCCCTTTCCGACTGGCAAAGATCAAAAGTGTCTCCAAGTTCCCGTTCCTGCGTGGTCCCTGTGTTGACTCAGTGTGACTGAGTGTACTCGCCCCGGGCCTTCCAAGAGCAGAATGACAACAGTAGCAAAGAACTCTCTGCCTGCCTTCAGCGGTACTCTGAAAGGACTGAGCTAAGAAGACAGCCTCCAAAGTGGGTATCCGTGTTCCTCTGTAGAGCGACACTTGATATTCGCTACCAGCCTTGGTTGGGCTCAGAGCTGGCACAGATGTCCCAGCTCTTCCTCGCGCCAGAGGCAGCAGGGGAAAAGGGTGGCCTGTCCGGGGAAAGGCCAGAAGAACGCAGGGTCTGGAACTTGGGCGGAGCCAGGAGCAGGAAAAAGCAGAACATGAAGTTTTCCAGGCGCCAAACCTGGGAAGTAGCTTAGAGAGCTGGCAGCTGGTCTCTGACACCCTCCCTCTAGGGAGAAAGTCCTGAGGACGGAAGTGCGGACCTTCTTCCCAGACTCCCCTCCCCCAAACCCAGGGGCATGCCTTCTCCACACTCTTTTCTGCAAAGAAAGGGAATGTCAGATTGCACCCCACCCACTGGTGTCAGACCCACAGCCCTGGACAGTTCTTCTGAACTTAAGGAGTTAAACCCCTTGCCCTGAAGCTTTTTATTTTATTATTTTATTTTACTTTATTTTATTATTTTATTTTATTTTATTTTATTTAAAGCAAGCTGAAGATGCAATTCAAATGCTTGAGGCTGCCAACTGGGGGACCTACTAAAAAAAAGTGGAAGGGGGTAGGGACAGTCAGGGTCCTTAGCACATGTGTAGATGTGTTCTGTTTAGAAGAGGTGAACAGAGCTCAATCTGGGTGGAAATCCATGCCAACTAAAGTTAACTGGCCTCAGGGGTCTCTCCCAAAAAGCTCCTGAGCACAGGGCTCAGTTGCCACGTCTTGGGTAACCGGAAAACACAGGAGAAGTCTTAGTCAGTAACCTGGGTTCGAAATGAACCTGGAGCATCTTCTTCCATTTTTCCACTCATGGAATCCATAAAACGGCAAGTCTCTCCCGTCTCTTGTGGCGCTTTCTAATGTCACACTTAATTTTGCTAGGCATCTTACAATCAACTCTGCAAGGACTTCAGGGATTGGTCCAAATGTTGGAAACAAGTGATTGCTACTTCTTATGGTTCTGTGTGATTTAAAAAACAAAACAAAACAAAACAAACAAACAAAAAAACCTAGGGGTGTAAAGATAATTACTACAAATAAAAATGAGACTTTACCGTCCCTTTAAAAAATGTATAATGAGGTTATTAATATGGCCATTTGACACAACATTTTCCGTGTGTAAATACAACAACTATTCAAGTTTGATTTTAGAAGACCTTATTCCTGTGATGCTGGTTGCAGAGGTGAATTGCTTTACTGTGGCTTTTGCCACTTTGAAGTTCCTAGGTGTTTTGTCATTTACAGTTACATACTTAGTATTTACTAATTAGCAGGAGGCAGGTTGTGAAATCTAATTAGCAGGAAAATTCATGGCCTACACAAAGAGCATGGGACATACTGTCCAGGTTTCTCCTGTAGCCTGTGTTTTTCTTTGTAAATGCAGGAGACAGCACTCCTGGGATAACTTGAATGGGAATGAGCTGCTGGCTGGAGAGAGTTTGTTTTCGTTTTGATTGGTTTTGTTTGTTTGTTTTGTTTTGTTTTGTTGGGTGATTTGTGGGAGGGGGAGTTTATCCTGGCTAGTTTTATGTCAACTTGATACAAGCGAGTCATCAGAGAGGTGGGAGCCTCAAATGAGAACAATTAAAAAAAAAAAAAGTCCCCATAAAACTGAGCTGTAGGCAAGCTAAATAACTAAAGCCTAAATAACAAAAAGCCTAAATAACTAAATAACTAAATCAATTTAGTGATTGATAGGGGAGGACCCAGCTGATTGGGGGCAGGGACACCCCTGGGCTGATGGTCCTGTGTTCTATAAGAAAGCAGGCTTAGCGATCCTCCTGTCTCTCTCACCCCCATCCTGGCCCTTAAGGTATGGGTCTCCATGACCGGCTCTGCTGCCTGAAAATAAAATGGGAGATTCTAAGTTACCATCTCTGTGCCACTGTCTCTTTCTGGTTACTTGGCATATCCCAATCCTTTTCTGTGGTTGTCGTTGAGCTGTTCTGAGAAAGGCCACAGCACTTAAAATCACTTGATGGCCTCTTCTACAATATATGGAATCATCTTTGGGAGTGGGTAAGGTTATTTATCTTCAGCCTCCTCAGAATTTGCAATAGATGTAAATGTGGGTGGGTCTTGCCTGCCCTTTTTTTGGTAACAATGCCTCATAACTTTTCACTCATACTGAAAACATCTACTTGAAATAGGCTCCCATGTTAGGATACCACTGCATGGTTATGCCTCATTGCATGGTTATGCCTCATTGAGTCTTGGCATTTGGAGTAGATCGTTAACAAGAGTTACACTTTATGGGACCACTTGTGACTCAAGGTGGTTGAACAAATGTAATTTCTAGTTCATATATATATATATATATATATATATATATATATATATATATCCTATTCATCTAAGTTCTGGTATTACCATGAGGTTGAAAATGCACCCCTGCTGGGATTGTGTTGGTGAATAGGAATGTCACACAGGTGCAATGGCATTTCTGGTTATGGATGGAGGGCCAGCAAGCAGAGTGACTCTTCTATCAGCACTCTTAGAGCTTAGAGCAGACACATGTCAGTTCATTCATCACCTTGCTTCCACCAGGTCCAGACTCACCATTAACCTGGAAGTTGCTTCACACTAGGGAACAAGGAGCAATTTCTTTTAAATATATTCATGTGGCTTACCAGTGGGCATGGTTGAAGAAGTGTAGTGTTAGTGATTTGCCATTGTATGGACATCACAGTGCATAGAACCTTCACTTAAAGTGTCATCTGGAGACAAGCGAGAGATGTGACAAATTTGTAATGTCTTAGAGCACTGCCAGTATAACGTGACATGCTGATTTATAATAAATATTTCTCTGTGAAGTAACAATAAAAGAATAGTGTAAAAAATGCATAATCCCTTATAATTAAAAATTATGGTATTCTAATGTACTGAACATAATTTTGGATGTCCAACTGGGGGTTTCTGGTTTTGTTTTTATTGGGAACAAGACCTAGCTCTGTAGTCTAACTAGTCTCCAATATTCACTTCTCTCCTCCCTGTCCCCCAAGTGCTGAGGTATACCACACATGACCCACACACAATCAAATGATGAATTGCACAGTAGCATGACTACATCAATCAACTTTTTCATCTCCATTAACATTTTATAGCATATAATAGATAGAATCCACCGTTGGGCAAAACATTCTTGTCTGGTAAATAGCTATACTCACTAACCTGGAGCTTCTTGAAGAAAAATAGCTAGTATATTTATGTGTGCTCTAAAAACATAGGAACAAATGTAATGGTTCTTCTATAATGAAAGATTTTTGTAGGAAAAACATTTGGAATTTTTAATATTAAGAAAATATTTTATGTTGGTACTTACCACAAAAAAAAAAGGAAGAAGAAAAACTGTGACAGAGTTGAAACTAGAAAAACAATTAGCTTTATACCCTGTTCCACACTCTTATCTTTTTGTCTGTATCCCATCCATCCCAATCATCTAATATTGCCCTTTCTTGGTCTCCTTCCTAAATGTTATTACTATTTGCACTCAGTTGTTTACATGTAAACATGTACACTTTCTAAAGTAGGATCTGCATATAAGGGAGAATATGCAATTTTTTCTCCTGAGTTTAGATCACCTCAATTAATATTATACATTATAAATACATTCATTTTCTTGTAAATATCATTATTTCATTTCATTTCACACAATATTCCATATAGTGTATTTCCCACATTTTCACTGCCATGTTATAAATCAATAAAAATATAATAATAAAAGTAGAAGTCCCTAAGTGAAGATCCCTGGCTTCACAATGACCATTCTAACTGTATAAAACTTCAATGAAAGGCAGAATTTGGAACTGAGCAAGTATTTGTTTGCATAGCAACCTTAATATAGCTGTGTGATGTTTGCTGGAGCAAGCCAGCAAAGTTGAACAGTACCTGGGTGGGGAGTGAGGATTGAAAGAAATAAAGCAAGACACAATGGATCAGCTCCATAGGACTGTCAGTAAAAACTACAGCAGTTCCCTTTTATAGGCAAAGCAAAACAAGGCACATCAATACAAGAAAGCATGGAGCAGTCAAACTTGTTTCCTTAGACCACCTCTCTTTATAGCAGAAATGGTCCAAGGTCGCACAAACAAGTTAATGGAGTTTGGCAAAAGGTCCTGTTTATCTCTGTCTCAAGGTAAAGGCCAGGGTGAAAACATGGTTCTCGCTGAATACTCAATAACAAAGCAGATTGCCAAATAAGCAACTCCCTACAGATGTTTTTATTTGTTATTTCAGTACAATAAAGTGATTTAAAAAATAATGTGGCCATGGTATTCCACATCTTTAATCCCAGCACTCAGGAGGCAGGAGCAGGTGAATCTCCTTGGGTTCCAGGCCTACAGGGATACACAATGAGACCCTGTCTCAACAACAACAACATCAACAACAACAATAATAATAATTCTATTAAAATAATAGTTTAAAATATTCTTTTCCACCTGAGTATTAAGTTTATGTTTCAGTCTTCATAACTTATGTTGCAGTCTTCATAACTCATCCTTACTCAGAGAATTCTATTTACTCTTCTCACTTACTCCTATTGCTTATACAGACTCAACTCCTATTGCCCACTCTGGTTGATTGCCAGGTTATGCTACATTTGATGAAGAAAGAGATGCTGGTCTATTTACCAATTGCTTAAACAGGTGACTGTGTTACATTAATATTCAAAATCTTTCTTTTATTCTTTTTTCCTTTATTTTCATTTTCTGTGTATGAATGTTTTGCCTGTGTCTATGTCTGTACACCTCATGTAAGTAGTCCCTGAGGAGGACTGACGAGGGTGACATATGCCCTAGAACTGGAGTTAGAGTTACAAATCCTGTGGTTATTGGGAACCAAATCCTGGTCCTATAGAAGAGCAGGTTCTTAACCACTAAGCCATCTCTCCAACCACCAGAATCTTTCATCAGCTAACTTTCAAAAAAAAAATGGTCTGTAGAAATGGCTCAGAGGTTAAGAACACTGACTGTTCTTCCAAAGGTCCTGAGTTCAATTCCCAACAACCACATGGTGGCTCATAACCATCGATAATGAGATCTGGACCCGTCTACAGGCCTTCAGGAACATATGCAGGCAGTATACTATATAAATAACAAATAAATCCAAAAACTTTTACTAAAAAAGACAACCAGTGTTGTCTTTTTCAAAAACTGTTTTCAATGAATATATACATTCAAAAGCAGATCCAAGACTTTGCTCTATACCAAGCGATTGTTATTGAAAGTGGCATCACGCTTGTTTGTATTTGGGTTTTTTTCTCATGGCTTTCATTAAAGCCTTAAGATACATTTTATTAAAGAGCAGAACAGACTGTTCACTCTTCATTCCCATTACAATTATCACAGAAATTTGGGTTTTAAAAAATGATGCTATCTATTTCATTTGGCCATGGCACAGGACTATGTAGTAAAAGTTCTGGAAACCTTGGTCTGACATCAAGGTATCCTCTTATCAAGCATCTCAGAAAAAATAACCAGTTTTTTCCTTATTCCTTTAAGAAATTGTTTTACAAGCACATCTTACTTTCAAAGGACATCTTCTGACACTTAACATAAATTTCTTTTTCTTTATCCTAACTTTATCTTTTGAAACTTTTCATGTCTCCAGCCAAAATTCCTCTTTACCCCTGGTGTTTAGCCCCTTGAGCTATTTGTAGATTTGTATCGGGCCCCTTGGGTCTGACTCTGTGGTTTGGCCACACTAAAAAGTTAATATTTTACTTGAAAACCATAACTGTTGATGATCTTCTTTGGATTCCTTCCAATCATTTATTTCTTTTCAGTCCCCAGGTCCAATATTTCATGTTTGAGCATCCTATTTTGCCCTTGTTTGTTACATAATCCCATTTCTTAAGTAGTCCCAAATCACACTGAACTTTCAGAGTGAGTGTCATATAATATTTCAGACTTGTATCTGATTGGCTTCCAACTCTTAGTCAGCATTGCTGATTTTTGTTTCATCTTGCCCATGTCTCCAAAACTGATTATGATCCCTCTGATATCATTTCCATGTTCTTAGTGAGTAAACAGTTCAAGGTATCTCATTCATCCATAGAAGTCAAGGGTTCTGCTTCTAAGCTCGCAAAACAGGAAGGAGTATGATTTTAATCTGTGTGATATTAAATATATGAGAATTGTGTGCATAACTTTGATAGAACGTGAGAATGCTCATTGTAGTCAGTAACCAGACTATTCTATGCCTAAGCTACTTCTTGATAGGAAGCTAGGAATATTTGTGCTAAAATTAAGGATGTTGGTATGTGTGTGCATATACCTGTTTCTCTCTGTGTATCTGTCTCTGTCTCTCTGTTTCTGTCTATCTGTCTGTCTGTCTGTCTCTCTCTCTCCCTCTCTCTCTCTCTCTCTCTCTCTGTGTGTGTGTGTGTGTGTGTGTGTGCAGGTATGCATGGAGGATAGTTGCCAATATCAGGTGTCTTCCTCTATCACTCTCCACCTTATTACATGAGGGAGGATCTCTTATTGAACTTGAAGCCAACTAATGACTAGGTGACTCAGCAAACCCCAGGAACCATCTGGCCATGTCTCTTCAGTGTTGAGATCTCACACGTGCACCATCATGCCTGTTTTTCCCTCATGGGAGCTAGGCATCCAAACTGAGGCTATCATTCTTGTGAAGCACTTTACATACCAAACCATCTTTTCAGATTCCTCTTTAGGTTCTTCTTTAAGAATCTCTTTGAAGGAACATAAATACTGAGGAATTGAAATAGTAAATGATGAATGTTTGTGAAGATAATTCTACCATCTTTTAATACAGGAGATACTTAGCCATGTATTACATTTATATACCAACACAAAAGCATTTGGGCTCTGTATTCTGTATCAATTTCATATTGCCCCAAATTTTGAATAATAAATCTTCCAGGTACCCAGTTGAGATTCTCATAGCCATCTAGCTGTCATGAAGCAAGATTTGTGACAATAAAGAAACACCCAAAAGGGAGGGCTTAATTATATTGCTCATAGGTGAAGAATGCAATTAGCTTGTAAAATGCCCCACAAGAGAGGTGGGAACAAAAGATGGATAGGGAAAGAACAAAGAAATGGGGAAAGGGGAAAGAGTAGAAAACAAAGGAGAAGAAAAGACCTAGCTAGCTCTGATAATCCAAGTTGGAACCAGATGGAGGCCATGTAACTTCTAAGATCAGAAAGGATCAGATACATTCAGAGTGGCATCACTGCCTATTAACTTTTTTTCTGACAGTACATTTTAAAAACACAAATGAATATTTAATTCAGTTCACCCAGCTTCACTCCTAAACACATGCAAGCTCTCTCTCTTGCATGCATGCACACACACACACACACACACACCTCTGTGTATACAGTTTCACCTTCACTCCCTCTTTTCCCAGCTGTGACCTTAAATTTTTCAACAGAGGGCCTGGAGAGATGGCTAAGCAGTTAAGTGTACTGACTGTTATCTCAGAGGACCTGGGATTGATTCCCAGCATCCATATGACGGCTCATAGCCATCTTTAATTCAAGTCCCAGGGTACTCAATACCCTCTTTTGGCCTACCTGGGTACAAGACATCCAGTAGTACATAAACATACATCAGTCAAATCACATACACACATAAAAAATAATTATTATTTATTTTCAAAAAAAGAGAAAAACAATCCTGTCATTATCAGCATTTGCACTGAATACAAAACAGGTTGCCGTTTTGTTGCAACACTGTTCTCTCATTTTTTTGTGCAAACATAAGCCAACCGTTCTATTTTTGCTGCTGTTTCATTTTCTTTTAGATATTAGAAAGCAGGAGTTCACAATAAGCACACTTTTATTCATATGATTGTTGACATGGTATTAGCACAGTTTTTTATATGTAATATAGCACATCAAAAAAGCATGCTTATTTGTTTTTATTGAAAAATTTAGGTGCCAAGTTAAAAAAAAAAAACAATAAAATATCCATCACTAAGCAGAGCCTGTCTTTGAACTCACAAACCTAGACACCTGGTTTCTCACCTGGCTCCTGCTGATCTCCAGCACAGCTCAGGTTTGAGAAGCTACCCCAGGTTTCAGAATACATGATCATCATCATAGTAGCAACTATCCTGAAAGCCTGTTATTCTCCCTGCCTCCCACAAAGGACACCTGGACCAGAGAGGAGAAAGCAAGAAAGTCTCAAACCAAGCTGATGACCACATTCCTCCTCTGTGGCATATGCATGTGTGTACACTCGCACTCACAAACACAACATTTCCGTATGTCAATTGCTATAATTTCATGCTACCCTAGTAAGCAGGGAAGGCTGCAGATAAGTTTGTTTATGAGACCTAAAGCAATTTGCAATGTAGATGTGCTTGGGTGAAACCCAGGAACACTCATTAAACAAACCACAGTTAATGCTTGTTGTGCCATTCGTAAAAGCTCTCAACATCAAATCGTAAGTGCATCATGACTGTTATTTTTGTTGTGTCTTTGAAGCCGGAGCTTAAGAACACTTGAAAAAATAAATAGACTATCAAATGCAAATATTAATTGGGAAATATTTTTGAGCACAGACTATTTGTCAGGGGAGATTTTTTTCTTTACTAGCCTTTTTTATTCTTCTTCTATTTTTGTAGATGAAGATATATTTAAAATATTTTATGACTGGGGAGATAGTTTAAGAGACCTTAATGTGCTTGCCATAAAGCCTGATGATCTAAGTTTGATCTCCAGAAACCACGAAATGAATGGAGAGAACCAACTCTACTTCCACATGTAAGCACACACACACACACACACACACACTATGAAAAATAAAGTAAAAAAAAAAATATCTTTTTTAAAATAATTTTTATTTTTTATATTAATCACAGGTTATTTATTTTGCATCCAAACCATAGCCTCCTCCATCATTCCCTCCCAATCCCACCCTCCCTCCCACATCTCCTCCCTGCCCCTTTCCAAGCGCACTGATAGGGGAGGTCCTCCTCTCCTTCCATCTGAACCTAGCTTATCAGGTATCTTCAGGACTGGCTGCAATATCCTCCTCTGTGGCCTAGCAAGGTTGCTCCTCCTTTGGGGATGGGGGTGGGGGGAAGATCAAAGAGCCAGCCACTGAGTTCATGTCAGAAATAGTACCTGTTCCCCTTATTAGGGTAACCCACTTGGATTCTGAGCTATCAAGGGCTACATCTGAACAGGGGTTCTAGAATATATCCATACATAGTCCTTGGTTGGAGAAACAGTATCATAAAAGCACCCTGTGCCCTGATATATTTGGTCCTTGAGGAGCTCCTGTCCTGTCCTTTCCAGGTCATATTAACTCCCCCTTTTTTCATATGATTCCCTGCACTCTGCCAAAGGTATGGTTATGAGTCTCAGCATCTGCTTTGATACAATGCTAGTAGAGTCTTTCAGAGGCCCTCTGTGGTAGGCTCCGGTCCTGTTACTTCTTTTCTCCTAACTCCAAAGTCCATTCCTTTTGTCTTTCTAAGTGAGGATTGATCATCTTACCCTGGGTCCTCTTTCTTGTTTATCTTCTTTAGGTGTACAGATTTTAGTATGTTTATCCTATCTCATAGGTCTAGTACCCACTTATAAGTGAGTACATACTGTGTGTGTCTTTCTGCTCCTGGGATACCTCACTCAGGATGATCTTTTCTAGATTCTGCCCTTTGCCTGCAAAATTCAGGATTTCCCTATTTTTAATTGCTGAGTAGTATTCCATTTTGTAAATGTACCACAATTTCTGTATCCATTCCTCCATTGATAGACATCTGGGTTGTTTCCAGGTTCTGGCTATTACAAATAAAGCTGCTACAAACATGGTTAAGAAAATGTCTTTGTTGTATACTTGAGCATCTTTTGGATATATGCCTAGGATTGGTATAGCTGGATCTTGAGGGAGCAGTATTCTTTATTGTCTGAGAAAGCTCCAGATTGGTTTCCAAAGTCGTTGTACAAGTTTACATTCTCACCAGCAATGGAGGAGGGTTCCCCTTTCTCCACAACCTCTCCAGCATATATTGTCACTTGAGTTTTTTATCTTAGCCATTCTGATGGGTGTAAGGTGAAATCCCAGGGTTGTTTCAATTTCCATCTCTTTGATGGCTAATGACTTTGAGAATCTCTTTAAGGGTTTCTCTGCCATTCTATATTCCTCTACAGAAAATTCTCTGTTTATCTCTGTACCCCATTTTTTAATTGGATTGCTTGATTTATTGTTTTTTAAGTTCTTTAGTTCTTTATATATTCTAGATATCAACCCTCTGTCAGATGTAGGGTTGGTGAAGATCCTTTCCCAGTCTGTAGGCCTGTGTTCTGATGACAGTGTCTTTTGCTTTACAAAAGCTTTTCAGTTTCCTGAGGTCCCCTTTATTAATTTTTGCTCCTAGCGCCTGGGATGTTGGTGTTCTGTTCAGGAAGTTGTCTCCTGTGCCAATGAGTTCTAAGCTCTTTCCTACTTTTTTCTTCTACCCGATTTAGTGTATCTGGTTTTATGTCTTTGATCCACGAGGACTGTAGTTTTGTGCAGGGTGATAAATATGGATCTATTTTCATTTTTCTGCACGTAGACATCCAGTTGGACCAGCACCATTTGTTGAAGATGCTTTCTTTTTTCCATTGAATGGTTTTGGCTTCTTTGTATAAAATCAAGTATTCATAGGTGTGTGTGGGTTTATTTCTGGGTCTTCTATTTTGGTTCCATTGATCCATCTTTCTGTTTCTATGCAAATATCATACAGTTTTTATTGTTATTGCTCTGTAACACATCTTGAGATCAGGGATGGAGATACCTCAAGATGATCTGTTGTTGTACAGGATCACTTTGGAAATTCTGGGTTTTTTGTTTCTCCATATGAATTTGAGAATTTTTCTTTCAATGTCTGGAAAGAATTTTGTTGGTTTTGAATGGGAATTGCATTGAATCTGTAGATTGCTTTTGGCAGAATGGTCATTTTCACTATGTTAATTCTACCAATACATAAGCACGGGAGATCTTTCCATCTTCTGATATCTTCTTCAATTTCTTTCTTCAGAGACTTAAAGTTTTTTTCAAACAGGTCTTTCATCTACTGGGATAGAGTCACCCCAAGGTAATTTATGTTACTAGTGGCTATTGTGAAGGGTGTTGTTACCCTGAATTCTTTCTCAGCCCTTTTGTCTTCGGTATACAGGAGGGCTTCTGATTTTTTTTTTTTTTTTTAGTTAATTTTGTATCCAGTCACTTTGCTAAAGTTGTTTATCAGCTGAAGGAGTTCTCTGGCTGAATTTTTGGGGTCACTCATGTATACTATCTTAGTATCTGTAAATAGTAAAAATTTTACCTCATTCTTTCTGATTTGTATCACCTTGATCTCTTTTACGTGTCTTATTGCTCTAGCTAGTGCATCAAGTACTATGTTGAACAGATATAGAGAGGCTGGACAACCATGCATTGTCCCTGATTTCAGTGGGATTGATTTAAATTTCCCTCCACTGAGTTTGGCTATAGACTTGCTGCATATTGCCTTTACTATGTTTAGGTATGTGCCTTGTATTCTTGATCTCTCCCAGACATTAAACAAGAATGGGTGTTGGATTTAGTCATGTGCTTTTCGGGCATCTAAGGAGATGATCATGTGGTTTTCCTCCTTCAGTTTTTTTTTTTTTTTTTTGTATGGTGGATTACTTTGATGGATTTCCATATATTGAACCACCCTTGCATGATTGGGATGAAGTCTACTTGGTCATGGTGAGTATCTTTTATGTGTTCTTATATTTGGTTTGAGAGTATTTTATTGAGTATTTTTGCATCAAAGTTCATAAAAGAGATAGGTCTGAAGTTCTCTTTTTTGTTGGGTCTTTGTGTGGTTTAGGTATCAAGGTGACTGTGGCTTCATAGAATGAGTTTGGTAATATTCCTTGTTAACACTTCTTTGAAGGTCTGGTAGAATTCTGCACTGAAAACATCTGGCCCAAGGATTTTTTGGGAGACTGTTGATGACTTCTTTAATTTCCTTGGGGGATGAGCTATTCAGTTTTTCTACCTGATCTTGACTTAATTTTGGTAGATGAAATCTATCAAGAAAATCTATCAAGAAATTGTCCATTTCTTTTAGATTTCCAAATTTTGTGGCATATAGGCTTTTGTACTATGACCTAATGATTGTTTGGATTTCCTCAGTGTCTGTAGTTATGACCTCTTTTTCATTTCTGATTTTGCTGATTTGGATAGTTTCTCTCTGCCTTTTAGTTAGTTTGGCTAAGGGTTTGTCTATCTTGTTGATTTTCTCAAAGAACCAGCTCTTGGTTTCATTGATTCTTTGAATAGTTTTGTTTCTAATTGATTGACTTCCACCCTGAGTTTGATTATTTCCAGCCGTCTGCTCCTCTTGGGTGTATCTGCTTCTTCCCCCCCCCCCCCAGGGCTTTCAGTTGCGCCATTAATTTGCTTGTGAGATGTTACAAATTTCTTCTTGAAGGCACTATGAATTTTCCACCGATCACTGCTTTCATTGTGTCCCATAAAGTTGGGTATGTTGTACCTTTATTTTCATTGAACTATATAAAGTCTTTAATTTCTTTCTTTATTTCTTCCTTAACCCAGCTCTCATTGAGTATCAAGTTGTTCCATTTCCATGTGCGTGTAGGCTTTTTGCTATTTCCATTGTTGTTGAGGTCCAAGTGTAGTCCATGGTGGTCAGATAGAATACAAGGGATTATTTCAATCTTTTTGTATCTGTTGAGGCTTGCTTTGTGTCCAACTATATGGTCAATTTTGGAGAAGGTTCCATGAGGTGCTAAAAAGAAGGTATACTCTTTTGAGTTTGTGTGATTAGTTCTGTAGACATCTATTAGGTCCATTTGAATTAGGGCCTCTGTAAGTGCCTTTATTTCCCTATTTGGCTTTTGTCTAGATGATCTGTCCCTTGGTGAGAGTGGGGTGTTGAAGTCTCCCACTATTAAGGTGTTGGGATCGATGTGTGATTTAAGCTTTAATAATGTTTCATTTACAAATGTAGGTGCTCTTGTATTCGGGGCATAGATGTTCAGAATTGTGATTTCCTCTTGGTGGCTTTTTTCTTTGATGAGAATGTAGTGCCCTCCTCATCTTTTTTGATTAATTTTGGTTGAAAGTCTATTTTATTAGATATTAGGATAGCTATCCCCACTTGTTTTCTGTGTCCTTTTGTTGAAAAATATTTTTCCAGACTTTTACTCTGAAGTAGTGTTTATCTTTGTTGCAGAGGTGTGTTTCTTGGATGTAGCAGAATGTTGGATCCTGTTTCTGCAACCATTCTGTTAGTCTGTGTCTTTTTATTGGAGAGTTGATTCCATTGATGATGATGGATGGTAGTGACCAATGAACGTTAGTTCCTTTTATTGTGGAGTTCATGATCTTACTGTGATTCATTGCTTGTTTTCTTTTAATTTTTTGTAGTGAAATTATATGTATTCTATTTTTTGGGGGTGCAGTTGTTTTCATTGGATTGGAGTTTTCCTTCTAATATCTTCTGTAGGGCTGGTTTGCTGTGTAGAAATTGATTAAATTTAGTTTTATCATGGAATAGTTTGTTTTCTCCATCTATGTTGATTGAAAGCTTTGCGGGGTATAGCAGTCTGGGTTGGCATCTGTGGTCTATCAAAGTCTGCATGACATCTGCCCAGGCCCTTCTGGCTTTCATAGTTTCTAATGAGAAGTCTGGTGTGATTCTGATAGCTCTACCTTTATATGTCACTTAGTCTTTTTCCCTTGCTGCTTTTAATATCTTTTCTTTGTTCTGTAGATTTAGTGTTTTGACTATGATGTGCCTTGAGGAGTTCCTTTTCTATTCTATTCTAGTCTATTTGGTGTTCTGTAAGCCTCTTGTATGTTTATGGACATCTCTTTCTTTAAGTTGGGAAATTTTTCTTCTATGATTTTCTTGAAGATATTTTCTGGACCTTGGAGCTTGGAATCTTCTTTTTCATGAATTCCTATTATTCTTAGATTTCGCCTTTTCATGGCGTCCTTGATTTCTTGGATGTTCTGTGTTTGGAAATTTTCTGATTTCACTTTTTCTTTGAGAGAAGTATCAATTTCTACAAGTGTATCTTCAGCACCAGAGATTCTCTCTTCCATCTCTTGTATTCTCTTGGTGATACTTACCTTTCTGGTTCCTGATCTTTTCTCTAAGTTCTCCAGATCCAGGGTTTTCTCTGTTCGTGTTTCTTTATTGGTTTTAATTCTATTTTTATGCCTTGCACCATTTCCTTCATCTGTTTGATAGTGGCTTCCTGTGTATGTATGATGGCCTCTATTTTTTTTTTGTTCATTTTTTTCTCTATATGCCACTAATTGTGCCTCTACTTGTGTCTTTATTTGTTTCGCTATATTTGCCTGTGTTTCTTTGAGAGCTTTGTTCATTTCCTCTTTGTTTGCTTCCATCTGTGAAGCAATTTCTTTGAGAGATCTCTTTGTTTCCTTTTTATGTGTCTCTAAGTGATCGGTATATCTTTAAAGTCATTTTCCTGTGTTTCCGATGAATTGGAGTATGCATTGATTTTGGGGGTTGCTGGTGAAGCCATGATTTCGTGACTTTTGTTAGATGTGTTCTTTCGCTGTCCTCTGGCCATTTGCTTGTCTGTAACCTTCACTGTTTGTTCTTGGCTTCTTCAGTTCAGACTGGTACTGTCTTTTTCTGGTGTATGGAGAATTCTTCAGGAAGATGAGAGTGGTCTAGTGGTTTCAGCGTACACATTAGTGTTTCAGCTGTACCTGTGGGAGGAAAGTCCAAGGGCACAGAAGGACAAAGCGAGCAAGCATATGCGTATGCATGGAAGTGTGCCCTGAGGGACAAGGTACTAGAGAATGTAGAGGTCTTCACTGTGAGGGAGGTGTGCCTCGCAGGCATCAAAGGAGAGGCAAGTGATAAAGGTATAGCAAGCGCTGTTAATGATCTTGGGCGCAAATTCCCTGAGTATGTCAGTGGCCTACAAGCTACTGGTAATCGTCTCTAACTGAGTTCCAGGAGTTATTTGCCTAAACTCCACTGATAGATCCACAGAGCAGGGGCTTCAATGTCCCAAGAAATCCTCTGTTTCCCACAGTGGATGTGTGGGTGGAAGGGATCTGATGTCTGGTTGCTAGCTTAGAAGCACCCTGGATCTGGGGCTCTGTAGGCACTTGAGGGCGCACTCACTCTCTAGCAGGTCGAATGGTAAAGCACAGGGGTTCCTCTTGTTCTCTACTGACCAGTTTGGACCTGCTGAGTCAAATGTGGCAGGTTGAGCTCAGTCAGCTCAGTGGTGCTACAGCAGCTGAACTGGGGAGTCCAGCTGTGACTGCAGAACTGGAGTGTCCAGGTGCTTGCTGGGAAGTCTTGGAGAGCCACAGAAGTGGTCCACAGACCTAGGTGGCCCAGCGCCTGGTGTACCTGTGTGGTTTTGCAGGCCTGCTGGACTTTGGTGGTTGTACACCTGGCTATTTGCCACTGAGGGATTGGGCAGCCTGTAGAGTCACTGGCTGGGAGACCCTCTGGAGTCGGTATAGCCACTTGCAGACAGGGGACCCTGGACTCAGGACCTGGGACACGGAAGGATTGTACTGCAGATCTGGGACTCGGTGGGTGGGTACTCGGCAGGCGGGTACAGCTGGCAGCAGAGGCTGAGGATTTAGGAGCCCAGCTTCTGCTGTCTTGGTTCCCAGGCAGTGAGTTCTGTGCTGAGCATCACTGGCTTTGTGGGTCAGTTATCCCGAGGAGGAGGAAGGCCTGAACAAGGGAAGTACAACTCACCATTCCCAGAGAAGTGTGCACCTGACCTGAATCTAAATGTTCTCCACTCCTGCGATGTCCCCTCTCTTTCAGGAAGCCACAACGTCCATTTTTCTGGCTTCAGTTATCCCTCCACTCACCAATTTAAGAGTTTCAAATCCTCTGCCTCTCAGAAACAGTGTGCGCTGATCACCACCATCTTGGATCTGCCGTAAAAAAAATATCTTAAAGTTTGGAGAGATATCTTGGTGGTTAAGAACACTGACTGTTCTTCCAGAGGATATAGGTTCAATTTCCAGCATCCACGTAGCTACACACGATTGTTGGCAACTGCACCTCCAGAAGATCTGACACCGTCTTCTGGCTTTCTTAGGTACCAGGTATGCGAATGGTGCAGATAAATACACGCAGGAAAAAAAAATACCCATACATATAACTAAATACTTAAATATTTTTACTGCCAACCCAGCTATAAACCCTGTGATCTACAATGGTGACTTGCTTCCGTTAATTGCTCGTGGAGTAATATCACAAATTTTGTAGGAGTAACCAACCACTCTCTTATTGAATATAAGACCCACTACATGAGATGGAATCCATTCTCAGGTGGCCAAGAATCTGAGACTAGATAGTCCATGAGCCCAGGGGAAAACCAACAAGCAAGAAAATGACTTGAAATAACATCCCGCTATACCTATGTATCATTGTCTCGTGCCGCCATCATCAGAGAAGCTTCCTCTTGTAGTGGATAGAATCTAATACAAAGACATACAAATGTACAGTGTGCACAGAGTAAGAGACTTTGTAAAGGACAATCCTAAATGGAATGTCTTTAACAAATGCCTCCTCTCGGGGCTCAGGGACTATGCAGAAGAGGAGGTTGACAGACTCTAAGAGCCAGAGACACCAAAGAAACACTGCCTTCTGGACACAACAGGACTGACAAACACATGAACTGACAAAGACTGTTGCAGTATACAGGGCCCACAGAGATTGAAGGCAGACAAGGTATCAGTACTAAGAGAGGAAGTGGACATAGGCTCCCTTCCCTAAGCAAGAAGCAATTTTCAATTCAAATCTTCTTTTTTAAATGTTTTTGTATTCATTACAGTTTATTCATTTTTATCCCAGCTGTAGCCCCCTGCCTCATTCCCTCTTAATCCCACTCTCAATTCACATCTTCTTGCAATGAAAATTAAAATACTCTTCTCCTCTGGGCCCTGGTTAGTTGGTTCTTTTGTTCTTCTTCTGGAGTTCCTGTCGCTTCCAGGTCCTTTTGTCTTTCCTCCCACTATTCCTCAAGACTCCCTATGCATCCACCAATATTTGACTGTTAGTCTCAGCATCTGTTTTGAGGCACTGCTAGGTAGAACCTTTCAGAGGACAACTCTGGCAAGCTCCTCTATGCTGGCTTAGCAGAGTATTGTTCATGGTATGTACTCCTTTATAAGTGGATTTTAGCCATATAGTACAAGACAGCATACTAGAAGACATAGACCCAAAGAAGATAAGCAATAAAGAAGACCCAAGTGAGGATATATAAATTGTACTTGGAAGGGGAAATAGAATGGACAGAGGTAAGGGCTGAAGAGAGAGAACAAGATATGAGAGAGGACATAGAGACTTAAGAAGGTAGAGATCATACCCAAGGAGAACAAGGGCCAGAGGACAGAAGGTCTGTGGAGAAAGGAAAAACTGACAGTGGGGCATCCCTGTGACAAGCTGAAGACCTAAGTAAGGGTAGGCTCCTGGGAGAATATGAGGGGGAGTCAAGCCCAGACTCCTAGTAACAGAGGCCATAGAGACTGAAGAGGACACCACTAACTAGACTAATCTTCTAGTAAAGGGCAGAGAACATCAACCCACCCACAAAAACTTTGTCCCAAAATAATCCTGCCTACAAAAAGTGCAGGGATAAAGACAGAGCAGATAGAGCAGAGATTGAGGGAATACCTAACCTATGTCTGGTCCAACCAAAGACCCACTAAACCCCTGACTCTATTTTGTTTTTTATTATGGTTTGTTTTGTTGGTCTGCTTTCTAAAGAAAGAGAAAAAGCAGATGCTGCTGCCCCAAGCAAGAGCCTCCCTGCTAGGATACTGAGAAAGCAGAGGCAGACCCATTGTAAGGGAGTCACTGTTCCTCTGATGCAGCAGGGAGCCTCTGCACCAAGCACAGGCCTCCCTGCTCCCTGACTAAGATGGCAGAGACAGCCCGAACTACTGGCCTCCCTGCATGGCGGACAAACAGCAAACACCACTGACAGATCTCTTACACTTTCATGTGCCCATGCTGACCCAAATCTGATAGTAGAGAAGCTGGTGGGGCAAGGAGAAAGAATATTGTGCTTTCCCCATAGGCCTGTGAACGAGTGAGTGCACCTTCAAGTGAGAACATGCAAAGCCCCAGATTCAGGGTCCCTCTCACCCCTACCCCCACTGTGGTCAACATTGTCATCCCTGGAACAGCTTTTTCAACATTGAAACCCCTGTTCTCCAGTTCTCCAGTGGAGTCCAGGTATGCAATTTCTGGAGACAAAATGGTGCAACCCAAAGAGATCTGAGTACCCAGAGGAGAGTATGACAGGCCTGTGGGTCACTGCTGCATTCAGGGCACCTGCGCAGGCACACTGCACCCTTGAAAAGTGTCAGCACCCCCACCTGCACTTATGCTCTACTCTTCCAGGCTTCTACATGCACTAGCACCCAGTCCTCCAAGGCACACTCCACGTATACTCCCACACTTGCTCACATGCCCCTGCAAAGTTCCTCCCTTAGTTACAGCCGAAAAATCAACATCCACTCTAAAACCAGTGGCCCTCTCTCATCTACCTGAAGAATACTCCAGACACCATAGACAGACAGACCCAGTCTGAAGTACAGACTCCAGGAACAAACAGCAAAGGTTACCAATAAACAAATGGTTAGAGGCCGCTTAAGAACACATCCAACAAAAATCAGGACATCATGGTTTCATGAGCAACCTCCAAAATCAATGGATATTTTATTTAATTCATCAGAAACAAAGAAAAATAAGATCAAATCTATGCTTATTCATTTATTAGAGGGACATAAAGAGGAAATGGACAAGGCTCTCAAAAAAATACAGGTAAATACATCCAAACAAATAGAAGAAAATGTAGAGGAGCACATAAAGTCACATATTGAGCCATATAGAAGGGGAACAAAAGTAAAAATAGAAGCCATCATGGACAGACAGAAATCCAAATACAAACAGATGAAAGAAATGGTGCAAGACTTGAAAATAGAATTAGAATCAATAAACACACACACACACACACACACACACACACAGAGAGAGAGAGAGAGAGAGAGAGAGAGAGAGAGAGAGAGAGAGAGAGAGAACTCTTGGAGATGGAAAACCTAGCAAAGAAAACAGAAACTAGAGAGGTAGGCATCACCAACAGAATTCAAAACATGGAGGAGAGAATTTCAGAAGCTGAAGACACAATTAAAGAAATGAATATATGTCTCAAAAAAGACATAAAATTAGAAACGATCCTGACACAAAACATCCAAGAAATTAAGGACACCATGAAAAGACAAAACTTAGGAATAATAACAATAGATGAAAAAGAAGATTCCAGGCTCCAAGGTCCAGAAAATATTTTCAAGAAAGTCACAGAAGAAAATTTTCCCAACATAAAGAAATAGATATCCATTAATATACAACAGGCCTACAGGACACCAAATAGACTAGACACGAAAAGAAACTCCTCACATCACATAATAGTCAAAACATTAACTCTACAGAAAAAAATAGAAATATTAAAAGCAGTAAGAGAAAAAGGCCAAATAACATAAAGGTAGATGTATCAGAATCACACCAGATTTCTCAAAAGAAACTAAGAAAGCCAGAAGGGCCTGTGCAGATGTCACTCAGACCCTAAGAGACCACAAATGCCAACCCAGACTATAACCAGCAAACCTTTCAATCAACATAGATGGAGAAAACAAAATATTCCATGACAAAATAAAACTTAAACAATATCTACATAGCAACCCAGCCCTATAGAAGATAATAAAAGGAAAATGCCTATCTAACTAAATCAACTACACCCAAGAAAACACAGGACATAGATAACCTCACAGCAAAAAAAAAAAAAAAAAAAAAAAAAAAAAAAAAAAAAATCAAAAGAAAGCAAGCACACAAACACTATCACCGCCAAATCCACAATAATAGGAACTAACATACATTGGTCACTATTATCTTTCAGTATCAACAGAGTCAACTTTCTAATAAAAAGACACAGACTAACAGATTGGTTGTGGAAACAGGATCCGACATTCTGCTGCATCCACAAAACAGACCTTTGCAACAAAGATAAAAACTACCTCAGAGTGAAGGGCTGGAAAAGGCTTTTCAAGTAAATGGGCCCAGAAAACAAGCTGGAGTAGCCATCCTAATATTAATAAAATAGACTTTCAACCAGAATTAACTGAAAAAGATGAGGAGGGACACTTCATTCTCATCAAAGGAAAAATCCACCATGAGGACATCACAATCCTGATTATGCCCCAAATACAAGAGCACATGTATTTGTAAATGAAACATTATTAAAGCTTAAAACACACATCCATCCCAACACCTTAATAGTGGGAGACTTCAACACTCCACTCTCACCAAGGGACAGACCATCTAGACAAAAGCTAAATAGGGAAACAATGACAATTATAGAGGTCCTAAATCAAATAGATCTAATAGATGTCTACAGAATTTTTCACCCAAACTTAAAAGAATGTACCTTCTTCTTAGGACCTTATGGAACCTTCTCCAAAATTGACCGTATAATTGGGCACAAAGCAAGCCTCAACAGATACAAGAAGATCAAAATAAACCCTTGCATCCTACCACACCACCATGGCCTAAAACTAGACCTCAACAACAACAGAAATAAGAGAAGACACAATAAGAGAAGACACAAGAAAAGCCAACATACATATGAAAACTAAACAACTCTCTACTCGATGACAGCTGGGCAAGAGAAGAAATGAAAATAAAATAGAGACTTCCTAATATTCAATGAAAATGAAGGCACAACTTACCCAAACTTATGGGACACAATGAAAGCAGTGCTAAGAGGAAAGTTCATAGCACTAAGTGCTGTCACAAAGAAGTGTGAGATATCTCATACAAGCAACTTAACAACAGTTAAAAGCCTTAGTGGGGAAAAAAAAAGAAGCAGACAAACCCAAAAAGAGATGATTGGAAATAATCAAACTCAGAGCAGAATTCAATAAATTAGAAACAAAGAAAACAATTCAAAGAATCAATGAAACCAAGAGCTTGTTCTTTGAGAAAATCAACAAGATAGACAAACCCTTAGCCAAACTAAATAAAAGGCAAAGAGAAATTATCCAAATCAGCAAAATCAGAAATAAAACGGGAATATAACAACAGACACTGAAGAAATCCAAACAATAATTAGGTCTTACTATAAAAGCTCATATGCCACAAAATTTGAAAATCTAAATGAAATAGACAGTTTTCTTGGTAGATTCTATTTACCAAAATTAAATCAAGATCAGGTAAATTAGATAGTACTATATCCCTAAAGGAAATAGAAGCAGCTGTCAAAAGTCTCCCTTCCCAATAAAGCCCAGGGCCAAATGGTTTCAGCACAGATTTCTACCAGACCTTGGAAGAAGAACTAACTCCAATACTCTTCAAACTATTCCACAAAATAGAAACAGAAGGAACATTACCAAATTCTTTCTATGAGGCCATAGTCACCTTGATACCTAAACAATACAAAGACCCAACAAAAAAAGAGAACTTTAGACCTATCTCTCTTAGGAACATTAATGTAAAAATACTCAAATACTCTCAAACAGAATTCAAGAACACATGAAAGATATTATCCACCATGAATATGTAGGCTTCATTCCAGTCATGCAGTGGTAGTTCAATATACGGAAATCCATCAATGTAATCCACCATAAAAACAAACTGAAGGAGAAAAAACACATGATCATCTCCTTAGATGCCTGAAAAGCATTTGACAAATCCAAAACCCATTCATGTTTAATGTCTTGGAAAGATCAGGAATACAAGGCACCTAACTAAACAGAGTAAAGAAAATATACAGCAAGCCTATAGCCAACATCATGCTAAATGGAGAGAAACTTAAATCATTCCCACTGAAATCAGGGACAAGACAAGGCTGCCCACCCTCTCCTTATCACTTCAACATAGTACTTGAAGTCCTAGCTACAGCATTAAGACAACTAAAGGAGACCAAAGGGATACAAATCTGGAAGGAAGCAGTCAAAGTATCACTATTCCCAAATGATATGATAGTGTACATGAGTGATCCCAAAAATTCTTCCAGAGAACTCCTGAAGCTAGCTGATAAACACCTTCAGCAAAGTGGCTGGATACAATTTTAACTGAAAAAAAAAATCAGTAGCACTCCTGTATACAAAAGAAAAATGGGCTGAGAAAGAATTTAGGAAAACTACACCCTTCACAATAGCCACTAATAACATAAAGTACCTTGGTGTGACTCTAGCAGGTGAAATACCTCTTTGAAAATATATTTCAAGTCTCTGAAGAAAGAAATCTAAGAAGATATCAGAAAATAGAAAGATCTCCCATACTCAAGGATCTATAGGATTAGCATAGTGAAAATGGACAACTTGCCAAAGGCAATATACAGATTCAATACAATTCCCATCAAAATACCAACACAAGTCTTTACAGACCTTGAAAGAACAATTCTCAATTTCATATGGAAAAACAAAAAACTAGAATTGCTAAAACAACCCTGTACAACAGCAGATAGTCTGGAGGTATCTCCATCTCTGATCTCAAGCTGTACTCCAGAGTATAGTAATAAAAACTTCATGGTGCTGGCAGAGAAACAGAATGGTGGATAAATGGAACCAAATAGAAGACCCAGAAATAAACCCACACACCTATGAATACTCAATATTTGACAAAGAAGACAAATCCATACAATGGAAAAAAGACAGTATATTCAACAAATGGTGCTGGTCTAACTAGATATCTGCGTGTAGAAAAATGCTAATAGAGCCATACTCATCACCCTTCACAAACCTAAAGTCCAAGAGGATCAAAGACCTTGACATAAACGAGGCACACTTAACCCATTAGAAAAAAAATTGGGGAAGAGCCTTGAACTCATTGGCAAAGGAGACAACTTCCGGAACAGAACACCAACAGCACAGTCTCTAAAATCAACAGTTAGTTAATAAATGTGACCTCATGAAACTTAAACTTCTGTAAAGCCAAGGACACGTATCATCAGAACAAAGCGAGAGCCTATAGACTGGAAAAAGATCTTCACCAACCCGATATCTGACAGAGGGCTAGTACCCAGGATATATAAAGAAGTGGAGAAGTAAAAAAACCAACAAACCAAACAATACAATTAAAAATGGGGTACAGAGCTAAACAAAGAATTCTCATTAGCAGAATATCAAATGGCAGAGAAACACTTAAAGAAATGATCAAAGCACCTAGTTATTAGGGAGATGCAAATCAAAATGACCCTGAGATTTCACCTTACACCCATCAGAATGGCTAAGATAAAAACTCAAGTGACAACACATGCTGGAAAGGATGTGGAGAAAGAGGAACCCTCCTCCATGGCTGCTGGGAACATAAACTTGTACAACTACTTTGGAAATCAATCTGGGGCTTTCTCAGACAATAAGGAATAGTGCTACCTCAAGATCCAGCTATACCAATCCTAGGCATATATCCAAATATGCTCAAGTATACATCAAGGACTTTTGCTCAACCGTGTTTGTAGCAGCTTTATTTGTAATAGCCAGAATCTGGAAACAATCTAGATGTCCCTCAGCTGAGGAATGGATACAGAAATTGTGGTACATTTACACAGTGGAATACTACTCAGCAATTAAAAACAAAGAAATCATGAAATTTGCAGGCAAACGGTTGGAACTAGAAAAGATCATCCTGAGTGAGGTATCTTAGAAGCAGAAAGACACAAATGGTATATACTCATTTATAAGTGGATATTAGACATATAATATAGGATAAACATACTAAAATCTGTACACCTAAAGAAGCTAAGCACGTATGAGGACCCTGAGTAAGATGATCAAAGCTCATTCAGAAAAGCAAATGGGACAGACATTGGAAGAAGGAGAAAGCAGAAACCAAGACAGGAGCCTACCTGCTGGATTCCCCGGGCTGAGTTGAACAGTACCTGAGTAAGAAGTGATTACAAATCCCACTACACACAGGATCGGCTTGAGAGGGCTGTCAGTCTGACTGAAGCAGCATGGGTTTATTCCAGGGTTCATTGTTTATAGGCAAAGCAAAAACAAGTCACATCAATATGAAAAGAAAAAGGTGGGGAAACGCCTAACTTCTTTTCAAAAACTACTTCCCCAGGTGAAAACATAGCAAAGCAGCTTAACAAGCAGCTCTTCACACCACAATGTGAGTCCTAGTCAAGCTTGGCCACTGGTGTGTTGCTTTAGCAAGTGGCCATTTGTATCCAGGTGCCAGAGGCTTCCAGGTTAACTGGAGCATCCAGGACCATCCAGCTAAACTATAGACTTGGAAACGAAAGGCAGGCACACCTTTCCTGGATGTGTTCCAGTATAGCCCTGTGAGTTCAATATTGAGCTTCTGGGCCTGTCTCTCAGGATGGTTTTGTCTGTAGCTGCATCTCACAGTTCTCCACACCTACCACAGAGAGCCTCTGAAAGACTCTACCCAGAAGTGTTTCTTTCTTTTTTTTTTTTTTTTGACTATGTTCATATCAGCTTTATTTGTTTTTTTTTTTTTTCAGGATTTTTTTTTTATTTTATTTTTTTTTTATCAGTTACATTTTATTAACTCTGTATCCCAGCCGTGTCCCGATCCCTCATTCCCTCCCAGTCCCTCCCTCCCTCCCTCCCTCATCTCCACCGTGCCCCTTTCCAAGTCCACTGATGGGGGGGACCTCCTCCCCATTCATCTGATCCTGTTTTATCAGGTATCTTCAGGACTGGCTGCAAAGCCCTCCTCTGTGGCCTAACAGGACTGCTCCTCCCTTCGGGGGTGGGGAGACCAAAGAGCCAGTCATCGAGTTCCTGTTAGAAATAGTCCCTGTTCCCCTCACTTTGGGAAACCAATTGGTTACTGAGCTACCACGGGCTACATCTGAATGGAGGTTCTAGGTTATATCCATACATGGTTCTTGGTTGAATGTCAGTCTTAGAAAAGACCCTGTGCCCAGATATATTTGGTCCTTGTGGAGCTCCTATCCTTTCCCCATCAGACTAACTCCCCTTCTTTCTTATGATTCCCTGTACTCTGCCAAAGGTTTGGTCATGAGTCTTTGCTTTGAAAACACTGCTAGTTAGAGTCTTTCAAAACTCAAGCGATAACACATGCTGGAGAGGTTGTGGAGAAAGGGGAACCCTGCTCCACTGCTGGTGGGAATGTAAACTGGTACAACCACTCCGGAAAGCTATCTGGCGCTTTCTAAGACAAATAGGAATAGTGCTTCCTCCAGACCCAGCTATACCACTGCTAGGTATATACCCAAAGTTTGTTCAAGTACACAAAAAGGACACTTGCTCAACCATGTTTATAGCAGCTCTATTTGTAATAGCCAGAACCTGGAAACAACCCAGATGTCCATCAACGGTGGAATGGGTACAGAAATTGTGGTATTTTTATACAATGTAATAGTACTCAGCTATCAAAAAGGAGGAAATCATGAAATTTGCAGGCAAATGGTGGGATCTAGAAAAGATCATTCTGAGTGAAATATCCCAGAAGGAGAAAGACAAACATGGGATATACTCACTTATATAGACCTATAAGATATGATAAACATAATGAAATCTACACACCTAAAAAAGATAATCAATTGAGCGGACATGGGGTAAGATGATCAATCCTCATTTAGAAAGACAGATGGGATGTGCATTGAACGTATGACAGGAGTCTACTGAGCGCATCTGAAAGACTCTAACCAGAAGTGTTTCAAAGCAGATGTTGAGGCTCATAACCAAACTTTGGGCAGAGTGCAGGGAATCTGATGAAAGAAGGGGGAGGTAGAAAGACCTGGATGTGGACAGGAGCTCCACAAGGAGAGCAACAGAACCAAAATATCTGGGCCCAGGGGTTTTTTCAAAGACCTATACTCCAACCAAGGACCATGCATGAAGATAGCCTATTCCCCTTGTTGAGATATAGCCCATGGCAGCTCAGCCTCCAAGTGGGTACACAAGTAAGGGAAGCAGGAGATGAACTCAGTGGCTGGCTCTTTGATCACCTGCCCCTGGGGGGAATGCAGCTGTACCAGGCCACAGAAAGAGACAATGCTGCCAGTCCTGATGAGACCTGATAGGATATGATCAGATAGGAGGGAAGGAGGACTTCCCTTATCAATGGACTGGGGGAGAGGCATGGGAGAAGAAGAGGGAGGAGAGTGGAATTTGGAGGGAGTGATGGAGGTTGCTACAGCCTGTATACAAAGTGAATAAATTATTATAATAAAAAATAAATAAATAAAAATTTTATAAAATAGAAAGAGCATGAATTTGTTGTGGGTAGGGTTTTAGGAAGGATCTGGGAAGAGCTAGTTAAGGGTAAATCATGATCAGAATATATTGTATGGGAAATTAATTTAAATATTTTTAAATCTAGTGCACATAATTAAAATACTAAATATGCAGAAATATGTTTATTAAAGCAAATCTAAAGCTTTTTGGCAGTTCAGTGTCCAAGTGGGTTCCATATTAATGGGGACAGGGACTGTCTCTGACAGCAACTGATTGGCCTGCTCTTTGATCTCCTTCCCCTGTGGGGGGAGCAGCCTTACCAGGCCACAGAGGAAGACAATGCAGCCACTCCTAATGAGACCTGATAGACTAGGGTCAGAGGACAGGGGAGGAAGACCTCCCTTATCAGTGGACTGGGGGGAGGGGCACAGGTGGAGAAGAGGGAGGGAGGATAGGATTGGGAGGGAAGGGGAGAGGGAGGTACAGGGGGGATACAAAGTGAATACACTGTAATTAATAAAAATTAAAATAATTTTAAAAACCTTCTAGAGGACAACTTTCTATAGCATCATTTAGGAGTCCTATTGAGGATGAAGAATTGTGTGACAATGTAAACACTTGTAATAGTTTGTTAATCATTTTACAGCATTCATAACACAAACATTTTAATATCCAAACTTTTAAAAGTAATTAAACAATGGGAAATTTTTATTCTGATTTTTAATTTTTTCTTCCAAATCTCTTACATTGAATGGAAATGGGATGATATAACAGGTGTTGTGTTTCTGAGTGTATGTGTGTGTACGTGCATGCACATTTGTCAGTGTCTTCATCAACTTAAGTGAGAAAACATTTATGTTTGTGCATAATAAATTGAGTTGATGAATTTTGACAGTTGACCATATCTATAAAGCCACTATCACAATCAGTGAAGATGCAGAACATTTCATCTCCTCTTCTCATTAATGTTGATGAACACTGACAACTTACTTTTTCTACTGTTTACTGCTTGGGCTATTCCAATCTAATAAGAAAAGAATAAGAGAAGAAGAGAATGAAGAGGATAAGGGGAAGGCAGATAGGTAAAACACAGAGCAAGTTGTCAGACATGGCAGCTCACATTTATAATCCCACCACTGCGAAAACTGAACCATGAAGATTATTATGATTTTGAAATAAGCCTGGACAACTTGTGACATCAAGGGTTTGGGCCACAAAATGAAACATGTCTAAAAATAATATGGGGACTAGAGAGATGGTTCCTGGTTTTAAAATGCTTGCTTTCCAAACATGAGAACCTGGATTTTGAATCTCTAGCATCCACATAAACAGCCAGAGCTGGGTAAGTGGCTCATGGGTTAGGAGAATGTATTGCTTTCTCAAAGGGCTCCAGTTTGATTGACAGCACCTACACTAGGCAGCTCACATCCACATGTAACTCTAGATCTAGGGAATCCAGTATGCTCTTCTGGACCCTGAAGGCACCTGCACTTACATGTGCATGTATCTACACATGCACTCTTATGAACAGACACATATTACACATAATTAGGGAGCGTTAGCAGGCCTTCTGGTGTTGGTCTCCTTGGTTTGCCTGTGGTATATATTCAAGATTAGAGTCTCACAACAGCGTAATGCAGCCATGACCATTCAGGCCTTTAGAGCCATTGAAGCAGGACAGTCTCCCCAAGCATGGGAGCTAAAATGTTATGCTCAGGATGCGAGGCTAAGCACTACACTCAGGGTCAGCCGCTTTCGACCCAGAGAAGAGCATATCTGATTGCATGCGGGTTGATGCCCCAGGTCCCGCCTCTGAGAAAAAGGTATTGGACGGGTCTGATGCTCTTTGGGTGGATGACACCTAAATGAACATCGATACAAAGTCCCAATTTATTTCTAATATCAGAGATCAGACCTCTACTCTTGCCTGATGCGTCTAAAACAAAAAGGGGGAACTGTAGAGAGCTGCGTAATGCTGCGCCTTAAAGATGGAGCTGGTTTTCGCCTTCCACCTTCCCGATGGTGAGTGCTCTCTGTCATGAACAACTCCACATTTGGCTAAGGCTGAGGATCTGGCTTGTTTCCGTGTATGTGGACCTATCTTCATTGCCAACGTGGCACGCTGGGGTTGGATACCCAGAGGCTATTTAAGCTGTGGGCTGGCTTTCCCCAGGGTCAGATGATTGTTCAAGGTTCCTGAATAAACTGCATTGAAAAAATAATAAATAAAATAAAATAAATCTAAAAAAAAAAAAAAAAACCGGGAATGGTTGTGTGTTACTATAATCCCAGCATTGGAGGAAAGAGCAGAAACAATGTGTTCTAGGATGTACTCAGAATCCTATGACTAATGTCTTTCTGAAAGAATAGAGAAGGCAATGTAGATAGAGTCACACACTTGGTTGGGAGGGTAGCATCTGAAGATGGATGCAGAAATTAGAATGATATCAACCGAGAACCAAGGACAGCCAACAACCCCAGAAGCTGAGAGAGAATCCAGACACATCCTCCCTCAGAGCCTTAAGGAGAAATCCACTCTGCTGACACCTTAACTTTGGACTTCTGGCATCCAGTACTGTGACGAAATCAATGTCTGTTGTTTTAAGCCACCCACTCTGTAGTAATTTGTTAAGACAACCCTTAGGAAAATTACCCATTTCTAAAGTACAGCAGACCGCAGCTTGGTTTGCCTTCTTTTAAACAATTTAATGAAATCCAGAGCCAAGGAATTCATTGAGTAAAATGGCAATTCCAAAGAATTTTTCAATTAGGCAGGAGCATGGTTTAGTGAATGAAAGCTCATTGGTGTTTCGTTTTCACAGAAAGAAACATGATGCATTGGACACCCTGCCCAGTGCTAAGCATGGTATTATGCCATGCTTCTGAGCTGTAGTTTGGTCCCTTAACAGCCATACTTCTCCGTAGAAAGAAGTCCTCTTTTCCCTCAGGGAATTTCTCCCCTTTTAAGCATTTGTTTCCAGAAAGGTATTCCAGGTTCAGGTGTTTGTGATTGATGAGCATTATGCAGAAGTAAATTCCAGCTCTAGCCAGAGACATTCACATCCAGAAGCAGTCTCAAGATGGCACAGCAGGTGAACATGCCTGTAGGGCTGATGATCTGAGTTCTATCCCCAGCACCCAAGATAGAAGAGAACTAAGCTCTGAAGGTAACCTAACTCCCACAGTCATGCTCTGGTATATATGCACCTGCACACACACCCCAGCACATACATAAAAAAAAATTTTAATCCAGGGAGCTCTGATGGTGCTTTAGTTTTCCAGTTTTTTTGTTTGTTTGTTGTTGTTTTTATGCTGTTTATTCCATTCCACATTAAAAGGACCAAAGGCACCTGAGTTCAAGTGTTAGAGCAGGCAGGAAAGGATCAGAAAGACCTTTAAGCAGATACCTCAGAGCTGCACAAACTTCTCATTGAGTAAGGAATACTAAAATCATGTCAAGTTTTGTCTCAGGACAAACTTCCAAGGACATAGTCAAAACAACAGAATGGTGTAAGTTCATAGCTGCACGATCTTCGGTTGCCTACTGTATGATTTATGTGGAATTCCTCAGGTATTTCTCACAGTTCAGTGCTCTGTTGTGTGACACATTTTGGAGACCTACTGATGAATTCCCACCCCAACTCCTTTGGAAACAGGAGAACGTGAATAAGGTGCTCTTGAGCCTTAGATAGACGAGATATGACTCAAGGCTACATTCAAGGTATCTCCTCCTTTAAATAAAAATGGTTTCTGAAAGTGATGCCATGTTAAAATATTGCCTACATCAATAACCATAAATCACCCTTCCAGCCTAGTCTCCACGGATTCGGAACTTGAGTCTCTAGATCCCATCTGTAGAATTATCATCAGGCATCAGTGAAAAGGGCCTCTGTCATTACAAAACTAAAATGAGCAATAATAATATCAACAGCTGCTTATTAAACACTTGATAGTGTTCACTAGAACACAGGATATCTATCACACTTGGTTGGACATCTCCCAGTTTGAGGTGTGGGAAATAAAGACAAAGAAGAAAAGTGACAACCAGCCAACCTTGGATGAAATTATTTAATATTTCAGAATTTAGTTCCTCCTTTGATATATAGATCTAATAAGTATAAAATAAAAATTATTAGCATTTATTAAAAAGATAAGACATGTGCTTGTAAGCCAGGCACAGTGGCACATGGTTGTACTCTGAACATTCAGGGAGGCAAAGGCAGGCAGATCTCTGTGAGTTTGAGGCCCGACTGGTTTACAAAGAGAGTCCAGCACAGCCATGGCTACAGAGAGAAACCCCGTCTTGAAAAACAAAAACAAAACAAAACAAAACAAAACAAAAGATATATGCTGACATTTGCTGGTCTTAATTTCTCTGTGTGCACATACTATCATAGTATTAAATTCCTAGTAATAAGTGCTAACAAGACCTTAATATGTATGAGACTCTATGTCAAATGTTTTAAGTGATTTATAATAATAATTACTCCTCACAACTCCATGAAGTGCTTATTATTATCTTCCTTGTCCAAAAAAAGGAATCTGAGTCAGCCAACTTTCCTAAGTGAAGTAAAAAATAGAGTTGCGATTTGCTTCAGTTAAGCTGAGAGGATGGAACAATGAAAGAACTAGATTTTAAGAACATGTTTTCTATATAAAGTATGGGACAAATGGAAAATTCATACTAATCTCCCCAATGTACATCATCTATACCACACTCAAGACTGAGGGTGTGAGATGAAGGACTGGGTATGTATGGAGAGAGAAGGAAATGTTATTGTTGCCCAATTACTTACTCTGCACTAAGAACTCTCCATACATTTTTTTTCTTCATAGCATTACAATGAGGTAAATATCATTTTTCTGGTTGCATAACTTGATGGTTCACACCCATATTTGTTGAATGTCAAAAAACCCCACCTGCTACCAATTAAACTCCTTGAGTATCCAATATCAAGATCATCATAAACCGTGGCAATGAACACAAATGTCACACCCTAATTTGTCCCCAATGTTTTTTGTTTTGTTTTGTTTTTTATTAAAAGTAAGAATCAGCTGCAGTTTTGTTTCTCAAACATCTTCTCACTTATGAAGGGAATTCAAATCTTCTGTTTTGCAAGATACATCCTGATTTTACCCCCAGTGTTTCTGCTTAGTGTTTTAAAAATATTCTTTGGAGGTATTTTTTTAGCACTGGGTATTCTTTGTTTATTGCAAGACCCACACTGGACACAGTGTACTTAAATGTGAGATATTCAAATTCTGTTTAGTTGTGTGCATCAGATAAGGTGCTTTTATTCAACTTTTATTATTTTGTATGATGTCCTCATTCTTAGTTAAGAGTGATAGTAAGTAATTCTTCTTCAGCTGTCTCTTGCTATCCATGGGGAAATCTTCCACAATCTCCAAAGATATCAAAACCCATTCATTAATGCCCAAGTCCCTTACATAAACTATAATAATATTTACATAATGTTGCACACATCAAAGCCCCTCTAGATAAATTATAATACCTATTGTAATGTAAATGTTATATGAATAGTTGTACTCTTTATGAAGTAATGACAAGATCAAACTGCCCAAGTTTAGAAAAAAAGCAATTCTTCCGAAGATTCTCCATCTCAAGTCTACTCATTTGGAGCTCTTACATCCAGAGAGTTGTGTGTTTATCAGACTGTTGTTATGTACAAATAGAAGAGAGGTCAACCCCGACAGACTGGGCTCCAAGAAGTCGCTGTTCCTTCATTTCCTTTTTATTGTTGACAACAGTTCATTTTGCCCAAATGAATTGCAGTCAACGGGCAGCCAATGTGCTTGTGTCAGATGACACCTGGAGCCAGAGGCCTTCCAAATTGTCTGCTGAAGCAAACGGTGTCTCCAAAAAGATTGGCAAGATAAAGCAGAGGGGCTCAACAAGGATGTATTTGACCAAAGCAAATGACATAATCATGATCATTAAGATTATAAAAAAAAAATGTTTAAACTACTTATTAGACTGGATTTAAGAAATACTTAAGCAACTTTGATTTGATTCCATAAATTCCCACTACCCCTGAGACAGAGCCCTGGCTGTCCTGGAACTAGCTCCATAGAGCAGGATGGCCTAGAACTCAGGTATCTGCCTGCTTCTGCTTCCTGAGTGATGAGAAAAAAGTTATGCACCACCACTGATTGCTCCATAAATCTTCTGATTTTATAACTCTTTTATTCACAAGTCCAAAATTTAAGTGGGAAATAAGATCCTTTGCATTCAGTATGTTCTGGGACCTATGTCTCGCTGACCTCACCTTTCATTGCTGGTACCTCCACAAGCAATAAAACTCATACATGCAGGACAATTATAAACTTAATGACTGATCTATGTGCTTAAGAGATGCTGAACATTACAGCATGGAAAAGGTGAGAAAATGATAGAAGGAGCTGAATGACAACAATTCAGAATAATATTACAGACCAATTTTTGGAACAAGAATTATAATCATCTGACACTGTCCACGATGTTATGCTGAATTGCACCTATGGCAACTCACACAACTTTATTCATTGTTTTCCATGTCTATAATCACCCTATTCCCAGCTCAGTTTATTTTTACTTGATGCAGTTAAGTGGTGCTGTGTTATACAACAGTTTACTTACAGATGTGTTGTGAGACTAGGTGAATGTGCACAACTCAAACAAATTTGAGGATCCATCTCTTGATTTATTTGTTTAATGCATCCCTTGAGACCATGAACTGATGACTGAGGATTTTTCCAAAATATATACTGGCTGCAACTCATCGTGGTAAGCTTGCCATGTTTTGAATCAGCATCTTGCTCTAATGAAAGGCTTCCAAAGGAGAGTCACGGGATGCTGAGATGAATGACCAGATGCAGACATCTAAGGAAAAGCCAGATGGATTTATTATTACCAATTCCCAACAAGATAAAGCATTTGTTTTCACAGATTGCTTCAGTGTCCTGGTTTGACATTTGCTGTTGTTTTAAAAGGCAAATTTAAAACACTGGCAATGCGAGGGCCAGATAAAACAAAACTCCAACGTATCATGGAGGGATAGAGTAATTGATAATGGTGACTTCAAGGCCATTCTGCAACCTTAGACACACCAGAGGCTCAAAGGCTATTTGAGTGCTTGATGCCTTCATTTGAAAAGATTTTTTTTTAACAAATTGGAAATTTTTATTTAATCCTTTATATGTGTTTTTTTTTTCAATGCAGTTTATTCAGAAACCTTGAACAATCCTCGGACCCCGGGGAAAGCCAGCCCACAGCTTAAATAGCCTCTGGGTAGCCAACCCAGGCGTGCCACGTGGGCAATGCAGATAGGTCCACATAAATGGAAGCAAGCCAGATCCTCAGCCTTAGCCAAATGTGGAATTGTTCGTGACAGAGAGCACTCACCATCGGGAAGGTGGAAGGCGAAAACCAGCTCTATCTTTAAGGCATAGCATTCCGCAGCTCTCTACAGTTCCCCCTTTTTGTTTTAGATGCATCAGGCAAGAGTAGAGGTCTGATCTCTGATATTAGAAATAAATTGGGACTTTGTACCGATGTTCGTTTAGGTGTCAGACCCGTCCAATACCTTTTTCTCAGAGGCGGGACCTGGGGCATCAACCTGCATGCAACCAGACATGCTCTTCTCTGGGTCCAAAGCGGCTGACCCTGAGTGCAGTGCTTAGCCTCGCATCCTGAGCGTAACATTTTAGCTTTTTATGGTATCCAACTTGCTTTTTTGCCCAATGCTGGAATGCTAGTAAATTTAGGTATGCCCTGGTTACTCGCATGCCTCACTGCGTGCCTGTGCCCGTTGATGCCCCTCACGCTATGACTCTCTTCAGACAGAAAAGGGATCTTGGAACTACAGCCACCATTGTTACTACCATCTCATTCGCGGCTGTTGGAGCTACCACCAGGGCATTAGCCATGAGTCATACTGGGCAGACTGCTCAGACCCTGAACAATCATTTAGCCAATGTAGCTCATGCCTTAGTTGTACATAAAGGAATTAATGCTCAACTAAAAGGAAGCTTGATGGTGTTCAATCAGAGGATTGACCTTGTGCAGGAGCAAATTGATACCCTATGGCAAATCGCTCAACTTGGCTGTCAATGAAAATATGCTGGACTTTGAGTCACTAGCATATAACATGAGAATTTTTCCTGTGCTGCAAATCTGTCTAAACAATTGTCGAGCTATATTTTAGGTAATTGGACTGGAGAATTCGATACTACGATGGAGCAGCTGAGAGTGGCCATTGTCACAGTAAATTCTACCAGAGTGGACGCAGGACTAGCCACAGGATTATCAACATGGATTGCTGCAGCCATGAATCATCTGAAGGAATGGGTGGGCATGGGAGCGTTAGCAGGCCTTCTGGTGTTGGTCTCCTTGGTTAGCCTGTGGTATATATGCAAGATTAGAGTCTCACAACAGTGTGATGCAGCCTTGATCATTCAGGCCTTTACAGCCATTGAAGCAGGACATTCTCCCCTTTATATGTGTTTAATTTCAAATGTTGGTTACAGACCCATGTACAATGAGTAAGCACACTGTACATGCAGACTTAGCCAAACTGTCCTAACAATTAACTGAATAAACTAGAATCTCTTAGAGAGCACAGTAGAACTCTAGTAAAAGGGGGGGAAAGACCTAGAATCAGAAAAAGCAAGTGCTGAGTGTCTGTTCTCACCCTTCCCTGGAAAGTTACACCAGATGCTCAGGTTTCAGCCCCCTCATGTAATGGTATTGTTTTTCATTTGTTTGTTTAAAGACTTTCTATATTGATCATCATTTCCCATCCTCCCAATCCCTCACAGGTTCTTACACCTCCCTACCTATCCAATTTTATATTCTCTCTCTCAAAAAATCCAAACCAAACAAAAATCCATACAAACACAAAAAGGCAACAACATAAAAGATGTCAAAATGAAACACAAAACCCCCGCCCCAACACACACACATACAAAAGCATAGAATAAATTTTGTGTTGACCAAGTATTCCTGAACATAGAACCTACCATGGAAATGTGTTTAATATATACAGTGACATTCCATTGAAGAAAAATATTTTTCCCTTTACTGGGGGTTATCAGTTGCAAATAGCTTCTTGATTAGGAGTGGACCCGTATCCACTAACCTGTCTCAGTGCTGGGACCCTGCCTGGCTTGAAGCTGTGCAGTTCTTATACATGCTGCGACTGTTGTGAGTTTGCATTAGCATCAGTTCTATCATTTGAAAGATTTAATACACAGTCCCCTATCTTCTTTTTAAAAATTTCTGTATTATGTTGCAAGTTCGTTCTTGTGTGTGTAAATTGTGTTTGTTTGTTTCTCTCTCTGTGTGTGTGTGTGTGTGTATAAACCCATTGCTCACACCACAGCACTTATGTGAAGGTCAGAGAACAACTTTGTTCTCTCTATCCCATCAAGTGAGTCTCAGAAAGCAAACTCAAGTTGTCACCTCCTTTCCCTATTGAGCAATCTTGCCAGTCCTCAACTGTTTTTTTTTTTCTTTTTTCCTTTTTTTTTCTGCATGGGAGAATTGTTTGTTTGTTTTGTCTTTGTTTGTTTTTGCCTTTCCAGGATCCCAATTATTAATCAAATTCAAATCATCAATTTTTGAAATTAAGGCATAAACATTACAACTTCATTTTATAAGAGTGCAAGTCAACAGATTAAAGTGTTAGCAAGAAAAACATCAGTTTATTTTTCTCCAGCCATTTCAAAAAAAAATTAACTATTGTGTAGTTCCCTCCTTCCCTACTTTCTGTATCAATAATGTGACATCTTGGAAATAATGATTTTCATAGGAAATTTGTAGAAGAAAGAGTAAGTTTAGCACCCATCTTCTGAATAACCTGATCCAAGAAAGTTTTCAGTAAGTAAGTTTGAGACTCTGATTTCTAGTTAAAACATCTCGTGAGATATTTTGTTCCCTAGAGAAGATATTGAAATTTTATGACATTGGTCAGAAAGTCATCAAATATATGTATTAAGCAAGTACTTTGTTCAGGGAATTTCTGAAATCATGGAATACAATGGCAAACTGAGAAGGCACATTTTATCTTCAGCAAGCTCTTGGAGCAGTGAAGGCAGAGAGAGACATCAAATAGAAAAGCAAGTTAGCACAACAGTTTAGGAAGAGAATGAATGCTAGGAAGACTAAGAAGAGGTTGGTTGGCTGTTGCGGCTACAGTGCTGGAAATGGACTTCTCTTAGATCGTAGTAATCTATTTCATCTTGGTTTGACTACAGAAAACTCAAAGAGGCTAACTTGGATTCCAGTGCTTGTTGAAGGTAACCTGAAATAGCCTTAGCAGTCAAGGAAAACTGAAAGTGAAAGTTTTACTGACCCTGAACCTCTCTCAAAGGCTAGGTTCCCTGTACTGCAAAAATCCAAATCAACCTTCTCTTTGGAGATTTAGCTGAAGCTTTATGTGGCCAGCTTTCTTGGAGTCATGCATGGCTATTCCTTTTAGAAATCCAGGTGTTCTGATTGAACCCACAGTACTCCAGTCATCCAGCAAAGAGTATTTCTTCAATTAAAACAAAAGAAAACTCTGCAAAGAAAACACACACACACACACACACACACACACACACACACACACACACACAAAGCCATTCCACTTAACTTACACTCAAAATATAGTCTCCCGAACTAAATTTAGTTTTGGCAAGAATGCCATTGGCTGACTTCCTGCACTGCGTTTGCCTTTCAGGGTATGTTTGCATTCTGGTTCTCATGCATGCAGTGACTTAGGCCAGCTGAGTTCACAGGCCTGCAGGAACAATGTTTAAATGACCCCTGTGCTTTCAGTAATTCTTAAAAACCTAGCACAAATATTTTTCTTCATATTGTGTTTTGCAAACCTTGTGCACATTTTCCTCTTTCATAAAATCCTGTATTTGGTGCTGAGACTAATTTGACCTCATAATATATCATATTTTACATAAATACAAGACTTGACAAGACCCAGGATCTGGTGCTGAAATGTGAGTCAGTATCCTCTCCATTTCACAGAGCCAGGTCAGCAGAGCAACAGCTAGCTCGACAAGTCAAGGGGCAAATAGAATGTTCTATTTTAGGGAGGGAAAGTCAACAAACATTTCAGAAGAGAATCTATTTGTGGGGTGAGGTGGGGGTGTTGATGACAGAGAGCTCTATCTATAAGACTTACCTCCTGGTCTTTTGTTCTATATTCCGGACTCTATTTTACCTTAGGCTATGAAGTTCATTCCCAAGGTGATGATTTCATGGTCACAAACACCCAAGAAAGCTCAAATTATCAGTAGTAAACGGGCTAATTAAACATGACTCCAAAATTCAATGAACTATTCTTGACAGCAACTACAAATGATTCCCTTGGTCCTATCTCTAAGAGATTGCTGCCCCTGAGCTTTTTAGTCTGGTGGAGAGAATGGTGATAAAAAGCCCAAGAAAGCATGGCAGGCATCTCTGATCACTCCCTAGCCCAGAGCCAATGAGTGTTATGTAAATGCCATAAGTCTTAGCAGCCCAAGTGGTTGACTGCATCTTTAAAAGAAATGAAATAAATAAACATCTGTTGTATGCAGCAAGAATCAAACTTAGAACTTGCATTACTTGTTAAGCTTTGAAGGATAATTTGGAGAACACAGTTTTTAAGGTTTTTACCTCATTATTTTCAAAGAAACCACAGGGAGAATTACATAGGAGAGATGAGCAGTTACTTACATGACGAATCTACATGGAAACACTGTATACAGGGAAGAATAATGCTCTTTAAAATGGTACTGGGGGAATGAAGAAGAGATGGCTCAGGGGTTAAAAGCACTTGCCACCCTTCTAGAGAACCTGAGTTGGATTCCCAGCACCCACATGGCAGTTCACAATCATCTTTAATTCAGTGGGGATCCTTTGCCCTTTTGCCCTATTTTGGCCTTCATGATCATCAGGCATGCATGTGGTACACAAACTTACATGCAGGTAAGTTATACATAAAAAATGAGCGTGAACCAAGAAATATTAATTATGAAATTAGCTTTTTTAATGCATAGCCTGTATGTATATAATAGATGTTTCTGGCCAGTCATCTATGTAACTCAGCATTAAGTAAATCCATAGCTCTGGAAATGTAATTGTTTCTCATATACAGACTGAGAGCAAAGAGGTAAAGAGAAAGATTCCACCAATCTAGGCTGATTTCTCTTTACTTAGCTAGGCAACAAATATAAGAAGGAGAGAAAGAGATGGACAGAGAGAGAATGAGAGAGAGAGAGAGAGGAGAAAGAAGGAAGAAGGGCAGAAATCTACAGCCAGAAGATGGCAAACAGCTGATATGCTTCAGGAATGAAGTGGGCTGAGACACTGCTTGATGTTGAATACTTAATTGATGCTTTTTTTCCTTCTGTGAAGATTCTCATCAACCAAATAAACATGAATAAAAAAGGGTGCTAGTCTGCTTTTCATTGCTGTGACAAAACACTTGAGATAATCAACTCAAAAGGAGACAAAACTTACTTTTTATTTATGATTTTATAAATATCAGCCATATCCTTAGGTTCCACTGCTTTTGGGACCATATTATACCAGGGAAGATATGATTGAATAAGACTTTTTCATCTCATGGTGGCCAGGAGGGAAGTGGGGGGAAGAAGACAAAGAAGCAGGTCAGGGTCTTAAAAACTTCTTCAGGGGCATACCCCCAATGACCTAACTTTCCAACAATTACCCTGGCCTCCAGAAGGTTCCACCACCATCACCAAACACCATTGTATTCTGGTGAATATACCTTTGTGAATTTTGGGTATCCAAGCCATAACATAAAGGTATCCAAGAGGAGTGCAAGAAACTTGAAGACCATGATTGCTGGAGTCAGAGTTGGGTTGAATTCAGCTTTTATTTCTCGCCAACTCCAGGCTTCTGTTTTATATGCTGTAAAATGGGACAACAGCACTCTTTGCTTCTGGTTATTATGAGAACTCATTGAGTCTATACTTTTATAACACTTAAAACTTCTCTGACACCCAGCAAATACTGTTAGAGCATTTGTTCTGTTAATAATGGCATTCACACCCAGCACACATTGTTTGGTTAGGTCTAGAAGCTGACAGAAAACATTGCTAGGGCTCAAAATTCACACCCTATTTCTCTTAATCTGCTGATTAGAATGATCAATGGTTATAAAACTCCATTTGTTTTTTTTTTTTAATTTCAGGAATTTTTAATAGAAATTTCCACTGCCAATTATTTCCGATATAATTTTTTATTTGATTACTTATGATGGTCATGTAATAACATTTACGTGCATAGCACATGTGTATTATAGTAACTGAGAATCATTTCTCTATAGAGAGAATTGTTCTTTCTTTCATACCAGAGCTTTCAAAGAAGTTTATGAAAACATTTCTAATGCATGGTGCTGGCTTTTCAAATGACACCTATACAGGCTGTGAAGTTCTAGAGAAGAACAGGAAATTTCTCAAAAGTAAGCCAAATATTTAGATATTTCTCCAAAAAAGATATACATTAACAGTCTTAGGATATATAAGGAAACGAGCTTTGCCCTCCATGCTCAGTCAGACATACTCTCCTCAAGAACAATATAAAGATGCCATTAAATTTTTCCTTTGTTACTGGGCTACCACAAGAATTCGAGTCCTTGGGATTTTCTTTAGCCTCAAGCCTGGTGGGCTTTGCTGGAGCCAGACTTCCTTTGTTAACTCAAAACTGCTTCTACAGAATATAAAATAGCTGTTTTACTGCTCCCTGTGTTTTGGAAAAGATAATTTCAAATTAATGGTCCTCTTTCCATTTATTCTGTCTCTGATGCTACTATGATTCACTTGCAACTCCAATTAGAACAGTCTATATGTGAATTCCATTTGGTAAGTTTTATTTCCTCAAATGTATTTTAAAGCAAGTATTTTCCCCAAAGAAGATGTTTTGAAAGGGGTCATATTAATTTTTAACAAATGAATAGAACAAAATTATTGTTATCAAATTAATCTCATATCTTGGTAGCTTAGAGAAAAAGTATATTTCCTTACTGAATAGTCATCCTAATGTGTCCTAATTGCTTTTCTGAACATACATATATATGGATATGTACATTTAAATATTTGCATATGTATGCATATATCTAACAAATCATTTTGTACCTTTATCTGGTATAGAATTTCCAACATTTTCATTGTGAGCATAGCCTTTAACTCCTGACCCATCTTTCAAGCCCTGGTTTGGAACTCGATGTAGAGCAAGCTGTTGTCAAAGTTATGTCAAGCCTTCTGATTTTTCTGCATGCTGAGACTACATAGACATGTGCCACTACATCCAGCCCACAGCAATTTTACTTTATGTAATGTTTTAATACATTTTTAGGATTCATTTTTATTCTTTTAATTGTGAGTAGATGTATATTTCTGTACGTGGATATGTGCACTCATGCCTGGTAAGGCCAGAGGCATCAGAGCCCCTAGAGCTGGAATTAAACATGGATGTGAGCCACCTGGCATGGGTGGTGGAAATCTAACTTGGGTCCTATAGAAGAGCAGCAAATGTTTTTAAGCAGCAAGCCATCTCTTCAGCCCCTTAACAGTGTTTTTTTTTTTTTATTTTAAGGTATATAATTTATTTTCAATGGACAATAACAAGTGGTTTAAGCATAGGAACTTTATTTTATTTATTAATTTTTATTTTTTATATTAATCACAGGTTATTTACTTTGTATCCCAGCCGTAGCCCCCTCCCTCATTTCTTCCCAACCCCACCCTCCCTCTCTCATCTCCTCCCTGCCCTTTTCCAAGTCCACTGCTAGAGGAGGTCCTCCTCCCCTTCCATCTGACCCTAGCTTATCAGGTATCTTCAGGTTTGAAGTTCACCCTTTGAGCTCTTTTTCAAGGTACCTCTTGGGCAGTTGGCTATGTTAACATGAAGCTGAATATCTCCTTCCCAGCCGCTAGCTGTCCAAAATTTCTTGAAGTGGATAATAAATGCAAACGTTGTACTCTCTAACAGAAGTAGCTGCTGATGCTCTAGGTTAAGAGTGAAAGGGTTCTGTGGTTCAAATCAGTGCTGGGAAGCAAGGTTTGCCCAGGAATCAAAGTGTCTTGACACATGTTTGAGTGTGCTTGTTGCTGAGTAAGGGGCATTCATGTTAGAGATCAAGGAGACCTGGAGAGTGGAAGCCCAAGTCTGTTTGGGATGGATTGTGGTTACCAGTCTGAGAGCTCTCAACTTGATTATTGTAAAATATAATTAAATAAAAGAGAGAAGGATATTCCTGGACTGACATGTGCTACTGTGCCTCTGCAGTTGAGGCCAAAAAGAACTAATAGAATTTGGTAGCTCTTAAACCTCTCTAAAGATGCAAATGTCTTTCAATATGTTTTCAGAAAGCCCGTAAGCAAAGAAGGTAAGAAGCCCTTCAGGATCAAGAGTCCCAAGATTCAGCATCTAGTTGCTACACATGCCCTGTAACAGAAACACTGAGCTGTTGTTCAGAAGAAACAAAACACCAAGAATAAAGATAAGGAGGCTACAGAATATATTATACTTTGGGCCAAGAGAATGAAGAAAGCCAAAGAAAAACACCAGGTACCGAGTGCCAAAAGAGGAAGGCTGTCTTTGCTGAAAGATTCTACTAAGTCTGAGTCCAGTCATAACGAGACTATAAGAGTATAGGATCCAGGGGATGGTGGAACATGCCTTTAATCACAGTACTCTGGAGACAGAAGCAGGCAGATCTCTTAAGTTGGAGACCAGCTGGTCTACAGAACAAGCTCCAGGACAGCCAGAGCTATATAGAGAAACCCAAGCTTAAATCAACAAAACAAAACAAAAAGAGCAGCAAACCTTGAAAAATAAGTTCACCTTCGGGTTCTCAGAATGAAGAAAGAATATCAAGTGATCATGGCTTAAAAACCATAAGACATGGGAACAGGTTTTGATGTTTTCAGATAATATAAAGTCGTCTTGAAGGCGTATGTGAACACTGCAGATGAAGAAAGCTATGGCTTCCCAGTTAACTAAACACCCTTCCTCATAAGGAAAGCACATATGCTTGCCTACTGGGGCTACAAATATACTCAAGGTTAAAGGCTGACTATTCTCTAGGTTACCACATCCTCCCTGGTACTTATAGCCAATACCCTGGTAGAAGAAACATAAGCAAGTCATTTGGGGCCTGAACTCCAAGCACCATAGGATATTCTTCTATGGCCATGACAAACAGCTTTCCTGTCTGTCTTGTGGCAAATATTGCATGACTAGTTCACCATGGATCTCTTCATTTTCTTTGGCTTTATATTTATAGAATCCACTCAACTATTCCAAATTGCATGCTTAGGTGCAAGTGGATTGATTTGGACCTTAAAATTTATTTGTCTATAAAATACATACATTCTTTATTTTATTTTGTTATATAGTTTAAATTATTGAATACAGTGCACTGTGAAATGTGGTTTTTCAAGCGAACACTATAATGTAAAGATATATTGAATGTAAGGTTCTGCAGTGTGAGAAGAAAAAAGGGGGAAATCATTTGAACAGCAGTGTTAAATGGGTACTGTAGGCAACAGTAAATAAGTCAGTTGTGGATTTAAGATTTAAATTATGGAATTCAAAACCTTTGAAAATACAAGACAGAAATCCATGTTTAGTCTCAGAAGTCAGTGGGACCCACAGGGCAGCAGGAGCCTCATTTTAGTGTGAAACATCTCATTCTGGCATGTGAAGTTCAGCTGGAGAATATCTTGTGAAGACAATGATGTAGAGCAGGCCAAGGGTGAACAGAACACACTAATGCCTATTCTGTCTGGAAATCCCTGTGTGATCTCAGCAGGACAGGCCACTCTCCTGGGCCTGGCTTCCTTATCAGAATGTGACCGATAACATATCATCAAGGAAGGCTGTGAGAGTGAGGGGAGCAGACCGAAGAGCCTGTACTGTTTGGATTACTTCTTTCCATCACACACACACACACACACACACACACACACACACACACACACACAAAGGGGATTACCATTCATTGTGTAACACAAGTGCCTGCTATACATTATCAGAAGTACACATCCATTATACGGAAATTTTAAAAGGAGGAAGAAAAAAAAAATGCTTCACCCACTTATCCACTTAATGTGTCAGCTGGATTTGTTGAAGCTCATTTGGCTATATGTGTGTGCTTAGCTGTTCATCTCAACTCTTGGTTGTGTGGCGACCATGAACATTTCTGGACTCCTGTTTTGTCTCAAGAGAATGATGTTGGATGATAATCAAATAACAGTTTAGACTCCCATTTCGAGAGAAGTATGGCAAGACAGTCTCTTTACAAGAGAGGGTCCCTCTAAGTTTCCATCCTTCTTTGATGAGAAACTGTTAAGTGCTTTGCTGGGACCAAATGGAAGAGTCACCTTCCTCCATTATCTGCTATCACAAACAAAAAAAAATCCTTTTTTTTTCTTTTCTATGAAATAGTACAACTGGATTTGTAAAGTATTATTGCTATTCTGACACAATTTACAGTGAGTATAACCTACGGTTTACACTGAAGGTAAATATTTGTAAAATGTGGGAAATTAGTTATTTAAAAGAATTCTAAAATTACTTGTATCCAGACAACAGAAAACTGCAATTGTTAATTAGCCATTAAAAGTTTGCTCTACTCCATTAAGAATGTAAATACTTGCAAAATTGCCTTCCACATTAAGTGCTCTCATGGGCTGTCTCTGCTAATAGCTTCATTCATGAGTTTTATTCTTAAACATTTAAGTCTTCTTAAACTGTATGATTTTTTTTTGATTTTCATTGTAAATTGCATATACTTATGGGAACCAAAGTGGTGCTTTTATTTATTAATACAATGTGTAAATTTTAAATCAAGTTTATTAATTAGCCTAGCCTTTTCCCTGCTTAGGTTTGTCATATAGGAACTTTTGAAATTCTCCCTCCCAGTGATTTAAAAATGTAAAATACAAGTCATATCTGGGATAGCCTCAGAAGAAAAGAATATTGAACACTAAATTAAACATAAAGTAAAATAAGACTTTATCAATATTAGAGCGGAGCTTAGAACCAAAGCCTGTGAGGTCATGTTAGAAGCATAAATTAGTCTTCTTGTTTTATGATACCCATTTGCCTTCACAGGAGCAAAGAAGACAAAGGTATGTTTTCTCAATACAAACATTAGTGACTCAAAATTTAAAGTGATACTTTTTTGTGTTAACAGATGGAGGAACATGATTCAAAAGATCTGGGACTATATGCTTGTAGGGAATGTGTGTATCTTGTAACATAATTCAACATTGTTCATGTGAATACAATGAACATCTCTATGAAAATTTCTTTTTGTAAGCAAAGAAAAGGGAGTAGATAGAGGAGAAAATAAACTTGGTCTTGGGCATACTGAGTAACTATCTGAAACCTGAATTACCAGGTGAGATTCATTCCATGGCAAAAGATCAGTAAGAGAGAAACACAATGAATGATAGAACCCAAATTGAAAGACATAAAGGACAGCAGGTAGCTCAGTGGGTAAGATGCTTGATGTCAATTCTGAAAACATGAGTTGGATTCTTCAGGACCCTCAAGACGGAAAAAGAAAAAACTACTCTTTCCAATTCTCCTATAACCTCCACTTGCATACACAAATAATACACACAAAACAAACAAATAAAATAATTCATTTTTAAATTTTTATTTTTTATATTAATTATATTTTATTCACTTTGTATCCCAATTATAGCCCCCTCTTTCATTTCCTCCCAATCTCACCTGCCCACCCTCATCTCCTCCCATGCACCCCTCCAAGTCCACTGGCATGGGAGGTCCTCCTCCCCTTCTATCTGACCCTAGCTTATCAAGTCTCATGAGGACTGGCTGCATTGTCTACCTCTGTAGCCTGGTAAGGATGCTCCCCCATCAGGGGGAGGTGATCTAAGAGCCAGCCACTGAGTTCATGTCAGGGACAGTAGGGGACAGTAGTTCCCCTTACTAGGGAATCAACTTGGAGAGTGAGGTGGCATGGGCTACGTCTATGCAGGGGTTCTAGGTTATCTCCATGAATAGTCCTTGGTAGAAATCTCAGTCTCACAAAAGACCCCTGGGTCAAGATTTCTTGATTCTGTTATTCTCTTTGTGGAGCTCTTGTCCCCTCCAGGTCTTTCTATCTCCCCCTTCTTTCATAAAATTCCCTGCACTCTGCCCAAAATTTACCTATGACCCTCAGTATCTGCATTGATACCCTGATGGGTAGTGCCTTTCAGTGGCCCTCTGTAGTAGGCTCCTGTCCTGTTCCCTGTTTTCTCCCTCTTCCAATGTCCATCCCATTTCCTTTTCTGAGTGAGGATTGATCATCTTACCCAGGGTTGTCCTTCTTGCTTAGCTTCTTTAGGTGTACAGATTTTAGTATGATTATCCTATATTATATGTCTAATATCCACTTATGAGTGAGTATATACCGTGTGTGTGTTTCTGTTTCTGGGATAACTCACTCAGGATGATCTCTTCTAGTCCCCACCATTCGACTGCAAATTTCATTATTTCCTTGTTTTATTTTTTATCTTTTTCTTTTTTTTTATTAATTATAGTTACTTAACTTTGAATCTCAGCTGTAGACCCCTCCCCCAGCACTTCCTGAACCCACCCTTCCTCTGTCTTCTTCTACCATGCCTCTCTCCAAGTCCACTGTTAGGGCAGGTCCTCTTTTTCCATCTAACCCTACTCTATCAGGTCTCATCAGGACTGGATTCTTTGTCTTCCTCTGTGGACTGGGAAGGCTGCTCCCAGCTCAGGTAGAAGTGATCAAAGAGCCAGCCCATGAGTTCATGTCAGAGACAGTTACTGATCCTATTATTGGGGAGCCTACTTGGACACTGAGCTGCCATGGGCTACTTCTGTGCAGGGGTTCTAAGTGATCTCCATGCATGGTCCTTGTTTGGAGTATCAGTCTCAGAAAAGAACCCTGTGCCCAAAGCCCAGAATTTTTGGTTCTGTTGCTCTCCTTGTGGAGCTCCTGTTCCCTCCAGGTTTTTCATCTCCCACTTCTTGCATAAGATTCCCTGCACTCTGCAAAATTTTGGCTATGAATCTCCACATACGTTTTTGATACCCTGCTGAGTAGAGTCTTTCAGAGGCCCTCTGTAATAGGCTCCTGTCTTGTACCTTGTTTTCTCTCTCTTCAGATGTCCATTTTGTTTGCCTTTCTGTATGAAGATTGGAATTCTTAACAGGGTCTTCTTTCTTGATTAGCTTCATTATGTGTACAGGTTTTAGTATAACTATGGTATATTGTAAGTCTAATATTCACCTATAAGTGAGGATATACTATGTGTATCTTTCTGCTTCTGGCATACCTCACTCAGGATGATCATTTCTAGATCTCACCATTTGCCTGCAAATTTTGTGATTTATTTTGTTTTAATTTCTGAGTAGTATACCATTGTGTAAATGTACCACAGTTTTGGTATCCATTCCTCAACTGGGGGCATCTGGGTTCTTTCTAGCTTCTGGTTATTACAAATAAAGCTGCTACAAACATGGTTGAGCAAATGTCCTTGTTGTATACTCGAGCATATTTTGGATATATGCCTAGGAGTGGTATAGCTAGATCTTGAGGTAGCACTGTTCCTAATTGTCTGAAAAAGTTCCAGATTGATTTCCAAAGTGGTTGTACAAGTTTATATTCCCACCAGCAATGGAATAGGGTTCCTCTTTCTTCACATCCTCTTTAGCATGTGTTGTCACTTGAGTTTTTTATTTTAGCCATTCTGATTGGTGTAAGGTGAAATTTTAGGGTCATTTTGATTTCATTTCCCTTATGACTAAGGATGTTGAGCATTCTTAAAGTGTTTTCCTGCCACTCGATGTTTCTCTATTGAGAATTATCTGTTTAGTTCTGTTTCCCATTTTTTAATTGGATTACTTGATTTGTTGCTGTTTAACTTCTTAAGTTTTTTATATATTCTGGATATTAGCCATCTGTCAGATATAGGGTTGGGGAATACCCTTTCCCAATCTGTAAGCTGTCATTTTGTTCTGATGACAGTGACCTTTGCTTTAAAGAAGATTTTCAGTTTCATGAGGTCCCATTTATTGATTGTTGATCTTAGAGACTGTGCTGTTGGTGTCCTGTTCAGTAAGTTATATCCTGTGCCAGTGAAGTCAAGGCTCTTACCCACTTTTTCTTCGAACAGGTTTACTGTGTCCATTTTTATATTGAGGTCTTTGATCCATTTGGATTGTAGTTTGTGCAGGGTGATAAGTATGGGTCCATTTGAATTTTTCTACATGTAGACATCCAGTTATACCAGCACCATTTGTTGAAGATGCTGTCTTTTTTCTATTGTACTGTTTTGCCATCTTTATCAAAACTCAGGTGTCAATAAGTGTGTGGGTTTATTTCGGGATCTTCTATTCAATTCCATTGATCCACAATGCTGTTTCTATTGCCAGTACCATGCAGTTTGTATTACTGTTGTTCTATAGTACAGCTTGAGATCAGGGATGGAGATACCTCCAGAAGATCTGTTATTGTAGAGGATTGTTTTAGCAATTCTAGGTTTCTTGTTGTTCCATATGAAGTTGAGAATTTTTCTTTCAAGGTCTGTAAAGAATTGTATTGGTAATTTGATGGGAATTGCATGTAATCTGTAGATTGCTTTTGGTAAGATGTCCATTTTTAGTATGTTAATCCTGCCAAGCCATAAGCATGGGAGATCAATTTCCTTGTTTTTAATTGCTGAGTAGTTTCAACTGTGTAAATGTACCAGAATTTCTATATCCATTCCTCCATTGATGGACATCTGAGTTGTTTCCAGTTTCTGACTATTATGAATAAAGCTGCTTCAAACATGGTTGAGCAAATGTCCTGATCTCAAGCTTACTACAGAGCAATAGTAATAAAAACTGCATGATACTGGCATAGAAACGAAGAGTGAATCAATGGAATAGAATAGAAGACTCAGAAATAAACCCACACATCTACTAATACTTGATTTTTGACAAAGAAGCCAAACCAAACAATGGAAAAAAAGACAGAATCTTAAAAAAAAATGGCACTTATTTGTCTAACTGGATGTCTGCATGTAGAAAAATGTAAATAGATCCATATTTACCACCCTGCACAAAACTAAAGTCCAAGTGGCTCAAAGACCTCAACATAAAACCAGTCACACTAAATCTGTTAGAAATAAAAGAGTGGGGGAAGAACTTTGAACTCATTGATGCAGGAAACAACTTCCTGAACAGAACACCAACAGCACAGGCTCTAAGATCAACAATCAAAAAATGGGACCTCATGAAACTGAAAAGCTTCATTAAAGCAAAAGACACTGTCATCCGAACAAAATGACAGCCTACAGACTTGGAAAGGATCTTCACCAACCCTTTATCTGACAGAGGGCTAATGTCCAGTATATATAAAGAACTTAAGTTAAAAAGCAACAGGTCAAGTAATCCATTGAAAAAATGGGGCACAAATCTAAAGAGAGAATTCTCTATAGAGGAATATTGAATGGCAGAAAAACACTTAAAATGTTCAACGTCCTTAGTCATCAGGGATATGCAAATCAAAATGACCCTGAGATTTCACCTGACACCCACCAATGTGGCTAAGATCAAAAACTCAAAAACACGTGCTGGAGAGGATGTGGAGAAAGGGGAACCCTTCTCCATTGCTGGTGAGAATATAAACTTGTACAACCACTTTGGAAATCAATCTGGTGCTTTCTTAGACCTAATGAAGTAAGACCTAATGAAGTAAGACTTAATCATTGTTTGGATTTCCTCAGTGTCTGCTGTTATGTCCCCCACTTCATTTCTGATTTTGTTGGTTTGGATTGTGTCTCTCTGCCTTTTAGTTAGTTAGGCTAAGGATTTGTCTATCTTGTTGATTTTCTCAAAGCCAGCTCTTTGTTTCATTGATTCTTTGAATTATTTGTTTCTTATTTATTGATTTCAGCCCTGAGCTTGAATATTTCCAGCCATCTACTCCTTTTGTATGCATAATTGTGAGTGATCAAGACCATTCCTATGTTTTTTATTTATTTATTTTTACCTTTTTTTCTTTATTAATTACACTTTATTCTCTTTGTATCCCCCCTGCGGTTCCCTCCCTCCTCCCATCCCTATTCTTCCCTTCCTTCACCCTCTGCATGCATTGCCCTCCCCAAGTCCACTGATAGAGGAGGTCTTCTTTTCCTTCCTTCTGATCCTAGTCAATTAGGTCTCATCAGGAGTGGCTGCATTGTCTTCTTCTGTGGCCTGGTAATGCTGCTTCCCCCTCAAGGGGAGGTAATTAAAGAGCAGGCCAATCAGTTCATGTCAGAGACAGTCCTTGTTCCTATTACAATGGAAACCACTTGGAACTGCCATAGGCTACATCTGTGCAGGAGTCTTAGGTTATCTCCATGCATAGTCCTTGGTTAGAGTATCAGTCTCAGGAAAGACCCCTGTGCTCAGATTTTTTGGTTCTGTTGCTCTCCTTGTGGAGTTCCTGTCCTCTCCAGATCTTACTATTTCCCACTTCTTTCTTAAGATTCCCTGCACTCTGCCCAAAGGTTGCCCATAAGACTCAGCATCTGCATTGATAGTCTGCAGGGCAGAGCTTTTCAGAGGTCCTCTTTGTCAGGCTCCTGACTTGTTCCCTCTTTTCTCCTTCTTCTGATGTCCATCCTCTTTGCCTTTCTGGATAGGAATTGAGCATTTTAGCAAGAGTCCTCCCTCTTGATTAGTTTCTTCGGGTGTACAGATGTTAGTAGGTTTATCCTATATTATTTATTATATTATTCTCTGTGTGTATGTATAGTGTGTGTGTGTGTGTGTGTGTGTGTGTGTGTGTGTGTGTGTGCAGGGCATTTCAGTCTTCTAGAAGTCAGAGGAAAACTTTGTGGAGTTGGTTCTCTTATTTCACCTTTACATGCTTTTTAAGAAGTGACTCATGTCAACAGGCTTACAAGGCAAGCATTTTATCCACTGAGTCATAACATTAGCTCTTAGTTCCAAGTTCATTGATCATTAATAAATATATTGTTGGGGCTGGGGAGATGGTATAGTCTGCTGCAAAAACAAAAAAAATGCTGAATTCAAATCCCAAACAACTATGTAAAGAGCCAAGTCCCTTGGAATACATTTGCTTCTCCAGAGCATGGGGTGGGGGTGAGACTGGAGAACAGAGATAAGCAGATCCCAGGAGCCTGTCTCAAAACACAAGGTGGAAAGCAAGTGAAAAGTACACATGACGTCAACATCTAGGCTCCACGGACACCAACATGTGCATGTGAACATGTGAACACACACACAAGTACACACTTCAACAAATACACCACATACAGACATTTAAATAAGTATTATTAAATAGATCATATATAACAAGTATATATTTATATAAATTTAATATTTAAATTTAACAAACTCATATAAATTTAATACATTATAAATAAATTTAAAATCTATTTTAAGTATATATTAAATATATATTCTTAAGGATTCATTGTGTAAGAAACTTTATATTAAAGATACTAAATATTAAGAAATAGCTACCATTTCAAAACATAAAATCAGTGGGTTGGACGATCGGTTTCTACAACACTCCCCTCACCCCAAAGTCATTGTAGGTAAGATATTTTGATTTTCTTTTAAAACATACTGTCTAAAGTTAGGAGTGGTAGCATACTCATGTAATTGTAGCACTATAGAGACTGAGGCAAAAGAATTTCCATCAGTTGGAGGTCAGCTTGGTAAATATACTGACTTCAAGGCCAGCTAGGATCTAAATATTTAGTTCTGTGACAGCCTGGCTTATAAAATAAGACTTTATCTTGAAACACGAAATAATGATTGTAACAACCACAAAACAAATCCTAGCAACTGACTAAGCTAACCATCATAACCACCTGTGGGGGAAGTAACCTTCTTAGTCGTTTTCTGTTATTGCTTAAAATATGTGAAAATTGTTTTTAAATTATTTTTATGTGTATAGGTGTTTTCTTGCATGTGTGTCTTTGCCCTGCATTTTAAATGGTGCCTAAAGAGTCCCTTGGAACTCAGTTTCAGATGGTTTTTAGCCACCATATGGGTTCTATGACTCAAACATGGGTCCTCTAGAAGAGCAGCTAATGCTCTTAAAAGCTTAGCCATCCTCTAGATCTTTTATACAGAGTCCCTCCCAACCATGCCAGTTTATAACCAAACATTTATTTACTTGCAAATGACATACTTTCGTTCAAAAGGTATGGTTTTTCATCACTAATCATGATTCTGTAACTTTTTTTTTTACATTTAGAAATAAAATTTATTTTATTTCATATAATATATACTGACATTGATTATGGTTTCCTCACTCTCTTTTTTTATTTTATTATTATTTTTTTTATCACTTACATTTTATTAACTCTGTATCCCAGCCATGTCCCGATCCTTCATTCCCTCCCAGTCCCTCCCTCCCTCATCTCCACCGTGCCCCTTTCCAAGTCCACTGATAGGGGGGACCTCCTCCTCATTCATCTGATCCTGTTTTATCAGGTATCTTCAGGACTGGCTGCAAAGTCCTTCTCTGAGGCCTAACAGGACTGCTCCTCCCTTCGGGGTAAGACAATTAGGAATAGTGCTTCCTCAAGACCCAGCTATACCACTGCTAGGTATATACCCAAAGTTTGTTCAAGTACACAAAAGGGATACTTGCTCAACCATGTTTATAGCAGCTTTATTTGTAATAGCCAGAACCTGGAAACAACCCAGATGTTCATCAACGGAGGAATGGGTACAGAAATTGTGGTATTTTTATACAATGTAATACTACTCAGCTATCAAAAAGGAGGAAATCATGAAATTTGCAGGCAAATGGTGGGATCTAGAAAAGATCATTCTGAGTGAAATATCCCAGAAGGAGAAAGACAAACATGGGATATACTCACTTATATAGACCTATAAGATATGATAAACATAATGAAATCTATACACCTAAAAAAAGATAATCAATTGAGCGGACATGGGGTAAGATGATCAATCCTCGTTTAGAAAGACAAATGGGATGTGCATTCAACGTATGACAGGAGTCTACTGAGCGCATCTGAAAGACTCTAACTAGCAGTGTTTTCAAAGCAAAGACTCATGGACAAACCTTTGGCAGAGTACAGGGAATCATAAGAAAGAAGGGGAGTTAGTCTGATGGGGAAAGGATAGGAGCTCCACAAGGACCAAATATATCTGGGCACAGGGTCTTTTCTGAGACTGACATTCAACCAAGGACCATGTATGGATATAACCTAGAACCTCCACTCAGATGTAGCCTGTGGTAGCTCAGTAACCAATTGGTTTCCCAAAGTGAGGGGAACAAGGACTATTTCTAACAGGAACTCAATGACTGGCTCTTTGGATTCTGTAACTTTTATTTTACACAAAATGTATTCTCCAAAGCCAACACTGTTGTGGTAAATATTGTTTCAGAAGAAACATTCCCATGCATTCTGGGCAAAGGCATCTTCATAGGAAACTGAAGTAACCCATGTCTTTGTCAAAGGAAATACTTGTTCTTTTCATGCAGTATCAAAGTCAGGCAAGACTGCACATGAACCATGAGTCCCAGTCCTCTGCAGGAAAGGCCTTTGCTTTTTGAGTTTCCTCTGGGGTCCTTTTGCTCCCTCTTCTCGTTGACAAAAATCTCAAGGACTGGCCTGTGTTTTCTCAGTACTAAATCTCTGCCAGCCCCTTCCCCAGATTCTGAAAAACTCTGTGAAAGAGTTGTCCACATTCTGTGAAGTGGTTCTCATCTTGGAAATTTCTTTGGCACCTGTGGTTGTGTTTCTGTCTTCCTACAAATGCTAGTGTTTCATTTGGCCTGGTTTGTTTGTTCTACTGTTTTGGATGTTTTCAGAGTTGTTTGTCACCATTCTTTAGTTATTCTTTTTTTAAAGTATGTGTGTGTGTGTCTGTGTGTGTATGTTGTGTACACTTGTAAACATAGGTTTATGTACCTGTGCACTCATATGGAGGCCAGAAGAGGACATCTGGTATTGTGTTCTATCACTCTCTCCCTTATTCCTTGACACAGGGTTTATCATTAAGCAAAGAACTAGGGTGGAAGCAAGGAAGCCCCAGTGACCCTCCTATTTCTTCCTGCCACATCTCTGGGATTATAGATACATCTTCATAACCACATCCAGCTTGACATGAAATTTAACCTCAGGTCACTGTGCTTCCAAAGAAAGTGCTTTTACCAACTGAGTCATCTCTCCAGTCCTATTGCTAATCTTATAAAATAAAAAAATTTTAAAAAATTGATTTTTATTTTAATATGCACTATCATATTTTATGATATTATGTTGATTATTCTCATCCAGCTAATGTTTTGGACTTGTTCTGTTTTCTGACCCCTTAATACAGAGATGTAGATTCTATTTAGTGTCCTAACATAAACATTTGCTTCAATAGGCCTCCTGTCAAACACCAGTTTCATTGTACCTTCAAATTGATGGCTACTATACAATTGCACTATATATAAGGTTATCATACTCTTTAATATTACCTGTAGGATGATATTTTGTAACCATTTGAAAGTACAGTATGTTTAGTTTAGATTATCTCATTTATTTTTTATTTGAGTGTAGTTGCTATTGGAAGGAATAAGATACTTGATAATGGATTTTTGGTACACATGTATTCAGATTATTTTAGCTTTTAAAACAGTCAAGTTTTGAAAAGGTGTGCTTCAGTCATTTAGCATGTGCTTCAGTCATCTTGTGTAATGTATGATTTACATGTCTCAATAATATGTTATCTATCCTTAAACATAATTTCAATTAATGGTATTTTGTTGGTAACCTTACAGTATGTAGCACATTTTTTATTTCATGGCTTTAATGTCTTTAGCTATTTATTTATTATTTTGAACATAATTTTTCTTCACTCAATGTATTATGATCACAGTTGCCTCTCCCCAACACCTTACAAACCCTTTACACCTCCCCACCACTCAACTCGATGCTTTCTTTCCCTCTCTCTTTAGAAAACAAATGGGAAATTTCAAAATAAATATTTTTAAATTTTAGTTTTTATTAATTACAGTTGATTCACTTGTATCCCCCTGTAGCTCCCTCTCTCCTTTCCTTCCAAACACACCCTTCCTACCCCTTCTCCACTCATGCCCCTTCCCCAGACCACTGATAGGAGAGGTCTTCCTCCCCTTCCTTCTGATCCTAGTCTATCAGATCTCATCAGGACTGTCTGCATTGTCTTCCTCTGTGGCCTACTAAGACTGTCCCCCCTTCAGGGGGAGGTGACCAAATAGCCAGCCACTGAGTTCATGTCAGAGACAGTCCGTCTTCCCATTACTATGGAACCCACTTGAACACTGAACTGCCATGGGCTACTTCTGTGCAGGGGTTCTAGGTTATCTCCATGAATGGTCCTTGGTTGGAGTATCAGTCTCAGAAAAGACACTTGTGCCCAGAATTTTTGATTCTGTTGCTCTGCTTGTGGAGTTCCTGTCCTCTCCAGCTCTTACTATTTCCCACTTCTTACATAAGATTCCATTCACTCTGCCCAACAGTTGGCCATAAGTCTCAGCATCTGTTTTGATAGTCTGCAGGGCAGAGCCTTTCAGAGGCCCTCTGTGGTAGGCTCCTGTCTTGTTTCTTGTTTTGTCCTTCTTCTAATGTCCATGCTCTTTGCCTTTCTGAATAGGGATTGAGCATCTTAGCCAGAGTCCTCCTTCTTGATTAGTTTTTTTAGGTATACATATTTTAGTATGTTAATCCCATATTATATGTCTAATATCCACTTGTAAGTGAGTATATAACCTGTGTGTCTCTCTGCTTCTGGGGTACCTCACTCAGGATGATTTTTTTTTCAGGTTCCCATCATTTACCTGCAAATTTCATGATTTCCTTGTTTTTTTTATTGCTGAGTAATATTCAATTGTGTAGATTTCTGTATCCATTCCTCAACTGAGTTGTTTCCAGCTTCTGGCTATTACAAATAAAGCTGCTACAAACATGGTTGAGCCAATGTCTTTGTTGTGTACTTGAGCCTCTTTTGGATATATGCCTAGGAGTGGTATACCTGGATCTTGAGGGAGCGCTATTCCTAATTATCTGAGAAAACGGCAGATTGATTTAAAAAAAAAGTACAAGAAACACATATAAATAAAATCCATGAAAACATAAAAATAGGAAATAAGAATCATATACAAGCAAAAGAACAGTAAATAAAACTGCCAAAATGAACTGATATGAGACAAAAATCTACAAAAATGCCATTATGTTCATTTTGTGTTTACCCTCCACTGTTGGGCATGGGGCTTACACTTAAGTGTGGTTAATGTGCTTAATGAGGCTCTTTTGGAGAAAACTGATTTTTGCAAATGGTTGTTTGAACATACATTTCACTTTCCAGTCTACTTCTCTACAATACTATGGATAATACCAACTGTTTTATATTAATATTTATATGATATGACTCTTTTAATCATGTAATTTTCAACATCTCTATGCTTTTTCATTTTAGATATGTGTAGTTCAAACAATACTATTTACAAGACATTTTTTAAATTCAGGCTCAGATCATTGCTTTTTAATTTTTATTTGTTTATTCACTTTTCAAAACCGTGACTTACACTGTAAGTTCAGGCTAGAATTATTTAATTAAGGGAACTTCAAACAAAACCTCTTGCTTCTGCTTCCTGAGTCATCAGATTACATTCACACCATGCTACATCACCAGTGTTTGTTTGTTTGTTTGTTTGTTTAAACACTAGACAAGTTAAGAACAAAAATTATAATCACAAAACTAACTGGGTTCATTTATTCAATCTTTGTGATTTCCGCCATTAGCCTCTTTTGGGTATTTCTTTTCACTCTATTCCTACTGTCTTTTAGATTGTTTATGATTCATTTCTACATTTCATCTTTCTGAGCGTTTTCTATTTGGACACTGCCCTGATGTGTGGCAGGGCATTTGCAGGCCCACACATTTGTTACTGCTTCTGTTTCTTTCCATCAAATTGTACTCACAGGCATGGGTTATGTCTGCTTGCATGGTGGTTCATATTTACACCAACTATAGGAAATAGAGGAAGTATCTGGCATCAATTCATTTGCATTCATTCAGCAGGACAATCATTCCCAACCTAGCCTTTCATTTGAAGACATGGCACAATTAAGTCTGTCAACATCTTTTCAGTGAGTAGGGAAGAGCACCGGAGATCCCATGCCTCCCTTGGGATGTATACACATTAGAAGAGGGAGAGACATTCTCTTCAGCATTTTAGTCACTGGTAAGCTGTCTATGTTTTTATTAATAACTTCTCACCCTCGCTCCTGTATGAAACTCTAATGAAGCACACACTGGATCACCAAAATAAAATAAAACAACAACAACAAAAAACAGGCTTGTAAGTAGAAGATAGGATAGTAGAAAAGAAGGAAATCGATGGAAATTACACAGTAGACAAAAGAGGAGCACGGGGTAAGTAAATGTATGCTCAAAATACACTTGATATGTGTGTGTGTGTGGAAATGTCATAATTAAGCTCTTTATGCATATTTAATATATGCTAATAAAATATTTAATCTAATTATATAGGTTAGGAAAATGTTAGCTATTTTCATGGGCTACAAAACACTCTGCACCTAATCAGTGGAGATGCTAGTGAAGAATAGGTGCATTCCATGCAAAAAACAGTGAACAGGAGCAAGATCTATACTTAAAGGCTGTGATGCTGGCAGAAGGTTGCTCTGTGTGCATTCAGAAATGGGTACTTTTCATAGTTTCTTCTCAGAGTGCTATCATAAAATATAGCAACAACAACAAAAAACTTTAGTCTGGCTCAGAGTTCAGAGGTACAGTGGATCATGGTACAGTAGTAAGCAGCTGGACACATAAAATCCACAATCAACAAACAGAGAGATAAATGCTTACTGCTGCTCATATTGCTTTCAAGTATCCTGCCCAGTGAATGGTCCTGCCTACAAATAAGATGAATCTTCCCACATAAATGAACCTAATCTAGATAATCACCCACAGATAAGAACAGTCCCACAATACTTATAACTCTCATCAAGGTGAAAATTAACACTATCACAGTTATGAGTGTAGAGGGTAGAGAAAGCATTCAAGAGGGATGTAGAAGCAGAGATCACTGAGGAGCACATGAAGGGCATTTCCTTGCATAAAACAGCAACCTGCCAACATCTTTTACCCTAAGGTGATGTTCAGGCTTCTACATGCATATGATCCACACGTGTTTGTAGTTAAAGAGACAATTCTAGTTCTCTGGAGTGAGAGAGCCCTGAGAATTGTCATTTTTATCAAGGGATAGTTCTGCTATTACTGCTGGTGGACAGGTAAAATACTGAGCATCAGTGTGATACATCTTCAGTTAGTTCTCTGAAACAGGAACCATGTTGCAGTCACTTTTAACTTCCTGAATCCTAGCATTCTGCCTGGCATGTAATAGGCTTGACATATGTTAAATAAAGACTAAAGATAAAGAAAGTTCTAGACGAAGGTTTTCTTTGCTAAGTTTTTCCCCAGCATTCTTTTTTATATAATTAATTAATTTACTTTAATCCAGAATGCAGTTTCCCCTCTCTCATTTTCTTCCAGCCTTCCTCCCTCACCTCATCTCCCCCACCTCCATCTACTTCTCCATTTCTTTTACGAAAAGGGAAGTCTCCCCATGGATATCAACCTGTTTTGGCATATCAGGTTGCTGTAGGACTGGGACCATTTTCTTCTATTGAGGCTTCACAAGCCTATCCAGTTAGGGGAAAAGGATCCAAAGGCAGGCAACAGAGTCAGAGACAGGCCCTGCTTCTGCTGTTAAGAGTCCCACATGAGGACCAAGATGTGCATCTGTTACATTATGTGCAGAGAGCCCAGGTCTATCCTGTGCATGCTCTCTGATTGGTAGTTCAGTCTCTGTGAGCCCCTATGGGTCCAGGTTAGTTGATTCTGTAGGTTTTCTTGTGGTGTCCTTGACTTCTCTGTTTCCCACAATCCTTCCCACTCTTCCACAAGATTCTCCAAGCTCCTAATGTTTGACTGTGGGTCTCTGCATATGTTCGCCATGTTTGTTCATTTATGTGTGTGTCCGGGAATGTGTCTGTATTTGTGGATATTTGTGGATTTGTGTGTGGCTGTGTGTGATGGCCAGAGATGAATATCAGGTGCTGTTCCTTGGTTTTTGAGAAGGAACTCAGAAGTTTCTCACTGTGACCTAGAGTTCACTGATTAGGCTAAGCTAACTGGCCAGTGAAACCCAACTATCTTCCTGTCTTCACCTCCCCAGCACTGACATTACCAGCAGCTGCTGCCTTGCCTGGCTTTTACATGAGTTCAAGGGACTGAACTTGGGTCCTGCTGCTTGTGTGGCAAGCATTTTACCTATGAAGTCATGTCTCCAGACCCTGAACAATCTGTTTAGAAGGGTAACAGGAAAGGGTTAAGTCAGTATCCGGAGGAAAGACAAAGTGCTAGTCTGGCAAATGTAGAGAACTGGGTTGATGAGAGGTAAATTATATGAAAACTAAATCTAAAATTTTCAATTGGAAGTCAAGAAATATGGGTAAAGACTTTGGGTAGAAGATCAGAGAGATAACAATGAATTCCAAAGATGACTTTGTAAATTAAAACATAAAACCTAGGCACTTTTTCTACAAATACCTGCAACAATTACCTATCAGATACTAATATTCTCAATTACAGATTTTCTGTAAGGCATGCACTCATTCATTCAACATATATATGTGTATATATATATACAATGTGTATATATATAAATATATATATATATGCATATAATGTATAGCCAGGTCTTTACCTCCAGGGTTGATTTAAAGATGCTGTAGCCCAAGACTTTTTCATTTCATTTGTAGAACCTCTCTTCTACATTATATATAAAAAAATTAAAATGACCCACATACCTCAGGAAACATAATTCATTACTGAAAAACACATAGCCAAGATTTTATAATTATAGTTTACAATAATTGGGTACAAGTAACTTTTGATTTATGAATTGTTTATAATTTCTCAGCAGCCAACATGCATACACACCCTCACTAACAAACTGAGAAAATATAACCTACAGATGTTTGTTTTTAAATGTAATGAAATGTTTCCCAATCCTAAACATATTAATTATTGAAACTGACAAAGTTGGAATTTAATTAAACATTTGTTGATTTCTGTTTTACATATTTCCCTTTGTATTTTTTGATTCTTTTTTTAAATTTAACTTTATTTTATTAATTACACTTTATTCACTTTGTTTCCCTCCATAGGCCTCTCCCTCCTCCCCTCCCAGTCCCACCTTCCCTCCCCCTTCTTCATGCATGCCCCTCCCCAAGTCCACTGGTCCTCCTCTCCTTCCTTCTGATCCTAGTCTATCTGATCACATCAGGAGTGGCTGCATTGTCTTCTTCTGTGGCCTGGTAAGGCTGCTCTCCCCTCAGGGGGAGGTGATAAAAGAGCAGGCCAATCAGTTCATGTCAGAAGCAGTCCCTGTTCTCATTACTATGCAACCCTCTTGGATACTAAACTGCCATGGGCTACATCTATGCAGGGGTTCTAGGTTATCTCCATGCATGGTACTTGGTTGGAGTATGAATCTCTGGGAAGACCCCTATGCTCAAATTTTCTGGTTCTGTTGCTTTCCTTGTGGAGTTCATCCTCTCCAGATCTATTTCTTGATCCATGAATTTTATTTGAAATCTCAATTATTTTATGTCCTCCGAAAGACCCTAAAGCCTTGATCAGACACATTGACTAGACTTAATGAATTAATTGACAATACACTATTTCCCCTCCTAATCCTGTTTTGAGAATTAACCAATAATTTTTAAAAAATTTGAAGCAATCAGCAAGGAAGATATCTACATTATACAAGAAGAAATCAACAAACCCAGTAATTTACTAATGGAAAAACGTGCTACTTTGAGTCCATAACATGACAGTATTTCTCATCTCTAGTGGTGATACCCTACTTTACCTGAAAATCATCTCTGTAACATTAGACACTAAATCACAGTAATTTTTTTTTCTTTTGGTACTTTGTTTTGTCATTTTCTTTTCTTCTGAGACAGTGACTTATTCCTAGACTAGTCTCAAATTTGTGGACTTAATTGATCCACCTGCTTCTGCTTTTCAAGTAAGTTGGAAAATAGGAACACACCACTACAAATTTATTTAATTTCCTTTGAAATAGAATCGTGCTTTACAGAAGCCTTTCAGTATCATGAGGTCTCATTTATTGATTGTTGCTCTTAGAGCCTGTGCTGTTGGTGTTCTATTCAGGAAGGTGTCTCCTATACCAATGAATTCTAGGGTCTTCCCCACTTTTTCTTCTAACCGATTTAGAGTATCTGGTTTTATGTTGAGGTCTTTGATCCACTTGGACTTTAGTTTTGTGCAGGGTGATAAATATGGATCTATTTTCATTTTTCTGCTTGTAGATGTCCAGTTGGACCAACACCATTTGTTGAAGGTGCTGTCTTTTTTCCATTGAATGGTTTTGGCTTCTTTGTCAAAAATCAAATATTCATAGGTGTGTGGGTTTATTTCTGGGTCTTCTATTCGGTTCCATTGATCCTCCTTTATGTTTCTATGCCAATACCATGCAGTTTTTATTACTATTGCTCTGTAATACAGCTTGAGATCGGGGATGGAGATACCTCCAGATGATCTGTTGTTGTACAGGATCGTTTTGGAGATTCTGAGTTTTTTGTTTCTCTATATGAAGCTGAGAATCTTTCTTTCAAGGTCTGTAAAGAACTGAGTTCATATTTTGATAAGAATTGTGTTGAATCTGTAGATTACTTCCCGAGGTTAGATGATCAATTGTCACTTAGAAAGACAAATGGGATGTGCATTTGACATAGGAGAAAACAAGTAACAGGACAGGAGCCTACCGCAGAGGGCCTCTGAAAGACTCTACCTAGCAGTGTATCAAAGCAGATACTAAGACTCATAACCAAACCTTTGGCAGCGTGCAGGGAATCACATGAAAGAAGGGGGAGTTAGTATGACGTGGAAAAGAAAGGAGTTCTACAAGGACCAAATATATCTGGGCACAGGGGTCTTTTCTAAGACTGACACTCAACCAAGGACCATGTATGGATATAACCTAGAACCTCTGCTTGGATGTAGTCCGTGGTAGCTCAGTAACCAATTGGTTTCCCATAGTAAGGGAACAGGGACTATTTCTGACAGGAACTCAATGGCAGGCTCTTTGACCTCCCTACCCCCCAAGGGAGGAGCTGTCCTGCTAGGCCACAGAGGAGGACTTTGCAGCCAGTCCTGAAGATACCTGATAAAACAGGGTCAGATGAAAAGGGAGGAGGTCCTCCCCAATCAGTGGACTTGGAAAGGGGCAGGGAGGAGATGAGGGAAGGAAGGTGGGATTGGGAGGGAATGAGGGAGCAGGATACAGCTGGGATACCAAGTTAATAAAATGTAACTAATAATAAAGATAAATAAGTAAATAAATAAACAAACATGCTGTGTAGCCTTAGAGTCGCGGCTGCCCTGGAACTTACTATGTAGACCAGGCTGGCCTCAAATTTTCAGAGATCCACCTGCCTTTGCTTCCTCAGTCCTGGGATTAAAGGCTATGTTTTGTTCAGTAATTAATTACGTTTCCTGAGGGATGTGGATTGTTTTAATTTTTTATATATAACGTAGAAGAGAGGTTCTACAAATGAAAAAGACTTGGGCTACAGCATATTTAAATAAACCCTGGAGGTAAAGACCTGGCAATACGTAAAAATACATGTTGAGTGAATGAGCATTCAGGTGGTACCATTTTCTTTTTTTTAATTTTATTTTATTTTATTAATTACACTTTATTCACTTTGTTTCCCTCCATAGGCCCCTCCCTCCTCCCCTCCCAGTCCCAACCTCCCCTCCCCCTTCTTCACACATGCCCCTCTCCAAGTCCACTGATAGGGGAGGTCCTCCTCTCCTTCCTTCTGATCTTAGTCTATCAGATCTCATCAGGAGTGGCTGCATTGTCATGTTCTGTGGCCTGGTAAGGTTGCTCTAACTTCAGGGAGAGGTGATCAAAGAGCAGGCCTATCAGATTGTGTCTGAGGCAGTCCCTCTTCCCATTACTATGTCACCCACTTGGACACTAAACTGCCATGTGCTACATCTGTGCAGGGGTTCTAGGTTATCTCCATGCATGGTACTTGGTTGGAGTATGAGTCTCTGGGAAGACTCCTGTGTTCAAATTTTCTGGTTCTGTTGCTCTCCTTGTGGGGTTTCTGTCCTCTCCAGATCTTACTATTTCCCACTTCTTACAGAAGATTCCATGCACTCTGCCCAAGTATCTAAATTAATTGGAAATAAGAATCTTGTACAATCTTCAACTTCAACACCATTCAGGAAACTCAAGCTGGGATAGCTATCCTCTATTCAAGAGGAGGATGCTGACACCTGCTTGGCATCTGGTGCAGACCCACTTGTTTACATCATAACATAGAAGAGAGTAGCACATGATGAGACAGGACAATCATGCGAGAAGGAACCCTCTTTGGTAAAAAGGCTACTGCTATAATCGCCTGTACATAAATACAGGAATACTTACCCCACTAATAAGAGCAGAGCCCTCAAAAACTAGTTACCTGCAAAAAGTCCCAACTATCAACACTTTATTTTGGTCTAAGTTACCAGAACATAAAATTTAGATGGCATATTTAACCTACAGCAAATTTCACATATACTCTCAAATAACTGAAACCTGATTTTGTTCTTCAACTCTAATTTGACTCTGGTGTAAGAATACTTCCACAAACTTTCAACTTTCTTACAAGAAGACATGCTCATCTGTTTCCTTTCAAGATAGTTCCTTGTGCAATAATTATATTAAACTTCTCATTTATTTGCTATTAAACATTTTGTAAGATTGTGAATTCTTAAAATAGAAACTAGAGTTATTTTTGCTAAAATAATTCCTCCTTAGAATGCCCATTTCAAAAGTCTATTTTAGGCATGGCTTTTGAACTTAATTTTGATCTGTGTTTACTGTATCACTGGTCTTCTATTTATAACCAGGGGATTAGCATTGCCATGTTCCCTTTGACCTACTATGTTTGACATCTAATTCCTTCACTGAGGTGTAATTTAAATGTAAATTAAAGTATTTAATTTAGGAGACTGAACTACTTAAGTGGTGTGATCTGTACTTACTGTGAATGTAAACATTCTATTAAGGAATTAAAAGCTGACTATATTAACTGACAATTATATTTTTGTGAGGTGATGAAATATTGTTTAATACTTTGAGTAATGTCTTGTGTGGCATAAAATTTTTTGTTTGACACAAAAACCATGAAAAGCAACAGATCCATTTGAGTAGAAAGTAAATATTCAAAGGGTTAGTAAGTATTTGAGTATATGTGAAAGGGGTAAAAAGAGCTTTGGGTGTAGCTCAGTTTGTAGAGTACTTTCCTCACATGCGCGGCACTGTAGGTTCAATCTCCAGTACTACATAAACTGAATATAATGGCATAGCCCTGTAATGCCAGCACTCTGAAAGTGGAGAAAGGAGGTTCAGAAATTCAAGGTCATGTTTTTCTTTAGAAGTTCAAAATCATCCCTGTTTATTCCCAGCCTGGGATACATAAGAGGTGGGGAAAAGAGAGAAGGCAAGGAGGAAGGGAAGAAGGGAGGGGGAAGAGAGGAAAAGAGTAAGACTCATAAACATAGCAGACCCTGCTGTTGTCTATTCAGTATGTATTCTTCACCTTGACCATTAGAAACCAAGATGATAAGGGCATAGTTGTGCAAATGTCCTTATTTGAATAATGGGGAATCTTTTGTGTATATGCCTAGGAGTGGTATAGCTGGATCTTGACGTAGCACTATTCCCAATTTTCTGAGAAAGCACCAGATTGATTTCCGAAGTGGTTGTACAAAGTGACATTCCCACCAGCAATGGAGGAGGGTTCCCTTTTCTCCACATCCTCTGCAGCATGCATCATCCCTTGAGGTTTTGATCTAAGCCATTCTGATGGGTGTGAGGTGAAATTTCAGGATTATTTGGTTTGTATTTCCCAAATGACTAAGGATGATGCACCATTCAATAAGGACATTTGCTCATCTATGTTCATAGCAGCTTTATTTGTAATAGCCAGAATCCAGAAACAACCTAGATGTCCCTCAACAAAGGAATGGATATAGAAAGTGTGGTACATTTACACAATGGAATACTACTCAACAATTAAAAATAAGGAAATAACGAAATTTGCAGGCAAATGGTGGGAACTAGAAAAGATCATCCTGAGTGAGGTAACCCAGAAACAGAAAGACACATATGATATATTCTCACTTACAAATGGATATTAGCCATATAATATAAGATAAACATACTAAAATCTATAGTCCTAAAGAAGCTAAACAACAAGGAGGACTCTAAGGAAGATGCTTAATCCTCATTCAGAAAAGGAAAGAGGATAGACATCACAAGTAAGAGAAGACAAGAAACAGTACAGGAGCCTTCCACAGACGACCTCCAAAAGCCACCAGGGTATCGAAGGAGATACTGAGACTCATAGCCAAACTTTGGGCAGAGTGCCAGAATCCTTATGGAAGAAAAGGGAGATAGAAAGACCTGGAGGGGAGAGGAACTCCACAAGGAGAACAATAGATCCAAAATACCTTGGCCGAGGGGGGCCAGCAGAGACCAATACTCCATCTAAGGACCATGAATGGAGAGAACCTAGACCCCCTGTTTATAAAAAGCCCATTGGCTGCTCACTTTACAAGTGGGTTCCCTGATAATGAGAATAGGGACTGTCTCTGACATGAACTCAGTGGCTGGTTCTTTGACCACCTCCTCCTGAGGTGGGGGGGCAGCCTTGCCAGGCCACTGGGGAGGACAATGCACTGTAGGCAGCTTTCAGCTACCATGTATATCATTTTGTTGAAACATCAGATATGATTAAGCTCATACTTTGTCATTCATCCAAATGATATAGTTGAGGAAATAAGACTTTAAGAAAGGAAGTTTCCCCAAAGACATTCATTCTGAGCTGATTTTTAACCTACTTTTCTTGTCAATGTCCAAGCCTATGTCTTGTGAAGTTTTTCTTGTGTTTCATCTTTCTTTCTTTCTTTCTTTCTTTCTTTCTTTCTTTCTTTCTTTCTTTCTTTCTTTCTTTCTTTCTTTCTTTCTTTCTTTCTTTCTTTCTCCCTTCCTTCCTTCCTTTCTTTCTCCCTGTGTGTGCACATAAGCATGTGGGTGCACTCATACATTTGTATGGAGATCAGAGGACAACCTTCAGGAGTTAGTTTGAGTCTCTCCTTCTACTATGCAGGTCCAGGGACTAAACTCAAGTCATCAAGCTTTGTATCCACTGAACCATCTGACAGGTGTGGAAATCTCACTTCCTTCTTCTATACTACATTTGTTCTCTGGCTCTAGATCTTGAAAAGAAGTGAAAAGAATTGTGAAGGGAGGGAAGGTACTCTGATAGTGAAGAATAAATGGAATGAACTGCCTAGGTCTGAGACTCTGGGCAAAATTAAGATTAGAGAGAACAAAGGCTTCTTCAGTAGAAGAGCATGTAATGGAAATACATGTAGAAAAATGACGTCTACATTTTACAGCAAATTACAGGCACGCCCATAATTTAGATGCACACTAAAGCTAGTATATATAAAGAAGCCATCAACATTATGAAATCAGTGTGCTTCCACAAACAGCTGGAATACTCAGCTCACACAATTGTTTTCTGAGATAAAGTTCAGGAGATTAATGTCTTATCTCCAGCACTCATTTTTGTTCTCATTCACAGACCGTTCTAATGACTGTGTTGTTGGCTTAACATCACATATTAACATCATAGATTTGCCAGGGGCAAATCTGAACTGCTTAAAACAGTACTGAATCACATAACCTATGAAAGTACAAACCCAAATGGACAAGCATGAGGGAGGTAGTTGTTTGTACTTTATTTAGGAACAGTTAAGCTCTGGAAATATGACCATGACAGAATATTCAGGTCTGAATGTAGCAGACAGTGGGTTATACTGTGTGGTTCGGGGATAGGTGTCCTGGGGTTTTAAATTGCTGTGAAGAGACACCATGACCAAGGCAACACATATAAAGGGAAACATTTAGTTGGGGCTGGCTTATAGTTCAGAGGTTTAATCCACTGTCATTTCTGCCAGGAAACATGCTAGCATGCAGGCAGACAGGGTACTGGAGAAGGAGCTCAGAGTTCTATATGTGGAACCTCGGGCACCAGAGAGAGCAGCACTGGGCCATTTTCATTCAAATCACCACAATAGGTCTACCATGGGCCTCTTTGTTCTGAGAGGCCTAGTTCCTTCAGCAGCTTTGATAGTAATTCAAAAGCAACAACCAACCAACAAACAAAGCAAAAAACAATACAAAGTGAGCCACCAAGATGGCTTATTGAGCACCAAACCTGACCACCTGAGTTCAATACCCAGGACCCACATGATGCATGGAGATAACTGGTACACTCAAGCTACTCAGACTTCTGATATAATATAAGCTAATATATGCTCTCCACCCTCACATACACAAAAAATAAAAATGAAAGAGAAAAGAGAGAGAAAAAAAGAAAAAATCTCTTTCTGATGTTCTTCACTAGACAGAGACTAACTTGATCTACACTACTTTTGTATTTGTATCAAAATTTACTCATAAAATATATCAGAAGGTAATAGGAACTCTGAACCCCACCAACATGACAATTTACATCCTCATCAAAAAGTTTTTGTCAGTATTCAAAGACATAAATATACTAAGTACCCTGGTTTGATTGATATCCAGTATATACCTGCATCAAGTAATGATACCATGACCTATACATTTACACATATTACATTTACATATTAGAGTATATGTTGAAACAGAGTCTTGAATTCCAGACTGCCCTGAATTCACCATGTAGCTGAGATGACCCTGACTGTCTGCTGGGATTGAAAACTTTTATCACGACAATGCGTGGTATGTGTTGCTGCGGATAAAACCCAGGGTTTTGTGTATGCTAAGCAAACTCTCAACTAGTTAAACTACAACTCCAGCTCCTATAACTGAAAATCTCTATCCTTAGAGACTCTCCTAATTAGCTTATGAAAACAAACTCGAGGAACTGTCTCAAGAAAAGCTTCACTCAGTAAATGTTTAATAAAAAAAAAATGTTTAATAAACTAAGGAGAAAAGGCCAGGAGACTGCTTTTTCTCATTGTGTATGGGTGTTTATTAAGCAAAGATAAATGTGACTTCCTATGGCATTGTTTTGATAGTGTTAGTTCCTTGCTTTATTAAAGAGAGAATGCATTTATAAGTTGTCCCAGCCTTCAGCCACCCTCTTTCTTACCACCTTGTTCTATCATTTTCACCGTGATTGTCATTATCTATAATGATCTTGTTCAATTGTTTGTGCCTTGCTCCTTGTTTCTGTCAGTTCCTGGGAGTAGATGCAGCACCTCCATAAACATATAGTGAATGAGCAGATTCTTCAGTGTAAAGAAAGAAAGTTCCAAATTTGTACTTATTCTCCTATTGACTAAGTGGCATGGACTGACCTCAGCCTTATTTTTCCAGGCTTTCTAGCCCACTCCCTTAAGTATCCACCTCCTTATCATTGCCTTGCAAATAGGAGGACCATCTCACCATCACCACAGCTTGTTTTTTAGTATATCCATGCCCAATAGTGTCTTCCCCTCTGGCCATCTACCACCCTACACGGCCTATTGATATCTCTCCTTTTTGGTATATGGTATGTGGTATATGGTAACCATGGTATATGGCTACCCTATGTGTTATGTATCATGAACATTCTGCCTACATTCTTTTTCTCTTCTCACATAATATTTTTAAATTTGTATTTTTATATCTTACTGTTTTGTATACTGTGTGTGTGGTGGGTGTAGTGATTCCCAATGCCTGCATTGGTACCATTACCTACATAGGCTTATATATTTGAACACTCAATCCCCAATTGGTGGCACAGTTTGGGGAGGCTTAGGAGATATGGCCTATTTGGTGGAGGCATGTCACTGTACATCAGCTTTGAGAGTTAAAAGCCTCACACCATTTCCAGTTTGTTCTCTCTGCTTCATGCTTATGGCTCAAGATAAGAGATCTCAGCATGCAGTTCTTGCTATCATGCTTTCTACTTACTGTCATGCTGTTCCACCATCATGGACTCTAACCTTCTGGAACCATATAAATATTGTCTTTTTGTCCATAAATTGCCTTGGTGTGATGGCTATTTTTGGTTGTCAACTTGACTACATCTGGAATTAACTAAAACCCAAAAATGGGGAACATATCTGTGAGGGATTTTTGCTTAAATTAAGCAGGATGACCCACTTCTAATCCAGATCTTTGAGGTAGGAAGACTTTCCTTTAATCTGGAACTTGAGGAAGGAAGACTCACTTTTAATCCAGGTATTTTGACCTGGGAGACCCTACCTCTAACAAGGGCCATGGCTTCTTCTGGAAGCCTTAAGGACATAGAAGAAGAAAGCTTTTGCTCTTTGTCTGTTTGCCCTCACCTTCCTAGCAAGTCCACTCCTTCACTGGCATTAGAACTTACTTCTTCTGGACTCCAGTGAGTACAGAAGGCCAGTTGAGACATCCAGGCTCATGGATGGAACAACTACTGGATTCTTAGACCTTCCATCCATAGGCAGTTATTGTTGGATTAGCTGAAACACAATATGTTTGGTGATTCTATGTATAAAACTTTTGAGAGTTTGTGGAATAATAAGGAAAATCTTGATGCTTATTGATTGCTCTTAGCATCTCTGAATAAATTGACAAAGAAAAAGAATGATCTCTGTAATAAAATCAACTAACTTCTAACATCTCAAAATACAGTGAAGGACAACAATGAACTTATTGTGGTGGTTTGAATAAAAATGGCCTGTATAGACCCATAGGGAATGGCACGTAGCACTATTAGGAGGTGGGGCCTTATTAGAGTAGGTGTGGCTTTGTTGGAGGTGGTATGTCAGTAGAGGGTGGGCCTTCAGGTCTCAAAAGCCTAAGCCTGGCCAATGTGTCACTGTCAATTCCTATTGCCTGTGGATCTAGATGTAGAAGTCTCAGCTACCTCCCTAGCATTATCTCTGCTTCTATGCCACCATGCATCTCACCATGATGATAATAACCTAAACCTCTGAACTATAAGCCATTCCCAGTTAAATTTTTTTCTTTATAAAAGTTGCTGTAATCATGGTGTCTTTTCACAGCAAGAAAATCCTTAATAAGACAGTGATTAAAACAGAATAGACATCAGAAGTAGGAGAAGACAGGAAAGAGGACACAAGCCTTCTACAGACGGCCTCTCAAAGACTCTACCCAGCAAAGCATCAAAACAGATGCTGAGGTTCATAGCCAAGCTTTGGGCAGAATGCAGGGAATCTTATGGAAGAAGGTGAGATAGAAAGACCTGGAGGGGACAGGAGCTCTACAAGAATACCAACACAGCCAAGATACTCAGCCCAAAGACTTCTGCAAAGACTGATGGCTCAGCCAAGGACCACATATGGAGAGGACCTAGGCCCACTGTTAAGGTATAACCCATGGGCAGCTCAGTGTCCAAGTGGATTCCTTAGTAGTGGGAGCAGGGTAGTCACTGGCATGAACTCAGTTGCTTGCTCTTTATTCAACTCCCCCTATTAAGTCCTATCTTTGGACTTAATAGGCCACCACAGAGAAAGAGGATACAGACAATTCCGATGAGACCTGATAGGCTAGGGTCAGATAGTAGGGGAGGAGGACCTCCCCTATCAGTGCACTAGGGGAGGAATATAGGGGGAGAGAAGAAGGAAAAAGGGTGAGAACTGGAGGAGATGAGAGAAGGGGCTGCAGCCTGGATACAAAGTGAATAAATTGTAATAAATAATAATAATAAAGAAAAATGGAAAAAATAAAACTAACCATCTCCATATGCGCATAAACAGTCTAAAGCAGTTGTTCTCAACCTTTCAACTCTGTGACCCTTTAATATAATTCTTCATTTGTGGTGACCCCCCCACCACAAAATCATTTTTATTGCTACTTCATAACTATAATTTTGCTATTGTTGTGAGTTGTAATGCAAATATTTGTGTTTTCCAATGGTCTTAGGTGACCCGTGTAGAAAGGTCATTTGATCTGCCAAAGGGGTTGTGACCTCGAGGTTGAGAACCACCAGTCTAAATGTTTCTAAGTGTGCTATGGATGAGAATTTTCTAGCAGATCCAGAGCTCAAGTTACAGACAATCAAACCGAAGCCCTCATTATAAAGTTGGCTAAATTACAGCAAAAATTTAAGTCTCAGCCTGAAAGGTGTCAGTGGTTAAAGTCAGTGCATTAATTAATTGGTAAAGAGTGAGATACTATAATTTGGATTGACCATGTGTGGGAAGACCCTATTGAATCTGAGAACTTTGAATCCTGAGATTCTGAAGGGTCTCACCTGAGGAAATAGTCTCTCCATGCTCAACAAAAGATGTACTCACACTCCCAAACCCTGAAATATTGCCCTTTTTATCCCTGACTGAGTAAATTAATCCTTCATTGTCTGCTAAAGCAGCAGTGACTTTCTCTGAAGCAGATGTCAAGCCAGACAGTATTGATGTCCTTCACAGCCCACCAACTGTTACCTCTAGACCTGTAACTAAACTTAACGCTAAGCAAGCTCCTAGAGGGGAGATAGAAAGTACAGTCCATGAGGAGTCATACTACACTATTAAAGAGCTTCATGAATTTGCTAATTCATTCAAGCACAAGTCTGGGCAACGCATGTGGGAATAGATTTTAAGGGTGTGGGACAATGGTGGAAGAAACATAAAGCTGGATCAGGCTGAGTTCATTGATATGAGCCCTCTGAGTGGAGATGCAATGCTTAATACATACACTCACACAATTTAAAAACGGTGTCACAGTTTGCTTGAATGGTTGGCTAAAACATATGTTAAAAGCTGGCCTACTGAAAAAGGGTTGGACATGCCAGATATGCCTTGGCTTAGTGTTGATGAAGGGACTTTAATGCTAAAGGAAATTGCAATGCTAGAGTGTGTACACTGAGTAAAACCTAATCCTCCACAATGGGAAGGCCCAGAAGATAGGCCCTTCCCTAATCCCAGTCAACACAAAATGGTGAGAAGGGAACTAGCAGATTTGAAGAGTTTGATGTCTTCCTTTTTCTTTTGCCAGATGTTAGGTTTGGAGACTTTGCTGCTTGGCTGAATGTATTAAATGCAATGGGTTTAATTGGGCATCAGAGTGGAAGGGGCCAGGTGGTAGCACTGAATTGCCAAAGGCATGATGATTGTGCTTATGGTGCTGGGCAGTATAAACAAAGCAATGTCCATAAATGGCCTGAACCATAATTGTCAGCAAAGGAAAGATGAATTTTATTGGTGGGATATCTCGTATGGACTTTTGGTACTGGCTAATCAACCATGGTGTTTTCAGGCATGAAATATTAAGAAGCCTACTTAATTTCTGTTTAATCCGTATAAGCAGAAAAAATCTCAAAAAAATGAAAGAAAGGCTACATTGAATCGTGATTAACAGGAATCTCAACTCATGATCAATTTCCAGAGTTGAGCCAACTTGCAAACCCAGAACTCCTTGAATGAAAGGTCAGCTGAATTCCCTGAAGAAGGACTTTGATAAAATACCTAAAAGTTTTACTGTTAGCCTTTCTCTAGAGCATCTCCAGAGGACCTAAGGCCTTTTATAAGAGCAACTGCACACTGGGAGAAAATAATCAATCAAACTTTCTGGGCTCTTTTGGATAGTGGTTCTGAATTGGTGCTGATTGCAAGAGATCCCAAGAAACACTGTGGCTATCCAGTAAAAGTGTGAAGGTCAGGCAATTTATGGAGTTTGGCTGAAGTCTGACTCAGTAGGTCCAGTGGGTCTCTGAACTCATCCTGTGGTTATTTCTCCAGTCTCAGAATGTAAGATTGGAATAGATATACTTAGAAGTTGGCAGAAAAACACTTAAAGAAATGCTCATCCTCATTAACCATCAGGGAAATGCAAATCAAAACGACCCTGAGATATCACCTTACACCCATCAGAATGGCCAAGATGAAAAACTCAATCGATAACACATGCTGGAGAGGTTGTGGAGAAAGGGGAACCCTCCTCCACTGCTGGTGGGAATGTAAACTGGTACAACCACTCTGGAAAGCTATCTGGCGCTTTCTAAGACAAATAGGAATAGTGCTTCCTCCAGACCCAGCTATACCACTGCTAGGTATATACCCAAAGTTTGTTCAAGTACACAAAAAGGACACTTGCTCAACCATGTTTATAGCAGCTCTATTTGTAATAGCCAGAAACTGGAAACAACCCAGATGTCCATCAACGGAGGAATGGGTACAGAAATTATGGTATTTTTATACAATGTAATACTACTCAGCTATCAAAAAGGAGGAAATCATGAAATTTGCAGGCAAATGGTGGGATCTAGAAAAGATCATTCTGAGTGAAATATCCCAGAAGGAGAAAGACAAACATGGGATATACTCACTTATATAGACCTATAAGATATGATAAACATAATGAAATCTATACACCTAAAAAAGATAATCAATTGAGCGGACATGGGGTAAGATGATCAATCCTCATTTAGAAAGACAGATGGGATGTGCATTGAATGTATGACAGGAGTCTACTGAGCGCATCTGAAATACTCTAACTAGCAGTGTTTTCAAAGCAAAGACTCATGACCAAACCTTTGGCAGAGTACAGGGAATCATAAGAAAGAAGGGGAGTTAGTCTGATGGGGAAAGGATAGGAGCTCCACAAGGACCAAATATATCTGGGTACAGGGTCTTTTCTGAGACTGACATTCAACCAAGGACCATGTATGGATATAACCTAGAACCTCCACTCAGATGTAGCCTGTGGTAGCTCAGTAACCAATTGGTTTCCCAAAGTGAGGGGAACAGGGACTATTTCTAACAGGAACTCAATGACTGGCTCTTTGGTCTCCCCACCCCCGAAGGGAGGAGCAGTCCTGTTAGGCCACAGAGGAGGGCTTTGCAGCCAGTCCTGAAGATACCTGATAAAACAGGATCAGATGAATGGGGAGGAGGTCCCCCCCATCAGTGGACTTGGAAAGGGGCATGGTGGAGATGAGGGAGGGAGGGAGAAACTGGGAGGGAATGAGGGATGGGGACATGGCTGGGATACAGAGTTAATAAAATGTAACTGATAAAAAATAAATAAATAAATAAAAAGAAGTTGGCAGAATTCTCACATTGGTTCCCTGACAGTGAGAGCTATTATATTTGGAAAAGCTAAATGGAAGCCTTTAGAGTTGCCTCTGCCAAGGAAAGTAATAAACCAAAACCAGTAAAGTATCCCTGGAGGAACTGCAGAGATTAGTACCACTGTAAATGAAAGATGCAGAGTTGGTGGTTCCCAGCACATCTCCCTTTAACTCCCCTATTTGGCCAATGCAGAAGACAGGTAAATTATGGAGAATGATAGCTGACTATCAAAGATTCAGTGAGGTAGGGACTATAACTACAGCTGCTCTACCAAATTGTAATGTCCTTACTTGAGCAAATTAACACATTTCCTGTTTCATGGTATGAAGCTACTGGTCTAGCAAATACCCTTTTCTTGGTATCTGTCCATAAGGACCACCAGAAGCAATTTGCCTTTAGTTGGCAAACCAACAGTATACCTTTACAATTTATCTCAATGATGTAACTCTCTAGCCTTGTGTCATAACTTAGAAGGGATCCATTCCTCTGTCTCTTCCTCAAAGTATCACATTAGTGAACTATATTTACAGCATTAAGCTGATTGGACCAAGTGAGCAGGAGGTAGCAACCACTTTGAACTTACTGGAAACAGAGGATGGGAAAGAAACCTAACCAAATTCGAGGGCCTCTCTACCTCAGTGGAATTCTTAGGCATCCCAGTAGTGTGGGGCATGCAGAAATATTCCTTCTAAGGTCAAGGACAAATTATTGCACCTGGCCCCTCCCACCACCAAGAAAGAAACACAACATTTAGCAGGCCTTTGTGGATTATGAAGACAGAAAATTTCTCATTTAGATGTGTTACTCTTGTGCATATACCAACTGGACTCAGAAGGCTGCTAGCTTTGTGTGGGGTCAGTAACAGGAGAAGGATCTTCAACAGATCCTGGCTGCAGTGCAGGCTGCTCTACCACTTGAACCATATGATTGGTCAGACCTGATGCTACTTGAGATGGCAGTGGCAGATAGGGATGCTGCTTGGATCTTCTGGCAGCCCCCTACAAGTTAGTCAAGGAGGAGATCTTTGTGATTTTGGAGCAAGGCTCCATCATCTGCAGACAGTTATTCTCTCTTTGAAAGACGTTTCTTGGCTGGCTATTGGGCCTTAATGTAAACTGACTGTTTGACAATGGGCCACCAAGTTACCATGTGAGCAGAGCTGTCCATTTTGAGTTGGGTGTTATCTGACCCACCAAGTCCTAAAGTAAGCTGTGCACAGCCACAACCCATTATGAAATGGAAATCTTATATACATGATTGGTCCTGAGCATGTCCTGAAGGCACAAACAAGCTATATGAAGAAGTTGCCCAAATGACTATGGTTTCTACTCCTGTTACAATGCTGTCTGCTGTCAATTGTGTGTTTCCCATATCAGTTGACTGAGGAAGAGAAGACAGGGACTCAACTTACTGATATTTCTGTACATTATGTAGACACAAGTCAGTAGACAGCTGCAATATTATAACCTCTTTCTGGAACAACCCTGGTGAAAAGCACAAGTGAAGGGAAATTTTCACAGCAGGCAGAACTTTGAGCCATACAGATGGTATTGGTTTGTTTGGAAGAAATGGCCAGATGTGCGATTGTTCACTGATTCATGAGCTGTTGTGGTTCCAGCCTCTGCTTCCTCCCTCAGGGCCTCCAGGACAGGGTGGAGCTGGAATGAAGGAGCCCTTGAGATCCAGATCTGGAGAGGAGTGATGTGGAGAGAAGTCCTTCTCTGTGTAATTATTCCCTTCGGAGTGTTCAGGCATTTGAGCATGCAGGCACTGGATGAAGGAATGAAACTTAGCCGTGCAAAGCATGTCCGAGGGTCCCATTCCAGTGGAAAATGCACAAAGAGAGAAAGCCTTCTCTGAAGCAGCTCTTAAAAGAGTCTTTTAGCTCAGAGCCCTCCCAGTGAAACAGCAACTCCTAGATGGTGAAACTGCTGTATCCCCTTATTGGTGAACAAGGGTTATATGAACCTTGGGGAGTGGGAAGGGACTTTCAGAGTGAGTGCATTTCATTGGCTAGGAATAAGATCCTAGTGATGCTTAATTTACATGGAAAGGAATTCCAAGTGCCCAGAGTAATGAGATTACTCTGAGAATTTCAGAGGTAGGGGGTCAAGACTACTTGTGTCAGGGCATGCTGGCCCAGAACAGGAAAGGAATGATCTTTACTCTTGCTGATTTCAAGAATGAGATTTCCAGGGTATGGATACATCTCCAACTCGACTTCACTGCATGTCACATTCTCTGTTTGCACTATCCACATGTAACACAGGCTGTAGCCAGTGGATAGGGTGATGGTCCAGGACTTGGAAAGAGCATGATCAGAAAATTGGTGAGAAAGACATCTGGTGAAGAAGTACTGAGAGGACTTAATTCCAAGGGGCTACCTGATTCTTATCAGAGTCATGTAGCCTCCATGGACACTAGCTAATCCCAATTGAGGTCCAACAGCTGAGGGGTCTGTCGCCTACTGTCTTACCATTCTAGACAGCCCTAATCTATTCTGATTGGGTCTAGTTGATATTTGAATAACCTGGAGCAGATTTAGTGTCTGTCTGTTTGGTTAATCTGATGCCATGACAGGCTTTTTTTCTCCACTTTGTCTGACTAGGCCTGAATATCTGTTTCTTGGATTTCAAACAAAATTCCTGGAAAAGCCACAACTCAAGGACAACCAATCAGCTTACAGGTCAAGTTGACCAAAAGCTATGCTTATGAATACATGGCCTTGTTGTTCCCAAAGTAAAGCACAGCTCCAACCAATCAAACTCAAAGACAACACGTGAGTAAAAGGCAAACATGAATGAGTCAACAAAGTCCCCAGTAACTAGGGAAAGTCCCTAAGCAGTCAGCCAATCCTAAATCCCCTTGTAGTCCTTATGTCATTTCCGATCAACAGTTTAGGAGTACTCAAAGCCCCTAATTATCTGTAAATTAAGCCTATGAACTCACTTCTGGGTTGCCATTTTGCTCTAATGGTAATCCCAGCATGCTGGTAACTTCTGCAAAATAAACTATCTTTGTTCTTGCATACTACCTGAGTCTGGGGACTTTCCTCAAAGATTCTCTGACCATAACATTTGGGGGCTCTTCCTGGATCGCAAGGACCTCTTACCCAAGGTAGTAGAGTGTTTGAGGGGACCCTTTTTCCTCCCCAACTGATTGGCAAGTTTTTGGGCATGCTGTCTGTCTTTTCTCATGTCTTTGTGTTTCTGTCTGGGAAGTCGCTCAAGTGCAGTAAAGGGGCCAAAAAGGACTTGGCGGGCTCTTGGGCAGTCCAAAGGCCAGGGATACTGGAGGACACTAGAAGCTGCCTGAGAGAGTCCTTAGACTCTCAGCAGATTCTGGGAGGGTTGGATGCTCTGGGCTCCCAGGGAGAGTCAACAACTCTGGTCTAGTTTTCAAACTGGCATCGGGTCTTTTTGCAAAGTCAGGAGTTTTGTTTTGTGTTTGTATTCTCGTATCTATCTGTCATTTGTGTGATGCTTGTCATTGTCTTATTATGGACTTTTCTGGATTAATTGTTAGTAATCATGTGCCAAACTTCATCTGCTGGCCATCTGTTTACCCCTTAACTTGGCTTAACTTATTTCAAAAAGTTCCAGAGAAAAGCAGCTTATCAGCTTCTCTGGTCAAAGAAAAGCAACTCAATTAGTACAGCGAAAACTGATAAACTGGCTCTGTCCTTAAAGCCCTGCACTTGCAGCTGGGAATCTCCTGCTGGGGTCAAGCTGGCTGCCAGCCCAGGGCTGCTGTGTGCAGGCTGCTCTTAAAGGGCACCGTCAGCTTTTCAGCTTCTCCAGTAAGAAAGCTAATGGTTATTTCTACTACAAAGCTTCTGTGGTCATGAGAATTGGATTCAATAGGTAACAAGATGTTCCTCCCTTGAAATTAAAAGCTAAAGAAGTAAAATTTTTGTCTATCCGATTTGAATGTATGTTTATTACATTCTGTATGTCTTAGTTCTAGATTATTGGTTATTGGGTATGTTAAAAATCTGTAACATAAAGTTAACTTAAATTTAAAAGTTAGGGTTGGAGTCATTCTAAACAACAAATGACACAAGCCAACTAAAGAAACAGGCCTCTGAAGGTCATATAAATTGGGATAAGATTTTACATAGTTTCTGTCCTTTCTTAAAAACCAGGTTTATAAAAAGTGATATTTAAAGTTGTTAGGTTAATGAAGTATTAGAGCTGCACCACCATGTGTTTCTATAAAAGAACTTTACTTGTTGGGAGCCAAAGTTTATATCATCAAAATAATGCACTTGGTATTGATTTTAGAGACACTAAATTGTTTACACTGGTAAAATTTGATTTTGACTTCTAAAACCTATGGTTATGCTCTATGATTTCACTCTTTAAAAAGTACTTTATTTTGATATTGCAAAAACATGTTTTTAAAAATGCATAAATATATAAGGCTATGAAACATTTTAAAATTTATCCGGTATTTTAAATAATGACATTGGGCAGTCTAACAAAAAACTTGGAACAGTTTTTTGATACTTTATGCTTTTTGAGTCAATTAAGAAAACTGCAATTTTTATAACAAATCATGTCAAGATGGAAACGACTTATGAAATGGCTTAGTAAAGAAACCATGTGAAGGATTTTGATGAAATTTTGTGTGTGTGTGTGTGTGTGTGTGTGTGTGTGTGTGTGTTATCTAAAAAGCAATAGAGAAAGCAGGAGACAAAGATAGTAAAGAGAAGAAAAGGAAAGAATAGCTTGTCTAAAACTGTCTTGTTAAACCAAAGGAATGGAGATAAGAAAAGCTTAACCTGAAGGAGTACAGCATGTTGCAGAAGGCCAGAGCATGTATGTAGTTATGGAAGGCCAGAGTATGTGAGAGGTTGTAGAAAGCCAGAAGGGAAGAGGACTGCAGCCCCATGTCAGCCCATGGTTATAATGATGATCAGTTCAAGTCATTGTTAACCATTATGTAAAAAATTTCCCCAATGAAAATGAAAATTTAAAAAGGCTATAAATAGATTAATCAAATTATTTTTTGTAAAATAAAAATCACTGACTCATAAAGTCTATTCATGCTAAAGAAGAGAAATTTAAAGGTGTTATATTTTTATCCTTCTTGTTTTTACTAGCAGTATTAAGACATACCTATATTTCTTTGTAAATTGGGTCATACAGGGAACTATTATTTTCTATGGCAATGTACCATATGGAAGTGAGGGAAGTTCCCAGTCTCTATTTAGAGATCTTAATTCTGAAGCAACGTCAGTTCAATGGTTATCATTTTGTTTTGAACTGTTAAAGATTATTGAAACATGAAGATTTTTAATTGCCACATGGGTGGTTATATTAAAATTTTGCAGATTATTGACGATAACCAGGAGATGCAAATTGATGGTCAGCCATATCAGGGAATCAGAGGCCTGATAGTTAATAAAGAGGAAGGAACAATTATTTTCAAGCAACAAGCATAGAAAAATGTTACAATTAATGTTCAGGCCTTGCATAATAAAATATTAAAAATGTAACATTCAAAGTTACAATAAATAATAGGTAAATTGTTGAATCTACTCTTATAGATCTTTTGTATACTGATACAAAATTAAGGTTATATTTTGGTTACAACATATTTTGTATCAACTTCTTTTAAGCTATTATACCTAACTAATTTTAAAAAATGTTATATGCAGCTCTAGTCCTTTCAAAAGCTACTATCATACTGTTTAGGATAATTAAAAAATACAAACTAATGGTCAATCAAACTTACTGTTTTTTAGGTACCAATTCAGTTGACCAGGGATGTTTCAAAACTAATCAATCAATACATAACTAGAAACAAGCAATTCAGATATACTAGAGAAAATAGATGGTCATCAAAAACCCCAGAGATCCAAAGTTTGGCTATGAGTCTTAGCATCTGCTTTAGTACCCTGCTGGGTAGAATCTTTCAGAGGCCCTCTGTGATAGTCTACTCTCCTGTTGCCTGTTTTCACCCTCTTCCGATGTCTATCCCATTTGCCTTTCTGTATGAGGATTAAGCATCTTACCCAGGGTCCTTCTTCTTGATTAGCTTCTTTAGGTGTACAGATTTTAATATGATTATCCTATGTCATATGTCTAATATCGACTTATAAGTGAGAATATGACATGAACTCAGTGGTGTGCTCTTTGATCACCTCCCCCTGAGGCGGGGAGGGGGCAGTCATACAGGGCCACAGAGGAAGACAATGCACAGTCCTAAGGAGACCTGATAGGCTAGGGTCAGATGGAAAGGATCCTCTATCAGTGGATTGTGGAAGGGGCATGGGAGGAAAAGTGGGAGAGAGGCAGGACTGGGAGGAGCTGAGGGAGGGAGCTACAGCTGGGATGCAAAGTGAATAAATTGTAAAGAATAAAATTTAAAAAGTGGAAAACCCTCAGAGATCTACTGAATTTGAATATGGCATTTAAAGATGTTTTATTAATTTGAAAATCTTTTGACAAAGAGACATGTCAGATTCTGGCAGCACTTTCTTTCAAATTCAAAGAAGATGATGAGCATCAAAATATTTCTGATTTAAAAGATGGCTTCAAATATGGCAAAGTAGCCACTGGGCAAGAAAATGCCATTGCTTTTATTGCAGACAGGATACTGGACAAACTGGATGCATGAAAGCCAACTGACAAACTTTACAAAGACAAGTTAGGCAAGTCCTTCATATTACCTGCTTCACGGAAATCTGTCATGTATTATGCACCAGAAAGCTTAAGATGATGCTCCAACATTATAGAGATATCTTGAATGACTGTCCAGGTGACCAACAGAATCTGTCATTTCTATAGTTTTTGAAGCTGCATGGATGGCACTTTCTGTTTATTCAGATAGTATTTATTCTTCCCAGGTCTCTGATGGGTTTGAAGATCAATTTAACAACAAAACCAAGGCTTCAACTGTCTTCTCAGAAAAAAATGTAAAATTTATATAAAGTCTGAGGAACTAAGAAAATATTTAAAAGATTTAAAAAGATGTTTTAAGATTAATAAATACATGTTATAAATGTTAGAAATCTAAAATCTAAAAATGTTTTAAAATTGGTAAATACAAATTACAGGGCTATAAAAATGATTTAAGACACTGTTGTATTAAGACTTTTTAAAACTTTAACAATCAGATTTTAAAATTGTTTCCCAAGCCAATTTATCCCTTTTTTATAGACTTAAAAAAAGATTCTTGCAAACTTCAGAAAATTACTTGGATCCACCTGGCACAAGTCAAATGGACTCCAGATAAGTACATCTACCTGTTCCTGAAAATGGAAATTTTCCTTTGGTCTTGGGATTCCTCCACTTCCCCAATTACTAGAAGATGGACTCAACAGCTAGTATTGAGACTTTAACATCATGAGTTGGACCATGAAGACATGAACTTTAACAATTTTTTCTAATGCTATGGATAACCATGCAAAGGGCATATAGCATGACCAGGAAAAACAGAACCAAGGACCTATTTTCTGGTATGTCAATTGGCATTATAGGAATCCATTTGTCCCTTATGCCAGGGATCCCCTTTTGAGGTAGCATTTCAGCCTGCTAGGTGCAATAATGAGAGACTTTTTTTTTTCTTCAGTAACTTCTTCATGGTCTGACTCATGGTGTTAAAAGTCTCAATACCAGCCTGTGGACCCATCTCAAATATTTGAGGTGGAATGGTATTTGAGGTAGAAATGACAGGACTTAATTCCACGGGGCTAGGAAATTTAATTCGGAGTCATTCAGCCTCCATGGACACTAGCTAATCCTAATTGAGGTCCAATAGCTAAGGGGTCTGACATCTACTGTCTTACCATTCTAGACAGCCCTGATTTATTCTGATTGGGTCTGGTTGATATTCGAATAGGCCGGGGCAGATTTAGTATCTATCTGCTTGGCTAATCTGATGCTATGACAGGCTTCTTTTCTCCACTTAGCCTTAGTCGACTAGGCTTGAGTGTCTGTTTCTTGGAGTTCAAACAAAGAATTCCTAGAAAAGCCACAACTTGAGGACAACCAATTAGCTTACAGGTCAAGTTGACTGAAAACTATGTTTATGAATACATGGCTTTGCTGTTCCCAAAGTAAAACACAGCCCTAACCAATCAAATTAAAGGTCAGCACATGAGTAAAAGGCAAATATCAATGAGTCAAGAAAGTTCCCAGTAACTAGAGAAAACCCCTAAGCGGTCAGCCAATCCTGAATCCTCTCATACCCTTATGTAATTTCTGATCAGTTTAGGAGTTACCACACAAAGCTCCTAATGGTCTATAAATTGAGCCTATGTACTCACTTCTGGGTAGCCATTTTGCCCTAATGGTGATCCCAGCATGCTGGTAACTTCTGCAGAATAAACACTCTTTCTTTTTGCATACTACCTGAGATTGGGATCTTTCCTCAGCAATTCTAGGACCCTAACATTTGCTGACCCTAAGATCTTGTCGTAACAGTATGTGGCTAGATCTCTCCAGATGGGCAAAGGATGTGAAGACACTTGTTTCCCATGCAAATGCCCAACAAAAGGTGACTTCAGCTGAGGAGTTCCATGATCAAGTAGATAGAATGACCTATACTGTGGATAGTCAGCCTCTTTCCCCATCACTGTCATTGTTCAATGGGCCTATGAACAAAATGTTCATGGTAGCATATACAGGACTTATGAATTGGCGTGACAACTTGCACTTCCACCTAACAGGGCTGATCTGGCTATAGCTGGTCCCGAGTGCCAGATCTGACAACAACAAAGACCAACACTGAACCCCAGATATGGCACCATTCCCCATGAGGACTTGCCTGCAACTTGGTGGCAGATTGATTATATTGGATCCTTTCTATGGATAGGACAATGCTTATTCTGGTTATCTATTTGCCTTTCCTGCACATACTGCTTCAGCCAAAACCATGAACTTACAAAATGTGTTATCCATCATCTTGGCAGTCTACATGGTTTTGCTTCTGAACTTACTTCACAGCCAGAAAACTGTGACAGTGGGCCTACGATCATGGAGTCCACTAGTCTTACTACATTCCCCACCATCTTGAAGCAGCTGACCTGATAGATGGAATGTTATAAAAAATAACTTTTATTCGCCTGAGGTAATTGTTGTCTTGGAGGCTTATCGACTCTGTCTGCTAACCTAGGACTAGTCCTGGAAGCTCCTAGCCTCTGTACAATCTAATCTAGGTGGAATATGATTTCAGCTTCTGAGACTTACTCCTGAATAAACTCACGCTTTCTAGTTCTTTCTGAACTCTTGGCTGTTCTGGCTCAAACTCTTCTGCAAGGTGACTGATTTAATCTGGCTTCTTTCACTTCTGAATAAAGTGCTCTGCTTGGACTCAGACTCTAATTATTTGTTCTAATCTTTTGGATCCTTCTCATTCTCTGGCTCATTCTGTCTTCATTTGTGTCTAAATTGTTTTTTCTTCAACCTCTCTCTGTAAAACTCTTCATAAAACTGCTTCTGAATTCCACAAACTGAACTGCAGCAAAATCAACTCCACTGCACTGCTCTCAACTCACTCTCAACTGAACTGCCTGGACAGCACTAAATATAAATCTGCAAGATTTTGGCTCCTAAGTGCTCGGATTAAAGGCATGTACCACCATACCTGGACCTAAGCATTTCTTTACCTGAAAATTGCTATATACCAGCCTGGCCCTGACTCAGAGATCTTGCTTCTGTCTCCTGGAATTAAAGGTGTGTTTGTATTCCAGCTGGATCACATAGACCTAGAAGATCTTTGGATGTGATCTCTTGCCAGAGCAGCCATGTTCTGAATTAAAATTATTTTACAGGGAATTGAGACTAGGAAGACTCCCATAGAAAGCTGAAAGAAATTCAAATGGATGAATAAATTACAATGTAGAAACATAAGACATGCCAAAATTCAAGGAAATCTGACTCTTCTAAAAGTTCATAATGTTTTCAAAATATAAACCAAAGGTATTGGAATGGTTGAAATAGCAGAGAAGTAATTAAAAAGTCTACTTTTAAAAATTATGAGTGATGTCAGAGAGTATTCAAATGAACAGATGAAGGTAATAGAGAATTCAACTAAAGACTCAGACAAGAAATTCATTGATTTGGATAAGAAATGAAGCAAAACATTGTTGGGGGAAAACAAATAGAAATCTTAGTAATGAAAATGTCAATAAATTTAATTTTTGAAAGCACTGGGAATCACCACAAACATTTTATGTAAATGTTACAGTTCTTAGGGGAGAACTATCATAGCAACTGGGAGCCAAGGCATAAAACAAAGTCATACTGCACAACAAACATCACACACGAGATTTATTGGGAAAGATGCAAAAGGGTGGCTACCTCTGCTCAGGTGAGAAACACCAGGGAACTTAACAGTAGCCAAGCTTATACAGAGTTTCTTGGTGGCAGAGTTTTCTAAAGGCATGGGTAGTTCTAGGGTGGAGATTGGTGGAATTTCAAGCCAAGCCCAGGGATGATAGAATTTTATGCTTAGGGATTGTGGGGTTTTGTGCTCAGGGATTTATGGGATTAAGTAAGGTTTTTCACCCAATGTAATTTGGACCTTTTTACTGTATAATTGGTCAAATAGTAAAAACAATATCAGGGATCAAAGACAAGGTTGAGACATTATAACAGTAAGGTAGCAATAAAAAATCACTCATCATTACTATGACTTTCAAGAACTCTAGATATGATCAAGAGATTAAAATTAAGAACCTTTGGAACAAAAAAGGGAGGGATTGCAATAGCGACCAAAGGTAAATGAAATATATTCATTGAAATTACTACAGACATTTCCCAAATCTAGATAAAGATAGGAAAGTCTAAAATGCATGCAATTCATTGAGAATTCTAAATAAATCCATCCACATCATTTTATAGTTTTATATGATGTCTCCTGAGACTTGGTTGGAGTGGAGCATGTTGATAATGAGTATCTCATTACGGTCAGAGCACCCAGGCTCTTATTCTATGTGCTTCTACTAACTATACACTTCTGTACTCCTTCAAAAGGAGCTGTTGCCAGTTGATTGTAACTAGGAGAAGGAAATCATTCTTTTTTTGAGGGTGTTCACACTGCTAGCTTCCTCATGCTCCAGTGGATAGCCCTACACTCATGCACATGTAGCCATCATGGACTTAGAGGGTTGTTTAAAAAGCACATGAAGTTGGGAGTAAAAAAATGATGGAGGATGTGAAGTGAATATGATCACGTAACATTGTATACATACATTCATACCATTTTATTGTATGAAATTTTCAAGAATAAAGAGACATCGTATTTTTTTAAAAGGTGCAAACTGATTGATTTCCACCTTTCCCTCAGAACAGATAGCATTCTATGTATACTCTTAAGTGACTCACAATTTTTATTTAATGATATATCTTGAACATGTTCTCACATTGGTATCTAGGTGACAGTTAGACATTATATTTGAACTTGCCTTTTGGCAGTTGCCTTATTTCATCACTCTTCTGCATCATTTGATTTCTAAATATGAAAATGAAACTAAATGTAATTCTAAATATTAATAAAGACCACCACACAACTCACATATTTATGGAGGTTGAACTATGCCTACCTTCTGAACAAATGGGGCAAAGATACATTTATAGGATATTGAAAAAATCACAGAAAATACAGAGAAAACTCATTTTGCAACAAACTACAAAGCAATAATGAATTATGTTCTTTTTTAATTACAATTTATTCACTTTGTATCTCAGCTGTAACCCCCTTCCCTATCCTCTCCCAATCTTATTTTCCCTCCCTCTCCTTCTCCTATGTCCCTTCCCCATTCCAATGATAGGAGAGGTCCTCCTCCCCTTCCATCTGACCAAAGTCTATCAGGTCTCATCAAGACAGAGTTCTTTGTCTTCCTCTGTGGACTGGTAAGGCTGCTCCCCTCTCAGGTAGAGGTGATCAAAGAGGCAGCCCATGAGTTCATGTCAGAGATGGTCCCTGGTCATATTATTGGGAACCCTTTTGGATACTGAGCTGCCTTGGGTTACTTCTGTGCAGGGGTTCTAAGTTATCTCCATGCATGGTCTTTCTTTGAAGTATCAGTCTCAGAAAAGAACCCTGTGCCCAGATTTTTTGGTTCTGTTGTTCCTCTTGTGGAGCTCCTGTTCCCTCCAGAGTTTTCTATCTTCCCCTTCTTTCATAAGAATCCCTGCCCTCTGCCCAAAGTTTGGCTATGAATCTCAGCATATGTTTTGATACCCTACTGGGTAGAGTCTTTCAGAAGCCCTTTGTGATAGGCTCCTGTCCTGTTCCCTGGGATCTCCCTCTTCCTATGTCCATCTCATTTGCCTTTCTGAATGTAGATTGACCAACTTACCCAGGGTCCTCCTTCTTGATTAGCTTCATTAGGTGTACATATTTTAATATGCTTATCCTGTATTATATGTCTAATAACCACTTATAAGTAAGTATATAACCATGTGTGTCTTTCTGCTTCTCGGATACCTCACTCAGGATGATCTAGACTTGTATGAAAAAAAATTTCAGACTCTGAAGAAAGAAATAGAAGAAGATATCAGAATATGGAAAGGTCTCCCATGCTCATGGCTTGTCAGGATTAACATAGTAAAAATGGCCATCTTACCAAAAGCAATCTACAGATTACATGCAATTCTCATTAAATTACCAACACAATTCTTTACAGATCTTGAAAGAAAAATTCCTAACTTCATATGGAATGACAAGAAACCCACAATTGCTAAAACAATCCTCTACAATAAAATATCTTTTGGAGGAATATCTATCCCTGATCTCAAGCTGTACTATAGAGCAACAGTAAAAAAACAAAACAAAAAAAAAAAAATCTGCATGGTATTGGCATAGAAAACAGAATGGTAGATTAATGGAATCAAAGAGAAGACCCAGATATAAACCCACACACTTACAGACACCTGATATTTGACAAAGATGCCAAAACCATACAATGGAAAAAAGATAGCATCTTCAACAAATGGTGCTGGTCTAAATGGATGTCTCCATGTAGAAACAGGCGAATAGATCCATACTTATCACTCTGCACAAAACGAAACTCCAAGTGGATCAAAGACCTCGATATAAAAATAGACACATTAAACCTGTTAGAAGAAAAAGTGGGGAAGAGCTTTGAACTCTTTGGCATAGAAGACAACTTCTGAACAGAACACCAACAGCACAGGCTCTAAGATCAACAACCAATAAACAGGATCTCAAGAAACTGAAAAGTTTCTGTAAAGCAAAGGACACTGTCATCAGAACAAAAAGAAAGCCTACAGTTTGGAAAGGGATCTTCACCAATCCTATATCAGACGAGGGGCTAATATCCAGAATATATAAAGAACTTAAGAAGTTAAACAGCAACAAATCGAATAATCCAATTAAAAAATGGGGTACAGAGCTAAACAGAGAATTCGCAAAAGAGGAACATCAAATGGCAGAGAATCAGTTAAAAAATGCTCAACATCCTTAGTCATCAGGGAAAAGCAAATCAAAATGACCCTGAGATTTCACCTTACACCCATCAGAATGGCTAAGATCAAAAACTCAAGTGACAACACACGCTAGAGAGGATGTGGAGAAAGAGGAACCCTACTCCCTTGTTGGTGGGAATGTAAACCTGTACAACTACTTTGGAAATCAATCTGGTGCTTTCTCAGAAAAATAGGAATAAGTGCTATCTCAAGATCCTAGGCATATATCCAAAAGATGTTCAAGTATACAGCAAGGACATTTTCTCAACCATGTTCATAGTAGATTTATTTGTAATAGCCAGAAGCTGTAAACAACCCAGATGCCCCCAGTTGAGGAATGGATACAGAAATTGTGGTACATTTACACAATGGAATACTACTCAACAATTAAAAACAAAGAAATCATGAAATTTGCAGGCAAATCGTGGGGTCAAGTATTATGTTCTTAATATTATAACATTTCTTTCTTACTAAAGTATATTCAAAGTTGAACTATGTTGTTGATTTTATTCTGCAAGTGTATGTTGAATAGTAAAATGATTGAAAACTTATTTTGTCACACCAAATTTGCTTTTTTTAATTTAATTTTATTACTCGTTGATTAGTTTTTATCCCAGCTGTAGCCACCCCCAATTTCCATACTTCCCTCTTCTTCTACATTGCCCTCCCCCAGTCCACTGACAGGGAACATCTTCTTCCCCTTTGACCTGACCCTAGCCTATCAGATCTCATCAGGACTGGCTGTATAGTCTTCCTCTGTGGCCTGGTAAGACTGCTACAACCACAGGGGGAGGCAATGAAAAAGCCAGCCACTGAGTTCATGTCAAAGACAGTCCTTGTTCCCCTTACTAAGGAACCCACTTGAAGACTGAGCTGCCATGGGCTATATCTGTTCTGGGGTTCTAGGTTATCTCCATGCTAGTCCTTAGAGTATTAATCTCAGAAAAGACCACTGGGCCCAGATTTTTAGTTCTGTTGATCTCCTTGTGGAGCTCCTATCTCCTCCAGGTCTTTCATCTCCCTTCTCCTAAGATTCTTTGCACTCTTCCCAAAGTTTGGCTATGACTCTCAGCATCATCTACCATGCTGGGTAGACTCTGTCAGAGGCCTTCTGAGGTAGGCTCCTGTCCTGTCCTGTTTCCTGTATTCTTCTTCTTCTGATATCTATCCCATTTGCCTTTCTGAATGAGGATTTAACATCTTGCCCAGAGATCTCCTTCTTGCTTAGCTTCTTGACTGAGGTATACATATTTTAATAATATGTTGATACTATATTATATGTCTAATATCCATCTGTAAGTAAGTATACGCCATGTGTGTCTTTCTGCTTCTGGGATATCCCACTCAGGATGATCGTTTCTAGTTCCCACCATTTGCCTGCAAAATACATCGTTTCCTTGTTTGTTATTGCTGAGAAGTACTCCGTTGTGTAAATGTACCTCAATTTCTCTATCCATTCCTCAATTGAGGGGCATCTGGGTTGTTTCCAGATGCTATTCTGGCTATTAAAAATGAATCTGCTACAAACATGGTTGAGCAAATGTCCTTGTTGTATACTTGAGCATATTTTTGATATATGCCTAGGAGTTGTGTAGCTGGATCTTGAGGTAGCACTATTCATAATTTTCTGACAAAGCACCAGTTTGGTTTCTAAAGTGGTTTTACAAGTTTATATTCCCACTGGCAATGGAGAAGGGTTTCCCTTTCTCCACATCCTCTCCAGCAGGTTTTGTTACTTGAGCTTTTGGTCTTAGCCATTCTGATGTATATAGGGTGAAAGCTCAGGGTCATTTTTATTTGTGTTTCCCTTATGAATAAGGATGTTGAACATTTCTTTAAGTGCTTATTGAGAATCCTCTGTTTAGTTCTGTATCCCATTTTTTTTCAATGCAGTTTATTCAGGAACATTGAACAATCCTCGGACCCCGGGGAAGGCCAGCCCACAGCTTAAATAGCCTCTGGGTAGCCAACCCAGGCGTGCCACGGGGGCAATGCAGATAGGTCCACCTACATGGAAGCAATCCAGATCCTCGGCCTTAGCCAAATGTGGAGTTGTTCGTGACAGAGAGCACTCACCATCGGGAGGGTGGAAGGCGGAAACCAGCTCCATCTTTAAGGCATAGCATTCCGCAGCTCTCTACAGTTCCCCCTTTTTGTTTTAGATGCATCAGGCAAGAGTAGAGGTCTAATCTCTGATATTAGAAATAAATTGGGACTTTGTACTGATGTTCATTTAGGTGTCATCCACCCAAAGAGCATCAGACCCGACCGATACCTTTTTCTCAGAGGCGGGACCTGGGACATCAACCCGCATGCAATCAGACATGCTCTTCTCTGGGTCCAAAGCGGCTGACCCTGAGTGCAGTGCTTAGCCTCGAATCCTGAGCGTATCATTTTAGCTTTTTATGGTATCCAACCATGCTTGGGGAGAATGTCCTGCTTCAATGGCTGTAAAGGCCTGAATGATCATGGCTGCATCACACTGTTGTGAGACTCTAATCTTGCATATATACCACAGGCAAACCAAGGAGACCAACACCAGAAGGCCTGCTAACACTCCCATGCCCGCCCATTCCTTCAGATGATTCATGGCTGCAGCAATCCATGTTGATAATCCTGTGGCTAGTCCTGCGTCCACTCCGGTAGAATTTACTGTGACAATGGCCACTCTCAGCTGCTCCATCGTAGTATCGAATTCTCCAGTCCAATTGCCTAAAATATAGCTCGACCATTGTTTAGACAGATTTGCAGCACAGGAAAAATTCTCATGTTGTATGCTAGTGACACAAAGTCCAGCATACTTTCATTGACAGCCAGGTTGAGCGATTTGCCATAGGGTATCAATTTGCTCCTGCAAGAGGTCAATCCTCTGATTGAACACCATCAAGCTTCCTTTTAGTTGAGCATTAATTCCTTTATGTACAACTAAGGCATGAGGTACATTGGCTAAATGATTATTCAGGGTCTGAGCAGTCTGCCCAGTATGACTCATGGCTAATGCCCTGGTGGTAGCTCCAACAGCCGTCAATGAGATGGTAGTAACAATGGTGGCTGTAGTTCCAAGATCCCTTTTCTGTCTGAAGAGAGTCATAGCGTGAGGGGCATCAATGGGCACAGGCACCCAGTGAGGCATGCGAGTAACCAGGGCATACCTAAATTTACTAGCATTCCAGCATTGGGCAAAAAAGCAAGTATCATTACCACAATTACTTGGCTCTATCTGGCTAATAATGAATAAAAAAGGGGGATATAGACAAACAGGTGTGGGCTTATAGGAAATATTATGAGAAGCCTTAACCCCTCGTTGGAACATCCTGCGTCAGTTCTAGAACTAGCAGTGGTGGTGTCCGAGGTCTGAGTAGGTTCAGGAGAACATTGCCCCCAGGGGCGAGACGTGCTCCATGCCAATTGACTAACTCCATGTTTTCCTCCAATTTTGAAAGTCATTTAAGGTTCTTAAATTATTTTTCCCTTTTTTCTTAAATTTTTCATCAATTACACTTTATTCATTCTGCATCCCCCCATAAACCCCTCCCTCTTCTCCTCCCAATCCCACCCTCCCTCCTCCCTCTGCTTGCATGCCACTCCCCAAGTCCACTAATAGGGGAGGTTCTCCTCTCCTTTCTGATCTTAGTCTGTCAGTTCACATCAAAAGTGGCTGTATTGTCCTCTACTGTGGCCTGGTAAGGCTGCTCCCCCCCCCCCAGAGGGAGGTGATCAAAGAGCAGGCCAATCAGATTATGTCAGAGGCAGTCCCTCTTCACATTACTATGTAACCCAATTAGACTCTGAACTGCCCTGGGCTACATCTGTGCAGGGGTTCTAGGTTATCTCCATGAATAGTCCTTGGTTGGAGTATGAGTCTCTGGGAAGTTCCCTATGTTCAAATTTTCTTGTTCTGTTGCTCTCCTTGTGGAGACCCTGTCCTCTCCAGCTCTTACTATTTCCCAGTTCTTACCTAAAATTCCGTTCACCTGCCCAACAGTTGCCCATCCGGCTCAGCATCTGCTTTGATAGTCTGAAGGGCAGAGGCTTTCAGAGGCCCTCTGTGGTAGGTTCCTAGGTTGTTTCCTGTTTTCTTCTTCTTCTGATGTCCATCCTCTTTGCCTTTCTGGATGGGGTTTGGACGTTTTAGTTAGGGTCCTCTCTCTTGCTTAGTTTCTTTAGATGCACAGGTTTTAGTGGGTTTGTCCTATGTTGTATGTCTATATGAGTGAGTATATACCATGTGTGTCTTTTTGCTTCTGGGACAACTCACTCAGGATGATCCTTTCCAGATCCCACCATTTACCTGCAAATTTCATGATTTCCTTATTTTTCATTGCTGAGTAATATTCCATGTAGATGTACCACAATTTCTGCATCCATTCTTCAGTTGAGGGGCATCTGGGTTGTTTCCAGCTTCTGGCTATTACAAATAAAGCTTCTACAAACATGGTTGAGCAAATGTCCTTTTTGTGTAATTGAGCCTCTTTTGGATATATGCCCAGTAGTGGTATGGCTGGATCTTGAGGAAGCAATATTCCTAGTTGTCTGAGAAAGCGCCAGATTGATTTCCAGAGTGGTTGTACAAGTTTACATTACCACCAGCAGTGGAGAAGGGTTCCCCTTTCTCCACAACCTCTCCAGCATGTGTTGTCACTTGAGTTTTTGATCTTGGCCATTCTCATTGGTGTAAGGTGAAATCTCAGGGTTGTTTTGATTTGCAATTCCCTAATGGCTAGTGAGGTTGAGCATTTCTTTAAGTGCTTCTCTGCCATTCGGTATTCCTCTACAGAGAATTCTCTGTTTAACTCTGTTCCCCATTTTTTAAGTGGATTACTTGGTTTGCTGCTTTTCAGCTTCTTTAGTTCTTTATATATACTGGATATGAGTCCTCTGTCAGATAAAGGGTTGGTGAAGATTCTTTCCCAATCTGTAGGTGGTCGCTTTGTTTTGATGATGGTGTCCTTTGCTTTACAGAAGCTTTTCAGTTTCATGAGGTCCCATTTATTGGTTGTTGCTCTTAGAGCCTGTGCTGTTGGTGTTCTGTTCAGGAAGTTTCCCCCTGTACCAATGAGTTCTAGGGTATTTCCCACTTTTTTTCTGTATCCCATTTTTTAGTTGGATACTTTGTTTGTTGGTGTTTAACTTCTTGAGTTCTTTATATATACTGGATATTAGCCCTCTGTCAGATATAGGGTTGGTGAAGATCCTTTCCCAATTTGTAGGGTGTCATTTTGTTTTGATTACAGTGTCCTTTGTTTTGCAGAAGCTTTTCAGTTTCATGAGGTCCCATTTATTGATTGTTGATCTTAGAGCCTGACCTGTTAGTGTTCTGTTCAGGAAGTTTTCTCCTGTGCCAATGAGTTCAAGGCTCTTCTTCACTTTTTATTCTAACAGGTTTAGTGTGTCTGGTTTTATGTTGAGGTCTTTGATCCACTTGGATTTTAGTTTTGTGCAGGGTGATAAGTATGGTTCTATTCCCATTTTTCTACATGTAGACATCCAGTTAGATCAGCACCATTTATTGAAGATGTTATCTTTTTTCCTTTGTTTGGTTTTGGCTTCTGTGTCAAAATCAAGTATCTATAGATGTGTGGGTTTACGTCTGGGTCTGATATTCTATGCCTTTGATATGCCAGTTCCATGAAGTTTTTATTGCTCTGTAGTACAGCTTGAGATCAGGGATGGAGATACCTTGAGAAAATTTGTTGTTTTACAGGATTGTTTCAGCATTTCTGGGTTATGTTTTCCATGTGAAAATGAGAATTACTCTTTCAAGTTCTGTGAAGACTTGATGGGAATTGCATGTAATCTGTAGATTGCTTTTGGGAGGATGGCCAGTTTCACTATGTTAATCCTATAGATCCATGAGCATGGGTGATCTTTCCATCTTCTGATATCTTCTTCAATTTCTTTCTTCAGAGACTTGAAGTTATTTTTTCTTTTGTTTTGTTTTGTTTTGTTTGTTTGTTTGTTTGTTTTTTTCAAACAGGTCTTTAACTTGCTTGGTTAGAGTCACACCAAGGTACTTTATGTCTTTTTTAGCTACTGTGAAGGGTGTGGTTTCCCTAATTTCTTTCTCAAACCATTTCTCTTTTGTATACAAGAGGGATACTGATTTTTCGGGTTAATTTTTTATCCAGCCACTTTGCTGGAAGTGTTTATCAGCTGTAGATGTTCTCTGGTAGAATTTTTGAGGTCATTCCTGTATACTATCATCTGCGAATAGTGACACTTTGACTCTTCCTTTCAGAATTGTATCCCCATTATCTCCTTTAGTTGTCTTATTGCTCTAGCTAGAACTTCAAACACTATGTTGAAGAGATATGAAGAAAGTGGTCAGCCTTGCCTTGTCCCTGAGTGCAGTGGGATTGATTTATATTTCTCTCCATTTAGTTTGGTATTAACTATAGGCTTGCTGTAGATTGTCTTTACTACCTTTAGGTATGTGCCCTGATCTCTGCATGACTTTAAACATGAATGTGTGTTTTTTTTTTTGTTTTGTTTTGTTTTGTTTTGTTTTGTCAAGTGGTTTTTTCAGCATCTAAGGAGATGATCATGTGGATTTTCTCCTTTGGTTTGTTTATATGGTGGAATACATTGATGAATTCCCATCTATTGAACCACTCCTGCATGCCTGGGATTAAGCCTACTTGGTCATAGTGGATGATAACTTTTATGTGTTCTTGGACTTGGTTTGCAAGTATTTTTTCATCAATATTCATAAGAGAGATAGGTCTGAAATTCTCTTTTTTTTTAAATTGAGTCTTTGGATGGTTTAGGTATGTAGGTGACTGTGGCCTCACGGAATATGTTTGGTAATTTTCCTTCTGTTTCTATTTTTTGGAATAGGTTGAAGACTATTAGGGTTAGCTCTTCTTCGAAGGTCTAGAAGAATTCTGTACTGAAACCATCTGGCCCTGGGCTTTTTCTGGAAGGGAGACTTTTGATGACTTCTTTTATTTCCTTGGGAGGATATAGGACTATTTAATCTATTTACCTGATTTTGATTTAATTTTGGTAAATAGAATCTATCAAGAAATTGTCCAAAAAAAAGAAAGAAAGAAAGAAAGAAAGAAAGAAAGAAAGAAAGAAAGAAAGAAAGAAAGAAAATTGTTGATTTCATTTAGATTTTCAAATTTTGTGGCATATAGGCTTTTGTAGACCCAATGATTGTTTGGATTTCCTCAGTGTCTGTCATAATGCCTCCCTTTTCATTTCTGATTTTGCTGATTTGGATAGTTTCTTTCTGCCTTTTAGTTAGTTTGGCTAAGGGTTTGTCTATCTTGTTGATTTTCTCAATGAACCAGCTCTTGGTTTCATTGATTCTTTTGTTTTCTTTGTTTCTAATTTATTGAGTTCCACTCTGAGTTTGACCATTTCCAATAGTCTTCTTCTCTTGGGTGTGTCTGCTTTTTTTTTTTCCCTAGGGCTTTTAGGTGTGCCATTAAGTTGTTTGCATGAAATGTCTCCAACTTCTTTCTGAAGGCACTTAGTACTATGAACTTTCCTCTTAGCAATTTTTGGTATAATGGTCTTGAAGAATATATACAATTTACCATTGTTCATTCAAATGCTGATTTCTCTACCCAACTATCTGGTTTTAATCTGGACATTGCATTGTGATACTTATTCTAAGCTTCACCTGTCTCATGTTTATGTAAACATGCCACCATGCCACCATTTTTCCTCTATATTGTCAATTAAATGTCCAGCCTGTGCTAAGCAATGGAGAGAATAGGATGGTATATCATGGTCCAGAGGGGAGGAAAAAGAAGTAAATGGGGCAGTGGGGGTGGGGGAGAGTCAGACAGATCAGCAGGAAAGGATTTGGAATCAAGAGGAGAGATGAATCAGACTTAAGATATGACTAAAAGCAAGTATAATGTGGGAAATCTGAATGGGAGGGAGGAAACTATGTGGGCTTGGACGTTTAGGATGGAGTAAGTGTTGCCCAGCATTGTGCTCTAGGTAAATTAAATAAATTGTAGTCTCTGTGTGGGCATAGAACTGGTCTAGGAATAACCACTGTTTAACTAAAAGCTAAATCTTTTAGCTTTAAACTTTAACCTTCAGCAACAAGCACTGCATTCATTGTGTCCCATAACTTTGGGTGAGTTGTACCTTCATTTACAATGAATTATAGGAAGTCTCTAAATTCTTTTTTCATTTCTTCCCTGAGGCAGCTGTCATTGAGTAGAGAATTGTTTAGTTTCCATGTGTATGTAGGCTATTTTATTATTTCTGTTGTTGTTGAGGTCTAGTTTTAGGGCATGGTGGTCTGATAAGAAATAAAGGATTATTTCCATCTTCTTGTATCTGTTGAGGCTTGCATTGTGCCTGACCCTATGGTCAATTTTTTAGAAGATTCCATGAGGTGCTGAGAAGAAAGTATGCTCTTCTGAGTTTGGGTGAAAAATTCTGTAGACAACCATTTGTTTTAGGACCTCCATAAGTGTCATTGTTTCCCTATTTAGTTTTTTTCTAGATGGTCTGTCCCTTGGTGAGAGTGGCGTGTTGACGTCTCCCACTGTTAAGGTGTTGGGATTTAAGCTTTAATAATGTTTCATTTACAAATGCAGTGGCTCTTGCAGTGGTTCTATGCAGGGACGTAGATATTCAGGACTGTAATGTCCTCCTGGTGGATTTTTTCTTTGATAAGAATGTAGTGCCCCTCCTCCTCATTTTTGACTAATTTTGGTTGAAAGTCTATTTTATTAGATATTCAGATAGCTACTTCAATGTGTTTTCTGGGTCCACATGCTTGAAAAACCTTTTTCCAGCCCATACTCTGAGGTAATGTTTATCTTTATTGCAAAGGTCTGTTTCTTGAATGAAGCAGAATGTTGGATCCAGTTTCCACACCCATTCCGTTAGTCTGTGTCTTTTTATTGGTTAGTTGAGTCCATTGATGTTGATAGATAATACTGACCAATGAATGTTAGTTTCTTTTATTTTGGAGTTGGTAGTGTTACTGTGTTTCAATGCTTGTTTTCTTTTAATTCTTTGTTTTGAGGCTATTTATTATCCTGTGTTTTCTTGGGTGTAGCTGATTTTCTTAGATTGGAGTTTTCCTTCTAGGATCTTCTCTACTGATGAACTGCTGTGCAGATATTGTTTAAGTTTAGTTTTGTCATGGAATATTTTGTTTTCTCTATGTTGATTACTTTGCTGGGTAAAATAATCTGGGTTGGCATCTGTGGTATTTTTGAGTCTTCATGACATCTACCCAGGCCCTTCTGGCTTTCATAGCTTCTGTTGAGAAGTCAGGTGTGATTCTGATAGGTCTACCTTTGTATCTTGCTTGGCCTTTTTTTCTTATGGCTTTTAATTTTTTTTTCTTTGTTCTATAGATTTAGTGTTTTGACTATGACATGATGTGAGGAGTTTCTTTGCTGATCTAGTCTATTTGGTCTTTTGTAGCCTTTTGTATGTTTACGGATATCTCTTTCTTTAAGTTTGGAAATTTTTTTTCTATGATTTTCTTGAAAACATTTTCTGGACCTTGGAGCCTGGAATCTTCTTTTTTGTCTATTCCTATTATTCTTAGATTTTGGCTTTTCATGGCATCCTTGATTTCTTGGATATTTTGTGTTTGGAACTTTTCCAATTTTATTTTCTTTTAAGAAATGTATCAATTTCTTCCATTGTATCATAGCAGCTGAGATTCTCTCTTCCATCTCTTCTAGTCTGTTGGTGATGCTTACTGTTGTGGTTCATGATCTCTTCTCTAAGTTATCCAACTCCAGGATTTTCTCTCTTTGTGTTTTCTTTATTGATTCTAATTCTGTTTTCATATATTGCACCATTTCCTTCATCTGTTTAAATATGGATTCCTGTCTTTCCAGGATGGCATGTATTTTGTTGTTGTTGTTGTTTGTTTCCTTTCTATATGCCTCTACTTTACCTCTAAATGCTCCTCTACATGTGCCTTTATTTGTTTGGCTGTATTTGCCTGTATTTCTTTGATAACTTTGTTCGTTTCCTCTTTATGTGTCACTAATAACTGGATAAGTATAGATTTGAGATCATATTCCTGGGTTTCTAATGAATTAAAATATCCATTGATTTTGGGGGGTTGCTGGTGAAGCCATGATGTCCTGATTTTTGTTGGAAGCATTCTTATGCCAACCTCTAGCCATCTGCTAATTAATAGCCTTTGCTATTTGTTCCTGGAGTCTGTACTTCAGACTGGGTCCGTCCGTCTCTGGTGTCTGGCGTATTATTCAGGAAGATTGGAGAAGTCTACCAGTTTGAGAGTGGGTATTGGCTTTTTTAGCTGTAGCTAAGGGAGAAAGGTAGCAGGCCCATGTGTGCAAGCATGGGAGTGTGTGCAAAATTGTGCCTTGAAGGATGGGGTGTTAGAGCATGTAGATGCCTGTAAGGGTGAAGAGTAAGCACAGGTCGGTGTCGGTGTGTTTGCACCATTTGCAGTGTAATGCGCATATACAGGTGCCCTGAATTCCTCACTGGCCTGTAGGCCTGTCGCACTGTCCTCCAGGTATTCAGATCTGTCTGGGTTGCACCATCTTGGCTCCAGGAATTGTTTGCTTGGACTCCATTGGGAGACCCACAGAACAGAGCCTTCAATGTTAGGAACGCTGTCCCAAGGATCGCTATGTTGCCCACAGTGAGGGTGTGGGTAGCTGTGATCTGATATCTGGCTGCTAGAGTAGAGGGACCCTGGATCTAGGGCTCTGCATGCACTCACTTGACAGTGTACTAACTGGCCTGCAGGCCTATGCAGAAAGCACAGGGGTTCCCCCTTATCTCTACTCTCAGATTTGGGCCTGCAAAGGCAAATGAAAGTGTAGGAGATCTGTCAGCTCAGTGGTGGTGCTGTTTGGCCACCTGGCAAGGAGACCCATGCTTGGGGCAACTGCCTCTGTCTTCTCAGTTGTGGAGCATGGAGGGTCCTTCTAGGGGCAGCCGCTGCCACAGCCATGTTTCTGGGAGACCCATACCCCTGCTGCCTCTGCCCTCTCAGTCACTGAGCAGGGAGGCTCTTGCTTGGGGCAACCACTGCCTCCTCCAGCAAGCAGGGAGGCCCCTGCTAGGACAAGGGGAAGTGCAAGGGAGTCAAATATTCTCCACTCTCAGACCCAGGAAACATCCATAGGTGACCTGGATGTAAACTGTCCCAGCTCACAGTTTCCCCCCTCTTGTCCAGGAAGCCTCGGTGTCTATGTTCTGGCTTCAGCCTCCCCTCCACTCAACAGTTTCAGAGTTTGGGATTTTCTGCCTCTCAGCTATGGTACTAGCTGGTCACCCCATCTTGGACCCATCTGCTAAATTTCTTTTTAAAGTTTTACTGAGAGATATACAGGATGTGTGAGAATGTTTTGGAAAGCAGAGCAACATGTTTTCATAGACCACAGCAACCTGGTAATTTAAGCATCATAATAATGTTGAACACAAAAGAAAGAAGTTAATTTTTTGCTTTCACCATTGATTTGCAAACAAAAGTCTGGAGTCTTCTTCAAAGGAATCTGATTAATCCAAGATTTTCAAAAGGAAGGGAACAGTTCTATCTGCACTCATAGACTGCTGCAAAGTTGTGGGACAAACATCAGCCTTTGAAAAATTTGAGCCAAGAGGATGTATGTAAGCAAATGCCTCTTTTCTACAAATCTTTTAGACAATACTGCCTTTTCCTCCGACCTGCACACTGAGAAATTATATCTTGCTGTGCAAGAAAGGAAAAAAAAATGTAAGGAGCAATTTTAAATTGGGTGAGGTTCCAGGAGGAACAATCATTTCAAAGATTTGTTAGGCAACTATCATTGATTTTTTTTTCCAAGCTAAACTGAGTTTTGCAAGTATAATCCGTAATAACCTCCATTTCCCAATGAGTGAATGGGGGAGATGGTTGCAGGTGAGTCTACTACAACACACCTGAGTGTGGATCACTTCTCATGTAACGTGTATTGGGAAGACTCAAGGCTCAAAGACAGGTATGTACGACTTTTATCTCTAAAATAATCTCATTTAAAACCCAGGCATGTGTGTGTTTGTGTGTGAATGTGCATGTATGTGTGAGTGACCATGGAGGCCAGAAGGAGGCCTGGAGAAGTTAGATCCTTGAGGCCTAGAGTTACAGGTGATTGTGATCTAGCTGGTGTGGGTGCTGGGACCTAAACTCCAGGTCTCTGAAAAAGCGGCAAGCTCCCTTAACAGTTGCATCAGCTCTCCATCCCCTAGGCATAACTTTTATTTCATTTTCTATTTTATTTTTTTTAATTTTTTTCTTTTTTCTTTTTATTATTAGTTACATTTTATTAACTCTGTATCCCAGCTGTAGCCCCCTCCTTCATTCCCTCCCAATCCCACCTTCCCTCCCTCATCTCCTCCCTGCCCCTTTCCAAGTCCACTGATAGGGGAGGACCTCCTCCCCTTTCATCTGACCCTGTTTTATTAGGTATCTTCAGGACTGGTTGCAAAATCCTCCTCTGTGGCCTAACAGGACTGCTCCTCCCTTGGGGGGTGGGGAGGTCAAAGAGCCTGCCATTGAGTTTCTGTCAGAAATAGTCCCTGTTCCCCTTACTATGGGAAACCAATTGGTTACTGAGCTACCACGGGCTACATCTGAGCAGAGGTTCTAGGTTATATCCATATATGGTCCTTGGTTGAGTGTCAGTCTCAGAAAAGACCCTGTGCCCAGATATATTTGGTCCTTGTGGAGCATAACTTTTAAATGGAATTACTAATGCTATATTGCATGTGACCTGGGAGCTGTTTTATGTGAAATGTTTTTCCATGTGTCCTTTGAAAATAAGTTCATTCTCTTTTCCTAGTACACAAGATAACACCATCTACAAGACAATTCCTTTTCAGTGCTCTTGTGCAAACTTTCCCTGTGAAGAAAATTTATTCACTGCACATGGGGGTTGACCAGCACACTTTGTATTGAGTTTTAATTGTTATTTATGCAGAGACAGCATTTATTGAGCTAAATTATTCACTGTTTTTCCTATCTACTCACAGCATATTGAGCACTCACAGCTGGTAAGAGGAATTATTCCACTCACATCTAGCTTAGTGAGCTAATAAATTTATTAGACTTATTTATTGCAGTAGTGATTAGAGCAGTGGGTCTCAACCTTCCTAATGCTATGACCCTTTAATACAAGTCTTCATGTTGTGGTGACCCCCAAACATAAAATTATTTTCATTGATCATTGAAATAACTGTAATATTGCTTCTGTTGTGAACCATAAAGTATATATCTTATATGCAGGATATCTGTTATGTGACCCCTGTGAAGAGGTAGTTTGATCCCCAAAATGGTCTTGACCACTTGAGTTAAAAACCACTGGGGTAAATGAATGTGACTATATAGATGGAGTCCCCCTTTTATTTAACCTTTCACACTCCATACCTACTTCCTTGTCACTCTGGAAACCACCTGTTGCTTGGACAGAATTAAGTTCAGTTTGTAGAGGGTCACAGGAAGTAGGGGTTATAATCTCAGAAGAGGGTATAATGACACTCATTCTTTACTCCTATGAAGGAATGTCAACACAACAGGCTAGAGCTTCTGAGGGTCTCTTGCTGGTAATTTTAGCATCTGATCAGGATGGTAATTGCTGTTATGATGTGCAGACAGTATTACATACAGGTGCTCATTTATATCAAAGGGAACTTCTCAGTTCCTTAGAAGTGCACTTTCTAAATATTAATTATCGAATTAATCTATTAATCAATTAGTATTTAATTAATTAGCTAATTAGTCTATCAATCAGTATTTTCATATAACCAGGTGTATTATGTGAAAAGTCATGTTCAGTTTGCAAAAGCATTTATGTTCATATATGCAATAGTTACTTTTCTGGTGATGTGATAAAACATCATGACCAAGTGTACTAGTCAGGGTCCTCTACAATAACAGAACTTATAAATAAAAACTCAATATGTGTGTGTGTATTTGCATGTGTGTATGTGCTCCCTCACCTGTGTGTGTGCTTCTCGTGCTTTTTCTTTTCTATTGTTTGTTTTTTAATTGCCTGTTTAGTAAAAAGAGAGAGAAAGAAGGCATTCAGTTGGATAAATAGAGAGGTGGGGAAGATTAATGAAGAGGTTAAAACTGTTATCAGAATGTATTGTACAAAAAAAATCTGTTTTGAATCAAAAAGTTTGTAAATGTTAAAGCACAAATAATTAATCCAAAGAAAGAGTGAGAAAGAATAAATAGCAGTATAGAAAAGAGTGGAAATATATAAGATAAAGGTATGAGACATGATAATGAATGGAAACAGAACAAACACAGAGCAGGACAAAAGAATCAGAAAAAAGCAAATGATCATTCTTTACTGAGGATGGGAATACTTTGCTTCCCCACCCCCACTCCCAGACTTGTCATTTTCCATTTATTTGGAAAAAGAACAGATGGTATTGAGTTCTTTTGTCTATGATGTCCAAAATGGCTGGACCAGAAAGAGCTGTTTGGAGGCTGGTTCCCATCCTTTCTTTTCTTCTGAAAAGAGATAGCAACTATAGTTGCTGCTGGGTCAAATTCTGCCTAGTGTTCTTAATATGCTGGCCTAGCAATATAGTGAATATAGGACCTATCATCAAGGCTACCCTGTCAGCTGAAACTATGGAGTAATAGAACTTGCAGTAAAAGATGTCTAACCCAATTTGGGAACTGGATCAGTGTAGATGAGATGTGTATCTACTAAAAATACACTTCAAAGTTAATGTTTGTGGCATCTACCCAAGATGCCAGTAGGAGCCACACCTCCAAGTGTAATAACCAAAAGGTGTCTCTAAACATCACCAAACGTCAGCTGAAGGCCAAAATTACCCATGCCCAACCATAGATGGCCAACACAAAATGAACTTACCGGTATTTTTACAGGCTTGTCTCATATCACATTGGACATTTTTTTTTCGTCTTACTGGTCTTTTGTTAGTGTATTAGGGTTTCTGCTTTTGTGTTTTTTGTGAACTTTGTTTATAGATGTACATGTATTTGTACAAGTGTATGTGTTTTTAAAATCTTATTTGTGTTTTTTTTTTTTTTCTCAAGGAAAAGAAAGAAAGTAGAGTTATGTAGGTAGTTGCTAAGAGGAATTAGGGGAGGGGAATTCTGATCAGAATATACTATATAACCTTTTTTTTTTCAATAAAAAACATGTTGGTAGAGAATATTAGTCTACCACCACATGTGAACAGGTGTTAATTAAGTGTTTTAGTAATCATAAAGGAAAAAAAGAAATTACATTTTTAACATTGCTAATTAGAATGTCCATTTGACTAACTCAATATAAAATTTGTGACCGACATATTTAGCTTCACTTTGGAAAAGATGATTCCTTGTCTTTCCAAAGATCATTCATAGATTTTTCACTGAAATCTTTTTTAAACTGTCATTACAAATAAATGAAAACGATTCCTGAATCCTACTGTATCTTCATGAATTCTTAATTAGAAAGCTAAGGCTAGTGAGTTTTTCTTTTTTAAGTTGTTCCATACCGTGTTGTGTTTTGTGGTTGGAAGCCAAAGCTCTAAGATGACTATATGGAAGATCTCAAATTTGAATTTTAAGAAATGGTAAATGAAAAACTGTCAACAAACAGTATTTAGATTTGTTAATATAGAAATTATTTACTACAAATACCAAAAAGGTTATTTTTTTCTTTCTGTGCCCACTAGTAACCTAAGAATGTTTAGCATAGTTGTAGCCTGTGTTTATTTATGTCTTTTTATAAACTCAAAGAAAACACAAGAGTAGTTAAAACAGCACAAAGAAAGATCAGTCTTCCAAAGCACATTTGGTCAGGTGAACTAATTAATCACAATTTGCTTAGATTTACTCAGATAAGGAGAATCATTTATCCCATCACATCTGTACCATACAGTCCACAAACAAAGCCAAGATGAACAGACATAAACACATGTCAAATTAATAGTAACCTAAAGAGACTGGGTCTCCCCTCTCTGGTTCCTTTTCTTTCTTGCCCCTCTTTGTAGTTCATAGTAAGTGCTCACAGATTGGGAGGATTAACATAGTAAAAATGGCCATCTTAGCAGAAGCAATCTGCAGATTCAATGCAATTCCCATCAAAATTCCAGCACAATTTTTATATACCTTAAAAGAGCAATTCTCAACTACATATAGAAAAATAAAAGACCCAGGATGTCTAAAACAATTCTCTACAATAAAAGAACATCTGGAGGTGTCATCATCCTTGATTTAAAGCTATATTACAGAGCAATAGGAATAAAAATGGCATGGTACTGGCATAAAAACAGACAGGTTGACCAATGGAATTGTATCAAAAACCCAGAAATAAGCCCACAGACTTATGGACACTTGATTTTTGACAAAGAAGCCAAAAATCCACACTGGGAAAAAAGAAAGCATCTTCTCCAAAACAAGCTTGTCTGACTAGATGTCTGTCTGCATGTAGAAGAATGAAAATATATCCATATTTACCACCCCGTACAAAACTCAAGTCCAAGTGGATCAAACACCTCAACATAAAACTGGATACACTAAATATATTAAAAGACAAAGTGGGGAAAAGTCTGGAACTCATTGCCACAGAAGACAACTTCCTGAAAAGAATACCAACAGCTTAGGATCTGATATCAACAATTAATAAATAGGACCTCAAGAAACTGAAAATCTTCTGTAAGGCAAAGGACACTGTCAAAATGTTAGCCTACAGATTGAGAAAAGCGTTTCATCAACCCCACATCCAACATAGAACTAATATCCAAAATATATAAAGAAGTCAAGAAATTAAACACCAACAAAACAAATGACCTAATTAAAGAAATACGATATGGAACTAAACAGAGAATTCTCAAACACTTAAAGATAAGCTCATTATCTTTAGTCATCAGGGAAATACAAATGTAGAGAAAAAGAAACAGTCATCCATTCCTGGTCAGAGTGCAAGCAAACTTGTACAACTACTTTGGAAATCAATCTTTAGGTTTCTCAGAAAATTTGGAATAGTTTTATTTCAAGACCCAGCTATACCACTCCTGGGCATATACCCAAAAGATGTTCCACCATGCCACAAGGACACTTGCTCAACTATGTACATAGCAGCTTAATTTGTAATAGCCAGAATATAGAAACAAGCTAGCTGTCCCTCAACTGAAGAATGGATAGACCAATTGTGGTACATCTACACAGTGCAATACTACTCACCTACTAAAAACAAGGAAATCATACAATTTTCAGGCAAATGCATTGAACTAGGAAAGATCCTGAGTGAGGTAGCCCAGACCCAGAAAGACACACATGGTATGTGCTCACTTATAAGTGGATATTAGCCATATAATACAGGATAACCATACTACAATCCACAGACACAAAGAAGCTAAGTAACAAGGCTAGCTGAAAGGGGGATATTTCAATTCCATCCAGAAGAAGAAACAGAATGGAGACCAAAAGCGGATGAAGATAGGGAACTGGGTGGGAGAGTTGCAGGGAGAGAAATGAGGGTGGGGATCAAAAAAAGAGAAAAAAGACAAAAAAAAAGTAGAATACGTACACAATGACCTTAATAGTACAAAAGAGAACTTTAATACCAAGAGACACTGAGTGTATTTCACTCTGTAAATCCATCTTTAATACTTTTATCCATGCACTTATTTAAAAGCAATGAATCAAAATTATACTACAAATACTACAAATTTTACAGTTAGCTTTTTCAATCAAACATTTCACTATCAACATTTGCTCCCACAGCTAAGTATTCTGCCAAAGAAAAATAATTATTCCTCACTACATTATTACTCGTGTAAACATCTGCCAACGGAAAGCAGTAATTACAGTGGTTGGCACATTAACAGCTTTCAGTAACAATTAGTTCTGATTATTCTTAAAATTTTCACAGTTTCTGTTTGAAGCTCCAGCTTTGATTCCGGAGCTAAGTTCATCAGAGTCCCTATATTAAATTTTTTTTTACATGTTACTTCAGGTCATAATATCCCATGCTTTAAGAACTGGGAGATTCTTTTGGTGAGGATGTATTAGTTACCTTCTCATTTCTACTACCCAATACCTGACAAGATGCAACTTGGTGAAGGTCACTTTTTAGCTGATAGTTCTTTGTGGGGTCAACATGGTGGTTGGAGCTGCAATGTGCACTTGACAGCATATTTTGTTGTGATGCTTTGGAACAAGCAGACCAGACAGGAAGTGGAGCCAGGTGAGAAACTTCAGGGCCTATCCCCAGAGATCTACTTTTGCCAGCTGGATCTCACCTCCTAAGAGTTCCACAGCATCCCCAAATATTGCCACCAGCTGGAGACCAATGTGTTGAAATACATGGGTGTATGGAAGATATTTGACATTGAGAATATATTGGTGAACTAACAATTCCATTGAGATGTTGATCCTTCGTCTCTGCCTGGAAGATGCTAGTAGAAGCTGTACAGAGTGGTCACAGTCATCATGCTCCTGATCATTGCCAACTAAACCTGTGAATGCAGAACTGTATCCACATAAAAGACATCTACATCTTTTAAGTCTACCAAGACCATAAGAATAATGCTTTATAAAGACCTTCCACTGTCTAAAACTTCTGTGTAAAGTGAAGTAATTTTATCCTAAGATCTCATAAACTTCACTATGTACTTTTTGACCTCCCTAAAATGGCTAGAATTAGTGGTGGCAGATGTCTGTTCCAGGTGATATCATAAAAAGCCAAGGGAAGAAGCTACTTGGCTTCTGAAAATTGAAAGGTCTTTTCATTTGCATCTAGAAACTGGATAAGAGCAAGTAATACTGAAATGATAAATGAAAATAAAATGATTTATGAAGTATACTATGTCACCTCCACTTCTTTAATACTCTTCTTATGGATGTAATATAAAAACCATGTGTTACTCTACTGTTATTATCAATATAAAGTTAAACAACAGAAAGTTTTTTCAAAGGTTAATTGGCTAAGCTGGATATGTAGCTCAATTGGTAGAGTGCTTGTCTAATAAGCATTAAGCCCTGGATATGACCCTCAGCCCTACATGAAAGACAAGAAGGAGAATCAGAAGTTCAAGGTCATCTTCAGCTTCATGTCAAATTGGATCCTAGCCTGGATACATGAGACCTGACACCCCACCCTACCCCCAAGAAAAAGACTAGAAAAGAAAATTAAAAAGTTGATAATATAATGAAAATATTTGGAACACCTTTGGACACTTTGAAGGAAAAAAATATAGTATACGGTATCTATACCTATGACCTGCCCAAAATTTGGAGATTACAGTCTTTTGTTATTTGCTTTCTTTCAGTTATCAATTTAAACTCACAGTAGAATTTAAAGGTGCACTTAGTAGAACAGCAACTTCACTGTAATTATAACAATAAAATCAGTTGTGTCATTTGAATGCTTTGGCGAGGGCAATGCTAGCTGCTGTAACAATTAAAGCACTTAAGTTCAATGATTAAATGATTAAATAGAGGACAGAAGTTCAGTACTCCACTGGACAAACAGCTTTTCTCCATGGATATTTGGCATGCTTAAGCCCTTGAGTGTTCTACTTGGGGCAGAATAGGAACATAAATAGCATCAGTTTCTTTTAAATTGCATGTGTTTTATGTATTTTATATGTACATGGGTGTGCCCACAATGGCTTGAGTGCAGAGGTCAGAAAATAACTTGCAGGCATCAGTTCTTTCCTGTTGTGTGTGTCCTGGGAATCAGGTCATCAGGCTTGGTGGTAAGTGTCTTGACCAGTTAGGTAAAACATTTTCCTAGCATTAGCATCTTTGAAAGTCCAAGCTGAACTGACAAAGCTCCATTCTATCCACATGTTATAGGCAAGAAGTAGCCTTGTGATTCTACCTGTAATCAAGGGCAGCCAGGAAGGGTAGTGTGCTACATTGATCAGTTTCCTTCAGGTTTCAACACTCCACTAAGGAAGAGGAAAAAGTAGACATCATAAGCAGCCGAAATGAGCACCTTTCTTTAACTCCAAGCAGCCTTGAAGAACCAGAGGAAATATTGTAGATTGAGTTTTATCTTTTTACAACACATGTTGGGAGTTCTAAGTTGTAGACCATAGGATCTAAATTTATTTGGCAATACTACACTAGAATTAGAATTAAAGTTGTAATGGAGTAGGGTGGGCTCTTCCTTCAGTCGAACTAGTGTTTGTCAAAAAGAGGGGAGACGAGTGAAAAAAGTCATGTGAGAGCACAGGCTTAGATCAGGATGATCCTTCTATAAACCAAAGTTTACTAGGCACTGTAGGAAACCACAAGAGGCAAAGAAGGGTCCTTCTCTAGAAACATCAGATGAAGCACGGCCCTACTGACATCATTCATTTCAAACATCTGAACTTCAAAGGTGTGACAAGAAGAACATTTTCCACTGAAAGCCACCTGATACAGAGTACTTCACTGAGACTGTCCTTAGAAAGTAAAAGAGCAAACGAATGCCAATACCAATAGTAGAAAGCAACATGCTAACACTTTGTGGTCCTCATTTGCCTTGGGTAATATTGGCCAACTGATGCATGTCTAATAATGAGGCCATGTGAGTTGAGGGAGTTTGACAAATGTATCTTTGAATAATGATCTTGTTGCCATCCCAAACTTCCTCAAAATGGTGGTATTTTAGTCACTGCTTTACTGCTGTGAAGAGACACTATGATTATGACAATTTTTGTAAAGGAAAACATTTAATTGGGATCTCTGCTGTACAAATGGGTGTTATGACACTATCTAGCCTGTTACCATGTGAGACAGTAAACCTTCAGTCTATTGGTTTTGTTATTCTAACCCTTTGATGATCTAAGAAAGACCCCTTTACACTCTTGAAATTGATCTCATTCCTTTAAAAAAAAATTCAGAGCTGAGCTTATAGCTCAGTTGGTAGAATGTTTACCTAGCACACACAAGTTCCTGGGTTCAATCCTAAGCAGTGCTTAAGTTGGCATAGTGGCACATATTGACATTCAGGAGGTGGAGGTAAGGCAATCAGAAGTTCAAGAGAATCGTTACCAGTATATGGAGTTCAAGGCCCACCTAGGCAACATGAGACCCTGTCTCAAAAAAAAAAAATCAAAGGAAACATTATTCTTTCTTTAATTCATACATATAAGGACATTTTTTTTTTACCTAATAAGCTAGGTTAGATGGAATGGGGGAGGGAACCTCCCCTAGCAGTGGACTTGGGAAGGCATAGGGAGGAGATAAGGGAGGGAAGGTGGGATTGGGAGGGAATGAGGGAGGGAGCTATGGCTGGAACACAAAGTAAATAACCTGTGATTAATATAAAAAATTAAATTTAAAAAAAAAACACTTATATAAGTTTATAATATGATACCACAATAGAAAGTCTATAGTCCTACAATCACTTGTTTTAAAGCATCTAGCACCAGGCCTTAAAAGGGGTTGGGTATGTTTTGGAAGCATCTTTAAATATTATACTTAGAGGAGGGTGCTGCTCAGTGGTAGAGTGCTTGTCTAGCATACACTATGTCCTGGGTTTGATCCCCAGTACTGCAGAAGAGAATGAATGCTATATAAGAAAAGAAAAGGTGCTTGGAAGGATAAATGTGGAGAGCTGCTTGCTTGACAAGCTGCCTTATTATTGAGTATTCAGGGAAAAACATGTTTTCACCCTGGTCTTTATCTTGAAACAGAGAAAACAGGATGTTTTTGCCAAGTGTCTTTATCTTGTTTATGTGACCTTGGACCATTTCTGTTATATAGAGAGGGTAGTCTAAGAAAACTTGTTCAATCTATTCACAACCTCTTTGGAAGTTGCATATTAGATAGCCTGCATAGCAGGTATTTACATTATGATTAATAACAGTAAGAAAATTACAGTTATGAAGTAACAACAAAAATAATTTTATGATTGGGTGTCACCAAAACATGAGGAACTGTATTAAAGGGTCACAGCATTAGGAAAGTTGAGAACCACTCATCAAAAGAGTGACATGGACATGTCATGGCTGCAGTGAGAGCCTCATGCAGATGACATCATGTTGGTGATAACATACCTGAGAGGACCAGATTACATGGTAAATTAAACATGAAATGAGACAACTGAACCAGCTTTACACTCACCCATTCTCATGGGAAGAAACTCAGTCCTGAAATAACCACATTAGTCCTCCATGGGTTTTCTACTCTGCTCAACAAGCTTCTTGCACATGATCTTTCCAAGAACATGTTCAAATCATACTCAAACTACAGCACCTGTAATAAAGCCAAATATAATGTTGGTTTTATAGGATGAAGTCTTGGGCCAGGGAAATGACTCAGTTGATAAAGTCACTTGCTGCCAAGAATGAAGACCTTGGTTTTATTCTGTTGACCCATGTATTGAATGGAGACAAATCTCATTCCCCCAAGTCATTCTCTGACCTTATCATGTTATATCATACACAGACAGCCCACATAGAAAATGTAAAAATATTAAAAAATATTTTTTATTTATTTTAATTTAAAATTAAGTCTCAAGGTCGTTTTTGAAAGACAGTTCTCTAACACTGCAGTTTGTTGTCTGTCTACTAGAAAGTATGTCTTCTTTGTATGCTATATTTTGAGATCAAGCATAGATTCTTGCACCAGGGGAGCATTGACTTCTGCCAAAGCTAAACTTTAAGCCTCATCCTGTTTTCTCACCAATGCTTTTCTGAGTTTGGCATTATCTAGCTCATCTCGACATGCATTTAGCTGAGACAGTTTTTCAGTTACACACAGTCTCCCTAAGTAGAATCCAGATACCACTGAAGCAACGCAAGGTTATGCTGAAGAATGGCATATTTTGCTGAGAGGATAGAGAACTATTTTAAAAATTGTTTTATTTGCTACAATTTATTCACTTTGTAGCCGAGCTGTAGCCTCCTCCCTCATCTGCTCCCATGCCCCTCTTCCAGGCCATTGATAGGGGAGGTCCTCCTCCCCTTCTATTTGACCCTAGCCTATCAGGTCTCATCAGGACTGGTTACATTTTCTTCCTCTGTGGCATGGTAATGCTTCCCCCACCTCTAGAGTTGATCAAAGAGACAGCCACTGAGACAGAGACAGACCCTGTTCCCCTTACTAGGCAACTCACTTGGAGACTGAGCTGCCATGGGCTATATCTGTGCAGAGGTTCTAGGTTATCTCCATGAATAGTCCTTCGTTGGAGTATCACTCTCAGAAAAGACCTCTGTGCCCATATTTTTTGGTTCTGTTTCTTTCCTTTTGGAGCTCCAGTCACCTGCTCTTTCTATCTCCCCCTTCTTTCAAAAGAAGAAGGGGAGGATGCCTAAGCTTTGCTTATGAGTCTCAGCATCTGCCTCGATATCTTACTTGGTAGAGTCTTTCAGAAGCCCTCTGTGGTAGGCTCCTGTCCTATACCCTGTTTCCTCCCTCTTCGGATATAGAGAGCTTTTAGAATCCTTGTAATATTTCAAAGGATTGATAGTACTAACAAACCTTTCATCTTGTCTTTCAATTTCTGATTTCTTATACCAGCAGAGAATTTTAAGAGACATCTAAGGTGTATACTTCCATTTTTAAACCAGGGATGATTGCAATTGAATGACCTAGTAAAATATTTCTTCAAAAGCTAGATAGTAAGCATTTTAGACTTAGTGAGCCATATGGTCTCTGTTGAATTACTAAACACGGCTTCTGGGGGATTAGAGTTATATGTATACAATTAGGCATGGTGCTCCCCAGGACATCTTTGTTTATAGATACTGAAATCTTAATTTCATGTCATTTTCACATGTCACAGATTTATTTCAAACACTTGAAAATGTAAAGTCTCGGGGTCAAAAAAGATAGCTAGTTAAAAGAGGGAGCGTACCAGTCTTTCAGAGTTCCAGACAGAGTTCAGTAACTAGCACCCATACAAGGAAGTTTACAACTTTCTGTTTAAGTCTAGCCCCAGAAGCTATGATGTTCTCTTCTGGTCTCCACAAGCATTGCACTCACATGTACATACTCCCCCACACACAAAAATATTCACATAGTTAAAAAGGAAAAACAAACATTAAAAAATGTAAAAACCCTTCTTAGTTTATAGGCCTTGAAAAGCAGATAATAGATGGGAGGTGGTTAGCAACTCATGGTTGGTACACCTAGTCTAACCTAAATTAACTGCCCTCTCCATTGTCATCCTTCAGAATGATTGTGATAAGAGTGTAATGTTCTTTGAACTGGGCAACTTCCTCTTTGCCTCTCCAAAAATTAATGTGGAGCTGTAAATATGACAGATCATTTGATTGGTGAAAGTGACCCCTATAGATCCATGACAAGGATGACCCTAAAAGCAAATAATAGGCTGTAGAAAGAATACTTATAAAACATAGCAATAAAGATGAGCTCACAGCCGGACATGGTAGTGCACACCTGTAATTCCAGCACTTGGGTGGGCAGAGGCAGATAAAGGTGGATCTCTGTGAGTTTGAGGCCAGTGTGGTCTACAAAGTGAATCCAGGGGAGAGCAGCCTGACCAGGCCACAGAGGAGGACTATGAAAGACAGTCCTGATGAGACCTGATAGGCTAGGGTCAGATAGAAGGGGAGGAGGTCCTCACCTATCAGTGGACTGAGGAAGGGGCTTGGGAGGAAATGAAGAAGGGAGGGAGGGCAGGATTGGGAGGGGACAAGGGTGAGGCTACAGCTGGGATACAAAGTGAATAAACTCTAATAAATAAAAAATTATATTAAAAAAAGTGAGTCCAGGATAGCCAAAGCTACACAGAGTAACCCTGTCTCGAAAAACCAAGAAAGAAAGAGGGAAAGAAAGAAAGAAAGAAAGAAAGAAAGAAAGAAAGAAAGAAAGAAAGAAAGAAAGAAAGAAAGAAAGAAAGGAAGGAAGGAAGGAAGGAAGGAAGGAAGGAAGGAAGGAAGGAAGAAAGATGGTAAGAAGGAAAGAAAAGAAATTTTTAAGAAATCAAGACAAGAGTCTTGAAACCTCTGCTTATTCAAAACCACAGAATTGTTCTTGGATTATGTTTTTCTGCCCCTCCCAGGTGTAGCAGATAAGAGTGACTTTACTTTAGATTATTCATTACAACTGGCTATTGTTATTTGTTGATATGCCTCTATGGAAAAACATATTTTGCAACTAGTCTGCTAGGTGTGGTTTATCCTTGTGATTGTACACTTTACTCATGTGACCCCTCTTAATCCTCAGACTATAAATTGTCTGGTGCTCTGAAAAAAAAAGTTAGTCATTTCATGAGATTTTGGTCTGCCTAATTTATTAATTCCATTCTCCCTGGACCGTGCATACTCATGTATATGTATGTGCATGCCTGTGTGTGAATACACAAGTTTGCAAGTATGGCTGTGGATGCCAGAGAACAAACTCAGGTGCTGTCTTCAGTAATGGCATCTTGAGTCTTTCAGTAGCCTAGAGAGTATGATTATGCTAGGTTGGCAATCGAGGCAGCCTGGGGATTCTTCTATCTCTTCATTCCCAGCACTGAGATTACAAGTGCAGGATAACATGCTTGATATTTTTCCTTAGCGAAAAAGATAAAATATTCTGGGGCCAATTATAACTGACCATACCCTAGTAATATAAATTTAGGCCATGCCAAGTAGTATGTCCCAACATAGTCAGAGAACCAGGCCTGACTCCCCCAAAGATCACCAGGAACTAGGCCATGGATCACCAATTCCAGAAACAAAGTCATAAGATTCCCTACTCAAGGAACAGCCTGAGAATGGGAAGGTATTTTATCTCATTGTGGGGTATATGTGCTGAGCAGCCCACGACCCTGTAGTAGAACATTTCATAACACAGAAAATAACCTAACATTCCTGAGGCCTATAGATAGCTAAATGTTAGTTATGTTAGTTAGCCAATCACTTTCCAACTAGCTTGTGCTTGCTGAATGTCACCCAATCCTGTAACTGTTAAGCTGGAATTCTCAGTACTTCCTCAAACCCCAATAAAAACCCTACTGTGCAGCTGCTCGGGGCTCTCCTCTTTGATCCACTGTGTTGGTGATGATAGAGAGATCCAGCTTAAGCTGGAATTTGGGGACTTGTCTGAGATGCCCAAGTACCCCCCCCAAAAAAAAAACCTTCATATGGAGCTGATCACTGTCCAGTAAGTGAGCACTCTCTGTTCTTGTCTGTTCATGTCTATTCGTGTCTGTCTGTGTCTGTCTTGGTGTTTTTCTAGTTTCTGTTTTTGGGCCTCGAGGCAAATCTGTAATCTCTGTGATCAGGAACTGTTAGAGCTGACGTGCTGGACAGCTGTGGGCTATATTGGGCTTGGAAAGTGTTCCAGACCCCTTTGGAGGGGACGGAGGTGCCCTGATCTCTGAAGGGTGGTAGAGCACCAAGTTTTCTGTGTTGTTTCTGTCCTGAAGGCAAAAGCTGTAATCTGTGTGGTTTGTAACTGTTAAAGTGGATGAGCTGGAAAACTATGGGCCACAGGGGACCTGGAAGACATTCCAGACCCCTTTACAGCCCCGATCTGTAAAGGGTAGTAGAGCACCCAGTTTTCTGTGATGTCTGGATAAGGACAAGGTGTGTAGCTCCTGCAGTTCATTTTTGCTGCTGTACTACTTGATTTTTCCACTACAGAAGTGGTGGGATCTGTTGTCTGGCTCTGTGTGTGTCTTTTTGTTTGACTGTCTTGTCTGTCGCTGCCTGTTTTTTTGTGACTGGTACTGACTGACCACATGAGACAGACTCCGTCTAACCTCCTAGACTTAATTCTTGCCCATTTCAGGGAGGCTTGAGCCATGCTACACAGGCTCCAGTGACAGTGGTGAGGAGGCGCCCCAGGCTTGGTGCCTCTGCCACTGTTTTTGGTTCTCTTGTCTGGCAGAGCTTGGCTGCTGCTCTGGTCTCTGGTATGGCAGAGCTTGGCTGCTGCTTTGGCTTCTGGTCTGGCTGAGCTTGACAGATATATTGCTGCTCTGGGTCTCTGGTCTGGCGAAATGACAGGCTGCCATTACAAACTCTGGTGTAGTTCAGTGGAGCCCTATTTCAGGGCAGGCCACCCCAAATGGAACAGGATAAAGGACCCACCAAAAGACGGGCCACTGTTTCTAATCTGGGTTTTTACTTCTTCCTTTCTCTTTGTGCCCATTGTACCAATATATTGTTGTTTTTTTTGTGTGTGTGTGTTGTTCTTTTGTAGTTTCCTTTGCTTGTGATTGTTTCAGTAGGCCTGTGACCCAACAGCTGTGCATTTCCACCTGGAAGGCTGGGAAGGCTCGGTTTGGGAAGATGGCTGGGGAAGGGGTGGTGTTCGCATCACCCATGGTATGGAGCCATCTCCTTATCAAGGTTGTTGCTCCTGGGCAGCAGTGCTACCTAAAATCCTAGGGCAGAGGGAGCTTGTGTCACTGCAAATAGCGCAGCTTGGTCAATCCTGGCCTCCAGGAGGACAAGTGGTCAACTTCCACTGTAATGGTGCCCACTTCTTTTCCGGGGGTCAGCATGAAAGGGCAGAAGCGATGAGGCACACAAAGGGTTGGCTGCATTGTGTGGCACCCCAAGCAACACTGCTAGCATGTTCCAAACCCCTTTGTAGTTCAACAAATAACAAAATGCTTGAAATTACAGCCAAATAAAATAAGGAAAGCTTTGTCTGTTTTGTTTTAAATGTATGTATAGCTATTACATGTTTATTTCTGACTGATCTTAAGTGGTTAATATGTCTTGGTTGTAGATTAAGAGTTATTGGATATATTTAAAGGATATGTTTAAAGGTTAAATATAAACTCTTGTTTAGAACGTATATATGTGTGCATATGTGTTTGTAACATCTATAAAAACATAGATATTTTTAAATATCAACCATGTGGCCTGCCATGTGATGTGACTCCGACATTTTGACATTGACACATGGTATGGAGCAGGAAAAAATAATCACAGAACCTCTTAGTCATAATGAATTCTGTTTATCATTCTATGTCCTTTTAGACTAAGAAGACAAGTCTTATTTTAAATTGTCTTTCATTTTGGAAATTGAATTGCTTACACTGGTAAAATTTGGTTTTGAGTTTTAAAATTATGGTTCTGCTCTGTGACTGCACTCCTAAAAAGGAGACTTTATTTTGATACTGCAAGAACAGATTTCTTCTAAAAATGTGCTTAAGGCTATGAAACATTTTGAAATTCATCGGGTATTTCAAAATAATGCCTTTATGGATATATATATATATATATATATATATATATATATATATCAGGGTCGTGTTTTTGTATATATATCCATATATATATATATATATATATATATATATATATATATATATCAGGGTTCTGTTTTTGTAGCATTTTTTTTTTATTCAGCCCTGGTTTGTAAAGTTCTGTTTAGATTAACACACTGATATGAAGTGTGTGTGTGCCTGGCTGCCAGTTCCGGAATGAATGGATTAATGTTGATTCTTTCTGGTTGATAGTTCTGGTAACGCCAGAATAGTTCAAATACAGTTTTAAAATTGTTCTATACTGTTCTATTATGCAGTTGGTTCTAAAACTTATATGATTACAATGTTAAAACTTGGTAATGGGAAACTGTAAATGCTCCACAGTGCTATGCCATAGGAGGCAGCAACACCTAAGGGCTATGTTTTTAATTGCCTGCCACAGCTGGTAACAACAGGTGGCTGGTGGCCATGTTGGTTCAGGGATCAAGAGGATGGAACGGTAGTTTTACCACCATCTTTGTTGAGGGCTGCCAGCTGTGTTCAGTTACCTGTTTAGTGTGAAGTGCAACTTCTGTCTTTTAAGCTTTTTGCTGTTCAGTCTTAATAATACAATATGGTAGGATCAGCAAGATTTGCTAGCCTCTCTTTGAACTGTATGTGATTGAGAATTTTGCTTCAATTTTAGTTCAGAAATATATTTAAAGTTATACTAATGATTGTATTTGGTTACAAGATTGACCTTTATCTAGTCTCTTGTTTAGTTTTTCAAGGTTAAGCCTAGGTTGGGTAACTACAAAGTTTGCCTATGCATATCTACTTGAAATAGATATAGTCTAAAACACTTAACTACTGAATGTGCCAGAATTAGAGATTGTAACATTTTGTTTTACAGAATGTAGTTTAAAGCAGATAACTAAAGATAGACAAAGAATAACTCATATGCTTGCCATAAAGTTTGTCAGTGATCTGTGGAATATGGCATTTTAACATATGTAAGCTTATTATTACAGACAAAATTTCCCCAAATCCTGACAATAGCTCCCCAAGGTCTCCAAGAAGATTTGGGCATAATGACAGATGGACTCAACTCTGGATTGTGGTATGGTAAGCACTGGACAAGACTGATCCAACTTGCTCACTGCTAGGTTCCAGCCTAAACTGTGGACAAAACTGTACATACCTGGAGAGTCATTGTTTCACTTTGCTGAAGGTAAGGTGAGGCCATTCTCTCATGTTCTTCTTTTCCACAGAAACAGTCATCTTTTGTGCCTGATAGCAGGTCTGCCTCTGCTCAGGGTGCCATGAAATGGCTGGCAGTAGTCTGGGACAACTGCCTAGATGGTGGACTGATTCATCATCTCTATCATTTTGCTTGGTACATAGACTCATTTAGGTTACAATTTATCCTTTTTGGGTCTCTGAACACATTAATGGCTAAGCTAAGCTAATGATAACTTTTCAGCTAAAGAGCAGGCAGATCCACTGTTAGTTCATTAGTTGATTGATTATCTAGTTAGAAATACTAGGTACTAGATCTCTTATTTAGAAGGGCAAACAGATTTTTCTTGCTCACAGGCTTCATGTGAACTACCTGTGTCTTATGGTGAAAGACTAGATAGAAAGTTATATATGTTCTGTGGATATGAATGTTTAAGTTATAAGGATCTAAAAAATTGTTTGAGGATCAAGGAAGATGTTTCATGGTTGGTAAATGAAAGTTATGAAGGAAAGCCTCTCTTAGAAGATATGTCAAAGCTGGTAAATGCAAAGAAAATTGGAGGGTCTAAGTAGGTATTTTAGGGTTGGTAAAAGCAAGTTGTTTTCTGTGGATCTAAGAAGGTATTTTAAAGTATGTGAATGCAAATTGTAATGTTACGAGAAAGTTATTTAAGGCATATTAAAAATGAGAAATATTTCAGATTTCTCTCCACCCACTATGCTATTGTTGTACTTATGTTGTTATAAGATTTCAAAAGTTCATAGTTATGACATTGATCAGCAGAGTTCTAATAAGCTCATGGAGCACTGACTCCTTATTATCCAGTCACAAGCTTGAGATTTTAATTTCCCTTTGCTGGTCATCTGGAGATAGACTTAAAGGAGCTCCTCATCATGCTAAAAATATCTGTCTTATGTGTATATCTGTGACCCAAAGCCATAGCTTTTACTAGGTCTTAATGACATGAGTCAACTCCTGCTGTCTTGCCGACACCTGTTACCTGCTTTTTCTATAGTTTGGACTGCATTACAATGGTGATACTAATATACTTCCTTTTGTAAACTAAAATTTCCACGAGTTTCAGAAAATCAAAAACTGCATAAGACCTGGATCTGCCATAGCTCAAATGGACCCAGATGAGTGTTTTTCCCTTAGTCTTGGGATTCCTCACTTTTTCCATTTATGAGACAAATTTTAATTTCTGTTTCTAATCTAAATTTGTTTCAGCTGATTTTCACCTGGCTGACACACTCCATTCAGGGATCAGCTATAGATTGCGACCTAAAATCTGAAGATGCTGAAAGCTGAAGTAAACCAATCCAGTCAATGTGATGGCTCCCTGTCTATTCAACTGGATCGCTAATTAGATGTTACCCTGTTGCCTAGCTTTGGCTAGCCTTTCAGCCTTCCTGTATCTCCAATATCTCCACCCCAATGTCAGCCTTAAGAAGTTACAGAAGAAAAGAAAGTCACTGGCCTTTATCCTACTTAACAGTTTAAAATGCTAAGTCAAAAGAGGCTCTCTGACATTAGCTATTATCTTGTAGACAAGTTTAGCTGGAGCAGGAACTTGTATTGCAACACTGGCTGTACAAATCCAGGATTATAACAGCTTAAAGGAAGATATTGATAAAAATATTCAATGCCCTGAGAACTCAATCACCCATTTAGAAAAGAATGTTGATTCCCTGGCAGAAGTAGTGCTGCTAAAGAGAAGGGGCTTGTATCTGTTGTTTTTACAGCTGGGCAGGCTGTGTGCAGCTCTTAGAGAGGAATGTTGCTTTTATGTAAACCACTCAGGAGTTATTAGGGAATCCTTAGCAAGAGTAAAAGAAAGCCTGGAGAGACACTGGAAAGAAAGGGGATTCCAGAAGATGGTTTGAATCCTGGTATAATAGTTCTCCTTGGCTTACTACCTTTATTTCCACCCTATGGGAACCCTACTCAATTTGATTTTGCTTTTTACCTTTGGGCCTTGCATTTTAAATAACTTGGAAACTTTTATGAAGGAATGCTTGAGAGTGCTTCTGTTAATGGTACTCAGATCCTATTATGGAAGGGCAAATCTGGAAGACACGGAGGGGTCATATCTGGAAGACCCATGACTGGGCCTTCAAATGACAATGAGAAGGGGGGAATGAGAAAACCAGGCCTGACCCCTCCAAAAGTCACCAGGAACTAGTGACCCTCTTCCAGATCACCAGAATTTAAGCCATGGGTCACCAATTCTGGAAATAAGGTCATAAGATTCCCTACCCAAGCAACAGCCTGAGGATAACCACAAGAATGGGAAGGTATCTCAGGGTAGGGCATTTGTGCTGAGCAGTCCACTGACCTTGTAGTAGAACATTTCATTCCACAGAAAATACCTAACATTCCTGAGGCCTATAGATAGCTCAATGTTAGTTATGTTAATTAGCCAATCACTTTCCAACTAGCTTGCCCTTGCTGAGTGTCATCCAATTGTATAACTGCTAAGCCAGAAATTCCTGGTCCTTCCTCAAACCCCAATAAAAACCCTACAGTGCAGCTGCTCCAGGCTCTCCTCTCTGATCTACGGTGTTGGTGATGATGGAAAGACCGAGCTTAAGCCCAAATAAAGCTCTTTGCTCTTGAATACGTGGTATGGTTCCTGGTGGTCTTTGGGGAACTTAAAATCTGGGCACATCATTAGTAACAATATTCCAAGTTTTATAGTAAGAAATTCATAAATCAAGTACTTTAAAAATTAATTGGTAGGAACATCAAGTACTTGGGTTACAGAAAAGAAGGGAAATCTTGCTCCGGGCTTCAGATACTATCTGATGGCATTTTTAGCTATTGGGTTGGTGGAAACTAGTTGTTTATGAGTACATGCAAAAGGATTTCACCTGATATTCACAAGGCTGTTAGATCAAACATAGAAATAGGAAATGAATGGCTATTGATGGGGCTAAAGATAGCCCAAAACAATTCCAGCACATGGAACATTCCAGCTCTCTATGTCAGCCTTGTAGAATCTTTAACAAAGGGGAGTCCCTTTATAAACCCTAGGACTTCATTCCAAAGTCCCCTCTCCGAAAACTTGCTTTTGTTCTCATGAAGCATATTTCAATGAATTCTCTTTGTTTCTTACCATGGTGGTTTGAAAAAGAAATGTCCCATATAAGCTAATGTGCTTGAACACACATGACTTCCAATCAGGGACACTTTCTGGGAATGTAATGGAAACTTTGGGAAGGGATAGGAAGGTAACCTTGCTGAAGAAGTATGTCACTGGGGATGGCTTTGGAAGTTCATAACTCCTTCTACCCCATTCATCTTCCTGCACCCACCTCCTTCCTGTGAGCAGATGAAATCGGATCTTTCTGCTTCCTGACTATTATGCTGGCTTCACATTCCTACTGTTGTGCTGTTTTGGCCATGCTGGATTCAATCCCTTGTTAACTGTCAGCCAAAATTAATCCCTTTCTTATCTAAGTTGCCTTTGGACTTGGCATTGTATCACAGCAACAGAAAATTAACAACTATAGTTGGCAAAATCTTTGTATTTTAAAGTCACTAGGCATTCATTCACTGTTCTGTGCATTTTTTACTTTATTTCTCATGGTCACTTTTCCTCCAATGCTTGTGGCAATGGCAGCTGGATGAGTGATTCAGAGACAGCTGAGGACCTCTGGGTAGAGTGACACTCTAGTGTGGCCTGAAGGCTCTCTGTACTGTAATCTGCTGACACTCATCTATGTACAAAGAAGTTGCCTTCCACATTTTGTAGAAGGTATTACTTTCCAGGCACACCTAAAAGTCTCTAGCCAAAGCAACTGTTTGGTAAGATAAATAGCTCAAGATAATGCAGCTCAAGGCTTAGACTATTCAGTTCTTCATAATCAAAGTAAATTCTAATCAGTCAGTCAGCCTTGCAGGTAATGGAGAGGACAACTAGCTTTATACTGTCAGGAAAATGGGCTACTGGGGGGATCCTCATATTGATTTGTGACCAAATGAATATTTTCTTAGGAAACCATTCATGGTCTGTTAGAGGCCCTCCCCTTTTTCTATAGAGATGCCTTGATCAATCCCTGTCACCAAGGCCTCTACTAAGGTAAGTGTTGGTACTGACTCATCATTGTCTTATTGTTCCTTCCAACTTACAAACTAAAGCATGAATTTTTCAGTGGTGAATTAGGATCATCAGGCAAAAAAACAGGGCTTAATATATTGAATATGAATCTTTACACTAACACTACAGCATGTTGGAAATAAATAGGAATAAAGAAATGAAATTAATACCAAATCCAGATGTTAAAATATATTAGAGAGTGTGCACATACTCATGAAAACACATGCATCTGTTGTGTGACAGATTTTCTGGGGAGATGCAATACACACACACATACACCTACTTACAGCAGACCCACAGCAGACCTAAATAATGATTGCACATTGCACCAATATATTACTTTTTGAACCAAAGAGTTTTTTTTTTTTTTTAATTGGGGTTGCTAACAGGAACATGTATGAGTGTTTGTTACTTACAAGGATGACTGGAAAGCAGCTGTAATCACTGGAAAGCTCACCCCAACAAGGGTGAGGACGCTACAAAACCCTGAGGTTTTTTATACAGGAGCTTACAGGCAGTACCACAGCCCAAAGTTTGCTTCCAGTATGTGTGGTCATTATCTCCACCCCTAGGAACTGTTTGTTCCAGTTTATATTTTAGATAGGGGACTTCAAGTTTCTTCCAAGTTGCTGCTCTTCCCAGATATGTGACCTTTTGTTTGGCTCCTGTTTATCACCTGAGGCTCCTGAGCCTTCTCTCTTTCCTGAAACAAATGTTTGAATTTGGAGGGAATGTTGGAAATCTGGGGAATATGCCATACATCAGTATCTAAAGATATAAATTTTATAGCCAACTAAGGTTGTTCTGCATAGCAAAAGAAAAAAAAAATCCACAGTATGAAAATATAATCTATGGAGCAAAATATTTAGAAACAATTCATCTGATTAAAAAAATGCTTATATGCAAAACACATAGGGAACTCAATTCAGTATCAACAGAACAATAAGATTAGTGCATCAATAGAGGATCTGAACAGACATTTATTTTCTTTTGGGAAAAAAAAACTTTGGGAGAACAAGGTTGACATAGGGTTCTTCTATGTAACCCTAGCTGTTCTGGAACTTGCTGTGTAGACTAGGCTTTCCTAGAACTCACACAGATCTGTTTGCCTCTGCCTCTGCCTCCTCTGCATGCTGGGATTAAAAGTTTGTGCCACCATGCCTAAAAACACATTGCTCAAAAGAAGACGAATGGCTGGTCAGCAAGTATATGAACAAAATGTCCAGTTTTGCTAACCATAAAAACATAATGAAGTATCACTTCACCCCTGTTTGGATGGCTATTATCAAAGATGAAAGGTAAGTGTTGATGATGAAATAGATAAAAGGAAAGCTTTGTACTCTATTGAAAGAAATGCAATCAGTAGAACAGTTATGTCAAACAGAACTGATACTCCAAATGAAATTTGAAAAAGAACCCTCATATTATCTATCATTCCTAATATGGGATATATAGCCAAAGGTCTTGATGTGAGCATGGTAAAGAAACAACTGCACTCCCATGTTCACTAAAGAACTAGCCAGAGTCACCTAGACATCCAATCAAGCAAAGTGTTATCAAGTCATGAATGGGTAAATAAAATGTGATGAATACAATATATACGCAAATACATAGTCACATACTATTCAGTCTTAAAAATAAAAATAAAGCAGAAAATTTCTGTCATAAGCAACAACATAACTAATCTTGGAATAAACAATGTGAAATAAAACAAGTCAAGCACAGAAAATCAAAAAGCATATGACCTCAGTTATATGGGAGATCTACAAAAGTTGAACTCATAGTGGTGTACTGTATTTTTGCTATCAAAGCACTCATGTAATTTGAATGCTTTGAATTGGTGCATGTTCACAATGTGTGAGAAAGTATAGCACATACCATTTATTTCAATTACCTAAAATGAAGTGAGTATTCAGCAACACAGGAATCAGAAAGATGTGAACAACCTAATTGTTACTGTGGATGACTCTATTCTTTGTAGTTTGTGGGTTTTGTTTCCTACAATGCCCATGTGTGCTAATTATTTTCTATTGCTGTGACAGAATACCCTGACAAATGGTGAATTTTGTAAGGGTTTAGCATGGTTTACACTTCCAGAGGGATAGAGTCCATCATGGCAGGGAAGGCATAGCAATAGGCACAGATCATATGGTGTCAGGAGCAGGAAGGAGACTGATCACATTCCATTTCTATACAAGAAGCAGAAAGAGAGAACAGAGAGTGGGGTTAGGCTATAAAACCTCAAAGTGTCTCCTCCCCCACCAATAAAGTACTTCTTCCAGGAAAGAACCACCTCCTAAAGGTTCGGCAAACATACCAAACACACCAACAACTGGAAACCATGTGTTCAAATATTTGAATATTTGAGGGTCATTTCTCATTTAAACTGCTACACATGTTAATTTCAAAATATATTTTTCTCTTTTTAAAGTTAAATTGAGATTAGAAATCTAGTAGCACTCTGGTGAAGTGCTTCCATAGCATGCACAAAGCCCTAGGTTTGGTCCTCAACTCTACTCAAGGTCATCCTTTGCTACAGAATGGGTTTGATGGTAACCTGGGCTATATGAGATAATGTCTCCAAAAAAAGCCCTGAAAGGGGGCTATCAAGATGGTTCAGCAAGTAAAGACTCTTTTTACCAAACCTGACAACCTTCATGTGATCTTCAGAATATTTATAGTGAAGAAAATTGACTCCCAAAACTGTACTCTGACCTCTACTCACATGCCATAGTTTATGCAGACACATATATGTGCACAAATAAATATATATAGAAAAAAGTTAAGCTACAGAATTAAAGTAGATGCACCAATAGAAGTAGAGAGTACAGTGCTGAATGACTTAGGACACTGACTGCTGTTTTGCATGTAGTCTGACTTAAGGAAAATCAAACCAAAGGCAGCTTCTCTGTTTTCTAGTCTCAGTGAGGATTCCTTTCTCTGACTTCTCTACAGTTCCCAGGCTCTGCTCTGCTCTGGTCCAGCTAAGGTTAATTAGTCAGTGTAGTTAGTAGAGTAAGCTGCTTTAGGAGGATCCTTGCATAAAATATTCACATCACAATGGGAGGCAAAACTTCAGGGAAAATAATCAGTAACTAGGAAATTACATGACAATGGGTTAAGAGTGAAGCTGGATTGATTTGAATTGTAGTTTACCTCTTGCTTTCTTTTCTGAGTTATATGTAAGAAAGTAACAGAAAATAAGCAATCTTAGATTATTTTTTTAAGAATGAAAAATGTACTGGATATTCCTGAATCCTTGTCCATGCAAATATATAAAATGGATTTACGAAGAATTAAGCTATTTCCATTTTTGTTTATCTTAAATTATGTAATTTCTACTTTTTGAGATTTTGTTTTGCAATGAGAATTAAAAATAAGGCAGTAGAGAAGAAAAAAAAAAAGGAATGTTTTTGCTCAGTTACCTTCCTCATTCTCTAAGCCTACTTTTTTTTTTCTCTAAAAGAAAAAGACCTCTAAAAGACTAAACATGTGCAGAGTCAAACATCTAGGGGCCAGATTGGAAATAGTGTCCTTTTTTAATGGATGCTGTTGTAGCAAAGACTGATGTATTTGAAGTGAATTGGGCAGAAGACCCACAAGGAAGTGTAGAGAGAAAAGCTGAAACTGCAGCAAGGTTAACAGTGTTGTCTTCTGTTATTTACTTTGCCCTATATTTCTTTGGTCTCCTATGTCCCTCTCTCCCTTACTCCTCATTTAGGTTTAGAACATCCTATTGTTTGTAGTTTAGTGATAAATAATACTTGCCACCACAAATGATATTTTTCAAGTGGTTGTATAAAATATTTTTACTTTATGAGCGTTGCCTTACAGTGTATACATCAAAATATGATGCCTTAGGCCAAAGTTCTCAACTTTGGTATTTGTGACTTTTGGGGTCAAACAGCTACTATTGAGGTACCTGTTCTATACCCCGTATTGAGGATTTTTTTCTGAGTACCCTTCATCTCCACTCATGAGATGCCAGGTCTACCTTCCACCCAAGACATGAAAACCCCCTTACAAAACAACAATTCTCCAGGCATTGCTTAATTTTCCAGGCAAAATCTGCTTTCCCATTAAGGTCTACTGGTTTATAATAACATGTATTTCTTAGTACCCCAATGTTTCAGTGACTATAGTTAATTAAAATATAAAATTTCTTCTAAAAGCCTTGAGCTAGATAGTTTTATTAATAAATCATAACTAGTTTCATATTATTTAAGTGTTAACATTTTTCAGTCATGCCAATTCTTTAGTTCTTATAAAGATGTGATGTTATTATCCAGCTTGATGCCCATGCATGACTGAGCCATGGCTTCATCGCCACTTCTGTTTTCCATCCTGTGTACCAGCCTATGTCACAATCCCAATTACAGGATTCATATTTTCACCCTTGTGCTTTGAAAATAACCTCCATCTTCTATTTTCCATTCTGTTTCATTCTCAACTTCTTGTTTTGTTCTTTAGCCAGTCTCTTTTTTCCCCAGGATTTCATCAAGAATCCCTGCTGTCTTTGGTTTAAGCAGCCTATTACATGGAACAATATCAAAGGCTTTTTAAAAATTGAGATTATCCATGTAGGATGCATTACTATTCTCCAACATGTCTGTAAGCTGCTCCAAAGTATACAAAAGAACCAGTGAATTCAGATAGATAGCATCTTTTTGCAGACCCCCCCCCCCCCATTGCTCTTATATTTCTTTAAGCCAAAAGACCCATCTGAAAGAAAGAGATACACGTTGAATATGCTTTTAATGCATTACAAATATTTACATGTTTGGCATCATTTCAACCCTCATCTGGAAAGCTGATAAAATTGTTCTTCTGGGTACTGTGTAGATTTGTAGTCATAGCTTATGAATTCTCCAGATACTGTTGACTATGGGTAGTTTAGGCTTAACTATTATTTATTGAGCCCTTACTAATAGCATGTACATGGTACTGCATGAGGTATGTGGGATTTGTTTCTTCCCTATACAGATAAGTGAAATGGGTCTCAAAGGCTGGTGTTATAAAATAAGCAACACACTCAAATTTAAACTTGAATGTTTTGACTTCTAATTTATTCTCCCTCCTCTACAAGAACAGGAAGAACAGAGTACTGACCCAAAGTTTGAGCTTCTCATTAACTAACACCCTCCTCACCATTCAAAATGGTCCTGGACTAGTAACTTCAGCAACACCTGCTGTAGTTACTTTTCTGTTGCTGTGATAAAACACCATAATGAAGGCAAGTTATAAAAACGACAGTTTATTTGTACTCATCCACAGGGTTAAAAATCTGTCATGGCAGGGTGGAATGGCAGCAGACATGATGGCTGTAGCAGGAAATTGAGAGCTTAAATCTTAAACCACAAGCTAGGACTAGAGAGAGCAAACTGCAAGGAGGGCAAAACCTTAAGCTTCCAAAGCAGGCCCCCAGTGACATACTTCCTTTAGCAAGGTCACACCTCCTAAAGCTCCCCAACAGCAGCACAAAGTGGGTAATATGTATTCAAATGTCTGAGACTATAGCCACATTCTCTTTCAAACCACCATTTCTTGCCTGAAATGTAGTATCCTGAGTCCTTCCCAAGATGGGATGAATCAGAACTGCATTTCAACAAGATCAATGGGCATTGCCTCATACAACAAATTGAGAAGCATTGCTGTTAGGCTGTATGCATGTGGGAAAAGGATTGTCCAACTGGTCACTGTGCTATGGCCTCTTCCTTTTGCCCCTGTTGAACTTTGTCCACTGTAGTAAGCCTGGTCAGGCACCTCTTTAACATTCTTCCTCGTATTATATGCCAGAAAGTACCAATGATTGCTTTTTCAACTTATTTGCCAATGCTGATAAGTCCACAGTGATTCTCTAGGGCATTGTGCTGGGGATTATGAGGCTTTAGTTGACCTACGCGTTTAAGAGTCTGACGTTTGCCATGACATAAGAGGAAAAGAACAGTATACATGCCTTTGGATTATCATTCTTATTATAGAAATTCCTTTTATGTCTCAGCATCTACACTATCTTGATACCAACATAAGTAAACAACTGCAGAGAAAATTTGATGAGACAATTTGGCAGATGATTTGTACTAAAGAAAATTTTAAAGTTATGAAGTAACTAGATACTGTGATAAGGCCCTTTAATTCTTTGTGACAGGCCAAGGAGAAGGCTCAGCAGGTAAAAGGGCTTGCCATGTATGACTAAAATCTGAAGTTCTAACCATAAAACCCAGGTAAATAGCTGGATGCAATACCCTCCATCTGTAATCTTAGCACTTCTATGGCAAAATCAAAAGTAGAGATGTGAAAATTGGCCTAAGCACATGAGACAGCTAGCCTGCTGTATGCAACAAAGTAGCAGAAGCAACAAAGGAGCCCTCATCCCAATATGGTGGAAGACAAGAACCAACACCCAAAACTTGCCCTCTGACCTCAACATCTTTATTGTGGGTAAGTGCACCCATGCCCATATACATGGGTGTGCAGTACAGTCACATACAAAATGAACAAACAAATTAAAACTTTTAAGAACATTAGGGCACACATGGCACAGTGTTGCACACCTTTAATCCCAGCACTCTGGGAGGCAGAGGCACATCAATATCAGTTTAAATCTAGCCTGATCTACCAAGCAAGTCCAAGATAGCCAGGGCTACAAAGAAAAACCTTGACTCAGAAAACAAAACAAACCATAATTAGGACAGAAATTATTTTAACATCAAACTGAATTAGAATTGTGATTCATCATGTTTATTGTCATTTTCTTATTTAATTAAGTTAAGATCACAATGTGCTGGTACCCACATAAGTTTCTTTGTGTGAACTTGCAGTAAGAACAGCAAAGGGTTCCTTGTACAAGATTTGATAGAAAAATCCCCATCCACAAACACCACCAGAGAGAAGTGAGATCCACTTAGAGGGACTAAAGTAGACAGCAAGATAGATATGTGTGACAACTGCTCTGTTTCCATAGTGGTCCCACCACAAGTCATTCAGCAACTCAGACACAAGTGTGAAAGGCAAGTCAAACTGCACTAAGCGACTGTAATTATACCTCACATTTGCAGAGAGTGCTGCCAGCATTCACCTTCTCACATTGAGACTCTGAGTTATTTTCCTAATCTTACTTATACCTTACTCATAAATGGTATCTTTTCATTTATTTCTATATGCGTTTAAATTAGCAGTAGGGTTAGGGTGGATGAATTAATCCCTCCTCTCTTCTTTCCTGGCACAGGATTTTATGAACCATAGGATGGCCTTGAACTCACTATATAGGCAAGAATGATACCCTGTCTTCACTTCTCAAGTGCTGGGATATCACCATGCCTGTTTTATGCTGTGCTAGGGAATGAATATCAGGGTAGGTAAGCACTCTTGCAACTAAGCTCCATCTTCAGTCCTTGAAAGTGATTTTTATGGTATGTTTTGTGAAAACAAAGATTACTTGAGAAACTTGATTCTGTATTAGTTCATCAATAAGCAATAGATACTCAGGGGCTATTGTGAACATTAAAGTCCTTGTCATATTTACACATCTGCAATATTTTGAATATGCAAATTCTTCCATTGGAAGTTCAATCCCCAATGGCACAATGTTAAGAGGTGGGACTTTTCCTTTTTCCACTGTCATGATTGCATGTGTGTTCAGATTTGCATGTGTGTGGCCACAAATGTATGTGTTTGCATGGAGACCCAAGGTTATCTTGGGAATCATCCTTGATTTCCCTTCCAATTTATTTTTTGAGACAAGGTCTGTTATTTAAACCGTGAATTTATCAATATGGCTAGAATCACTGGGCAGGATACTCTGGGGATTCACTGTTTTGTCCCTGCCTTCCAAAGCTGGAATTACAGGCCAGCCCCAATGTATACCTAGCATTTACATGTCACACTTGATGGCTTTGTCAACTTAATACAAAATAGAGTCTCCTGGGAAGAGAAAATCTCAATTAAGGAATTTCCCCCTTTATATTAGACTTTAGGAATATCTGTGGGACATTTGTTTATATAGTAATTGATGTGGGCTGGTCCAGCTACTGTGGGTGGTGCCACCACTGAGCAGGAGCTCCTGGGATACAAATTGAAAAAAATTGTAATAACTAAATAAATATAAAAAGGAAAAAAAGCAAAACAAACAAACAAAAACACCAGCTATAATACAAGCCCAGTAAGCAGTGTTTCTCTGTGGTCTCTGCTTCAGTCCTGCCTTGAGCTTCTTCCCTGATTTCCTTGGATGAAATAGACCCTTCCCTCTCCAAGTTGCTTTTGATCATGGTGTTTTATCCCAGCAATGGAAAACAAACTAGGGCATGTGAGTTCTGGGAATCCAAACTTGGCTTCTCATGCTTTCTCATGCTTTTTCATGCAGTTAACACAAGTGTTTTAACTGCTGAATCACTGTGCCCTTATGACCTCCCTATTTAAGGAGAGTTAGGCACTATTTATTGAGGGTTAGTTTAAAATTTTGTTCTCTCTCTCAAGCCTTTCACCATGTCTGGATGCAACAAGACCTCTGCCAGTTTCTGTTCTTCAATCTTCGACTTCCCAGCCTCTTCAACTAGGTGTCAAGTATACTTCTGTTGTTATTATGTTACACCTGAATGGCAAGACCCCAAAAGACCACCACCAGGAGGATCTTTTTACTACAAGTTGCAGCTTGGGCTCACACCCCACCACTGAAGTGGTGAGAGCCGAGAGAGCCTCCTGCTCAGGGTAGTTGGGTGATTTAAAGAGTCCTGTCCCTCCCAGAGCCCCCAAAGCAGAGGGATTCCTGCCTGGCAAGCATCTATTGGTTGAAACACAAAAGGACATGTTGCATTTTAAATTGATTGGCTATAGGAAGCCCCTCAAGCCTTTAATGGTCTGGTGTCCCTCCCTGGGGGGGGGGAACGGGCCGTTTCCTAGCAACTGTATCTCTAGTGGGCAGGAAAGAATGCAGTAAAGCTAGTTCTTCCCCTCAGGGCATTAATCCTAGTTCTTCCCTGAAGGTGAATAGGCTTATCTCCACTTGGCTGACCTTAGTTCAGGCTTTTACTTTAAACTTTAAAATAATAGCCACTGATTTTTAATCCTTTGGTCTCTCAGTTGCAGTGGAAAATGGGCTAACCCAGTAATTTTTTCATTGAAGATATGTGAGAACTGAAACACGCACTTTCCATTTGTCGATCTCCTTAATCTATCATTCAGAATTATGCCCATCTATGAGTGATAGCTAGGACAATAAGAACAAAAATGGGTCACAAGCTGCTTCTTTTGCGAAATTCATGATCTGCCCTAATTCTCTTCTATATTCTTCTTTCATTTTCTGGCCATGACTTTTTTTTTTTTTCTTCTCTTCCTAAACCACATCTAGACTGATCATGAAGGCACAAACAAAGACATTTCTTTCTTTTGTTCTGTTTTGGTTCCCAAATAGCAAGGTTCTGGTTCCTAGCTTTCAAAGTTCATAACAACTCAGCCTTAGCCAGGTGTGATAGTGTACCCTTTTAATCCCAGCACTCAGGAAGCAGAGGCAGGCAGATCTTTGTGAGGCCAAGGCCAGCCTGGTCTATAAAATGCGTCCAGAACAACTAGGGCTGTTACATGGAAGGGAAATTGTAGTCTGGATGTACTGTATGAAATAATAATGATGATGATGATGATAATGATAATAATAATAGGCTACTACATTCTAAATATTTATCTTCATAAATCTATGCCACTCTCAGCCTTGGTCAAAGAAAACTTCTTTTGCTAGTGGGCAACAATCAATGCAGAGATTCGTAAGTAGTCAGTGTTCTGACAATAAGTTACTGTTGTGTACTCATTCCTAAATGGGACATCTATATCACCCTCTCCAAGGCTCAGGGAATATAACTGAAGAGGGGGACAAAAATAATAAAAGAATAGAAAGGAGTGCTGTCAAGTACTGTCTTCTAGACATGAAATGGCTGCTCCACCCATGAACACAAAGAGATCTTGGATATCTGTACAAAACTGAGTGGATCTACATTCCAACATGGATGAGGAAGGGACTCATGAAGCCACACCCTTCCTGAGAATCTAGAGACGGGTAAGTCTTGCTTTGGGAAGGAGAGGTCAGCTCATGTCCCTCAGTGGTGTAGCTACTGGTACATTGTTCCCACTCAAGCAAACAATTCTCAACCCATACTCAGGAAGGAACCCTAACTAAATGTAGTGGTGTTCTGCCCAGATCTTAAGGTCCCCAAAGAACACCAGGAGCTGGACCATGTATGCAGGAGCAAAGATCTTCATTTGGGCTTAAGCTCAGTCTCTCCATCATCACCAACACAGTGGATCAGAGTGGAGACACCTGAGCAGCTGCACTGTAGGGTTTTATTGGGGTTTAAGGAAGGACCAGAAATTTCTGGCTTAACATTTTTGCTAGAAGTTAATCAAGAAGGAGGACCCTGGGTAACATAATCAATCCTCATGCAGAAATACAAGTGGGACAGACATCTGAAGAGGGAGAAAACATGGAACAAGACAGGAGCCTAACACCGAGGGCCTTTGAAAGACTCTACTCAGCATGGTAGCAAAGCAGATGCTGAGGTTCATAGCCAAACTTTGGACAGAATGCAGGGAATCTTATGAAAGAAGGGGGAGATAGAAAGACATGGATGGGACAGGAACTCCATAAGAAGAGCAACAGAACAAAAAAATCTGGGCCCAGGATTCTTTTCCGAGATTGATACTACAATCAAAGACCATGCATGGAAATAACCTAGAACCCCTGCACAGAAGTAGACCATGACAGCTCAGTGTTCAAGTGGGTACCCTAGTAATGGGAACAGGGGCTGTTTCTGAAATGAACTCAGTGGCTGGCTCTTTTATCACCTCCCCTTGGGGGTGGAGCAGCCTTACCAGGCCACAGAAGAAGACGATGAAGCTAGTCCTGTTGAGACTTGATAGACTAGGGTCTGATGGAAGGGGAGTAGGACCACCCCTATTAGTGGACTAGGGGAGGGACATGCAAGGAGAAGAGGGACGTAGGATGAGCTTAGGAGGGGACAATGGACTCGACTGCAGCTGGGAAACAAAATGAATAAATTGTAATAAATAATAAAATAAATTATTAAAAAAATCTTTGCTAGTTCAAGGTCAGCTTAGGTTGCATAAGACCTTTTTTCAAAAACAAAAAGATAAACAAAATACCCATATATAAACCATGCAATTGATAGAACTAATTCCATTATGAGGAGATTTTTTCAATATATATAAAGATTTAATTATATTTCATAGAATGTGACTATGTTGTTGACATTTCAGGGATGTTTATGACTCAGTATTTATGTTAAATAGCCAAAAGACTAGACAGAATTACTCAGTCAGATATCTTATCCTTTTCCACTCTTCTGTCTGCTTTATGTGGGTTCTGCCATGAGTTAGCTGCTCTTAAAAAGAAAAATAAGTCCATCTGCAAAGTATCTGGCAATGATGTAAGACAGGAAAATCTGACATTTTGCAGGCTGCATACCAAGTTAGACAGGTAGATATAAGTGTGTTTGGCTGTTAGTTTTTATCATCCAGCATCTACTTACTAGTTTTGTATGTATGACATATAGTGGCTCTTGTACCCATGACAGCTATAGCCTCTAGATCTCTGGATGACAGCTATAGTTATACAACTTAAAAATCAGCATACCCATTGTTTTTATTCCTTTAACCTTTTGAATTGCTTCATTTCATCTAATTTTCCTAAACTCATTATGGTGAAAATCAAGTGAAATTCTACTTTCTGTATTAAAATTAGGGTATATTCAGAGATAGGCATACTCTCCATCCACTTGCACACAAAATATGAAGCCCTACATGTACGTCTATGGAACAAGTTACATGACACATTATTAAGTGATAAAATGATGGTATACACACATACATATAGATCTATACAGCATGTAGTATACATGTGTATAGGATATCTTTGCAATTATATATAAGAAAATCATAACAGAAAGCCCCCAAAGAGAAAGTAGGTAGCTAAAAGCTGAATTCAAAGAAGACTTTTATATGGCACCTTTTATTCTTTGGGAGTTTTTACTGTTATGCCAAAATCTTAAAGACCAATAGGAGCCAGACCATGTTTGCAAGAGCAAAGAGCTTAAGCTCTTTTATTTGGGCTTAAGCTCAGTCTCTCCATCTTTACCAATGCTGTGGATCAGAGAGGAGAGCCCTGAGGAGCTGCATGGCAGGGTTTTTCTTAGGGTTTGAGTAAAAACTAGAAATTCCCAGCTTAGCAGTTACAGGATTGGATGGCATTCAGCAAGGGCAAGGTTGTTACAAAGTGATTGGCTAACATAACATTGAGCCACTATCTATAGACCTCAAGAATATTAGGTATTTTCTGTGCCATGAAATGTTCTACTACAAGATAGGCAGGCTACCCAGCACAGATGTTCCACCCTGAGTTGAGACACCTTCCCATTCTTACGGTTATCCTCAGACTATTCCTTGGGTAGGGAATTTTATGACCTTATTTCTATGGCTTAGCTACTGGTGACTTTGGTAATGGTCACTAGTTCCTTTTGACTTTTGGGAGGTGTCAAGCCTGGTTCTCTCATTACCAATCAAACATATTACAGCAGCAACAACAAAAATGCATACAGGGAACATCAAAAAGAACTTCTGATGTAGAATGAGAAGGGGCCACCTGAAATAAAAGCCCTAGAGACCATCAACATATAAAGGATGAGGTATGTACAAAGAAAACTGGGAAAGAGCCTTGGGTAACAGTAGCAGAGGGAGCAAAGTGAAGAAGAAAGAGCTTTCATCTGAGTAGATGCTAATGGAGTATTACAAAGAGAAAATACTGTGGTCTTGATTAGTTTAGCATCATCGTCATCTAGAGTTCTTGGGGAAAGGAACATTTTGTTTTGTTTTTCAGAGACAGGGTTTCTTTGTGTACCCTTGGCTGTCCTCGACTCACTTTGTAAACTAAGCTTGTCTTCAACTCACAGAGATCCACCTGCCTCTGCCTCCCAGGGTATTGGGATTGCAGGCATAAGTGACTGTGCCTGGCTTAGGGAGAGAGAGAGAGAGAGAGAGAGAGAGAGAGAGAGAGAGAGAGAGAGAAAGAGAGAGAGAGAGAAGGATAGGAGAAGGATAAGAGAACCTTGAGTAGAGTCAGAGAGTAAGGTTAGAGAAGATGGTTCAGGAAGAAATATTGAGTAGGGCTAGAGAAGAGAAGATTGAGCACAGTGAAAATAGGAGACAGTTAAAAGTGAATCGTGTTAGCAAGAGTAAGAAAAGAAGACAGTTGGTGACAGTTGAGGCAAGAAAAGCTGAGCTGAGCCAGATAAAATATTGTTAGGAGACAAAGGAACCCACACAAACTAGAGAAGAGAAAAAAATAAGAGAAAAAGCTACAATCCAGGCTTGTGAGAGCATTTATAAGCCAGAATATATATTTTATAGTTTTCGTGTTCCTTTTGGAGATGTCTGTCCTGAGTTTCTATGAATGAGCTGCAAAAGTACTCTTTTCATTATTTCATTTCCTGGAAATGTTGTTAATCTAATAAAAGGAAATTAATGTTTAGGTTTCATTGGAGTGCACAGTTTAAAGAGAAAGTTAAGAATGCTTGTCTTGTGCCAAGTATAATCCTAAAAATTGTTTTGTAAACAGGGTTGGATGAAAATTTTTGAAAGATTTCCTAAAAAGGGAAATTGGAGAGCACTAATCTATCTGGTTGGAAACAAGTCATTATACAAAATCTCATTACTTTTTGCTCATAAAATTAATCCAAAATTATTTGTGTTTTTCCCTTGGGAATATAAACAAGGCAGGGAAGGAGGCAAGGTTGGTATAGGAAACTATAATGTTACCAGATTTAGTCTATCAACCTCAGTGAAGATATCTAAGGTATGTTAAATATGAAATAACCAACCTAAGTCAGTAACTATTTAGGAAACATGGCCAGTAGATGTGACAACCCTGAGTGCATTTCACTCTTGTGGACTGGGGTCAACGTTGTCATGCCAAGTGTTAAGCAAGTCCTGAACCTCATTCAGATACCTACATTTCAGCCAATGCAGCTTCACTCCAGGTTTCTAAGTCTTTAACATGCTTTTCCCATTTAACCCCATAAGCAACTTCTCCCCTCCAGTCCTTATTTCAGCACATTTTCTCTGCGAAATCTTACATTGCCCTTAGGCATGATGTGACATGTTTCCTGTGTATACTTTTCCAATATGCCATACTATTTTTTTTCCAGTTGACTTACTTTACAGCCCAAGGGTGCCCCTCCCTCCTCTACCATCTTTTTTTCATTACACCATTGTTTTCTGTTTGTGAAGTCATCTGTCTACCCAGCAAGTCTTGATTCCTAACATTAGGCACCTCATGTTTGGCTGTCAAGTCTGCATATCTCCTCCATGGTGTAACACCTACTCACCACTACTTTTGGATGCATTAGTGACTAAAATGGTCACAGACTGTTACCCTTGATGTTTCTCCTGGGACACATATATCCTTTAAAGTACAGAATTTACAATACTAATTCATGACAATGTAAACTTTTCTCCTTGGTGTAAAAGTACTGCTGGGTGGGAAGAGTGAACACTCTTTAGGACTCTCAACACCAGAATACTGTCTAAAACCCTTTTTATGAAGCAGAGTTAAAGTTTAATAATGATACTTTAATATAGGTCTAAGAATGAGGCTTAGGATTTAGAGAGGCACTCAGAAGAAAGTTAAGACACACCCCAAAGCATGGGTGTGGGCTTCTCAGAGAAGAGTCATAGAAAGTAGGACCCTGAAGATTGAGTATGACCTTGAATTTAGGCTTTGTTTACCTCCCAAATTCAGATTTGCAGGCATGCGACATTACCCTTAGGAAATAGCATAGTGAGCACTGTGGCAGACATATATACACATGGAGATACACTATATGAACAGTGGTTGACATTTGTGAATGCTATACACAAACAGTGGCACCTATTGAAGGCTAATAATAGCAATGAAACAATTAGACAAAGAATGATACAGATAAAAAATATACTACAATTGTCCATCCTGTACTTACTGAACATATGAAAGTTGTTTTAGTCATAAGACACTAATGTAGTTCCTGTTCTACTAGGTAGCTTTCAATGGAGGAAAAGAGATGATTAGAAAACCACAGTTAATACCTTTTACCCAGTAATCAGTTAAGCTATAAAACACATTCTTTTTATATTTTTAATTTTGTTTATTTTTTGTTTTTTCACCCCATGGTTTATTTGTGGAGCTCTGCCTGCCTTGGAACTAACTCTGTAGCTGAAGCTGGCCTTGATTACCTTTGCTTCCTGAGTGCTGGCATTAAAGGCATATGCCATCACACTGGGCTATAGACATATTTTTACTGTCCATATATTGATATGTGACCAACATCAAAATCAACATGTAATTATAGAATGCTGTCCTCTGAATATGACATAACAGTTACCATCTTTTTGCTAGATTTATTTTATTTTTATATATGAGTGCTTTATCTGATTGTATGCATTAATGCCATATGCATGCCTGATGCCTGTAGAGGTCAGATGAGGTGCCACATCCCATAGAACTGGAATCACAGATAGTTATGAGCCCCCATTTGGGTGCTGGGAAATGAACCTGCGTCATTTGCAAGAACAACAAGTGCTATGACCTCTGAGCCACATTCCCAGCCCTAATAGTTACCATCTTAGTCAGAGAAGCTGTGATTACTCACAAGATGTGCCCTCATAGAGGGAGAGGTTACAAGAGTCATTGGACTTAATGTGAAATTCCAGGCACCTTGCTTATATCCTCTCCCGGCTGTAAATGTGCCCCACCTGAATGTGATCTCCAGAGATGATAGGGTATAATGGGATTTGGGTAGCTGAAAGGTGGGTTCCATCTATGCAGCTTTTAGGAGTTTATCAGCCATGATGGGGTTAGAACTTTTTTCAGTGATATGGCTGTCCTGGGTCACTCATGTGCCTATAAGTTTCCTCTTATCCATGTTCCTGTGAGTAACTCCAATAAACTCATTAGTTCATAAAATTAAACCAAGATGGATTGTTTTTCTCTCTTGTTGCTGCCTGATCTAAGGTGAATAGACATTTGCACATATCTCCCCAGAAAAAGTCAAGCATGTCTAGTATATATTTGTATGTTTTTAAGGAGTTTAAAACATGAGTAGAATGTCTCAGAAATCCTTTTACAGTTTAGGGAGAATTCAAGGGATCAAACTGAGGACCTTGTGCATGCTTTTCTGTGGGAAGCCAAAGTTCATTCTCAAGCTGCTTGCTTGGCAAGCTGTTTTGTTGATGGGTGTTCAGCAAGGGGCATGTTTTCACCCTGGTCTTTATCTTGAAACAGAAATAAGCAGGAGGATTTGCCAGGTTTCTTTAACTTGGACCATGTCTGCCATACAAGAATGTGGTCTTAGAAAACAAGTTTGACTATTCCATGTACCTAATCCTTGTGTTGATTTGACTTGTTTTGCTTTATTTTTTAAAAGGAGCTGTTGGTTGAATTTGGCACTTTCAGCAGTGACTGAATGCCTTCCCAAAACTATCTTAAATTCTGTGTCTCTTTCTTTTAACCTGTAATTTTTTTTAATTTTTTATTTAACTTTTATTAATTATACTTTATTCATTTTGTATTCCCCCCATAAGCCCCTCCCTCCTCCCCTCCCGGTCCCACCCTCCCCCCCTTTCTGCATGCATGCCCCTCCCCAAGTCCACTGATAGGGGAGGTCCTCCTCTTCTTTTTTTTTTTTTTCAATGCAGTTTATTCAGGAACCTTGAACAATCATCTGACCCTGGGGAAAGCCAGCCCACAACTTAAATAGCCTCTGGGTAGCCAACCCCAGCATGCCACGTGGGCAATGCAGATAGGTCCACATACATGGAAGCAAGCCAGATCCTCAGCCTTAGCAAATGTGGAGTTGTTTGTGACAGAGAGCACTCACCATTGGGAAGGTGGAAGGCGGAAACCAGCTCCATCTTTAGGGCGCGGCATTACGCAGCTCTCTACAGTTCCCCCTTTTTGTTTTAGAAGCATCAGGCAAGAGTAGAGGTCTGATCTCTGATATTAGAAATAAATTGGGATTTTGTACTGATGTTCATTTAGGTGTCATCCACCCAAAGAGCATCAGACCCGTCCAATACCTTTTTCTCAGAGGCGGGACCTGGGGCATCAACCCGCATGCAATCAGACATGCTCTTCTCTGGGTCGAAAGCGGCTGACCCTGAGTGCAGTGCTTAGCCTTGCATCCTGAGCGTAACATTTCAGCTTTTTTGGTAGCCAACCATGCTTGGGGAGACTGTCCTGCTTCAATGGCTGTAAAGGCCTGAATGGTCATGGCTGCATTACGCTGTTGTGAGACTCTAATCTTGCATATACACCACAGGCAAACCAAGGAGACCAACACCAGAAGGGCGGCTAAGGCTCCCATGCCCGCCCATTCCTTCAGATGATTCAAGGCTGCAGCAATCCAGGATGATAATCCTGTGGCTAGTCCTGCATCCACTCTGGTAGAATTTACCGTGACAATGGCCCCTCTCAGCTGCTCTATAGTACAACTTAAGATCAGGGATGGAGATACCTCCAGAAGATCTTTTATTGTAGAGGATTGTTTTAGCAATTCTGGGTTTCTTGTTATTCCATATGAAATTGAGAATTTTTCTTTCCAGGTCTGTAAAAAATTGTGTTGGTAATTTGATGGGAATTGCATTGAATCTGTAGATTGCTTTTGGTAAAATGGCCATTTTTACTATGTTAATCCTGCCAAGCCATGAGCATGGGAGATCTTTCCATCTTCTCATATCTTCTTCTAATTCTTTCTTCAGAGATTTGAAATTTTTTTCATACAAGTCTTTGACTTCCTTAGTTAGGGTTACTCCGAGGTACCTTATGTCATTTGTGGCTATTGTGAAGGGTGTTGTTTCCCTAATTTCTTACTCAGCCCTTTTGTCTTTTGTATACAGGAGGGCTACTGATTTTTTTGAGTTAATTTTGTATCCGGCCACTTTGCTGAAGGTGTTTATCAGCTGTAGGAGTTCCCTGGTAGAGTTTTTGGGGCCACTCATGTATACTATCATATCATCTGCAAATAGTGATAATTTGACTTCTTCCTTTCCAATTTGTATCCCTTTGATCTCCTTCAACTGTCTTATTGCTCTAGCAAGGACTTCCAGCACGATGTTGAAGAGATATGGAGAGAGTGGGCAGCCTTGTCTTGTCCCTGATTTCAGTGGGATTGCTTTAAGTTTCTCTCTGTTCAGTTTGATGTTGGCTATAGGTTTGCTGTATATTGCCTTTACTATGTTTAGATATGTGCCTTGTATCCCTGATCTCTCCAATACTTTAAACATGAATGGATGTTGGATTTTGTCAAATGCTTTTTCAGCATCTAGGGAGATTATCATGTGTTTTTTTTCTTTCAGTTTGTTAATATGGTGGATCACATTTATGGATTTCTGTATATTGAACCACCCCTGCATACCTGGGATGAAGCCTACTTGGTCATGGTGGATGATATCTTTGATGTGTTCTTGGATTTGGTTTGCGAGTATTTTGTTGAGTATTCTTGCATCAATGTTCATAAGGGAGATTGGCCTGAAGTTCTCTTTTTTTGTTGGGTCTTTGTGAGTTTTAGGTACCAAGGTGACTGTGGCTTCATAGAATGAGTTTGGTAATGTTGCTTCTGTTTCGATTTTGTGGAATAGTTTGAAGAGAAGTGGAGTTAGCTCTTTTTTGAATGTTTGGTAGAATTCTGCACTGAAACCATCAGGTCCTGGGCTTTTTTTGGATGGGAGACTTTCGATGACTGCTTCTATTTCCTTGGGGGATATAGGACTATTTAATTGATTTTCCTGGTCCTGATTTAGCTTTGGTAAGTGGAATCGATCAAGAAAATTGTCCATTTCATTTAAATTTTCAAATTTTGTTACGTATAGACTTTTGAAGTAAGTCCTAATGATTGCTTGGATTTCCTCAGTGTCTGTAGTTATGTCCCCTTTTTCATTTCTGATTTTGTTGATTTGGATGGTGTCTCGCTGCCTTTTAGTTAGCTTGGCTAAGGGTTTGTCTATCTTGTTGATTTTCTCAAAGAACCAGCTCTTGATTTCATTGATTCTTTGAATTGTTTTATTTGTTTTTAATTGATTGATTTCAGCCCTGAGTTTGATTATTTCCAGCTGTCTGCTCCTTCTTGGTGTGTCTGCTTCTTCTTTTTCTAGGGTTTTTAAGTGAGCCATTAAGTTGCTTGAATGCACTGTCTCAAATTTCTTCTTGAAGGCACTTAGTGCTATGAACTTTCCTCTTAGCACTGCTTTCATTGTGTCCCACAAGTTTGGGTATGTTGTGTCTTCATTTTCATTGAGTTCTAGGAAGATTTTAATTTCTTTCTTTATTTCTTCTGTGACCCAGCTGTCATTTAGTAGCAAGTTGTTCAGTTTCCATGTATGTGTAGGCTTTTTGCTATTTCTGTTGTTACTGAGGTCCAGCTTTATTCCATGGTGATCAGACAGGATACAAGGGATTATTTCAATCTTCTTGTATCTGTTGAGGCTTGCTTTATGACCAACTATGTGGTCTATTTTGGAGAAGGTTCCATGAGGTGCTGAGAAGAAGGTAAATTCTTTTGTGTTTGGGTGTAAGGTTCTGTAAATGTCTGTTAGGTCCATTTGATTCATGACCTCTGTTAGAGATATTGTTTCTTTGTTTAATTTCTGTTTTGTTGACCTGTCCTTTTTTGAGAGTGGGGTGTTGAAGTCTCCCACTATTAGTGTGTGGGGATTTATGTGTGGTTTAAGTTTTATCAATGTTTCTTTCACAAATGTGGGTGCCCTTGTATTTGGGGCATAGATGTTCAGGATTGTGATGTCTTCTTGGTGGAATTTTCCCTTGATGAGTATGAAGTGTCCTTCCCCATCTCTTTTGATTAATTTTGGTTGAAAGACTATTTTATCAGATATTAGAATGGCTACTCCTGCTTGCTTCTTGCGTCCATTTGCTTGAAAAGCTGTCTTCCATCCCTTTACCCTCATGTAATGTCTATCTTTGTGACTTAGGTGTGTTTCTTGTATACAACAGATTGCTGGGTTTTGTTTACACATCCATTCTGTTAATCTGTGTCTTTTTATTGGAGAATTAAATCCATTGATATTGAAAGAGATTAATGACCAGTGGCTGTTAGATCCTTTGAATTTGATGTTGGCTGTGGTCATACGGTTGTGTGCTTGGTTGCTTTTTGTTTTACTGTAGTGGGTTTATTTATTTTCTGTTTTCTTGAATGTAGCTAGCTTTCTTGGGTTGTATTTTCCCTTCCAGTGTCTTCTGTAATGCTGGATTTGTTTGTAGGTATTGTTGAAATTTGTTTTTGTCATTGAATATCTTGTTTTCTCCGTCTATGAGGACTGAGAGTTTTGCAGGGTATAGTAGCCTGGGCCGACATCTGTTTTCTCTTAGGGTCTGCATGATATCAGTCCAGGCCCTTCTGGCTTTCATAGTCTCTGTTGAAAAGTCAGGTGTGATTCTAATGGGTTTGCCATTATATGTTACTTGGCCTTTTTCTCTTGCAGTTTTTAGTATTTTTTCTTTGTTCTGTATACTTATGGTTTTGATTATTATGTGGCAGGAGGATTTTCTTTTCTGGTCTAATTTATTGGGTGTTCTATAGGCCTCTTGTATTCTTATTGGCCTCTCCTTTAAGTTGGGGAAATTTTCTTCAATGATTTTGTTGAAAATATTTTCTGGGCCTTGGTGCAGAGTATCTTCTTTTTCCTCTATTCCTATTATTATTAGGTTTTGTCTTTTTATGTTGTCTTGAATTTCTTGGATGGTCTGTGTCAGGAGTTTTTTAGATTTAACATTTTCTTTGACAGATACATCTATTTCTTCCATTGTATCTTCCACACCTGAGATTCTTTCTTCCATTTCTTGTAGCCTATTAGTTATGCTAACCTCTGTAGTTCCTGCTTTCTTCCCTAAGTTCTTTCTCTCCACAATTTCTTCCATTTGTGTTTTTTTTTTTAATTTTTCCAATTCTATCTTCAGGTCTTGAGCTATTTTGTTGGTTTCCTTCCCCTGTCTGACTGTATTTTCATGTTTTCCCATCAATTCCTTCAGCTGTTTGTTTGAACAATCCACTGTTTCTTTTATTTCATTCAGTGATTTAAGCATTTCCTCTCTAAAGGCCACAGACTGTTTGGCTGCAGCTTCCCGTATTTCTTCACAGATGGCCATAATCTCCTTGTCTTTAATTTCCTCCATTTCTTTACGGATAGCCATGATCTGTTTGTTTTTATCTTCCTCTAATTCTTTTTGTATTTTACTTGTTTCCTCTGTTATCTTCTTCATGAGCATAGATGTTAGGTCATCTCCTTGAATTTCATTTATGCTGGGGTGTCTAGGGCTATTTGCCCCTGGATACCTGGGTTCTGGAGATGCCATATTGCTCTGGCTTTTGTTGGTTGAACTTTTACGCTGTCCTCTCCCCATTGGGCTATCTTAGTTGTTTGAATTTAGTTTCTGGTTGTTCCTGGACTCTTGTAGTGGAGAGAATCCCTTTGGCGGAAAGGTGGTTTTTCCTGAAGGAAGCCTTCCCAGCTTTTTGGGTATAGTCACTGGATGTCTGGTGTTTTTCAGGAGATGCTACAGCTCACCTCAGGCATAGAGACCTGGGTAGTAACTGTGGTCCTGATTAGTCTAGTGGGCTCTCCTCTCACTGGGAGAAGTCCTGGAGACAGCTGCCCTCCTTCTGGGTTTCTTGCTGTAAATTTAGTGATTAACTGCTGTAGCCTGTGTGTCGCGTGGTTTGGTCGGTTTTGTTAGGGATAACTGGTTGCCTCTTCGAGCAGTATCTGGGGGTTGATCTCAGGGTTCCCGGTCTTTTGTAGGTCTGAGGTTGGGGCTCTGTGCCCCAGAAACCAAGAGGTAATCTGTGGCAGGTGAGTACTGCTCTGGTGTCTTGTGGCACACAGTTCTGCCTGTAAGGTGTAGTTGGTACAAAGCAGGCCTCTGGGCTGGCAGAGCATGCGCCCACCTGTTAGTCTGTGGGAGCTGAGTTTCCAATCACTCTGTGCTCCCTGTTTGGGCCCAGATCTGTGATGGCTGGGCGTACTCACCTGTTTGCGATCTGCAGGCTGCTAGACTTTCCCTAGGTGACCCCAGCAGCACGGTTTCTTCCTTCCCTGTGGGGTACTCTCTGGACAGGGGTTCCCAGTCCCTGTTGTACTGGGGCACACAGCTTGTCTGTACCGCTGAGCTGAGCACAAAGCTCTCTGCGCGGCAGGAGCTTGGTTGTGATGGCGGTGGGTACCCGCCATCCTAGAGACCTTCCGGGGAAAGACTGGGTGACCTGTGAAAGACTGGGTGACCTGTGATCAGACTGGCAACTTTGCTTCCCAGTGGGGTCCCCCCGCGACTGGGACTCCCAGTCTCAGGCACCCTTGTGCCCACGGATCAGCCTGGGAAAGTGGCTAGGACACGCCCGCTTGCGGCTCCAGCCCGGAGACACAAAGCCTGTGTTACCCGAGATTTCTTCTGGGTTCTGGCTGGGTAGCCGTGAGTGGACCCGACCGATTCCTACGCCGTGGGAGCCTCCCCTCACCTGGGAAACACAATCGATGTAGTTTCATGGCCCAGAGTTCAGTCTCCTGGTCGCTGCACGGAGAGTGCTGTCCTGCTTCTCAGACACGGTGTTCTCCCGGCGCCGCCATCTTGGCTCCCCCCCTTAACCTGTAATTTTTTTTTTTAACTTTTTTTATTGATGGGTAAATTGTTTAATTTGATACAAGGACATATTTGTTCTTCATTATGATAAAAAAATACAAAATAAATGGTCTGAATTTGTAAAAGTGATCTTCAGAAGTACTCCATGGACTATTTGTACAATAGAACCTAAAGGATTTTTTTAACAACTATATATGTTGGATGAGAAAAACAACCTAAACATATGAATACTTTTCAGCTATATCTTTTTTTTAACTTTTTATTTTATTTTATTAATTACAGTTTATTCACTTTGTATCGCAGCTGTACCCCTTCTTCATCCCCTCCCAATCCCATCCTCCCTCACTCTTCTTTTCCTATGCCCCCCCCCAAGTCCAATGATAAGGGAGGTCTTCCTCCTCTTCCATTTGACCATATTCTGTCAGGTCTCTTAATCCCCACTCTTTCTGCCATGACCCAAATTACCGATGGCTGGCTCTGTCACTTTTCCATTGCACTATATCCCTAGCCCCTACATTTTTCAAAGGAATATATGACAAGTAGTATTGAAATTAACAATTCTATCCTCAAAGCCTATTTAACCATAATAGACAGTATTAAATAGTCCTTGCTCAAACATACTGAATGATCACAGTGTCATGCCTTTGAAACAACTCTATGGATACATTCAGCAAACAATATGGCCCTATTGCTGAAAGATATTTGATCACACTGTGAATCCAAAGATTGTGTTGTTTACTGGAAAAACCTGTTTCTAATGGTGTGGTTCATCCCTCACACACACCTTTAATGCAAGAGCTTTCTTCTTGAATATTGTATTCAGGATTAAATTCAACTATAGGTCAAGAGTCAGAGCAAGTAACCAGTTGACAGGGAGTGAACATAGAAATAAACATAGGAAGAAGAAGTCAGGAGAACAGATAAAGAGATACACATGACTTACAAGTTCGAAGGATTTGAAGATGGACTGGGAAAGGAGCTTTTTTTCTAAGGGGGAAACTTAGGCTGAGGAGATAGGTTAGATGGGTTCTTTCTCTCCCTCTCTGAGCTAGCACCCCAATATATGGCTCCTGAATCTTTATTGGTAAAATCGAATGATTAAGATGTCATTAAAAACAACCTATCTTATACAGAAACTAAGAAGATAATTAAATAACCACAGAAATTTCCCTAATGATAATCTGAGATGAGTGCTATAAAATGAAGAGATGCGTAGAGACACAAGAAAGCACTAGACCCTATCCTATCACCTGAAGGAACAATACAGCTACTGTAAAAAAAGGTGAAGGAAGAACATTCTAGAAAAGATATTGAGAGCCAGAACAATCTCTTTGTGGTGAGGCAAGAAAAAAGAAAAGTGATATGAGAAAACCATATTCAGACTAAATAAAGCTATACCTTTCTGTATATTTATGTAGCTTCACAGATTTACCTACTGAAACAGCCCATCCCACCTGTACTATACAAATATTGATAATAATGTAGAGTCCAGACTGCATGCAAGTCATCTGCTTAGAAGAATACTGAGTTTGACTACCATGGTGGTGGCAACAGAGATGGATTAAAAGACAAATATGTTAGTGAGCTATTTACATGATCTGATTTGACTATGCTTTATTAAGTGGGCTGACAAAGAGGATGTCATAAATAAATCCAAACTCTCAAAGTCATGTAAGTAAAATCAATGGACGTTGAGGTTGAGGAATGAAAGTGAATGTTCTCAATGGTAGAATGTTCACCTAGCACATGAAAGACCCTATGTACAATATCCAGAGCTAAAATAAAACAAATATATGAGCTTGGGAGATGGCTCGATGGGTAAAAGTACATGTGCAAGCATGGGAACTTGACTTCAAAACCTAGAACTCATATAAAAAGACAAACCAAGACACATGTACTTGTGACCCTGGGCACTGTGCAGCAGTATTTCCAGGCTCAGTGAATCTCCTACCTCAAATAAGGTGGAAAGTGATAGAGCAGGGCATGGCCTCTGCATGCTTACATGGGTGCACATACCCCCATGTGCACACACACACACACACATACGCATACACAGACCCAACCACACCACACACAAACACACACACACATACACATACACACACATCACACTTATACCCCACATTCACAAATACACAACAAAAGGAAAAAAAGGAAACACGGCAAAGCAATAGAGTAGAAAGTGACAGCCACAGAGATTCAAGCACATTTGGCAAGAAAGGCAATGAGTTATTTTATTTAGGTACTTTATGTATTCTCTGGGTATAAGGCAGACACAGTTTGCAGATAGATAGGTGTCTGTCACTCAGTAGAAGCCTGGAGGATAGACAAAGTCATGAGGAGTTATCAGTTTGTTTCCAGGTCATAATGGCATGGTTAACAGGGGACCTTGAGGAAGCACCATTGTTGTGGGTTATTAATATTTACTACTGATTTATTTTTTAGTTAAGCAGCAGTTAATTCTAATCCAGCTGCATTCCAAAATCATCACACAGAGACTAGGATTTATTTAATTAACTTAGAGCACAATACTGGGCAATGATTACTCTATCCTAAACCTCCAAACCTGCATAGTTTCCTACCATTTATATTTTACCCATTATACTTGCTTTCAGTCATATCTTTGGTTCCGTTTATCTCTCCATGTGGTTCCAAGTTCTCTCCTGTTGACCTCTGCTCCTACTCTCCTGCTTCCTTCTTCTCCCCTCTAGACCAGGATGGCTGGTTGTTTTATTGACAACACAGACAACAAATAGTGACATGTTTACACAAACTTGAGATAGGTGATGCTTAGAATAATCATCACCATGCAGTGTCTGGATTGAAACCAGATAGTGGGGTAGGGAAAACAGCATTTGAATGAACAAGGACAAATTGTATACATTCCAAAAGAACATTACACCAACACACGATCAATAAGAACTAGTGTAGTCTGTCTGTTTACCTCTTACATTACATTACATTTCCAGTTACTGAAAGTACATATCTACAAAGTTCAACCTCTTTTTCAGCTGCATGTATACATAGCTCCAATTATTTATACCTTGTCTGCAAAAACTTCCCAAACTTAACTGGTTTGGTGGGGGTAGGATGAAATCAATGCCTGTTAAGTATCTGTAACAAATGTCCAGAGTATACATGTGTATCTATAGGTGGGGAGGTACCATCCACATCTCCTAGGCTGGCCTGGAACGATTTATTTATCCAAGGCTGACCATGAAGTCTCAGTTCCCCATCTCTATCACCCATGTGCTCGGATTACAGTCATGTGCCACTACACCCAGTTTATGTGGTGCTATAGATAGAATCAAGACTTTGACACTGTAGGCAAGCATTTTATCAGCTGAGCTATATCTCTGGCCTGTAAAAATAATACATTGCATATTTTATATATTAAATATATAGTAATTGAAAATCAAATTCACTAGTCACCATTTTCCTCCAATGGAGTAAAACCAAATATGCATAAAAGAAAAGTAGAGTTATGTTAGCATATTGGCCTCTTGTGCAGTGAGTCCTGTCTGAGAAGTAGTCTTTTACAATTATTTTTGGCCTCCAGTGAATATGACACATGTTCTAGACATATGTGTGTCACTTTCAAAAGTGACCTGTAAAAGGAGAATGGTATTAGAACCACAGTCTTAGCTAATATTTATTTTACCCATTGAACTTTTCAAACAAAAAGCCCATGAAGTATAAATAAAAAATTGAATTTGAGACAGATCTGGCTAGAAAGACTTCTCTTTACTTCAAATTTTGGTTTAAGAAAATATGTTTGAAAGAACTTAGCACAGGACTGGGGAGATGGCTCAGTGGGCAACATGCTTGATGCAGAAGCATGAAGATATGAGTTCAGTTCCACAATACCCACATAAAAGCCAAGTGACTGACACATGTGTGTAACCCAAGGGCGGGGGAATGGAGACCAGCATAACCTAGGGGCTCCCTGGTCTTATAACAAGCTCCAGGTTAAGTGACAGACCCTGTGTCAAAAAATTAAGTCACACATACATGCACACACACACATACATTCACTCCTAACAGTTTACTGTCCCACTTTCATTAGCAGTGGCTACATCAACAGGTACTCTCAAAGTTGATTCTATTTATTGAGATTCTGGGATACATATGGCATCTAAACAGTGACTGCTTTCTTTCTACCTGAGATGCTTTCTCCCTGGGTCCAAGAATGAAGTCTAATTCTAACTGGTTCTGCATTCCATCACAGTGATTATGTTTTTACCCAACCACCTTGGTAAGGAGGAGGGATCTTTACTTTGGGCCAGCTCTGGGCCCTGTGCCCAGCCTGCAGCCAGGAAATATTTGCTATCAGAATGAAGAACATGGAAAGTCATGTTAGGCAGATATGCTTGCTAGTTTCTGGGCTATTTCTTGTAGTTGTTTTGGATTGGTTTGTTTTTTTTGTGTTTTGTTTTGTTTTGTTTTAAATCTTGACACAAGACTAGACATACCTTGGAAAAAGGAATCTCAGCTGAGCAATTTCCTCTATCAAAATGGCCTATGGCCATGCCTGTGAGGTGTTTTCTTCATTGCTATTTGGTGTAGGAGAGCCCAGCCCATTGTGGTCCTTACAATCTCTATGCAGGTTAGCCTAGGATGTATAAGAAAGTCTCAGCAAGAAAACAGCATTCCTTCTTCGCTTCTGTTTCAGTTTTTCCTTGGCTTCTCTTTTTGTTGGGGTTTCTATTATGATGGTAAAACTCCATGACCAAAAGCATCTTGGGGAGGAAAGGGTTTCAGCTCATGGCTTGTAGTTTATCATCCAGAGAAATGAGGGCAGGAGCTGAAACTGGGCCTCCCTCCATCAATCACTATGTTAGAAAAATGTCTTATGGGCTTACCTACAGCCTGATCTTATGGAGGCATTTTCTCAATTGAAGTTCCCTCTTCTCATGTGTCTCTAGCTTGCATCAAGTTGACAAACAAAACAAAACAAAAGCTAACTAGCAAAGCATCCCTTAATCTATAAGATAGCATAAACCCTTTCCTCCCCCAAGTCATTTTTTGTCCATGGTGTTTATTCACAGCAAGAGAATTTAAACTTAAGACAGTAGATGTAATTACCACCATCCAAGTTAATCCACATAGCAGTGATGGTTAGAATTCAATGCTTAGAATACAGACTGAGTTCTCTAACTGAACCACTATGAATAAAAGACTGTGAAGATACTTCCCTGTTCTTTTACTGTGTGTGTGTGTGTGTGTATGTGTGTGTATGTGTGTGTATGTGTGTGTTGTGTGCGCGCGTGCGTGCACATGCGCTTGTGCACATGCATGTATGGCTTGGTACATTTGTGGGTGGGTGTATGGATGCATGCATGTGTGTGTGTTTACAGATGTATGTGTGTATGTCTAAGCCAGATGTCAATGGTTGGTGTCTTGTTCTTTTGCTGCCTACTTAATTTTTGGTTTTATTTTTTAAAAAAGATTTAGGGAGGAGGATCTCCCCTATCAGTGGACTGGGGAAGGGGCACAGGAGAAGAAGAAAGAGGGTGAGTAGGGTTGGGAGGGGCTTGTGGAAGGGGCTACAGCTGAGATACAAAGTGAATAAACTGTAATTAATAAAAATAAAATAAAAACTGTAATTAACATAAAAAATAAAAATTTAATTAAAAAAGATTTACTCATTATTTTATAGTACTCTGTCTGCATGTGTGCCTGCATGCAGGAAGAGGGTATCCAATCTTATTACAGATGGTAATAAGCCCCCATGTGGTTGCTGGGACCTGAACTCACGATCTTTGGAAGAACAGCCAGTGTTCTCAACCTTCATGCGGTGTTGGTGGTATAGTGGTGAGCATAGCTGCCTTCCACTTCCTTTTTTGACACAGTGTCTGTTAATGAGCTTAAAGTTCACTGATTTTGTTAGGATACCTGACCAGCAAGCCAAAAGGAATCTTTCTGTCTCCCCCAAAACATTGAATTGTGCCTGGTTATTAATTGTCAGTGCTGGACATTGAAATGAGGTCCTCATGCTTATAGAGCAACTACTTTACCAACTAAGCCATCTCTCTGGGCCAGTTTTGAAGTTCTTTTTGCCATTTTTTTTTTTTTTTGCTATTAATTTTACTGTATGTTGTCCATATATAATGAAGAATAAAACAGGTCACTAATCTTTAATTTAGTAACTGAACTAATGGTCTCAGGATCACCTGGAAATTCCTTTAAGAGATTTGGTTTTCATCCCTTCCAAGGCCCAGGGACCATTGCTGAAGAGAAGGAAGAAAGAATATATGAGCCATAAGACAGTGAAAGGGGGCTGCAAGATGCCATCTTCTGGTCATGCAGTCATGAATTACCAACAATCGCATATGACTGCAACAGACCTATACAAGAATGGGCCTATCAATAGCCAAGCATGGACAGAATAGGAGATAAGGGGCCATTACCCCTCACTAATGAATGATTTTTTCCTGATAGTTTCAGGAAGTGGGGCATCATTGTCTTCAGTGAAGTAAAGTGTGTGTGAGTAACACATTCAATGTTCCCTTTAAGGTGCCTCCAGGAAATCTTAAGAACTCCTAGCCTTTGATATTTGGAGACTGTCACAAGTATTTCAATAGTTAAAAAAATAGAGTTTAGATTTTGTACCTTTTAGAAAATTATGTCCATTAACTTTGGGCAATGTGCAGGGAATCTCATGAAAGAATGGGGGGATAGAAAGACCTGGAGGGGACAAGAGTTCCACAAGGAGAGCAATAGAACCAAAATATCTGGGCTCAGTAGTCTTTTTTGAGACTGATACTCCAACCCAGGACCATGCATGGAGATAACCTAGAACCCCTGCACAGATGTAGCCCATAGCAGTTCATTCTTTAAATGGGCTTCCTAGTAAGGGGAACAGGAACTGTCTCTGATATGAACTCAGTGGCTGGCTCTTTGATCACCTCCCCCTGGGGCAGGAGAGCAGCCTTGCCAGGCCATAGAGGAAGACAGTGCAGGCAGTCCTGATGAGACCTGATAGGCTAGGGTCAGATGGAAGGGGAGGAGGACCTCCCCTATCAGTGGACTTGGAGAGGGGCATGGGAGTAGATGAGGGAGAGAGGGTGGGATTGAGAGGGGATGAGGGAGGGTTTATTCACTGGGATACAAAGTGAATAAACTGAGATTAATAAAAAAAGAAAAAAACTTTCAAATTTTAATGAGTATGATGTTAATAACTTAATGAATATAATGTTAGCTTTAGACTTTTCAAAATCAGTTTCCATTATGAAGAACAGTATTTCACTTACCTTAAAATAATAAAATATTAATCATAAAAAGTAAATTATATCCTATAAATTTCTCTAGAAATCTAGGTGCACTAATTAGACACTCCTCAAATTTGACTTTTATAATTGATAAACTTTTAATATCAAAAGACTAAATGATAGCATCACTGCAATGTTAGTGTCATTTTTATGTAAATAATATGCCCCATGCCAGTGCTAATTTGATATGACCCAGGTGCAGAAGGCACAGGTTATAAAGCAGTCCAAAGACACTGCTATTTGAAATTTCTTTCGTGTTTAACAATCCTCTTTAAAAGCTGGTAAAACTCGTTGGAATGCTCACAGGTAAACTGAGAAAGGAGGACATGGGAATTTGAGTAGCTTGGAAAACACCTTACTGTTCTGATTTGCATTCAACAGCTGCTTTGGGAAAATCCCTTAACAATTCTTATACTTAGTTTATAAATGTCAGACAAGATGCTTATAAATGGAGACAAGCTCTAACTTCAAGCTGTGTGTGGTGGAAAACATCTGTAATCCCAGCCCTGGGTGGGTTGGGGGTGGTGGTGGCAGGGGTATCAGGAGTTCAAAGTCATCTTTGGCTACATAGTGAGGCTTACCTAAGACACATGAAACCTTGTCTCAAAACAAAAGAAATCAATTTGCTTTAAGAACTATTTATAGAGCTAGAGAAACAACCAATGTAAAACCTGGCCTGTAGCCACTCCCTTTGGTAGTTCAGAGTAGGTCCCCAATATAAATATATAAGGTTGAGAACCAAAAACTTAATTATTTAAACAATTATCACCAGGGACAAAATTTACTCAGACTTAGCAATGGATGTAAATAATCATTGGCATTGCCTTCTTAAAGCACCAACTGACCTTAATTATGTAAAGTGTTTCAAGAGAATGTTAAGTACATATCCCAGCTCTCATACCATCAGAACCAACTATACAGGAGCATTGGCTTTAATATTTATGGTCTTTAAACAGAAACACCTGACAAGCACCCTACAAAGAGAACAGTAGGCTAAGATTATGTATAAAGGTTCAAACGTTTGCATATATAGACATTGGACCTCACCCTGGGATTTCCATTCAGAAGGTCTAGGCAGACTCACAGGACAGCTCCTAAGGCAGCTCCTTAGGACAGAGGTTCTCAAACTGTGGATCAAGACCTGTGGTGGTAGGCTGTCAAACAACCCTCTCACAGGGTCAACTAAGACCACCAGAAAACACAGATATTTACACTATGATCCATAACAGCAGCAAAATTACTATTATAAAGTAGCAATAAAATAATTGTATGTTTGGGAGTCACAACAACATGAGGAACTGTATTAAAGGTTTGTAGTATTACCAAGGTTGAGAACCACTTAGGTTGAGAACTGCCTTAGGTGGTCTAAATTTCGTTTTGTAATTTGCTTTTTCTATTGTTATTAAAGAGCAGGCATCCCAAAGGTTAATATATATGTCTTTCTACAACATTATCTGGATGGTTTCACTATGTAGGCATGCTGTGGGAATTTGTTTCATACTTATGACTGGCTTCTAGTCCAAGACAGACATTGCACATATGAATACTATTGCTATTTATAAAGTGACAGCTATTTGACCCTAGAGTCTTGCTTCACAAGCACAGCTGTGTAGTTTTATGGTGAGGAGTGATTGGGAATGTTAAAGTCAGCCTGAACTCACACACCAACTTGGGATAAGCTGGTCTATATAAGCTGTTTCTATATCTAATGAGAGTGAGTGTAATACAGATAGAGGCCAATTAGAGATGAGAGAGGCAAAGAGCACCACAGCTGCATTTTGGTATGTTTGTCCCCTGATACAACAGTCCTCTGTGGTTAAAGATGCTTGAAGTTTTAGTTAAGTTGTTCCTGTATATACCAGAACTAAGGCACCAGAGCATTCTCCCACATGTCTGCACTGAGAAGAACTTGTATCTTCAAAAAGTCCTGATGTCAGTACTTACATTATGGGGTGGGTTTTTTGTTTGTTTGTTTTTGCTTTTGTTTCCATATGGATTCTTATAGTGACACACTAGAAATTTTTAGTTCATCAAATTTTCAGTTGGATTGTTTGTTTGTTTACATGAGACAGAATCTCAGAATGTTGTCCCCACTGGCCTGGAACTCACCATGTATACCAGGAAGGCCCCAAAGTGACAAGAAATTGTCCTGTGTCTGTCTCCCAAGCACCACAACAGGCTTCAACCACTTTTCTTATACAGTTCAGGCCCACCTTCCCATGGATGGCAAAACCCACAGTGGGTTTGGCCTTCCTACATTGATCACTGTCTTGGTTAGGTAGTCTATTGCATGACAAAACACCATGACCAAAAGCATCTTGGGGAGGAAATAGTTTATTTTTACAGTTCCACACCACAGTCCATCACTGATGGAAAACGGCAGGAACCTGGCATCTGGTGCAGAGGCCATGAAAGAGTTCTGTTTACTGCCTTGCTCCCTTGTGGATTGCTAAGCCTGCTTTCTTATAGCACCCAGGACCACCAGCCTAGGGATGGCCTCACCCACAGTAAGTGGGACACTCCCATATCATTCCAGAAAACCCACACAGGTTTGCCCACAAGTCAGTGTGGCAGTAACATTTTCTTAATTGAGGGTCCCTTTTCCCAAATGACTTCTGGTTTGTGTCAAGTTAACGAAAAACAATAAGCACAATTATTACTCAAGAAAATACCTCCACTGGCCATTCTAGAGGAGGTCAACTCCTCAACTGAGGCTCCCTCTCCAACGTACTGCACACTTGCATGCCATCAAAAAACAGTATCATATGGAACTCTTACACACCGCTAAGTTTGGATGCCAGTTTGAGATGCTGCCCTGGACCCTTTCAGATCACAGCTTCAGTGTGCTGACCATGAGGAAATAATCATCAGAAAATTTTGTCTCAATGAGTTTTTCCTCAGCCCTCTCTCAGATGAAAAGGGTTTTCTTCTTTAATTGAAAAAAAAAATACATACAATAAATTCTGATCACACATTCCCCTCCTCCAGTTCCTCTCAGATTTTCCCACATACCTAACTCCATTCCCTTTGTCTGTCTGTCTATCTCTAACAGGCAAATAAATAAAATAATTTAAAAGAAAATACACACACACACACACACACACACAATGAAAACCATAATATATAAACAAAAGAAAAATACCTAAACATAGTAATATGAGACAAAATAAAAATCTACTAAAATAATGTCAACTTCGTTTTGTGTTGGCCCTGTGGTGAAGGGAATGGGGCTTTCCCTTAAGTGTAGTTAATATACCCAATTAGATGCCACTGGAGAAAACTAAGTTTTTCTTTGCAAGCTGCTGTCAAATGTAAGTAACTTCTTAGTTAGGGTTGGGAGCCATGTCTATTTCCTACTATCAATGCTGGAGCCTGGTCTGGCTTGAACCTAGGCAAGCCATGTGAGTGCTGAATGAGGCTGGTCTCTCTTTAATCACAGTTGATTTTTCACTCTCTACCAGCCAGCTTCAATTGTCTCAGTAAAGCAAAGGTTTTACTTTTAGAGACTCTTAATGTGTAACACAAGTGGCCCTGATAGTTTTTGCTTTTCTTTGAAATATCACAAGCCAAGCCCCCAATTGTCTGCACTTCTCCCAACATTCTTATCTTCCAAGGTCATTAAGTTCTGAGCACTCAACAACTTTTCTGAGCACAAATCTCCAAAATCCTTCCATGATCCTCCCCAAAACTAACATGGTCGGGTTAATCACAGTGATACTGCACATTCCCCATACTGACTTTTGTCCTGTTTACTTTTCCTTTTGCTGTGATAAACACCATGACCAAGAGCAGCTTGTAAAGAAAAGGGTTTATTTGATTCACAGGTTGTAGTCTATAATCTAGGGAAGCTAAAGCAGGTACTCAGGGCAAGAACTGAAGCAGAGACCATGAAGAAATGCTGCTTACTGCTTCACTGCTCAGTAACCTTTCTTATACAGCTCAGGGCCCCTTGCTCATGGGTCCCACTGTCCACAATGGCTTGGGCTTTCCTATATCAATCGTTAACCAAGAAAATGCCTCCATAGCCAAGCTTGATGGAGGCAATCATCCTTGGCTATGTAGCAACTTAGAGTTCAGACTGGCATACATGAGTGGGTGGGGAATGAGGGATGTCTCATTGAGATCTTATTCTCAAGGTTCCTTCCATTCATGTAACTAGTTTGTGAGAAGTTGACAAAAACCAACCAGCATACCTCTTGACTTGAGAAGTATCTACAAAAACCAAGAAATACTGTAACTTTGGTAAAGGACTGATGAAATTTTACCAGAATATTCATTAAGTACAAAACATAGTTTTCAAATATGGTTCTGCCTAGTACTGCTCCTGCCCAAAATATCTAATTGAAAGGTTCTTCTATTATTCTTAGTTTTATAAATTGGTTGGCCCAGGAATCTCTTGTTTTGTGCCCCCCGCAAACCCACACCGCCCATGTCAAATAGCCCAGGCTGACCTCTTACTTGCTGTGTAGTGAAGGATGATGTTGAACTGCTCTTCCTGATCTTACTTTCCAAATGCTGGGCTTAGATATGCAAGCCACCGTGCCCGGTTTATACCATGCTGAGGTAAAACCCAGTTTTGCGAACAAGCATTAAATCTGAGTTAAATCCTCAACCTCCAGAAACTTGTTTCCAGAATAAAGCAGACATTCCGACTGAAAGCACAATATTAATGGGTCATTAGCTTTCCTCTTCATTCCACTCCATCAATTTTGTCTGCAGAGCCACGGAAAAGCAGAAACTTATTGAAGGCCCGCTTCACATTACTTTAATCTGCAGCACTGATACGCTAACTGTAAATAATGTGATTCTAAAACTGCACAAGAGATGTGATCAGGGTTTATTATGCCACAGAGCAAGAAGCCTGGGGTAAAGCACCCAGATGTTTAATTCAGGGGATCGAAGCTTAACACATTAATGACACAGGACAGCTAAGCCTGCAAGTTATCTCATACTCAGAGCGTCAGTGACCATGATGAACTCCCCCGTTTCAAGATGGCTATGACAATAATCCACGTTTTTACGCAGACTAAATAGTGCCTAAAGAGGAAGTGGTGACTTCAAGCCACATGTGAGTCTTTCATCGGGGCGACAGTGAGTCCTCCTCCAGAAATATCCTCTTTATAACTAGCGGTTGCTCCACAAAAACTTCTCATTGGTCAACAGTGGATCACATGACTATGCCTAAACCAACCCCTGCAAGTGGAAAAGGGATTCGACAATTGGTTTTGATGTCTCTCTCTCTCTCTCTCTCTCTCTCTCTCTCTCTCTCTCTCTCTCTCTCTCTCTGTGTCTGTCTGTCTCTCTCTCTCTCGTGCCTACAGCCTGTTTTTATTTGTTTTTTTTGTTACATTTTTTTATTTTTTATATTAATCATAGGGTATTTACTTTGTATCTCAGCCGTAGCCCCCTCCTTCATTCCCTCCCAATCCCACCCTCCCTCCCTCGTCTTCTCCCTGATGTCTATTTCTTAACCTCACCTGAGTCCTAACGTCACCTGGATGTCTTGGAAAGAAAATTACAATACTTGGCAACAGTGTGTCTCCAATATTCCGTAGCTGTTCTAAATGTATCCCCAAAGTGAATGCTGCTGTATCAGCCTAATTAAGTTTCACCGCTGCCTGCACCCTAGTGAGAGGTGCTTTCTATGCCAGAGAACAAGCAAACAGAGGAACAAAACCGAGGCTTTGATGCTGAGCAAGCAGACCCGGGTCTGCAGCTACAGCTGTTGGGGAAACTGAGGCAATAAGATCTCTTGAGCTCAAGAGTTCCAGAAGTTCCAGACCAACCTAAGCAACACAGCAGGACTCCACTACAAAACAAATCTAAAGCAAAACAAGACAAAAAAAAATCTAGCTGGTAGGGATAGGGCTAGGACCTAACTGTTCAGATTGTTATGTTGGAAGCACTTTGACATATTTCAGTTCCCAAGATTTCTGTGACAGTGCCCTCCTTCTAGGGGGGGGGGAATCCAAGATGTGTTCTACCTCTATTCCACAATAGCTTTATCATGGTATGCAGAAGGCTCCTACTTGTTTACTTGGTGTTCTGCCATTCTGAAATGTGCCATCCTGGAAGCCAGGAGTAGTGCATATACTCAGCTTAGTGTAGCCTCTAGTACTCAGGAGGCTCAATCAACATTTATTGCAGGAATGCATGAAAGACCAGGTGAATTGATAGGAAATGCTTAATATTAAGCATTTACCCAGCATTTATATGCCAGGCATTAAACAAAACCATGGACACTGAATACTTTATTTACTCCTTATAAAGTAGGAGCCACTTTTTGGCCTAAGTATAACAAAACCATCTCACAGAGACTAATTGCTTGCCAATATCACACACCAGAAAGTGGCTATCAATGGCACTGGGTCTCACAGAGACTAAATTTACAGAGTTCACTGAATTCTTTATCTTTTTCACCCAAGTGAGCAAAGGGTGGGCCATTTATGTAAGAAATGGAGACCTCTCCAGTGGATCTTAACCCAAAAGAGAGCTGCAAGAACTGCTGCCATTATCATAATCTGTCTCGTGTCTCTCTGTCTCTGTCACACACACACAGATCAGACATATATATACCTATATATGTCTTATTTTCATCCTTATTCCCTCCTCTATAAAATCGAAGAATATCTCTATAGCTATATATCACACATAACATATGATATAATATATGTGATAATATATGTGATATATAGCTATAGAGATATTCTTAGATTTTATAGAGGAGGACATAAGGATGGAAATAAATAAGAAAAAAAAAAGAACCCACCTCCCTCTGAAAGTTAAAAGCATGGAGTGGAACGTTCGTTCATTAAAAAGAAAAACCAAAATACTTCAGCTATTTTGATGAACTGGATGAAACACCCCCAACCACCAGCTTCAAGCAGCTTACCACCTTAATGGGGGCGTCTTGCAAATGAACAACCCTGTCCACAGCAGAGCAGTAAATGCAAGAAAAAGATTAAGTAGAGTTCTAGGAGGAAACACAGGAGGGGTACATGATTCCTCTGGGGAAGCCTGCGAGATTTTTCTCTTGAAAAATCCCCAGTGGAGATGTGAAAGATGTGTATCATGTGAGAGGAGTGGTCGAAGGGTGGCGGGAGGCAAATTTCTGGAAGCAAGAACAGAACAGTGTGGGAAAACTGGCAGTTCACTAAAACGGCAGGGATTAACCTCGTTGCTGCTAAACTCCGCTGTCCTGCCAGGTCTTAATCTAGTAATGACATCGCGCAGTGGCTTTGCACTCAAGAAGAAACCGGCCAGCACTGCCCTCTCTGTCGCTAAAGGTCTGCCCTTCAAATCTCCCATTTTCCGGCCACTCATTCAGGAAGCATTCACTGAACACCCCCTCTGTGCAGGTATCCTGTTAACAGGAGCCTCAATGGTGCTTCCACTCTTCAGGAGGTTTTGAGCTACTAAAGACAGATTGTGTGGGAGGAATTCAGGAGTGCTGAAAGCTAACACATAAGATGTTAACGACTCTTTAAAGACCCATCTGCCTTGCTGCCACTGTGAACTTGGGGCCTCCAGACCAGCTAGTCTTCTTGGAAGGATGACCAAGTATTCTATTTACTGCCCGGAATATCTCCTCCACTAGCCCAAGGCTACTGCCCTTCTCTGGCCAGCTCCAACCCCACGTTCTTCTCGAGTGGCCATACTCATCAGCGCTCAGCTCCACCGAGGGGACTGACGCGTGCGGTCAGCAAGGCAGCTCCTGGGGTCAAACAGTACCCAGCCTCTCCCTGCCACCTGGTGCCTGGTGACTACTCTAGAGCAGCCCTCTCTCTATGAGACTACCGGAAAGGGCGCGCCTGGAGTAACGGCCCGGTGCACACGTGGGCGCTGCTTGGAAACCGCGGGAACTCTATCCCATGCGGATGAGAGGGGACGTTCTGCAGGAAGACTTTGGTCAGGGGATCTTGCTCCCCGCCTGCACCCCTCCAGGAACCCCAGAGAGGACAGGCGATGATAAGCCCTGGCGGGAGGGCGCTCTTCCTTTGCCATGGCTGAGATCTCCACAGAGGCGCGGAGTGCCCGGAGGAGGGGCCGAGGGCGGGGCAGTCGTAGCCTCCGCCACTCCCGGCACCCCCGGTGGCAGAGCGCCGCCTCCCTGGTCGACCTTGCCTACCTCGAGTGCTCTATCCGCCCAGGAACCTCGCCTTCCGCTACTATGAGCAAATGAGAACGGGCAAGGGAATGAAATTTCAATTCCACTCTGGGGAGAAAGTGCTGTGCTTCGAAACTGACCCCACCAAGACCAGAGTGCTGTACGAAGCTAAGGTGCCACCGCGGGGGGGACAGGGAGGAGGCGCCGGTCTGGGTTCCCTGGATGGGAGGCAAAGGATCCATCAGAGGACTAGTGGCTCGGAACCCTGGACAGCCACCAGGGTGCGCCTCTGCCTGCGCACAGCGGCCCGACGCAGCAGGGGACGCTGGCGAGATGCGCTCCGCGCGCGAGTGGCCTAACTAGGAAGAATCTGGGATGTTTCGGCTTCTGCTTCTGCTTCCGCTTCCGCTTTGTTGCGTCAATTATGCGCAGTTGCTAGGCTGGGGATGTCGGTTTGAGCACTGCGCGCCAATCCGCGTGTCCTGTGTAGGAGGACTGCCGTTTTAGGCTTCTGCTTTTTGCGATAAGCCTCTCCTTGGTTCCACACCTTTCAGCGCCACATGGGCCACATAGCGGACACCCTGACCAATTTTCCGATCCACACCATCAACCCTTAACCTTGTCTATAGTTTTTGCCAGCTTTCAGCTGGCGACCTCATAGTCCTGGGATCCCAGCAGAGTTTAGAATCAGACATTCAAGTGTCATACTGAGGGAAGGGAGGGACTCAAGATTGCCCTAACGTTTTGACTTTTGCAGTTTCTAAAGGATTTGTAGGAGACAGAGCTAGGGAATAATCAAGTCTCACTTGTATCTAGCTCAGTCAGCCGGGGCTGGACTGTGTTTTGCAGTTGTCAGTTTTTAAGTGGAGGGCAGAAGAGGGCACTTACGTGCTCCAGAGCCCTGGGAGGGTGAAAATCAGCGCCCTGGGGGTCGAAGCGAGCGCCAGTATTTCCAGCCACCAAGGCAAAGTCCTTAGTGGTGGAGACAACTTGGAACAGGCCCCCAGGTACGTCTTTAGCGATGTTTAAGAGGTGCTATCTGGTTGAACACCCCAAGGTCTGGAGTGCGTTATGTTCCTTTGCTCCCTCTTGCAACCGTTAACTCTGTTTAAGTTCTTTTGCTATCCCTTCAGCTTGCTATGTGGATAGGGGAAGGAAGGATATGCAGGAATGCAGAGCTATTAAGGGCAGGGTTGTGGAAGTCTTCGGCTAGCTCCGCAGGACACTGGACAAGCCATAGCCCAGGTGACTACAACTCCCAGAGGTCGTAGAGCTGCTCTTTCTAGGCCGGCTCCTCGATAATGACAAATCCACCGACCAATGGCTTCAGAAGCGTCACCGGTCTCAAACTCGAGAGACCAATCCTGATTTGCTTGGACGGATGTTTCCTATTTTGAGGCAACCACTCGAGCAAAAGGGAAAAAGATATTTAAGAATGTTACAACCCAGCTCTCGATCTAAAAAAGGGAACGAATGTTTTCTTTTCCTTTAAGAAGGGACTGTGTTCTAGTTTTCTTGTTTTTTGTTTTGACCTAACTTAAAATAGTTTTCGGTTTGCTGTGCCGCTCGTGAGCAGTATTTCCTGGTTTCAGATTGTCGATGTTATTATTGGGAAAGACGAAAAGGGCAGAAAGATTCCAGAATATCTGATACATTTTAATGGTCGGAACAGAAGGTGAGTGAACTTGTTACAATGAGACTAAATATTAATCATCCTTGTAGCAGAATCATTTTGTAACTTTGAGTTTTAGAAACACTTGTAGAAAAGTTTAATCTCCCGCTTGTGCTTTGTTTGTAAAGCTTGCCTATTCTGAGGCTTGATTACTTTAAAGTCTGTTGTGTTTGGATTTACTTATGAGTACTCACTGAAAATCGTGGTTGCTGTAACTGAGGTCCCTTTGTGCTTTAATGGTCCTCTTGGTGATTTTGAAGTGTATAGCTTTCTAAAATGTCGGCAACTCTGCGGCACTTCTTCCTGATGCTTTTTAGCATTAGTTTTATTTGTTTCATAATACTGACTTTTACATCCTCTCTTTGTTTGTTTGTTTCAATCAGTTGGGTTAGATGGACAGCCGAAGATCATGTGCTACATGATACAAATGAAAATAGGAGATTACAGTGTAAATTGCTCAAAAAAGCAGTAGCTCGCCTGTAAGGACACAAAAACTTTGATGGAAGTGTTATTCAGTATGTTTTTTTCTTTTTTTACTCTTTTGGAATTTTATGATATATAAGTAATAAAGTGACAGACTTCAGTAATCTTACGTATTTAAAGTAAATGAGGAGTTTCTTTAATATTCTAAAGAATCACAGACATTTTCAGAATGATTATTGTCTACTTAGTAGTGGGGATTATATTATCATTTAATGTTTACTCTATATATTTAAGAATTATTGTTTATTATGTCTTCTGTGGATCCCAACTTCCAGTCTGAAGTTTAACTTTGATTTATTTATTATTTTAAGGAGAGGTACAGGAAGAAAGAAGTGGCACAATAGGTTGCCCGGTATCGACTCTGTCTTAAAAGGTATGTCAGTTAAAGAAAACACTCAAAATGATGAGAACTGTGAGTGTCTTGACTTTATCTTCCTCAAATGAAACCATTTTCATGTAGTCTTTTTATATCTATGGATCAAGAGAAAAGGTCACTGACATTATAAACAGAGAACTAGTGCAAACTCATAATGTACAGATGTTCTCCAGTTTAAGAATTTGTTGACTTTATGATGGTATGAAAATATACTGTTTTCTTGTTCCACTTTCAGTACAATATGCACTAAAACACATGAGATATTTAACACTCCCATAAGGTAAGCTTTGTTTTGATGAGTTTGCCCAATTGTCAGCTAATCTAAGTGTTCTGAATATATTTAAAGTAGTCAGCTATGATATTCAGTAAGCTAGGTATATTTTCTTCAATCTAGATCTAACTCCATCATAAATGATGGAGCATCTTTATAGTATACACTTGGTTTGTTTTAGACAATTAAGGTAGCAGTCAGTATGATCAGTCAGCATGTGGGTATAAGACTATCAGAGTCTTACCATCCATCAGAGTCTTACTATCTCAGCCAGCGAACCTGCACAGATCTTTTCTCACAGTCCATTTTCTTCTTCATACATCCAGGGACTTGCCACCACTTTTGAATCCATCAGTGAACCATGGGATCCTAGCTGGTGAAACACTTTCATATCATTAGCTCATGTGATTTTTGTATCGATTGAAATTAGAGTTATATTTATCAAAATAAATTTCTGTTCTGAAAGGTACAGTATTTGTGTTTAGGATTTAAAATGTATGTAGAACTATAAACCATCCTTTTTAGTCAAGTACATGTGCCAACTAAAAATTTGTAAATGTAAGGATTGTCAAAGTGTATAATATGAGTTTGCCTGATGTTTTTCTTTTATGTAGCAATAAGCAGTACCTATCATGACAGCTGTGGAGAAAAGAATGAAGAAATAAAAGAACAACATCAACGTCGTATTAAAATAAAGACTAAAGCGGTACAAAAAAGTTTTTATTGTAGAAACTTTTGTATATATGGTAATAGCAAACTTTTCAGGTTAAGGATTCTTTTTAAAAGATAAGTCTCTCAGACCAATATTATAAATTTTCCTGACAGTTCAAGAAAAGATAACTTTTGTTTATAGTCATTATATGGGTATCGTTGACTCTTTATACCTACAGAGTATTTCCAGAAGTTATATATCTCCTTTTTTTAAAGTAATATTGTGAACTATGTTTTATAATGGTTAATTTTTAATAGTGTGTAACAGAAATTGGCATGTGCATGCCTCCAAGTTGGACATAAACCCCAATGTTAATCATAAATGAGAAAGAAACAAAAATGAATTTGTAGTATAGTTAATGCTGTGAAAAACTCTTAGGCATGTGACATAGTATCTTTATGACTGTCTTTAATTGGAGACACGTGGTATGATGTGAGTGTTGTGAATAAACTAAGTTGGTTGCATAGCAGACTTTTATGTGGCAGCCTCTCTCATTGTTGTCAATAATTAAAAATGGAATTGTGACATTACAGGGAAAAAAAGTATTGTCGCTGTGCTCAAGGAAGGACATGGATGAAAGAACAATAACCATAGATATCCCTGAGGTTCTCAAGAAGCAGCTTGAGGATGACTGTTACTATATCAACAGGAGGAAACGGGTATGCAAGATGAATGGATTGTTCAGGATGCTTATTTTTGGCTGAACTTTGTAGTCACAGTGTCAAATGCCAGGCAGCATGGAGACATGGTAATTTTATTTCCAGTTTTGTACTGTGTCTAGTTCTAATAGAACTAATCGGACTAAGAGTAGTGCTGGGTTCTTGTTTAACCTAAGATTTGTATCCCTTCTGCTGTTCATTTGAGCCCTTCAGGGTGTTTTCCAGAATCCTAATACCTGGACTTCTACTAAGATTAAGATCTTTAAGCCAGGAATGATGGCTCCTGTCTTTAATCCCAGCACTTAGGAGGCAGAGGCTCTGTGAGTCCAAGGCCATCCTGCTCTAAGAGAGTTCCAGGTCAGCCAGTGCTATACAGAAAATCCCTGTCTCAAAAAGAGAGCTGAAAGGACAGGTGAGGATTTAATTGGTGTGGTAGGGCTTCCTCTCTTAAGTATACTTTGAGAGACTTTTTCAGTTTTTTGAATAGAACACTAAGACTGAAGATCACTGCTTCTATGTATTCAGAACAGTAAGATTATAGTAGTGTGAGAGAATGAAGGATAGCATGATGTGTGGAAAGATGACCCATCAAAGAGCTTCAAGACATAATTATTTAAAAAGCTCCTGAGCAGAATTGATGGAGTTAAACAGATAGAACACATAGCTATTCCTACTTGGAATATAGGTCTGATAATAATGGGATGTGAGTATCAGATGTCTATGTTTTTCTTAACAGTTAGTGAAACTTCCATGCCAGACCAACATCATAACAATTTTGGAATCCTATGTGAAGCATTTTGCTATTAACGCAGCCTTTGCAGCCAATGAGAGGCCTCGTCACCATCATGCCATGATGCATGCGCACATGAATGTGCACTATGTCCCGGCTGAAAAGAAGTGAGTAACTAGGGTGTTTAGTCTTTGGCTTCTGTCTTTGGGTTTTGGTTGTATTGTTTATTGTTAGCTTTTTTTGTCATACTGGGGATTGAACTTAGCCCTCACACATGCAAAGCAAGTGGTCTTCCAGTCAACTATACCCGCAACGTTTCCTTTGTATATTACAGTTTAGAGCTATGGATCTTTGTCTTTGTTCTGTTAAATTTACCCCTTACTTCATAGCTGATTTGCAGATTAGTCATTCAGTTATCAGTCTGATATGAAACTCTTGTGACTTTCAAGAAGTATTTGATAATTGCACATGATACCTGGTTTGACTATACATTACCTTGTTGCCAAGACCAATATTTTCAGGAATACCACTTTAGAAATCAGATGGCCAATGACAAATGGATCAAAGGTTGCTAATGACTAATCTTTTTTTAATTAATTAATGTATATGTGAGAGTGCGTGTGTGCCATGGCATACATTGGAGGTCAAAGGACAAAGTCTGGTGTGAGTCCTCACCTTCCACCTTGTTTGAAACAATCTCTGGTGCTGTTCACTGCTAGGTACACCACCATGGCTAGCCTTTGAGTTTCTAGAAATTTGTCTGTCTCTGTATCTTGTTTCCCCACAGGAATTCTGGAGTTGCATACTTGTGCACTACTGCATCTAGCTTTTATGTGGATTTTGGGCATCCAAATTCAGGTTGACAGACTTGTACAGCATGTGCTTTTACCCACTGACCCACCTCCCCAGACCCAAATAATTCTTTATTCTAGTCAGAGTGAGTTTTTGGAATCCTGCTATACCCTCATGACTTTACAGGACGAGTGTCAGGGAGGCAGAATGTTACAGTTGAATCAGGAGCAAAGAGCACTGGCTGCTGGGATGTCTCATATTGTACTGAACCCATTCATTTGTGTTATATGGATACATTAAAATTATTAGCATACTGCCTGCAGTTTATATTAGGGTCTATATTTCCCTATTTCTTTATTGGCATCTGTAGAATGTGTTTATTTTTTTACATGTTTTAAAAGTCTGCCTTCAGCTCAGTAGCACCCACCTTTAATCCCAGTACTCAGAAGGTAGAGGCAGGTGGATCTTGGTTAGTTTGAGGCCATCTTCATCTACATAGAGAGTTGTATGCCAGCCGGGGCTATATAGTGAGACCCTATTAATAAATAAATAAGAATCTCTGAATGAATGAATGTATTTATTTATTTTGAGACAAGGTCTCAAATGAATGAATGCATGAATGAATGAATGAATGAATATAAAGATAAGTTTACCCTTTTTAAAATGTATACCTTCATTGTAAAATTTGGGAAATACTAGTGACTTTACTGGATCTCCAGTCTCTAATCTTTTCTTTCTCAATCTTCCTAGTGTTGATCTTTGTAAGGAGATGGTGGATGGATTACGAATTACTTTTGATTATACTCTTCCCTTGGTTTTGCTCTATCCGTATGAGCAAGCTCAATATAAAAAGGTGACGTCGTCTAAATTTTTTCTTCCTATTAAGGAAAGTTCCACCACAACTAATAGGTGAGTTAGACAATGTGGAAATCCACCTTCCCCCTCAGTTGTCAGCACTGACATGACTAACCTCATTTTGGAAGTATTTGATCTGATACGGTTGCCTGAGTATTTGGAGGAATGGAAACATTGTAGGGTACCCTTATTGGTGCCTTTACCCCTGCCCCCCCCCCCCCCCCCGAGTAAGCTAGATGATCATTCACATTCTCATGGTTGTTTTTTCCAAGTCAACATTCCAGGATAGCCAGACATGATGGCATGTGCCTATCATCCTAGCATCCAAGAAGCTGAGGAAGGGGAACTGCTATGAATTTGAGGACAGATGCTCTCTAGAGAGAGTTGTATGCTAGCCAGGAGTACATAACAAAACAAGGACAAACAAAAGTTTCCCGAGTAGATAGTACTTTATCAATGTATTATGAGCAGCTGTCCCATCATTCAGGAAATCAGTGAGGAGGTAAAGGCAACATGGGCCAGAAAGATGGAAAGTGGAGGTACAACTGACATCTCTCACTTGATGTTATGTCATTTGGGTCAGCTTCTTCTGAGCCTCTTGCCTTTATATCTGTGGTTTCGAATGAATGCCTGTCTCCCTGGTGGGTAGTAATTCATGATCTTATTCACAATGGCTTGACAACCTTTCGACCTCAGTATTGGTTATTTCCCTACTTTTCTTTTATTACTGCTTTTCTTCCTCTTGTGCCTAAGTATTCTTTGTTCATTGTGCTAGTGCAAGGATGGGTCCATCTTCACTTAAAGCCTTTTCCCTTAATTTTTCTAAGGCACTCTGCCATGTCCCCTCTCTTCTTTCCCTGAATGTTGCACAGGAGACTAAAAACCAGTTCTTTTCAAGTCTAGCTTCTTAAATTAATGAGTTTAACTTTCCTAATTATAGGAAAGTGGGCTTCATACAGGTAACCATACCACTGAAGAAGATCCTTCTCTTCCTGCCAGGCATTAGCCATTTAAGTATTCTCATGAAGGGGAGGTCTCCTGTATGTCTTAGGAGCCTTATCACGTTTTACACAGGGATTTTAGTGATTATGAGGATCTCATGTGGGTCATCACAGCTGCTCTGATTCCAGGATGGCAATGGTCATATCATGCTCAGAGGACTGAGTTTTCTACCACTAAGAGAAGCATCCTTCTATCTTAAACCAGTATCTACTCTTGTCTACGACTCTTTTGCTAGACTCTACCTCCTTTGTTAGAAATAACTTCTAATTATCATTTCCTGTGCTCTTTGTTAGCTGCCTATCTTCTCCCTCTCTTTATTATGATTCCTGACTCATTCTCTGCCCTTACACCATGTTTTTTATTAATTAATTTATTCACTTTACATCCTAACCTTAGCCCCTTCCCTCCTCTCCTTCCGGTCCTAACCTCTTTCCCTTTTCCTCCATCCCTTCTCCCCTATTCCTCAGGAAAGGGGAGCACCCCCCACCCTAGATTGTCAAATCACAGCAGGACTGAGCTTGTCCCTTTCCCCTGAAGAATGGTGAGACAGTTCCTCCAGTGGGGAGTGACCAAAAAGCAAGCAACAGAGTCCATGTCAAAGTCAGCCCTCATTCCCTTTACTTGGGAACCCACATGAATCCTAAGCTTCCCACTGACTACATCTATGTAGAGGCCCTATGTCCAATCTATACATGGTCCTTGGTGATTCAGTCTCCATAGGCCCATCTGGGGTCAGGTTAGTAGGTTCTATTGGTCTTCTTGTGGAACTCCTGTCACCTCCAGGTTCTTCTGTCCTTCTCCCCACTTTTCCACAGAACTTCCTATGCTTTACCAAATGTTTGGTTGTGAATCTCCACATCTGTTTTTCCACCATCTCTTTTGGTAGCTTCTCTCTCCTCTTTTTCACATGTCAATTTTGACCCTGGCAAAAAGCCAGCAAAACTCACTAGGGATGTTTGTTGAAGTCCCAATGAATGGTATACATCACACCTGATGATTCCCAAAGATATACTTGTGCTATTTTCAAGTCCTGGCAGATTTTATATTTCAAGGCATTGTTTGGTGGTCTTAGTCCCTAGACCAGAGTTTCTCTTTCCTGAGGCCTGTCTTTTGTGACATTGGACAATTAGAAATATGTCTGGTCTCTGTCCATTAGGCAACAGTATATCTTCCTTCAGTTGTGACAACCCCTGACCAGTGTTATCACCAAATACTAGTAACTGTTTTCTGGGCTAAGACCAAATTCTACCCCTAACCCTGGAACCCTTGTTCTGAAACATAGAAGAGGATATTCCAGTCTCTAATAACAGCATGCCCTGCCGAGCTGTGATGACTTCATCTATTTAGGAACTGTTTAAGAAAATGTGTGTTTGAATATACTTCGAGATATCTATGTGTCACCCCCTCCCTCCCAAGCTGGTTGGTGAACCTGCCTTGCAGAAGTCCTCAAATCATTACAAGCTGCAGTGACACTCTCCTTCTTGCCCAGGAGCCAGGAGGAGCTGTCTCCTAGCCCACCTTTGCTGAATCCATCCACACCACAATCCACAGAGAGTCAACCACAAGCTGGTGAACCGGCGACCCCCAAGAGACGCAAAGCTGAGCCAGAAGCACTGCAGTCTCTGAGGCGGTCCACACGCCACAGCGCCAACTGTGACAGGCTGTCTGAAAGCAGTTCTTCACCTCAGCCAAAGCGCCGGCAGCAAGACACATCTGCCAGCATGCCAAAGCTGTTTCTGCACTTGGAAAAGAGTAAGTTTGCTCTAACAGCCCCAGGCCATGGAAAGCCACTTTTCCCCTTTGTCCTTAGCCTCCCTAAGGATTCCTAAAGTTTGTGTTATTCCTGAGACCTCAATCATATGCTACTTCCTTTGAAAAAGAGGGACACATCCATCAAAAGATGGAGAAGCAACTGCCTTGGGAAGCTCAGGGAGGACTAGGGAGGCAAGACTGGGCTCTGTGTTTAAATCTGCTTTCTGACTGAGTGACGTGACCCAGAAGCAGAAAGACACACATGGTATTTACTCACTTAAAACTGGATATTAGTCATACAATATAGGATATACATACTGAAATCTATACTCCTAAAGAAGCTAAACAAGAAGCAGGATCATAGGGAAGTTGATCAGTCCTCACTCAGAAAGCAAATGGGATAGACATTGGAAGAGGGAGAAAAAAGTGAACAGGATAGTAGCCTACCACAGAGGGCCTCTGAAAGACTCTACCCAGCAGGGTATCAAAGCAGATGCTGAGACACATAGCCAAACTTTGGGCAGAATATAGGGAATCTTATGAAAGAATGGGGAGATAGAAAGATCTGGAAGAGAGAGGAGCTCCACAAGGAGACCAACAGAACCAAAAAAATCTGGGCCCAGGGGTCTTTGCAAGATAACCTAGACCCCGTGCTCAGAGTAGCCTTTGGCAGCTCAGTCTCCAAGTGGGCTCCCTAGTAAGGGGATTAGCGGCTGTCTCTGTCATGAATTCAGTGGCTGGCCCTTTGATCACCTCCCCCTGGGAGTTGTATCCTTGCCAGGCCACAGAGGAATACAATGCAACCAGTCCTGATGAGAACTGATAGGCTAGGGTCAGATAGAAAGGGAGGATGACCTCCCCTATCAATGGACTGAGGGAGTGGCATGGGAGGAGAAGAGGGATGGAGGGTGGGATTGAGAGGGGATAAAGGGGGCTACAGCTGGGATACAAAGTGAATAAATTGTAATAATAAACATAATAATAATTATAATAAAAGCTGCTTTGTTACCCTCCCTCTCTGCTACTTCTTGTGAGCTGGTGGGGTTATTGGTGGAGCATGTTTCATACACATATTAAAAATGAAAAGTGCTAATAAATTTTTAACATTTCTGCTGCTGTTTTCAAAACTTACCTTTAAGACATCTGTTTGAATAAAATGTTCAAATCAGATGCTGGTTTTAATGGAGTTGTAGAGGTACAGTCCGTATGCTGTAAAATTCCTTCTTCATAGTAACTTTTATATGGTTAGAATTGTGTGGCCCCTCCACAATCAGTTCATGTATTTTCATCACAGAACAAAAGAAGTCAGTCCTTTATGCATCAACAGTCTTTCATCTGCCTTTCCCCACCTACCCTGGAAACTACCAATCTACTTGGCACTTTAGATTTGCCTATTTGGGACATTTTATATGCATGAAATAATGTAACATTCATGTACCCAATAATATGATGGCAAGCTGGACACATTGGCACACTCCTGTAATCTCAGCACTCTTGGAGACTGAGACAGGCAGATCTTTGTGAATTTGAGGCTAGCCTGGTCTACAAAGTGAGTACTGGACAACCAAGGCTACACAGAAAAACCCTTTCTCAAATAAAACAAACATAAAAAAAAACAAGTTGAAAGTATGAAAACTGGGAAGGTTCAATTAGGCAATAAACCTTTTTAAAAAGAAGTTCTAATACATGAAGAAATGGTATCTTCCTGACTCCCACCCAACCCCCTGCTTTGTTTTCTTGACATTATTTATTTAGGAAAATCACTTTCTAAAGATTTGTTTTTATGTGTATAGTTGTTTTGCCCACAGATACATTTGTGCATAATGGGGCTGCCTGGTGCCCTCAGAGGCCAAAAGAAGCTATCAGATCCCTTGGAACTAGAATTATAAAGAGTTGTGTTCTGCCATGTGGATGCTGGGAATTGAAGGGAACCTTGTGCTTTTAACCTCTGAGCTGTCTTCCCAGTCCAAGTTAATCATTTTAAAGTTACTAATTTAGTGCTCCTTCTTTTTAAATTTGTTTAGCTGTAATCCACACACCATAGAGTTTTTCCATTTAAAGTGTCCAGTCCAGTGACGTTTAAAGGATGAATATAGTTGTGCAACTATCCTACAATCAGTTCCAAAACATGGTCAGTGCCCCAACTCAAACAGTCCCATATTCATTAGCAATCATTACCCTCACTTGAGAGCCATGAAACATCTTTGTGTCTCTAGATTTACCTATTTTGCATAACATAGGAACAGAATCACAGTATGTGGCTCTGTGATGGACCCCTTCAGCTTAATGTAATCTTTTCAAAGTCGACTCAGGTTGTAACATGTATCAGTACCATTCTAAAAATAAGAGTCCAGACTTTATCTTTTATAAATGAAGGTCATATTGTTAAAGATTTGTAGCTTTTTAGAGGTGATTTAGATTTGTGGTCTGGTGTTTGTCAGAGTCCTGGCAGTGTCTATTTTCAGTCACTCTGTAACTTTATGGGTAAATAATTGCAACTTTTTCATTGACAGAAACACCTGTGCATAGCAGATCGTCTTCCCCCATTCCTCTGACTCCAAGTAAGGAAGGGAGTGCTGTATTTGCTGGCTTTGAAGGGAGAAGAACCAACGAAATAAATGAGGTAGAGTGTTTGATGGTCAACTTCAAGGGTTCTTTTACCTTTTGTAGTTGCTTAAACTCCTGAGTTGTTCAAGTATCATGTTGCTTTTCAAGAAATAGCAGCAAAAAGACAGAGAGGATTCTGCTTAATAGTATATTCCTGGTTTCAAATCTGAGAAAACTGCCAGGACTCCAGTTTTACTGTTATAATGACCTTTTTCTTTTTAAGATCATTCAGTTATTGAAATACTTGTGTTTGCATTTTGTACAACATATCAGTACTTTTTTTCTTAAGAGCCCAATAGTACAAAGTGTAGGTTTTGTGGGCTACATGATGCCTTTTAAGACTAATCAACTGCAAAATAGTGGGACACAGTATGCAAATGAGATAGATGTGGTGTATTTCAATCAACAATTACTGTGAATACTAAAATGGGAACAGTAAATGATATGCACAAGCTAAGAATAGTCTTTAGCTTTAAATCATTTAAAGGTGGCCTGGACCATCAGGTCATTCTTTAGCAATGGGGTCCTAAGAGAGAGCACCAGGAGATCAAAAGATAAAGAATATAGAATATACAGAAAATAAAGTTTGGGATTGGGAAGTCTTTCACTGGCTATTTGTTATGCCAAAACAAGTTTATTAAGAAATACAACAGGATGAGCGGTGTTAGCAAGTGTCTTTAATGGCAGTACTTGGGAGGCAGAGGCATGCACATTTCTATGAGTTCCAGACCAGCCTGGTATACAGAATGGGTTTCTGGATAGCCAGGGCTACAAAGAGAAACCCTGTCTTGATTAAAAAAAAATACAATGGGACAGAGTCAGCTGAAAACTATATTTTGATGGACTAAGCAGGAAGCTAATCAAACAGTGTTGCACAAAGGGACAAGGAAAACACAGGGTTGTCAAGAGTTTTACAGACCAAGCACATAGTGGCTCTGAGACAAGCCATATAATTCCCACAGTGGAAAGAGTTGTGTTCTCAGGATCTGAAGCCATTCCTTGTTTATTTTTATTGTTTATTTTTTACAATTAACTCATTATATATCCTGATTGTAGCCCCCTTCCTCAACTCCTCCCAGTCCTACCCCCCTCATCCCCCTATCTCCCTCCCCTGCTGCACTGAAAGGGAGATACCTCCTCCCCTGCCATCTAACCCTAGCTTATCAAGTCTCATCAGGACTTCCTGGATCCTCTTCCTCTGTGGCCTAGCAAGGCTGCTCTGCCAGGGGGAAAGTTATCAAAGAATAGGCAACTGAGTTCATGACAGAGGCTCTTTTTATTAGGGCACCTAGGTCTCCATGCATGGTCCTTGGTTGCATCAGTCTTTGCAGGACCCCCTGGGCTCAGAGTTTTTACCTTTGCTGGTCTCCTTTTGGAGCTCCTGTCCCCTCTGCTTCCTTCTATTCCCCCTTTGGCCTTAAGACTCCCTACACTCTGCCCAAAGTTTGGCTGTGAGTCTCAGTATCTGCTTCTATCTGCTGTTGAGTGGAGTTTTTCAGAAGACTCTCTGTAGTAGGTTCCCATCCTGTTCCCTCTTTTCTACGCTTCTGGTGTCTATCCTGTTTGCCATTCTGAATGAGATTTAAGCAACCTCCCTAGGTCCTCCTTGTGGTTTAGGTCTGTAGATTTTAGTACGGCTATCCTATATTGTACAGCTAATATCCTTTTATAAATACCATGCATATCTTTTTGCTTCTGTAACACCTCACTCAGGATGATCTTTTCTCGTTCCCACCATTTGCCTGAAATTTTCATAATTTCCTTGTTTTTAATTGCTGAGTAGTATTCCGTTGTGTAAAGGTGCCACAAATTCTGTATCTGTTCCTCCATTGAGGGACATCTCGATTGTTTCCAGATTTGGGCTATTACAAATAAAGCTCCTCAACAAGGACATTTGCTCAAGTATGTTCATAGCGGCCATTCCTTGTTTTAGAGGACTAACTGTGTTCCTTTTCCATACACCAAGGCCTCAGGAAAAAGCTTTCAGTTGAGTAGTCCAGCCCTCGACAAAAAGCATAAGCATAGTTTGGGGCAGTATAGAAATAAGCATCAAACTATTGCAGGAGATGTGAGCAGCAGGCTTTAGTTGCTGACCTATTTTTAACATCCATCTCCTTCTTCTCCACAAACAGTAACCCTAATAGCCATCTCTCTGAAAGCATGCTGAATGCCAGCATTTGACTAGATTTTAAGCCCATTAACATGGAACGCCTTGTGACTACAGGCTTTATTTTTATGGAAAATGGCATTTCTTCAAAAAAAGGGGGGGGGACTTCAAACATTCAGGCAAAGACTGCTACCACTCAGTTCCGTGCTGCCATCTAGTGGCTAATGTTAGATCAGCATGCTGTGTGGAAACAATGGAGCTCAGCATGCTCTTAGGTCTAAAGAATCCATACTGACTTTAAGGACCTTTACAGAATTCTTCCACGATGTGTTTTATCCAGGGCTATTTAGCCAAATCGCTAGTGTCCCTTTCTCATAGTGCCAGTTGCTGATTGTATTAGGAAAGGTCTGCATGATCACTTTGCCGGTTAAGATGCACAGGTGGTTCTCATGGAGACTCTCTGTACTAATTACAAATGGCTATCTATTGCCTCTGAGCAACACTCAGTGCTGAATCAGTTCTAAGCTTCCCCTGTGGGCTCAGGGTTAGATGACAAGTTAGTGTGAAAATGCTAGAACTGGCTGCCAAGGATGAGATGGGGAATCTACATCAAAACTTCAGGAGCTGAAGTGAAACTGGGGCCATCCTTTCGGAGTCCCACAGCACCTGTGAACTTCTAGTTTCTTTTATTCAGGATGACTGTGCCAGCATTTCTGATGTTTTGTGGGTGAGCAGCCTTCTTTTTTCTTTTTTCTCATATAGGATTTTCTGCAACATTCCTTCTTCTAGGTTACTAGATTGGACACATCCCCATAAGGAAAGTAGACTAGGCTCTGGTTTGCTGGTTGACTAAGGTATTTCTAGGGAAATTCATTAGAGAGTTCTGAAAGAAAGTTCTTACTTTATCCAAATTCCAAGCTCATCTATAGTACTGAAAACCAGAGTAAAGGCAAAGAAACCAATTACAAGGTTGGAATTCTGAGATGATTCAAATTCGTTTCCATAATGACTGAAAATAGCAAGGAATTAGGGGCTCTTGATACCCTCTAATATTTTCTGTTTTAGGGGAAAAGGGCCAAACGGCTGTGGTAGTGTAAATGTGAAATGCCCCCAGAGGCTCATGTATTTGAACACTAGCTTCCTAGCTGGGGGTGCTGTTGGGGAAGACTGTGGAACCTTTAGGAGGTGGAGCTTGCTGGAAGAAGTTGGTCACTGGGGCTGAGCCTTCAGTTTTTATAGGCTGGCCAGAAGTCCCGCTCATTCTGCACATTCTCCGATTTCTAACTTGATACAAAGTGAGCAGCCAGTTTCCTGATGGCCCCAGTGTGCCTTCCATGATGGGATGTATCCCCAGAAGATAATAACTGTTGAGAAGTTTAAAAGCCAGTATCTTCTTAACCTCGTTTTGAGTCATTCTGGCCCTCAAATTTATTTTTATAGGCCTTTGTTCACTATGAATAGATTTAGAAGTATATCTCCATTTGGAATAAAGGAAGCATTCAAGTAATGTTTTTTCTAGGTCCTGTCTTGGAAACTTGTGCCTGACAATTATCCTCCAGGAGAGCAGCCACCTCCCCCTTCATACATTTATGGTGCACAGCACTTGCTTCGATTATTTGGTAAGAATTCCTACTCTTTGTGTCTTCTTTCCAGTTTTCATTTTTTTATTAGCATCGATTAGTTATATATACTAGTGGCTTTCGCAACATTTTCGTATGTGTATAGAATTTATGGTGATCATAGAATAGTCACATTCCCTATTACTGCCCTTGTCCCAACTACTCATCCTTCTGTTTCCATATGGGTGTGTCTGTGTGTGGACGCTGGGGCTTCATTAGAGTTGCTTATAAGTGCATGGTTGAGGAAGGAATCAAGAGAAATATACCAGTGGCTTCACCACTGAAGAAAATGTCTCTCCCTTCTAGCAATCATTAACATCTTTTAGATGCTCCAAGGAAAGTGGGGCTTCATTGTGCACTCAACTCTTACAACCTCATATTGCTTGTGTTTTTTTTTTTTTTTCTTACAAGGTTGCACATTTTGTAAGCATGTAACTAATGTGGATACCTGGTTTCCTCTTCAAAGAAAAGGCATGCTATATACTTAAGTTTCACAAAATTGGTTCTGATAATACTTGATTTACTACTCTATCTTTGTTCAGTAACTTAGTGTTTGATAACAGGAAAGAATAACTCAGATCATCACACAATGTCTATTGTAACATTCTGCTGATTGCAGACGCTTTTGTTTTCAATCCAGTAAAACTTCCAGAAATCCTTGGGAAGATGTCCTTCTCTGAGAAGAATCTGAAGGCTTTACTGAAGCACTTTGATCTCTTTCTGAGGTATTTTATTACCTTGTCACACCTACCTCTGCCAGCAAACATGTGACTTTCTGAAAGGTAGCTCTGCACTATTTTCCATATTAGGAGTGCGTGGTATGTTCTGACTGATAGGGTAAGCTATGAAGGATTTTTTTTTTTTTTGGTTTGTTCGCTTATTAGTTTTATGTTTCTTTTATCTTTCATTCTCCAGTTTCTGAGTCAATGCTACTGAGGTGTGGTTTGTTTTTATGTCACTAAAAGAGTTCAGTTAAATAACATTATAAGTAGAAAGTGAATTTTCTGATGTAGAAGTACTTAAGATTCACACCATTTGAAATTTTTTTATTCAGGAGTACTGTAAGCATTGCTCTTTTGTGTGTACATAACTTATCTTAACTATTAATATAGAACTCTAATAAATGACTGAGCATGTCTGACAACTATGGGTTCGGAGAAAGATATTGATTTCTTAACCTGATATATAGCCTGTCATTTTCTTATCTAATAGAATATTTGACATGTGATCTGATGCCCGTCTTTATGCTGTTGTCCACTAGTCTCTCTCTTCCATCCAGATGTCTGTTAACTACATCCTTACCTTGTAATTCAAGGCTGATCCTCACCTTGCCACTCCCAGCTCAGCCTAGCTACTTGACCTTAAAGGGAGCCATTTTCTTTCTACTGGGCCCCATTCAGAATAATCAAGGATTTGCAAGAGTAGAGTACTCTACCCAGAGAAATCAGTCTTAAAGATTGAAAAAGTGTTTTCCTATTGGAATTTGAGTAAGGTGTCCTTGAACATAATTACAGTTTCCAACATTTCAAGTGAAAAAATTTTTTTTTTTCAATGCAGTTTATTCAGGAACATTGAACAATCCTCGGACCCCGGGGAAAGCCAGCCCACAGCTTAAATAGCCTCTGGGTAGCCAACCCAGGCGTGCCACGGGGGCAATGCAGATAGGTCCACATACATGGAAGCAAGCCAGATCCTCGGCCTTAGCCAAATGTGGAGTTGTTCATGACAGAGAGCACTCACCATCGGGAAGGTGGAAGGCGGAAACCAGCTCCATCTTTAAGGCATAGCATTCTGCAGCTCTCTACAGTTCCCCCTTTTTGTTTTAGACGCATCAGGCAAGAGTAGAGGTCTGATCTCTGATAATAGAAATAAATTGGGACTTTGTACAGATGTTCATTTAGGTGTCATCCACCCAAAGAGCATCAGACCGTCCGATACCTTTTTCTCAGAGGCGGGACCTGGGGCATCAACCCGCATGCAATCAGACATGCTCTTCTCTGGGTCCAAAGCGGCTGACCCTGAGTGCAGTGCTTAGCCTCGCATCCTGAGCGTATCATTTTAGCTTTTTATGGTATCCAACCATGCTTGGGGAGAATGTCCTGCTTCAATGGCTGTAAAGGCCTGAATGATCATGGCTGCATCACACTGTTGTGAGACTCTAATCTTGCATATATACCACAGGCAAACCAAGGAGACCAACACCAGAAGGCCTGCTAACACTCCCATGCCCGCCCATTCCTTCAGATGATTCATGGCTGCAGCAATCCATGTTGATAATCCTGTGGCTAGTCCTGCGTCCACTCCGGTAGAATTTACTGTGACAATGGCCACTCTCAGCTGCTCCATCGTAGTATCGAATTCTCCAGTCCAATTACCTAAAATATAGCTCGACCATTGTTTAGACAGATTTGCAGCGCAGGAAAAATTCTCATGTTGTATGCTAGTGACACAAAGTCCAGCATACTTTCATTGACAGCCAGTCAAGTGAAATTTAAAATACTTTTTTAAAATACTCTCTTCCCTCCTAGATGCCCTTCAGACAAAGCCATAACATAAAACTTTGTGTATTAAAACAAATAATGCTGAACATGTGTGAAGAGACTGCAGATTAGTGTTAAGAAGCCTACAGATTTTGAAGTATTCCTCATGAAAAGCAGAAGTTAGGACTTTAGAAAATAAAATAAAAGGTTTTATAAATAAACCTACAAGATTTTAAAAATGTATTCAAGGAATGAGAGGGGAGATTGGGATTGGCTATATCAGTGTCTGTTGTATAATACTGTTAGAGTAAATAAAAATTGTTCTTTAAAAAAAAGTAGAAAATTGTAGCAATTAGAATCAACGAACTCAACAATGACCTTTGAGAAGAAATTAGTTGTCAAGTGATTTTTGACATGGTTTCTTATTTAGAAAGAAGTAACAGTTTTAGGAATTTGAATAGGTGGGAATTAGCAGGGTCATTCATGATAGATTTCACAGCTTGCTATTACTTGTCCAAATACACTTAGACTTTGTTTTGTTTTCTGTCTTGTGGATCTGTTGGCTCTGTTTTGTCTTTTGAGATGGGGTATTATGGCATAGTTCTAGATAGCCATGAATCTTAGATTCTTTCCACCTCAACTTCCTAAATGTTTGGATTATAAGCATGAGCTGGTAATCCAATGGGCCACCCCTGACTCTCACTTTAAGTCCCTTCATTAGCATATCGTAGATTCTTGAGGGACTCGCCACATTTTCATAGCCATCTTCAGATATACCAGTCTGATACATGTGATACTGTCATCCAGACTTGTAACTAAGTTTTTGTTATGGCTAGTTAGTATGCAAAGTGCTGGTAATGGTTGCTTTGTTGAGTTTTGTTGTAACTGAGTTTGTATAAGCCTTGTGAATTTCTTAAGTGACATTTATTGGGTTTGTCATGCATTGTTTTTATAGTTAGAAAAACAGGAAAGTCTTTTTAAGGTTGTTTTTCACAGTTGCATGTATGTAATCAGATTGCCACCTAATCAAGTTCAGGTTCTGCTTTCAGTTCTTGAACACCGATGACAAAGACATGCAGATGAATAGTGACCAACAGGAACTAGTTAAGTGAGTGCTGTATAAGTAATCAATAGAATCAAGACTAGAATCATGTTTCGCTTCTAGTATAAAAAAGAAAAAGGTTTTCACATTTGTTTGGTTGAAAGCTAATATTTAGCTTCAGAGTTTTCAGTTCTTAGTATGATTCTCATTAGTGCCATTTTTTTTTAATTCTTCCTCTAGGTTTTTAGCAGAATACCATGATGACTTCTTCCCGGAGTCAGCTTATGTCGCTGCCTGTGAGGCACATTATAGCACCAAGAACCCCAGGGCAATTTATTAAAGTTCCGATGGTTCTGGAAAAACAGAACCATCCAAGTGGTGTGTTAATGAAATGGTAGACCTACCCTGGGGGTACTCTGACAGAAACAGGCTCTGTTATTTGAGTTGTTCACATACTGTTACTAAGAATTTCTTTCTGATCTCAGCATGGTGGTCCATGCCTTTGGGAGGGGGTCATTTTAATTAATTAATTAATTAATTGATGATTTCTTTAATGTAATGATTACTTCCTGGGTGCCTGAACGTATTCCAAAGTGACACTGCTGTACCAGCTGTGTGTGCTAACAGGATACAAACAGCCATAGCTGTCTTTATAGGGAAACGTTCATGAACGTTTACTTAGGTTAAACATTGTTCTGGTAGACATTGTGGTTGTTTTTTTAGCAAGAACCACATTGTCGGATTATTTGTTAATGTTAAACAAAATGGTTTTGAAAACTCTTTTCTGTTCAACAGATCTTAGTTTGTGCTTGGAAGCCACAAAGCACTCTCAAAGTATTTTGAGGGACTTGGTATTGATGGCAAAGGAGAACTTGCAACTATGCATTGCTTGTAACAGTTCCCTTTCTCAGAAACATTATTTTTATTGCTTTAAATAAAGCATTGCCTGTCTTGAGATTTTACAGCCATACTCTGCTGTGTAATGTTATAGTTCCTTTTCTATAAAATGTTATTTTGGGTGATTTAAATAAAGCTTTGCCAGCTTTGTTTGAAAGAAGCAAGAGGAGCTTTGCTCTTGCCTTCCCTGTTCTTTTTATTGCAGGGCAACAGTGGGATAACCTCTTCACTTACAACTTTTGTTTCCATTTCTTTGCCCCTTGTATGTTTTTGTCATTTCCTTTTTTGGTCAGGCCTCTCTTTGCATCATGACTAGTGGTGGTTATGAGAAGTCACTGTGACCCTGTGCCAACTTGTGGCTGTTTTCTGGGTCCTGATGGGCCAGACACAGAAGTATTCTCCAAGTTTACCGAAGCTGATATACTCTGCAGTCATCCCTTTAATCCTCATCACCCTTCCCCCTCGCATGCCTTCCTCCTCTATGGTTTAGAGGGTTCTAAATGGCTGGAAAGGATACCAATGCCATGAAAGCATTAAACATAGCACTTCTCGTATGGCTCAGCTAAGTTGACTTTAATTTTAAAAGGCTGCCAGTCATGAACAAAAGGAGCCTCAAGGACTTTTAATTGCAAATGGTCCCATTAAAGTGCCTTGTGCATCACTTCCTCCAGATTCACTACCTCCAGATCGCCTGAGTAGATAGATATCTTCCTTTCTGCATTTAGTTGCTCACACAGATTCAGGTTGGTGGGGACTGATTGGAATAACCTTTAAGTTCTTGGTAGATATGATTGTTAATTTTAATTGTCAATGTAATGAATTTAGAATCACTGTGGAAACACACTTCTGGGTGTATCTATGATACTGCTCCAGAAAAGTTTGAACTGAAGAAGAAGGTCCCATCTTGACTGTGACCAGCACCATTTCATGGACTGGGGTCCAAGATCCAGTGAAAATGAGAAAGTAAGTGGGATTCCAGCATTCATCTCTTTCTGCTTCCTGATGACATTACCAATGGCTTCATGTTCCTGCTACCATACATCTCTGCCATGATGGCCTGGACCATCAAACTGTGAGCCAAAAGAGACCTTTTTCTCAGGTGTTTTGTTACAGCAACCACAAAAGTAGTTGATACAGAACATTGGTACTGTGGAATGGGGTTGTTGAACTAAGCCTGACCATGTGGATCATAGGCATTTGGTTTAACACTCAGAATTTAGAACTTTAAGCTAGAGAAAACTTCAGGTGCTGTAAGTAGAGTTTAATGGGGTATTCTGGTGGCATTTTGGAAAACTAGAAGACCAAGACAAATGTGGACAGTGGAGATCTGGCTCATGGGGTTTTGGAGAGGAAAAGAGACTATTGAGAATTGAGCTAGAGACCATTTGTGTGATAATCCAGCAAAGAATCTGGTATTGGTCCATGTTATCAGTGCCATGTCCTGGGAACTTGAGTGAGGCTAGCTTCTGAAGTAATAGACTCATTTGCTTGGTGAAAGAAATTTGAAAATAGGTTAGCGTTCACACTGTGTCATGTTTACTGACTGTTGCTATCATCCAGGTTTCCAGTGAGAGAATTCACAAATGGGGGAAACAAAAACAAAAACAAAAACCAGATGTATCAGCTTGGTGGGGAAAGGAATGAGTTTAGGTGCGGGCAAGGTAGATGTAGAGAAATCAGCAATGGTTGTAAGAAGAGATTAGTCACATTAAAGACAAGCCTTGTGCTGTGTAATTGAAATTAGGGAAGGTACTGTAAGGGCAAGACCCCACCCAATATATACTCCATTTGTGAAAATGAGTTCATTTGAAAGGAGGAAACCTAAACTAAGAATATTGCTGATGGTGTTTTCTGCTTCTTGAAAGCAGTTACCTAAGAAAGCCTTTCCCCATGGTTGGCACACAGGCCAGTATACTGGTAGTCTGAGGAAGCCAGGTCACAATAGACCCTGCAGTCTCACTCACATGGTAGTGGCATCCAGGTGTGAAAGATGCAAGAGTAAAGGGGTCATGGAGACTTACACTAGAGTTCTAGAAAGCACTGAGACCAGGCAATATGTAGCAGGGTTGGAGTGTCTGTAAACTAGCCCTGTGAAGACATAAGAGTGTAGTTTAAGTTGCACATGGACCCCAGGATGTTGGAGGAGCCAGAATTGTGGGTTCTGTGTAGCCTGAGGAAAGCTGCAAGCATGGAGTGGAGCCAACCCAATAGAGAAGCAATGTCTGCTGCAAGTGGCAAAGCTGGAGAGGTGTGACTACCCAAGCCCTTGGAAGCCCATCATGAGCTCCAGATGCTGGACACAGAGCTGCAGGATTTGGTGTTTGCCCTGCTGGATGTTGGTCTTTCTTTGCTCTCATCTTTCCTTGTTGTACTCCCCATTCTTCCCTTTGGGAATGGGAATGTTTATTCTTTGCCATCGTGTATTGAAACTTTGTTAAGTTGCATTGAATTTTATAGAAGTTCACAAGGAAGAGATTGCCTTGGGTCTCAGATAAGACTTTGGACTGTTTAACACTACTGGGACTGTTAAAGACTGTGGGGAGTTTCAGGGAAGGACTAAATGCATTTTGAATTATAAGATAAAAATGAGAATGTCAGGGCCAGAGGTGGAATGCTATGATGTAGTGATATGTTTGGGTGTCAGGGTGGCCAGGGGTAGACTAGTGATGCTTAATCTTGATTATCAACTTGGCTGGAATGAGAATCACCCTGGAACCACACCTTTGGATATGTCTCTATGAAGGTGCTTCCAAAGAAGTTTAACTGAAGGGGGAGATCCACCCTAAATGTGGATGGCACCATTTTGTGACTTGGGGTCTCAAAATAAACAAAAAGGACAAAGTGAGTGGAACATCAAAATTCTTCTCTCTCTGCTTCCTCACAGTGAGTCTTGCTGCCATGACTTCCTCTAACGTAATGGACTGTATCTCTTCAAACTGTAAACCAAAATAAACTCTTCCTTCTTTAAGCTGCTTTTGTCAGGTATTTTGTCACAGTATTGGAGGAGGGGTAAGACAAGAGGAGTCCTCTTCTTTTGACTTAGATGCTGGCTTAATGCTTGTGCACCTGCAATATATTCACTGATTTCAATGCTAAACAGTTTGCTGTGGGTAGATCCAGGGAGGAGAAAATCAGTGGCTTCAGCTGTGTACCCACTAATGACTGCACAGTCTCCAGTGAGTAGTCCCAATCAGTTGTCACACAGATTGCCACTCATTCAACTAAATAGGCCACAAAATAAACACAAACATCATGAATCTGGAAAAGAAATTGTTGAGTGGGTGTGATGTGTGTGAAAGGGGTGGGGCAGGTCTGAGAGAAGCTATGTGGTAGAGGGTAGTTAGAATACATTGTACTCATGTATGCAATTGTCAGATTAGAAAATTAATTTTTAAGAAAAGGTGTAGTCACAAATGTTAATAATCTGAGTACCCAGGATGTGAAGAAAGGAGGATCAGAAGTTCAAGATTATCTTCAGCTAATTCAGGGACAGCCTGAGCTACATGAAACTGTCACAAGGAAGTAAAAAAGCAGGGTAAGGCAGTGAAGAAACTGGCTGTACAAGTTAGCTCAAGTGACAATTCTTTTTTTTTTTTTAAGTAGAGGGCTAGAGGAATAGATCAGTGGTTGAATGCTTGCCTAGCATGCACATGTGCAGTCTACCTATGAATTACCTACCTGTGAGCAGAGGGAGTGATGCCTACCTAGCCTCACTCCCTCTGAACAGTGACAGCATCAACTCAGAGAGGGACCCAGATAATTTTATCCAAATTGCACATGTGATCAACATGCATCACATTCATCACAAGTCAAGGAAAATGCAAAAAAAAAAAAAAAAAAAGGAAGAAAAGGGAGACGAGGGAATGGGAGATAGCTCACTCAATAAAGTTTCTGCTGCACAAACCTGACAAAGTCGGTTCAGATCCCCTGACACTCCTATAAAAACTGAGTGTAGTATAATGCCAGCTGTCTGTAACCAGAGAGCAAGTGGGCCCTAGAGCTCTCTGACCATCCAGTCTAGCCAATTGGTAAGCAAGAGGTTCAGTGGCTCAAAACATAAGACAGAGAGCAATGCAAGAAGACATCTGACTTCTATACACACATGTACAAATGTGTATACATGGGAAAAGAAAGGAAAGGAGAGAAAGAAGGGAGGAAGGGGATGGGAGAGAAAGCAGTGCATCCCAGGAACCTTTTCTTAGACAGTATTCTTCACACTTTGTGGTTGTGTTAGAATGTGAGTTCAGACTCAGCAGGTAAGGGGTGGGACCCTAGAGTCTGTACTTTCAAGGTGGGCCAGGGCTGCTGACACTGCTGGTTCCCAGCCCACACCTTGAACAGGGCAGTTGTCAAACACTGTGGTAGAGGATAGGATATAGGCTAATCAGAGCTGAGCCTGGGAATGAGATTGAGATGTAGATGGTCATGTGCACATACTTTCTGTATGCTATTTTTTTTTCCTCTTAGGAAAGCTGCAAAGAAATAGATTAGTTCGGAGACAAAATAGAAATCAAACTGAGATCTGTCATAATGCTAAAACTGTGCTCCCTTAATTGTTTCCAAGTTAAGAAACCACAATAGTGAAGTTCTATTGGTCAGAGGGTGGGAGGGAGGCTGAGGGATTAATTCAGAGTCAATTTCTGCAGTCTTTTCACTTTCTCCACCTTCTCCATCCTTCCCCGAATCCTCCAGGGTTCTTACTGTTTGAAACTGCCATCTGCTTGGCCATCTGCTTCATCCTGCTCTTTAAAAATCAGGCTTTTTTCTTTTTAAAGTTTAAGGCTTCATTGTTTGCACAGTTAAAGCAAAGTATCCTTTTTCTAATTCTAAAATTGGAGGGATGATTGCGAAAGAAAGTCATTTATCTAGGATTTAACCAAACTCTCTAGAGCTTATTTTTAATATTTTACATTTCGTTGTGGATGTGTGTCTGTGTGTGTGTGTGTGTTGGGGGAGCGGGGGAGTCACAGGACAACTTTCCAGAGTCTGTTCTTTTCTCATTCCACCATGTGGGCAATCAGGACTGATAGCATTAGCCTTTAGCTCCCACTCCAACTCTTGCCACTGTCTCACCAGCCCACATATTCAAGAGTTTTATTAGTGTTTGCCCACCTAGAAAGTACCAGCATATCTCTGTTTCGCCATCCAAATTCTTTGTCACATGGGATTTAATAAGAACTGTGACATAAGTGCTAAATGAACACGGTTGCTATAGGTACATTTAAGAATATTGGGAAATAGCTGCCTCTAGTCCAGCAGATGGAACTCAAGTCACAGTTATGAAGTACTTTAAAACAGTTGATATCCTCAAAGTTCTGGATTTTTTTTTTTTTTAGTCAGTGTTTTGAATAGCTCAGACTGGCCTCAAGTTTACTATTGTAGTCATGGATGACTTTGAACTTCTGATTCTTCTGCCTCCACCTCCTGAGTGCTTGGACAATAGGCATATACCACCCTGCCTGGTTTATATGGTACTGTGGGTCTAACCCATAACACTGCTTGCTAGATAAACACCCTACCAACTAACTGAGTCACATCTCCAGCCCCATGGTTCCTGATTGTTATCCATTGACAATCAACATGATCTATCTAAACGGGTAAAATAGTAGAATCTTGCATTTTTATTAAGGTTTTAAAAATCATTTTTATTAGGTTTACTGAACTTTACAGTTATCAACAAACTGTTCAGAATGCTAATTAAAGTATTATCAGTTAATAGACAGTATTTCCAAGGCCAAAATTAATACTTAAAAGTGATTATAGTTATATACAGTAGCACTTCATTCATAAAGTGAGACTTGATGACTATTCCCAAGGCCAAGGCCAAAATTAATAAAGTGGTTATAGTTCTATAGGTCAGCACCATTCATTCACAAGTTGAGACATGCTGGCTGCCTCTTTGCTTCTGACTTTAGTGTACTCCAGCCACTCTTCCTCCAAGAAGGCCATGTACACTTCTGCCTCAGGGACACGGTCTTGGCTTTCCTCTCATCATGACTGAATGTTCTTGCTACAGACATCCACATGCCACACTCCCTTACTACCTTTCAGACATTTTGTTCAAATGTCACCATATTCTCCCTCTTTTCCTTCCCCACAACAATATTTTTATTACGGTCCATATTATCTTTAAACAACCTCAGAGAGTAGCTAAGCAGGACTGTGTTTTCTGAGTCTGCTAGTTACAGTATGGCGATTTGATGTAATTTTTTTAATTTTTAAATTTTTTTACAATTAATTCATTTTATATCCTGATTGTAGCCCACACTCTCATCTCTTCCTGGTCTCCCCTCCCTCCCACTTCCCCCCTAGCCTCTTCCCCTAGGTGACTGAAAGGGGAAATCCTCCCCTGCCATCTGACCCTAGCTTATCAAGTCTCATCGGAACTTCCTGGATCCTCTTCCTCTGTGGCCTAGCAAGGCTGCTCTGTCAGGGAAAGTGATCAAAGGACAGGCAACTGAGTTCATGGTAGAGATAATCCCTGCTCCCCTTACACAGGTACCCACATGGAGACTGAGCTACATATGGGCTACATCTGAGCAGGTGGCCTAGGATCTTCTTCATGCATGGTCCTTGGTTGATGCATCAGTCTCTGCAAAGCGCCCTGGGCTCAGAGTTTTTTAACTTTAGTTGATCTCCTTGTGGAGCGCTTGTCTCCTCTGGGTCCTTCTATCATACCCCCCTTCTTCCATAAGACTCACTGTGCTCTGCCCAAAGTTTGGCTGTCAGTCTCAGTATCTGCTTTGATCCTCTATTGAATGGAGCCTTTTAGAGGATCTCTATGGTAGGGTCCCATCCTCTTTGTTCTCTCCCAGTCCTTCTGATGTCTTCTGATGGCTATCCAGTTTGTTATTATGGATAAGATTTAAGCATCCTCCCTATGGTCCTCCTTAGTGTTTAGCTTCTTTAGGTATGTAGATTTTAGTATGGTTATCCTATATTATATGGATAATATCTGCTTATAAGTGAGTATATACCATTAGTGTCTTTCTGGTTGTGGGTTATGTCACTCAGGATGAATTTTTTATTATAAATTGGTGAGATGGGCCTGTGGCTTCAGCTCTGAGATAAAGGACTTTCCTTTCAAGCTTGAGGACCAGGCTCAATCCTCAGCACCAAAAATAATAACAATGATGTCATCTACTTTGGACTTAAACTTCATCTCATGGGGTGGGTCAAGAGAAAGGAGCTATCTCAGCACTTTAGGCTTGACCACAGCTTTCAAGAACTATTCTGGGCCATTGGTCACCTTCCAAATCATTAACTTCAAAACCTGCCAATCATAGCAGCCTTCCAGTGTACGGCAATACTAAGAGTGTTTTATTCCATGCTACCAAGCCAACAATGATAGGAGCCTACATGACAGACAGGTTCTATAATCTTCCACAAAAACTCTCTAGAGCCTAGCTTCTGTATCCCTCCTGGGTTTGATGCTGTGGAGTTTTCTTTAAACCATTCTCAGCTTCATTTTCCGTGAGAAGGAGACAGCTCTGACTACAGAACAGCATGAAAATGAGGAAAGTGCTATTTACTGCATCCACTAGTCTTGCTGACCAATGAACTTCCAGGACTTGTCTTCACCTTCTACCCCTCCAGAGGAACATTGCTACTATTGCACACAGATTTTATGTGGGTTCAGGAGATTTGAACTCATGTCCTCAGGCTTATGTGCCAAATACTTTACCCACTAAGCAATCTTCCCAGCCGGTGAATATTGTGGTGTGTAGATTATACCTTTTTTTTTTTTAAGGTAAAATTGGCATTTTTTTGCTCTGCACCAAATTCATGGCACATGCATCATGAAAACTCATTTATCTGGCAATGTGGTATGTTTTCTTCATACCCCACTCTTTTTTTTTTTCAATGCAGTTTATTCAGGAACCTTGAACAATCATCTGACCCTGGGGAAAGCCAGCCCACAGCTTAAATAGCCTCTGGGTAGCCAACCCCAGCATGCCACGTGGGCAATGCAGATAGGTCCATATACATGGAAGCAAGCCAGATCCTCAGCCTTAGCCAAATGTGGAGTTGTTCATGACAGAGAGCACTCACCATCGGGAAGGTGGAAGGCGGAAACCAGCTCCATCTTTAAGGCGCTGCATTACGCAGCTCTTTACAGTTCCCCCTTTTTGTTTTAGACGCATCAGGCAAGAGTAGAGGTCTGATCTCTGATATTAGAAATAAATTGGGACTTTGTACTGATGTTCATTTAGGTGTCATCCACCCAAAGAGCATCAGACCTGTCCGATACCTTTTTCTCAGACATACCCCACTCTTTAAGGAAGATCAGGGTTCCGTTTATTCACTTCTCAGTGTTCACATGGCATCTGAAGGTCAGAAATGAGGACACTGTGTCTTTCTCCAATTCTGTGGCCATATCTTTACCCTTCTTTGGTTCCCACAGTCTTCTGCTAGGCAGACAGGATGCAAGGTAATACTGTTAATATAAGCAAAATTGAAAAAGAAGAAGAAAAAAAGGAAATTTAATGCAGATAGAGGTTGCTGACATCCAAAATAAAATGAATTCTTGAGAATAACACAGGCCAGTAAATCTTTACAACCCCTCAGGTTGGGAATTTCTTTGTAGCATCCATCTTCACTCTTCCAGAAGGTTGCCAAAAGTGCAGGTAGGAGAGTGCTCCACTGTGTTTTCCCATTGATTTGTATTTTCCCCTGTTAGATTTACAACTTTCCATGGGATTGTTTAATAAATCCTTGTGGAGATATGCTTTGGTGCACGGTACATTACACCAGTCTGCAGACTGTATTTATGAGCTCAGTGTTCGCTGTCACAAAGGGGACTTCAGAGGGAATTTTGGATCACTAGCCTCAATTAGTTGTTTGTTAGTACCCAGACAATTATTTAGAGTGAGTTAATTTGTGAGTTGTATGAAAATACAACTTTCTCAGGGAACAAAGGCTATTTAAATGTAGGTGGGCAGTACATAAAACAACATCTGAAGCCAGGCATGGTAATGCACACCTGTAATCCCAGACAGCAGGATCAGGAGTTCAGGGTCATCCTTGGCTATATAGTGAGTTTTAAGCTAGCCTGGGACACAGAAGAAGTTTTCTGTGAAATAAAATAAGAGCTGGAAAGATGGCTCAGTGATTAAGAGCACTCACTGCTCTTCAAGAGGACCAGAGTTCAATTCCTAGCACCTACGTGGTAGCTTACAATGGTCTGTACCTCTGACTCCAGATGACCTGACACCCTCAAACAGATATACCTACAGACAAAACACTAATGCCCATAGAAAAGATTAAAGATTATTTAAAAATATATTACCTTGTGAAAATAAAGTAAATCATATAAAAACCTGTGGGAAGCCGCCAAAGTTCTTTCTCAAGCTGTGGACAGCTGATTGCTTGGCAAGCTGCTGTGTTTTACAGTATTCAGAAAAAAAAAAAAAGTTTTGCCCTGACCTTTACCTTAAAACAGAAATAAGCAGAAGGTTTTACCAAGTTTCTTTAATTTGTCTGCGAGACTTTGGACCATGTCTTCCATACAAGAATGTGGTCTTAGAAAACAAGTTTGGCTGTTCTATGAACCCTGTATTTGTACTGATGTGAACTGTTTGCTTTGTCTTTAAAATGTATGTGTTGAATAAACAGATTCCAGCATTGACTGAACACCCTCCAAAAAAATATCCTAAGTTTTCTGTCTCTTTCTTTTAACCGTAATTTCCTAATCTCCACTCTCTCCACCATGTCCCAAATTACCTATGGCTGGCTCCATCAAAAATCATTGGAGAAAATGTCTAGTACAGTTCTTTTTAAAATATATATTTTGCCTGTTACATATTGCAGCATTTTATTGAAACTGAACACAAAGTCATGGTAAGGTAGACAAACTGCAGAACTTTTTAAAACTTTATATTGGCAACATTCCCACCACACTCACTTTCTTCCCTAATCTTTGTGACTTTGAAGTTTAATAATAAAAAAAAAAGTAATGTCTACTTTTCTTAAATCTGTGTGGCTGTGTGAATTGCTGTGGCCAAGAAAATATGACAGTAGGGACTTACTTCCATCACCTCCCTTGGAGCCTTGCTGAAATATGAACAAGTCCAGAAGAATCTGCCAAGTGATGAAAACCAAATGCCTGGGCTATTTGCATCACCTCAGCCAATAATCAGCTAACTGACCAGCATGTGAAGGAATCTGTTTTAGATCAACCTGCCTTCGAGGCTAAATCCACACATGAGCTAGCCATGATGAGCCAAGGCTAACCTCGTGTTAACAGAATTCTTCAGGTAACTATAAACTATAGGTCAATCAATAGTAAGTTCATATTGTTTTTAAGCCAATGAATTTTGGAGTGATTACTTAATCATCAGTAGCTAACTTCATATTGTGCCTTTGTACTGCTTATATTTTATACCTTGTCTATGGTACAGCTCAGATTCCACTACCTTGGTCAAATGGTTGCTTGGTCAAGAATCTATTAGCTATTGTAGGAACATGTGCTAGCTATGGTATTGCTCTAATAACAAGGCAGAAAATGAATACAGGCAGAATTACACCTTGGGATTTGATAGTTAATGTGAAACCTTGTGGGGAGAGGTATTACATGATTTGTTAAAATTAATTTTCAGAAAACTATATGCTAGCTCTCTCATCACTATGACAGAATGAATGATGTAAAGAACATAAAAGGAGGAAGGAAATTTTAACTCAAGATTTCACAGGATTTGATCCATCCTGGCACAGAGGGTGTGGCAGAGTAGAGCATATCAAACTATAGTGGCAGGAGCCTTTAGCAGAGGCTGTTCAACTCACTGTAGATTAGTAGTGGAGGGAAGAGACCAGGAAGCTGACAACAACCTTAGAAGGAAGGTCCCTAGAGACCTGCTTCCTCCAGCTAGGTCCTGCTACCTCTCAAACTAACTATGGGTCAAGCAGTGAATACAAAAGCCTTTGGGGGGACCTTTCCTACTCAGATGGTAATAGCCAGGAAAGGGAACAGAAAATATATTTGCACCATCAGATGGGTTATTACTATTCTGTAATATTTGTTTCCACACACTATTTGAAGTAGAAAGAAAAACTTTTGTGTTGAGCTAACATTCTCTTTCATCCCTATTCCATCCCCTACCCTTCTCCCAGAGTAAATATTAGCCTGTGGTATTGTTAGCTCAGATTGTACATGTGGAACATATTACTTTAACTCATTATCATACTTTTGACATAATGTAGCTGAGCTCTTCTACAGACATTCATCTGGATGTATACACATGTGTAATACACACACAAATACATGAGTACACATATATGCATTTAATTATGCTGGTGACTGTAATGTAGTCTATCATGGGTACAATACCCTGTACTAATTCTTTTACCTTTCTCTTTCCATAATTCAAATGTATTGAACATCATTTTTATAGAGTCCTTTCTATTCATATGTCAGTCTTTTTCAGGCCACACACTCAGAAACTGGAATGGTTAAATAACTTTTGCACTTTCGAGAGTTTCTTCATCAAAGGCCAGGCTTTCGGAATTCCTCAATATTACATTTTTGTTTTTTATCGTGAATTACAAAACACCCATTGTAGATGAACAAATAAAGTTTTCAAATTCTTTAAAAAAAGATTTTTTTTCTCTCTTTGCAGTAGACTGAGACATTACAGAAAACCACAACCAATTAATATTTAAAGTTGTGGAGCACAATCCCAGTGACACACCTACAACAGAATTCTTGTACCATAGGCTCAGAAATAATTGCTTAAAAAAGAAAACAGGACTGGCTGCATTGTCCTCCTCTGTGACCTCCCCTATCAGTGGACTTGGCCACAGAGGAAGACAATGCAGCCATTCATTATTACATTTAAAGCTGATGGTGAAGCATATTTATAAGACAGGAAGCTAATAGGAAAATAATTAGATAAAAACTTGACATTTCTTTGAAACATTCCCTATGTTTCTTCATCTTTTCTATCTTACTCATAATGTTTTATAAACAGTGTGCTTAGTTGGTGGTCATACAGAAATTAGAAGTTAACAACAACAAAACCTGAAATAATAGTAACTTTATAGTGGTAACAGGAAGATTAATAGCAACAATCTAGCCAGTCCTGGTGATGCATGCCTTTAATCCCAGCACTTGGGAGGCAGAGGCAGGAGGATCTTTGTGAATTTGAAGCCTGCCTGGTCTACAAAGTGAGTCCAGGACAGCCAAGGCAACACAGAGAACTCCTGTCACAAAAACAGCAACAATAAAAATAAACCAAACAACCATCAACAACAGAAAAAAGAGCAATGATCTGCTACTTTGCTCACCAACTTTTTCTCAGAGCAATTATTTATTTATTTTAAAAAAGGAATTGACTGGTCATCTAAGGAATACTACCAATAATGTGCCGAGTAGAGAAAACACTATGTTGGATCATTTCTGAGGGTGGTCTTAGACTTGCTATTTAGTGAGGCAAAGTAGTTCTTGATTCCTGAGAGGAAAAGTCAAACTTGAAAACCTTTGCTTTAGGGCCTGGAAAGGTAGCTCTATAGTTAAGAGCACTAGTTGCTCCTGCAGAGGACCCACTTTTAATTCCTAGCAGCTACATGGTGGGGCTCACAACCATCTGTAACTCTAGTTCCATTGGCTCTTGAAGCCCTCTTCTGTCCTCTGCAGATACCAGATACATGCAGGTTTAACACTCATACACATAAAATAAAATAATAATCTTAAAAATAACAACAGCAAGAAGCTGTATATTTACTGTGTCAAGATACTATATGGAAACATACCATGGTATACTTTGGTAAACAAAACAAATTTTCTTCTTATAAGTGAGAAAATTACTCTTATAGATTGAGCAACGAGTAGCTAAATACTCTTAGATTGTATACACCCGTTGTCAAAAGTGAATTAGTGTGCAAGAAGCTTGCGTTCATAAAAATAAAAAAGTTCTTTTCAACAAACTGTATAAATCCTCTGAATTCAGGTTGAGCACAGAAGAGCGACCATAGGAGGATGATATTAACATCACCCTTTTGCTTTTAATTTATAACTACAGCTAAGAACTACCTTCAGCTTTTGCATTTATGTCAGGTTACTTTATAGATCCTTTTGGTTTTAAATTCTTTTACTATCTCTTCTGGTTTGCAGAATACTCCAGCATGTATTTTGCACAGAAAAAGAAAATTAAGCTATTGAAAAACTACACATTGTCATTGAAACTCCCTAAGGACAGAAAGAGATGGGAAGGTGGAGAAGGTGGTAACAGAAGGAAGTGGAGAGGTATAGTGGAATATGTTCTCAAAATCGAAAAAGAAATAAAATTAACAACAACAAAAAGCCAAGACCTGGCATTAGGGTGCAAGCCTTTAATTCCAGCACTCAGGATTTAGGAACAAGTGCATCTCTGTGGGTTCAAGGCCATTCTGGCCTAAATAATGAATTCCAGGTGATACGAAGTTACATGTTAAGACCTTAGCTCAAAAAATCCTAACAGCAGCAGCAGCAACAACAACCAGTAATAAAAAAATAAAGTTATGTTAATGAAGTGGAATCTTCTTGGCTTCTATAAATCACTCTGAAAGAAATACTTGATGGTAATTTCTTAGGTATTGTTTTTTTGGGGGGGATCAAGGCTCTAGATTTTAAACAGCTGGTATATTTTGTGCACTTGACAAGTATTTTTTAACATAAAATGCCCATGTATTTATAGGGTTGCGCACATGCACAAATGCACACACCATTGCAGGTTTGAGGAGGTCAAAGGACAACTTTCTGGCACCTATCATCTCCTTTCAGGCTTAGCAGAAGGTATCCAATTCCCTGCAGAACTATCTCACTAGGCCTCTGGAGGGGGATTTTTTAATTTTTAATTTTCCTCAACTATCTTCTTTTTAAAAATATAAATTTTTATATTAATTACAGTTTATTCACTTTGTACCCCAGCTGTAGTCCCCTCCCTCATTCCCTTCCAATCCCACCCATCCTTCCTCATCTCCTCCCATGCCCCTCTCCAAGTCCACTGATAGGGGAGGTCCTCCTCCCCTTCCATCTGACTCTAGCCTATCAGTTCTCATCAGGGCTGGCTGCATTCCCCTGTGGCCTAGTAAGGCTGTTCCCCAATCAGGAGGAGATGATAAAAAAGCTAGCCACTGAGTTCATGTCAGAGACTGTCCCTGTCCCCCTTACTAGTTAGCCCACTTGGATACTGAGCTGCCATGGGCTGCATCTGAACAGGGGTTCTAGATTATCTCCATGCATGGTCCTTGGTTGGAGTATCAGTCTAAGAAAAGACCCATGTGCCCAGATTTCTTGGCTCAATTGCTCTCTGTAGAGTTCCTGTCTGGAAGGTGATTTTATAAAGAGTGTTCAGATGTTAATCTTATCTCAATGATGGTCAAAGAGCTCACTAGCCACAGCTTTCTGCAGTGCTATATCTATATCTGAGAACATCACTCTTAGAGCTTTTTAGTTTTTAGCCTAGCCTTTAATAGCCAAGCCACTTCAGTAGCCCAGAAAATAATTCTTCAAAGCCTATTTACTCTTTGTAGGCTGCTGGTCTCAGATTTCAGTTATGATCCTCCAGCAGAAGGATCATAGAGAGGGAAGGCAGGACAGGAGGAGGGGACTCATTGTGATAGGCTTACTTTCAGCCAGCTGTCTCTAGCAATTGCAATTGACAACTTTTAACACTTCAGGATGTATCTCCCTAATGGTCACAAAAAAAGAAGCAATAACTAAGTACTCCTCTTCTAGTGTGACCCTTGGATGTGATTCTCTTTCCTCAATCCCTTGTCCAGCAGCTGATCCACAATGCCTTCGAGTATTCAAAGAACTGTATGGAAAGCTGAATTGCATTCTGCACACGTTTTCATTCAGCCCCCTTTCATAAACTCATATTGTTCATTAACTACTCTTTGTCTTTACTGATTTGAACAATTCACTCAGGAACGCCTCTTTTGAAATACTAGTTCCACACAGGTTGTGCCAGAATCATTCAGCACACGTGACCTCTAGAAATTCTATTTCTCTTTAAGCTTTCTAGAATGAATTGCAAAACTTTTCATGTTCTTATTTCCAAACTTCTGAATGGCTGGCATAGGATCATTGAGAACCTAAAAATGTGAACCAGACTGACTTCGAAATCCAGAACCTCAGTGCTTTTTGATATTTTATGATTTTTCCTCGAAGATTATGAGATTTCTCATAATGGGAGTATAGGTGAGGTGCTTGTGCCATCACCACCAGCCTTTTGTTATATCTTTTTTCTCCCAAGAAATATAATCTAGGGTTTATAAATAATGCTACAGTTTTCTATTTTCTAACATTTATTTATTTTTTTTTCAATGCAGTTTATTCAGGAACATTGAACAATCCTTGGACCCCGGGGAGAGCCAGCCCACAGCTTAAATAGCCTCTGGGTAGCCAACCCAGGCGTGCCACGGGGGCAATGCAGATAGGTCCACATACATGGAAGCAAGCCAGATCCTCGGCCTTAGCCAAATGTGGAGTTGTTCGTGACAGAGAGCACTCACCATCGGGAAGGTGGAAGGCGGAAACCAGCTCCATCTTTAAGGCATAGCATTCCGCATCTCTCTACAGTTCCCCCTTTTTGTTTTAGACGCATCAGGCAAGAGTAGAGGTCCCCAAGCATGGTTGGATACCATAAAAAGCTAAAATGATACGCTCAGGATGTGAGGCTAAGCACTGCACTCAGGGTCAGCCGCTTTGGACCCAGAGAAGAGCATGTCTGATTGCATGCGGGTTGATGCCCCAGGTCCCGCCTCTGAGAAAAAGGTATCGGACGGGTCTGATGCTCTTTAGGTGGATGACACCTAAATGAACATCTGTACAAAGTCCCAATTTATTTCTAACATTTATTTTTATGCTTTAATTATTTCCTTCATCCTATTGAGTCTTACACATTTTTCTAAAGATGCAAAGATAATTATTATTCTTTTAACTAACCATTCTCCCTTTCTCTTAAAATAATAGGCAACTAGAATTTCAATTAAAAAAATAAAGGCAGACATATCAAAGCACTATTAAAAAGAGCAGTAAAAGTCATCCATTATCCAGTTGCTATAGCTAGTCACCAGAATCTGACATTTTTCCTTATAGTCTCCTATTTTAAAAGCAAATTACAGTTAATTGGACGATTCATAGGGAGTCTTGTGGAAAAGTAGGAGGGAAAAGAAAATAATCAGGAGATGACAAGAGCTCCACAAGAAGACCAACAAGACACAACTAACCAATGCCCAGAGGGGCTTACACAGACTAAAGCATCAACCAAAGACCATGTATGAAATAGACCTAGACACCACCTTCCCTAAAAAATGTACCAATGGGCAGTTTGGCCTTGCTGGGAATCCTCAAGTAAGGGAAGTAGGGACTGCATTGGGCATGGACTTACTTGATCACTGCCCCGGCAAAGTTGCCTTGCCAGAACACAGAGGAAGAGGACACATTCAGTTCCTATGTAACTTGATGAGTTGGGGTAGACAGGAAGGGGTGCTCCCCTTTTCTAAGGAATAGGGAAGTCGTAAGGAGGAGGATGGGACTGGGAGGCCTGGTAGGATGAGGCTCCAACCAGGATGTAAAATGAATAGTAAATAAATAAATTTAATAAATGTATATAAAATAGATAAAATTATTTTTACTTACTGTAAAAGATATTATACAAAATTCACTAGCTTAATTATTTCCATTTTTAATTTTTAGATTTGTTTATTTATTTTACTTTATATGTATGAATGTTTTGCCTTCATGCTGGTTAGATTCATTGTGAGGCCCCATGTGGGTGATGAGAATCCCAGGTCTTCTGCAAGAAAAATAAGTGCCTTTTATCACTGAGCACTTGTTTTGTTTGTTTGTTGTTTTGTCTTACAAGATAGAGTCTCGAGTATCCTACACTGACATTTGACTTCTGATCCTCTTGACTCGCCCTCCTAGGTGAATTATGGGCCTGTATCATCATGCCTGGCTTCCCATTAAGTTTTTTTTTTTTTTTTTTTTAATTATTACTGTGTGTAGATGGGGGCTGGTAGGAGTACAAACCTTCACCTTCACACATGTGAAGGACGCATGAGGACAACTTTGCAATGGCAATGGGTCTCTGCTTCCACCATTTGTGAGTTCCAGGAATCAAATTGAATTTATCAGGCTTGCTTCTCTGCAAATGTCTTTACCCAGAAAGCCATCAAAGTGCCTTCTCCATTTAGCACTTTCACATGTATACTTAAATATGTGCAGCAAATTGTTAGGATATTTTATTTTGGAACATCTGAAAGTTTGTCCATAGAAACAGAACCTTTTTTGTTTTCTATTCCTCCCAGCATTTGGCAACCACTATTGCCTGTAATCTCCACCAATGTGACTATTCTACAGACCTCACATACATAGAATCATACAGTGTTTATCTTTTTGTGTCTCAGTTATTTCTCTTAGTACAATGTCCTTAGTAGTCATATATGCTATAGCATTTGTCAGAATTTCCTTCCCCTTTAAAGGTTGAGTAATACTCCATGCATGGCCATTTTGTTTTCCATTCACTTGCCAGTTGATATTTAGTTTGCTTCTGCTTCTTTGGTATTATTATTATGAGACACACTGCAATGAACACTTTTATATACAAATATCTTTTGAGTGCCTTTTGGCTAAGTAGTAGTAGTAGATTAGCCTCTGTTGTTGTTGTTTCCTCAGAGCCATTTCCTGGTTCATTTACTGTGTAATAAGACAAGTTGAGTGGAGGGAAAGATGTTTTTATCAAAGAAGTGATAAAAACCCCAACCTAGCATTTAGTTTATATTATCCATCTTATCGTTGTTGCCAAATGACTTGGCCCTTTCTGAGATGATTCTTTACATTTACAGCTTTCATCCAGTGGCTCACACTACCATCCAAACATGGTGATGTTTCTTGCTTTTATGTTATAAAGATGATAAAGTTGTGTTTTCCTGGGATTACTTTTAAATACCTTTTTGAAAGTTAGGCAATATTAAATGAAACATAAAAACCTTATGGTAAATTCTTTTATGGCTACGCAGTAAAAAAAAAAAAAAAAAAAAAAAAAAAAAAAACCCAAAAAACTTAGTGATTTAAAATAGCAGTGATTGATTCTCTTCACTCTGTCAGTTGTACAGACTGAGCTAGGAAGTTCTACATATGGGACTCAGGCCTTGGATGGTCCTATGGTTGTATCTTAGCTGGGAGCTCATGTGGAAATGGGACTTTAAGAAGACTCGCATCAGGCTTGGAGTGTCCAGGCCTAGTGAGACTCCTCTCTACCTAGAGATAACAACCTTTCCACAGGGTGAGTTGAGGCTCTAAGACAGATGTTCTCAACCTGTGGGTCGCAACCCCTTTGGGGGTTCTGCCATATATCCTATATATCAGATATTTACATTATAATTCATGACAGCAGCTGAATTACAGTTATGAAGTAGAAACAAAATCATTTTATGGTTGGAGGCCATCACAACATGAGGAGCTGTATTAAAGGGTCATAGTATTAGGAAGGTTGGGAATTATTATTCTAAGAGAAAGAATAAACGGCATAGGGCCATCCTAGATTCAATAGACTACCAAAATGTAATCTAATTCACAAACACAAAGCAATAGATACTGAAATTTCACATATCTTCATTGACTTGTGCCACAGTGATAGGATAAATTATAAAATGTCTACTGTGTTAGGAATTGTCTTTTGTAAAAAGCCTGGTAGTAAGTATTCTGGGCCCCATGAGCCATGCAATCCCTGCCCCAACTAGTCAACCTCTGCCGAAGTATGAGAACAGAGGTGAACAGTAGGTAAGCAAATGGATACAATAATGAAGCTTCACTGGAGCTGGAGTTCAGGTGGCACAGTCCTTACCCAGCACTCTCCAAGCTCTAGGTTCCATCACCAGGACTGAATAAAGGATGCATGCTAGCTCAAACTTGTCATCCATACACCTGGGAAGTGGAGACAAGAGGATCAAAAGTTCAAGGTCATCCTCATTTACATAGTATGTTCATAGACAGTCTGAACTATATGAGATGCTGTCTCAAAACTATAAACAAATAAAACTTTATTTACGACAGCAGGTGTCAGGCAACGTTTGTCCTGTGAGTTGTGTTTTGCTGACACCTGGTCTAGAAAAAGAGTAATTTTATTACATTCTAAGTGGATTGAAAATTTATTATGTAGGACAGAGATTTCAGATTCTAATAATACTACCACAAGCTATCCAAAACCAAGATTAAGGCAATACTGAACATATAATGACCTTGGGTTTTATTATTTTTGTATCATCATCATGCCATACTAACAACATGAGGCAACCAGTATTCTATCTGCCTTTTTGTTTGAGTACCATTGCCTTTTCGAATCTATAAAATCACTTAATGTCCAGGGAGAAACAATAGTTAATAATGTGAAATCCTACTTGGGAAGCAAAGGCAGAGAGTGGGATGGTAGCTATTTACAAAATGCATTTACTAGATTTATGTTCCCCTGACTCCAAATATTTGCTTTCCTGGGTTCTAAATAATGAATTAAAGGGAAATACACAATTTCAAACCCTTCTTGACCACTTTTTGGTAGTTATTGATTTGTTTGACCTTTGTACCTTTTTGAACACTTAATATCTCATATTTCATTCCTGAAACCTTAGCACTGTATGAGATCATTTTTCCCTTGCAAATGAGACACCAGAATAGAAATTCTCTTTCATTTTGCTGCTTCACTCTTCTTAGGTGTTAAATGACAGGCACTAACACTATGTAGGAACTAAGGAACTAAAGGGAAAACGTTGCCTTTGGTGGCAATGTCATTTAATTTCAGCCTGCTGCTTGGGCCAGGGTGTCACCTCCAGCCTACAGATAGAGGGACTTTAGACCTGAGGCCCTTGTCTCTTTTTGAGCAGAAAAAGAGAGCACAGCTTTTACAAAGTGTTTGTTACACATATGTGAAGAAATTTGGTTCTCTTCACTTGTAGATCCTGGTCCACAAAGCTCATGCTGGATTAAAATACCACTGGGCATTCAGGACCTCGAGCAAACAACTGTGAACTGAAGATAGGAAATTTCTGCTTCATTCAAAAGTAATGGTTACCTAGGCTCCTCCTCCCGCCTAACAAATGGGCCTTAAAGTCTCTTCAGGAACTGGCTTAAAACGAAAAGAAAAAAATAGAATTCAAGTTTATTGGCTGTTAAAAGTGTGTTTTGAGATTGAACTGTCTATGTGCTACATCTGAGCAGGGGTTCTAGGTCCTCTCCATGCATGGTCCTCGGTTGGAGTATGAGTCTCTGCAAAAACACATGGACCCAGGTTTTTTGGCTTTGTTGGTCTCCTTGTGTAACTGGTGTCCCCTCCAGCTCTTTCTATCTCCATGATCTTTCATAAGATTCTCTGAACTCTGCCCAAACTTTGGCTATGAGTCTGAGCATTTGCTTCGATACCCTGGTGGGTAGATTCTTTCAGAGGTCCTCCTTGGTAAGTTTTTGCCCTGTTCTCTGTCTTCTCCTACTTCCAGTGTCTATCCTGTTTGCCCTTCTGAATAAGGATTAAGCATCTTCCCTAGGGTTCTCTTTGTTATTTAGCTTCTTTAGGATTCTAGATTTCAGTCTCAATGTGCATTCCCTAGTAAGGAGAACAGTGGTTGTCTCTGACATGAACTCAGTGGCTGGCTTTTTGATCACCTCCCCCTTGGGGGAACAGCCTTACCAGGCCACAGAGGAAGACAATGCAGCCAGTCCTGATGAGACCTGATAGACTAAGGTCAGATAGTAGGGGAGGAGGAGTACCTCCCTTATCAGTGACTAGGGAAGGGGAAGAGTGGGAGACTAGGGAGGAAGGGTGGGACTAGGAGGAAATGAAGGAGGGGACTACAGCTGGGAAACAAAATGAACAAATTGTAATAAATAATAAATAAAAAGAAAAAAAGAAAGTGTGTTTTTCGCTCTCCTTATATCCTTTGAAATAAGTGATTCTTTAGTACTTAAATTTTATGAAAACAGAACATGCCATTTGAAGGTTGGCTCAACCTCTTCAACCTGCCTGGGACCAGCCTTCCAAAACTCAGAGCAGAGGTTAGTTCCTTTGAAAACACCATTTTAATTAATTACACTTTATTTACTTTGTATCCCCCCGCCCAAACCCACTGTTCCTCCCCCTTCTCCATGCATGCCCCTCCCCAAGTCCATTGATAAAGGAGGTCTTCTTTTCCTTCCTTCTGATCCTAGTCTATCAAATCTCATCAGGAGTGGCTGCATTGTCTTCCTCTGTGGCCTGGTAAGGCTGCTCCTCCATCAGGGGGAGGCTTTTTAGAGCAGACCAATCAGTTCATGTCAGAGACAGTCCCTGTTTCCAACTATGGAACCCATTTAGACACTGAACTGCCATGGGCTACATTTGTGCAGGAGTTCTAGGTTATCTCCATGCATGGTCCTTGGTTGGAGTATCAGTCTCAGGAAGGACCCCTGTGCTCAGATTTTTTTTTGGTTCTGTTGCTCTCCTTGTGGAGCTCCTGTCCTCTCTAGATCTTACTATTTGTTACTTCTTTCATAAGATTCCCTGCACTATGCCCAATGGTTGGCCATAAGTCTCAGCATCTTCTTTGATAATTTGCAGGGCAGAGCCTTTCAGAGGCTCTGTTCCCTGTTTTCTCCTTCTTCTAATGTCCATCCTCTTTTCCTTTCTGGATTGGGATTGAGCATTTTAGTCAGAGTCCTCCCTCTTGATTAGTTTCTTTAGGTATACAGATTTTAGTAGGTTTATCCTATATTATATGTCTATATGAGTGAGTATATACCATGTGTGTCTTTCTGCTTCTGGGATAGCTCACTCAGGATGATCTTTTCCAGTTCTTACCATTTACCTGCAATTTTCATGATTTCCTTGTTTTTTATTGCTGAGTAATATTCCATTGTGTAGATGTACCACAATTTCTGTATCCATTCCTCAGTTGAGGGGCACCTGGGTTGTTTCCAGCTTCTGGCTATTACAAGTAAAGCTGCTACAAACATGGTTGAGCAAGTGTCCTTACTGTGTACTTGAACCTCTTTTGGATATATGCCTAGGAGTGGTATAGCTGGATCTTGTGATAGTGCTATTCCCAATTTTCTGAGAATATAAACTTGTACAACCACTTTGGAAATCAGTCTGGTGCTTTCTCAAACAATTGGGAAGCACTATTCCTAGTTGTCTGAGAAAGCACCAGATTGATTTCTAAAGTGGTTGTACAAGTTTACATTCCCACCAGCAGTGGAGGAGGGTTCCCCTTTCTCCACAACCTCTCCAGAATGTGTTGTCACTTGAGTTTTTGATCTTAGCCATTCTGATGCGTGTAAGGTGAAATCTCAGGGTCCTTTCATTTGCATTTCCCTGATGACTAAGGAAGCTGAGAATTTCTTTAAGTGTTTCTCTGCCATTCAATAATCCTCAATTGAGAATTCTCTTTTTAGCTATGTACCCAATTTTTAATTGGATTACTTGATTTGTTGCTGTTTAACTTTTTGAGTTCTTTATATATATATATATATATTTATAGTACCTTGAAGAAACATCCACAACTACTTTCTGACTTTTATGTTTTATCACCAATTTTATAATATGAAGTTACCAAGGATTGCATTATTTTAAATGTTTTCCTTATTTTCATGTGCTTGTGTGTATGCTCTGTGTATGTGAATGCTAGCATATATTCTCTGATCACTCTTCCCCACCTTATTATTTCAAGACTTAAACCCATAGTTATCCAGTATAGCTAGTCTTCCATGGCAGTTTAAATGAGAATGGTTCCCACAGGCTCGTATATTTGAATACCTGAACATTAGTTGGTAGATTTGTTTGAGAAGTAGTAGGACATGCAGCCTTGTTAAAGAAGGTATGTCTTTCAGAAGACAGTTATGCTAGACTCCTGTTTGCAAGCATAGCAGAGCACCATTATTAGTGACAGGGTTTGGCTCTTTCTCAGGGGGTGGGTCTCAAACTGGGCCAGTCATAGGTTTGCCATTCCCTCAATCTCTGCCACATCTTTATTGCCATGCTTCTTGTAGGCAAGGCAAATTTTAGGTCAAAGGTTTTACAGGTGAGTTTGTGTCCCCCAACTTCCACTGGAAGTCTCATGTGGCTACCAGAGGTGACCACTTCAGGCTCCTTAACACCTGCTTCTAAGAGTCTCAGCTAGGGTCACCTCCATTGACTCATAGGAGTCTCCTCTGTCCCAGAGATGATCCCCCACCAATTTCTGTTCTCTTTCCTGGTCTTCCTGCGAACCCCACTCTCAGACCTGATCCCCCCCATTACTCTTCCCATCCTTTCTCCCACCCAGTTCTCTCCTTCCATCTACTTCAGATCTCTATTCTATTTCCTCTCTGAGTGAGATTCAAGCATTCTCCCTTGGGCCCTCCTTGGCTTCTTCTTTATAACATGGTTATCTAGTACTTTATGGCTAATATCCACTTATAAGTGAGTACATATGTGTCTTTCTTGGTCTGGGTTCTGAGAGGCTTCATCCAGGCAGATGATGGAAACAGCTGCAGAGACCCACAGCCAAACAATAGGCTGAGCTTGAGGAGTTTTGTGGAAGAGTGGGAGGAAGGATTTGGAGAGTTGGAGGGGTCAAGGACACTACAAGAAAACATGCAGAGTCAACTACTTGGGCCCATGGGGGCTCAGAGACTGAGACTCCAACCAAAGAGCATGTATGGGATGGACCTAGAGCCCCTACACATCATGTCACTCTATATTTAAAAAAATATATTTTGGTTTTGGCTGTTCCCTGAGACAAGCTCTCATGTATCCCAACCTGGATCAAACTTTGCTATATAGTCAAAGATGAACTTCAAATTCTGAACCTCCTGTCTTTACCTGGCAAGTATTAGGATTACAAGTGGACATTATCACATCAGACTCGGGGTCTTTTGATTTATTTTTTGGTAGGGGGTGGGGGTTAGGGTCTCATGTATTCCACAATAGATTTAAATTTATTATGTAGAAGAGCATGACCTTGAGCTCCTAATCCACCTTGCCTCCATTTTCTGAGTGCTGGGGTTTCAAGTGGTACCCCCATACCTAGTGTACTGAAGACTGAATGAAGGCTTTGTGTGTATTAGGCAGGCACTTTACCAAATGATCTATGGTCCCAGTCCCTCCACCATCTCTTAAAGCTTTGTGTTTTGCTGAGAACTGAATTATGATATTAATTATGCTGTCTGATACTAGCAAGCCAAGCTTGAAAAGGCAGTCACGAATGGACTGTGAGACTGAACAACCCTTTTGCTGTGGTTCCTAAAACACACAGAGTGATTTCAAAGTGCCAATAATGAGTTTGTTGAAGACTTAAAATGACAGTGATTTCATTTCGATTTGCTAGATTACTGTGTAAATTGCCTCCTCTGAAAGATCCAGGTCTTCGCAGTTAGAAAGTGAACAGCTTAAAACATGCCATTCACTTTTCAACCTGCTTGCCTTCATCAAATCATGTATGTCCTAACCTTGATCACTTCACAGTAAATATTTTTGAAAACTTATCCTTCCAGTAGACCTTCTAGATTGCCTTTTTTTATTATGAATGTCTCATTGTAAGTGATAGTCATAAGAAGAACACTTTTTTCCCTGAGGATGGTTTTCTCTCAGATTTTCTGTATTAGACAGAGGGCTAACTTTGACATCTTTCACCGTGATGTACTGCAAAATTGACTTTGCTCACAAGCCATGCACCAAGAATGATGTTTCCAAACTACATTTTCAGTGTTGAAGATTGTGTTGTGTATTTCGCTCAGATAAAGGAAAGAGCTTCTGAGTATATTTTTTGTAACCTTGGGCTCTGACATGATTTAAGACAGTGGTCTAAAGATGATATGTAGTAAGTAGTGAGAGTTGCTTTGCTTTGCTGGGGGCTTGCTAGCATCATGGCTTGGCTCCCAGTCAACTTGAGGATGTGCTTTCAAAGCCTGTTTGTTGCTCCTGATGGACTGACTTTATGATGGCCAGGTTGACAAATAACCCATGTGAGGTCCCTGTGACTGCAGCACCATTTTTCATAAGTTTCTGTTCTGTAGCCAATTTGTCAAGATGGAGTCCTCTCCAAGTTGCATTATTAAGTGATTTAACGTCAATAGTGTTATATGACTCTTTAATATGCCGAGGTCTGCAAGGTAACTGGACCTACACAGAAGGTTTGCAAGCACAGTGAGAACACATCTAGCTATTTTGCAGCCCAGGAAGAGAAGGTAGCTTTACTAATATTCCATCTCTCCGTCACACATTAACGAAGCCTCAATCCCCCTATGCTGAGAAAGAGTGACTTCTTTCACATAGCATAAGTTAGTAATGTCCTGCTTCCCTATCTTTATCAGGTAGTATAGGTCACATCAACTAGTCCACTTCCCTAAGAAACCTTGAAAAGTACAACTCTGAACTCTCTCCCCAGGAGAGCCTGAAACTTTGCTTTAGTAACTCCCACCCTCGGGCCATACCACCATGTTGTTAGTCTAATGATCTTTTGCCTGATGGACATGTGACTCAGTATGCCTTCCCAGTTTCCCCTCCTCTCCTCCCCTTCTCCTCTCCTTTCAGAAACTTAATAACACTCATTGATGGGAAAGGTGATCCTCTTCACATGGATCTAAACCCACAATGTAAAACAACCAAAGATTATGTATTCAAGTATTTTTGGAAGAAAGAGAGATGAGAGAACATGTCAACTCAATAAAAAAGATATTTCATGCTTTATAATGGAAAAAAACATGATATTTTATGCTCAAATGGAAAGTATAAAGATGTAGTAGTTTTTCTTTTTTAAAATTTGACTTAAATCTATACCAGTAATATAAAAACATTTATTTTGAAACTTTCTAAGCAGTGGATATATCTCGGTTGGTGGAGTGCATTCTTAGCATGCAAGAAGTCTTGGATTCTGTCCCTAGCACCTCTTACACCAGGTGTGGTGGCTCATGCCTGTAATCCTAGGATTTGGAAGGTGGAGGCAGGAATATCAGCAGTTCAAGGACATCCTTGCCTACATTGTATGGTCAAGGCCAGTGTGCTGTAGGGTACATAAGATCCTATCTCAAAATTTCAATAAATAAATATAATAAATAAAATTTAAAATACAAAACTGAAGGGAGGCAGAGGCAAGCAGGTCTCTGTGAGTTTGAGACAAGCCTGGTCTACAAAGCAAGTCCAGGACAGCAAGGCTACACAGAGAAACCCTGTCTCAAAAAAAAAATAATTAAATAAATATAAAAAAATAAAATACAAAACTGTCTTTTCTTGAGAAATGTTAAGTCTATGTACAATTTGGCCCAATAAGGTATTGAGAGCTTACATTTAATGACTAATTTTAGTTAATGACTCTAAGCCAGTTTTATTCCTTCTTGCTTTATCTACACTTTTACTCTCTGCTCATTCCACTCATATTTTGAAGTAAATTTCAAATGGCATCTTATGTATAACTCCCTTACAAATAGAAGCCTTCTCAAAAACTTGGACAAAAAGATGCATAGGTAAAGTATTAGGTAATAGCACCCACAGTGTCAACATGATATAAGAAAATGGCATGAAGACAAATGCTGACCATGTGACATAAAGTTGAGCATTGACAAAATTATATACTAGATATAAATGGAGGGCTACTTAAAGCAAAATATTACAAATGATTGGCAAATACAGATTGTCTTGGTATTACAATGGTTTAACTTTGAAATGTTTGACTTTACTGTGGTGCCACTCACTGGAAAGAAAGTGTCCTTAGGTTTTGAATTTGGATTTTTTTTTCCTTAGGCCAGTGCCATGTAATTCTCCTTCATGATACCAGACAATACAGCTCCAATGATCACGAGAAAAACTGCTGACTCTTTTTAGTAGACCTGGTTGCTAAACTGAGGTATGTACTAAGTATATCTCCTTTTCTATTTTTAATAGTTTAATACATTTTAATACTATATTACAGAAACAGCACAGAAGACAGACAACAATGAAAACATTTATGTGCATGTAGGATGAAAAAATAAAATGAATGAATAGAATCTACTGTATGATAAAAATGTTACAAATACCATTCAATTGTGGTCAATAAGAAATTTACTTATTTTATAAAAGTCCAAATGCTGGCATTGTCCAGAAAAATTTGACATGTTTATTTATAATTATAATAAAGTTGAACTGTTGAAATATTTCCACTGAAACATTTTGACTTACATTAACACTATATATCCTGAGATTATATTAAACATTCACACAAAAGTGAAAATGGAAAACCTCTAGTACAGTGATTCTTTGTAGGTTGTGATCCCTTAAGGGGGCAAAGGACCCCGTCACAGGGGTCACTTCAGACCATCAGAAAATACAGATGTCTCTATTATGATTCATAACTGTAACAAAATTATAGTTACGAAGTAGAAACCAAAATAATTTTATGGTTTGGAGTCATTGTAGCATGAGGAACTGTATTAAAAGGTGGCAATATTAGGAAGGTTGAGAACCACTGCTGTAGGGCCTGGTCACACATGCCTTTAATCCCAGCACATGGGAGACAGAGGCAAGTGGATCTCTGAGTTTGAGAACAGCCTAGTCTGCATAGCAAGTTTCAAGACAACCAAAGCTACATAGTGAGATCTTGTCTAAAAAAACAGAACAAAGAAGCAAAACAAAGAAAAAATCCCAAAAGAAAGAAAATTGAAAACTGCCAATACTTGCTTTCCATCTCATTTTCTTTTTTTTTTTTTTTTTTTTTTTTTTTACAACAGCAATCATATACTTATATATCTTTTGATCCCATTGGGGGAAATATCTAACATTCAGAACTACTGGTAACAGGAAGAAGAGAGGGAAATTCTCTTGGAAGATGAAAATGCTTTTCCTCAGAGTGGATTCTTAAGCCCATGATCTATGTATGCAGCCGGATACATAGCTGGATATCATGGGGCATGAATGTTACACATTTGCTGTGGCCAGCACATAGATTGGTATCTTCAAACAGACCCACGGGATAGCCCTCACTTGCCTCTGGCAAAGCCCCAATAATGACACTCTGGAAGCATAGATCTGTTTTGAGATCCTGAGCAACTTTTTGCACAAGGCTCCAGGTGCTGGATGGAGAGTTTGCTGATGATCAGAAATTCAGCCAATTGTTTCCTGAGTACTTTGCCATCTGTAAATTTTCAGAAGAGTCAGCTTTGCAGAGGCAAGGTATAGACACCGTTTTGCTCTCCCCATGCCTTTGTCTCTTTTAGCTGGAACAAGAGGTGCCACTGGTAAAAGAGAGCAGGTGGCTGTGAACATAATTCTTAAATACGTTTTCCACTGACATTAACTCTTCACATATACAGAGGAACTGCAGTAGCTCTGGTTGTCCTGGAACTTGTTATGCAGATTAGGCTGTTCACAAACTCACAGATATCCACTTGCCTCTGTCTCCCAAGAGGACATCATAGTCACTTTGTAAAGACATAAATGAAATGAGTTAAGCGTGATTCCTGAAAACTTTCAGCCTAGAGTTACTGTATAACTCCAAAATTATATTCCTAGGTAGGTATATATCCAAGAGAGCTAAAATTGTCCATCTTAAAATCTGTTTACAAATGATCATAGAGACATTTGTGACAGTAGCCAAATAGTGGAAAGGTTGTGAATGCCTGTCACATAAGAGATGGACAATTAAATATGGTCTATCCATGCAACAGGATAGCATTTGGCCATAAAGGGGGCCAGCACTGATTTGATGTGTATCAATGTGCTTATTACCCACTGAAGGTACTCATCCAGTATTATTCTAATGTGTGCCTTTAATCATCTATTTGCTGGAATACATCTATAAAGACAAATTTTCATTCCCAAACTTCCCTCCAACTCACTATGTAGCCAAGGATGACCTTCAACTTCTGACCCACTGATTTCCACCTTTTCCAAGTGTAGGGATTATAGGGCCAAGCCTCCAACTTGATTTAGTTGTGCTGGGACCATATCCAAAACTTTGCATATGCTGAACAAGTATTCTGCCAACTAAGCTACATCCCCAGCCACCACAACTTTGTGATTATAATATAGCATATTATAATCTACATACTACTCATATATTTATATATCATAAAATTACTTCATATGTGGAGTAGTACTTATTTTATATAGATTTATGTTCATACTGTGAATATAAACATATAAACATGTATACATGTGTTTATATGTATATATAAGTATGTGAGTATAAACATATATATGTACTTATATATGTGTATATAAGTATATGAGTATAGACATATGGATGATTAGAGATAAGTCTAAAGAATTTAATTCCTTTTCCTTTTCTTTTCTTTTTCCAGACAGGGTTTTTCTGTGTTGCCTTGGCTGTCCTGGACTTTGTAGACCAGGCTGGCTAGAACTACAGAGATCTGCCTTCCTCTGCCTACCTGAGTACTGGGACTAAAGGCACACACCAACACTCCTGGCTCAATTAATTTTCTTTTCTTTTGTGGTTTGTCTGGGACAATGAGTATATCTGGTTATATAGTATACTACTGAGCTTAATAAGCCATTCTGCATTGTTAGAACTTTTATGCGTTTTCAGTTTTACTGCTAATAGTCGATTGATTAAAAATATATTTAGAATAATTTTAATGTCTTAAACTTTCAAATTATTTATTTAAACAAAATTCTTAGAAAACTCTAAGTCCAAAAAGCCAGCTACTAAGTTCATATCAGAGACAGTCTCTGTTCCCCTTACTAGGAACCCACTTGGATACTGAGCTGCCATGGGCTACATCTAAGCAGGGCTTCTAAGTTATATCCATGCATGGTCCTTGTTTGTCAAATCAGTCTCAGAAAAGATCCCTGTGCCCAGATATATTTGGTCCTTGTGGAGCTTCTGTCCTCTCCAGGTCTTACTAACTCCCTCTTCTTTCCCTGCACTCTGCCCAAGGTTTGGTTATGAGTCTCAGCATCTGCTTTGAAACATTGCTAGGTAGAGTTTTTCAGAGGCCCTCTATGGTAGGCTCCTGTCCTGTTTCTTCTTTTCTCCTTCTTCCAATGTCTATCCCATTTATCTTTCTAAGTGAGAACTGATCATCTTACCCCAGGTCCTCCTTCTTGTTTAGCTTCTTTAGGTGTATAGATTTTAGTATGTTTATCCTATCTTACAGGTCTAGTATCCACTTATAAGTGAGTATACACTGTATGTGTCTTTCTGCTTCTGGGATACCTCACTCAGGATGATCTTTTCTAGTTCCCACCATTTGCCTGCAAATGTCATGATTTTCATGTTTTAATTGCTGAGTAGTAGTCCATTGTAGACGTTGCAGCCAGTCCTGAAGAGATCTGATAAGCTAGGGTCAGATAGAAGGGGATTCTAATTCCCCTATCAGTGGAATTAGAAAGGGGCAGGGAGGAGATGAGAGAGGGAAGTTGTTATTGGGAAGGAAAGAGGGAGGGGGCTACGGCTGGGATAGAAAGTAAATAAACTATAATTAATATAAATAAATAATTTAAAAAAGAAAAAGAAATATCTATGTCCAAATCATGGGCTGTAGGTCAGGTTTTCCTTGAATTCATAGCAATCTTCTTGCTTTATCTTCTCGAAAGCTGAGATTGCAAACATTACTCACTACAACCAGCTAGTTACAAACGTCAAAACTTTTTGCATTATGTTTAGTGTGTGTGTGTGTGCACTTGCACATGCATTTGATGCCACAGAATATGGAAGTCAAAGGATGACTTGCCAGTTCTCTCCTTCCACCATGTAGGTATTGGGATCAAAGTCAGATTATGAGGCTTGGTGGCAGGTACCTTTACCCACTGAGCCATCTCACAGGCCCGTTTTTTAAGGACTGAAACATTTTACTAAATTCGATTCTGACTTTTTCATCTTAGCCATTCTGATGGGTGTAAGGTGAAATTTCAGGGTTATTTTGATTTGTATTTTCCTGATGACTAAAGATGTTGAGCATTTCTTTAAGTGTTTCTCTGCTATTCAGTATTCCTCGATTGAGAATTCTTTGTTTAGCTCTGTACCCCATGTTTTATTTGGATTACTTGGTTTGTTGCTGTTTATCTTCTTGCGTTCTTTATATATACTGGATATTAGTCCTCTGTTAGATATAGAGTTGGTGAAGATCCTTTCCCAAACTGTAGGCAGTTGTTTTGTTTTGTTTTGATGACAGTGTCCTTTGCTTTACAGAAGCTTTTCCATTTCATGAGGTCCCATTTATTGATTGTTGCTCTTAGAGCCTGTGCTGTTGGTGTTCTGTGCAGGAAGTTGTTTCCTGTGCCAATGAGTTCAAGGCTCTTCCCCACTTTTTCTTCTAACAGGATTAGTGTGCCTGGTTTTATGTTGAAGTCTTTGATCCACTTGGAGTTTAGTTTTGTGCAGGGTGCTAAATATGGATCTAGTTGCATTTTTCTACATGTAGACCTCCAGTTAGGCCAGCACCATCTGTTGAAGATTTTATGGTTTTGTCATCTTTGTCAAAAATTCGGTGTCCATAAGTGCGGGTTTATTTTTGGGTCTTCTATTCATTTCCATTGATCCACCATTCTGTTTCTATGCAAGTACCTTGCAGTTTTTATTTTACTGTTACTGTATAGTACAGCTTGAGATCAGGGATGGAGATACCTCCAGAAGATCTTTTATTGTAGAGGACTGCTTTAGCAATTCTGGGTTTCGTGTTATTCCATATGAAGTTGATAGATAGTGGGACCTGGAGAGGACAGGAGCTCCACAAGGAAAGCAGCAGATCCAAAAAGTCTGGGCACAGGGCTTTTTCTGAGACTGATACTTCAGCCAAGGACCACTCATGGAGATGGTCTGGAACCCCTGCACAGATATAGCCCATGGCAGTTCAGTGTCCAGGTGGGTTCCATATTAACGGGGACAGGGACTGTCTCTGACATGAACTGATTGGCCTGCTCTTAGATCACTTCCCCCTGAGGGGGGAGCAGACTTACAGGCCACAGAGGAAGACAATGCAGCCACTCCTGATGAGACCTGAGACCTGATAGACTAGGATCAGAGGGAAGGGGAAGAAGACCTCCCTTATCAGTGGACTGGGGGAGGGGCACGGGTGAGGAAGAGGGAGGGAGGGTGGGCTCAGGAGAGGAAGAGGGTGAGAGCTACAGGGGGGATACAAAGTGAATAAACAGTAATAAATAAATAAATAAATTCCATTCTGAAAATGAAATCCTTTTCTGTTGCTACTATTGATGTCTTTACTCCGTACCCTGACTCTGTTTTCTCTTTCCATTAAATAACTATTCAACAAACACTTGTAAGGTATTAACTAAGTGCTGTGTCCTGCTTATAAAATGAAATGACAAAAGTCTACATTCCTTGTCTCGTCTAATAAGAATCAACATTGCTTTGAGCATTTTTTTTAAACATTTACTTGTCAAGATGCTTCATAGGATGCCATTTTATCCACTCATTGGGAGGCAAACATTTATTTTGTCCACTCATTGCCTCCTGCTTGCACCTATTCTCAATCTTCTCACCCTACCCCTCCCAATTTCATATCTTTTATTCCCTACAGATTGAAAAGCCAGATAAGCATGCTCGTTAGGAGCATGAATTAAATAACATGACTTTGATTCATCTACTGCTGTCATCCATTCTCGTAAATGGAAGTGAAATCCCTTTTTAGGCCATATTTTATTTAACTTAATTTATTATATCTCCCAAGAAGAGATTTCCCTGGAAGTCCTGAAGGGAAAGGAACCTTGTAAGGATATAAGAAGACATTTTCTAAGAAATAATCTTCCTAGTGGAGTCTGTTGTCTTCTATAATGAGGCGATAACAAATTTTAGGATGATAAATTGGTGCTAGAGATTAGATTTCTTTTAAAATCAGCATCTCATAGATTCTATTGCTAAAGGAAACAGTGACTGATTCTGTATTAAATTGGCAAATAGATGCATTTCTCTTTAGGAGCTACAATTTGGGTTTATTTTACATAATACCTATGATGGTTATTCTCAGTTGTCAACTTGATGAGATCTATAATCACCTGGGAGATGAGCCTATGGAGGGATTATCTCAGTGACATTAAATGGTATGGGAAGACCCATCCTAATTATGGGAAAAGGATTTTGGACTATAAAGTCGAAAAGCAATGTGCATTAATCTTCATTTCCTGATTGATGGGGAGATGTGACTAGCTACTTCAAACTCCTGCTACCTAGACTTCTCCTCCATGATGGATCAAGCATTCACATACATGGGACTAAGTTTCTTCAAATTGCCACAGTTTGTATTTAGATTCTGGATGTCTGCAGAGCTGCCCAGAAATGCAACCAACTCAGAACCTCAGGGTGTCACACTCTAAATTCCTCTCTGTCTCAGGAAAGGAGCCAATGTACCTATGGGCAGCTTCAGATAAGGTCCCCTCTCACTGAGAAAGAGAGAACCAAGATGCACAAATTAGTCTTCCACATATGTGCTGTGGTAAGCACACATACACACACACACACCACACACGCAATGCTTAAAAAACACACACACAGCAACAGAGCAAGAAAATTTGAACACAGGGAACTTCCCAGAGACTCATACTCCAACCAAGGTCTATTCTTGGAGATAACCCAGAACCCCTGCACAGATGAAGCCCAGGGCAGTTCATAGTCCAATTGGGTTACATAGTAATGTGTAGAGGGACTGCCTCTGACATGAACTGACTGGCCTGCTCTTTAGTCACCTCCTCCTGGGGGGGAGCAGCCTTACCAGGCCATAGAAGAGGACAATGCAGCCACTTTTGATGTGAACTGATGGACTAAGATCAGAAAGGAGAGGAGAACCTCCCCTATCAGTGGACTTGGGGAGTGGCATGCATGCTAGAGGGATTGGGAGGGGAGGAAGGAGGGGCTTATGGGGGGATGCAGAATGAATAAAGTGTAATTGAGGAAAAATTTAAAAAAAAAGGGAAAAAATAATTTAAGAACCTTAAATGACTTTCAAAAGTGGAGGAAAACATGGAGTTAGTCAATTGGCATGGAGCACGTCTCACCCCTGGGGGCAATGGTCTCCTGAACCTACTCAGACCTCGGACACAACCACTGCTAGTTCTAGAACTGATGCAGGATGTTCCAACGAGGGGGTTAAGGCTTCTCATAATATTTCCTATAAGCCCACACCTGTTTGTTTATATCCCCCATTTTTATTCATTATTAGCCAGATAGAGCCAAGTAATTGTGGTAATGATACTTGCTTTTTTGCCCAATGCTAGAATGCTAGTAAATTTACTAGCTTGTTACTCGCATGCCTCGCTGGGTGCCTGTGCCCGTTGATGCCCCTCACGCTATGACTCTCTTCAGACAGAAAAGGGATCTTGGAGTTACAGCCGCCATTGTTACTGCGATCTCATTGGCGGCTGTTGGAGCTACCACCGCGGCATTAGCCATGAGTCATACTGTGCAGACTGCTCAGACCCTGAATAACCTTTTAGCCAATGTAGCTCATGCCTTAGATGTACAAAAAGGAATTAATGCTCATCTAAAAGGAGGCTTGATGGTGTTCAATCAGAGGATTGACCTCGTGCAGGAGCAAATTGATACTCTATGGCAAATCGCTCAACTTGGCTGTCAATGAAAGTATGCTGGACTTTGAGTCACTAGCATACAACATGAGAATTTTCCCTGTGCTGCAAATCTGTCTAAACAATTGTCTAGCTATATTTTAGGTAATTGGACTGTAGAATTCGATACTACGATGGAGCAGCTGAGAGTGGCCATTGTCACGGTAAATTCTACCGGAGTGGATGCAGGACTAGCCACAGGATTATCATCATGGATTGCTGCAGCCATGAATCATCTGAAGGAATGGGCAGGCATGGGAGCATTAGCAGGCCTTCTGGTGTTGGTCTCCTTGGTTTGCCTGTGGTATATATGCAAGATTAGAGTCTCACAACAGTGTAATGCAGCCATGACCATTCAGGCCTTTACAACCATTGAAGCAGGACAGTCTCCCCAAGCATGGTTGGCTACCATAAAAAGCTAAAATGTTATGCTCAGGATGCGAGGCTAAGCACTGCACTCAGGGTCAGCCACTTTGGACCCAGAGAAGAGCAAGTATGATTGCATGCGGGTTGATGCCCCAGGTCCCGCCTCTGAGAAAAAGGTATCGGACGGGTCTGATGCTCTTTGGGTGGATGACACCTAAATGAACATCAGTACAAAGTCCCAATTTATTTCTAATATCAGAGATCAGACCTCTACTCTTGCCTGATGCGTCTAAAACAAAAAGGGGGAACTGTAGAGAGCTGCATAATGCTGTGCCTTAAAGATGGAGCTGGTTTCCGCCTTCCACTTTCCCCATGGTGAGTGCTCTCTGTCACAAACAACTCCACATTTGGCTAAGGCTGAGGATCTGGCTTGCTTCCCTGTATGTGGACCTATGTGCATTGCCCACGTGGCACGCCTGGGTTGGCTACCCAGAGGCTATTTAAGCTGTGGGCTGGCTTTCCCCAGGGTCAGATGATTGTTCAAGGTTCCTGAATAAACTGCATTGAAAAAAAAAACAAACAAACACACACACACATCTGTCACTTTGAATATTTATTTCTTCATAGGAAGATTTTTAAAATCTCCTTTTTCTAGTTTTTTTTTTAACATTTGTTTATTACATCATGGAGAAAATAAGGTGTGTGTGTGTGTGTGGTACTGGTTATGTATAGAGGAGGTAGTTCTTTCCTTCCACTTCTACATAGGTTCTAGGGATTAAACTCAGGTTTTCAAGGTTGTGGTAAAATGCCTTTAATTCACTATGCAGTATTCCCAACTCTAAAAGTTTTTTTTAGCAACTGAGACATGTTTATAATCTCATGGGAACCTTCAGGCCACTCTAGCCAGAGCAACAGGTACACTATCTGCAGATCTTCACCTCTTCCTCCACTCCTCCAAATCCATTCCCCCAGACTTATCCCTAGCTGTGCAGTGGACTGTCTGCTGCAGGCTAACCAACCCCCCTCCATCGCCACACTGTGTGCTTCATCGCCAATGCATTATACTTATCTTCCTTTCCTGACTTCCCTTCCCTACCTCATTGCTTTATCCCAGGCCTCAACTCCCTCATGCCACTCCAGCCAGCAAAGCAGGTAGGCTGATTGCATATATTTACCTCACCCTTCATTCCTCTAATAAAATCCCCTAGTCTTATCACCAGCTCTGTAGCAGACCTTCTGCTCTGGCCTCTCCTCCTCTCTTCACTTTCAACCCCTATTTCCAGGGGACTAAGCAGATCCTGGTGAAACACACCTTGCATTCCTTCCTCCTGTGAACTCCCTCAGAGACAACACTCCTAGTCCATCTTCATTACTAAATGTCACTTCTGAATACCTGGAAACCCATTTTACCTGAAAACCTCAGTGGCCACACCTATCAGGATCATAGAATTTCCTATCAGGCAACACACAGCTATCACACTCTCCTCCTAGCAACCAGAGAGGAAACAGAAACTAAAGAACAAAAATCCACTCATAAAAGAAAAGACTAGTTATCAGCACCTAGAATTACAATCTTGCCGATCAACAACAGCTGGGATTCAGTGTGTCTGCACTACAGCCAAGCAACCCTACCACATCATGCTCTGAATATTCCAAAATAGCTAAAGCACAAGTAAAAGACCTTAAAATGGCCTTTATGCCTAAGAGATTCTTAAAGAAGAAACAATTAAATCCATTAAAAAAATCTATGAAAACACAAACATACAGTGCAAGAAAATGAAAACAGTGCAAGACCTGAAAGTGGAAATATAATCAACAAAGAAAAACCCAAACTGCGGAAAATGTGGAAATGAAAATTTTAGGAACTCAAACAGGAAGCTCAGAGGCAAGTTTTGCCAACAGAATACACAAAATAAGAGAGAGAATCTCAGGCAATGAAAACATGATTGAAGAAACATACACTGGTCAAGAAAATGGTAACTCTAAAAAGAAAAATACTGGCACAAAACGTGCAAGAAATCTGCAAGAATTTTCAAAGTAATAGGAATAGAGGAAGGAGAAAGACATACACATCAACGGCACAGAAAGTATTTTCCACAAAAGAAAGTTTTCCAAATCTAAAGAAGATGTCTATCAGGATATGAGAAACATACAGAATAGTATCAACCAGAAAAGAAAGTCCCCTTGGCATATTATTATTAAAAACACTAAGCTCATAGAACGAAGAAAGAATATCAAAAGCTTTAAGGGAATAAGACCAAGTTACATATAAAGGAAGACCTATCAGAATTACACTGGATTACCAACAGAAACTCTAAAAGCAGAAGGGCCTTGACAGAGGTGCTACACACTCTGAAAGTCCACATATTTCAGTGCAGACTATTATATCCAGTTAAACTTTCAATCACAATAGATATAGAAAATGAGACATTCTATTATAAAACCAAATTTAAGTAATATCTGTCTAAAAAACGACTGTCCTACAGAAGGGACAGATAATTCCAACCTTAAGAGGTTAACCACACTCAAGGGAATAAATAATCCCAGAGAAGCAAATCAAAAGAAGGAAACACACAATAACAATAATACTAACAACAAAAACAATAGGAATCAACAAACATCTAAACGTTAATTTCTCAATTTCCAAATAAAAAGCCACAAAAGAAAGGAATGTATGTGTAAATAGGATCCATCCTTTTTCTGCATTCCCCCAACTCCCAAAAAAAACACCATAACATCAATGATAGACATTACCTCAGGGTAAAAATGGAAAAAAACATTCCAAACAAATAAATCTCAAAACCAAGTTTGTGTAGCCATTTTAATATGTGACAAATTAGTTTTTCAAACCAAAACTAATTAGAAAATGTAGAGGACACTAAAGTATCATTAAAGAACAAAATCCACCAAGAGGACATTGCAATTCTTAACATCTATGCACCAAACAAGAATGCACACAAGTATATATATATATATATATATATATATATATATATATATATATACATGACTACAGCTTAAATCATATATTGACCCTCACACACTGATAGTGTGAGACTTCAATACCCAGCTCTCATCAATACACATATCATCAAGAAAAAAACTAAACAAAGAAATGTTGGAGCTAACTGATATAAAAAACCCTAATGGACCAAACATATTTACAGAACATTTCATCCAAACACACACACCAAAAAATACCTTCTTCTCAGCCTCTCATGACATTTTCTGCAGAATTGACCACCTACTCACACACAAGCAAGTCTCAAAAGATACAATGAAATTGAAATAATTCCCTGCATCCTGTCAGACTACCACAGATTAAAGCTATATCTCATTAACAGCAGAAAAAAATAGAAAGCCTACAAACTAGTGGAAACTGAATAACTTAATACTGAATGAAAAAAACGGGTCAAGACAGAAATTAAGAGAGAAGTATAAGACTTTACAGAACTGAATAAAAATAAATACAAAAGATACCCAAACTTGGGGGACACAATGAAGGCATTTCTAAGAAGCAAGTTCACAGCACTAAGTGCATACTTAAAATACTAGAGAGATCTCATACAAGTAACTTAACAGCTCAACCAAAAGCTCCAGAAGAGTGGTTCCCAACATGTGGATCACAACCTCATTGGGGATTGCATATCAGATACCCTGTATATCAGATATATACATTATATTTCATAATATTAGAAAAATTACAGTTAGCAACAAAATCATTTTATGGATGGAGTTCATCACAACATGAAAAATATATTAAAATTTCACAACATTATGAAGGTTGAAAACCACTGCTTCAGAACAAAAATAATAAATCACACTCAAAAGGAGTAGATGTCAGATTAAATAAAAGGTAGAGAGAGAAAATCTAAATGAACAAAGTTAGAAGTGAAAAGGGGGAAATACCAAAGTTAGGACATACTTAGAAACCTGTACTCCAACAAATTGGGAAATCTAAAAGAAATTGACAATTTTCTCAAAACATACCAGTTAATAAAGTTAAATCAAGATCAGATAAATAATTTTAAAAAGGGGTGGAAAGATGCCTCAGAGGTTAACATAGCTTCTACTGGCTGCTCTTCCAAGGGTCCTGACTTCAATTTCCAGTAACCACAAGGTGGCTCATAACCATCTGTAATGAGATCTGGTGAGCTGCTCAGGCATGCAGGCAAAATGATTTATACAAAATAGATAGATAGGTAGATAGATAGATAGATACATACATACATAGATACATAGATACATAGATAGACACACCTTAAGTAGACCTATAGCCCCAAAAGAAAAGAAAAGAAAACAACGACAAAAAAAGTCAGTTGGTTTTAGCACAGAATACTACCAGACCCCCAAAGAAGCATTAATACCGATACTTTTATGAACATGATGCAAATATACCTAATAAAATACTTGCAAGCTGAATCCAAGAACACATAAAATATATGATCCATCATGACCAAGTAGGCTTCACCCAGGCTTGCAGGGGTGGTTCAATACAAGAAATCCATCAATGTAATCTGCTGTGTTAAAAGACTGAAGGAGAAAAAAAACCCTTGGTCATCTCCTTAAATGCCTAAAAATCATTTGACAAAAATCCAACACCCATTCATGTTTAAAGTCTTGGAGAGATCAGGGATACAAGGCACATAACTAACCATAGTAAAGACAATATACAGCAAGCCTATAGCCAATGTCAAACTAAGAAAGAAACTTAAATAAACTACATTAAAATCAGGAACAAGGCAAGGCTTGCCACTCTCTCCATATCTCTTCAACATAGTACTTGAAGACCTAGCTAGAGCAATAACATAACTAAAGGAGATCAACGGGATACAAATCAGAAAGGAAGAAGTCAAAGTATCACTATTTGCAGATGATATGATAGTATACATGAGTGACACCAAAAATTCAAACAGAGAACTCCTTCAGTTGATAAACACCTTCAGCAAAGTGGCTGGATACAATATTAACTCAAAACACACAAACAACAAAAACAAACAAACAGAAGCCCTCCTGTATACCAAAGACAAAAGTGCCGAGAAAAAAAATTAGGGAAACAATACCCTTCACAATAGCCAAAAATGACATAAAGTACCTTGGTGTAACTCTAACCAGGCAAGTGGAAGACCTGTTTGAAAAAAAACTTCAAGTATCTGATAAAAGAAATTGAAGAAGATATCAGAAGATGGAAACATCTTCCCATGCTCATGGATTGATAGGTTAAACATAGAGAAAATGCCCATCCTTCCAAAAGCAATCTACAGATTCAATGCAATTCCCATCAAAACCAACACAATTCTTTACAGACCTTGAAAGAAAAATTTTCAACTTCATATGGAAAAAAGAAAAACCAGAATTGTTAAAATGATCCTGTACAACAACAGATCATTTGGAGGTATCTCTTTCCTGATCTCAAGCTGTACTACAGAGCAATAGTAGTAAAACCAGCATGGTACTGGCATAGAAACAGAATGGTGGATCAATGGAAATGAATAGAAGACCCAGAAATAAACCCTCACACATACGGATACTTGATTTTTGACAAAGAAGCCAAAACCATACAATGGAAAAGAAAGACACCATCTTCAACAAATTGTGCTGGTTTAACTGGATGTCTACATGTAGAAAAATGTGAATAGATCCATATTTATTGCCCTGCCAAATCTAAAGTCCACGTGCATCAAAGACCTCAACATAAAACCAGACACACTAAATAGAAGAAAAAGTGGGGAAAGGCCTAGAACTGATTGGCACAGGAGACAACTTCCTAAACAGAACACCAACAACACAGGCTCTAACAACAATCAATAAATAGAACCTCATGAAACTGAAAAGTTTCTGTAAAGCAAAGAACACTGTCCTCAAAACAAAATGAGATCCCACAGACTGGGAAAAGATCTTCACCAATAGCTTCGCCTATATCTGACAAAGGGCTAATATCTAGAACTGAAGAATTTAAAAAGCAACAAATTAGGTAATCCAATTAAAAAATGAGGGACACAGCTAAACAGAGACTTCTTGATTGAGAAATATCGAATTGTAGAGAAACACTTAAAGAAATTCCCAATGTTCTTACTAATCAGGGAAATACAAATCAAATTGACCCTGAGATTTCACCTTACACCCATCAGAAAGGCTAAGCTCAGAAACTCAAGTGACAAATCATGCTAGAGAGGATGTTAAGAAAGGGGAACCCTTCTCAATTGCTGGTCGGAATGTAATGTAAGCTTGGACAGCCACTTTGGAAATCAATCTGGCACTTTCTCAGACAATTAAGAATAGTGCTTTCTCAAGATCAAGCTATACCATTCCTAGACATATATCTAAGTGAGTCTCCTAGTAAGGGGAACAGTGACTGCCTCTGACATTATCTCAGTGGCTGGCTCTTTGATCAACTACCCCTGAGAGGGTAGCAACCTTACCAAGCCACAGAGGAAGACAATACAGTCAGACCTGATGAGACCTGATAAACTAGGGTCAGATAGAAGGGGAAGAGACCTCCCCTATCAGTGGACTTGGAGAGAGGGATATGGGAGGAGATGAGGAAGGGAGGGTGGGATTGGGAGGGAATGAGAGAGGGGGATACAGCTGGGATACAAATTGTATAAAGTGTAATTAATATAAAAATGGATAAGATAAAAAAATCAAGTGACAAAACATGCTGGAGAGGATGTGGAGAAAGAGGAAGACTCTTCCACTGCTGGTGGGAATGTAACTTATACAACCACTTTGGAAATCAATCTGGCACTTTCTCAGATATTTAGGAATGGTGCTACCTCAAGTTTCAGCTATGCAACTCCAAGGCATATAACCAAAATATGCTCAACTGCACAACAAGGACACTTGTCTAACCATGTTTGTAACAGCTTTATTTGTAATAGTAAGAAACTGGAAACAACCTAGATGCACCTCAACTGAGGAATGGCTACAGAAATTGTGGTACATTTACGCAATGGAATACTACTCAGCAATCAAAAACAAGGAAATCATGAAATTTGCAAGCAGATTATGGGATCTAGGAATGAGCATCCTGAGTGAGGTATCCCAGAAGCAGAAAGACACACAGGGTATATACTCACTTTTAAGTGGATATTAGACATATAATATACAATTAACATACTAAAATCTGTACACCTAAAGAAGCTAAGCAAGAAGGAAGACCCAGGGTAAGATGATCAATCCTCACTCAGAAAGACAAATGGGATGTACATTGAAAGAGGGAGAAAACAGGGAATTAGACAGGAACATACCACAGAGGGCCTCTGAAAGACTCTACCCAGTAGTGTTATCAAAGCAGATGCTGAGGCTCATAGCTAAGCTTTAGGCAGAGTGCAGGGAATCTTACAAAAGAAGGAGGAGATAGTAAGACATGGAGGAAAGAGGATCTTCACAAGGAGAGCAACAGAAGCAAAAATTCTGGGCCCAGGGGTCTCATCTGAGACTGATACTCCAACCAAGGACCACGCATGGAGATAACCTAGAACCCCTGCACGGTTGTAACACATGGCAGCTCAGTATCCAAGTGGGTTCCCTAGTAAGGGGAACAGGCACTGTCTCTGACATGAACTCAGTGTCTAGCTCTTTGATCACTGTCCCCTGATGGGGGCAGTCTTACTAGGCCACAGAGGAAGACAATGCAGCCAGTCCTGATTAGACCTTAGGTCTAATTAAGCTAGGGTCAGATGGAAAGGGAGGAGGACCTCCCCTATCCGTGGCCTTGAAGAGGGGCTAGGGAGGAGATGAGGGAGGAAGGGTGGGGTTGAGTGGGAATGAGGGAAGGTGCTGCAGCTGGAATACAAAGTGAATAAACTGTAATTAATATTAAAAAAAACCTTAAAATTAAAAATATAAGATCAAAACATAGAAAGAACTCGTATTCTCATGGATTGGTAAGATTAAATTCACAAAAATGGCCATCCTACCGAAAGTAATCTGCCGATGATTTCAACACAATCTCCATCAAAATTCCAAGGCAATTTTTTTTCAGACCTTGAAAGTAAGTTTGTTTTGACACACAAAAACGCAGGAATGCTACTTAATACTTAGTAATAACAGAATTGTTGTAGGTCTCACTATCCCTAAATTTAAGTTGTACTCAGAGGAATAGTAATGAAAATCATCATGGTATTGGCACAAAAATAGACTTTTTAATCAATGGAATCAAACTGAAGACACAGATATTAATTTATACATCTATAGACATCTGGTTTTTTAATTAGAAGCCATAATTACACCCTGGAAAAGAAAGTATCTTTAACAAATGATGTTGTTGAAACTGGATGACTACATGTAGAAGAATGAAAATAGACTATACTTCCAACCCTGCACAAAATTCAACACCAAATGGATCAAAGACTTCAACATAAGGTCAGATACATTGAACCTGAGAGAAAAAAAAGTTGGGAACGGCCTTTAACTAATTAGCACAGGAGATGACTTTCTGAACAGAACACTGGTAGCATAAGCACTAAGGTCAACAATTAATATATGGGACCTCATGAACCCGAAAAGCTTCTGTGAGGTGAAGGACACAGTCAATTGGACTAAGTGGCAACCTACAAAATGGGAAACGGCTTTTCCTAACTGTACAACTAATGGAGGGCATATATTGAAAATATTTTTTAAAAACTCAAGAAAACAAATAACCCAATTAAAAAATAAAACAGAATGTTTAAAAGAGGAAACTCAAATTGTTGAGAAATAAAGAAATGTTCAGCATGTTCATCATGGAAATGTTCATATAAAAGCACATAAAAACTACTTTTAGATTTCATCTTACTTCCTTCATATTGACTAAGTTTAACAAGTGACAGTTTATGCTGGCAAGGATGTGGAGTAATTGGAACATTCATCCATTGATGATAGGAGTGCAAACTTATGCAGCCACTGTGGAAATCTGTATAGTGCTTCCAACAGAAGATGATAAATCTAAAGATCCAGATATATCACTATTGGGTATATACTGAAAGGATTCTTCATTCTTCCACTAAGACACATGCTCAACCATTTTAATTGCTGCCCTATTCACAATAGCTAGAAACTGGAAACAACCTAGAATAGATTAAAAAAAAAAAAACGTGGTATATTTTCACAATGGAGTATTACTCAGTTGCTAACAAATGAAATCATGAAAATCATGTATAATTGAATGGAACTAGACACAAATCACCTCGAGTGAGGTAATCCATACTTAGACAAATATGACATGCCTTTGCTTACGTATGGATATTAGCCTTTAAGTCAATGACAACCAAGCTACAATTCACACAACTCCAGAGGCTAGTTATAAACTAAGCAACTGGTAGAGGAGGGGGACAGATAGATATCCTTAGGAAAAGGAAATAGAACAGATTTTTATGGATGGATGCAGTGGGAAATGGAGGATCAAGTGGAGGGAAGAGGAGGACATGGGAGGAAATATCCGGAGAAACTGCTAAAATTAAGGTCCAGTTGAGGGGCAGGTAGCATGGAATTCTAAGACAGTAGAAGCTTCTTAAAATATACACATATATGAAGGTGATATAAATAAAATTATCAAATAATGAAGGAAACAGAGCCCCCCCACTATCCCATGTCACTAAATGAAGCTTCCAGTGGGGGACTAGGTAACATCCAGTTGAGCTGTTGGACAAAAGGGTCCTATGGGAATCTGCAAACAACCTGGACTATTGCCAAGACTATAATTTTGTCTCCATGAAATGATAGCAAGGCCCTCCCTATTGCTGAAGGCAACATTTATAAAACTTATTGAACATGGAAATTTGAGGCTGTGGCCGACATAGAGCCTTCACCCCTATATTCTAGTGTCTTTGGCCCAGGAAGGTACTCTACTTGAGAGCAAAGGAGAAATGTAAACAAAAACCTAGCTACAAAACCTTTGATCTACAATGGTGTGCTGCATACAAGATATCCTAGGGCAGTGGTGACACAAAACTTGTGGGAGTAACCAACCAATATCTGATTTGAGCTACGGCCCACTCCACGAAATAGAATTTGACACTACCTGAGTGATCAAGAACCTGACACTAGCCAGGGACCTAGGGAAAAATCAAATACTGCTGTTCTGTAAAAACATAATTAAAAAAAAACAATAAAATCACTTCTAATGACAGTCTGGTATACTCATAAATCAGTGTCTTGCACAATTATCACAGAAGCTTTCTCCTAGAACAGATTGGAACAAATACCCCTATTTTGATTTGTTAGTTATTGTTTTATCTTATTATTAACCTTTAGAAATTTGTTTGTTTATTGAGAGACAGAAGGGGAGGAGTTCTGGAAAGGAGGCGAGATGGAGAAAAACTAGGAAGAGTAGATGGAAGGAAAACTGTAATCAGGATATAGTATGTAAGAAATAAATATGTATTTCCAACAAAATAAAAAATTGCCAACTGATTTAAAAATTGACAGAGAAATGTATCTACTTGGATAATGTTCACCAATAATGTCCATGTCTTCTGAATTATCAATAGAAGACTGTGTTGAGAAACGTTTTAAAAAATAAAAGGAAAAAGGCTTATTAGTGCAAAACAAAACAACAGCAACAACAAAAATGACAGGAAGCATTTATAATAATGGGGTTAGGAGAGCTTCTAGTACAAGTACAATGGAAGAGAGCTTCTAGTACAAGTACAATGAACTTAGTCCAAATCCTCAGAACCCACACAACCATCTGATACAGTAGCACAAATATCTATATTCCCATCATCTCCCACAGGAAACGGGAAGCTGAGACAGAAGTTTAGCAGGAATCTAGAAGGCTAGCTATCCTGGCACATGCAGGAGCAAAGAGATCCTGTCTCACACCAGGTGGAAGGGTAAGAACTGATATTGGAAATATTGTCCTCTGAACTCCCAGTATGCACGGTGGCAAGCATGTGCCTGCAGGCACAACTGAAACACACACACAAAGATAAAATAACTGGGTATGATGGCACATGTCTGTAATGCTAGCACTAGCACTTACATGGAAAGAGAAAATGGATGTGTATGTGGGAGTATGGATGGGTATATATGTATTTATGCAATTTTATATTTTCCTAACATATATTTATTCATAAGAAATTTGATTCTTTTCCAGTTGATTCTTGGTGGTGTGAAATATTACACTTTTCTATGATCCTCTAAATAGATAATACATAATTTGACAAAGTAAGATATAATACTCATTCTCCACAAGACACTTGCAAACTTTCCCTCATACAATAGGTGTTCAATAAGTACTGCCTAGACACTGTCTCCCATGACTTTTGTCTGCTCTGTGACCCAGATTATAATGTGTACCTTGTATTCTGTCACTTAAAATTTATGTCCCTTTGGAAAGGTAGATCTTGGCTCTAAATATATCATTAACATCACTCGAAAACATCTGTTTTGTAAACATCCCATCAGTTTTGTTTTTGAGGCATGTTTATTGTTAAATCGCAAGATACCAGAGAGGCCAGAAAAAAAGGGAATAAGGATGTTAGAGCTTTCTAAGACTCTGGATGGTGTTAATTGAAAATGAAGGAACTTTTATTCCCCTTGTCATTTTGATGCATCTCTGAATTTTTGGGAACGGACTTTCTTTAAGCTTCAGAGACTACAAGCTGTGCACTGTTCCACTGCAGCTGCATTAATTGGTTAGCCACCTCGCCCATTCTAAAAGTGTGCGGGATAGGGTGAATTACAATAGATTAGAGCTGTAGCCTTCTAAATTGAACTTTAGTCTGTTATATTTCAGTTTGGGACAAAATAATTGAGTGCCTAAGTTTCTCTTTGACACAGTATTTGAGAGTGCGATGCATTTTGAGAGAAAGAGACAGAAATAGAGAAATGGAAATAGAGAGACAGAGAGACAGAATCAAAGAAACAATGAGATTTATTCTATGCAGCTGTGCTACTTGTGTTTGGCTACACGCTAAAATTGATTCTTATACTCAGATAAGTTGGAGACTGAACTCCAACCTCTTTATTTTATTTCTTTTCATTTTCATTTTTGAGACCTCTTGAGTGCTAGGATTTAGAGATGTTCACTACTATGGCCAGATTTTATGCAGTGCTGGGATCAAACCTAGTTCTTTGTGCATACTGGGAAAGTATTCTGAGCTACATCCCTAGACCTCAAGGCTTCTTTATTTTTAGAAAATATTTCAGTTCAGATGTATACATATATCTGAAAGATATATATGTATATATCTGAAAGAAAACAGTTCTCAGGTAACTGAAAAGCTTGTCATTTTCCTGATTTATGCTTTCATTTATAAAAATCTGTTAGCATCCCATAAGTCTAAGCATGTGTGTGTGCAATCACACCATTTCACAGAAATTTTCCATTCATGCTTGTACTTCAAAATACCAAAATGAGGAAATATGATTTTAATGCAACAACATTCTATTATGATATTTCTGCCCAAAGTTATAAGGTAGGATTTTTTTACCTATGTTTATAAAATACAAAGAACTGCTTTATAAACTTGAGGTAATGTGGACCTGCTAATATCTGGATTCTTGAAATATTTACCTTTCTTATCACTGTGGCATTACTAAGCATCATTTTCAATCTCTATGAGGAGCACTCATACCCTTAGTCAATGAATGCTGGTGTTAGAGAGAAGCCTAGGCCAGCTGGGATGTAGCTCAGTGATAGAATGCTTGCCTGGCATGTATAAAGCCCTAAGTTCTATTCTTAGTACTACTGAGAGCACGAGAGTAAGAGGAAATAGAAGGGCAGGCCTTTTCTCTTTGGGTGACAGCTCAGTATCTGTACTGGGGGATGGAAGCTGTAATGTGGAAAGGGGATGCTGGGAATCCTGTGTTCCATTAATATTCAAGCAAAAGCTGAGTTCAAACACTTCATGTTTTTCCTTTAAAACACCAGGATCAACATCTTAAAGGTAGGTAAAGCAAGTGTAAGACTGTAAATTTGAGACAAAGCAAACTAGAGGAACCATGTTAACAGTGGCTTCTTGAAGACAAATGTGGTGGCTCATACCTGTTAGCCCAGTCAGCAGATCACTGTGCATTTATGGCCAGCTTGGTCTACATAGGTAGTTCCAGGCCAGGAGAGCTAGATAGTGAGATACTGTTTCAAGGAAAAAAAAATGGTTTACTTGAATGTTCTCACATTGTTCTCCTATCACAGTTTGTAAAATATTATCTCACTCTAAAGAAAGGGACTGAAGATTTGAGAAGATAGAGAAAGAGAGAGAGAGAGAGAGAGAGAGAGAGAGCGCCTAGGCATTTGCCAGAAAGATTTCAAGTCAGAACACAGGAGAAGAAGCCATGAGAAGTGAGATTATTGAGTGAAATTATTGAATGTGAATTCCTGAAATACACAGGTGGGCTGTGAATGATGATGTTTGTCTTTCTTCTGTCAAGGGTGCTTCTTGCCTTTCCTCATGAGATCTTATGCCAAGGTCCTTGCCATACTATGGCAGTCCACGGAAACATAGTCTGAAATCTCAGCTTCCCATTACTATATGGTAGAAGGAAAACACTCACAGTCATGGCTGTAGAAATGGCTCAGTTGTGAAGTTCTTGCCTGGCAGGAATGAAGAAATGAGTTAGCTCTCCAGAGCCTGGTATGGAGTGAGAGGTGGGGGAATGGTATGCATTTGTCTATGATGCCAGGGCTGGGAAGGTAAGGCAAATACCTAGAGCTTGCAGACAAGCCAGCGACTATTCAAAAATATTTCAGACCAGAGAGTGACCCTGCCTCAAATTCAAAATCAGAAGAAAGCAAAAAGGTGGACAGTGCTTGAGGAAACATACCTAAGGCTGCCATTATTTTATGGTCAATGTTGTTTGATTCCTGTCTCTCCTAGCAGCAATGTCAAGATATTTTTCTCTGATTTTTCAGTGAATTTTACAGTTCTGGGCCTTATGCATAGTGAATTTTACAGTTTTGGGTTTGGTGGTTAGGTCTAAGATCCTATGAGAAAAGTTCTTTTTCGTTCCTTATATAAAAATGTGTTAAAGACAGAAAAATCAATTTGTGAAATACAACAACTCTTTGCGAAAGCAATGACATGCAAAACACACATCCTAAAAATGAGTTATTCATAGTGGTCCATTAAATTAATAGCCATGTATTAGTCAGAGAGTGATTTAGAAAACAGGCTGCCTTTCATTCTGTTGGGAGGGCTTGCCAGTGAATGTGCAACTCGCTTTGTAATAATATGCAACAATTATCTAGCAAAATGCTGTTTTGCTAACAAAAGAATGTACAGGTTTCCACATACATCTCCTCCTCACAGATGCATCGCGTAATTTGAAATTATTTATTGTCAATGGCGTATTGTCTCTCAAAATAGTTCCAGTTTTGGAAATCTCTTCCTCAGTTACTATGCAGAAAACCTCATCACTTTTCTGAGTGGCACATGGCAATCCCTGCAAGAGGTGCTGAGCAGTGGTCTTCAGTGGCAGCAAGTGCAGCTGTTACAGATCACCTCCCTCTTCAGATCTAAATAGGAGCTCTAGGCCAGCTGTTTGCATATGGAAATGCCTGTCAGCATCAAGGGTTGATGAAGCATTTCTGATATCACCAGGGTAGTGCATATAGTGTACCATGAATATGTCCTTTTTAAGTTTTACAAATACATACATACATAAACATACAAATACATATACACACGTTTTTGTTTGTTTGTTTGTTTGTTTGTTTGTTTGTTTTAATTTCAAGTTAGAGTTTCTCTGTGTAACCTTGGCTGTTTTGGACTCACTTTGTAAACCGGACTGACATGAAACTCACAGAGTTTTGCTTACCTCTGCCTTCCAAAGTGCTGGAATTACAGGAGTGTGCCACCACACCTGGCTTAAATTTTATATTTTTATTGTTTCAGTAACAGTCTCATGTAACCTAGGTTGGCCTTAATCTTGATTCATAACTGAGGATAACCTTGAACTTCTGATTGTTTCAACTCCATCTCCCCAGTACTGGGGTTACAGGTGTGCACTAGCCACCTAATTTATGTACTACAGGGGATCAAATGGTGGTTTTCTTGCATGCTAGACAAGCACGTAACTAACTAGCTATTTTGATGGTTATATATAATTTTCATATTGCTGTTTTATCTATATTAAATATGAGTAGCTATCACTAGGGTTCTCCAAAAGAGACTGAACAGATGAGATAACTATGAGTATATGTGCCTGCAGACAAAATTGTTTCACAGTTCAGGCTCACATGACTGTGGATGTCAGGTTACTGACCCTCCTAGAGATACAACTTCTCTCTCCTGAATCGGTCTAGGTCTCCCTGTAGCCTCTCTCCAGGCAAGGAGCTAATAAGGAACACTTGCTGTGGTCTTGCCATCAGTCTCCCTCCCTCTGTGTTTGAAATGTGTAGTACAGGCTGGCAAGCTGGACACTCAGGCAGGGTTTTAATGTTGAAGTCTTAAGGCAAATTTTAATTATCAAGCCTGGCGCAGCGCCTCATGCCTGCAGTACTCAGGGAGTAGAAGCAGGATGATCAGAAGTTCAAGGTCATCCTTAACTACATAAGGTGATGAAAGCCAGTCTGTACTACATAAAACCTTGTTATATATATATATATATATATATATATATATATATATATATATATACTTTATTTTTGGAAAGCTTCATTTCTTATTGCCGTAGGTTGATTGGATGGGGCCCATTCAATTCTGCAGTCTTTTTTTAATGTATTCATTGACTTTATTGAAATAAAGTATACATAAACACATATTTAGAGAGATTTTTTTTGTCAGTTCACACACACATACACATATAGCATCCTACTACTACAATTTGGACATAGAATGTTTCCATTACCTTCAAACTTTGCTCATGCCTCTTTGGGAAAAATCTGTCAGCATAGGCAAGCCAGGCCTACTCTGAACTGAGGAGAATACTCTTAAAGACAACAAAAGATAATAAAAGATGCCCATGTCTACAAAATTCCAAACTCTATATGAGTGTGGGCCAACTAGTCAACCACACTCTAGGACAATTTCTACACAAATTTAACCTAGCATGTAGGTTATCTTGTACTACTACATTATTTGGGGCCAGCATCTTTTATACTAAAGGACAGGATCTTTGTTGGTAATAGTGGTAGTGCTGTTTGTGCTGCTGCTGCTGCTGCTGCTGGTGGTGGTGGTGGTAAGGTGTGTGTATGTGTGAATGTATGTGTTCATGTGTTTGTGTGTGTATACATGTGCAGCAACCAAAGACAGACAGTGAGTGAGTTCTACTTTTTACATTTCATCATATTTTGTGGGACAGGGTCTCTCATTGAACCTGGAATTCACTGATTGCCTGGCCCTCCAGCCCTGCTCCTGCCTCTCTAGTAGTGTGATTATAGGCACATGCTGCGGTGCCCACCTCTTTTGGGTGGGGGATAAGGATTGGAATTAAGGTCCTCATGTTAGCACAAACAATACTTTACTAATTGAACTCTCAATGTTCTTTTTTGTTTGTTTGTTTGTTTTGTTTTTTTAAACAGGGAGGTGATGGCACATGCCTTTAATCCCAGCACATGGGAGACTGAGGCAGGCAGATCTCTGTGAGATCAAAGCTAGCCTCATCTACAGATAGTTTCAAGACAGCTAGGGCTATACAGAAAAACTCTGTCTCAAAAAACTTCTTTTTAAAAGTGAAGTTCAGTATTTTAAAGCAATCCAAATGTTTTTTATATAATGCAAATATTAGTATTACTTGGAGGTAAAAAACGTTTGTCACAGGCATAAAATTGTTGTTGATTTATTTGAATAAATAATTGATAAGGGAGTTGAGTAATTTTTCTTAGTCCCAACAGAAAAAAACCAACCAAACAAAAAAACACCATCAACAAAAATCTGTCAATATAAGAATATTGACAGTTTCTGGGTGCAACAGAGACTTTCTAAGCTCTTGATATGCTCTGCTTTGGAGCTAGGGTCCTAAAAGCTCAATGAATAGCAAAGCTGCCCCAAGGCACTGGCATTCAGGTTCTCATTTTAATGATTTTTTTCCTATTATTATTATTATTTACAATTTATTTACTTTGTATCCCTGTTGTAGCCCCCTCCTTGATCTTCTTCTGGTCCTACTCTCCCTCCTTCTTCTTCCCCTATCCTTTCCCCCTAGTCCACTGATAGGGGAAGTCCTCCTCCCCTCCTGTCTGATCCTTGCCTATTAAGTCCCATGAGGATTGCCTGGATCCTCTTCATCTGTGGGCTGGCTAGGTCGCCACAACAGGCAGAGGTGATCAAGGAGCAGAAAACCCGAGTTGATGTCAGAGACTGTCTCTTCTCCTCTTACTAGGGAACTCACATGGAGACTGAGTTGTCCATGGCCTACATCTGAGCAGGGGGTTCCAGGTCCTCTCAGTGCATGGTCTTCGTTTGATGAATCAGTCTCTGCAGTTCCCACTGGGCTCTGCATTTTTTTGTTGTTGTTGTTGTCTTTTGCTTTGTTGGTCTCCTTGTTTGGCTCCTGTCCCCTCTAGGTCCTTTTACATCTCTCTTTTTTTATAAGACTCCCTGTTCTTTGACCAAAGTTTGGCTGTGAGTCTCAGAATCTGATTCGATCAAGTTCCAGTCCTGTTCCCTTCCATCTAACACTTCCTGTGCTTATCCTTTTTCCCCTTCTGAGTAAGAATTAAGAATCTTCCCTAGGGTGCTTCCTGTTGTTTAGCTTCTTTAGGTCTGCAGTTTAAGTATGTTTATCCTTCATTTTATGACTAATATCCCCTTAAAAGTGAGTATATACCATGCATGCCTTTCTGATTCTGGGATGATCTTTTCTAGTTCCATCCATTTGCCTGCAAATTTCATAATTTCCTTGTTTTTAATTGCTGAATAGTATTCCATTGTGTAAATGTACCACAATTTCTGTATTCATTCTTTGGTTGAGGGACATCTAGATTGATTCTAGATTCTGGCTATTACAAATAAAGCTGCTATAAACATAGTTGAGCAAATATCCTCACTGTGTGTTTGAGCATCTTTCAAATATATGCTCTACTCAACCACAGCTGGGTCAGGGAAGAAATAAAGAAAAAAGAAATTAAAGACTTCCTAGAATTCAATGAAAATGAGGTCTCAACATACCCAAATTTATGAGACACAATGGCAGCTGTGCTAAGAGGAAATTTCATAGCCCTAAGTGCCTTCAGAAAGAAATTGGACACAAGCAATTTAATGGGACATCTGAAAGCCTTAGGGGGAAAAAAAGAAGCAGACACACCAAAGAGGAGTAGGTGGCTGGAAATACATGCTGAAAACTGAACTTGGGTTCACCGGAAGAGCCGCAAGTGTTCTTATACACTGAACAATCTTTCCAGCACCAAGGACATTAAAAAATCTTTTTCAACCTTTATTAAAACAATTAAAATAATTTTACAATGCCTTACTGGAGCTTAATGTGAGCTTAATGGCTCACAACTGAACCGTCATTTCTGGTGAGGAGGAAACTGTGGCTACAGGTACATGATTTAAGTTTAGTAATGTACCACCATAAATGCTCCAATATCTTCAGGGATCAGATGTTCAGCACGGGGACTCCTGCCCAAACAAAGTCAGGGCTGAAATCAATAAATTAGAAACAAAGAAAACAATTCAAAGAATCAACAAAACCAAGAGCTGGTTCTTTGAGAAAATCAACAAGATAGACAAATCCTTAACAGAGAGACACTATCCAAATCAACAAAATCAGAAATGAAAAGGGAGATATAACAAAAAAACAGACACTGAATCATTAGGTCTTACTTAAAAAGCCTATACACCACAAAATTTGAAAATCTAAATGAAATGGACAATTTTCTTGATAGATTCAACTTACCAAAGTTGAATCAAGATGAGGTAAATAATTTAAATAGTCCTATAACCTCTAAGGAAATAGAAGCTGTCAGCAAAACTCTCCCATCCAAAAAAAGGCCAGGGTCAGATGGTTTCAATGCAGAATTCTACCAAACCTTCAAAGAAGAGCTAATACCAATACTCTTCAAACTATTCCACAAAATTGAAACAGAAGGAACATTGCCAAACTCATTCTATAAGGCCACAGTCGTCTTGATACCTAAACCACACAAAGACACAACAAAAAAGGTAACTTCAGACCAATTTCCAATATGAGCATCGACACAAAAATACACAATAAAGTACTTGCAAACTGAATCCAAAAACACATCAAAGATATCTTCTACCGTGGCCAAGTAGGCTTCACCCTAGGAATGCAAGGGTGGTTCAATATACAGAAATCCATCAACATAATTCACTATTTAAACAATCTGGAAAAATCCCCACATGATCATCTCCTTAGATTCTAGAAAAGAATTTGACAAAATCTAACACCCTTTCATGTTTAAAGGCTTGGAGAGATCAGGGATACAAGGCATATACCTGAACATAGTAAATGTAATATACAGCAAGCCTATAGCCAACATCAAACTAAATGGAAAGAAACTTAAATCAATTCCACTGAAATCAAGGACAAGGCAAGACTGCCCACTCTCTATATATGTCTTCAACATAGTATGAAGTCCTTGCTAGAGCAAATAGACAACTAAAGGAGATAAAGGGGATATGAATCAGAAAGGAAGAAGTCAAAGCATCACTATCTGCAGATGATATGATAGTATACATGAGCGACCCCAAAAATTCTACCAGAGAACTCCTATAGCTGATAAACACCTTCAGCAAAGTGGCTGGATACAAAATTAACTCCTGTATACAACAGACAAAAGGGCTGTGAATGAAATTAGGGAAACAACATCCTTCCCAATAGCCAAAAATAACATCAAGTATCTTAGTGTAACAGTAACCAAGCAAGTGAAAGACCTGTATGAAAAAAAAATATTAGTAGGATTAACATTGTAAAATGGCCATCTTACCAAAAGCAATCTACAGATTCAGTGCAATTCCCATCAAAATACCAACACAATTCCTTACAGACCTTGTAAGAACAATTCTCAACTTCATATGGAAAAACAAAACAACAACAACAAAACAGAGTAACTAAAACAACCCTGTACAATAAAAAAACAAAAAACAAACAAACAAACAAAAAAACTTCTGGAGGTATCTCCATCCTTGACCTTAAGTTGTACTACAGAGCAACAGCAATAAAAACAGCATGATACTGGCATAAAAACAGACTGGAGGATTAATGGCATTCATGTTCTTATCTCTCAAATTTGAAGAATAAAAATTACAGGTCACAGATGTTGCAGTATATTTGATCCTATTTTGAACCCTGAGATTGTGAACTGTAAAAATTTGTTTCTTGTTTAGTGTGGTTCAACCCTAACATACACCTTTAATCCTAGAGCTTTACAGGATTTACAGTTTAATTACGTTAACCCTAGATTAAGAGGCAGAGCAAGTAAACTAGCTGACAGGGGTTACCAGAAAGGATGGACTTTGAGGGAAGATTTTTTAAGTCAACATGGAGAAGAAAAGGGGAACTTTAGGTCTTCAGATTTTTGGCTTTTTAGCTTTTTAGCTCTTGGGCTTTTAGCTGTTGGCTTTTTCCTCCCGGGTTGTAGGGTGAGCTAGTAGGCTTCTTCCTTCTGGGACATAAACTGAATAGGAATGTCAGCTGGGTACTTTCTCTGCCTCTCTGAGCTAGAAGGTTTTCACCCCAGCATCTGGCTCCTGAGTCTTTATTGGTAATCAAATGGATTTTCTATTTTGAAAACAACACACAGAGAGTGAGTTTTGGAGAGAAATTTATGTGGTAAATGTAACACAATTTCTGTATCCATTCCTCAGTTGAGGGACATCTGAGTTGTTTCCAGATATTGGCTATTATGAATAAAGCTGCTACGAACATGGTTGAATAAATGTCCTTGTTGTATAATTGAGCACCTTGTATACTTGAGCATCTTTTGGATATATGTCTAGGAGTGGTATAGGTGTGTCTTGAGGAAACACTATTCCTTGTTGTCTGAGGAAGCGCCAGATTAATTTCCAAAGTGATTGTGCAAGTTTGCATTTCACCAGCAGTGGAGGAGGGTTCCCCATTCTTCACATCCTCTCCAGGATGTGTTGTCACTTGAATTTTTTATCTTAGCCATTCTGATGGGTGTGAGGTGAAATGTGCTATAGATTCATAGGTAGGTACTTAAGAGGGCAAAAGAGTGAGTACCTTCAGAAATCCTGTATAGCAGAAGGAGTCCTGGGAAATGAGCTGCCATCAAAGGACTCAAGGCAAAGTAAGGTATGAGTAGTGATGTCAGCTCATTTAGGAAAAAGAAGAATAAGGAAACAAGAACAAACTCTCATCTGGCATTGCTGCTTTGGGGACCCTGTCTATGTAATCATTTTCTAGCCCCTTTTCCCATCACTGTCAACTTATTTACGTTACAGAGAAAGAAGATCTAAAGAAGTGGTTCTCAACATTCCTAATGATGTGATCATTTAATACAATTTCTCATGTTGTATTGACCCCAACCATAAAATTATTTCATTGTTACTTCATAACTGTAATTTTGCTAGTTATGAATTATGATGTAAACATCTTCGTTCTCTGATGGCCTTAAATAACCTTTGTGAAAGGTCATTTGACTCCTAAAAAGGTCCCACAGGTTAAAAACCACTTCTCTAAAGCTTGAATGTATTTCGGGATGAGCAGAGCATTGTGATCAGAGATACATGGACTATGATAGAATATAGCCCTATCTGGGGAAGCTGAAGCAAGAAAAAACTTGAATTTTATTAATTTAAAGTTAATTAGACTTTTATTAATTTTAAGACAGGATCACACTAATAAGGAGTTAGAACAAGCCCCCCCCCACTCACTCCATAGGCAGTTAGTCAGGGTTACAGGTCCAAGGAAACCAAAGTGCTTGATGTCCTACTGGTGGAATTGATATTCAGCTCTGAGAACTTCACAATGTCACAATAAACTCCATCTAATCCGCGGGTAAGCATCCAAAAAGTCTGGCTCATCCAGATATGGGCTTACCACCAGTCTTTGTTCTTTTTATTTCCTGGTTCTTCCTCTTACTTGGAACTTTTGGGGAGGCTTGTTTTTCCCTACTGAAGACTTCGCAGAGCCTGCATTTTCACCCAACTCAGCTGAGCTGGTCAGAATTCCCCACATATGTTCAAAATACCCAACCTGGTTCATTTCACAGAGATAGCAACTGATATATGGGCAGGATATAAAAGAACTCCCAATCCTGACTGCTACTCAGCAACTTATTTTCTGATTTCTTAACATTTTCATTGAAATTATTCATGTATGTGTGTGTGTGTGTGTGTGTGTGTGTGTGTGTGTGTTTGTGGACACACATGCACCATGGCAGTCAATGGGCAACCTGGGGGAATCAGTTCTTTTCTTCTATCATGTAGATTGAACTCAAGTCATCAGGCTAGACAGACGGTAACTTTATCTCCTGAGCCATCTTAATGATCCCATAGACAACTCATTTTAAAGACCATTTCTGGCTATAGGAAGCTGTTTTTTGCCTCTCAATAAACCTTATTCCCCTTTTTCTGATGCCTGCTCTCAACATTCTTTGCAATCATGAGACAATGGACTTTCTTCTGACCAAGGAATTTAGTAAAAACACATATGTACCTGAGCCTAACCTTGAATTCTTAGTGATTGTCCTGAAGGAGAAATAATTTTTTCTTTTAATTTTGAGATTATAATTACACTTTTTCTATCTTTCCTTTCCTCCCCCACAAGCCCTCTAATATACTTTTTCTAGCTGTCTTTCAAATTCATGGTCTCTTTTTTTCATTAATTGTTGTTACATACATAAATGGATATGTATAAACACATTTTTTCCTAAATACAACCTGCTGAATCTGTGTAATGCTACTTGTTTTTATGTTTTCAGGGCTAACCATTTGGTATTAGATAAGCAATTGGTGTGCTTTCCCCTGGGAATGACTATTTCTCCTCTTTTCAACATTTCTTAATTGCCTGTGGTTCTTTGTGGAGGGTTGCAACCTCATGGTCTTTCTGCTGCCTACTTTTGTATGTCTATTGTTGTTGCCTTTGTTTGGCTTATGTTTAGGCAGTGACATTTTATGAATGTAGCTTCTGACATAACTAGAACATGGTCTCAAAGCAAATTCCCTGATTCTTTGTCTCTTACAGTGTTTCTGCCCACCTTTCCATAATGTTCCCTGAGCATTAGATGCAAGAGTTGTTTTGTGTATATATATCTGTTCGTATTGGGCTCTGCAACTCTGCATTTTGATTGGCTGGCTGTGCTTTTCTGTAGTTGTCTCGAAGGAGAAACTTTTAAAGGCAGTACAGAGAAGTACATTCAGGTTGATCTGAAACATTGGTTCTAGGTGCTTATCTTAGGCAGTGATTGTGTATAGAAGCTATTTCTAAGAGAAGGTCTTCAAATAACATACCCAAACTACAGGTTTGCAAGGTATCAATTTAAAAATTAATTCTTTCACAATTTCATACACATATATATTGTACTTTGATCATAATTCTCTTCCTATTACTCTCTTATTTTTTGCCTGCTAAATCCCGGCTTTTTTCCCAAAATTCTCTTGCTTTCATGGTTTTGCTTTTGTGCCCCCACTGCATTTAGTTTAGATTGCATGCACGAGTGTGGGTGGGAATTATTTACTTGAGCCTGGGCATCTTGCCAGTGGCTACACCACTGAGGTGATGTATTGTTAATTGTCATGTTGGAGTTTGGCTTGGATTCTTGTAATAATTTGTGTTATCAGGAAAATACAAATAATGACCCTCCCTAAAAGGATTTGCAAATCCATCTTATTAGGATCTAATATACGAAAATCCGTTTTTGATCATTTTTACAGTACCTAATGCTTGATAATTTCCAAGACTTGTTTATTCTTCTGGAACTAGAATTAAAGGTTGAGCAGCATCCTTGCGAAAAAACCAGATGTCTGCATTCTGTCTGTGTTTATGCTCATTCTCCCTTTGCATCTTTCTCCAGCCCAAGATTTCCTCAAGTTTCTTCTTTTTGTTGTGAGACCACAAAATCATCCTCTTCAAAATAAATTTCTCTAAATATAACAGCCTTGTGGGATGCCTATGTACATGAGAGCTCCATCCTGAATGTCTGCATCTGCACTTAATCCCTAGGGACGTTGCTCACCCTCAAAGCTTCATCTCCTCTCTATATGCTGATGACTTTCAAATTTATTGCTCTTATACAAACTTTTCACCAGCCTCTCAGGCTCAAATTTATTATGTGATATTGCTACATAATTGTTTGAAGGGATTCTCAAGATGAACATACCTAAAGTAATATTAGCAGAATCTCCCTTTAAACTTTTTTTTTACTGAATTTTCCTTTTGTCAGGAAAACAATATTTTCAGCCACCTGGGTACTAAGGAAAATGTGATCATCCTTGATCACATTTCCCCTCATTATTATGTAGTTAATAATGAGGGTCAACTTGACCAGATCTAGAATCACCTAGAAAACAAACTCTGGGTATAACTATGAGTATGCTGGTTAGTTTTCATCGCATAACACAACTTAGCATCATCTGGGATGAGAATCCTAATGAGTAATTATATAGATCAGGTTGTCCTGTTGGCTGACCTTTGGGGTAATGTCTTGATAGCTAGTTGATGTAGGAAGATCTAGTACCATTCCATAGGCAGTAAGTCCTGAACAGTATACCTACCCAAGAGGAAACCAAGGATCCATGCATTTGTTCTCTCTCTGCTCTTGACTATGGATATTATGCTTTAAGCTGCTGCCTTGACTTACTCACAATAATGGACTGTAATCTGGAGTTGTAAGCCAAATAAACTCTAAGTTGCTTCTGGCAAGTATATTTTATTACAACAACAGAAATGAAATAGAATAAAAAGAAAGCCTCTACAATAGGATAATTGAGGTAGGATTACCCATCCTAAATGTGGGCAGCTGTACATTTTTATGAAGTTTTTACTTTTTAAATAGCAAAAGTAATTTCAGATCTTTTAATGTATAAAAATTAATAACAAAAAAGGCAGAAAACATTCATTGTCATTTTATATCAAGCCTTACAGTTTTTGAATAATCATGAGCTGTCACTGATGATGATTAGGCTCTCCTCACAACAGAATTGATTGGCAGGACAATAACTACATCATTCAGGAAAGCCAGTTTTTAAACTTCTGTTATGATCCTAATCAGCAAATATTCAAAACGTCAAAGCTGACACCCTCATGTATTACCCTCCCTGCCCTTCCTCCACACCTTTTTCTCCCCTTCAGTGGTCTACTTTCTAGTATTACAGTCCATAAAGGAGATTGTTAAGCGTAAATGAGAAGCTATGAAAAGAGTAGGGGAGATGAGGAAGAAAAAGCTGGAGGAAGAGAATCAATAAAACCCAAAGTTTGGGAGTGTCCAATATGGTATTTACTAGTGCACACCTTATCTGAGGGGACAGGATTCGAAACTCAGAAACTGGTGATTGGAGGAGCAGCTGAAGCCAGAAAGTCAACATTGAGGCTTCTTGAGGCTTCTTGGGCCAGAGGGAAAAACTGACATTTTGGATCCAGATCACCTGTATCCTTCTCCGAGGACTGAGAGTGGCGAATATTCAACTGTCCTGCACTGCCCCTTTCTCCAAACACTGGCCTCCCTGCTTGGCAGAGGCAGCACTGGTTACCTCAACCAGGAGCCTCTGTGCTCAGTGACAAAGACAACAGAAGGAGTTGCCTTCCAGGTCTGCAGCTGTGGCAGGCAGCTGTACAGGCATCCATGTTGGGCTCTGCTGCAGATGGCTGTTTGGGCTCCCCAGGTCTGCAGCTGTGACTAGCACAAGTTAGAGCCTCCATGCTCTGTGACTGAGACAGCAGGAGGAAGTCCCACATATGGGTCTTCTTGCCCAGCAGACAAACAGTGGACACCACTGAGCTGATGGATCTTCTACACTCTCACTTGCCATTGCAGTCCCAGAGAGCAGATAACAGGAAAAGCCCTGTGCTTTCCAATTAGGCCCTCAAGCTAGTGAGTGCACCTTCAAGTGACTGTGAGCACAGCCCAAGATCCAGAGTCCCTCTATACTAGCAGACAGACATCAGATCCCTCCCACCCATATCCCCACTGTGGGCAAAGTAGGGTTCCTTGGAACATCATTCTCAACACTGAAGGCCCTGTTCTGTGGTTTTACCAGTGGAGTCCAGGCAAACAATTCCTGGAGCCCAGACAGATCTGAATACCAGGAGGACAGTACCACAGGTCTGTAAGCCACTGGGGTATTCAGGACACCTGCACATGAGCATTGTAGCCATGAACAGTGCCAGTACCCCCTCCTTCACTTAAGCCCCACCATTCCAGGCATCTACACACTCTAGCACCCTGTCCCTCAAAGCACAACTCCACACACACACCGGCATTTGCACACATACACCTGTGACCTTCCTCCCTTAGCTACAGCTGAAACACCAACATCTACTCTCGAACTGGTGGACCTCTTTCATCTTCCTGAAGAATACTCCACACAAGAGACAGACAGACCCAGTCTGAAGTACAGACTCCAGGAACAAATGGCAAAGGTTACTGACAAGCACGTGGCTAGAGGTCAGGGTAAGGACACATCCAACAAAAAACAGGTTATTATGGCTTCACCAGTAAACTTCAAAATCAATGGATATTTTAATTCATCAGAAACATAGGAAAATGATTTTTTTAATTTTATTTTTCTCATTAGTTACATTTTGTTAATTCTGTATCCCAGCTGTATCCCTCATTCCCTCCCCAATCCCACCCTCCCTCCCTCATCTCCTCCCTGCCCCTTTCCAAGTCCACTGATAGGAGAGGACCTCCTCCCCTTTCATATGACTCCGTTTTGTCAGGTATTTAAGACTGGCTGCAAAGTACTCCTCTGTGGCCTAACAGTACTGCTCCTCCCTTGGGAGGTGGGGAGGTCAAAGAGCCAGTCATTGAGTTCCTGTTAGAAATAGTCCTTGTTCCCCTTACTATGGGAAACCAATTGATTACTGAGCTATTACGGGTCACATCCGAGCAGAGGTTCTAGGTTTTATCCTCTCATGGTCTTTGGTTGAGTGTCCATCTCAGAAAAGACCCTGTGCCCAGATATGTTTGGTCCTTGTGGAGCTCCTATCCTTTCCACATCAAACTCCCCTTCTTTCATATGATTCCCTGCACTCTGGTTATGACTCTTAGTATCTAGTTTGGAACACTGCTGGGTAGAGTCTTTCAGATGCTTTCTGCGGTAGACTCCTGTCATACGTTCAATGCATATCCCATCTGTCTTTCTAAATGAGGATTTATCATCATACCCTGTGTCTGCTTTCTTGATTATCTTCTTTAGGTGTATAGATTTCATTATGTTTATCATATCTTTTAGGTCTATATAAGCAAGTATATTCCATGTTTCTCTTTCTCCTTCTGGGATACTTCACTCAGAATGAAATTTGCCTGCAAATTTCATGATTTCCTCTTTTTTGATTGCTGAGTAGTATTCCATTGTGTAAAAATACCACAATTTCTGTACCCAATCCTCCTTTGATGGACATCTGGGTTGTTTCCATGTTCTGGCTATTACAAATAAGGCTGCTATAAACATGGTTGAGCAAATGTCCTTATTGTGTACCTGAGCAAATTTTGGGTATATGCCTAGCAGTGGTATAGCTGAGTCTTGAGGAAGCACTATTCCTAATTGTCTGAGAAAGCGCCAGATTGACTTCCAAAGTGGTTGTACCAGTTTACATTCCCACCAGCAATGGAGGAGGGTTCCCTTTCTCCACAGCCTCTCCAGCATGTGTTGTCACTTGAGTTTTTCATCTTGGCCATTCTGATGGGTGTAAGGTGAAATCTCAGGGTCGTTTTGATTTGCATTTCCCTAATGACTAATGAGGTTGAGCATTTCTTTGAGTGCTTCTCTGCCATTCTATATTCCTCTACAGAGAATTCTCTGTTTAGCTCTGTTCCCCATTTTTTAATTGGATTACTTGGTTTGTTGCTTTTCAGCTTCTTTAGTTCTTTATATATACTGGATATGAATCCTCTGTTAGATAAAGGGTTGGTGAAGATTCTTTCCCAATCTTTAGGCAGTCGTTTTGTTTTGATGACAGTGTCCTTTGCTTTACAGAAGCTTTTCAGTTTCATGAGGTCCCATTTATTGATGGTTGCTCTTAAAGCCTGTGCTGTTGGAGTTCTGTTCAGGGAGTTGTCTCCTGTGCCAATGAGTTGTAGGCTGTTCCCCACTTTTTCTTCTAACAGATTTAGCGTATCTGGTTTTACGTTGAGGTCTTTGATCCACTTAGACTTTAGTTTTGTGCAGGGTGATAAATGTGAATCTATTTTCATTTTTCTGAATGTAGACATCCAATTAGACCAACACCATCTGTTGAAGATGCTATCTTTTTTCCATTGAATGGTTTTGGCTGCTTTGTCAAAAATCGAGTATTCATAGGTACATGGGTTTATTTCTGGGTCTTCTATTTGGTTCCATTGATCCTCCTTTCTATTTCTATGCCAATACCATGCAGTTTTTATTACTATTGCTCTATAGTACAGCTTGAGATCAGGGATGGAGATACCTCCAGATGATCTGTTGTTGTACAGGGTTTTTTTTTTTGGAGATTCTGGATTTTTTGTTTCTCCATATGAAGCTGAGAATCTTTTTTTCAAGTTCTGAAAAGAACTGAGTTGGTATTTTGATGGGAATTGCGTTGAATCTGTAGATTGCTTTTGGCAGGATGGCCATTTTCACAATGTTAATCCTACCAATCCATGAGCACGGGAGATCTTTCCATCTTCTGAGATCTTCTTCAGTTTCTTTCTTCAGAGACTTGAAGTTTTTCTCAAACAGGTCTTTCACTTGTTTGGTTAATAATGTCACCCCAAGGTACTTTATGTTATTAGTGGCTATTGTGAAGGGTGTTGTTTTCCTAATTTCTTTCTTTTGTCTTTTGTGTACAGGAGGGCTTCTGATTTTTTTTTCAGTTGATTTTGTATCCTGCCACTTTGCTGAAGGTGTTTATCAGCTGGAGGAGTTCTCTGGTTGAATTTTTGGGGTCACTCATGTATATTATCATATCATCTGCAAATAGTGACACTTTGACCTCTTCCTTTCCGATTTGTATCCCCTTGATCTCCTTTAGTTGTCTTATTGCTCTGGCTAGGACTTCAAGTTCTATGTTGAAGAGATATGGAGAGAGTGGGCAGCCTTATCTTGTCCCTGATTTCAGTGGGATTGATTTAAGTTTCTCTTCATTGAGTTTGATGTTGGCTGTAGGCTTGCTGTATATTGCCTTTACTATGTTTAAGTATGTGCCTTGTATCCCTGATCTCTCCAAGACTTTAAACATGAATGGGTGTTGGACTTTGTCAAATGCTTTTTCGGCATCCAAAGAGATGATCATGTGGTTTTTCTCCTTCAGTTTGTTTATGTGGTGGATTACATTGATGGATTTCCGTATGTTGAACCACCTTTGCATGCCTGGGATGAAGCCTACTTGGTTATGGTGGATGATATCTTTGATGTGTTCTTGGATTCGGTTTGCAAGTATTTTATTGAGTGTTTTTGCATCAATATTCATAAGAGAGATAGGTCTGAAGTTCTCTTTTTTTGTTGGGTCTTTGTGTGGTTTGGGTATCAGGGTGACTGTCACTTCATAGAATGAGTTTGGTAGTGTTCCTTCTTTTTCTATTTTGTAGAATAGTTTGAGGAGAATTGGTATTAGCACTTATTTGAAGGTCTGGTAGAATTCTGTGCTGAAACCATCAGGCCCAGGGGTTTTTTTGGAGGGGAGACTGTTAATGACTGCTTCAATTTCCTTGGGGGATATAGGGTTATTCAGTCTTTCTACATGATCTTGACTTAATGTTGGTAGATGGAATCTATCAAGAAAATTGTCCATTTCTTTTAGATTTTCAAATTTTGTGGCATACAGGCTTTTGTAGTATGACCTAATGAATGTTTGGATTTCTTCAGTGTCTGTAGTTATGTCCCCCTTTTCATTTCTGATTTTGCTGATTTAGATAGATTCTCTCTGCTTTTTAGTTAGCTTGGCTAAGGGTTTGTCTATCTTGTTGATTTTCTCAAAGAACCAGCTTTTTGTTTCATTGATTCTTTGAATAGTTTTATTTGTTTCTAATGGATTGATTTCAGCCCTGAGTTTGATTATTTCCAGTTGGGCCATTAAGTTACTTGTATATGATGTTACAAATTTCTTCTTGAAGGCACTTAGTGCTATAAATTTTCCTCTGAGCACTGCTTTCAATGTGTCCCATAAATTTGGGTATGTTGTGCCTTCATTTTCATTGAGTTCTAGGAAGTCTTTAATTTCTTCCTTAACCCAGCTGTCATTGAGTAACAAGTTGTTCAGTTTCCATGTACGTGTAGGTTTTTGGTTATTTCCATTGTTGTTGATGTCCAGCTTTAATCCATGGTGGTCCGATAGAATACAAGGGATTAACTCAATCTTTTTATATCTATTGAGGCTTGCTTTGTGACCAACTATATGGTCTATTTTGGAGAAGGTTCCATGAGGTACTGAAAAGAATGTATACTCTTTTGAGTTTGGGTGGAAAGATCTGTAGACATCTATTAGGTCCATTTGATTTAGGGACTCTGTAAGTGCTTTTATTTCCCTATTTGGTTTCTGTCTAGTTGATCTGTCCCTTGGTGAGAGTGGGGTGTTGAAGTCACCCACTATTAGGGTATTGTGATCAATGTGTGGTTTAAGCTTTAATAATGTTTCATTTTTGAATGTAGGTGCTCTTGTATTTGGGGCATAGATGTTTAGAATTCTGATTTCTTCTTGGTGAATTTTTCCTTTGATGAGAATGTAGTGCCCCTCTATCTCTTTTTTGATTAGTTTTGGTTGAAAATCTATTTTATTAGATATTAGGATAGCCACTCCTGCTTGTTTTTTGGTCCATTTGCTTGAAAAACTGTTTTCCAGCCTTTTACTCTGAGGTAATGTTTATCTTTGTTGTGTAGGTGTGTTTCTTCGATGCAGCAGAATGTTGGTTCCTGTTTCCACACCCATTCTGTTAGTCTGTGTCTTTTTATTGGAGAGTTGAGTCCATTGATGTTGATAGATAATAATGACCATTGAATGCTATTTCCTATTATTGTGGAGTTTGCGATGTTACTGTGAATCATTGCTTGTTTGCTTTTGATTTTTGTTGGAAATTATCTTTAACCTATGTTTTCTTGGGTGTATTTGTTTTCATTGGATTGGAATTTTCCTTCTAGTATCTTCTGTAGGGCTGGGTTGCTGTTCAAATATTGCTTAAATTTAGTTTTGTCGTGGAATATTTTATTTTCTCCATCTATGTTGATTGAAAGCTTTGCTGGGTAAAGTAGTCTATGTTGGCATCTGTAGACGATAAAGAAGATTCCAAGCTCCAAGGTCCAGAAAATATTTTCAAGAAAATCAGAGGAAAAAAATTCCCAACTTAAAGAAAGAGATGTCCATTAATATACAAGAGGCCTACAGAACACCAAATAGGCTACACCAGAAAAGAATGAAGCCAGTCTTGATGAGACCTGATAGGCTACGCTCAGATGGAAGGGGAGGAGGACCTCCTCTACCATTGGACTTGGGGAAGAGCTTGATAGTTGATGACAGAGGTAGGGGTGATTGGGAGGGAAGAGGGAGGGTGCTACAGCTGAGATACAAAATGAATATACTGTAATTTCAAAGGGCACGTTCTTGACTAGAGATAACTCATAAGGAACCTCTGCTTCTGAAAAAGGTAAGATTTTAAAAAATTCATTTGTTTGAATCAAAATACAGAAGCGTAGCATATAAACTTCTATTTCAAAAACATATTTGTTTGTCAATAGAAAAGTAGGAAAGCATAGTAAATGAGAAACAAAATGGATACCAGTGTATTTCTTTCTCTATTCCACTTTCAAGCAGTTTCTCGAAGATTCTGTCTTTTGCTACTCATGTATCACAAAAGTGAACATGTATATTATATTCGCATGAATGAATAACCATGTGCACCTACCAAACTGCTATCAATTTTGTTATTTTACCACCAAACTATTTATCTATTTCCTAAACATGTGTACAATTAATATTCTTCTGTACCATCAAAAAAATTTTAAAAATACTCTGACCAAAACAAAAAAAAACAAATTTTGTTTGAAAATGCCACAATGAAACATAATATTTTATAAGCTAACTTAAAAAATATTAAAACTGAAGGCAAGAAAATGAAAATCACTAAAACAAAACAATACACGTGCACACACATGCATGCATTCACCTTCACACACCAAAATAAAAACGCAAGTACCAGTCTCTCCAGTTTTATTCAGTAGCACAAGTGTTCTGCTATAATACTAAAAAAGTATACCTGGAAGAAAAAGTATGGGCTCTGCACCCTGGTGACCAAGTTTTCGGCAGAAAGGAGATTTATTTGCCTAGACAAACAGAAGGCAGGGTTTATGAGACAAAGACAGGAGATAGAGAAAGAGGGAGAAGGAGAGAGAAAAAAGGGAGCGCAGAAAGGGGTATTTGTTACAGAAGGGATAAACAAAATTGAGTGCCTCTGGATAGAGAGGAGACAGACATGGCCCATAGAAACATGGCAATTTATAAAGGTAAAGGGGGAAATCCTGTGTTCACATGTGGTGGACATGTTAATTAGGGTAGCCAAAATGAGACCTTTGATTGCTGGACTACAACATTTTGATAGCTGACTTTAGTCAGTCTCAAGAAGAGAAAGTATCAAATAAGGGAATAAATCTTGGTGGCTAGATTAGTAATCTACTCTGATGTTTTTTAGCAAGGCAGTGGGAATCTGGGAAAGGGTAAGGTCTGCCAGAGCCATGCTCGTCACACTTGGCTAGACAGAGTCTCTTCAATAGCCATGTCTGATGTGCTGTTGTACACTTTTAATCACAGCACTTGAGAGACAAGAATAAGCAGATCACTGAGAGTACAAGGTTCGACTGGTCTATAAACAATTCCAGGCCAGCTAGGGCTACACAGTGATACTCTGTCTCTGAAGAATCAGAAAGAACTTAAAAAGGAAAAAAAAAAAATCTTACCTGTAATCCCTGTATGCAGGAAGGAAACCCAGGAGAATTGATACAGATTTTAGGCTAACATAGTGAATATAACTTAACATTGTGAGAAAAAGACCAGCTAGGACTACATATTTTGTTTTAAGATCTTATTTCAATAAACAAAAGAAAAAGAAAAAGGAAAAGAAAAAAATAGAAAGAAAGGAATGAAAAAATCTTTCTTTTTCTTTAGAAGGAAGAAATTAAATTTGTATATGTTTGGCAAGAAAGTCATTAAAGCAGTCAGTCCTATGTAAGAAGTCACCATTAAATCTGTCCCTTCAGGGCTTAGGGAACCCTTCTGAAGAGGAGGCAGAAAGGTTGTAAGAGTCAGAAAGGGATGGAGGACACCAAGAAAGTAAGGCCCTCTAAACACAGCAGGACTGATGTACATAGGAACTCACAGAGACTGTGGCAGTGTGCATTGGGCCTGCACTGATCTGGGCTAGATGGGGATTCCAGCGCTGAGACGGGAAGAGGGCACATGCCTTCATCCCTAACCCAGAAGAAGCTACCTCCAATTGACAACTGCTTACAAAGAAAAATCAGTTTTCTCCAATAGAGTCTCACTGGGTAAACAAACTCCACTTAAGGACAGGTCCAAGCCCATTAGTAGATAATCAACATAAAACAAACAATGGTATTTGAAAGTGGGGTGGGGTTTTTTGTTGTTGTTTCATAGTTATTTGACTGGATTTTTTTAACTTTACAGGTCTTTACATATGATGGTTTCTAAATTTGTGTTTTATGAGATTTTTGTGTGTGCCAGTGTGTGTATGTGTCTGCCTCTGCATGTGTTTCCTGTGCTTTTTCTTTAGCTCTTTCTTTTTTTATATTTTTGTGTCCTATTCTGGTCATGTGAAGTTTTGTTTGTTTGATTGGTTGGTTTTAGATGCCTGTTTGTCCTCTAATGAGAGAGAAAAAAGGGTGTGCATTTGGGTGAGTGGGAAGGTGTGGACTATCTGGGAGGAGTTTGGGGGGGATCAGAATATATTGTATGAAAAAAAATCTATTTTCAACTAAAAAGAAGAATAGAAGTAATTCTTCAATGGAAATCTGTCTATGTATTCTAGTTTAAAGAAACTCTGATGAATGGCCTTTTCTCTTTACAATTCATTTATCAGTGTGTTGTATGTGTGTATCTGTCTGTCTGTGTGTGTCTGGTGTGTGTATATGATGTGGGGTGTGTGTGTGTAGGCCAAGCATACCATGGTACAAGTGTGTAAGTCAGGGAACAGCTTGCTGTCTTTCCACCATTTCTAGTGTTCCACAGCTCATAAATCTGTTGCTAGGCTTGTGAAATCAAAGATGAGAAACAGGATCTAGAAACTGATCAGACAGACTCAGGGAGAAGATTCTGAAAGCAGTATTTCCAGAAAACTCCACAGTTTGGGGGCCAGGAATTCAAAAAGGGAGCTCTGCTTTTTTATCCTCATCTTACAGGCATTGTGCTTTTTCCTTCAATGTTAAAATAATGTCTATGTCTTTAAAAAACAGACGGCTATGTGGGGACGAGGGTTCTGAAACTCACATCTTATCATTTGCCCCACCCCTTCCCTGCCTCCAGGCCACCAGAAGCCCTTGCAGCCAGCTCTGTGCAGCCAGCTCTATAGGCCTTTTCCTGGTTTCCTTGGCAGTTGTCAAAGTGGGAGAGGTCTGTGCTGCTTGCTACTAGCTCCAGGCCTGCTATCAATAGCCAGCATGTTGTCTGCACATCTTTGGGCCACAGTTAGGCAGTTAATGACTGTTGTCCAGAAGAATCTGAGACCCCAGGCTAGACTCACTCCACCAAGCAGCTTCCAACATCTAACCCACTAGACTTATAAAATAATGTTTTAAGCTGCTAACTTTCAAAGATATTTTTTGTTTGTTTTGCTTTGTTTTGTTTCTGAGGCAGGGACTCTTTACTTAGTATTGACAATCCTGGAACTCATTATGTAAACCAGGCTGGCTTTGATCTCTACCTTCTGAGGGCTGGTACTAAAGGTGTGCACCATTGCTCCCTTGTATTAGTAGGTACTTCGTATATCTTTCTTGGTGGAATACCACTCTGGGTATCTCCACATCCTCATAGGGACTAACTAAAATATCCTAAGAATTTGTCTGAATTTTCTCATCACTTTTGCTTTAAAAAAACAAAGAAAAAAAACAAACAAAAACAAACAAAAAAACCCTCATACCTTCTAGGACACCAGGACCTACAAAGATTTGGCAGAAAGCAGGGTGGGAAACAAACCCAGCCCCTCTACCAAATAGGGTACAAGGGATCTTGACTGAAGACCTGTTCACCTATCTTGTGTCTCCTTGAGCCCTTTCACCTTGTCAATGTCTCTGTGATCCCAGTCATGTAGTCTAGGTCACAAATTCCCCATTCTGCATGTTGTGTATTATAATCATTCCTATGAAGAAGGATTCCCCTGCACTTTCTGCAGAAATGGTTCTAAGTACACACCTCCCTTGATCTGGAAGGATTTAAGTCAGTTTCTTCAGATCCATCATGCTGGTCTCCCTGTCAGCAGGATTAACAGAGCTCTTGCCTTTCTTTTGAACCTATGCGCTTCTTCTCTTCTTCCCCAAATCTAACACTTTGAACATCTCAAATTCTCTTATGTCTTAGATTAATTGTAGTGTCAACTTGTATTTCCTTTTGCCATCAAAACTTTACACAATTGAAGCATATTGTTGAAAATCTCACCCCCTAGAAAGGAATGTTTATCTTTTTACAGCTAGTTTTAACGTGTTAGGCCTATTCAACATTGTCCTGTTGGAAGTGCTTATAGACCTGGCTTTGCTTTGATTCATCTGCTTGGGCATGAAGAAGACACATACTTCTCCTCTATGACCTTTAGTTAAGAAATGGAATCTGAAACAGTATATGCTAGCCCTAAGACTTCAATCATCAGGGGCTAAGAACATGGCTCAGCATTTAAAGCATTTATATCACAATCTTGAGGACTAAGGTTCAGGTCCCCAGAAACCTATGAAAATGCTCGGTGGATGTGGCGGCACACTTGTAATTCAAGCCACAAAATGTGGAGATAGGTGTTTCCTAGAGCAAACTGGCTAGCAAGACTAGGTGTATCTACAAGCTCTGATTTTAATTGAGAGACCCTTCTTCAATGAATAAGTTGAATGAGTAATCAAGGATGACTCCTGACATCAACCTTAAGTTTCACATGTTAATGGACATTGGCACACACACACACAAAATAAAAATACATATACATGCACATCATATCTAAACATACATGCATGAAAATATATAGAAAAACAGAAAAATAAATGTATTGTTTATTTTTAGAGTTTAATTTTTAAAATATTTTTTAATAAATTAAGTAATTTTTATGTGTATGGAAATTTTTTCTTTGCCTGTATGATATGTATGTTTGCTGCCATGGATGTCAGAGTAGGGTGGCCCCTGGAACTGGAGTTACAAATGTTTTTGAGTACTGGAAATTGAATTCAGGTCCCCTGGAAGAAGAGCCAGTGCTCTTAAACCATTGAGCCATCCCTCCAGCCCCACACCAGCAGTGCCTAACCCTTACTACACATTTAGAACTGCCTGGGCAGCTTTACAAAGCAAAACATAGAACTGTAGTCTGTTGTGGTAGAAGCAGGGATCTTTACAGTTGAGAAGGCCTGCATATTCCTGAATTAATCAGCCCATTGTCTGGGGACAGACTAAGGGCCACCTCCTTGGATCCCACCAATGAATAAACCACTGCAGTACCTGCTTCAAGGAAACTCTTTTGCTGATAATTCTGTAGTTTAGCTCTGTCTTATACTAAAGTCGTTTCATCTTTCTGGACACATTTTTCTAGACCACAGCAGTGATTTGACACCTTGGATAAGGTACTAAGGAGCTTTTACCTAACCCATTAGTCTAGTGAAATTGTCTTGGGGGTGCTCTCAGGACATCAGGAGTTTGAAAAGCACCATCTTGCTGATTCTTAACATGCAATCAAGATTGCACATTAGTAAACAGATCATTGCTAAGCTCCTTTCCAGTTCTGTTCTTGATTTGAATACTTGTGATTTGAGTTGACACAAGCCATGCTATTAGCACATTTTATAGTCACGGGGAGAAATAATTCTTAAATGGCCCAATTGACACTTCACACAGATGGATCATTATTCTCAAATTCTTTGAAGTCATTTAATGAAAGGAAGCATTGGAATGGGCGGATTAAAGTTGGAACACTTGAATTTTTCATAGAGTTAGGAGTTCAGAAAAGACAACAGACCAACTGAGAAGGGTTAAGTCTTCTGACAGCCAGTTTTATGGGTTGTACATGACCATAGGCAGCTGAAACTTGACATTGACCATGATTTTTTTTCCAGAGTTGCCTTCCTAATGACCTTATTGTCTTGATGCCGTACCACGTAACACCTATTTAAAAATTTATTCCCTAAACAATATGGTAGAGGGGTGTTTGCATTTCTGGAAGCAGTGATGGAAACAATGCTGCGAGTTTAGTTTCTGGTTGTTGTTGTTTGGTTTTCACAAATATCGAGTTCATGGTACTTTGAAATCACATTTCAACAAAAGGTGTTTGGGATAAGGTGATCTTTGTCATTTCACCAGTAGACTATGGCAAGAGTGCTCACTAGGGTTAAGTTATAAAAAGTAGCATTTATGGGAGAGGTATCTTAGCTTTTAAGAGCACTTGCTATTCTTACAAATGACCTGGCTTTGTTTCCTAGCGTGCACGCTCACACTTGTCTGTAACTCCAGATCCAAAGGATCCAATAACCTCTTGTAGCCTCTGCAGCATTCATGTGGTGCATAGACATCCATGCAGGCAAAACACTCATACACATAAATAAAAGTTTTAAAGTATTAGTTATAAAATATCCACTTCTTTTTTGAGTTATTTTACAGTTGTCACAATGAAGCAAACTAGAGAAGTCAGCATGACATGGAATTGAGTATGGCCTTTTTGCAGCGGCTTACCGAGGACCTGAGTCACCTAATCTTTGAGGAAGCAGATCTTGCTAAAGATCACTGTCTGAACTTGAAAGTGGATAGTGCCTCACAAGCCTGAAGATGACATTTACCTTTGATCTCAGCCTCATCTATCACTAATACATACAGGCAGCAAGAGATCATGGCTACTAGAGAGCAAATAAAGAAACATGGCTGGAGGAAGTATGGTTGATGCTCCCTTTGAGATTCAGTGAGATCCCTATAACAGATTATCAGCTGATTTTCAGCATGACTCATCAATATAGATATTTATTACAAAGATCTTTGTGCTGTGATCTCCTACTTGATGGAGAAATCCCTAGGTGGGAATTCTAGATGCCTAAATGATTGTGGAAAAGGTTTGTCACCAACAATCTGGCCTTGTTCCTTCTAATGTGAATGAATGCTCATTCAGATAAGTCTGTAATGAGGAAAGTGAGACTTCTGGGAAAGAAAGACTGGACAAAAAAATTGATACAGGCTTGCCATGTATTAATCTATGCTGATCACTTGACTTATATATTTGTCATAAGTGGAAGGCCAGTACAAATTTTTCATTTTATGGAGGAGGAAGCAGGCTCATGCAGTGAAGTCACTTTTTTGTCTTCTTAGTTACATTTTTCTAAGACACAATTCTTTGCTCCATGATTTATCGTTGTGCTACGCACAGGTTATTTATTCCCACTTACAGCTATTATTGTCAAGTATAAAAATTTATCTCTAACACACACAAAGTTTGGGTAAATTAGTTGTCATTGTTATTGTCATGGTTTTATTTTCCATAGAGAAAACGGTGATACAGAATGTCATTTTTGTTGTTGTTTTGTTTTGTTTTTATTGGTTTTTATTTTTTCGCTCCAATCTTGGTTGGAAATAGGTTCATTTCCTTTGCCAATGGTAATTGATTGGAAGTGGTTTCTGGAACTGAATATTAAAATGGAGGCTGAAGCCAAATTTAGGCTTAGTTAGAAAAAGGTTGTGATTAAAAAAAGCTTAGTTTGGAAGAGAGTACAGTTCCCTATGATTTTTGTTGTTCTCACTAATAAATGTTAATCATAATATAGCCAGGTAGCTACATAAGAAAGTCAGCTCATGTTACTTTTTCTGGAACATTCCTAGAAAATTGCCACATGCCCCACCAACTCCAGGCAAACTGGAAATGTTGACTATTCTATACCAGGTATCCGGGAGCAAGAAGACTAGAAATTGAGTATCATTTAGATAGTCAAATGCTATCCATGAAGCAGCAGCAGTCCTGGAAGTGTTTTTTAAATACAGAGTCTGTGGCCTTGCCTCCTATCTACTGAAGTGAAGGCTTCCCTTTCCACAAGATCCTTAAGTGATTTACCAACCTCAAACTTGGAGAAGCTGCTGGAGGATCAGTTTTGACCAGTGGTTCCCATCTCTCTCTGAGTTGACGTTCCCATGATTGAATAATGAGAGTGTACATGTGACGTGATGCCATGGATACACCTCAAACTCTGCAGAAGAATGTAGGTGAAGGCACGTCTTGCCTCTCTTCCCTTCCTGCTGTAAGAATTATGTAAGAAACACTGGAGAGAGCTCAGAATGTAAAGTGTGTGCCATAGAAGCATGTGGACCTGATTTCAATATTTGGAATCCATGTAGAAAGTCAGGGGTGATAAGGAACACCAAGTAACTGAGACAGGAGGATTCCTGGGATTTGATAGTCAGCCATTGTAGACCAAGCTCCAGACCAGTGACAGTCTCATCTGAAATAACAAGGTGGATGGCACTTGAGAAATGTCATCCAAGGCTCACCTCTGGCCTCCACATGCACACACACACACACACATACACACACACACAAATAACACAAAATCTAGTTGAAGAAAATCCAGGCTCGTTGGCACATGCCTGTAATCCCAGCACTGGGAAGACAGAGGTAGGCAGATTGATGTGAGTTTGGGGCCAGCCTGGTCTACAAGCTGAGTCCAGGACAGACAAGACTGCACAGAGAAACCCTGTCTTGAAAAGAAAGAAAGAAAGAGAGAGAGAGAGAGAGAAGAAAGAAAGAAAGAAAGAAAGAAAGGAAGGAAGAAAGGAAGAAAGAAAGAAAGAAAGAAAGAAAGAAAGAAAGAAAGAAAGAAAGAAAGAAAAAGAAAGAGGGAGGGAGGAAAGAAGGAAGGGGTGAAGGAAGGGAGGAATAAAGAAAGAAAAGAAAACTAGTCAAAAAAGAGTGAACCTATTCAATGACCTTGAACTTGCTCCAGTATTTGTCAAAATGAAGCATCCTAAGCTTTCGCATCTTAATTGCTTTTATCATGGCAGTAAAGAAAGATGCGATTGAAGAGAGCTTCTGGGAAAAGAAACTCTAGTCAAGGTATAGGAAGAAAATGGAGGCTATGTGTCTTTGCTGCTCTCTATTTACCCTCTGTTCATGGATCCACCTAGAGGTCATCCTAGGTTGATTCTGGTCCAACTTCTGCCTTTATATGTGATGTAGGGCATGTGTGGTGGGGAGTAGGCTCTATAGAAAAGCCTGAAGACCTCTCTGACTTTTCTGAATTTTTGAGCATCGTACCACACTTCTGTATACCCCAAAGGAAAATATTACCAAGCTGTACTTCGGATCATTGTTTTCTTTTGTGTGTATAACAGGGCTTCTTGTAGACCTCTCTTTTTATTGTGATTATTATTATTATTATTTACAATTTATTCACTTTGAATACTGGCTGTAGGCTTTTCCCTCATCTCCTACCAGTCCCACCCTTCCTCCCTCTCACCCCTCCCCATGTCCTTCCCCTAGTCCACTGATAGGGGAGGTCATTCTCCCCTACTATCTGACCCTACCCTATCAGGTCTCATCAGGACTGGATTTTTTTTCTCTGTAGCCTAGTAAGGCCATCCCATGAGGGAGAGGTGACCAAAGAGCAGGCAACCAAGTTCATGCCAAGAAATGCCCCTCCTTCCCTTACTAGGGAACCCACTTGGAGACTGAGTTGCCCAAGGGTTATATCTGAGCAGGGTATCTAGGTTCTCTCTATGCATGGTCCTTGGTGATTCAGTCTCTGAAGGGTCTGGGCCCAGATTTTTTTTTTTTTTGGCTTTGTTGGTCTCCTTGTGGAGTTCTTGTACCCTCCATGTCTTTCTATCTCCCCCTTCTTCCATAAGATTCCCTGAACTCTGCCCAATGTTTGGCTATGAGTCTCAGCATCTACTTCAATACCCTGCTGGGTAGAGCCTTTTAGAAGCCCTCTGTGGAAAGTTTCTGTCCTGTTGCCTGTCTTCTCTCTCTTTCAACGTCTGTCCGGATTGCCCTTCTGAATGAGAATTGAGCATCTTACCCAGGGTCTTCCTTTTTTAGCTTCTTTAGGACAATAGATTTTAGTATGTTTATCCTTTATTAAATGGCTAGTGTCCACATATGGGTGAGTATATACCATGTGTGTGTGTTTTTTTTTTTTTTCTTACTTCTGGGTTACCTCACTCAGAATGATCTTTTCTAGTTCCATCCATTTGCCTGCAAGCTTTATGACTTCATTGTTTTTAATAGATGAGTACTATTCCATTGTGTAAATGCCCCATGGTATCTTTATCCATTCTTCTGTCGAGAGTCAACTAGGTTGTTTCCCAATTCTGGCTATTACAAATAAAGCTGCTATGAACATGGTTGTACAAATGTCCTTGTGGAATGGTGGAGCTTCTTTAGGTTATATGCACAGGAGTGGTATAGCTGGGTCTTGAGGTAGTACTATTCCTACTTGTGTGAGAATGCACCGGATTGATTTCCAAAGTGGTTGTACAAGTTTACATTCCCACTAGCAATGGAGGAAGGTTCCCTTTCTCCACATCCTCTCTAGCATGTGTTGTCACTTGAGTTTTTATATGAGCCATTCTGATGTGTGTAAAGTGGAATTTCAGGGTCATTTTGATGTGTATTTCCCTGAGGACTAAGGATGTTGAGCATTTCTTTTTATTATTTTTGAATTTTAATTATTATTTCTTTTAATTAATTCACTTTGTATCCCAGCTGTGGTTCCCTCCCTCATCTGCTCCCAATCCCACCCTGCCTCCCTCTTCTCGATGTATGCCCTTCCCCTAGTCCACTGATAGGGGAGGACCTCCTCCCCTTCTATCTGACCCTAGCTTCTCAGGTCTCATCAGGATTGGCTGAATTGTCTTCCTCTGTGGTCTGGCAAGGCTACATCCCCCAGGGAGAGGTGATAAGAGACCCTGCCACTGAGTTCATGCCAGAGACAGCCCCTGTTTCCCTACTAGGGAACCTCTTTGAGACTGAGTTTATGGGCTACATCTGAGCAGTGGTTTGGGGTCCTCTCCGTGAATGGTCCTTTGTTGGGTTATCAGTCTCTGCAGGGCCCCCAGTGCCCAGTTTTTGTTGTTTTTGTTGTGTTTTGTTTTGTTTTGTTGTTTATTTGTTTGTTTGGCTCTGTTGCTCTCCTTTTGGAGCTCCTTTCCCCTGCAGGTTTCTCTATCTCCCCATTCTTTCACAAAATTTCATGCATTCTATCCAAAGTTTGGCTATGAGTCTCTTCAATACCTCCATCAGTAGAGTCTTTCAGAGACCCTCTGAAAGGCATTTGCTCTTCTGAATCAGGATTGAGCATCTTCCTTCGGGACTTCCTTGGTTTTTAGCTTCTTAAGGAGTATAGATTTTAGTATGTTTATTTTATGTTACATGTCTTGTAACCACTTATGAGTGAGTATAAATCATGTGTGTCTTTCTGCTTCTGGGTTACCTTACTCAAGATGATCTTTTCTAGTTCCCAACATTTGCCTGCAGATTTTATGATTTCCTTGTTTTTAATTGCTGAGTAGTATGTCATTGTGTCAATGTACCACTATTTCTGTATTCATTTCTGCATCGAGGGACACCTATGTTGTTTCAAGATTCTGGCTATTACGAATAGAACCAGTACAAATATGGTTGAGCAAATGCCATTGTTGTATACTTGAGCATATTTCTGATATATGCCTAGGAGTGGTATAGCTTGATGTAGCACTATTCCTAATTTTCTGAGAAAGAGCCAGATTGATTTCCAAAGTAGTTGTACACTAAACTTGTTAGAAGAAAAAGTGGGAAAGAACCTGGAACTCATTGGCATAGGAGACAACTTCCTGAACAGAATACCAACAGCTCAGGCTCTAAGATCAACAATCAATAAATGGGACCTCATGAAATTGAAAAGCTTCTTTAAAGCAAAGGAAACTGTCATCAGAACAAAACGATAGCCTACAGATTGTTGAGCATTTCTTTAAGTGTTTCTCTGCCAATCAGTATTCTTCTATTGAAAATTCTTTATTTAGCTTTGTATCCCATTTTTTAACTGGATTACTTGATTTGTTGCTTTTTAACTTCTTTAGTTCTTTATATATTCTGGATATTAGCCCTTTGTCAGATATAGGGTTGGTGAAGATCCTTTCCCAGTCTGGAGGCTGTCACTGCTCAGGTCCCATTTACTGGTTGTTGATCTTGGAACTTGAACTGTTGGTGTTCTGTTCAGGAAGTTGTCTCCTGTGACAACGAGTTCAAGGCTGTTCCTCACTTTTTCTTCTAACTGATTTATTGTGTCTGGTTTTATGTTGAGGTCTTTGATCCATCCACTTGGATTTACTTTTGTGCAGGGTGAAAAGTATGGATCTATTTGTATTTTTCTACATGTAGACATCCAGTTAGACCAGCACCATTTGTTAAGATGCTATCTTTTTTTTTTTTTTTTTTGTATGGTTTTGGCTTCTTTGTCAAAATTCAAGTATACATAGGTGTGTGGGTTTGTTTCTGGATCTTCAATTCCATTGATCTACCAGTCTGTTTCTATGCTGGCACTGTGCAGTTTTTATTACTGTTGCTCTGTATTACAGCTTGAGATCAGGAATAAAGATGTTTCCAGAAGATCTTTTATTGTACAGGGATGTTTTAGCAATTTGGGCTTTTTTGTTTTTACATATGAAATTGAGAATTGTTCTTTCAAGGTCTGTAAAGAATTGTGTTGGTATTTTGATGGGAATTGCATTGAATCTGTTGATTGGTTTTGGCAGGATGGCCATTTTCACAATGTTATTCCTACCAATCCATGAGCATTGGATCTTTCCATGTTCTGGTTTCTTCTTGAATTTCTTTCTTCAGAGACTTGAAGATGTTGTTCTTTTTGTTTTTGTTTTTGTTTTTTCATACAGGTCTTTCACTTGTTTCATTAAAGTCGCACCAAAGTACTTTGATATTTATTGCTAATGTGGAGGGTGTTTCTCCAATTTCTTTCTCAGCCCGTTTGTCTTTTGTATACTGGAGGGCTTCTGAATTTTTTTTTCTTTTGACAAGGTCTTACTATGCCTCATTGGCCTAAAACTCTCTATGTAGATAAGACTTGCCTCAAACTCAAAGAGATCAATCTTCGTCTTCCTCACTAGTGCTGGGATTAAAAGTGTGTTCCAGCACACATAGCTCTGAACTCCTTTTTGTTTTTTTTCTGTTTGTTTGTATGTTTGTTTGTTTGTTTTGTTGGTGTTGGTAGTTATGTGATCTGGGGTAGGGGTAGCCCATCCTGGCCTTGGACATGTGATCTTCCTGTCCAAGTGTCCTGAGTACTGAGACTTCAGGGATGTGACACACACACACACACCCCACATATTAGGGTTTAGGTTTTATGGTTCTTTTACCTCTTGTCCCTCAAGATGGCAATAGCCTAGTCCTCAAAAGCTGGTAAAGTTTTGTGAAAATATAGGTTGTAGATGGAACAAAGCTTTCTTACCCACTGGCTTCATCTGAGGGAAGACATTCTAGATTATCAGAGAGTACTGCCTTAGTGCTAAAGCACAATACCTGGCAAGAAACTTACGGATTTGTTTTTCAGTCACAATTTGAGGATATGGTCCATCACTGTGGGGCATAATGGGAAGAGCTTGGGACAGCTTACATCCACAGTCACAAAGCAGAGAGAGATGAAGGCCTGTGCTCAACTTTCTTGCTGCTTTTTGTTCCGTCTGCAGTTCACCCACCTCATGAAATGGTGATACCCATATTGAGGGTGTGTCTTCCTACTTCAATGAGCAAAATTTAGAAAATCCCTCAGGAACATGCACAGAGATTTTTCTGCTTGGTGATTTGGAATTCTGTCAAGTTAGCCACGATACTGGATGAACCCAATGGATGGAGAAGGGTCTTTAAAAGTGAAAGAGAGAAGCTTGAGGTGTGTGGTACATGCCTCTAAACCCAGCACTCAGGGAGGCAGAGGAAAGTGGATTGCTGTGAGGTTGAGGCCTTCTTGGTCTACAGAGCAAATCCAGGACAGCCAAGGCTACACAGAGAAAGCCTGTCTCAAAACAAACAAAGAAAAACAACCAACTAAACAAAAAAGTTGAAGAGGGAGGTAAAAAACAACAACAAAACAAAACAAAAATTCGAAGAAAAAAATGTCCTTAAATTGTGGTATATCTACACAATGGAATAATACTCAGCAATAAAAAACAAGGAAATCATGAAATTTGCAGGTAAATGGTGGGATCTGGAAAAGATCATCCCGAGTGAGCTATCCCAGAAGCAGAAAGATGCACACAGTACATACTCACTCATATAGACATATAATATAGGATAAACCTACTAAAATCTGTACACCTAAAGATACGAATCAAGAGGGAGGACTCTTGCTAAAATGCTCAATTCCTATCCAGAAAGGCAAAGAGGCTGGAGATCAGAAGGAGAAAAGAGGGAACAAGTCAGGAGCCTGACACAGAGGACCTCTGAAAGGCTCTGCCCTGCAGACTATCAAAGTAGATGCTGAGACCTATGGGCAACCTTTGGGCAGAGTGCAAGAATTGTATGAAAGAAGTGGGAAACAGTAAGATCTGGAGAGGACAGGAACTCCACAAGGAGAGCAACAGAACCAAAAATATCTTAGCACAAGGGTCTTTCCTGAGACTGCTATTCCAACCAAGGACTATGCATGGAGATAACCTAAAACCCCTGCACAGATGTAGCCCATGGCAATTCAGTATCCAAGTGGGTTCCATTGTAATAGGAACAGGGACTGTCTCTGACATGAACTGATTGGCCTGCTCTTTAATTACCTCCCCCTGAGGGGGCAGCCGAATTACCAGGCCACAGAAGAAGACAATGCAGCCACTCCTGATGAGATCTAATTGACTAGGATTAGAAGGAAGGAAAAGAAGACCTCACCTATCAGTGGACTTTGGCAGGGGCATTCATGCAGAGGGGGGAGGAAGGGAGGGATTGGGACGGGAGGAGGGAGAGAACCACAGGGGGATACAAAGTGAATAAAGTGTAATTAATAAAGAAAAAAAACACAACTCACTAGCTTTAGCTTTCTAATTAGGAATTCATGAAGATACAGTAGGAGTCAGGAAACAAAGTGAATAAAGTGTAACTAATAAAGAAAAAAATAAATGTAATTTTCAAAAAAAAAACAAAAAACAAACAAACAAAGATCTACACCAACCCTACATCTGACAGAGGGCTAATATCCAGTATATATATAAAGAACTAAAGAAGCTAAAAAGCAACAAATCAAGTAATACAATTAAAAAATGGGGCACGGAGTTAAATAGAGTACTCTCTGTGGAGGATTGTAGAATGGCAGAAAAACACTTAAAGAAATATTCAATGTTCTTAGCCATCAGGGAGATGCAAATCAAAATGACCCTGAGATTTCACCTTACACCCATCAGAATGGATAAGATCAAAAACTCAAGTGACAACACATGCTGGAGAGGATGTGGAGAAAGGGGAACCCTCTTCCATTGCTGGTGGGAATGCAAACTTGTACAACCACTTTGGAAAACAATCTGGCGCTTTCTCAGACAAATAGGAATAGTGATTCCTCAAGATCCAGCTATGCCACTCCTAGGCATATATCCAAAAGATGCTCAAGTACACAACAAGGACATTTGCTCAACCTTTTTAATAGCAGCCTTATTCGTAATAGCCAGAACCTTGAAACAACCCAGATGTCCCTCAGTTGAGGAATGGATACAGAAATTGTGGTACTTTTATCCATTGGTTTACTACTCAGCAATTAAAAACAAGGAACTTAACGGCGAGGTCTTCACAACCCCCCCACCCCCCGGAGGAGCAACCTTGCTAGGCCACAGCGGAGGACATTGCAGCCAGTCCCGAAGATACCTGATAATCTAGGCTCAGATGGAAGGGGATGAGGTCCTCCCCTATCAGTGGACTTGGAAAGATGCAGGGAGAAGATGAGGATGGGAGGGTGGGATTGGGAGGGAGGAGGCTACGGCTGGGATACAAAGTAAATAACATGTGATTAATATAAAAAATAAATTAATTAAAAAAATTGTCCTTAGGAGGTCAGATTTATGCGTCCATCAGTAGTTGCTGGAGGAAAGGGCCAAGAACCAAGGAGTGCGGGCTCCTCCTAGAGGCTGCAAAGGGAGACTCATTTTAATACCTCCAAAAGGGTACCTTGATTTGAGCCCATTGAGATCTGTGCTGAGCTTACAAACCTCTAGATAATACATTGGTGTTATTTAAGAAGTTAAGTTTGTGGCAATTTGTTAAAACAGCAATAAAAAACAAACACATTATTTTTACAGTTATGTTATATCTTATATAGTTTTTACGTTCCTGTAGTTTTTAAAAATTATTTGGCCCTGTATGATCATATTGATCTATGGAGTTTAAGTGCTGGATTTGCCTTAATCACAGCTCTTAAGTTTGTGCATAGTTTCTACATTTTATTTTTATATAAATTTGATTCTTTTCAGAGGAAAAACTACCAGAAATGAAATTTGGACTTTGAGGGTTTTTTGTTGTTGTTGTTTTTGTTTGTTTGTTTGTTTTTTACCTCTTTTTCTATATTCATCTTAAGGAAGACTGTTTAGGCCTCTCAGAATTTGACTTGATATAGGTGAGAATTCACCTTTTTTAAAACCTAGTTTGTTTCTCAACATCATATGCTAAATGACCTTTCCCCCCATCTTTTCTGTTGTTTGATAATGCTTTCCTTATTAAGTATTCTAGCTTGTACAAAAATAAGCTCACTTTCTTAGCCACCAATTCTCTTCCATTAATTGATTTTTGCCTGTTCTCAAGCCAGTAAGTATCTTTTAAATTTCTGCTATATGATATATCCCTTTGAGGTCTAGTCTGCTTTCTAATTACACTTTTGTTAAAATTTAAAAATTGATCCTTCCTGTCAGCATGTTAAAGTATTCCTTCTGGTGCTCAGAAAAATTCCACTGCCCAATATCTTGACAAATGCCCTTGTACGCGCGTGTGCGTGTGCACACGCACGCACACACACACACACACACATACCTTAGCTTGGCATATGGAAGCACTCAATCATGTAATCCTATTTTTTCTTATTGTTTTTTTAGAAACAACCTTACTATAATTTTAGGGTTCATATTTGCTGCCTTACTTATGGAATATATTTTGTTTTATGTAAATTTTTTCTTAATTCTTTGAGAATTCCATACACTACATTTTGACTGCGTTCACCTCCAGCTCTTCCCCAGATCCACCCTCACCTCCCTCTCCCACAACTTATGATAACCATCGACTTTCCTTTAGGTGTGGGACACCCACTGGTGAGTGATCAACTTAAATATTCTGTTTTATGAGTTTTGCTTATTGTTTTCCTAGCCCAGACTGCACCACCATTATTTGACTTTCAATCCTTTCCTCAGCAGCATGGTGCATGTAGCATATTAGAATGAATTTCATATGCTTTTCACTAGCCACATGACCTTCAGTTTATCACTTGCTCTACCTGAGGGCTCCTTTCATCCTTAAGATGAAGTCAGCTGTAACTACCTTGCACGGTTGTCAACTGGATGACAGTTAATTTGGAGGCAGAATCTAGGAAGATCCCTTATACTTATTAGAAAAAAAATAGTGACTGGTACTGTACTTTTCATTACTGTGTTGGCCTACCCTCATTAAGCCACAAACCCTAAAAGTAAGGAGATATTATTCTTCAAATATGTCCTATGAAGCCTGGGGTATAACAGTGCTTACTTAAGAGTTGAATATAGTGGCATTATAATCATTTTAGTATGATGTCTTTTATTTATTCTTTGAGAATTTCATACATGTATACAATGTATTTCTGCCATGTTCAGTCACCACTCACCCCTCCAATTCCTCCTGGATCCTCCCTCAACATATATCCCTCCTAACTTCATGTCCTCTTTTCTTTTTCTTTTCCTTTTTTTTTTTTTTTAAACAATTGAGTCCAATTAGTACTGCCCATATGTGGATAGGTGTAGGGCATCCACTGGAGCATGATCAACCTGTTAAGTGACTGCATCCTTTAAAAAATTCAACTCATGCTTGCTTCCTCACCACATATACTAAAATTGGAGCAATCCAGAGATTAGCATGGCGTGGCTCCTGCACAAGGATGACATGCAAATCTGATAAGCATTCCATATTTATTTTTTTAAAAAATGGAAAAGAAAACTGACTCTTCCTCTCTTAGCAGCCATCAACTGTCAGTAGCTCCTTAGCTTGGGGGGGGGGTACGTTCATATCACATCCACTTTTGAAACAATGAAATGGCAAAATAAAAACATTGTATTTTAAAAATGAGAAACAGAAATTAAATTGTGGAGCCAGGACTTGCATTCTAACTTTTTTTGCTTCCAAAGTATGCATCTTTCCACCTTATGACCCTTGAATGGCCAATGCTTTATGCACAGTATTTCTTAGAAATTTCCATACTGTTGGCCATAGATACAGCGTGTAAAAAAAAATCGTTTTTTCTTACTTGTATGGGCATTTAAGTGTGTTTATTTTCCTGAGTGAGGTATCCCAGAAGCAGAAAAACACACACAGTATAGACTCACTTATAAGTGGATACTAGACCTATAAGATAGGATAATATCTGTACACCTAAGGAAGATAAACAAGAAGGAGGATCCGGGGTAAGATGATCAACCTTCACTTAGAAAGACAAATTGGATGCACACTGGAAGTAGGAGAAAACAAGAAACAGGACAGAATCCTACCATAGGGGGCCTCTGAAAGACTCTACCTAGCAGTGTATCAAAGCAGATGCTGAGACTCATAACCAAACCTTGGGCAGAGTGCAGGGAATCATATGAACAAAGGGGGAGTTAGTAAGATCTGGAGAGGACAGGAACTCCACAAGGACCAAATACATCTGGGCACAGGGGTCTTTCATGAGACTGATTCTCCAACCAAGGACCATGCATGGATGTAACCTAGAACTTCTGCTCAGACATAGCTCATCGCAGCTCAGTATCCAAGTGGGTTCCTAGTAAGGGGAACAGGGACTGTCTCTGACATGAACTCAGTGGCTCAATGAACTTTTTGACCTCCCTCCTACACACACAAGAGAGGAGCAGCCTTGCTAGGCCACAGAGGAGGACACTGCCATCAGTCCTGATGAGACCTGATAAGCTAGGGTCAGATGGAAGTGGAGGAGGATCTCTCCTCTCAGTGGACTTAGAGAGGGGCAGGAAGGAGATGAGGGAGGAACGGAGGGGTTGGGAGGGTATGAGGGAGGGGGCTACAGCTGGGATACAAAGTAAATAAACTGTAATTAATAAAAAAAATAAAAATTTAGTTGAATAAAAGAAAGAAAGTGAGAGGGAGGGAGGGACTTAGAGGAAAGGAAGGAGGGGGAAAGCTCTAATCAAAATGTAAAGTTAATAATTACATTAATTAATAAAAAACTTTCCAATCTGAAAAAAATGTATTTATTTTATTTTATTGGTGTTTTGCCTACATGTATGCCTGTGGACCATGTGTGTGTAGATACCTAGAAAGGCCTGGATAGGACATCAGTCAACATTCCCTGGAATTCGAGTTAATAATGGCTGTGAGCAGCCATATGAATGCTAGGTATTGAATCTGAGTCCTGGGGACTAGCAGGCAGTGTTCTTAAACCCTGACTCAACTTTCCAATACTGTAGAACCACTTTTTAACTATCGATTTTCTTCTAAATAACATTTTTTAGATAGAGAAAAGTTTTATTTTAATTGAATTGAATTTTTTTGAAGATTTATTTTCATTTACGTGTATGCATATATGTCTGTGTGAGTATATGCCACATTGTACAGTTACCTTTCCTTGTAGATTAGAAGATGCCCTGGAGTTGCAGTTATAGGTGGTTGTGAGCTGCCTGAAGTACATGCTGAAAACTGAACTTGGGTTCTCCGGAAGAGCCGCAAGTGCTCTTATACACTGAACAATCTTTCCAGCACCAAGGACATTAAAAAATCTTTTTCAACCTTTACTAAAACAATTCAAATAATTTTACAATGCCTTACTGGAGCTTAATGTGAGCTTAATGGCTCACAACTGAACCGTCATTTCTGGTGAGGAGGAAACTGTGGCTACAGGTACATGATTTAAGTTTAGTAATGTACTACCATAAATGCTCCAATATCTTCAGGGACCAGATGTTCAGCACGGGGACTCCTGCCCAAACCTCCTATGAAAGGTACATCTTCAGTTCTTTTACGGCTTATGGAGGCATGGGAAATTGGCTGGCCCTTCTTAACACCAGCATAGAGTGCCATATTGCTGTTCTTAGGGTGCATCAGTGTCACCTCGAAGCTGCCCCTCCATGGCAATTGCACCCAGAGCTCTGGAGCCTCCAGTCACAGAGCCTGGCTCAGGGCAACAGCATGTCATCCATACTTGTGTTGGGTCCGGTAGTGTTCAGTGATGATGCTCACACTCCTGTTTCTTTCAGATTCCACCATTTCTTTCTCTTTTTCCTATCATGTTTGGCCAAGCTTCAGTCCTTTAGTCCTCTGCTTCTTCTAGCCAGAAGCCATGGCACCAACTTGCAGGTAACTGAGCCAATGTGGGGATATCACATTGGTGGAATAAGATGAAGAAAAAAATCACTGAGGGACAAACCATCTGCCCAACACATCAGCTTTCAAGTCCCAGGGACATTTTTGGTTTTTTATTTGTTTGTTTATTTGTTTTCAAGATAGAGTTTCTCTGTGTAGCCCTGGCTGTTCTGGAACTCACTTTGTGGACAAGGCTGACCTCTGACTCAGAGATCTGCCTATCTCTGTCTCCAGAGTGCTGGAATTAAAGCCATGTGCCACCACTGCTGGGCTGACATTTTTTTTTTTAAATTGGTTCTTCTAGGGCTGGAGATATAGCTCAGTTGGTAGAATGCTTGTATAAAAAGCACAATGCCCTGGTTCCCTTGAACCACATAAAACTAGGTATAGTGAGTGGTACACATGTGTAATCCCAACACTCATAAGGGATAATAGAGGCTGTGTAGTGGTTTGAATGAATATGTCCACAAGAGCTCACATATTTGAACAATTGACCTTCAGCTGGTATAAGAGGATCAGAAGTTCAAGAATCTTCTTAGCTATATATTAGATCTGAGGCCAGCCTCAAACAATCAAGCAAACCCTGAATAAAGAAATAGGATATTCTCTGCAAGAGACTGAGAAACTATTTTACAGGAAAGGGTTGATAATCTATAGGCTTTGTACAAACTGTCTGGTTTGTAAACATTTGGCTGAAGCACAGATTTGTTCATTTCTGTATCACTACTGGCTGATCTTTATGGTGACAGAAATGAGTTGGTCACGAAAGAGATTTGCTAGCTCATAAAAATTAAGTATTTACAGAGCAGCTTTCTCAGGACAAAGGTTGTCAAGATGTAGTCTATTCTACATCTCTATGTCCATAGCTAGATTGACCTGCAGTAACTCTTACTACTAATTTGTTCTGTGACAAACTTTCCCCTGCCTTCTGTCCCCTTCCTCTTGTTATTACATCTTGTCAGTGTTCCCAGGTCTTCTGACAGATCAGTGACCCATGCTCACATTCTTGACCCGCGATCAACTTCTAGTAAAACCCATCAAGTAGCTATCTACCTTATGTCCTTGCCTGCCCTAGACCTGGCCCTACCACTCACTACATGGGCCAGAATGTCAATTATACTGTCAGACCTGGCCCTTCTTTCTCTTTTCTGAGGCTCTGTGTGAAAATTCTCCTTTCAGATGTGAATTTTTCTGACTCATTCATTCTCTATTACTAAGCACTGCCACACAGACACACAAACACAGACACAGACACACACACACACACACAGACACACACCCACATGTAACCCATCTTGCTCTATACTTAATGCTTCAAAAAAGAAACAAACAAACAAACAGCTTGTGGGAGCCAGTATTCAACTCCAACATATCTAAGCACCTGAGTCTCAGCCAGTTTTAGTTTTTTTCCCATATATTTAGTCCTTTACAGTCTCACTTGTCATAGTTAGGCTACTGACCATTTCAACCTTATTGCTGCTGCTTCCATTTTTTTTCATCTATCCCTTCCTAATTACTTAGGTCACTTCAGGCTTTAATTCTGTCTTCTAAAGTGTAACACAGCCATAATTAGGCCATATGTTAATTAGTAGGATGATGCCTTGTGCCTTGTCACTGTGATGGATGTGGATCATCCCAGAAAGTGACTCGGAAAGGGGAGTTCAGTGGGAAGAAGAAACCTAATCTAACGTGGCTGGGAGTGACCCTTTGCACAGCAAAAATTGGTTAAAAATCAAGAGAAAATGGTTGTCTGTAAACGGGGGAAGAGATGGGGTCGTACCAAGAAAAAGAGCTAAAGCTGACCTCTTTTTTACTTTGGGAATGAGCTGTAAGTCAGAAGGCAAGCCTGAGTCTGAGGATCTACTAGTGATGGCAGAATCTCCTGAAGGATTGGAGTTGGTGGCCAAGGTTGAGGTCAAGGTCCCAAAGGAGGGCACAAGCAAGGTAAGTGTGAGACATGCCCTTATTTCTTAACATTGAAAATTGGGGGTGGTCAATCAAACATCAAAACATTGGTCTCTGCTTCTTGGGACACTGTGAGCCTCCTCTAGGGCAGTGGCCCTCAAGCTGTGGGTTGAGACCCCTTTGAGGGTCCAATAACCCTTTCACAGGGGTCATATATCAGATATTTACATTACAGTTCACAACAGTAGTAAAATTACAGTTATGAAGTAGCAATGAAATGATTTTATGGGTGGGGGTCACCAGAACATGAGGAACTGTGTTAACGGGTCACAGCATCAGGAAGGTTGAGAAACTTCTAGGGAATCTGAAAGACCGGAGCTCTAATAGCTCATGGTTGTTGTTTTATGCCAGCATCATGTTTATTCCCCTCCCACTTTCTGTTAACAAAATGTATTTTCTGACATTCTTGATACTGGACAGAAGTTGAGCAGAAGATCAGGTTGATCAGGACTGTTTCAGATATTGTCTACTGTACCACTTAGGAGAGAGTTTTGCAGCAAACTACTTACTGGGAAAATTCAATATCAAGTGGGATGATATGTGAATTACAAAGATACTAACCTTTCTCAGCCATCAGCCATACTGTGAAGGATGTTCAACCATCATTGAGCCAGCAGCCAAAATAGACATGATGGTCATCTTAAATTTAGACTTACAGAAAAGGGCATTGTACATAGACATTCTTAAAATATACTTAAGTTTGCTCTAATAAGTATTATTGCACTATTGGTACTTAGGTGTACTGAATTTCTACTATAGCACAGAACTTTATTGGTTTTTTTTCTGGTCTGTCTAACAATCCTTGTAGGAAAACACCATCACTTTCATTTAACTAGAAGCTTACAGACATTGCATCACACTCAAAGACCAACTGTTAATTGAGACAAAACTTAAATCTTCCTTTTAGGTATTCCTTTTTTTTTTTTTTTTTTTTTGATGGTGGTGTTGGTGATGATGATGATGACAAGTTTAGTATTGGTGGTTGAATTGGTTGAATGTGGGTCCTTGTACATAGTAAGTATATTCTTTGCTTCGGAGACTTATCTACAGTCACCTTTCTTTCCTGTTGCTTCTGCTATTGCATTTCTGTTTTCTTTTTAATGCAGGGTCCCATAATCCCAGACTACCATTGACTTAACAATGTACTCAAGTGTATCCTCAAACTTCCTTTTCTCCTACCTCTGTGATACAGGAATGTGCTACCTCTTCCAGTTTATGTGGCTCTAGGGACTGAACATAGGGTTTCCTGCATACTACCACCTGAACAACATCACTAGCCCATTTTGTCTTTTTAATCAAGAAAGATCTTGCTTTGTAGCTTTGAATTACACAGAACTCACAATCATTCTCCCTCTGTCTTCTAAATGCTAAATGATAGACATTAAATTTTTTCTGCATCCTTTTCTTTCTTTTAATATTTATTCTTATTTTCTGTGTATTACTATTATGTTGGTATTTACATATGTGCACCTCATGTGTTGTTAGTACCAGCAAAAAATAGAAGAGGGATTGGATCCTTTGGAACAAGAATTACATACTATTTGAGCTATCATATGATTACTAGGAATAGAACGTAGATTCTCTGTAAGAACAGCAAGTGCTCTTAATTACTGAGCCATCTCTCCAGCTCCCAGGTGCTTTTAGTTTTTTGTATCTTGGTCAGGAGTGTGTGTGACTACTAATGAAGGGAGCTGCTATACTCGAACACAGGCAAAGACAATACCTGCATGAATGAATGTGATTTATGCCCATGAAACTTAATTTACAGTTACTGAAATTCAAATTGATTATAATTTCCATGTGTTGTGAATTATTTGCTTCCCAGCAATTATTTAGAAATTGTAAAAACAAATGACATCCCGTGTTTGACCCACAGTCTATAGTTTGCTGATCCCAGCACTGTCCAAAACTGCCTTTCTAACAACTTAGAAAAATAATGAGCTGAAAGGAACTGTGATATGTGTCTCACCCAAGGGAACCTTGTTAGCCTTGGGAAAGTTGCTGGAAGGGAATAAGCATAAGACCAGAATTTTCATGCTGGGACTACTATCACAGATCACAGTAAATGATCTTGATATTATCCTCACTTCCCAACTGAAGTTTCTAACAGTTCCACTATTGTTTAATTTTAATCGTTAGAACATTCGAGAAGAATGACTTCCATTCTTGAAAAGCGAATCTAACGTGGCTCATTAGAAGCACAGTGATGGCTTACTCTTTGCAGTGTTTGCCATACAAACATGAGGGCCTAAGTTCGGATCCCCAGCACACTGAAATTCCAGTGCTTGGGAGGTAGAGATATGTTGTCTTAGTTAATATCACTGTGATAAAGCACTATGAGCAAAATTAATCTGGGGAGGAAAGAGTTTATTTTACTCACAGTTCCAAATAACAAATCGTTATCAAAGGAAGTCAGGACAGGAACTCGAACAGAGAAGGAACTTGGAGACAAGAGGTGATGCAGAGGCCACAAATGGATGCTGCTTACTTCCTTACTTCTCACAGCTTGCTCAGCAATGCTTTCTTATAAAATCCAGAACCACCAGCCCAATAATGGCACTACCCACAATGGTCTGGGCACTCCCGCATCATTCACTAACTATGAAAATGCCTTACAGATGAATCTTATGGAAGCATTTTCTCAACTGAGTTTACTTCCTTTCAGAAAATTCTAGTTTATGTCAATTTGACATAAAGTAGCCAGCATACAATTGGATCTCTGAGGCTGCATGGACAGCCAATCTAACAAAATCATTAAATTCTGCTTCTATGAAAGAACTAGTCTCAAAAAAACCCCACAACAAACAAACAACAACAATATGATGGACCATGATCTGAGAAGATATCTGGCATCAACATGTTATACACACATGTGCACATGAACATATATGTAAACATGGATACACAGGAAAATATCTAATTGGATGGTAGCATTATTCATAGGATAGAAACTGAAGAGTTGATTTATGGACAATGTCAAGAGGTGACATGTGAAGTTTGAAGCGTCTAATAGACATAAGTAGAGTGATTTATATAAAAGCTGAGGAACGTGAAGTTGAAATAGAAGACTAGACTACAGAAACCAATTGAGGAATCGTGAGAACATACTGTGAGTTTTAGCATGTTATGAGTTGAATGAAATCCTTGAGACCAATGCTTTCCTAATCTTAGCATTATTGCCAGTGGGGATGTGATAATTCTTCATTGTGGGTACTGCAACCTAAGGTAGTTAGCAGCAGAGGCCTTGGTTTTTTACTCACTAGAAACCAGTAGTGGATTCCTCTAACTGTGATGCCCAAAATAGTCTCCCAAAATTGTCATGTGTCCCTTGCAGAGAAATTACCCTCTGTTGAAAAATCAGTATTTGGGAGAAAGACTGAAGTAATCTCCAGTGCTTCCAACTTTGGAAGTCAGAAAGAAAAGGAAATTGGGGGAGACATGGGTGGTGTGGCCAAAGTACAAGAATGACTTACACGTGAATGCTGAATGTTTAGGTCAGACTTTGTTTGATGTTGACTAAAAGGCAAACATGGAGAAAAAACAAGAAGCAGTGCCTCAACACTCAGGGCTGTGCCCCACTGAGTATTCCCTGTTTCTTTTATGGGGTCTCCGGTAGTGACAGAAGAGACCAGAGCACAAGAAACGAAGCTCAAAGATCAAATTCTTTCTAACATGATGGGACCTGCAGGGGAGCAGTGGACAGAATGTTTCCTAGTAGGGAGTGATGTTTAAAATAAAGATGTTAAAAATAACATTTAGAAACCAAAGATAGAGACCTTGATGTGTTTCGTTCTGTTTTATTTTTGGAAATAATCTCCAGTGTCTAAAACTGTTACAGTCTGGGCACAGAAGCAAAAAATAAATAAAAAAAACCCACAGAAATAAAGTGGCAGTTTTGAGGAACAGCAAATATACTGAGGCCTTGCCACCTGGAGCAATAGCATAGATGCTTATTATTTTGTTATTTGAATGTTTAGTCTCATCATTCACTTCTTGATTTTTTTTAAAAAAAAAGAGCCTTTACTTTATGCTTAAAAAAACAGAGTGAGGGCCTGGAGAGATGATGGTTCAGTAGTTAAGACCACTTGCTGATCTCAGGACAAACACAGGTTTGGTTCCTAGCATTTGGCTCACAACTCTCTCTTGTTCTAGTACCAGGGGATTGAACATCCAACACCATCTTCTGAAGGGATAGGGCAGGAAAGACACTCACATACATATAAAAATAAATTAAAAATAGGAAGATATTGTGGCTTATCTCTCTACATATTTTCAAACTCAAGAGTTAATGTTTGATAAAAACCCAATATTATTAATAAAAACTTAATCCTTCATTTTGAAATTAACATTATCAGAACAAATCATTTTCTAGTCTCATACATAGAAGAATTGTGTGCTGTAGCCTCTTTATTTAAGCCTTCTACCCCCAAGGGAAGATAATAAACGTACTTGATGAAGTTATCATATGCAAATGCCTAGTTACAGCAGTTACTTTTCTCATTGTGATGACCCAATATCTGACAAATGCAACTTAAAGGAGGAAGCATCTATTTCTGGTTTACAGTTCAAGAGGATACAGTTCATCTTGGCAGGGAAAGCCCACACTGGCTTGTGAGCTACGGAAGCCTGTATTAAGGGTAGGACTTACCTTTCAGTTAGATTTCACTGGAAATGTTCTCATAGAAACATCAAAGCTGTAAATCACAAAAATTATGGGTGTGTGTGTGTTGGGGAGAGGTGTCTTTATATAAATACACATTGGTGTCCCTGTGCATTTGTGTGCATTGGCCAGAGTTTGATCTAGGATCTCCCACTGAATCTGGAACACATCAATTTGACTAGTCTATCTATCTAGCAAACCCGAGGGATGCTTCTGTCTTTGCCTATACCCACCATCCCTGCCTCATATTAGGGTTACAGACAAATGCCATGATTTTAAGCATGGGCATGGATGCTGGGGATATTAACTCATACCCTCACGCTTGCACAGCAAGCACTTTACCACTGCTCCATCTCCCCATTCCCACTGGGCATTTCTTAATCCAGTAAAGTTGATAATTGAAATTACTATCACAATAACAGTGTCTAGTGCATAACTGGAGTTGGAGAAATGTTAAAAACAGATTAATTTTTACTTTTCTGTGGTGGTGGTTACACAACTCTAACCAAGTGGGAAAAATTTCACAGAACTATATACTGTACCCCATGCCCACAAAAAAAATATGTAGAAAAAGTTAAATCCGAGTCAGATTATTATTTAAGTTAGCATTATTGTATCAGCATTGTAGTTACAAAAAAATGTTCTCACATTAGACAGCTCATAATTGACTGTAATTCCAGCTCCAAAGTAATATGTTGCCTCTGGCCTTCTGAAGCATCTATACTCACTTGGACTTACCCACACACAGACACAGGTGTGTACACATAATTAAAAATAAAATTTGTCTTTAAAACTTAAGAAGACTTATTGTAGGTGAAAACTGTCAAAAAATAAACTAACTTAATTTATAAATTCATTTTCTGGACATACCAAACACATCTGTAGGATTTTTAAAAGTTTTTGGATCCTTAGTGAACAAATCACAGCCATGCCTTTTATACTCTGTTCTGTTGCCGTGATAAAAAGGCAAGAAAAAAAAAAAAACTTGAAAAGGAGAAATAGTAAGCCAGGTGTGGTGGCTCCTGCCTGTAATCTCAGCACTAAGGAGTGAAAAGCAGGAGGATAAAGGAGGGCAGGTCACACTGTAAATATGAGGGCAGCCTGGTGTGTGTATTGGATTTCAGGACATCCAGGGCTACTATAACAAGACACTGTCTAAAGAAAAAAAATCGGGTGGTAGTGGAGAGATTGCTCAGTGGTTAAGAATGCTTGCAGTACTATTATGAGGATCAGAGGTCTGATCTCAATAACCATGTTGAGTGCTTCTAACTCCAACTCCAAGGAATATGATATCCTCTTCTTGCCTCCAAGGACATGCACATCTATGTACACACACACACACACACACACACACACACACTACCTTTTTTTAAAGGAAGGATTTATTTTGGATCAAAGTTTTAAATGGTTCAGTCTGTTGTCAGTTTGTTCTATTTCTATGGGTCCAATGTAAAGCCATGCAACACAGTAAAAGGAGTGAGTGGGCAAAAAGAAGAAAAAGCAAGACAATGAAGAGCTGGAACAAATTATGCCCCCAAGGCAACATCCACATGACCTATATTCTCCAACTGGACCACATATCTTAAAGAATCTGCAGCTTCCTAAAATGGTTCTACCAGCTGGCAAGCAAGTCTTTAACATATATGAACATGTAGAGGACACTTCGTATTACTACTGTAACAGTTACTGTTACAGTATTAGGTTAAAGGGGACTGGTACAGATGAGTGGAGAGAAAAGAATCAGTTACTCCCTCTTCTTACAAGATGAAGGGCAAGAGACATAGTCTATTCCAGGCAGAACACCAAGTAGATCAACAGAAGTGTCCTTAGAGTCCTGAAGAATACTCTTAGAAGAAGCATAATTGATGAACATCTTTGCCTGGAGATATGAGCAGAATATATGCCCAAATATAAGGGGCTCTGGAATAAAAGTCAAATGGTAATTTTGCTAAATTTGAAGGATAAAAATATCTTATCTTTTTCCAACTTGAGAAGACATCATTTAGGACAAGAGTTGCAATGGCCAAATGGCTACCTATAATATTTTAATTTAAACTTTAGTTATGCATGTGTATTTTAGAGTCCATGGTATGAAAACTACACTATTACACAAACTGCTTGCTTTTGCTCTCATATTTCATGCTGCAGTTTGTTTCAAATGCCACACATGTATTTTGATATTCACTTTTCCTCCCTGAGAAACTTTAAAGCATGATGCTATATTCCTTTCCATGATTGCTGTGCCTTTTGAATCTGAGTACAACTGCAAAATTAGAAGTTAGATCCAGATTCTCATCTTCCTACTCAGTGAGGGGCACCACAGTATAAATACCTATACATTTTTGTATGTATTTGTGTGTGAGAGGGTATGCTATGGTATACATGTGGAAGTCAGATGACAACTTACTGGAGTTGGTTCTCTCCTACCATACAGGTCTCAAGGTGAACTAGGGTCCTCAATCTTGGAGGCAAGGAGGTGCTTTTACTCACTGAGCTATCCGTCTAGCTCAACCTACGTGTATAATGCATTTTAATAAAGTTTTTAAACCTTGCATTAAATGGCACCCAGAACTGCAATTTGAAGTAATTTCTCCAGAAATAATGACATAATTTGTGTTCAAGATGATTTTTTTAACTTCCTCCATCATGCTAGATGACCTCTATAAGCATCCAAATCTAACTTTGATTGAGGTCATGTTGGGTTAATGTGTCTTTTCCAAGTAGCAATTTGTTGTTCAAAATAAATTAATTGAGAAGCTGTCTTTCATATGGCAACCTTAATAAAGAACTTATTTTTGATGTGGTAATTTTGAGGGAAAACGTTCTCTTATATTTGGGTATAGGCAGAATTTGGGGGTGGAGGTTATTAGAAATTTAGGGATAGAGCTGGGCAGTTGTGTTGTATGCCTTTAATCCTAGCATTCAGGAAGCAGGGACAGGCGAATCTCTGAATTCAAGGCCAGCCTGGTCTATAGAGTGAATTCCAGCAGAGCTAGTACTACACAGAGAATCTTGTCTCAAATATCCAAAGGAGGAGAAGGAGAAGGAAGAAGAGGAAGAAGAAGAGAAAGAAATAAAAAGAAAGAAAGAAAGAAAAAAGAAAAAAGTAACGAGAGAAGAAATAAATTTGGGAATAAAGGAAGCTAGTTGTCTATTTTAGTATAAAATTAATGAAAACATTTAGTTTTGATAATAAGAAACTGTGACATAAAGCATATGTTGTGGAGGTATTCAGCAAGCTACATAAAGAGTCTGAGGGCAGCCTTAAGATAAAAGTGCATAATATGAAAATCATCCAAATGTGAGGTGAAGAACCATATCATAGGTAGTAAGTAGGGAAGGAAAGAAGAGGCAGATTTAGAATTGTTTGAGATGATAATGAAATGTTTTGTCTCAAGCGTGAGGGTTCCAGGAGATGGACATAAGCAGGATGGCTTTTGACTGGTTAGTGAGTAAATATACTGTTGTGTTTTCTATACACAAGTGGATGAACTACGGAGAAAGCTATTGTGAGCACACAAACTCTTCCTTTCTGTGTCCAGTTCAGGTACGAAGACTCTAGAGATGAAGGAAATTCATGAACATCTCCCAGAGCTAATATAACCACAGCTGTGAAAATAAAGAAATTTCAAAACAAAGGTGTTTTGTGTAAAGTAACAAGGCTGAGTTTGGGCTCTAAACATTTAGTTATTTTATTTTTATGAATGTGTATGTGTATCAACATATACATGTGTGTGCCAGCATGTGTGTGTGTGTGTGTGCGCGCGCATGTGTGCCTGGTGCCAAAAGAAGTAAGAAGACATACTTATAGGCAGGTGTGAGCCGCTATGTGGGTTATAGGACTGAAGCCAGATTTTCTGCAAAAGCAGTAAGTACTCTTAACTGCTCTAGCTCACAAAAGAGGTTTCCTCATTAAAAAAAAAAAAAAAGATTTACTTATGAGTCAGAAGAACAGGTGAGTGACCTACCTACTAGCTGAACTCTCTACTCCCTAGATTCATACCCCAAAGACCCATTCCACTATATCCCCGACCCCTGCCACCTCACTGCCCTCCCTGAAGACATACCTTTGCTCCCAACTCTAGTGAATTTTTGTTGCCCAAGTGCAGTCCCTGCCAGTCAGAAGAACAGACTTCAGCTTCACAGGATCAGACCACAACAATCATAAGAACACCTGACCAGGTACAGGCCTCACCAATCAGAAAAACTGGTACAGGCCACTATAGCTTGAAGAATAGGCACAGGCCAAACAAACCTGAAAATCAGATAGGCTAACTCAGGCAGAGACTCCCTGCTGAACCAGAGATCACAGGCCACCAGAACAGATAAGCAGCCTACCAGTAGAACTCTCCCACTTAATCAGTGTCACCATTCTCCATTTCCCTCCTCCTCATCGCATCCCATCACCCACAACTTGGGTGGAAACCCCCTGCTGTACCAAAGGCCAAGCTAACTGCCAGAAGTCCAGCCTCCAACTTGAACAGAGACTCCCTACTGGATAAAAGGTCACATTGGAGGCTAGAAGTCCAGGGTACAAAAACCAGAAGACAAAAGAGGAAACAGAAACTGAGGAACAAAAATACTCATTCAGCAGAAACTCTGAAATCATCACCTAACCCTGTGATTATCCCAAACTCAGATAAAAGCCAGTGTAAGAATGCAATAAACAATAACCAGGGAAATTTGGCACCACTAGAGCCCTGCTCTCCGGCAGCAGCAAGATCTGAAAATTCCTCACTCAGAAAGGCAAACGGGACAGACATAAGAAGAGGGAGAAAACAGGGAAAAGGACAGGAGCCTATCATAGAGAACTCCTGAAACACTACCCATTAGGGTATCAAAGCCGATGTTGAGAGTCATAGCCAAATTTTAGGCAGAGTGCAGGGAATCTTATGAAAGAAGAAGGAGAGAGAAAGACCTGGAGCTCTACAAGGAGAGCAACAGAACCAAGAAATCTGGGCACAGGGGTCTTTTCTGAGACTGATACTTCAACCAAGGACCAGGCATGGAGATAACCTAGAACCTCTGTACAGATGTAGCCCATAACAGCTCAGTATCTAACTGTCTCTGACAGGAACTCAGTGGCCTGCTCTTTGATCACCTCCCCCTGAGAGGGGAACAGCCTTACCAGGCCTCAGAGGAAGACAATGCAGCTAGTCCTGATGAGACCTTATAGGCTAGGCTAGACGAAAGGGGAGGAGGACCTCCCCTACCATTGGACTTGGGGAGGGACATGGGAAGAGATGAGTGAGGGAGGATAGGATTGGGAGGGAATGAAGGAGGGGGCTACAGCTGGGATACAAAGGGAATAAACTATAATTAATATAATAAATAAAAATAATTGGACAATGTAAAATAAAAGGAAAATTCTAACACAGCCAAAGCACAAGAAAATGACCTTAAAACCAACTTTATAAAAAGGATAGCGGTCCTTAAAAAGAAACAAAAATTCTTTAAAGCACTCCAGGAGAAGATAAACAAAAAATTAGAGGAAATCAATAAATCCATGACAGGATACCAAGAAGGTCAAGAAAAAACAAACAAACAAACAAAAACCTGGTGAAGGAGACTGATCAAGAACTGGAAATGTAAAAGGTAGCAATAAAGAAAACACAAATTGAGGGAATTATGGAAACAGAAAATATGGATGAGTGAACAAGAACTACAGACACAAGCATCCCTAACAAAATACAATAGATAGAAGCAAGAAATGGATTCATCAGTCAAAGAAAAGGTTAAATATAAAAAATTCCTAACACAAAACATCCAGGAAATCTAGGACACTATGAAAAGACCAAACGTAAGGATAATAAGAATTAGAGAAGGAGAAGAATCCCAGCTCAAAAACTCAGAATATAATTAACAAAATAATAGAAGAAAAATTTTCTAGCCTAAAGAAGGATATGTCTATAAACATACAAGAAGCTTACAGAATATCAAATAGATTGGACCAGAAAAGAAATCTCTCCGCACCCCTGCATACCACATAATAATCAAAACACTAAACATAGAGAACAAAGGAAGAATGTTAAAAACTGCAAAGGAAAAATGCTAATTAACATATAAGGCAGACCTATATAATTTCACCTAACTTCTCGTTGGAGACTCTAAAAGCCAGAAATCTGGCAGATGAGACCATGGATGCCACCCTAGACCCAGCATTTTACCATTGATGGAGAAAACAAGATATTGCATGACAAAGCCAAATTTAACCAATATATATCCATAAATCCAGTGCTAACGAAGGTACTGGAAGGAAATTTCCATCCCAAAAAGGATAACTACATCCACAAAAATACAGGCAATAATCTCATACCAGCAAAATCCAAAGAAGGGAAGCATACATGTGCGCGCGTGCACGCACACACACACACACACACACACACACACACTACCAACACCAACAACAAAATAACAGGAATTAACAATCGTTGGTTATTAATATCCCTCAATATCAGTGGACTCAATTCCCCAATAAAAAAATACAGGCCAACAGAATGAATGGGAAAACATGATCCATTCATCCTTCTGTTGCATACAAGATACACACCTCAACATCAATGATAGACATTATCTCAGAGCAAAGGGTTGGAAAACATTTTTTTCTAGCAAGTAAATCCAAGAAGCAAGTTGGTGTAACTATTCTAATATCTAACAAAATAGACTTCAAACCAAAATTAATCAAAAGAGAAGGGGAAAGACGTTTCATACTCATCAAAGGAAAAAATCCCACAAGATAACATTTAAATTCTTACTATCTATGCCCCAAATTGAAGGGCACCCACTTTTGTAAAATAACATTACTAATGTTTAAGTCACACATTGAAGCTCACACGTTAATAGCACTAAGTCCCTTCATAGAGAAATTAGTGAGATCTCATACTAATGACTTAAGAGCACACCTGAAAGCTCTAGAACAAAAAGAAGCCAACATACCCAAATGGAGTAGATAGCAGGAAATAATCAAACTCGGGCCTGAAGTCAATAAAATAGAAACAAAAAGAATAATACAAAGAATCATTGAAACAAAGAGTTGGTTCTTTGAGAAAATCGTCAAGATAGACAAACCCTGTCCAAACTAAACTGACTGGACTCTGGGGTGCTCGCAGAGATAAGGGAGCCTGTAGGGGTCTGACATAGATCCTCTGCGTATGTTATGGCTGAGTAGCTTGGTGTTCTTATGGAATACCTAACAGTAGGAGCAGGGTCTGTCTTTGACTCTTTCCCCATTTGTGGGACACTATTTCTCCTACTGGATTGCCTTGTCCAGCCTTGAAGTGATGGTATGTTCCTGGTGTTATTGTATACATGTTATACCATGTTTGGGAGGCATGTTCTTGTCAGAGTGGAGGCAGAGGTGGGGTGGACCTGAGGGAGGAGGGGTGGAAGGACTAGGGAGAGAGGATGGAGTGGAAACTGCAGTTGGAATGTAATATATGAGAAAAGAATTAAAATAAATATAAAAAGAAAATGAAAACAAAACAGAAGAAGAAAAAGAAGTATAAACACACCTAAGAGGACACAGGGAACAAATAAAATGTTGTATATAAACCATTACATTTCTTCAATCAGTTGTTGGCCATATTTGATTTCTTTATCATGTTATGTAACATTTTTAACTGTGTACTTTGTTTACTACGAACACATAGTTTTTATTATAGTTTTTTTTATTTTTTCTGTAATAATAGATGTTTTGTTATAAGAAAAATGTTTTTACTTTATATGTATGAATATGAATGTTTTGTCTGTATATATACATGTGTACCACAGAGGCCAGAAGAGGGATTTGGATCCACTGGAACTAGAGTTAAGGATAATTGCATGCTCCATGTGGGTTCTGGGAATTGATCCCAGGTTCCCGCAAGAACAGCAATTTCTTTTAACTGATGATTCATTTCTCCACCCCATGGGTATGGGTGTTAGCAATATCATCATTATTAGAATTGAGGAGCAAGAATCTAATGATGGAAAACAGGTGAAAATATGGGTGGTTAAATTAAGAAAGTAGTCAGTATCACGACAAAGGATATTAGCAATGAGAAATATGGAAGGACTTACAAGTTCCATGAGCTTCTAGTCAAGGCTCTGAACCCCTCAAAAGATAGAACCCTTTTTGTCTGCTAACAATCAAAAACAGCTTGGTGATGGTGTTTAAAGAAGTTGAATGGACATAGTCAAACACCTTTGAATGTGATAATAGCCCCTTATACAAACAAATTAACATGCTCTTTCCCCATACTTGCCCATGGTTCTCCTGTACACTCTTTAACTTGGGCCCTTCTTTTGTCCTCCTCAGAACCTCAAGGTCACTCCTAGCACTGTTTGCAGACGTCAGTGGATCTGTCAGGTTGTTACTGATACCTGCCTCATTTTTCCAGTCTCCCTAATTCTAACTAGTCCATTACATATATTGGTGGGATTTTCTGTGAAACGGATTTACCTGAAGATACCTTTGTCTTTCTGATTACTGTGAAGGAACTATGGACACAGATACTACAGTGAGGGCACGTTTTTCAAGCAGGCTTTGAAATAGTTAATAAAAGTGACCTTGAGTGCCTTGTCTTTGAAGAGCAGAAAACCATTCAGTCGTACTGCAAAGGAAAAAATCCATCCATTAGTTGACCCTTAAAATCCCTTCCTGCACTAAAAACCAGTAGTTTTCTGATGCCCAACAGAGTATAGAAATCTGGAACATCAGGTTGATAAGGGACTTTAAGATGTCATCTGCTTTGCTTCCTGCCAAAGAAATACTACATCTTTTCTATCACTTTATTGAAAAAAAATTCCGATTCTTTTTATTATTGCTAATATTTTAAAAGTTTACTCTTTGGAGACCTTTCAGGTACTTAGCAACACTAAAAAAGAAATACAGAACTCCCAGACTCCCCTGACCCATGCACACAGGCACAGTTTCCTCCACAGTCTGCACTCCACACTTGAATGGTCCATTCATCACAATCAACCTACTTTGACACATCATTCTCACCCAGAGTCCATAATTGACACTAGGGTTTTATTCTTGCTGTTGTACACTCCACAGTGTTTGACAAATGTAAAATGATAGGTATCCAGTATTGTACAATAGTTTTGTTACAGAGTAGTTTCACTGACTTAACAGTACTTTGTTTGGGCTTTGCCTGTTCATCTTATATTCCCTGTTATTGCCAATCAACTGCTAGTACTTTTTGGTTTTGCCTTTTTTCAGAATGTCTAACAGCCAAACTGATTGGATAACACTCATAAATACTTTCCATACCAAGATAGTACACTTTATTTTTAGTGCTAAATAATACTTCTTTGTCTGGATGAACCATAGTATCTTTCTCCATTCACTTACTGAACGATATCTTGATTGCTTCCAGCTTTTGGCAACTATGATTAAAACATTCTATGAGCATTTGTGTACTGATTTATTTGTGGACATATGTTGATTTGTTTCATTTTTTTTCTTTTCCATTTTTAAATTTTCATTTTTATTAATTACACTTTATTCACTTTGTATCCCCCCGTGGCCCCCTCCCTCCTCCCCTCCCAATCCCACCCTTCCTCCTTCTTCTCCACACATGCACCTCTCCAAGTCCACTGATAAGGGAGGTCTTCCTCTCCTTCCTTCTGATCCTAGTCTATCAGGTCTCATCAGGAGTAGCTGCACTGTCTTCCTCTTTGGCCTGGTAAGGTTGCTCTCCTCAAGGGGAGGTGATCAAAGAACAGGCCAATCAGTTCATGTCAGAGATAGTCCCTGTTCCCATTACAATGGAACCCACTTGGACACTTGAACTGCCATGGGCAACATCAGTGCAGGGGTTCTAGTTTATCTCCAGCAATGGTCCATGGTTGGAGTATCAATCTCAGAAAAGAACCCTGTGCCCAGAATTTTTGCTTCTGTTGCTCTCTTTGCAGAACTCCTGTCTTCTCCAGGACTTATTATTTCCTACTTCTTTCGTGAAATTTCCTGCACTCTGCCCAAAGTTTGGCCATAAGTCTCAGCATCTGCTTTGATACACTGCAGGGTAGAGCTTTTCAGAAGCCCTCTGTGGCACACTCCTGTCCTGTTTCCTGTTTTCTCCTTGTTCTGATGTCCATCCTCTTTACCTTTCTGTACAGGGTTTGAACATTTAGCCAGAGTCCTCCTTCATGATTAGTTTCTTTTATTAATTTTTTATTAATTATACTTTATTCACTTTGTATCCCCCCATAAGGCCCTCCCTCCCTCCTGATCCCACCCTCCCAACCCCTTCTTCACGAATGCCCCTTCCCAAGTCCACTGATAAGGAGATCCTCCTCTCCTTCCTTCTGAACTTAGTCTATCAGATCTCATCAGTTGTGGCTGCATTGTCATCTTCTGTGGCCTGGTAAGGCTGCTCCCCCCTCAGGAGGAGGTGATCAAAGAGCAGGCTAATCAGATTATTTCAGAGGCAATCCCTCTTCCCATTACTATGGAACCCACTTGGACACTGAACTGCCATGGGCTACATCTGTGCAGGGGTTCTAAGTTATCTCCATGCATGGTACTTGGTTGGAGTATGAGTCTCTGGGAAGACCCTTGTATTCAAACTTCTGGTTCTGTTTCTCTCCTTGTGGAGTTCCTGTCCTCTCCAGATCTTACTATTTCCCACTTTTTGCATAAAATTCCATGCACACTGCCCAACAGTTGGCCATAAGTTTCAGCATCTCCTTTTATAGTCTGCAGGGCAGAGCTTTTCAGAGGCCCTCTGTGGTGGGTTTCTAGCTTGTTTCCTGTTTTCTCCTTTTTCTGATGTCCTTACTCTTTGCCTTTCAGGATGGAGATTGAGCATTTTAGTCAATGTCCTCTCTCTTGATTACTTTCTTTAGATTACAGATTTTAGTAGGTTTATCCTATACTACATGTCTATATGAGTGAGTATATACCATGTGTGTCTTTCTGTTTCTGGGACAGCTCACTCAGGATGATTCTTTCCAGGTCCCACCATTTACCCACAAATTTCATGATTTCCTTATTTTTTATTGCTGAGTAATATTCCATTGTGTAGATGTACAGCAATTTCTGCATCCATTCTTCAGTTAAGGGGCATCTGGGCTGTTTCCAGCTTCTGGCTATTACAAATAAAGCTGCTACAAACATAGTTGAACAAATGTTCTTATTGTGTACTTGATCCTCTTTTGGATATATGCCTAGGAGTGGTATGGCTGGGTCTTGAGGTAGCGCTATTCCTAGTTGTCTGAGAAAGCACCAGATTGTTCCAGAGTGGTTGTGCAAGTCTACATTCCTACCAGCAATGGAGGAGGGTTCCCCTTTCTCCACAGCCACTCCAGCATGTGTTGTCACTGGAGGTTTTCATCTTGGCCATTCTGATGGGCTTCATTTTTTTTTTTTTTTTTTTTTGTGACTGGGTTTTATGGCCCTGAAGTCACTTTGTAGCCAAAAATGACTCTTGCCTCCACCTCTCCAGTGCTGGAATTATAAGAACATACACTTCCTCCTGCTGTGGTGGTTTGAATGAAAATGGCTCCTATCTGCCCCAACTTGTTCCCAAGTTGATAGTACTATTTGAGGAAGTGGTGCACACTTGCTAGTAGAGGAAATCTATTGAGAACGTAAAGCAGTGATTTTCAACTTTCCTAATGCTGTGAACCTTTAATACAGTTCCTTATGTTATAGTGACCCCCAAGCATAAAATTATTTTCATTGCTACTTCATAACTGTAATTTTGCTACTGTTATGAATTGTAATGCAAATATATGTGTTTTCTGATTGTCTTATGCATCCCCTATAAAAAGATTCAATCAAGCAACAAAGGGTCACGACCCACAGATTGAGGGCTGCTGGTTTAAATTCTTGCCCAACTTACAGTTTGCTCTTTCTGCTTATGTGGTTGAGAAGGTGAGCGTTCAGCTTCATGCCCCAGCCACTCACTGTTTACTGCCATGTTACCTTACTGTAATGGACTCTTATCCCTCTGGAACCATAAGCCAACAAACAAACAAACAAACAAACAAATTAACTAAATAAATAAATAAAAACAAAAACAAACAAATTAAAACCTCCTTTCATAAGTTACTTTTGATCGTGGTGTTTTATTACAGCAACAAAAAAGTAATTAATGCAGGGAACTTTGTGCTGTTTATGGGTGAGCTTAAGACTTTGTACATATTAGGTAAGTGTTCTACCAACTGAGCTTCATCCTTAGTCCAAGCAATAGTTTAACGTTCTTTTGTTGTTGTTGTTGTTGTTTTTTAGTAATACCAAACAGCATGATTGTTGGATCATATTGTAGGAAGACATTTAATTTTGCATGAACCTACCAAACTGTCTTTCAAAATGGCTGTACATCTTGTTTGATTTCCTTCAGCAACAAATGAAAGTACCTGTTGCTTTACATCCTTGCCATCACTTGTTTTGATTTTGCTCTTTGAATATTGGCCATTCTTAAATTCCTTTTGAATAACCAAGCCATGATATTTCATGTTAGTAATTCGGTGCATATTTAATGGCTGAGGAAAAGAGCTGATAGGGAATTAAGCTGGGATAAGGAGTAATAGAAGCTCCTCTACATGGATACAGAGTTCGTTCTGGCTATGGGCAGCACATTTTCCTACCAGCCATGAAATTCTCATTTACAGTAGTATAGTATCAACCTCCCTTATTGGTATGCTGGGGCTTGTTGTTACTGAAAATCGGGGTTGCCTTTTGTGGGTTTTCACTTTTGTAGACAAAATAATTTAAAAATGTACTCAAAAGGAAGCTGAAGATCGTTTTGTCATATTTTTGAATGAAAAACAAGCAGGCAAACTGTATATCTTGGTAGCTGCTTGGAGGAGTGAGAGAGAGAGAAGAAGAGAGAAAGTCTTAGTTAAGATCCAAGAAAGCAGTTAGGCTCTTTGATGAGAGCATCTGCAAGCAGCTATGTGGGGGTGAGGATTCTTCTGAGAGAGGAAGAATGCCCAGTGCATTAGAACAAACAAGCTTAGAATTTTGGCCAATATCTGAAACCAAGAAAGAAGAAAAAAAGAGAAGTTCTAGTTTTTGAGTTAGAACTCAGAAAACAAGGCAGGGCTTAGTAGTAAAGATCTGTACATAGCACAGTCTGCAGAGGGGGCTTCTGAGGTTTGTATGTACCTGTCTCATTAAGGGGCTAGTTACTCTTCCTATCTTTTTTACCATGTTTTCTGTCTTATCAGCTTTCCTGAAGGTTGGTCTCCTGGTTAGGCTTAAAAGTCTATATTAGCCAGGGTTCTCTAGAGCAGTGGTTCTCAACCTGTTGGTTGCAAAGCCCTTGGCAAAGCTCTATCTCTCATAATATTTACATCATGATTCACAACAGTAGCAAAATCACAGCTATGAAGTAGCAACAAAAATAATTTTATGGTTGAGGGTCAACACAACGTGAAGAAGTATATTAAGGGTTTCGACATTAGGAAGGCTGAGTACCACTGTTCTAGAAGAACAGAACTGATAGAACGAATCTCTCTGGATATACATAGAAAGGAGATCTATTAGAATAACTTTCAAGATGTGATCCATCTAGTACAACAATGGCTGTGTAGCAACAGAAAGTTCAAGAATCCAGTCCACGAGACTGAATGACTCATCTGGTCTTCAATATCCACCAGAATTCTGAAGAAGTAAGCTCTAATACCAGTGACTTGCTAGCAAGAGTGAGAGCAAGCAGGGAAACAGTAAAGTCTCCTTCTTCCATGTCATTCATATAGGTTGCCAACAGAAGGTTGGCTTCCTCTGTCAAAAGAGCCAGATTAAGCCAGGCATGGTGTGGCATGCCTTTGAACCCAGGACTCAGAGAGGCAGGGCTGTTACACAGAGAACACTTGTCTTGAAAAAGAAAAAAAAATCCAGATTGAAGGTGAGTTTTCCCACTTCAAATAATTTAATTAAAAAAAGTCCCTCACAGGTGTAGCAAGCTGCTTGCATTTTAGTTAACTCCAGATGTAGTCAACTTGACAACCAAGAACAACCACCATATACTCCCAGCTGGACCAACTCTTAAGAGAGCAGACAGTGGAGGGCTGGAAAGCTACCTCAGCAGTTAAAAATGATTTTCTGCTCTTGCAAAGGGCTTGGATTTTGGTTCCTGCACCCATATGGCAGTTCACAATTGTCTGTAACTCCAAGTCTGGGAGATCTGACACCCTCTACTCATATCTCTGGATACCAGGCATGCTTGAGTTGAACATACATACATAAAGGCAAACCATTCATACACATAAAATACAAACAAACCTTAAAAAAAACAATAAAAGAGGGGAACAATTATATGTCTTTAAAGCTGTACTTTACCAAAAAGAAATGTGTTGGTATAATGTTATTGTGGAATGTATACAATTTCTCCTTGTTCATTAAAATGCTGATTTTTCAAAGAAGACATCAGAAGATGGAAATATCTCCCATGCTCATGGATCAGGAGGATTAACACAGTGAAAATGGCCATTCTGCCAAAAGAAATCTACAGATTCAATGCAATTCCCATCAAAATACCAACATAATTCTTTACAGACCTTGAAAGAAAAATTCTCAACTCCATATGGAGAAAACAAAAAACCCAGAATTTCCAAAACAATCCTGTACAACAGCAGATCATCTGGAGGTATCTCCATCCCTGATCTCAAGTTGTACTACAGAGCAATAATAACAAAAACTGCTTTGTACTGGCATAGAAACAGAAAGGTGGATCAATGGAACAGAAGACCCAGAAATAAACCCACACACCTATGAATACTTGATTTTTTACAAAGAAGCCAAAACCATTCAATGGAAAAAAGACAGCATCTTCAACAAATGGTGCTGGTCCAACTGGTTGTCTACAGGCAGAAAAATGAAACTAGATCCATATTTATCACCCTGCACAAAACTAAAGTCCAAGTGGATCAAAGACCTTAGTATAAAACCAGATACTCTAAATCGATTAGAAGAAAAAGTGGAGAAGACCCTAGAACTCATTGGCACAGGAGATAACTTCTTGAACAGAACACCAACAGCAAAGGCCCTAAGAGTAACAATCAATAAATGGGACCTCATGAAACTGAAAAGTTTCTGTAAAGCAAAAGACACTGTCCTTAGAACAAAATGACAGCCTACAGATTGGGAAAGGATCTTCACCAACCCAACATCTTACAGAGGGCTGATATCTGGAATATATAAAGAACTAAAGAAGTTAAAAGGCAATAATTCAAGTAACCCAAATAAAAAAATGGGAATGGAGCTAAACAGAGAATTCTCTGTAGAAGAATATATAATGGCAGAAAAACATATAAGGAGATCTTCAACATCCCTAGCCATCAGAAAGATGCAAATCAAAACAACCCTGAGATTACACCTTACACCCATCAGAATGGCTAAGATCAAAGACTCAAGAGATAATGCATGCTGGGGAGGCTGTGGAGAAAGGGGAACACTCCTCCATTGCTGGTGGGATTGTCAACTATTACAATCACTATGGAAATCAATCTGGCGCTTTCTCAGACAATGAGGAATAGTACTATCCAGCTATACCACTCCTAGGCATATATCCAAAAGATGTTCAAGTACACAACAAGGACATTTGCTCAACCAGGTTTGTAATAGCCAGAACCTGGAAACGACCCAGATGTCCATCAACGGAGGAATGGATACAGAAATTGTGGTATTTTTATACAATAGAATACTACCCAGCAATTAAAATCAAGGAAATCATGAATTTTGCAGGCAAATGGTGGGATCTAGAAAAAATTATCCTGAGTGAGGTATCCCAAAAGCAGAAAGACACACATTGTATATACTCACTTATATAGACCTATACGATAGGATAAACATAGTAAAATATGTACTCCTAAAGAAGGTAAACAAGAAAGAAGTCCAGGGATAAGATGATCAATCCTCATCTAGAAAGACAAAGGGGATGGACATTGGAAATAGGAGAAAACAAGTAACAGGACAGTAGCCTACCACAGAAGGCACCTGAAAGACTCTACTTAGCAGTGTGTCAGAGCAGATGCTGAGACCAAGCCTTCAACAGAGTGTAGAGAATCATATGAAGGAAGGAGGAATTAGTATACCCTAGAGGAGACAGGGAGCCCCACAAGATCCAAATATATCTGAGCACAGGGGTCTTCTATGAGACTGTTTATCCAACCAATGACCATGCATGGATATAACCTACAACCCCTGCTCAGACATAGCCCATGGTAGCTCAGTATCCAAATGGGTTCCCTAGTAAGGGGACAGGAATTGTTTCTGACATGAACTCATGAGCTTCCCCTCCCCCCTGAGGGAGGCGCAGCCTTGTTAAGCCACAGATAAGGACATTGCAACCATCCTGAAGATACCTGATAAACTTGGGCTAGATGGAAGGAGAGGAGGACCCCCCTCTCAGTAGACTCGGAAAGAGGCAAAGAGGAGATGAGGGAGGGAGGGGAGGATTGGGAGAAAAAGAGGGAGAGAGCTACAGCTGGGATACAAGTGAATGTAAAAAAATATTTAAAAATAAAAAAAATATAAATAAATAAATAAATGCTGATTTATTTACCCCACTATCTGTTTTCAATTGCACATTGCACTGTGATGTTTATTCTAAGCATCACCTGTCTCAAGTTTGTGTAAACATGCCACTATTTGTTCTCTGTAATTTCAGTAAAACAACCAGTCAATGCTGTGCAATGGAAAGAATAGGGTGGGAAATCCTGGTTGCGGGGGGAGGGGTAGGGAGGAGAAAGAAGAGAGTGGGAGGAGTCTGAGAGGGCAGAGAGGGGCAGGGAGGACTTGGAACTATGAAGAGAGATGAACTAAACCTAAGATATGACTAAAAGCAAGTATAATGTGGGAAATCCAAAAGAGAGGAAACTATGCAGGCTTGGAGGAGAGATTTAGGATGGAGTAATCATTGCCCTGCATTATGCTCTAGGTTAATTAAATAAATCCTAGTCTCTGTGTGGTGATTTGGGTATACAGCTGGTTTAGGAATAACTGCTGTATAACTAAAAGATAAATCAATAATAAATATTAATAATCAACAACAGAAATACAGAAATGGTTTTCCCTTTGGGACCTCCACAAAGACCCCTTCCTTTATATACCTTTAAATAATAATAATAAAAAAAATAGCGTGCCAGTCGTCGTGGTTGAGCATTTAATCCCAGCACTCAGGGAGGCAGAGGTAGGTGGATCTGTGAGGTCAAGTCCAGCCTGGTCTACAAAACAAGTCCAGGACAGCCAAGGCTACAGAGAGAAACTTTGTCTCAAAAATCCCTACCCCTTTCTCCCAAAGTTGTGTGTGTATATGTTTTGCCTACGTGTACCACACACATTCCTGGTACCTGAGGAGGGCAGAAGAAAGTGGAGGGCCCTCTGGAACTGAAGTTACAGATGGATGTGAGGCAACATGTGAGTGCTGGGAATTGAATCTGGGTCCTATGGAAAAGCAACCAATGCTCTTCAAAGCTGAGACATCCCTCAGACCTTCATGTGGCATTTTACATTCTGAGGAAGGCACTTGTGCTGCATTTCTTTATTGAAATTGGTGCTACCATGGAATCTTGAGGAAGGATGTAAAGCTGGTCATGAAGGGGATGTTCCATCCTCAATGACCTCCAAGCTTATGCCTGTATAGCTACCTATCATTGTGACTGAGCTCTGGCCAATATAAATACAAATAGTGAGGCCTTAGTGTAGGTCTGAAATATTCAAGGTTCTATGTGCTTCTTCCTTTTCCTGCTTAACCTTGGAGCAGCTTGTAGTCTACAGGAAGCCCTGCTACCTCCACATTCCTCCTTTTTATGTGATTTTAATTGTTTATATTATTTATTTTATATATATGGATGTTAGAAAAAGAATAAGGGCAGGTTCAGGGTGGGGTGAGGGACAAAATTATCCTGTAGAAATGAGCTTTATTAGGAGATAGAAACTTGTGATCATAGAGGGCCATGGCTGGGTCTTGAAGTAGAAGAGCTTTATGAGACACAATAAATCATTTCAGATGCAACATGACAGACAAAGCCTTAAAGGAAAGATGTCCCTTTAAAACCTGGAAAGGAGCCTCATTAAGAGTGATAGTTTAAAATAAGAGTAAACTAGGTAACCACCATAATGTGGTGAGGCTCAGGGAAACCACCCCAATCACCAAAGAAAAAGATGTAACTTTTAAAAAAGTTTTGAGGCCCGGTTGTGGTGGCACACACCTTTAATCCCAGCACTCAGGAGGCAGATCTCTGTGAGGTCAAGGCCAACCTGGTCTATAGAGATTGTTCTATTGGAGCTGAGGCCACACAGAGAAACACTGTCTCGAAAAACAAACAAAAAAGAAGCCAGGCATGGTGGCATATGCCTGTAATACCAGGACTTGTGGAGGCAGAGACAGGCAGATTTCTGTGAGTTCGAGGCCAGCCTGGTCTACAAAGGGAGTCCAGGACAGTCAAGACAACACAAAGAAATCCTGTCTCAGAAAAAAAAAAAAAAAAAAAAAAAGAAAAGAAAAGAAAAAAGAGAAAAAAGTTGATACCACATTATTTATTTCTAAATAACATACATGACAAAGAGAAAAATACTAGCAGAAACATAAATTAGGGGCTGTTTAACCAGCACAGCATGGCTTCTTAACTCTCTGTGAGAGAGAGAGAGAAAGAGGAGAGCTTAGTTATAAGGGGGAATGGCCTGTTTTCTTCAAGCCGAGATCTGGTCTTTTTGTTGTCGTTCTTGTTGTTTAACTTTAAAACTGTAGTTCACTTTATTTTGTATATTTTAATACATACACATGTATGCATATATACATACTTTTGAGATATGCTTTTTATGATAAATGTATTAATTATATACTCAAAATAATCAAAGCAATAGAGAGTGATGAATCTGACCTCAAGGAGTATCTTAAAGGGACAGGCTCATAATCTAACTAGTTGAATTCCAGTCAAATAGTCTATGCCCACATCAGAGTATTGAGATGAGATGAATCAAAGCTCCAGAGATAGTCTGGTTGTCCTCTGCTTGTGCATACCACAGATATCAGATCATATGTTGGTGTGGGTCCATGCAATCACAGTGTTAAGTGTTTGTCACCTTTTTTGGAGTCCAGATGAGGGAGTCAAATTCTTATTTTGGTAGGGTATTTCCAAGAAATTCTTGAACCTGGTTTGCCCTGATACAATTTTAGTATACCCACTGTACCCCCACAGTTTCAACTCACCCCACTTAACATAGAGTGGTTCGTTTTCCATATCCAGGAAGAAGTCATGTATCAGTCTGTACTGGATAGTGACGCCTGACAAATAGTGCAATTTTTTTGTCCATCCAGAGGCTGCCATCATCCTCCATCAAAATATTGTAAATCTGCTTGTAAAACTGAAGTCTCCTAGGACAGTGCACAGCATCAAAACCACTATTTTATACAACACGGAGTAATGTAGATTAGGGTATACCTTGATCACAACACTGGGTCTGTTGTCATGTAGTTCAGGTTGGTCTGGAACTTCGAAATAGCCGAGGCTAGTCTTGAGCTCCTTATATTCCTGCCTCTACCTCAGAGTGTGTCAGCATACCTGGTGTTTGCTTCATGGTTTATTGTGTGTTTGCCTTTAGTTCTTCGTTTATGAACAGTCTGAATAACACAGCTTTATACTCTGTGGGGTAACTTAGAATATGGCATAAACTGATCTCAACAGTTGCAGTATGGCTTTTTTTCCCCTGAGTATGATGTGATCACCCCACTGCCCATCTTAGAGTAAATATTACCTTGGTCTCATAGCCAAGGTACTGAAATATACAGAATAACATGGAGATAACTAAGTCTATGGCAATACCAATGGAGGCTATTAACCATCTTTAGTAGAAGGAAACTGGGATGGATCATAGGACCCTCCCCTAGGATTATAGCCATTATTCCCTCCTGCTCTCTTCCCTATTTGCAAGTGATCTTGGGAAATGTTGGAGTATATAGGGAGTAGAAGGATGACTTAAAATAAGACTATTATGCAGCTTTTGTGAGGTTGTCATGCATGGTGGGAATGTTGTTAGTCCTGCAATTCATCACAAAAACCAACTCCACCATTTTGGGCCAAGGTTAAAGCAAGCATTTATTAAATATTAAATACTAACCAAGAGATAGACTTTGGTCAGGCCACTCACCAGAATTTCCCAGCTGGAATTGCCTCCAGCCACATGTTGCAGGGGTTTACAAAGACAAACATGTAAATCACTGTACTTTCCGATGAGATTTTGTTAATTCCGAAGAACTACAATTCCCAGCATTCCATGAAGTTCCAAGGTTCATGGGCAGGTGAGTCTTACAGGTTAATTTGGGGGCATTATAAATGCGATGGACTTTTTAGTCAGTTAGCTATTGTGGGCCTTCTTACATTCCTATAAGTAACCCCTCACTTACGCTTCTATAATAAACTCACTGATTTGCTAAGCCAGACTTGATGGAATCTTTACTTTGGTCTGTGTGAAGTGCCATACCTGTGATGAAGAGACATTTCTTTTACTGTACTTAAAGCGAGCTGACACAACTCCAGATAAGAAAGCCCATTTTTGTTTTAGTAGTGTCTGATTAATAACTTTTTCTCTTAAATGAATTTAATGAGAATAATGAAAATTATCTAGTTTTATATATCTAGTACCCATTTCCATTTTCTAAGAGTTGTGAAAATATATTTCTCTCTTCCATGGGATATACTTTCAAGTAATTGAAGAAAACTATCATTTTTCCTCGGATTGCTTTGGACCTAGGGTATATAGGTTGATGGTATGAAAATAGAAAAATGAAAGGATATAGATTATATTATATGATCATTATAGCAAATAATGTGCATTTAACCTTAAAAGAATAAACTTATTTTGTAAACCATAAGCCATACATGGGCTATATGATTGGATTTATAATCCATCTGCTTTTTATACAACTTTTAGTTTTCTTGGTATGATTTCACTTGGGATTGAATCTTGGCAAAGCCTTAGTCTGACAGCAGTTTTTAAAATACAGAATGTGCGAAAAGGAGAAAAGGATCTGTCATGTTTCTCAATTACAAAAGCACAGGGCAGGGAACATCTCCGTTATTTCCCATTTCTTTCCATGAACTTGGGAAGCCAAAAGAGGGTGGGTTATAAGAACACACACATTTTAGTTGAAAAAAAAAAAAAAAAAAACAAAACAAAAAACCTTGCTCTAGATAGCTAAATGAGATACCTATCGAGTGACCTCCCAGAGGTCAAGGAGGCCACTGTAGTTTAAAGGTATGCTCAGAAGGACTTCTTCTGCCATGATAGTACCCCAGTGTCTGTTGTCTCCTAAAGTCAGAAGAACTACGTAGGTCTTTCAAATTTCAAAGGGGCTCTGTGAGAGGGTTGCATCATCTGCTTTGAAAGCCATTTAATCAGATCCCTCTAGGACTTTCCCTCCTTATTGTTTTACTTTTTAAATTTTATTTATCAAAGAAGCCAGACAGAGCACCAAGACATCAGGGCCAAAGGGCCAACTGAATGGAGAGAAGAGAGTTGAGATCCAGGAGAGGGGCTACGGACTGGGAAAAGAGAAGTGTCCTAGTCAGGTCCAGCTAACCTATGAAGAAGTAATAAATTAATCCTGGTATCCATGTGGTGTGTGTGTGTGTGTGTGTGTGTGTGTGTGTGTGTGTGTGCATGCATGCGCACACGCACGTGCACGTCATGGTGTATGGAAGGGTGTTTAGAGACAGTCTCTGAACTGAGATATTGAAAACTAGGCATCCAGCATGACTGCATATGAAGTGTAGTGTGACGTGTCAGGGAACTGTATTAGCTATTTTTCTCATTACTGTAACAGAATAACTACAGAAAACAGCTTGAGGAAAGATTTATTTTACCGTAACTGTTTGGAGATGTAGTCCATCATAACTAGCCCCGTTGCATCTGCATTCAGAAAGCAGAGAAAAATGAAAGCTTCTCTCTCATTCTTCCTCCTTCTTTCCCTCCTTCCCGTCCTCCCACCTCCTCTCCCCGTCCCTGTTAATTCATATGAGTACCCAAGTCCATGGGATGCTGGCTCCCACATTTATTGTATTTCCCCCTCTTTGTTAAATCTCTCTAGAACATCCCATCCCCAACCTTACCTACCTACACACATAGACACTCCCAAAGATATATTTTTCTAGGCGTTTAAATACAGCCAATTTGTCAGTGAAGGTCATTAAAGATGTTATAGAGTCATGTGGCGCTATGAGAAGCTGGGTTTGGTGACTGGTTCAACCAGATAATTGCTTTCTCTTTTGGCTGTGTACTTCACCTGTGTAATTTCTTTGTCCTCTCCTTCTTTCCTGTCAGCCATTTCTCCCTACCCCAAGTCTTACTCATCTTTTCCCCTGTAACTTTTGCTGTCTTCTAATTGTTAGGTGGGGGAAAATGTTACACAAAGCAGGCCCAGTGCTATACTAACTTCGAAAATCCCTTTTTCAAAATGGGGGTTTGCTGGGGCCCAGAATTGCTTCTGAAATAGCCTCTAAACCAGTGGTTCTCAACCTTCCAAATGCTGCAACCTTTTAAAACAGTTCTTCATGGTATGGTGACACTCAACCACAAAATTATTTTCTTTGTTACTTCATAACTGCAATTTTGCTACTGTTTTGAATTGTAATCTAAACATCTGATACGCAGATGATCTTAGGTGACCCCTGTGAAAGGGTCATTTGATACCCCTAAAGGGGTTGCTAAGCACTGTTCTAAATGGTAGGTGGTTTGTTCTATCTGGAGCACTATACCTCTGCTTACTTTCAGAAATCGAAACTATGAGGAGTTGTGCTTGGTCATTGTACCTGCTTGACAAAAATGCACAGAAGCTATGGAATCTAAATCTCAGGCAGATGTCAGTGGAAGAAATTATATATGTGTAGTTTAAGAGGGAGTATATGGAGAACTGTATATGGGTTCCTCTAGACTCCTCTTGGTATACTTTTTTTCTGGGTGATTGCTATCATAAGCAATGACCCTGGGCCCAATTGCTATCCACTTAGTGTGTAAGTGGTACTAGACATGAGAGAAAATGATAAATGAAACAGAGGTACATAAGGAGGAAACAAGCATACCTAAGTGCTACATGCTGATGAAATCGTAAGACAAATACATGTCTTTGACCTCAGCTGTTTGGACTTAAAGCACTGTACTGCAAAGTGTATACCTTTTCTTCTTAACATTCATTAGTTCTGCACTTCCCTCCCAAAGGAATAGCACATGAGAAAATTGAATTTTGTTTTTAAATAATTCTTATTAGAATCTTGTTTTTAAATAATTCTTAATTGAAATGTAAATGAAGTATATATGTTCACAGTTCAAAATATACAAAGTAAAAAGCAAATATCAACTTGGCTTTTCCAACAGTTTTCCCTACTCTGTTCCCCAGTGTGAATTGTTTGTCCAAATTCCTATTATTTCTCTCACTCCCTAATACTAGCAATTAACCAATAAAAAGATACGTGTTCAACATTATCTCAAGTTAATACCTAAAGTAATGGTTTTCCTTGAAGAGATTAAACTTATTAATTATGGTCATAGAGGAATCAATGCATTTCTAAATATGACATATCTTAGTTTGCATTTAAACTTAAGAGTATTATTTCAGTATATTCCAGTATCATCATCATCATCATCATCATCATCATCATATGTGTGCACATACATGTTTGTGATGTGTAAGGAGGGAGTGCAAGTGTGTCATAGCTCAAATATGGAGGTCAGAGGACAACTTGGAAAAGTCTGTTTTTTTGCTCCCTCTACCTTTATGTGGGCTCATCAGGCTTCCCCTGCATGCCCTTTACCTGTTGAGCATTCTCTCCTGCTCACATTTCTTTCTCATTTTTTTGAAAATCATTATGGGTCAATTTGTTAAGAGTCAAAAATAGGTATGCTATTGGACTTTTGAGAAAATAATTTTAAAATGTTCTTAATTGGATTACTTGGTTTGTTGGTTTTTAACTTCTTGAGTTCTTTAAATGTTCTGGATATTGTCTGTCAGATGTAGGGTTAGTGAAGATCTTTCCCCAGTCTGTAAGCTATCATTTTGTTCTGTTTACAGTGTCCTTTGCTTTACAGAAGCTTTTCAATTTCATGAAGTCTAATTTATTTATTGTTGATCAGTCTCTGTGGAGGTTCCATAGTAAGGGGAGCAGTGGCAGACTTAGCTGTCTGCTCTTTGATTACCTTCCCTTCGCCTATTGTCCTTAGTAGGCCACAGAGAAAGAATATCCAAACAGTATTGAGATCTGATATGCTTGGGTCAAGATAGCAGGGGAGCAGGACCTCTCCTATCAGTGGACTAGGTGAAAGACATATGGGAGGAAAAGGGAGAGAGAGTGTGTGGGACCAGGAGGAGATGAGGGAGGGGGCCACAGTTGAAATACAAGGTGAATAAACTGTAATAATAATAATAATTTAAAAATAAATAAAATGTTCTTAGATCCACATTTTTATTTTTATTTTAATTTTTAATATATTTTTTATTTATTACAATTTATTCAACTTGTATCCCAACTATAGCCCTCATGCTTGTCCCTTCCCAATCCCATTCTTCCTCATCACCTCCCATGCCCCTTCCCCAGTCCACTGATAGGGGAAAACCTCCTCCTCTTCCATCTGACCCTAGCCTATCAGGTCTCATCAAGATTGGCTGTATTGTCTTCCTCTGTGGCCTTGTAAGGCTGCCTACCCCCTCAGGGGGATGTGATCAAAGAGCAGGCCAATCAGTTCATGTCAGAGGCAGTCCCTCTTCCCATTACTATGGAACCCACTTGGACACTGAACTGCCACGGGCTACATCTGTGTAGGGGTTCTAGGTTATCTCCCTGCATAATCCTTGGTTCGAGTATCAGTCTCAGAAAAGACCCCTGCACTCAGATTCCTTGGTTCTGTGGTTTTCCTTGTGAAACTCCAGACCCTTCCAGATCTTTCTCTATCCCCCTCCTTTCATAAGATTCCTTGCACTCTGCCCAAAGTTTGGCTATGAGTCTCAGTATCCACTTTATATACCCTGCTGGGCAGAGTCTTTAAGAGGCCCTCTATGGCAGGCTCTTGTCTTGTTCCTTGTTTTTCCCTTCTTCCAATGTCTATCCCGACTGCCTTTCTGAATGAGGACTGAGCATCTTACCAGGGTTCTCCTTCTTTCTTAGCTTCTTTAGGTGTACAGATTTTAGTATGTTTATCTTATATTATATGTCTATTATCCACTTATAAGTGAGTATATACCATGTGTGTCTTTCTGCTTCTGGGATACCTCACTCAGGATGATCATTTCTAGTTCCCACCATTTGCCTGCAAATTTCATGATTTCCTTGTTTTTTTTTTTCAGTTTCTTTTATTTTTACTTTTTATATTAATTACAGTTTATTCAATTTGTATTCTAACTGTAGCTCCCTCCCTTATTCCCTCCTAATCTCACCCTCCCTCCCTCATCTCCTCCCAAGTCCCTCTCCAACTCCATTGATAGGGAAGGTTCTCCTCCCCTTCCATCTGAACCTAGCTTATCAGGTCTCATCAGAGCTGGATGCATTGTCCTCTTCTGTGGTTTGGCAAGGTTGCACCCTCCTCTTGGGGGGTAGATCAAAGAGCCAGCCACTGACTTTATGTCAGAGACAGTCCCTGTTTCCCTTATTAAGAGACCCAGTTGGAGACTGAGCTGCCATGGGCTAGATCTGAGCAGGGGTTCTAGGTTATATCCATGAATGGTCTTTGGTTGGAGTATCAGTCTCACAAAAGGCCCCTGTGCCCAGATATTTTAGTTCTGTTGTTCTCCTTGTGGAGTTCCTGTCCTCTCCAGGTCTTACTATCTTGCCCTGTTTTCATATGATTCCCTGCACTTTACCCAAAGTTTGGCTATGATTCTCAGCATATGTTTTGATACCTTGATGGGTAGAGTCTTTCAAAGACCATCTAAGGTAGGCTTCTGTCCTGTACCCTGTTTTCTCACTCTTCTGATGTCTGTCCCATTTGCCCTTCTGAGTGAGGATTGATCATCTTACCCAGGGTTTTCCTTCTTGCTTAGCTTCTTTAGGTGTATAGATTTTAGTATATTTATCTTATATTATAGGCCTAATATCCACTTATAAGTGCCACATGTGTCTTTCTGCTTCTAGGATACCTCGTTCAGGATGACCATTTCTAGTTCCCACCATTTGCCTGCAAATTTCATGATTTCCTTGTTTTTAATTGATGAATAATATTCCATTGTGTAAATGTACCACCATGTTTGGATCCATTCCTCAAATGAAAGACATCTGGGTTGTTTCCAGGTTCTGGCTATTAAGAATAAAGCTGCTATTACCATGGTTGAGCAAATGTCCTTATTGTGTACTTGAGCAGAGTTTGGATATATGCCTAGCAGTGGTATAGCTGGATCTTGAGGAAGCGCTATTCCTCATTTTCTGAGAAAGTGCCAGGTTGATTTTCAAAGTGGTTCTACAACTTTACATTCCCACCAGCAATACAGGAGGGTTCCCCTTTCTCCACATCCTCTTCAGCATGTATTGTCACTTGAGTTTTTTTATCTTATCCAATCTGATGGGTGTAAGATGAAATCCCAGGGTCATTTTGATTTGCATTTTCCTGGTGGCTAATGACATTTGGAATTTCTGTAAGTGTTTCTCTGCCATTCTATATTCCTCAATTGAGAATTCTCTGTTTTGCTCTGTATCCCACTTTTAATTGGATTACTTGATTTGATGCTGTTTAACTTCTTGAGTTCTTTATATATTCTGGATATTAGCCCTCTGTCAGATATAGGGTTGATGAAAATCCTTTCCCAGTCTATAGGTTGTCGTTTTGTTCTGACTACAGTGTCCTTGGCTTTACAGAAGTTTTTCAGTTTCATGAGGTCCCATTTATTGATTGTTGCTCTTAGAGCCTGTGCTGTTGGTGTTCTGTTCAGATAGTTGTCTCCTGTACCAATGAGCTCAAAGCTCTTCCCCACTTTTATTTCTAATAGATTTAGTGTGTCTAGTTTTATGTTGAGATCTTTGATACACTTGGACTTTAGTTTTGTGCAAGGTGATAAGTATGGATCTATTTGCATTTTTCTACATGTAGATATCCAGTTAGTCCAACACCATTTGTTGAAGATGCTATCTTTTTTCCATTGAATGATTTTGGAAACTTTGTCAAAAATCACGTGTCCATAAGTGTGGGTTTATTTCTGGGTCTTCTATTCGATTCCATTGATCCACCAGTCTGTTTCTATGCCAGTACAATGCAGTTTTTATTACTGTTGCCCTATAGTACAGCTTGAGATCAGGGATGGAGATATCTCCAGAAGACCTTTTATTGTAGAGGATTATTTCAGTGATTCTAGGTTTCTTGTTATTCCATATGAAGTTGAGCTTTTTTCTTTTAAGTTCTGTAAGGAATTGTGTTGGTAATTTGATGGGAATTGCATTGAATTGGTAGATTGCTTTTGGTAAGATGACCATTTTTATTATGTTAATCCTGCCAAACAATGAGCATGGGAGATCTTTCCATCTTCTGATATTTTTCCTCTACTTCTTTCTTCAGAGACTGGAATTTTTTTTTTTTTTTTCCATACAAGTCTTTGACTTGCTTAGTCAGAGTTACAGCAAGGTACTTTATGTCTTTTGTGGCTATTGTGAAAAGTGTTGTTTCTCTAATTTTGTTCTCAGCCCACTTTTCTCTGTATACAGGAGAGTTACTGATTTTTTTAAGTTAATTTTGTTTCCAGCCACTTTGCTGAAAGAGTTTATCAGCTGAAGGAGTTCCCTGGTAGAACTTTTGGAGTCACTCATGTATACTGTCATGTCATCTGCGAACAGCTGTACTTTGAATTCTTCTTTTTCAAATTGAATCCTCTTGAACTTTTTTTATTTTTCTTATTGCTCTTGCAAGGACTTCAAGAGCTATGTTGAAAAAGTATAGAGAGTGGGCAGCCGTGTCTTGTCCCTGATTTCAGTGGGATTGATTTACATTTCTCTCCATTTAGTTTGATGTTGGCTATAGGCTTGTTGTACATTGCCTTTACTATGTTTAGGTAAGTGCCTTGTATCCCTGATCTCTCTAGGACTTTAAGCATAAACGAATGTTGGATTTTATCAAATGCTTTTTCAGCATCTAAGGAGATCACTATGTGTTTCTTTTTCTTTTAGTTTGTTTACATGGTGGATCACATTGATGGATGTCCATATATTGAACCACACCTGCATACCTGGGATGAAGTGTACTTGGTCATAATGGATGATAACTATCATGTGTTCTTAGATTCTGTTTGCCAGTATCTTATTGAGTATTTTTGCATCAATGTTCATAAAGATTCATAATTTTTAAAGTTGATGTTTAATATTTATGTTCCTCTTAATCTAAAAGTCTTATTTTCTTAAGGATGTAGTAACAGTATAGTTCAACAAAAATAGATTTTTGTGGCAGCCAAGGTTGAGTAATAATGAGTTGAAAAGCCTTTGAGCAGGAGAGGATAAAAATGGCTCAGTCTTGACATCTTTATTCCTATACATTTAAATTTAATAAGGTCTGTTGAAATAAAAGCATCACAATTGGAACACAATGATGGCCAGTTGGCTCAAATGGAAAAGTGTTTGCCACCAAAGCTCATGATCTGAGTTTGGTCTCCAGGACCCAAACAGTAGAAGCGGAGAACTGACTCACAGAAGTTGTCCTCTGACCTCCACATGTATGCCATGGGATACATAAATACACACACACACTGCTCAATAAATATATATGTAATATTATGTACATAATTTTTAAAAAATAAAGCACTCTAGTACATATTCTTGTCCTGTATTCCCATGTACTCTTCATCCCCCTTTCCTAATACAAAGGTGAAAAATTAGAAGGAAATATGAGAGCTGAAATGAGATATAGGCAAAGATGCTATGAGGATATTTAGATATGTTTTTTTCTGTAGAAGTTAGGGCATTTTATTATTTTTTGCATTATTTTATTGTGTTTCCTAAGACGAGGTTTCTCTGTGTAGCCCTGACTGGCTGTCCTGGAAATGATTCTGTAGACCAGGCTTGCCTCAAAGTCCGAGATCTGCCTGCCTCAGCCTCCCATATGCTGAGATTAAAGGTGGGCTCCACCATACACATTTTGAAGTACTTTGTATGCATATAAATTTGCTATTCAAAAATATCATTTCCATAAGGGTCTGAAGAGATGGCTCAGTGTTTAAAGCATTTATTGAAATAAATAAATAAATAAATAAAGCATTTCCTGAGCTTGCAGAGGATCTGGGTTCATTTCTCATTTCCCACATTGTGCCTCACAACAATATATAACTCCAGTTCCAGGGGAACTGACATCTTCTGACCTGCAGGGGTACCAATTATGCATGTAGTTAACATATATGCATGCAGGCAAAACATTAATACACATCAAATAAATAAACCTAAAAAGAATTAAACAATGACATCTGCATGGGACGATACAATACACTCTTTTGCCTCTGGCTTTTAGGTAACAAAATGCCTTTGAGATTCACTCATGACATAGTATATATGTTCTAGTTTAATTGATCTGGCTTTGATAAATATCCAACGGAAAAGCAATTTAGAAAAGAAGAGGTTTGTTGAGCTTACATTTTGAGGTTATCATTCATCATTGTAGAGAACTCAAGGCAGTGAAGAGTAGAAAGAAATGCATACAGTCATGCTTACTACGTAACTCTCGTTCTCCATTCTTATATGATACGGGTCACAAATGCAGGGAATGATACTGTCCTGTAGTGGGCTGAGTCTTCCCACATTAATAACTTTAATTAAGATGATCCTCCTGAGAAATGACCACAAGCCAATCCAATGTGGACATTCTCTCATTGAAACTTTCTTATTAGGCGAGTCTAGGTTGCGTCAAGTTAACAATGAAAAGTAACCATCAAAATCTTTTAATAGACTGTTCTTTTTAAATTCTGTCTATTGAGTTACCATTTGAAATACATTGAGATTATTTTAGTTTTTTAATTAAATTTTAATTTTTTTATATTAATGACAGCTTATTCATTTTCTATCCCAGCTGTAGCCCCCTCCTTCATTCCCTCCCAATCCCACTCCCCTCCCTCATCTCCTCCCATTCCCCTCTCCAAGGCAACTGATAGGAGAGGTCCTCCTCCCCTTCTATCAGACCATAGTTTATCAGGTCTCATCAGGATTGGCTGCATTCATTTTTGACCACTGATAATGTTGCTGTGGATACTGACATTAAAGTGTTTACATAAGTGGCTGAGGAGATGGCTTAGAGTGTTAAATGCTTTCCGTGCAAACATGAGGACTTTAGTTCAGATTCCCTGTACCTTCATAAACAGCCTAGTTGTATGTTTCTGCAGTTTTTGTACTAGTTAGATGGAAATAAGGCAGATTTCTGGAGCTCACTGGCCAGCTACCTCACGTGTGAGTGTCAGATTCAGTGAGAGACCCTGTCTTAAAAACTAAGGAAGTTCTGTTGCTCTTGGCCCAAAGATACTCCAACCAAGGACCACTCATGGAGATAATCTAGAATCCCTGCACAGATGTAGCCTGGACCATGGCAGCTCAGTGTCCAAGTAGATTTCCTAGTAAGGGGAACAGGGACTGTCTCTGACGTGAACACAGTGCCTGGCTTTTTTATCACCTCCTCCTGATGAGGGAACCGCCTTACCAGGCCACAGAGAAAAACAATGAAGACAATCCTGATGAGACCTGAAAGTCTAGGGTCAGACGAAAGGGAAGGAGTACCTCCCCTATCAGTGGACTGGGGGAGGAGAAAGAGGGAGGATGGGACTGGCAGACGATGAAGGAGGGAGCTACAGCTGGGATACAAAGTGAATAAATTATAATAACTAAAAAAATTTAAAATTCCCCCCCCCCCAAAAAAAAACTAAGGAAGTATGCTAGTTAATGTTTTTGTCATCTAGATACAAGAGTAGTCAGAGAACCTCAGTTGAGAAAATGTCTCCATCAGATGAGCCTATGGACAAGTCTGCAGCATATTTTTTAAAGATTTTTTTTGTTTTTTATTTTTATATAATAAATTATGTCTGCATGTGTGCCTACAGGCCAGAAAGAGGATACCAGATCTCATTATAGATGGTTGTAAGCTACCATATGGTTGCTGGTAATTGAACTTAGGGCCTTTGGAAAAACAGCCAGTGTTCTTAACTCCTAATCCATCTCTCCAGCCACGTGCCCCTCACCTTTTTTTACTGTTGATTGTTGTGGGAGAGTCCAGCCCACTGTGGGTAGTGCCACTCCCAGGTGGATGGTCCTGTGTTGTATAAAATTCAAACTGAGTGAGGCATGATAAGCAAACCAGTGAGCAGCATTCCTCCATGGTTCTGCTTCAGTTCCTGCCTTGCATTCCTGCTTTGGTTTTCCTCAGTGATGGACTGTAAGCTGTCAATCAAATAATCCCCTATCTCTCAAAGTTTCTTTTTTTTTAAGTTATTTTACATGTATTTCACTTGCATGTATATCTGTGCACCACTTTGCATTCTTGGTGCTCCACAGATCCCCTGAGACTGGAGTACATATGGTCGCCAGCTTCTATGTCAATGCTGGGAATTGAACTTGGGTCCTCTAGAAAAGCAACCAGTGATACATCTCCTCAGGAGCTCCATGAGGACAGAAGAGGATGTTAGAACCCTTGGAACTGCAGTTACAGACAATTGTGAACTGCCACATACATGCTAGGAATTGAACCCAGGTCCTCTGGAAGAGCAACCTGAGTTGTTAACAACTGAACCATGTCTTCAGTCCCCCAAGTTGCTTTGTTCATAGCATTTATCAAAGTAATAGAAAACAAAATAGAATAAGCAGAAAGTGATTAAGGAAGATGCTAGAAGTGCACCTCTGGCCTCCACGCACATGTAGATGTACTATGCACACAAATTTAGTCACTCTCTGCACATACATACACACACATAGACCCACTTAGCCCACACACCAAAAGAAAAGAGTTCATAGTAATATGTATGTGTCTTAGTGTACATTTGCTGTGAAGTGACACCATTACCATGGCAACTCTTATAAAGGAAAACATTTAATCAGGGCTTGCTTACAGTTTCAAATCGTTAGCCTACTATTATCATGATGAGAAGCATGGTGGCAAATGCAGGAAGACAACATGGTGCTGGAAAAGTTGAGAGTTCTACATCTCCATCTGTAGGTAAAAGGAAGAGAGTGACGTCAGGCCTGTCTTGAGCACTTGAAACTTCAAAGCCCTCCATCAGTGATATACTTCTTCCAATAAGGCCACACCTCTTAATCCTGATCGAGTTAGCACCATTCACTAACGACCAAACATTCAAATATATGAGCCTATGGGCCCATTCCTTTTCAAAACAAAACATTCCATTCCTTGTCTCCCATTGGCTTGTAGCCAACTCATAATGCAAAAATCTATTTAATTCAGTTTCAAAAATTACCGTCCATAGACTATCATAGTGTTTTGTTTTATTTTGTTTTTATGAGACAGGTTTTCTCTGTGTAGCCTCAGCTGTCCTGGACTCACTTTGTAGACTAGGCTGGCCTCAAACTCACAGAGATCCACCTACCTCGGCCTCCCAAAGTGCTGGGATTACAGGCATGTGCCACCACACCTGAATTTTAGATAATTTCAGATATAGTCAAGTTGAGAACCAAGAAGAGCCACCACACCACTTTAAAAAATGTTAATATTTTTCTTACTGAATTTCAAGATTTGTTTCTTTCTTCACATATATGATTTGTAATAATTTATCATAGTCCGTGGTTTATCTTTTCTTAACCATTCCGGTTGAAGCAAAAAATTATTTTTTAGTAAATTTTGATTTCTAAAGTTTACATCATAAAGGTCATAATTTTTCCTATTTTGTTCTAGAAATACAGTTTTTAACTTTTCTATTACAGTATAGGATTCATTTTAAATTAATTTTGTATGGAACATGAAGTAAGCATTTGTTTTTTTTTTTCTTTTGCAAATGAATTTCTAATTGTTCCAGAACCATGCAGTGAAAAGCCCATTCATTTTCTCATTGAATTTTCTTAGTATTTTTGTTGAAAGTAAATTGACCATAAATGGTGGGACTTATTCCTGGCTTCTCATTGATCTCACATTGTCTAATTTCTGTGGCTTCACAGTAAATATTGTAAACCTTCCAATATTTTTGGAAAGTACCTTTTAAAACTTCTTCTAGGTCTTTTGCATTTCTGTACAAATTTTAAAATCAGTTTATTAATTTGTGCAAAATAGTCTTCTTGGATTTTTATAGGGATTATACTGAATGTATAGATCAGTTTGGGAGAGAAATACCATTTTAATAATGCAGAGTCTTTCCATTTTTGGTTATGGAATGTTCTTTATTTGTTAGATTTCTGTCTTGTTCACCAATTTTCTCAGCAATATTTTAGAGCTTTCCATGTATATTAGACATTTTGATAAATTTATTCCTGGACAATTTATATTTTTGGTAATATAAGAGATATATTTTAATTGTAATTTTCATATTGTGTATTGTTAATACATAGTATAACTGGAAAACTAGAACATGTTGCCTCTCACTATGAACTCCGTATATAGAGATTGGAGTTGATCTTCAAGTTGCAATTTATTCAGAAAGCCAGGAATCTCATGAAATAACATCCTAACATTCTGACTTACATCTTATTTTCAGCCAGCAGATAAAATAAGAAGTGGAAAAAAAAAGACAGTCAGTTATTTCAAAGTTGTCTTGCCTCTCTGGTTAGGTGGTCATCCTCTTACCATCTTTCCATGTGTATGGAGCATGGGCACATATGCCAAGAATGCTGTTTGGCATTTCTCCAAACAGCATTTTGGAGACATCCAAACACCATTTGGATGACATCTAGGATAAAGATGAACTCTGAATAAACAAACAACTTTCATTGTGTATATGCTGATTTATTTACAACATGCACTTGCAGCTTCTTTTCAACAACATGAGATAAAAATTTGTTGTCATAATGGAGAATATAAAGGTGCCTTTATTAGTTAACTTGTCTCATTGATGTGACAAAATCCACTGAAGGAAGGAAGTGTGCATTTTGGCTCTCAGTTGGAACACACAGTCCATCATGGCACATAAGGTCTAAAGGTAAGAGCAGGAGGCAGCTGGTTGCATTGCAGACATAGTCAGGAAGCAGAGAGTGATGAATGCTGCTACTCAGCTCCCTATCTCTTTCAGTCTGGGATCTCAGCACATGGGATGGTGCTGCCCACGTTCAAGGTTGGTCTTCCCTCCTCAATTAATCTAATCTAGAAAGTCCCTTAAGGACATGCCCAGAGATTTGTTTCCATAGTTGATTATAAATCCTGTTAAGTAGACAATCAAGACCAACCACGACAGGCCCCCAACTCATCACTAGTAATGACAAGGAGTAGAAGAACAGAGGAATCTATGGAGAAGGGAAAGAAGTTGAGAAGCAAGAATTCTAGCACAATTAACATCTGCTGTGAAGGCTGATGACACTGAACTAATACTCCCTCCATCTGTAGATGTTTTATATTAAAATAGTAACGAACCAGCCTTAAGGCCTGAATGCATATGGCCTCATCTTTTCCAGGACATTATGTGTGAGTTTCAAACAACCTTATGTTTACTGTATCAACTGTAATCCTGTCAGGAGGCCCACACTCATGTCCTCAGTTAGGTCTTATTTCTAGAGTGCCTGTCTTTCTCTCAATCCTCAATATTAAAGTTCATGTTAAAATAGATTTAATAAATTCCAACTCTGCTTTGTACATGCTACTCCTGAAGGTTTTTTTTTCTGTTTTGAAATCATGTGTCTTGTTTTATTTGTGTCACAGCATAGAGTTGTGTCACCATCTTTGCCAATGATAATAAAACTTATTTTTCTAAATTGACCTTGTGTTTTGCAAAATTGCTAGACTTATTTACTAGTTCTAAAGTGGTGGTGGTGGTGGTGGTGGTGGTGTGTGTTGTGTATATCTGTGTGTTTTCCATTATGTGTGCCCATATATGTTCATACAGAGAATAGAGGATTAGTACATATCTTCTACAATTACTCTTCACCTTGTTTTGTGAAACAGGGTCTCTTACTTAAACTGAAACTTGACATTTCTGCTAGGCTGGCTGACCAGTGAACCACAAGAATCCTCGTATCTCTATCTTCCATTGCATGCTGCCCAGAAATATAAGTTCTGGGATTTGAACTCAGATCCTCTTGTTTCCACACAAAGCAGTCTTACCCACTAAGCTATCTCCCCAGCTTCTCATATTTATTATATAATTATTTTAATTCATTTTATTATTTAATGTAGCCTGGGATACACAGAGAAATCTTCTCTGGTAAAATATATATATATTTTTTTTCATTCATTTATTTGTGTGTCTGTGTGTGAGAGAGAGTGAGAGAGACGGAGAGAGAGAAGGAGGGAGAGAGAGAGAGAATGGTTGCCAGTGCTGATTTTGAAACTCAATCTGAAGATGAGGATGGTTTTGAATTCCTGGTTCTCTTGTCTCCACCTCCTGAGACTGCAATTATAGACATGCATACATATCTGGTTCATATGGTGCTGCTGTTTCAACTCAGGGCTCTCTGGATGGTAGTCAAAGGCTCTACCAACAAAGTTGTATTTCCAGTCCCATGTTTGTATTTTCTGCTTTCAAACTGATCACTTGGAGATAGAATCTTAAGCTACAAGGGACATTTTTTAAGATAACTAATAAGTAAATAAGTGATAGAGCTGTAGAATCTCTCCATTAATATAAAAAGTAAAGAAAGCCTTTTCCCCAAAAAAATGTGTTCTTCTTACCTTTCATGTTATAAAAAGTAGAAATTATGATTGCTTTGTTTGGCATTTTTCACTTTTCTGTTAAAAAAAATCACATTTTGTGTGTGTGTGTGGGGGGAGAGCATGTGCCTTGCAGTACAAATGTATACATAAGAGGACAACTTGTGGGAGTTGGTTTTCATGGAGATAAAACTCAAGTCATCAGACTTGATGGCAGTTGTCTTTACCTACCGAGACATCTAACTGGCCCAGCAGTTTCTACTGACAGAAAGAAAACAAACAAACAAACAAACAAACAAACCTCTGGTTCAGCATGCTGGTAAAGGACTTGCATCTCAACACCGAAGAGTCGGAGGCAGGGGTATCTCTGTCAGTTTAAGACAAGTCCGGTCTACATAGTGAGTTCTAGGATGGCCAGAGCTACACATAGAGATTTCATCTTAAAAATAAATTAGTGAAGTTCAAGGAAGAATTTGCTGACTTGCTGAGACTTTTTCCCCCCACATATTATAAGCATTTTGTTGTTTGGCTTATGTGTATGATTCTACTTCTGTCTCTCCAGTTACACTAATTGATTTTGCACAGACTTGACCTGCAAGACCTCTCATAGCTTCCTCCTACTTGCCCTATAACCCCACTCCATGTTGGCTCTTACTGCCACTTCATAGGCACTTTCTTTCTCTTCCAGAGACTTGGGTCATTCTCTCTGTTTGAAGTTATTTTTATATAAACTGATTATGTAACAGTGACATATCCATGGTATAGTTAAGGGTAAGGTGGTTTTGTGGTTTGTTTGTTTTCTTGTTGTTGTTGTTGTCTTTAGATGTGAGGGAAGGAACAGCCAGAAGCATCTGGAAGAGTCCAGAGCAGAGGAAGAAATAGACTGAAGATGACCAGCAGAGTGTTTGTGGCCCAGAATATCTGAAAGAGAATGAAGAATAGCAGGGGTTAGAGAATAGCAAAAAACACAGTGAGAGAAGCAGGAGTAGAATATAGAAAGAAAGAGAGATCATATCAAGAATATCAGGGTTATAAGGAGAATGAGTAACTGTGGGGAGGAAAACCTGTGAAACGGAAGGAGACTAGGGTAGAGGAAGAGGTGAGAAGGGCTAGGATACATGGATGGACTTTTAAATGTGTAACGGGTACTTGTGATAATGAAGGAGAATGGTGCGACAGATAGCCATATGTCCTTTCTTCCAGAGATAAACGAAATGACTCTTTTTGGTAGAGGAGAACTGGCTTTACAAGTTTCTGAGGAATGCTGGCCTTTTGTTGTTGTTTTGTTTTTCAAGGCAGGGTTTCTCTGAGTATCCCTGGCTGTCCTGAAATTCATTCTGTACACCAGGCTGGCCTTGAATTCAGAGATCCACCTACTTCTGTTTCCAGAATGTTGGAATTAAAGGAGCATAACACCAGCAAACCCACCAGTGGAAGCCTGGCTTTTATTTAGTTGCAAGAATTCCTCCTATCATCCTGGTTGAACGCATTTCTGGATATTTGGACTGCCTTTTGGGATTTGGTGAATTGAAGTTGCCTTTAGATCTAACAATCTTCATATTACTGGATGCACCTGTCCTGCCCTTTGTATTTTAACATTTCGACTGTCACTTTTACTAACTTTACTTAACTTTTTCTTTTGTGTTGCAAATTTCCAAGAATGGTTGTTGGCCTAAATGAATTGAAGTATTGTGCTAGTTGGTTGTGGATTTTTTTTTCTTTTGTCAGTTTTACTAAAGCTAGCATTGTTTGGGAAGAGGAACCTAAAAACATGAAACTGCCTTTACCTGATTGCCTGTAGGTAAGCCTGTAGGGCATGTTCTTAATTAGTGATTAATGTGAGTGGGCCCAGACCACTGTGGGTGGTGCCACCCCTGGGCAGGTGTTCCTGAGTTGTAGAAAAAAGCAGGCTGAGCCAGCTATGAGGAACAAGCCAGTAAGCAGCATCTTCCCATGGCTTCTGTATTAGCTCCTGCCTTGTTCAGGTAAGTGCCCTGTTTGAGTTCCTATCCTGACTTTTTCATATGATGTACTGTGATGTGGGAATGTAAGCAAAATAAACCCTTTCCTACCTGAATTGCTTTTGGTCATGGTGTTTATCACATAGCATCTGTGCTATATGATGACTAAGGTGACATTTACAGATACTCTAAGACAAGTTTCCATGAAATGTAGCAAGGGTACTCCCTGGGACAGTGTCCCAAATCACATTACATGGATTTTGTGGTTGTACTAGTTGATATGAAATACACATTTCAAAAGGAATAATTCCTTTAGAGATTGTTTTCTCCAAGTGGGTTACTGTGTTTCCTGGTATTATTCCAAACACTTTAATTACATATAGTTACAATCACTGTGAGGGAGTCATCACCTTTGTGAGTGATGTAGAAGCTTAGTAGTAGCTTGCTTGAAGAATTTCTGTGAGATGTTGGCCTGAAGTTCAGCTGCTTCCAGGGTGCATCTGTGCTGTATGATGACTAAGGTGACATTTGCTGTCCTGATTTATCCCTTGCCAAGAAGAATGGTAATGCTGAAAAAAAAATGCTATTGGTTCTCATCAAAGTTTCCTTTGCCTAGATAGACTGTTTTTCTAGGCAACGAAGTTGCCAACTTAGAGTCATTTGGCCCTGGTTTCCCTATTAGTGTTGTATGCTTCTCCCTCTGGGTGTCAGCTCCTCTGGCAGAGGGCCCTGTGCCAATCACACTTTAATGATATTTGAAGGGAATGAATTGTATTGAGGAAAAAAATGTTTCTGCCTTGGCAGCAACTTATGAAGTTCTTGAAACCTGATTACAAATGAAGTTAAGAAAGAGACAAAAGTTTTAGAAGCCAGTTTGGATTTTTTTCTTACACAAAGGTAATACTAGATGGTTGCTTCTTTGCTGATACTGATGTGTTTTAGGGACTTTCTCTAAGATACAAATTCTGTCTAATGGTGGGATGTAAAGCTTGCTTACTCTTCATTTGCCATTGGTTGTTCTTTTGTTGAAAACTTCACAAGATTTTTCTCTTCACCTAGGAATAGAATTGATTTTGCTTTTTGCTTTTTAGTGGAGCTTCTTTATCTTTGTTGAAATTTGTTTGCAAAGTATTTATTTAAATAAATGAGCTTAATTGGGCAGTGGTGATGAATGCTTTTAATCTCAGCATTCGAGAGGCAGAGGCCAGTGTATCTCTGAGTTTGAGGCCAAACCAAAACTAAGTAGATGAATGAATGAATGGATAGGCTAGAGAGACTGCCTAATAATAAAGAACATGTACTATTTTTACAGGACCCAAGTTCAATTCCCAGCACTCATGTTAGGCAGTTCACAATTGCCTGTCACTCCAGCCCTAAACACATACCCTGACCATGCACACAATGTAAAAATAAATTCTATATAAAAATGAAAAAGATCCTCTCTGTAATGGGACTCAAATAACTTAAAGACATTTCGTCCGTGTATTTCTTTACATCTAATACAGTGGTCAAGGGTGAGCAAGAGTCAAATGTTCTCAGAAAAAGTTCCCCCTGGGATCTGAGATAAGTGATATCTGGAAAAAAGCAAATAGAGAGCCAAAGAGTTATTATTAGGACTTAATGTTTAAATCCCTCTAAAAATAGTCATTTATTGGGTCAGTTTGCTGTGTCAGCTAATTATACTGTGTGACTTTTTTTTTTTTTTTTTTTTTGTGGCTGCAGCAGTGGTGATGCCTCCTCCCAACATGTTTTTCTTTTTATCTGCAATGTTAAGTTCAATATTACTTTGCATTTGAGAGTTATTGTTTATTGTATTAAAACATCGATACAAAACCAAAACTAAGTGAATAAGAAATAAGGCTTTACAGCTAGTCCCTAGTATATAGCATGTGCCAGGCCTGGGTTTGCTATGGAGATAAACTATAATGGGGGTGAATTGATTCTTGTGCTTACACAGAGAACATTTCAGCAAGACACATAGACTCAAAAAGCAGAAGTTATTAGAATAAGGCAAAATGGAGTCTAAACCTGGGACTGAAGAGATAGCTCAGTAGTTAAGAATACTTGCTACACTTGCAGAGGATTTGGGTTTTGTTCCCTGCACCCATATGGCAACTACAAGAACCTTTTGAATCCAGGTCTAGAGGATTCTGAGGCTAGTTGCATTGCTTTTTAGTCAGGAAGCAGATTGAAATGAATGTTAGTGCTCAGCTTGCTTTCTCTTTTAAAAAATCCAGGCTACATCTGTGCAGAGGTTCTAGGTTATCTCCATGAATGGTCCTTGTTTGGAGTGTCAGTCTCAGAAAGGACCCCTGTGCCCAGATTATTTTTTTCTCTCCTTTTGGCACTCCAGATCTTTCTATCTCTCCTTTCTTTCATAAGATTCCCTGCACTCTGCCAAAAGTTTGGGTATGAGTCTCAGCCTCTGCTTTGCAGGGTAGAGTCTTTCAGAGTCCCTCTGTGGTAGGCTCCTGTCGTGATCCCTGTTTTCTTCCTCTTCTGTGGCCTGCTCTTTGATCACCTCCCCCTGAGCCTTACCAGGCCACAGAAGAAGACAATGCAGCCAGTTCTGATGAGATCTGATAGGCTACGGTCAGAGGAAAGGGAAGGAGGACCTCACCTATAAGTGGACTTAGGGAGGGACATGGGAGGAGATGAAAGAGAGATGGTGGGATTGGGAGGGGACTAAGGAGGGGGCTACAGCTTATATATAAAATGAATAAATTGTAATTAATAAAACAATAAACAAATTTTAAAAATCCAGTCCAAGACCACAAGCCCATGGAATGGTGTCACCCACATTTAGGGCAGATCTTCCTACCTCAGTTAACCCAAGCTAGAAACTCCCTGATAGATATGCCTAGAGGTTTGTCTCTTAGGTGATTCAGGAGCCTGCTAAGTTTGTAGGGAAAAGCTATGGAATTACCCTAGTTATCCAGGTTAACCAATTACAAGACCTTACATACAAGGTAGCAGTATGAGGCTATGGGAAATCTAGGCTTACTGAATTCATTTGGATCACATAATGCTGGAAAAGAGCTGTAGGGATGAACAGTGTTGGTAGTGAAATGATGATGCACAACAGATTTTATATTAAAAAGGTTTATTAGATGGAGATGAAGAGAAAGAAGGAGAGAGAAAAACATGATAGGGGGAAGAGAGGGGCTGCCCCAACAGAGAAAAGGGAGAGAGCAGGAGAGAGGAAGAGAGTGCAAGGCAAGAAGGAAAGAAAGCAACAAAGTGGTGGGTTGATCCTTTTTTGGAGCAACTGAACTATGCCTGCCAGGTGCAAATTCCTGGTTGGAGACACATGATGACATCATAGGTTGCTAGGCAACCCAAAAGCAGGGTGCTTATTATTTAGTATTTTGTTAGTATTTAGGCATTGGTCCTAACAAATATTCTTCCCTTTTTCTGTAATTAAAAAATAAGGAGCTTGGGCTGTTTCTCATGTAAGGCAAGTTAAAGTATATCAATATAGGTTCATTGGAAGCAGCTCTTTGTTGCCATGCACGGGGGTAAGAGACAGAGAGGGAAAAGTAATAGCAACAAAATGTCCAGATTACATGGTCAAGAGGAGGAAGGGAAGCCCCTGCCCTGGAAAGTTCATGGAGAGGGTGGGGTTTGCCAGCCATGCCCAGAAGCACATAGGGACTGAAGAATGCTAGAGAACATGGAGCTGTTGGTCCTGGGCCTGAAGCACATCATTTCATACTTTTGTTGATAATAAGTGAATAACAGGCAGAGATTCTTTTCTGGCTATTTCCTGTTGACACTGGGGCCACTGTAGGGAGGTCAAAAGCCTGAAATGCTGGCCAAGTCCAGGAAGAACAGGCTGTTTTGATGCTATGTAGGGTCTGTGAGAACACTCATGGCTGGGAGGGAAAAGTGCAGGTCCAGTTTGATGAAGTCTGTGATCAGACTGGAACACCTGTAGTAGCTGTTTTGGTGCTGTCATGGATGCAGGAAACACCTGGGTCTGGCAGGATACTCAAACATATATATAGGCAGAAGACGAAGTTAAGTGGGTTATGGAGAAAATTCCTTAGGTGCACATTTAAAACTTTTGGGAGGGCAAACAAAGGTAGAAGGTTTGGATCAAAGAGACTTGAATATGGGAACCTCCATTTACTTGAGGGAGTCTCCATTTACCCAATCACTGGCAGTAATTTAAAAGATTTTATTTTGGATCTGTCATCTAAGGGAACTTGGTTGCAGAAGTGTATAAGCTTAGAGGCCCTTAAAGCTGGCGCTAGATGTAGAAATCTGAAATTCTCCAGAAGACATCCCAGAGAAGAATCTGGAGGAATGGACAAATGGACTATTCCCATTGGGCAGGTAGGAGTCAGTGACCTGTCAAGGCATCCCCAAATTAAGGTTTGACTCGGGAGATTAGTATGGTACAATCTGTTCCAACAGCTCGTCAGCACAAAGACCAAGGGCACAGTTGTCCATAGCAGACATGGTTTACCTAGCTAGGATTTCGTAGATGAGCAAAAGAGGGAGGAAGAGAAACCATGCCAGTAGAGGGAAAATTTTACCCAATGGAGAAGAAGGTCCTAAATGAAGGGTTTGGATGTAGGTTGGCGAGTGGTAGGAAGCACTTGTGCCAACCAGAAGTGAGGACTCAGCAGTTGGCTGGTGTTGGGTGTGGGAATGTAGCGACCAATTAGCCAGGAAAGGAGAGGAATCCTACCTTCTGAGCTAGGAAATAGGTGCAGTACTCATCTGGAACCTAATTGACCTGAGATGTGGATTCAGGTCAATGAAACTTACAATAATCCCTTCTAAATTTTACACAGGAGATAAAACTTTATACAGGTTAGCATCGCCATTGTAATCTGCCCTGAAATTTACATTGTAGAAAAGGCAGTAGACATATACCTTTTTGTTAACAGCATAAACATTCCTTAAGGTGAGCTCTGAAAAGACAGAAGCCTTCCGTGAAGAAGGGACAAAAGCTCACTTGATTTTAACTTTTAGTATGATTACACATTCTGGAACAGAGGCTTTTTTCTCTCTGTTCAGTCTAGAGACTGTATATACATAAGTGTGGCACAATGAGAAATAATTATGAAGTCTATACTTAAAAGACAAGCCAAAGGAGATTTAAAATCTTGAGGTTGGAACCATGATAGTGGGTGGTATAGTGGAATGTTTTTGTATTATAGTTAGATTAATAAATCAGAGCTCTATTGATAAAGGCCAAAGCCCTGGATAGTCAGTATAGCAGTAGCATAGCAACAGGAGGAAATATTAAGTATTTTTACCTAATTAGGATATCTTAAATCACCTTGAACCTTGCAACCTTTATAACTTGCATTTGCCAACCTTAAAAACACTTTCTTAGACCCTCAAGTAACATTTTTCTTAGGCCTTTGTATCTAGTTATTTACCATTAGACTACTGTAAGAATACTATGTTTATTTATTGTCCTTTAGCTAAAGAGATGGTAAAATGTTACATCTAAGGCCTGTGTTTTGAGTCTGGCAACAAAGCAGACTGTCAGTAACTACTTAAAGCCAGGTCTCTTGCATATGAAGAGAACTGAGAAGGCATCTGAAGTCTCCCAAAAGAAAAGTTGGCAATATGACTGTGGGATCCAAGTGTGGGATTAAAATAGACCTGCAGCATTATCTGGACTTGGCAAGACTGGTCAAGGTCACTGGATTTAAGAGCCATTTGTCCTCCACCAGGCCAAGGACCTCAAAGGCTAGAAGTGTCTGTGATTTTGTGCTGCACCTGGAAGGCAGTTACCAGCTGGCAAAAATTACATCCCACATGTGACAATTGACAGGTGTGCACAAACTATAGCCCAACTAAAATTTCACTGGAATTAAAATGAAAACATATTTACATAACATAACTGAGTTTACAAAAAACCCAAAACTCCCATTACATAAAGAAATACATTTAATTGCAGCTGGCTTACATGTCCAGAGGTTTAGTCCATTAGTGTCATGGCAGTAAGTGTGTAGCTACGCAGGTAGACATGGTGCTATAGAAGGAGCCAATAGTTCTACATCTGGATTCGTGGATCAGCAGGCAGCAGGAAAAGAGAAGGGGGACAGAGAGAGACAGAGAGAAAGAGAGAGGCACAGAGACAGAGAGAGAGAGAGAGAGAGAGAGAGAGAGAGAGAGAACATTGCTGGGGCTGGCTTGGGCTTCTGAAATGTCAAAGCATAACCCCAGTGACATACTTCAACAAGACCACATCTACTCCAACACCGCTGTATGTTTTAATCGTTCCAAATAATGTCACTCCTTATTAGCCTATGGGGGCCATTTTGTTCAAACTACCACAACTGGTGCCCCCCCCTTTTTTTTAACACAGGGGCATAGACCATGCTGGCTTTTCATTCTCTATGTAGCCAAGGATTACCTTGATTCTTAGCCTCCTGTTTCCATCACCTAGATATTTATTATCCAGTTTATGTGGTGCTGGAGAATCAAATCCAGGGCTTTGTAATTGTTAAGCAAGTAATCTACTAACCTAGCAGTGTATCCTTAGCTCAGAATTGATATCTTAGATTCTAGATGTCGGCTAGAAAATCATTTCTAGCAGCACTCAGAGGAGGTTGAGTAAGTATCATGCCAGCTAAGAGTATGTAAAAAAGTTCCTGTCAAAAAAAAAAAGCAGTGTCTTGTTTTTCTGAGTTTAGTTCTAATTCAAAAGCATAACTTGTTTTTCCCTTTTCCTCTTTCTATCTTTTCTTTGGATACTGACCAATATCCTAAGCATAACCATGTTTCCTCAGAACTTATCATTTTCTCATTTTCTTTATTTTTTTTTCTTTCTGAAGGCCTCTTCTCTCCTACCAGATCTCCATTACTGACCCTAGTTCAAAAATTCTTCAGCCCCATCTCTCTCCTCGCTGCTTCAAGCATTTAGGTGATTCTCCACCTGTGGGTCATGACCACCTTAGGGGGGTCGAAGGACACTTTCACATCTGTCACATATTGCATATAGTGCATATCAGATATTTATATTATAATTAATTACAGTAGCAAAATTACAGTTATGAAATAGCAATAAAATAATTTATGATTGTGAGTCACCACAGCATGATGAACTGTATTAAAGAGTCACAGCATCCAGAAAGTTGAGAACCAGTACTTTACACCTTGTCCAGTGATTTTTTTTTAAAGGGGGATTCTTGTCTCCATTTTTGTTCTCTTTCAGTATCCTTTGACCAACTTTTATCAGGAATTATGAGAAAGCTTTCCAATTTAACTCACAATACTCCTTTCTTCATGTAAACTAATTACGAAAGAACTCACCTTCATTTTTCAGGCAACTCCTGACAGCTTACTTTGTCTTTGACTCAGTTCACTATGAATACAGATATTTGTTGAAATACACACCTTAATTAGCCTTTTACTAAGCTCTTGTGGCTTCTGTTGAGGTCAGCCTGTATGTAGGGCCTTGCGATTGGTTGCCTGGGATGTCAGGGGAATGTGGCAGCCTTAAGTTATGACGTTGCTGCAGCTGTCAAGAGCAGACAATAGGCTGTCAGGCAGAGGAAAGGGAAGATAGATTTCCATAGAGGCTGTGGACTTGGCAAATGCCATCCATTGATAGGTCTATAGAAACAACATCTGTGGAAATAACTGAAAACAAAACAAAACAAAACAAAACAAAAACAGAAAGATATTATTTGGAATGTTAGCTAGCAGGAGTGAAGGAATGAGGATGCAAGTGTACTGGAGCCTTGTTGCAGACTGAGCCCACAGAAAGAAATTGTGTTGATAACTTTAAAGGAGCGTTGCTAGATTTCAGACGGGCAAAGTCAGACAAAGACAATCAAGGGGCACCAGAGCTTAAAAGAGAAAGCCTACAAAGAATGCAGTGAGTGAAAAGGGGTGGGGGGCGATTGTTTTCTCTCTACTAGAGACAGCATTTAGCAAATGAATGGGTAGTCAGATCCTTACCAGCTTGTTAAGTGTTCTGTTTTTCCAGGGTGACTTTCACTTGTTTGCTTTTCTACTAAGAACAAAGATGCATTCCAAAATCGAAGTGTAATGGATACATTCCACTCTTCGATTTGCTGGCAATTCTTGACTTCTGATTATGCTAAAGTGTGTTTTCCTCTGCAGAAAAAAAAAAAAAAAAAAAAAAAAGAAAAAGGCTTTTCTCTAGTAAATGAAAATCTCAAATAACCTTTCTTTGTCAGGAGTTTCGTGAAGTTAGTCATTATTTAAATGGAGAGTAGTAGAGATAGAGAAATCAGAACATCCTTTTACGATGTTCTTGTGAAATAAGTCTTGCAATGAGTAAATTAATGATAGTGTTACTTACAAATATGTAACATATTTTGTACAGAGATGACGAAAACTTACTATTATTTATTTTATAGGCACATGGAAAAGAAATGAAGAGGAAAAAACACAGTAACTTAATGACCTGGCTATAAGTTACAGAGTGAAAGCAAATACAAAATTTGAAACTCGGACCTTCCATTTCATCAGCATTTTTGAAAATACAAGTGAGTGTTTTTAGTCATCTTGCAAGTTGATCCATTGACTCGGAAACAGACAATGGTGAAGGCAGCAGTGTCATTTTGATTAAAAATAAGGTTGGGAGTTGTCTCACAAATGTAAGTAAATTCCTATTGTTTTCCTAATCTTGAATACAGGTGTGAACTGATACCATTAAGCATGAGAAGCAGGGTGTGTTGGTAGTGCTTGCCTACTGTACACAGAGCCCTTAATCTGATTCCAGGCACTATATAAACCAGATGTGATGGTTAATGCCTGTAATGGAGGTGGAGATGGAAGAATTAAAAGTTAAAGGGTATCCTCAGCTATATAATGCCTATAAGGACAAGCTGGGCTACCTGATGTTAGCATTTAATTAGCAGCCTGCTTCGGGGTTGCCTAGTAACCTATGATGTCACCATGTGTCATCTGGCAGGTGCAGTTCAGTTGCACAAGAGCTATAAATGAACCCCTGTCTCTTACCTCTCTTGTTGCACTCTTGTTCTCTTGCTCTTCCTCTCTCTTACTCTTACCCTTCTCTCGTCTGTGGAGAGGAAGTGGTGTCCCCCTCCACTCCCCCGTCATGTCTTTTTTGCACTCTTTCTCTCTCTATCTCCATACAATAAACCACTTCATATAACATCTCTTGTGAGCATCGTTTCACCCGAGACCTTATTTAAAAAAAAAAAAAAGAATAGGGGGCTAGAAAGATGGTTCAACAGTTAAGATCATTAACTACTCCTTAGAGGATCAAAGTTCAGTTACTGGCACCCACCTCTAGTGCCTCCCAGCTACCTGAATAACCAGATCGTAGTGATCCTACTCATCTGACCTCCACAAACGTGTACAGCACACACACATACATACACAAACACACACACTCATGAATTAGAAATAGTAAAACTAAATATTTTAAACATATGCATTTATTTATTTCATTTTATCTTATATGTGTGTGCCTGAGTATATGTATGTGTACCATGTGCTTGTAGGAGCCCCCTAGAGATTAGAAGAAGGCATCAGACCTCAAGGAACTGGAGTTACAGGCAGTTGGGAGTCACAAAATGGGTGCTAGGACCTGAACCTGGGTGTTCTGCTATAACAGTAAGTGCTCTTAACTGCTGAGCCAACTCTCTAGGTCATAAAAATAAATCTTTTTAAAAACTAAATAAGGAAGATGTCAACTCATTGAGTTTTAAAGATCTATTTTTAAAAATAACAATTTATGAACTAAACACCATCCATTTTGCAAAATAGCCAGGAACTCTGTGAACTGAGCAGAGTTTAGGTTTTGATGGCAGCAAAGGCTGAGGAATGCAGAAACAAGGAACAAAAACCACACTGGATACTTTGTTTCTGTTAGGTTATTTAAGGGCAAATTGTGCCAGGCTCCCAGCTACCTGCAACCCCAGATCCTAGTGATCCTTCTCATTTGACCTCAGTAAGCATGTGCAGCACACACATGAACATATTCAACACACAATACACACACACACACACACACACACACACACACACCACTAAAGTTGAAAAAAGAGGCTTTTTCTGGCCTTAGGCAGGAGCATGTTTATTCAGTGTCAGAGGGTATCTTTCTCACCCAGGTGTGTAGATGGCCAAAATGCCTGCAGAAGATGGGCTGTGGTGTCTTATAGGTGTGGAAATGACTTACATAGTCCGCAGGGGAAGCTGGGAAATATAGTCTTTCAGCAGAAAGATTTCATTCCTAACTCCGAGTGTATGTAAAAATAAATGTAGCGGGGGTGGGGGAGGTTATAGCTGTTTTCTGCTGAGAAAGGTGTTTGTCTAAGAGGATAGTGCTAGACCAAGTGAAGCAAGCAATCTTCTGGTCATATAGCAAGAGGAGTCTTGATCAGCTTGATGGATCAGGCAATTGCCATTTTTTCTTCCTGGAGAGACTTGGAAAATTATTGTTTGATGGCTGTAGGCAGATGATTTGGTTATGTAGTAAAGCAGAGATTTTTCTGGGAAGGATGAAGGACAGAAATGATCAGAAGCAGGAGAAATGGAATGGATCAGTGAGAGGAAGTGATTATGGAGTTGATTCAAGGTGACAGTGACTAGTCCCATTGTCAGAACTGTTTCACCAAAATGAACTAGCAGAAGCCTCAGGGAGCTGCAGAACATCAAAGGAAAGGAAGAGGAGAAAACAGAGGACTGATGTAAAGAATTGTATCTGGTCCAGGGTAAAAGGGGTAAAGGTCACTTTTACCCATTTTCTCCACTGAATTTAAAGGGCCTTTTTAAAAAATAGATGTATTGGGAACAATTGTCTAGCTATATTTTAGGTAATTGGACTGAAGAATTCGATACTATGATGGAGCAGCTGAGAGTGGCCATTGTTACGGCAAATTCTACCAGAGTGGACGCAGGACTAGCCACAGGATTATCATCATGTATTGCTGCAGCCATGAATCATCTGAAGGAATGGGCGGGCATGGGAGCGTTAGCAGGCCTTCTGGTGTTGGTCTCCTTGGTTTGCCTATGGTATATATGCAAGATTAGAGTCTCACAACAGTGTGATGCAGCCATGATCATTCAGGCCTTTACAACCATTGAAGCAGGACAGTCTCCCCAAGCATGGCTGGCTACCATAAAAAGCTGAAATGTTACGCTCAGGATGCGAGGCTAAGCACTACACTCAGGGTCAGCCGCTTTGGACCCAGAGAAGAGCATGTCTGATTGCATGCGGGTTGATGCCCCAGGTCCCGCCTCTGAGAAAAAGGTATCGGACGGGTCTGTTGCTCTTTGGGTGGATGACACCTAAACGAACATTGGTACAAAGTCCCAATTTATTTCTAATATCAGAGATCAGACCTCTACTCTTGCCTGATGCGTCTAAAACAAAAAGGGGGAACTGTAGAGAGCTGCGTAATGCTGTGCCTTAAAGATGGAGCTGGTTTCCGCCTTCCACCTTCCCGATGGTGAGTGCTCTCTGTCACAAACAACTCCATATTTGGCTAAGACTGAGGATCTGGCTTGCTTCCTTGTATGTGGACCTATCTGCATTGCCCACGTGGCACGCTGGGGTTGGCTACCCAGAGGCTATTTTAAGCTGTGGGCTGGCTTTCCCCAGGGTCAGAAGATTGTTCAAGGTTCCTGAATAAACTGCATTGAGAAGAACAACAACAACAAAAAAAAAATCAGAAAGAAGAAGAGGAGGACCTCCCCTATCAGTGGAATTGGGGAGAGTCATGCTTTCAGAAAGGTGGGAGGGTGGGACCAGGAAGGGAGGAGGGAGGAGCTTATGGGGGGATACAAAAGGAATAAAGTGTAATTAATAAAAGTTAAATAAAAAATTAAAAAAAAATAGATGTATTGGGAATAAATGGAGCTGTTGTAGGGTGAGAGCTATTGAGAGAGCTTGTATGCAACTTTTTTTTTGCATATAAGGTAAAGTTCAGTAAGTTAAACATTTAAAAGACAGGGTAAGAAGAGAAGTATGAATATAATAAAGAAAGAATGATCAATGGAAGAACCCAGAATGAGATGAAACCCAGAAGGAATTTTTGTCTTGTCCCTGTGTTTTTAAGCCCATTTCAAACCAGCTAGGATTTGTTGGTGGTGTGGAAGCATCATTGATTGAGAAGGGCACAAATCCCATCCTTAGCAGCAGACACATCTAGTCCTTTTAACAATCAAGGAGTCGAGCTAGTCCTGTAAGATGTAAGCTGATCTGAGCTGGTGAGACAGAGAGGTTAATTGATGTAAAGAAAATGGTTTCAGTCTGTTTTAGTTCGGAGTCCCCAAAATAATATCTAGAGTGGCAAGAAGAGTTGGATGGCCCATTAGTCAACTATCAGAGGTCACCTGAACTGCTCTTAGGGGAACTATTACCTTCATGACTGACAAGGGCAATGAGATGAACAGCAGTTAGAGCACCAAGAGATCATGATAAAACTTAAGAGTTGGCGAAGATCCAGAACATAAGTCAGGAGCTACTAACTGTACAGTTTTGTGGGGAACATTAAGAGACAAAATTATATGAGGAAAACATTTACATCAAGATGAGGTAGCTTTAATTAGCTATTTGTTTACATCAGACTCCTGCATAAGGAACATGCACCTGGATGCTTTGTAAGAGAAGTCAGTTAAATTTTAACATCTAAAGAACGAATTTGAACAGAAAACTTCTAAGTGATATTCCTTGTTTCTACCTATGATGAACTTGGTATATTTGTTTCAAATGTTAACAATACCAGCTATTATTAAACGAACAAAAACTGAGTATCTCATGCAAAATACAAACTTTGGTTAGAAATAATTTGATAAGGTGATTTTTTTTCAAAATTGGAACCCCATTTTTATATAGCTGATTTTGATTATTATTTTATATTAGATGAACTTTAAGTTTACTTTAAATTTGTTTCAACTTACTTGTTTCAGGCTTAATTTGGGCAACATATGCAGAATATTGTATGATGGGAGATAACAGAAGACCCTGTAATGGGAGACAAAATTGGTCTCTCCCTCCAAGCTTGTCTCTATAAATAAATTACATTTGTACTTAGCACGGCTGACCTTTAATCTGTATATCTTAATTATCTTTAACAGCTGACAATTAGTAAGAAACTTTTTATGAGATGATGATTTTGTAGTTTTGTCCCTGTTAAGTTTGACTCTTAAAATCATAACTCTTAAATTAAAGATACTTTAGTATTAAAATAAACTTTAAACCATAAATATAGGCCAAAGAGTGACTGGCTTTTTATTTTTTGGTGTACTTTTACAAAAATGCCACTTTCTATATGACTCACTTTGTCCAAAAATCTAAATCTGAAAAATAGCAAAAAATATTATCGTTTTTTAAAATTCTTTATTAATTACACTTTATTCACTTTGTACCCCCCCTGTGGTTCCCTCCCTCCTCCCCTCCCAATCCCTCGCTTCCTCCTCCCTCTGCACGAATGCTCCTGCCCAAGTCCACTGATAGGGTAGGTCTTCTTTTCCTTCCTTCTGATCCTAGTCAATTAGGTCTCATCAGGAGTGGCTGCATTGTCTTCTTCTGTGGCCTGGTAATGCTGCTCCCCCCTCAGGGGGAGGTAATTAAAGAGCAGGCCAATCAGTTCATTGCAGAGACAGTCCCTGTTCCTATTACAGTGGAACCCACTTGGATACTGAACTGCCATGGGCTACATCTGTGCAGGGGTCTTAGGTTATCTCCATGCATGGTCCTTGGTTGGAGTATCAGTCTCAAGAAGGACCCCTCTGCTCAGATTTTTTGGTTCTGTTGCTCTCCTTGTGGAGTTCCTGTCCTCTCCAGATCTTACTATTTCCCACTTCTTTCATAAGATTCCCTGCACTCTGCCCAAAGATTGCCCATAAGTCTCAGCATCTGAATTGATAGTCTGCAGGGCAGAGCCTTTCAGAGGTCCTCTGTGTCAGGCTCCTGACTTGTTCCCTCTTTTCTTCTTCTGATGTTCATCCTCTTTGCCTTTCTAGATAGGAATTGAGCATTTTAACAAGAGTACTCCCTCTTGATTAGTTTCTTTAGGTGTACATATTTTAGTAGGTTTATCCTATATTATATGTCTATATTAGTGTGTATATACTGTGTGCATCTTTCTGCTTCTGGGATAGCTCACTCAGGATGATCTTTTCCAGATCCCACCATTTACCTGCAAATTTCATGATTTCCCTGTTTTTTTTTTAATTTATTTTTTATTGCTGAGTAATATTCCATTGTGTAGATGTACCACAATTTGTGCATCCATTCCTCCACTGAGGGGCATCTGCACTGTTTCCAGCTTCTGGCTATTACAAATAAGGCTGCTACAAACATGGCTGAGAAAATTTCCTTATTGTGTGCTTGAGCCTCTTTTGGCTATATGCCTAGGAGTGGTACAGCTGGATCTTGAGGAAGCAATATTCCTAGTTGTCTGAGAAAGCGCCAGATTGCTTTCCAGAATGGTTGTACAAGTTTACATTTCCACCAGCAATGGAAGAGGGTTCCCCTTTCTCCACAACCTCTCCATCATATGCTGTGTCTTGAGTTTTTGATCTTAGCCATTCTGATGAGTGTAAGGTGAAATCTTAGGTTAATTTTATTTGCATTTCCCTGATGGCTAATGAAGTTGAACATTTCTTTAAGGGTTTCTCTGCCATTCGATATTCCTCTATTGAGAATTCTCTGTTTAGCTCTGTACTCCATTTTTTAAATGGATTACTTGATTTTTTGCTATTTAACTTCTTTAGTTCTTTATATATACTGGATATTAGTCCTCTGTCAGATATAGGGTTGGTGAAGATCCTTTCCCAATCTGTAGGCTGTCGTTTTGTTCTGACAACAGTGTCCTTTGCTTTATATAAGCTTTTCAGTTTCATGGGGTCTCATTTATTGATTGTTGCTCTTAGAGCCTGTGCTGTTGGTGTTCTGTTCAGGAAGTTGTCTCCTGTGCCAATGAATTCATGGCTCTTCACCACTTTTTCTTCTAAGCAGTTTAGTGTGTCTGGTTTTATGTTGAGGTCTTTGATACACTTGGACTTTAGTTTTGTGCAGGGTGATAAGTAGGGATCTATTTGCATTTTTCTACGTGTAGACATCCAGTTAGTCCAGCACCATTTGCTGAAGATGCTATCTTTTTTTCCATTGAATGGATTTGGCATCTTTGTCAAAAATCAGGTGTCCATAATTGTGTGGATTTATGTCAGGGTCTTCTATTCGATTCCATTGATCCACCATTCTGTTTCTGTGCCAGCACCATGCAGTTTTTAGTATTGTTGCTCTGTAGTACAGCTTGAGATCAGGGATGGAGATATCTCCAAAAGACCTTGAGACGTTTTATAGAGGATTGTTTTGTCAATTCTGGGTTTATTTTGATTCCATGTGAAGTAGAGAATTTTTCTTTCAAGGTCTGTAAAGAATTGTGTTGGTATTTTGATGGGAATTGCATTGAATCTGTAGATTGCTTTTGGTAAGATGGTCATTTTTACTGTGTTAATCCTGCCAATCTATGAACATGGGAGATTTTTCCATTTTCTGATATCTTCTTCTAATTCTTTCTTCAGAGACTGGAATTTTTTTTCATACAAGTCTTTGATTTTCTTGTTTAGGGCCACACTAAGGTACTTTATGTCCTTTGTGGCTTTTTTTGTTTTTTATGATCTGGTTTTAAAGAAACCATCTTGGAAGCCTAGTCTTGTCTCCTTAATCTCAGAAAAGAAATACAATGATAAATAGAGGGATACCATGTGATCACCTTAAGCAAGATCATGGTAAAGTCATGTGGCATACTTCCATCTTGATGAGGTCAACAGACAAGATGTTGGCAAGACTTATGTACTGCAAGGTGAACCTATCAAGCACGCACCTTTTTGCTAATCAAGAGTTGAATTCGAGTTATACACAAGCATGCTTTAGAAAATTAAGATTACCTATAAATAGACTGTTTTTTTTTTACTGTCAACCTTCTCTGTTACAAGTTTAATCTAACTTCTTGTTATGAATTTTACAGATCTATTAAATCACACTCAATGAACTTACAAATCTTAAAATACAGAAAGTTAAAGCTGAATAAAAGCTTTAAAGATCGTAAACAAAAATCAAGGAAAAGAGGGGAGAATTTAGAGAGCTAAACACCTTGTTATTTGTAACCTTTCTGGGAAATACTTTACTTTTTAGTTATTCTCAAGCTCAAAGTATCTTTTCTTGGGCTGTTCTGTTTATCTCTCTCCCTATCAAAGAGTCAGGTGGTCAATCTGACCCAGGAATGATATTGGTGGAAACTTTTAAACAAATATACTTGGGTCCAAAGCAGGTGGTCTAAATTCTAACTCCAGAGCCAAACTTCTCAGTAGAGTAAAATACTATGAATCAATTATTTTCAATATTATCTATACCCACAAGACATTTGAGTCTTTGTAAAACTAAACCTGGTGGGGCAAGATGGCGGCGCCGGGAGGACTCTCATTCTGAACAGCAGCACAGCAGGACAGGCACAGTGACCAGCAAGCAGAACTCACGGCCATAAAACACAAGTGATTGTGTTTCTCAGGTGAGAGGATACCCCACGGTGGGGGATTCAATCAGCTTTAACTCACCGGGCTAAACTGCGGAAGAGACCCTGGTTCCTCCAGGTGCTTGGTCGCCAGCCCAGAGCTACACACCAGCGTGATCTGGTCACTGTCCCAAACTGAACTGTGGGCCTACAACATCACAGACTGGATTTTCCAGTCGAGAGATAACCCTACGGAGAAGGAAACAATTGGGACCGACCTTAGGTCACCCAGACATCCCCTGGAAAAGACTCGGGTTCTGAGGGTGCTCCAGGAGCCAGCCTGGAGCCAGAGCTGGGGTCCCAGGCGCCGGCACAGAGCCCGGCCTGCCTGCGCACCTGATTCACCGCCTGAGATAGAACTGTGGGTACCAGGGCACCAGAGACTCAGTTTCACCGTTGGGTGCAAACTCACAGGGAGGGAAACGGCTGGTCTGATCTCAGAGCACTCAGCTGATACCACCACCCAGGAAAGTTCTTGGGAAAATTACCCTGTTTAGGGAGATGCCCAGGATCGCAACGGCCAGAAAGGCGGGGCCATGGGCGGGCCTCTGTGCCTGTGGGTTCTACTGGCCGCCACCTCAGACAGAACGGTGGTCCCCAAAGCAAAAACTGGGTGTCCCTGGCAGGAGGAAACCCCTAGCGGGGAGGATCATCAGGTCTAACGCTCAGGACACCCAGCACCAAAAGACTTTTTGGATTCACGCAGACTCTAGGCTCTAGCTTTCTAATGCAGGCATGCGCCATTATTGAGTAACACTAGGGCACTGGGGCACACAGCTGCATCCTCAGACCTACAAAAGCCAGAGAGCCATTACAGCAGCCCTCAGATACTGTGCCAAGGATCAACCAGTTACCCCTAGCTAGATTGACAAAACTGTGGGAATCCCTGGTCCTTCAAGAGGGATGCACCCACAGCATCTGGACCAGAGCAGTGCCTGCAGCCGACATCCCAGACAGGGACACACAGCTTCTGGTCCAGACTGAGGCACCCAGCCTCCAGACCAGAGCAGCTCCTCCAGGCGCCAACTCAACCTAGGTGCACATTCTCTGGGCCCAAAGCGGAGCACTCAGTCTCTGGCCCAGAGACTTGCTGGGTGCTCCTCTCACTTTCCCGGACAGAACTGTGTGCCCCAGGATAACAGACTGAGTTTCCCTGTTGGGAGAAAAACCCCACAGCTAGGGAATCAGCAAGTTCTTCAAGAGGACTGTACCTGGAAAACTGTAACAACAGCAGCAGTTCACTAAATTTATAACGAGAAACCCAGCAGTGGGGCAGCTGTCTTGAGAACTTCTATGGGTAAGAGGAGAGCCCCCCGTGCCTAACAAAGACCACAGCTACTACTCAGGGCTATACACCTGAGGTGAGCAGTGGCAATTCCTGAGAAACACTGGCCATACAGTGACCATAACCAAAAAGCAGAGGAGGACTCCTTTAGGAAAAATCATCTTCTGGCCAAGGGGATTCTCCCTACCTCAGGACTCCAGGAAGCACAGAAACTAACAGCCAACACCTAAAACAGCTCAATGGGTAGAGGTCAGCGTAAAAGCTCAACCAACAAAAGACAGAGCAATATGGCATCTCCAGAACCCAGCCATCCAGGGGCAACATCCCTGGACAACGCAGCATAATAGAAAATCAAGAAGATGACCTTACATCTATGCTGATGAAGAGGATAATAGAGGGAACAAATAAAACACGTAAAGATTTAGAGGCTATCCGTAAAGAAATGGAGTAAAACTAAACCCAGTGATCTACATATCTATATTCAGTTTGTGTATGTGTCTACAGATGGTAGCAGACAGCCTGAAATGCTTTTAGTACTTAACTGTTAAAAGATACAAGCAGAATTTTTCAGGCTTTGGGAAGCAGAAGCACAGGTAGAGGAAAAGCACATGGTAAAAGAGTTCTTTTATCTTAAGAACAGACACAAGTTTGGAGGCCCAGCACAAACAGGTAGGCATTCTGGCTTTGAGCATGTTTGTAAACCAGAGGGTTGAGAAAAATTTAAGTTAGTTGAGAGTATTATAGGTGATATGGCTTCATCCTATGATGTTATTTTGTCATAAGGAGTTATTTAAATCTGTCTAGATATTAAAAAAATCTGAATTTGGGCCAGCAGTAGCCATTTCATTTATGAAGCTCCACTGAATCCCAGACCTAATGTCACAGGGCTAGTGGAAGGTTCTCAGAGTTTTGGGCTATGGGCCAGTAGAGAATTCCAGGAATTCTTGGCCAACCTTAGCCATTCTAAAGATACTGAAATCTTTGGCTAAGCAAGTCTCTACAGAAATTTGGAGTGGATGTGGGACAAAGGAAAAAAAAGGGAGATCAATATTCAATTGCTTAGAGTGTCCTCTTGAAATTACTGTATGTAAAGGGACATCCACAGCTGTTTTAATTCCAGGATTAAACTACCACAAGGCCAGTGGTATGTTCACAGAGCCTTTAGCTGAGACAGTGTTTTTTTGCAACCAGTAGATGGTTTCCACTGCCTTTGACCTAGTAGGTCTTACAGAAAAACATCCCAGGGAGCTCCTAGGCTTAACTAGGGTACCTCTGAGTTAGGTCGACCAGATGATCTTGTCCCTGAATTTTGTTACATGTATGTTCTGGTCAAATGCAGTATGATCTTCCATCTAGGTCAGACTGTTTCCTGAGACAATAAGGTGAGAGACAAAGGGTGGAGACAGAGAGTAAAAATAAAAGTCTCCCCTAGAAAACAGGTGGTCCTTCTGGGCCCTTTGGTCCTAGATTAAAGGCTTGGAGCTTCCCTTTTCAAGGGATGGAGTTTCAGATCCTTTCCTGTTTGTATTTCTGTGTGTGTGTGTGCATGCGCGTGCCATTATATTAGATTATTTAAGTTCAGTTGTAGAGAGACAGAAGAAGAAAAAAAAGAGGCCTGTTCAGGCCTTAGTCAGGAGCACATTTATTTAATGTGAGTATTTCTGTATATGTGTGTGTGTGTGTGTGTATGTGTATGTATGTATGTATGTATGTATGCCATTATATTAGATTATTTAAATTCAGTTGTAGAGAGACAGAAGGAAAAAAAAAGAGGCCTGGTTAGGCCTTAGTCAGGAGCATGTTTATTTAATGTGAGTGGGTATCTTTCTCACGCAAGTGTACAGATGGCCAAAATGTCTACAGGAGAAGATGGGATGTAGCCCCTTTAAGGGTGGAAATGATATCTTCAGTCTGCTAGGAAAGCTAGGAAGTATAGTCTTTCAGCAGGGAACTATCAGTTTCTTTTTGAAGAAATATCTCAGGTAGTCGCTGGTCTCAAACTTGCTATACAGCTGAGGATGACTTTGAATTTATTTTTTTCAAAGATTAACTAATTAGGTATTGAGGATGTAGCTAAGTGGATAGAGTATTTGCTTAGTATAAACAAAGCCCTGGGTACCATCACCAACACTAGATATAATGTGGTGGTACATACCTGTTGTTTAATCATAGTAATAGTTTTTAAAAATTAAAAGCAATGCTAAATGAGAAGCAGAGCATGGTAATTTGAGCCGTAATCCACCTAGAAGGTATGGTTAGTCAGATCAGGAGTTCAAAGGCATTCTCAGCTACATAGTCCAAAGCAGGCCTGGTGCACATAAAACCTGTTTCAAAATAATATGTATTTATTGTCTATTTGTACCTTGTTGGGGGTGCTAATGTTTGTAGGGAAATAGGGTTTTCTTTTACTGGTTCTTAGTCTCATTAATAAAAGAACCTGGAAGCTAAATACAAAGGAATTCGCTGGACAATTTTATTAGAGTTTAAGAAAAAAATCAACAAAGAGTGTAAGCTATAAATCTCAGTTGCTCACAATAGGGTGACAGATCTTCCTTCTCCTTAGCATGTTATTGGGTGAATCAGATTTCCCCAGGGTGTATCTGGTGTGTGTGTGGGGGGGCACTCCCAGCAAGGTGATTGGCAAATCTAGCTGGATTAACTCAAAAGAGACAATGATATGTAATGTTTTGGATAATTTACCTTTCCAGTGTTACCAGGAAAATGTGAGGGAGGGGGATCCTCTCAATGACCTCCAATGCTACCTAATATGACATCCTATGCCACAGTCTGAGGATAACTTTCCAGAGTTGTTTTTTGCATTTCACCTTGCTGGGAGAGAGATTCTCTTGTTCCTTCTGCTGCCCAACATATTCCAGGTGTATAAACAGATGACACGACCACTCCATGGTATGATTAAGGGGAAGGTTTTTATAGGAGATATCAGAGAAAGAATAGCCAGAAGCATCTGGAAGAGTTCAGAGCAGGGAGAGAATGTAGTAGACTTAGCATGTTCAGTAGACTAGATCTGGCCAGGAGAGAAGCAGGAACAGAGGAGAGACACAGAGACAGAGACAGAGAGACAGAGACTGAAACATAGAGGGACAGCACAAGAAGACAGAAGGACAGAAGGACAAAGAGGAGGGAGCAGGGGAAGGGCGAGAGAGAGACAAAGAGACTGAGGGGAGACTGAGAGAGCAAAGTTAAAATAGCAGTGTTCTAAGGAAAATGAGTAGCTTGGGAGTAGGGAATCCTGTGAGCTAGAGAAGTGTAGAGTAGGGGAGAAGATGAGAAGACCTAGCATGTTATCATGGTCTTTGGAACATGTAACAGGTACTTTGTAATACTGAAGGAGCCTGAAGTCCAGCATGTGCCTTTTTACGCTAATAGACACAACAGATGGCCGTTTCTCCGTTTTTTTTTTTTTTTTGAATTTGGAGAAATGGGGTTTCCTTTGGATTTGACAACAGACTAAGGATAATCTCAAAGATGGGAGGAGAAAGACCACTGACTCAAATCATCATGGGCAAGTTAATGAAAGCAAGCTTTTTAATTTATGTACATGGGCTGCTTTCCCCTAGGGCGAAGTTTCAGAGGTCAGTATTGGATGTGAAGAAGATAAGGCTTTTATAGCTCATGGGTTTTCCAAATTGGGGATTTGGCCAACAAAATAGATGGGGTTACAGGAGCAAAATAAACAAGTAATCCCTAAGAACCTCTTGAGACATAGACATGGTTGCAAGGTGGGCATACAAAAGGTAGTCATAGTTATAACAAGGTATTCATAGGTAGTCATGCAATGAACATAGAATGCTTATAAAAAACTTTTGAAACAGTAACGTGATTGCCGTTCCTGGAACAGGCAGTACAAAACCATTTGTAATTATAAAGTTCCAGGTAGGACATAGCCCAATCCTTCAGAAACAGAAAATTCATGAACAGAAATGAACATATTTTACTCTTACTATAAAGATGGCTTCTAAACCTAAAATGGAGGCAGGCTAGTTCTTCAATAGCTCATCCACAAGCTTCTGGCTGATTCTTCTATCTCTGCCTCACATCTTAGCTTATAAGAAATGGGATTACAGATGTAAGCCATCATATCTGGGTCTTTATGTGAGTTCTGGGGATTGAATTCAGGTCATCAGACTTCTATGGTAAGTCCATTATCCATTGAGCCCTCTCCCCTTCACCCAGCCTTGAACCTCCTCCTGCCTCCATCTCCCAAGTACTGCAATTACAGGTATATATTGCCCCAACTTCTTTCACAGATTTATTATAGAACCCAGGGCTTCCTGTATGCTAGACAAGCAACAAATGAACTACATCTCTAGCACCAATTAGTTTTTTAAAAGCTAATTAACCTCTTGCTAGCATAATGTGAGTTGGCTGTTTTCTCTCTTTTCCCTTCTTAGAATGCCAGAAATTCCCAGGTTTTAATTTACAGATGTAGAACTTTAATGTATGTGATTACATTTGAAGTTGGTCTCTTGAGGCCTCTTGTGGTAGCTCAGTTCAAACCAATGGATTCCCATGTATTTTATTTAATAGACTTCAGGAGAGAAAAAAATGATACCAGTGCGTTTAGATGGTAGTAACTAGAAGAAGCAGGATTCCTTTATGTAGAGTCCTAGAAATCCTAGACCACAGGGGATCCAGGATAGATAAATTTCTTGAACAATTGTAGGGACCTTCAGATATTTGTCTAGACCTCATCTCCGTTAAAAAAAAAAATAGCACAGTGAGTTATAGGTATAGGTCAGTTCTCAAGTGTTTTTTGAGTACTCACAAAGCAATGGTTTCTTGTGTTGTTAGTGTTGTAAATAAACAAAAAAAAAAGAAAAAAATGATGAAAACAGGATGTCCTTGTATGTCTGCTAATGTCTATCTATATATCTTTAAAAATTATGTGTCTCTGCTACTGGGTTACTATATTACAGGATCTGAAACAGCATTGCTTTTTGAACAGACAAGGGTTAGGAAAGAGGTTTTGAAATATTCCAAGAAATTTCAGGCTTCCTAAAATTGAACAAAGTGAAGAAATGAACGTTACATTATTTTTTGTAATATTACTAAGAGGCAGCTTAATGATTTATTTTCATGGCCTTGATATTTAGTTTTTAAAAAATTTTTTAAATTCATCATTTAATTTCCCTATTGCAGTCCCCTTCCTCATCTCCTCATGGTCCCACCCTCCCTCCCTCTTCCCCCATGCCCCTCCCATAGTCCACTGAAAAGGGGAGTCCTCCTCCCCTACTATCTGACCCTAGTCTATCAAGTGGCACCAGAACTGCCTGTATCCTCTTCCACTGTAAGATGGCAAGGTCCTTGCTAGGGGGAAGTGATCAAAGAGCAGCCAAACAAGTTCATGTCAGAGGCAGCCTCTGCTCCCCTTACTAAGATACCCACATGGAGACTGAGCTGTCTATGGAGTATATCTGAGTAGGTGGTCTAGGTCCTCTCAGTGCATGGTCCTTGATTGATACGTCAGTCTCTGCAGGACACCCTAGGTCCAGATTTGTTGGCTTTTTTGGTCTCCTTGTGGAGCTCCTGTCCCCTCAGGGTCCTTATATCTCCTATTCTTCCATAAGACTCCCTGAGCTCTGCCAGTCTGCCAGTCTCTGCATCTGCTTAGATCCCTGCTGGGTGGAGTCTTTCAGAGGACATTTGTGGTAGGTTCCCATCCTGTACCCTTTCTTCAGCTGCTTCCAGTGTCTATTCTATTTGCCATTCTGAGTGAGAATTAAGCATCTTCCCCAAGGTCCTCCTTGTTGTTTAGCTTCTTTGGGTCTGCAGATTTTTCTATGCTTATCCTACATTTTATGTCTGCTTATAAGTGAGGGTCTTTCTTATTCTGGGTTACCTACCTCAGGATTATCTCTTCTAGTTCTACCCATTTGCCTACAAATTTCATGTACTTGGCTGGAGTATTAGTTTCAGAAAAGAACCCTGTGCCCAGACTTTTAGGATCTGTCCCTGTACTTGTGGCGCTCCCGTCCTCTCCAGGTCTTACTATCTTTTTTTTTTTTTTTAGCTTTTTTTTTCTTACTAGTTACATTTTGTTAACTCTGTATCCCAGCTGTATCCCGTTCTCTCATTCCCTCCCCAATCCCACCCTCCCTCCCTCTTCTCCTCCCTGCCCCTTAAGTCCACTGATAGGGAAGGACCTCCTCCTCTTTCATATGACTCTGTTTTGTCAGGTATCTTCAGGACTGGCTGCAAAGTCCTCCTCTGTGGCCTAACAGTACTGTTCCTCCCTTGGGAGGTGGGGAGGTCAAAGAGCCTGCCATGGAGTTCCTGTTAGAGATAGTCCTTGTTCCCCTTACTATGGGAAACCAATTGGTTACTGAGCTAACACGGACCACATCCTAGCAGAGGTTCTAGGTTATATCCACTCACAGTCTTTGTTTGAGTGTCAGTCTCAGAAAAGACCCTGTGCCCAGATACATTTGGTCCTTGTGGAGCTCCTGTCCTTTCCACATCATACTAACTCCCCTTCTTTCATATGATTCCCTGTACTCTGCTGAAGGTTTGGTTATGAGTCTTAGTATCTACTTTGAAACTCTGCTAGGTAGAGTCTTTCAGATGTCTTCTGCGGTAGATTCCTGTCATACGTTCAGTGCACATCCCATTTGTCATTCTAAATGAGGACTGATCATCTTGCCCCATGTCTGCTTTCTTGATTATCTTCTTTAGGTGTATAGATTTCATTATGTTTATCATATATTGTAGGTCTATATAAGCAAGTATACACCGTGTTTGTCTTTCTCCTTCTGGGATACTTCGCTCAGAATGATCTTTTCTAGATCCCACCATTTGCCTGCAAATTTCATGATTTCCTCTTTTTTGATTGCTGAGTAGTATTCCATTGTGTAAAAATACCACAATTTCTATATCTATTCCTCCGTTGATGGACATCTCGGTAGTTTCCAGGTTCTGGCTATTACAAATAAAGCTGCTACAAACATGGTTGATCAAATGTCCTTGTTGTGTACTTGAGCAAATTTTGGGTATATATCTAGCAGTGGTATAGCTGGGTCTTGAGGAAGCACTACTAATTGTCTGAGAAAGCACCAGACTGACTTCCAGAGTGGTTGTACCAGTTTACATTACCACCAGAAATGGAGGAGGGTTCCTCTTTCTCCACAACCTCTCCAGCATGTGTTGTCACTTGAGTTTTTCATCTTGGCCATTCTGATGTTGCCCACTTCTTTCATAAGATTCCCTGTACTCTGCCCAAAGTTGGCCATAAGTCTCAGCATCTGCCTCGATACCCTGCAGGGTAGAGCCTTTCAGAGGCCCTCTGTGCTAGGCTCCTGTGCTGTTCCCTGTTTTCTCCCTCCTCCGATGTCCATCCTTTTTACCTTTCTGAATGGGGATTGAGCATCTTAGCCAGAGTCCTCCTTCCTGATTAGCTTCCTTAGGTGTACAGATTTTAGTATGTTTGTCCTATATTATATGTCTAGTATCCAATTATGAATGAGTATATACCCAGTGTGTCTTTCTGCTTCTGGGATAGCTCACTCAGGATGATCTTATCCAGTTCCCACCATTTACTGCAAATTTCATGATTTTCTTTCTTTTTTTTTTATTGCTGAGTAATATTCCATTGTGTAGATGTACCACAATTTCTGTATCCATTCCTCAATGAGGGGCATCTGGGCTGTTTCTAGCTTCTGGCTATTACAAATAAAGCTGCTACAAACATGGTTGAGCAAATGTCCTTGTTGTGTACTTGAGCATCTTTTGGATACATGCCTAGGAGTGGTATAGCTGGATCTTGAGGAAGCACTATTTCTAATTGTCTGAGAAAGCTCCAGATTGATTTCCAAAGTGGTTGTATAAGTTTACATTCCCACCAGCAGTGGAGGAGAGTTCCCTTTTCTTCTCTCCAGCATGTGTTGTCACTTGAGATTTTGATCTTAGCCATTTCTTTAAGCGTTTCTCTGCCATTCGATATTCCTCTATTAAGAATTCTCTGTTAAGCTCTGTACCCCATTTTTTAATTGGATTACTTTATATTTTGCTGTTTAACTTCTTGAGTTTTTTTATATATACTTGATATTAGCCCTCTGTCAGATACAGGGTTGGTGAAGATTCTTTCCGAATCCGTAGGCAGTCGTTTTGTTTTGATGACAGTGTCCTTTGCTTTACAGAAGCTTTTCTGTTTCATGAGGTCCCATTTATTGATTGTTGCTCTTAGAGCCTGTGCTGTTGGTGTTCTGTTCAGGAAGTTGTATCCTGTGCCACTGAGTTCAAGGCTCTTTCCCACTTTTTATTCTAAGAGATTTAGTGTGTCTGGTTTCATATGGAGGTCTTTGATCCACTTGGACTTCAGTTTTGTGCAGGATGATAAGTATGGGTCTATTTTCATTTTTCTACATGTAGACATCCAGTTAGACCAGCCCCATTTTGTTGAAGATGCTATCTTTTTTCCATTGAATGGTTTTGGCATCTTTGTCAAAGATCAGGTGTCCATAACTGTGTGGGTTTATTTCAGAGTCTTCTATTCGATTCCATTGATCCACCATTATGTTTCTGTGCCAGTAACATACAGTTTTTAATACTGTTGCTCTATAGTACAGCTTGAGGTCAAGTATGGAGGTACTTCCAGAAGATCTTTTATTGTAGAAGATTGTTTTAGCAATTCTAAGTTTCTTGTTATTCCATATGAAGTCGAGAATTTTTCTTTCAAGGTCTCTGTAAAGAATTGTGTTGATAATTTGATGGGAATTGCATTGAATCTGTAGATTGCTTTTGGTAACATGGAAATTTTTACTATGTTAATCCTGCCAAGCCATGAGTATGGGAGATCTTTCTAACTTCTGATATCTTCTTCTAATTCTTTCTTCAGAGACTGGAAATTTTTTTCATACAAGTCTTTGACTTGCTTGGTTAGGGTCATTCCAAGGTACTCTTATGTCTTCTATGGCTGTTGTGAAGGGTGTTGTTTCTCTAATTTCTTTCTCCGCCCTTTCGTCTTTTGTATACAGGAGGGTACTGATTTTTTTGAGTTAATTTTGTATCCAACTACTTTGCTGAAGGTGTTTATCAGCTGTAGGGGTTCCCTGGTAGAATTTTTGGGGTCACTCAGGTATGCTATCATATCATCTGCAAATTGTGATACTTTGATTTCGTCCTTTCCGATTTGTAACCCCTTGATCTCCTTCAATTGTCTTATTGTTCTTGCAAGGCTTTCCAGAAATATTTTGAAGAGATATGGAGAGAGTGGGCAGCCTTGTCTTGTCCCTGATTTCAGTGGGATTGCTTTAAGTTTCTCTCCATTTAGTTTGCTGTTGTTTATAGGCTTGCTGTATATTGCCTTTACTATGTTTAGGTATGTGCCTTGTATCCCTCATCTCTCCAAGACTTTAAACATGAATGGATGTTGAATTTTGTCACATACTTCCTCAGCATCTAAGGAAATTATCTTGTGTTTTTTTTTTTTTTATTCTTTCAGTTTGTTAATATGGTGGATCACATTGATGGATTTCCATATATTGAACTACCTCTGCATACCTGGGATGAAGCCTGCTTGGTCATAGTAGATGAGATCTTTGATGTGTTCTTGTATTAGGTTTGCAAGTATTTTGTTGAGTATTTTTGCATCAATTTTCATAAGGGAGATTGGCCTAAAATTATCTTTCTTTGTTGGGTCTTTGTGAGGTTTAGGTGTCAAGGTGACTGTGGCTTCATAGAATGAGTTTGGTAGTGTTCCTTCTGTTTCTATTTTGTGGAATAGTTTGAAGAGATCTGGAATTAGCTCTTCTTTGAAGGTCTGGTAGAATTCTGTGCTGAAACCATTTGGTCCTGGGCTTTATTTGGATGGGAGACTTTTGATGATGATATAGAACTATCAGGCGATATAGAGCTATTTAATTTACCTGGTCTTGATTCAGCTTTGGTAAGTAGAATTGGTCAAGAAAATTGTCCATTTAATTTAGATTTTCAAATTTTGTGGCGTATAGACTTTTGAAGTAAGTCGTAATGATTGGATTTCCTCAGAGTCTGTTGTTATTTTCCCCTTTTCATTTCTGATTTTGTTAATTTGGATAGTTTCTCTCTACCTTTTAGTTAGTTTGGCTAAAGGTTTTACTATCTTGTTGATTTTCTCAAAGAACCAGCTCTTGCTCTCATTGATTCTTTGAGTTGTTTTGTTTCTAATTTATTGATTTCAGCCCTGAGTTGGATTATTTCCAGCCATCAACTCCTTTTTAGTGTATCTGCTTCTTTTTTTTCCCTAGGGATTTTAGGTTAGCCATTAAGTTCCTTGAATAAGATGTCTCCAATTTCTTCTTGAAGACACTTAGTGCTATGAACTTTCCTCTTAGCACTGCTTTCATTGTGTCCCATAAGTTTGGGTATGTTGTGTCTTCATTTTCATTGAATTCTAGGAAGACTTTAGTTTCTTTTTTTATTTCTTGACTGACCCAGTTGTCATATAGTAGCAAGTTGTTCAGTTTACATGTGTGTGTAGGGTTTTTGCTATTTCTGTTGTTGTTTAGGTGGAGCTTTAGTCCATGGTGATCAGATAGGATACAAGGGATTATTTCAATCTTGTTTCTGTTGAGGCTGTCTTTGTGACCAACCATATGGTCTATTTTGGAGAAGGTTCCATGAGGTGCTGAGAAGAATGTGAATTCTTTTGTGTTTGGGTGTAAGGTTCTGTAGATGTCTGTTAAGTCCATTTGATTCATGACCTCTGTTAGAGCCGAGCCATTGTTTCCTTGTTTAATTTCTGTTTTGTTGACCTGTCCTTTGTTGAAAGTGGGGTGTTGAAATCTCCCACTATTAATGTGTGGGGATTTATGTGTGGTTTCAGTTTTATTAATGTTTCATTTACAAATATGGTTGTCTTTATATTTGGGGCATAGATATTCAGGATTGTGATGTCTTCCTGGTGGAATTTTCCTTTGATGAGTATAAAGTGTCCTTCCTCTTCTCTTTTTATTTATTTTGGTTGAAAGTGTATTTTATCAGATATTAGAATGGCTATTCCTGCTTGCTTCTTGGGTCCATTTGCTTAGAAAGGCGTCTTCCAGCCCTTTGCTCTCAGGTAATATCTATCTTTGTGATTTAGGTGTGTTTCTTTCATGAAACAGATTTTTGGGTCTTGTTTATGCATCTATTTTGTTAGTTTCTGTCTTTTTACTGGAGAATTGAGTCCATTGATATTGAGAGAGATTAATGACCAGTGGCTGTTAGATTCTTTGATTTTGATGTTTGCTGTGGTCATAAGGTTGTGTGCTTGGTTACTTTTTGTTTTGCTATAGTGAGGTTAATTATTTCCTGTGTTTTCTTGCAAGTAGTTAGTTTTCTTGGGTTGTGTTTTTCCTTCTAGTGTCTTCTGTAACGCTGTATTTGTTTGTAGGTATTGCTGAAATTTCTTTTGTCGTTGAATGTCTTCTTTTCTCTGTCTATGAGGACTGAGAGTTTTGCTGGTTATAGTCGCCTGGGCTGACATCTGTGTTCTCTTTGGGTCTGCATGATATCTATCCAGGCCCTTCTGGCTTTCATAGTATCTGTTAACAAGTCAGGTGTGATTCTGATGGTTTTGCCATTATATGTTACTTGACATTTTTCCCTTGCAGCTTTTAATATTTTTTCTTTGTTCTGTATACTTCTGTTTTGATTATTATGTGGCGGGAGGATTTTCTTTTCTGGTCTAATTTATTGGGTGTTCTGTAGGCCTCTTGTATTCTTATAGGCCTCTCCTTTAAGTTGGGGAAATTTTCTTCAATAATTGTTTTGAAAATATTTTCTGGGACTTGGAGGAGTGAAGCTTCTTTTTCCTCTATTTTTATTATTCTTAGGTTTTGTCTTTTCATGTTGTCTTGGATTTCTTGGATGGTCTATGTCAGGAATTTTTTAGATTTAAAATTTTCTTTGATTGATACATCATTTTCTTCCATTGTATCTTCCACACCTGAGATTCTTTCTTCCATCTCTTGTAGTCTATTGGTTATGCTTACCTCTGTGGTTCCTGTTTTCTTCCCTAAGTTCTTTCTCTCCACAATTTCATCCATTTGTGTTTTCTTTAATTTTTCTAATTCTATCTTCAGATCTTGAGCTGTTTTGTTGATTTCTTTCACCTGTCTGACTGTATTTTCTTGTTTTTCCTTCAATTCCTTCAGCTGTTTGTTTGAACAATCCTCTGTTTCTTTTATTTCTTTCAGTGACTTAAGTATTTCCTTTCTAAAGGCCAAAAACTGTTTGGCTGCAACTTCCTCTACTTTTTTACAGATGGCCATAATCTGTTTGTCTTTATCTTCCTCTATTTCTTTACAGATGGCTATAATCTGTTTGACTTTATCTTTCTCTAGTTCTTTATGCATTTTATTTGTTTCCTCTATTATCTTCTTCATAAGCATAGATGTTAGGTCATCTTTTTGAATTTCAGTTATGGTGGGCTGTCCAAGGCTGCTTGCCCCTGGGTAACTGGCTTTTGGAGACACCATATTGTTCCGTCTTTTGTTGTTTGAGCTTTTACACTGGCCTGTATCCATTTGGCTATCATAGGTGTTGGGTGTTAGTTTCCAGTGGTTCCTGTAATCCTGTGGTGGAGAGAATCCCCTTGGCAGGAAAATGATTTTTCCTGAAGGAGGCCTCCTCATCCTTTTGGGTATGGTCCCTGAATGGCCGGTGTTTTTCAGGAATTGCCATAGATCACCTCAGGCGTACAGACCTGAGTGGTAACTGTGGTCCTTGTTAATCAAGAGGGCTCTCTTCTCACCTGGAGAAGTCCTGGAGACAGCTGACTTGCTTCTCGGTTTCTTGCTGTAAATTTAGTGAGCTGCTGCTATAACCTGGGTGTCCTGTGGTTTGGTCAGTTTAATTAGGGATAACTGGTTGCCCCTTGGAGCAGTATCTGGGGGTTGATCTCAGGGATCCCAGGCTTCTGTAGGTCTGAGTTTGGGGCTCTATGCCCCAGTACCCAAGTGGTAGTCAGCAGCAGGTGAGCTCTGCTTTCATGCTTGCAGCTGGAGGCTAGAGTCAGCAACCTGTGGATAGCCAGAATGTTTTTCGGAGCTAGGTGTCCTGAGGTAGGGCCAGATGTTTCCCCCACTGTGGGGTTTTCTCCCAACAGGAAGGCCCAGTCTGTGGGGTTTGGGGTGGAGTGTAGAGTGCAGGCACTGGCGGGTGGTGGCTCCAAGCTGGTGACTGGGCAGGAACCTGTGATCTTTTCCTGAGAACTTTCCCATGCTTGCTGGTGGTGGTGGTGGGAGTTGACTGAGTGCTCTAAGCTGTTTCCCTCCCTGTGGAGCTTTCTCCCGACAGGGAAACTCAGTCTCTGGTGTCCTGTGGCTTACAGTTCTGTCTGTGATGGAGAGTCAGGCACACAGCAGGTCTCTGGGTTGGTGACGTGCGCCTGCCAGTCTTCGGGACCTTTTCCAGATATAGACTGGATGACCTGAGGTCAGTTCCGTTTCCTTCCTTCCCTGTAGGTTTCTCACGACTGGGACTCTTAGTCTCCGGTGTTTTTGTGCCCACCATTCAGCCTGGGAAGGTGATCAGGACACGTAGGCGTATGGCTCTGATCTGGCAACCAAGTGCCTGCATGACCCAGGATCTCTTCTGGGTTCTGGCTGCATGACCTGAGAGTGGACCAGACTGATTCCCACACTGTGGAGCTTCCTCTCACCTGGGAAACACGATTGCTGTTGTTTTAGGGCCCAGAGTTCAGTCTCTTGGTCGCTGTACCGACATTGCTGTCCTGCTCCTCAGACACAGTGTGCTCCTGGTGCCGCCATCTTGGATCCCAGAAGTTCTTTTATTGTACAGGACTGCCTTAACTATCCTAAGTTTTTTGTTTTTCCATATGAAGTTGAGTATTGTTCTTTCAAGGTTTGTAAAGAATTGTGTTGGAATTTAGTAGAAATTGCACTGAATCTCTAGATTGCTTTTGGTATGATGGCCATTTTTACTATGTTAATCCCACTGATCCATGAGCATGGGGGATCTTTCCATCTTCTGATATTTTTTCCAGTGTTTTTTTTTTTTTTTTTTTTTTTTTCCTTTAGAGACTTGAAGTTCTTGTCATAAATGTCTTTCATTTGCTTGGTTAGTTATACCAAAGTATTTTACATTATTTGTGGTTACCATGAAAGATATTGTTTCACTGATTTCTTTGTCAGTCCATTTATCGTTTGTATATAGGAGGACTACTGGTGTTTTTGAGTAAATATTTTATCTAGCCACTTTGCTGAAGGTGTTTATCTGCTTTAGGAGTTCCCTAGTCAAATTTACGGGGTCACTTACAAATACTGTCATATCATCTGTAAATAGTAATATGTTGGCTTATTTCTTTCCAATTTGTATCCTCTTGATCTGCTTTGGTTGCCTTATTTCTCTAGCTAGAATTATAAGTACTATGTTGAATAGATATGAAAAAAATTGACAGCCTTGTCTTATCCTTGATTTTAGTGGGATTGCCTTGAGTTTCTCTCCATTTAACTTGATGTTGTCATAGGCTTACTGTAAATTGCCTTTATTATGTTTAGGTATGTCCCTTATATTCCTGATCTGTTCAAGACTTTTATCTTGAAGTGGTATTGGATTTTGTAAAAGGCTTTTTGTAAAAGCCCCTAATTGGGATGGTCATGTGTTTTTTTTTTTTTCTTTCAGTTTGTTTATATCATGAATTATATTGCCAGATTTTGGTATGTTGAACCATTTCTGTATCTCTAGAATAAAGTCTACTTGATCATGGTAGATGATCTTTTTGATGTGTTCTTGGATTCAGTTCAAAAATATTTTATTTAGTATTTTTGCATCAATGTTCATGAGGTCAGTAATTTAGTATTTTTGCATCAATGTTCATGAGGTCAGTAATTCTCGTTCTTTGTTGAATCTTTGTGTGGTTTGGGTATCAGGGTGACTATGACACCCTGCTGAATTTGGCAAGATTTCTTATCTTTCTGTTTTGTAAAATAGTTTGAGGAATATTGGCATTAGCTCTCCTTTGGAAGTCTGGTAGAATTCTGTGCTGAGATTGTCAAGCTCTAGGCACATTTTCTTGGGAGACTTTTAATGACTGCTTCTATTTCCTTAGGGGTTACAGGTTTATTTAAATTACTTATCTAATTTTAACTTTGGTAACTAGTATCAAGAAAATTGTCCATATTTTTCTGGATAGAAAGATGTTGAAAGATACAATGTTTATGATATAAGATCTGACAAGAGAAACAGGAATTCAAATACATACAATACAATGGAATAAGTAATACCAACTTTTGGGAGCTATGAGGTCAAAAGTAAAGAGTAATCCTCATTTGAAGAATTATCTGCCTTTCAGAAGAGGCAGCTTTCAAGCATTTTGTTTAATTCTTTATTAATTACACTTTTTTCACTTTGTATCCCCCCCTATGGTTCCCTCCCTCCTCCCCTCCCAATCCCTCCCTTCCTCCCCCCTCTGCACACATGCCCCTCCCCAAGTCCACTGATAGGGGAAGTCTTCTTTTCCTTCCTTCTGATCCTAGCCAATTAGGTCTCATCAGGGGTGGCTGCATTGCCTTCTTCTGTAGCTTGGTAAAGCTGCTCCCCCCTCAGGGGGAGGTAATTAAAGAGCAGGTCAATCAGTTCATGTCAGAGATAGTCCCTGTTCCTATTATAGTGGAACCCACTTGGATACTGAACTGCCATGGGCTACATCTGTGCAGGGGTTTTAGGTTATCTCCATGCATAGTCCTTGGTTGGAGTATCAGTCTCAGGAAAGACCCATGTGCCCAGATTTTTTTGGTTCTGTTGCTGTCCTTGTGGAGTTCCTGTCCATTCCAGATCTTACTGTTTCCCACTTCTTTCATAAGATTCCCTGCACTCTGCCTAAAGGTTGCCCGTAAGTCTCAGCATCTGAATTGATAGTCTGCAGGGCAGAGCCTTTCAGAGGTCCTCTGTGTCAGGCTCCTGACTTGTTCCCTTTTCTCCTTCTTCTGATGTCCATCCTATTTGCCTTTCTGGACAGGGATTGAATATTTTAGTAAGAGTCCTTCCTCTTGATTAGTTTCTTTAGGTGTACATATTTTAATAGGTTTATCCTATATTATATGTCTATATGAGTGAGTATATACCGTGTGCATCTTTCTGCTTCTGGGATAGCTCACTCAGGATGATCTTTTCCAGATCCCATCATTTACCTGCAAATTTCATGATTTCCATGTTTGTTTACTGCTGAGTAATATTCCATTGTGTAGATATACCACAATTTCTGTATCCATTCCTCCACTGAGGGGCATCTGTGCTGTTTCCAGCTTCTGGCTATTACAAATAAAGCTGCTACCAACATGGTTGAGCAAATGTCCTTATTGTGTACTTGAGCCTCTTTTGGGTATATGCTTAGGAGTGGTATAGCTGGAACTTGAGGAAGCACTATTCCTAGTTGTCTGAGGAAGCGCCAGATTGATTTCCAGAGTGGTTGTACAAGTTTACATTCCCACCAGCAGTGGAGGAAGGTTCCCCCTTTTCCACAACCTCTACAGTATGTGTTGTCACTTGAGTTTTTGATCTTAGCCATTATGATGGGTGTAAGGTGAAATCTTAGGTTCGTTTTGATTTTCATTTCCCTGATGGCTAATGAGGTTGAACATTTCTTTAAGTGTTTCTCTGCCATTCAATATTCCTCTGTTGAGAATTCTCTGTCCATTTCTTTTAGATTTTCCAGTGTGTGGAGTACAGGTTTTTGAAGTACAACCCAATAGTACTTTATATTTCCTCAGTGTCTGTTGTTATGTCTTCCTTTTTATTTCTGATTTTGTTACTTTGAATATCCTCTCTTTGTGTTTTCGTTAGTTTGGATAAGGGTTTCTTTATATTGCTTATTTTTTCAAAGAACTAACTCTGTGTTTTATTGATTCTTTGTAGTGTTCTCCTTATTTCTATTTTATTGATTTCAGCACTCATTTCGATCATTCCCTACCATCTACTCCTCTTGTGTGTATTTGCTTTTTTGTTGTTGTAGAGATTTCAGGTGAGCATTTAAATTGCTAGTATGAGATCTCTCCAATTCATTTATGAATGGGCTTAGTGCTATGAACTTTCCTCTTAGCACCACTTTCATTGTGTCCCATAAGTTTGGGTATATTTTGCATTCATTTTCATTGTATTCTAGGAAGTCTTTAATTTGTTTCTTTATTTTTACCTTAGTCATTGAATAGAGAGTTGTTCAGTTTCCCTGAGTTTGTAGGCTTTCTGTTTTTTTTTTTTTCTGTTGTTGTTGAAATCCAGCTTTAATACCTGGTCTCATAGCATAGAGAGGGTTATTTCAATTTTCTTACATCTGGTTGAGGCTTGCTTTGTGACCAAGTATGTATTCAATTTTGGAGAATACTTCATGAAGTGGTGAGAAGAAGTTATATTCTTCTGTGTTCTGTAGCTATCTGTTAGGTCTATTTGAGTCATAATATCTGTTAGCTCCATTATTTATGTTTAGTTTTTGTCTTGATGATGTGTCCATTGTTGATAGTGGGGTGTTGAAATCTCCCACTATTTATGTGTGGAATTCGATGTGTGATTTACGCTTTAGTAATGCTTCTTTTACAAATATTGGTGCTCTCACATGTGGCAATAGATATTCAGAATTCACATGTCATCCTGATAGAGTTTTCCTTTGATGAATATGAAGTGTTCTTCCCCATCTCTTTTGATTAATTTTGGTTTGAATTATTTTTTTTTTAGATATTAGAATCACTACAGTAACATCATTCTTGGGTTAGTTTGCTTGGAAAATAATTTTCCCACCCTTTACTATGAGGTAATTTCTATGTTTGATGTTAAGGTGTATTTCTTTATGCAGCAGGTGGATAGATCCTGTTTTCCCATTCATTCTGTTAGCCTGTTCTTTGTATTTGGGGAGTTCAGTCCATTGATGTTGAGAGATATTAATTACCAGTGACTATTAATTTTTGTTATTTCGTTTTTGTTGTAATTGGTGGTGGTATGTGTGGTGTGGTGTGTGTGTGTGTGTGTGTGTGTGTGATTGTGTACACCTGTGATTCCCTTATTTGGGTTTTGCTGGTGTGAAATTATTTATTGCCTGTGTTTCTGTGGATATAGTTAGCCTCCTTGGGTTGGAATTTTCCTTCTTGTATCTTCTGTAAGTCTGGATTTGTAGACAGATACTGTTTAAATTTGACTTTGTCATGGAATATATTCTTTTCTTCATCTACAGTTATTGAAAGTTTTGCTGGGTATAGTAGTCTGGGCTGGTATCTGCATTCTCATAGAGTCTGCAAGATAACTGTCCAGGCCCTCTGGCTTTTAGAGTTTCCATTAAGAATTTGGGTGTAGTTTTAATAGGTCTAACTCTATATGTTACTTGGCCTTTTGCCCTTTTCAGCTTTTATTATTCTTTGGTTGTCCTATATGTTTAGTGTTTTGATTGTCATGTGGTGAGGGTGGACTTTCTTTTCTGGTTCAGTCTATTTGGTGTTCTGTAAACTTCTTGCAGTTTTTAGGCATCTCTTTTTTTAGGTTAGGAAATTCTTCTTCTATGATTTTCTTGAAAATATTTTCTGAACCTTGGGGCTAGAATCTTTTCCCTCTTCTATTCCTATTATTCTTAGGTTTGGTCTTTTCAGAGTATCTCAGATTTCCTAGATGTTTTGTGCCAGAAACTTTTTAGATATAACATTTTCTTTGACTGCTATATCAGTTTCTTCTATCTTCTATGCCTGAGATTTTCTCTTCTATCTCTTGCATTCTGTTATACATGTTTGTGTCTGTAGTTCCTGTTAACTTACATAGATTTTTCTTCTCTAGCTTGTGCTTTCTTTACTGCTTCTATTTTCATTTTCAGGTTATGAACAGTTTTATTCATTTTCTTTACCTTTTTGTTCCTGTTTTCTTGATTTCTTTAAAGAATTTGTTTATTTCCTCTTTAAGAGACTCTATCATTTTCATAAAATTGGATTTAAGGTCATTTTCTTTTGCTTCAGGTATGTTGGAATATCCAGGGTTCATTGTAGTAGGATAGCTGGGTTCTGATGATGCCATATATTGCCCTGGGTGCTGTTAATTTTGTTCTTATGCTGGCCTCTAGTATCAGGTTCAGAGTTATTATAGGTTTAGGTGCCAATTCTGAGTTTATCTTTGTTAGATAAAATTTTTTGCATGTTATTTTTCTCTTGCCTACTCTTTTCTATCTTGTTTTCTGGCTTGAGTAGCCTGTTGTTCCATTCACCAGCAAGTCTTTAGGTACAGTAGTGTGTTTCTACTGTGGTTTTGATAGCCTGTGCGACCTCTGGGGGGTTTGGTGCTTGTGTTTCCTCTAGGGTTCTGGGATTCTGGGAACTAGCATGAACTCTGTGGTTCTAGATTAGGTGTAGCCTCTGGTGTGCCAGACACCTGGGTTTTCTAGTACCAGTGTGGCCTCCAGTAAAGTAGGAATCTTCCACTGGAGTTGTGGGCCAAAAATTAATATTTTTGAAGAAATGAATTGAAAGATAAAATGTTATAGAATATTCCTAATGATTATTGCTTTGAAGTTTTTTTTTTCAGTTACTGGCTTTTATCTCTATATACATTTACATACTTATACATTAAGTTATATTGTGAAATGTGAGGAATACTGAAAAGAGGTTGGTGTGGTGGCACACACCAATAAGGCTAGTACTCAAGAGGTAGAGGCAAGAAGACCTTTGTAAGTTTGAAACCACCTCCATCTACATAGTGAATTCCAGGTCAGGAGAAACTGTATAACAAGACCCCGTCTCAAACCATAACCACTGTGACTACCACCAAGACCCTCTTTTGAAAGTGTAAAGTGTAAAGTTTCTTTTGGCCTTTCATTTAGGTTAATGTTAGGAGGAGAAATAGATATTTTCTGTTTTTTTTCTTTGTACTTGGCATGATTAGCATTACTTTCAGTCCTTGATTCCTTTGTACAGAGCTGGTGTGTGTGTGTGTGTGTGTGTGTGTGTGTGTGTGTGTGTGTGTGTATACAAGCATGTGCATTTGGGTGCTCACATGTGTTTGTGTTATATGGGAGACAGAGGCCAGAGGTAGATGTGGGGCCTATTGCTTTTCAATATATCTTTTGAGATATGCCTGGCTTTTCTGTTGTTTCTTGAGACCCAAGCTCATGCTTGTTTAGCTCATACTGACTGAGCTCACTGCACAGCCTTCACAGAGCTTCTCATGCCATATGATTACTGTATGAGGGCCCAGTTAGTAACACCTAGAAAATGCAATCTGAGACCTCATTCACCAAGCCACATATCACCTGTGACAGAACCAAAAATTTTCAATACTCCTTGTCCATATTTCCGATAACATGCCTGTTTCATGTTACCTTTCATGATACCTTCAGATATCCTAATTGGCAGAACATTCCAGTGGTACTTTCTATGACTCACTAGGAAATCTTAATTTTTCTTTATTCTCTCATTTCCTTGTTAGAGAAAATGCATTTAAAGGAGTATTAAAATTCAGTGTTGTTGGGAATTTTTTTTCCCAAATACACTGAGTAGGTTTTTATTTGTTTATTTTGGGTGAGTGGTCTAGAGCTCTGAGCTACTTTTCTAGACATTTGAAACCTCCTTTCAGGTGCTTTGTCTGCACTTTCAAAATGCTGATTGCATGTCAAATTTTTGTTTACCACTGTAGGCAACAGATAAGTAAATTAGTTAATATGCCTACAGAATTAGGCCACCCCATTTTCTATTTGTTGTAGATTTTCACTTTCAGAACTATTCTGAACTGATATTTTAAAAAATAACAAATCAATATAAGGGCTGAAGTTATGACTTAATAAATGTAATTTGTTCGTTTTGAAAAAAGTATCAATATTTTTATCCTGCCTTGTAGCTGTAGAACATAGCTCCTGGTTTTTTAGATATTCTATTCCACTTACCTTCTACCAGAGCCCTCTTTTTCACCCTCCATTGCAATAGGCATAGCTTTCTTTCTCTTATCTATCTACCTGTTCTGAGCTGCTAAGATTAACAGTTTTTTTTCTTTGCTGTTTTTTTTTTCAATCTCTATTAGCACTGTCTTTCAGAATCAAGGCTACTCCTGTTTTCCTGTTGATGTTGCCTCTACATCTCTCATTACTTATTATTATTACTAGTCTCTCTACTTGCTTAATATGCCAAACAAGTCCCAGCCTCAGGCCATTTGTGTCTGTAGTTTTCTTGTTTTTAGATAGGATTTTGGCTGGCCTGTAACTCAGTATGGAGACTAGGCTAAGCTCTTAATAATAAAGATCAGTCTGCCTCTACCTTATCTCTGGAGTGCTGGGATTAAAGGCGTGTGCTGTCATGCCTGGTTGCCTCAGTGATTTTTTTTAAACTTTGTTTAATTAATTACACTTTATTCACTTTGTATCTCCCCATAAGCCCCTCCTTCCTCCCCTCACGATCCCACCCTCCCACCCCCTTCACGCATGTCCCTCCCCAAGTCCACTGATAAGAGAGGTCCTCCTCTCCTTCCTTCTGATCTTAGTCTATCAGATCTCATCAGGAGTGGCTGCATTGTCATCTTCTGTGGCCTGGTAAGGCTGCTCCCCCCTCAGGGGAAGGTGACCAAAGAGCAGGCCAATCAGATTATGTCAGAGGCAGTCCCTCTTTCCATTACTATGGAACCCACTTGGACACTGAACTGTCATGGGCTACATCTGTGCAGGGGTTCTAGGTTTTCTCCATGCATGGTACTTGGTTGGAGTATGAGTCTGTAGGAAGACCATTGTGTTCAAATTTCTGATTCTGTTATTCTGCTTGTGGAGTTCCTGTCCTCTCCAGATCTTACTATTTCCCACTTCTTACATAAGAGTCCATGCACACTGCCCAACAGTTGGCCATAAGTCTCAGCATCTGCTTTGATAGTCTGCAGGGCAGAACCTTTCAGAGGTCCTCTATTAGCGGGTTTCTAGCTTGTTTCCTGTTTTCTTCTTCTTCTGATGTCCTTCCTCTTTGCCTTTCAGGATGGGGATTGAACATTTTAGTCGGGGTACTCTCTCTTGATTAGTTTCTTTAGATGTACAGATTTTAGTAGGTTTATCCTATATTACATGTCTATATGAGTGAGTATATACCATGTGTGTCTTTCTGCTTCTGGGACATCTCACTCAGGATGATCCTTTCTAGGTCCCACCATTTACCTGCAAATTTCATGATTTACTTATTTTTCATTGCTGAGTAATATTCCATTGTGTAGATGTACCACAATTTATTTATTGATTATTTATACAGTATTCTGCCTTTATGTATGCCGACATGCCAGTAGAGGGCACCAGATCTCATTATGGATGGTTGTGAGCCACCATGTGGTTGCTAGGAATTGAACTCAGGACCTGTGGAAGAAACCTCTGAGCCATCTCTCCAGCTTGCCTCAGTGGTTCTTATTACTAGTATCTTCATAAAACTTTCCCCCAATACACTTCCTTAAGGAATCCTTCCCTGATAACTGTTTCTCCTATGGAATCCCTTCTCTCTGTTGACAGCTCCCAAATATTTATTCGAACACTCTCTTTTTGTTGTTGTTAAATAAACTGGGAAAGAGATAAGCGGTAGTCCATAGAGAGGTACTAAGATGAACCACTTTTTAGGAGAGAGCTTTTACTAGATGAATTCTTTTTTTTCACACTTTTTTTTCATATTTATTTAGTGGGTGTGCCTGTGTGTGTTTTTTATGCTCTTGAGAGTTAGTTAACCCTTCAACTTCATTGGTTCTGGTGATCAAACTCAAGTTTGATGACACGTGCCTTTATCCCATGAACCATCTCACTGAACCTGTCAGGGGTGTTATGAACACTGCTTACATTATGGTGGAGTTCTAAAACAACAGAGCTCAGTCCCTCCCCCAGGCAAAGCAAGGTTCCCTCCCTCAAAGTGGAACCTTGGGGAAGGGGGAGGTCTTATGTTACCAAGTTGCAGGTGTGTTTAATAAGTGACTCCTACTGCCAGGTTGCCTCAGGGTATTGGGTGGCAGGAGAAGCAGGGGAAGGGTCTTGTCCTTTGTGACGGCAGGGCTACAGCAGTCAGTTCCTTGCAGCAGGTTGGAGAGTAGAAAGGCTGCACTGGATGTAGCCATAGGTACAAGGCCATAGTTTTAAGCAGCCCATGCTACCTGTCACACAGGCAACAACACCAGGAATTGAATGCTTAAGTTGTTTTATACAGAGTCAGCAGTCTGAGAAGACAGCGGAGTAGCATTATCTAAAGACCTGACTATTATCTCCTTGTCATTGCCTCTTTTTCTGTGTAGTAGGAAAATGGTCCCCAAACACCAAAGCCACTAAGACTATCATTTGGATGATACATAGAGAGAAGCTATTAGCAGTGTGTATATAGACTCCTTCCTACAGAATGAAGGGCAGTGTTCCTGGGAACAGTATCTGTGATCTAATCATTTGGGTTTGAGGCATGCTCTTATGTAGCTCAGGCTCATCTCAAATGTTCTATGTAGCTGACATGACCTTGAACTCCTTATTATCCTCCTTCTGCCTTACAGTTGTGGAGGCATTATCCACCTTTCCTGGCTGCCATTAGTCTCTTTTGTTTATCATTTTCATAGAATTTATTGCTATCTCTTGGCTTTGCCACATATTCTAAACATTTTTTTTTTTTTGAGACAGGGTATCGCTATGTAGCACAGGCTAGCATCAAATTTACAGGGATATGCCTGCCTCTGCTTTGTTATTCAAGGTATTCACCACCGCTACCAGCCTGTTCTCTTTAGATTCTTTCTGATCTCTACTTTAGTTCCCTAGTTCCAGTGGTGCTCATAGAAAAAATTTACATGAGAAACACAGAGCATGATGAGAAAATAGTTTATTATGGAGTAGAGTGAGAAACCCTCAAGAGATGAAAGTGGGAATGGCTAAAAGAAAGTACTCCTGAGATAAGAATGGACATTGGCCAGATAGACCATTATGGTGGAAAACATCCTTGTTTGTTTGTTTGTTTGTTTGTTTGTTTGTTTGTGACATGGTTTCTCTGTATAGCTTTGACTGTTCTGGGTTCATTTTGCAGACTTAAGCTGGCCTCGAACTTAGAGATCCACCTGCCTCTGACTCCCTGAGTGCTGGAATTACAGGTGTGCACTACTGAACCAGCTCAAAAAACAGTCTTAAGGAGTGACAATAGATAGCATGTAGAAAGACCATTGTGTCAACCCCAAGTTTTAAGTAGGCTTTATGCTTTTGTATGTGTGTGTGTATGTGTCTAGAGCAGACAGTTTCCTCAACACTATTTTCCATCCAGAGTACTGAAGCTTTTTGGCAACCAAACAGGCCCATTTGTCTAAATATTATTTTTTCCAGCATAGCAGCAGGGCTTAATAGGTGACCTGGAGAATAATAACCTATAAAACCCAAGATGTTTCCTCTGTGGCCCTTACAGAAAAAGTGCTGTGGCCACAGAGCTAGAGAATGTTACTTGACTTCCTTGGGCATTGATTTTAACATTAGTAAAATGAGTTAAATGGAGTTAAAGTACCTTAGAGCCTTTCTAGTGATCTCATTTGGACTCCCTAGAGCAGTGTTTTTCAACATGTGAATCATGACCACTTTGTGGTCACATATCAGATATCCTGCATATCAGATATTTACATTACAATTCATAACAGTAGCAACGTTACAGTTATGAAGCAGCAATAAAAATAATTTTATGGTTGGGTGTCACCATAACACGAAAAACAGTATTAAAGATTTATAGCATTAGGGAGGTTGAGAACCACCGGCTGAGAGTCTGAGACACTGTGCCCATAACCAAATTTCAAAATGATGCCAGCATACGGTTATGTTCACTTTTAACAAAATGTGATTTGGAGAAATTATATCCTCATTAAATGGATGTAAAGATTTTACCACATATATCTCAAAGACACAGCATTCAAGATTGAGTGTATTTTTGTGGTTTGGTATTTAAGTGTATGGAGTGATCAACTCATCATACTGGTTAGTATCTTCTGCTTGTGGCCTTCAGGGGCCTTGCTAATTGTAAAGCAGCTCTGAGGACTGGCTCTAATAAATGGCTTCTCCTACAACTTATAATTCCTTATGTGTGGGAGGGCATATTGAGTGAAAAATAATGTTAATATGTCCTTAAAATCCAACATGAATTTTGTTGACTTTCTGGGAGGTTGTTATGAGGCATATAAAAGAAAATATTAGTTAAAATTCAGAGATAAACTAGCTTGTGATAGAAAATCTCTGTTAAGGGAAAATCAATAATGCAGTGTTAATGGGTTCTCTTATCTTGATTTTATGTTAGAAATGTTAGAGTAAATAAAACCCTTATGGTTACCTTTCAAAGATGATTAGATCTGCAAAAATTTTGTTCAGTTTATAAAGTTTGTATTTGCTATTTTTCTGTATTTGTCGTTTTCTTCTGGGATACTATTGGCTGACCTTGTATCACAGGTCACAGAATATGATTATTCCCATAAGTCATGTAGTCAAAGGTTGTTTGAAAAGAGGTAAAATACATTAAATTTTTATATGGGGAAAATACTAAGTTACAAGTCAGGTACCCTGTTGTCTTAGTCAGTTTTCTATTGCTGTGACAAAATACCATGACCAACATAACTTAAAAGCAATGCACATCTTGATTCACAAGTAGGAGGCAGAGAGAGAGAGAGAGAGAGAGACAGAGAGACAGAGAGACAGAGAGACAGAGAGACAGAGAGACTGGGAATGGGGCTGACATGGCATTGTGACAAAATAGCCTCTGAATGCTAGAGGCTGGATTTCCAGTGCCTACACTACTCTGACCATCCCAGATGCATGCAGGAGACTGGATTTTCTGACCACAGTCAAAGAGGTTTCTGTGGACATACATAGTGCTGATTTGACCTATTCTCAGTTCAATACCGCACTCACAATCCAACTCACAGGTACTTCACCTTGGGAATGTGGAATGGTAGAAAGACCAAAGAAACAGAATTGATAGAATAAGCATACATTACAAAGGGAATTATTAGAGTGACTTGGATGATTTAGACTGTGGAGTACATCAGTGACCATCTACACCTTGGAGGGACTGTGAATATGGTAGCTGCTCACGTCACAAGACTGGGTACCTCAGCAGTACCAATCTGGTGATGAAGGCATGAACATTCCTGAAAAGCTGTCCATGTCTTAAGCCCAAAGAATCTGGGTTCTGTAGTTAGCAGAAAATGGCAGCAAGTAGCAGCAATAATGTAGATGTATTCACTAGCAGAAAGAGAAAGAAGGCAAGCAAAAAGTAATAGCTTTTCCCTTGAGTTTCCTTATATATACCTTACTGACAGAAGATGTCAGCCACTTTTTATCACCAGTTACTTCTTCTTGGACATACTCCTATAGACCTGCCCAGTAATTGATACCATATCCAATCAAATTGTCAACTAAGATTAACAATTGCTGTTCTCTGGAAACCTGGCAGAAGTAAACATAGAATCTTAGATTTACAATAGGTGAATATTTATTATTGGACCAGAATTTCTCTTGATCTGTAAAATTCTGATGCATGATATAGAGGAATTGGATCAAATTATCTTTGCAGTCTTTTTTGTTATTATTAAGAATGATTTATTTTTATTTTATGTGTTTAGATGTTTAGTCTGCATATATACCTATCCACCACTTGCTTTCCTGATGTCCATGAACCCAGGAAAAATCATTGGAACTCTTGTAACTGGAGTTTCACATAGTTGTAAGCACAATGCATGTACTAGGAACCAAACCTAGTTCCTCAGGAAGAGCAGCTATTGCTCTTAGCTGCTGAGCCATATCTCTAGCCCTGTATCTTACAAGTTTTACTCAGTTCTCACTTGCCATGTTTTTGGAGTCCTATGTGACTCCCAGAAGATATCAGCTTATCCAAGGCTCATCCTCTAGAGATTTCATGGTTGCAGATGCTGTCATGGTAGTGCCTACTTCTGTTTCCCTGGCACTCACTATGTCTTCTGGCTTCACAGCAAGTATGTATGACTGGGCAAAGGGCCTTCATTTGTTTCCAAGTAATGCTTGGCAAGAAATACAGAGGAGTCCAAATCCCCAGAGAACAACCCTTAAATAATACCACAGTGTGAGCTGAAAAAAGATACACAGCATGCTATCCTTTGGGAGACACTTCTCTAGCTGCTTCTCACCCACCCACAGCAAAAACTTGTTTGTTTCTTCAGCCTGTTGGCTTCCTTTCTTTCTCTCCCCTCATGTGAGCTGGTAGATCACCTATTTGCACTCACATCTCTATCTCAGGTTTACACCCAGGAAATGGAATTGAACACCAAGCAAATTCTATGCAGATGTGATTTCTTAAAAGTGTGTTTTGTATGGCCTTAGGAGGGTTTCCAGATTTAGCAATAACTAAAGAACTCTAGTTAAGTCCTTTATTGCTTAGTGTATATCCTGGTACTTAGATCTTGCTCTGGTTTCCCCTAAATAACTTTACCAAGCAACCCACAGCTGTACCCTGTCTGTGTGATCTCAGATGAAACACGAAGCTGTGTAGGTACTGTGCAGAGTTTATTCTAGAGCAAAGGGGTTAAGGGGAAGAGGATAAGCTCAGTCCTGATGCTACTTGATATGCATGGATTGGTGGTTGGGAACTCCCCTTTTCTGAGGAGTAGCAGAAGGGGGATAGGAGGAAGAGGGAGGGAGTGTGGGACTGGGAGGAGAGAAGGGAGGGGTCTATGATTGGGAAATAAAGTGAATAAACAAATTAATTAAAAAAAAGAGTGGCCACTGGAACCACTGCAAAGGAAATTTTTCATGGGGAAAGAATGAACAATGGCCAGAAGAACCATTGCACAGGGCACACTTTTGAGGTATGAGGGTGGGCAGTGGTCAAAGAGACTGCTGTGGAGAAAACACTCTCAGAGGGTCAATTGTTCCAGCATCAATTTTAAAATAGGTTTTATGTTTTTTCTTAAAATCTGTAGAATAAATAGCTTTCCTGATGGTTGTTCCCTTGTTTGTTGACTAACAAGCTCTAATTCAATTAATTAATCCAAAACATTTGGATTAATCCCTGAGTGTGTGTGTGTGTAGTATACATATGTATCTATGTACCATATGCATACAGCATTCATGAAGGCCAAAATTTGGTATCATGTTCCCAAAACTGGAGCTACAGGCAGTTGTGAGCCACAAGATTGGTGGTGGGAATTGAATCCTAGTCTTCTGCAACGGCAATCAGCAAGCCATCTCTCCAGATCCCATTTGGATTAACTCTTAAAGGAGGAGGAAAAAAAATCAGGCAATAGAGTACATAAAAAAGAATTAATGGGCTAGAAAGGTAGCTCAGTGGGTAAAATGCTTTCTGTGCAAGTAAGAAGACCTTGGTTCAAACCTTCACAATATCCAGGAATAGATTAAAGAGATAGATTAATAGAGATGTGGCTTAGTGGGCAAATTTCTTTTTTTTTTTTAAATTAACTCATTGGCACAGGAGACAACTACCTGAACAGAACACCAACAGCACAGGTTCTAAGATCAACAATCAGTAAATGGGACCTCATGAAAATGAAAAGCTTCTGTAAAGCAAAGGACACTGTAGTCAGAACGAAACGACAACCTACAGACTGGTAAAGGATCTTCACCAACCCTGTACCTGACAGAGGGCTAATATCCAGTATATATAAAGAACTCAAGAAGTTAAAAATCAACAAATCAAGTAATCCAATTAAAAATGTGGTACAGAGCTAAACAAAGAATTCTCAATAGAGTAATATCGAATGGCAGAGAAAAACAAAGAAATGTTCAACGTCCTTAGTCATAAGGGAAATGCAAATCAAAACGACCCTGATATTTCACCTTACACCCATCAGAATGGCTAAGATCAAAAACTCAAGTGACAACACATGCTGGAGAGGTTGTGGAGAAAGGGGAACCCTCCTCCACTGCTGGTGGAAATGTATACTTGTACAACCACTCTGGAAATCAGCCTGGCGCTTCCTCAAGATCCAGCTATACCACTCCTAGGCATATACCCAAAAGAGGCTGAAGTACATAACAAGGACATCAGCTCAGCTGTTTGCAGCAGCTCTATTTGTAATAGCCAGAAGCTGGAAACAACCCAGATGCCCCTCAACTGAGGAATGGATACAGAAATTGTGGTACATCTACACAATGGAATATTACTCAGCAATAAAAAACAAGGATATCATGAAATTTGCAGGTAAATTGTCAGAACTGGAAAAGATCATCCTGAGTGAGGTATCCCAGAAGACACACACAGTATAAACTCACTCATATAGACATATAATATAGGATAAACCTACTAAAATCTGTACATCTAAAGAAACTAATCAAGAGGGAAGACTCTTGCTAAAATGCTCAATCCCTATCCAGAAAGGCAAAGACGATGGACATCAGAAGAAGGAGAAAACAGAGGGCCTCTGAAAGGCTCTGCCCTGAAGACTATCAAAGCAGATGCTGAGACTTATGGCCAACCTTTGGGCAGAGTACAGGGAATCTTTTGAAAGAAGTAGGAAATAGTAAGATCTGGAGAGGACAGGAACTCCACAAGGAGAGCAACAGAACCAAAAGATCTGAGCACAGAGGTCTTTCCTGAGACTGATACTCCAAACAAGTACCATGCATGAAGATAACCCAGGACCCCTGCACAGATGTAGTCCACGGCAGTTCAGTGTCCAAGTGGGTTCCATAGTAATGGGAACAGGGAGTGTCTCTGACATGAACTGATTGGTTTGCTCTTTAATCACCTCCCCTTGAGGGGGGAGCAGCCTTACTAGGCCACAGAGGAAGACAATGCAACCATTCTTGATGAGACCTAATAGACTAGAAGCAGAAGGAAGGAAAAGAAGAACTCTCCTATCAGTGGACTTGGGGAGGGGCATGCATGCAGAAGGGGGAGTAAAGAAACGATTGGGAGGGGGGGATGGAGGGAACTACAGGGGAGATACAAAGTAAATAAAGTGTAATTAATAAAAAATAAATAAAAATAAAATTTAAAAAATGTAAAAAAAATAATTACAGTTTATTCACTTTGTATCCCATCTGTAGCCCCCTCCACCATCCCTTCCCAATCTCACTCTTCTTCCCTCTTCTTCTCCTCTGCCCCTCCCCCAATCCAATGATAGGAGAGGTCCTCCTCTGCTTCCATCTGACCCTAGTCTATCAGGTCTCATCAGGACTGGCTTCTTTGTCTTTCTATGTGGACTGGTAAGGCTGCTCCCCCTCAGGTGGAGTTGATCAAAGAGCCAGCCTATGAGTTCATGTCCGAGATGGTCCCCTGGTCCTATTATTGGGGAACCCTCTTGGATACTGAGCTCAGTGGGCAAATTTCTTGTTGTGTAAGCATGATGTTTCAAGTTCAACTTCCTATATTCCATGTAAATGTTGAGTGTTTTGTAATACCAGCCTCCTACCAGGAAGTGGAAGGCAGTGACAGGAGAAATCCCTGGAAGCTTTGTGAGCCAGGTATCCTGGTATAAGCAGCACCAAAACAAGAGACTGTTTCAAACAAGGGGCAAAATGAGGATAGACACCCATGGTTGTTTTGGTAGCTTAAATGAGAATGGCTCCTATAAGTTCTTATGTTTGAATGTTTGAACCCTTGTTTGAGAAAGATTAGGAGGTATGATACAGGAGGTGGGCTTTAAGGTTTTAAAGCTCATGCCAGGCTCAGTCTCTACCTGCTGCCTGTAGATCAGGAAGTTTCAAAGCTCTCAGCTACCCAGTTAAATGGTTTTCCTTTTAAGAGTTACCTTGGGCATGTTCTATTTTAAGCAATAGATCAGTAACTGAGACAGTTGTCCTCTGACCTCTACATGTATTCTGTGGTACTAATGTATCTGCACTCACACAAAGAACACTTACACACACACACACACACACACACACACACACACACACACACAACTAGAGCCTGAAACTAATTATAGGGTTTATATCAAGCTACTAATTTCTAACTATCTACTCAGTGTATCCTATTCCCAATATTGTGTGAAATACATGAAAAAGGGCATCACTTGAAATTTAAAATATAACAGAAAGGACATAGTGACACCTTTTTATTTTACCAATAATACAAACTGAGAAAGGAAGATTGAAAAGTTTGTTTGGCCTGGGCTATATAGTGAGGCCCTGTCTCATTATAAAACAAGAAATACTAAAACAAAACCAAATATAATGAGAGTTATGCATGCTGTCCGTTGCTTTTTAATCCCAACTCCTCTTGAGAGCAGTGGGCCTTGTAGTATGGCTGAATTCCACAGCAGAGGTAGAGGAAGATGAGCTGGGACTGGTTTAGAAGGCACAGTGTGGGCAAAGTGAGTCATTTCTAAATGACAAAATTCCAGGATAGAGCTACACCAAGAACCAAATAGGGACTAGAGAAGTGGCTCAGAAGGCTTGGGTTCCAGAATCCACATGGTGGCTCACTACCGATGGTAATTCCATTCCCAGTGGATCCCACATCCTCCTATGTACTCCAACCAGCATGCACAAAATGCATATACAACATGAAGGCAAAACACTCACATTCTTTTATTTTATTTTATTTTATTTTTTTCTTATCAGTTACATTTTATTAACTCTGTATCCCAGCCATGTCTCGCTCCCTCATTCCCTCCCAATCCCACCCTTCCTCCCTCATCTCCACCGTGCCCCTTTTCAAGTCCACTGATGGGGGGGATCTCCTCCCCATTCATCCGATCCTGTTTTATCAGGTATCTTCAGGACTGGCTGCAAAGCCCTCCTCTGTGGCCTAACAGGACTGCTCCTCCCTTCGGGAATGGGGAGGCCAAAGAGCCAGTCATTGAGTTCCTGTTAGAAATAGTCCTTGTTCCCCTCACTATGGGAAACCAACTGATTACTGAGCTACCACAGGTTACATCTGAGCAGAGGTTCTAGGTTATATCCATACATGGTCCTTGGTTGAATGTCAGTCTCAGAAAAGACCCTGTGCCCAGAGATATTTGGTCCTTGTGAAGCTCTTATCCTTTCCCCATCATACTAACTCCCAATCTTTCTTATGATTTCCTGTACTCTGCCAAAGGTTTGGTCATGAGTCTTTGCTTTGAAAACACTGCTAGTTAGAGTCTTTCAGATGCGCTCAGTAGACTCCTGTCATACGTTCAATGCACATCCCATCTGTCTTTCTAAACAAGGATTGATCATCTTAGACAATGTCTGCTCTCTTGGTTATCTTTTTTAGGTGTATAGATTTCATTATGTTTGTCATATCTTATAGGTCTATATAAGTGAGTATATACTGTGTTTGTCTTTCTCCTTCTGGGATATTTCACTCAGAATGATCTTTTCTAGATCCCACTATTTGCCTGCAAATTTCATGATTTCCTCCTTTTTTGATTGCTGAGTAGTATTCCATTGTGTAAAAATACCACAATTTCTGTACCCATTTCTCCGTTGATGGACATCTGGGTTATTTCCAAGTTCTGGCTATTACAAATAAAGCTGTTATAAACATGATTGAGCAAGTATCCCTTTTGTGTACTTGAGCAAAGTTTGGGTATATACGTAGCAGTGGTATAGCTGGGTCTCGAGGAAGCACTATTCCTAATTGTCTTAGAAAGCGCCAGATAGACTTCCAGAGTGGTTGTACCAGTTTACAGTCCCACCAGGAGTGGAGGAGGGTTCCCCTTTCTCCACAACCTCTCCAGCAAGTGTTGTCACTTGAGATTTTCATCTTGGCCTTTATGATGGGCGTAAGGTGAAATCTCAGGGTCATTTTGATTTGCATTTCCCTGATGGCTAATGAGGTTGAACACTCACATTCTTTAAACAAACAAAACTCAAAAAAACAATACTAGAGGCAGGAATGGAGTTTAGTCAATGGAATGCTTATCATAGTAATGCATAAAGCCCTGCATCACATATGATCAAGTGTGGTAGTGGAATCCTAGCATGTGCAAGGAATAGAAGCAGGAGTAGAATAAGTGTGAGGTCATCCTCTGTTGTATAGCAAGTGAAAGACATGCCTAGGCTTCATGTAACTCTGTACAAAAATAAAAAGGAACAAATGATAATGAAATAGCTATGTAGATACTGAGATTTCCAGGTTATTGTATCTCTGGGCAAAGTTTCAACAGAAGCATGTAAATTGTTAGTAAAAATAGTTTCTTAAGGGAGAAAGGTATTTATGGGGGTGAACATGGGTCAGAGCTGGAGAAATATCAATGACTCAATGGAATCTGTGTCCAGCAGTTAGAGACATTTATGCAGTGGGTACTTCTATGCATGGTGTTACATGTCCACCTTGGTGGAGAAGATTTTCCATTTGGGGTTTCTTCTGTATGCTAATTTGACCTCACTGCCCAGCTACATCAATTCAAAGAGATCAATCAGGGAGGCAAATATCAAGTGCAATGAAACTACAAGCAGCTATATGCTGCAAATGGAGAGGTAGATGCTACAGTTATGAACCTTGAACAGACATCATTCACTTATTAAGCCTTACTGCCTAGCACAATGCCTGACTTATTTTTGATTTTGAGTAAACACCAAGTGAATCACAGAAAGAGGATATTGATGGAAACAAACAAAAAAAAATCATGCTATTTGGGTTTTAGGGAAAATGGTGCCACCTGGAAATGCACAGGGCCTTTCTAACCAGCAACTTGCATCTGATTATAGATGCATAGAACAGTAGGAAATGGTATTTGAATTTTAGGCAATGAGCTTTTCTAATACTTTCTCTATTTTTCATTGCGGGTACAATACAACTTAAATCATTTTGGGCTAGACAGCTTTTGAATACCACTTGTATGTTCAAAGCTAATTTATTTAATATCCAATGTATCTGAACCTTGAACAAAATAATTCTGAAGCATTTAGATAGAAAGTATTTAGTAAAAAAAATGTCCTGTTCACTTTCACAAGACTGTAATCAATCTTATAATTTTAATGTCATGTGCTTTTCTCTTTTCCAGAAGGGTAAAAGGGATAACATCTTATCCTATGTTCATTAATTCGAGCTAAGCTCAGAGTTGAAAAGATTGGTTTTATTATCAGCAAGTTAGGTTGTATTTTCCTTTCTCTTTTGGATTGAAAACTAAGAGATATTGAAAAGCAAATGACGGATTGTAGATAAAACAAACACAGTGTTCACATTCCCCAACTTTTGCTAATGTCAGATTTTAGTGTTACTAGAGAAAAATGTCTTTACTACTGCTCCCCAAAGGGTAGTTTCAATGCAGGAGTGTTTATTCTGTGGATGGTATTAAAATTCACACATTTATCTGGGTCAATACCTTATGCTAGCCACTTGAAAAAGGCAATAATCTGGATTAGGGCAAGGTCTTATTATTCAGTCTAAATCTTGTGATATATATATCAATGTGTAATTTTTTTATTCCATTCTTTTGTAAACATAGGATTAACTAAACTGAATATAACACAAAAGTGCACATAAAAGTACATTATGGCTTGGTGAGGCTGTGGAGAAATGTGCAGCCACAAGTGGAAAACAGTTTGATGATTTCTCAAAATATCAACCATTAAAATTTCCTGAAACAAAATTTCTGTTTGCAGGTATATATTTGAAAAGCTACAGTACTGCATACTTTAAACCTTTTTATTTAAATTCAGCTTATCAACTCTTTGGATTATTTAAGAATGCTTCTCTCTTAAGATGAGGGATTTAGGCTTTTGTGACTTGTACTAAGCCATGGTAGGGGGTTCTTGATATTGGCAAATATTGGGGTTCAGAGGATACCCACCAAGATTTATAGGTTCTTGTGTTCCCAAACAAAGAAGTGGGCAGACATATGAATGGTAGCAGAAGCAGGGGCAGCTTATTAGTAAAAGCTACATTTCACAGGAGGAAGCCCATTCTTCAGAAGAAAAGCATTTTGGAATGTGGTCTCTGTATTACATGGCAGAGGACAGGAGATTCTCTTTGACAGGTGGGTGGGGGAGTAGGAACATGGGGGTTGGGTTCATATGCTCATTTTGTAGCCGTTCTGTAAGGCTTCTGAGTCTCATTTCCTACTCTCTTGTTAGTTCTGGGTTTTATTCTCTAATTTCTTGTTCATTTTGACTCTTGTATCAAGACAAGAAAGGAAATGGGTTGGAATAAGAAAAAGCAATGCAGATTTTATTTCGACTTGACAGGATGACTTCTGTAGAAGGTGAGTGAGTTTCTCAAAATTACAGGCATAGGGTTACTAGAGTGATGAATAGCCAGAAATCAAATTAAGAGAATTATAATTCACAGTGTTATCATGAAATTTGAAATACTTAGAATCAGTTTAACAAAGAGTGTACCACACCTCTATATTAAATTCTATAAAATATTGATAAAAGCTAAAGACCTGCATACACAAGGAGATATACTATACTCATGAATCAGACGATTTTCAATTTTTAGATGTCAAGTACCCTTAACTGGCCACGGACTCAGCACAATCCTAGTTATAATCCATCAGGTGCTTTTATAGAAATTAATTCTAAATTTCACATGGAAATATAAAGGATGTATAATAGTTAAATAACTTTAAGAGAGCAAAATTAATGTCTAGACTATATTTATCAAAATATTGTATTATTACAGTAGCTTCCATCTGGGTTCTATGGGGACCCACTGAGGGAAAGCTGTTGCCTTTGACCTGGGTAGAAATTTAACATTAAGAGCTACTCAAAATATAAGAGTATATCACTTAGACCAGTCACTTACCTGGTTACAAGATCACTCCTCTTGACCTAATTACATGATAAAAAGATGGAAGGAATAATTATCCCCTTAATGAAATAGTATACTTTTTCTTCCCAGAATCTCTTTTTTGTGAACAGTTGCAATGGCCCTACCATGAGATGGCTTTGTTAGGTTGGCCTGGTATTCTGAGTCTCAGAAATTTTATATTTTCTTCTATTCATTCTGCTTCTTTTGATTGTTGACAAATGTGTAAATATGCTTTCTCTGGTAATTTGGCCCCCTTTTCACCTCCTTTTTGCTATGTGGCTGCTTGCCAAAACTCTATGACTAACTTAAAAATGCCATGCTAAGCAGGGTGGTATGTGCCTTTAATCCCAACACTCAGGATTCAGAGACAGAGACAGGCAGATCTCTGTGAGTTCAAGGCCAGTCTACATAGTGAGTTCCAGGACAGCTAGGACTACGAAGAGAAGCCCTGTCTGAAAAACAAATTGAAAACAAAACAAAACAAACAAACAAAAAAACCCCTGCAAAACAAAAAGCCTGACTTCCCTGACCCCTTCACCTTTCACTGACTACCCAGTATTTTTTAACAAAGTGAATTTGATCTTATTTTTTTATTAACTATCAACACCCTCCCTCAAAAAAAAAAAAAAAAAAAAAAAAAAGAAAGACAGAAAGAAAAAAAAAAGGCCCAGTGGAAAGTAGGCATAGTGGATTAATAGAATAAAATAAAGTCTCAAAATAAACTCACACATATATGATTAATTAATTTTTGACACAAAGATGGTCAAGGAAATTCAATGTAGAAAAGACAATCTCTTCAAAATGAGGCTGAAACAACTGGATAGCCATATCAGAGAAAATGGATCTTCATGAACGCATACATCAACCATGAACCAAATATAAAGAAACAAAAACAAACAAAAAAACAAAAAGCCAAACCAAAACAAAACAGAGACATCAGGAAAAACATAGGCTGAAATGCAGGTCTTACACAATTTTGGAAGGAAAATGTAGAAGAGGCTAGGCACAGTGGCGTTTGCCTGTAAACCTAGCACTAGGAAGGCAGAGGACGATGGCTATAAGTTTGAGGTCTGTATTGGTGTACACAAGTTTATGTCATGCCAGCTAGATATGCATAGGAAGTTCCTATCTATTTCTTTACTCCACCACACACACACAGACAACAACAACAAAACAAACAAACAACAACAACAAAAAAGACAGAGGAGAAGAAGGAAAGAGGTAAACGTAACAGAAAATCTTGTGAACTTGGCTTTGGCCTTTGGCAGGATTTTTCTTCATAGGTTTTGTTTTGATTTTTGCTACTAAGAAATTATGAAGAGGAAAAACAGGTAAAATCAGTTTTGATCAACATTTTTATAGTGGTGTTACAAAGGATACTTGTGTAAATGAAAAAGCAATTGGAAGATAATATTTTCAAAACATGTACTCAATAGGAGAATTGTATCTTGATTATATAAAGGGCTTTTATAATTCAGTTGATGTGAGCACAATGCAATGAAAAAAAAAGATGCTTTGTGAACAAATATCTATGGAGAGGAAATATACCCACGAAAAAGAACTGAAGTTGTAAGAAAAACATAGCAGAGGATTCAGGTGTGCCAGGGACAAGAACAAATTGCAAGGATGCTCCAAAGCAGTGGATCTCAACCTGTGGGTTGTGACCCATTTGGCAAACCTCTGTCAATAAAAATATTTACATCACAGTTCATAACAGTAGCAAAATTACAGTTATGAAGTACCAATGAAAATAATTTTATGATTGTGGGTCACCATAATATGAAGAACTGTATTACAGAGTAGCAGCATTAGGAAGGTGTTTTGTGAGTTAGACTCTGCCTATAATTATCAAATTCAAACCTAAGTAGTATGGTAAACTAACCTGAGGGACATAAAAGACCATAAATGGCCTTTGAGCTGAAGATGGATGCTTTCCAGTTTTGTGACTATTGGCCATACAGCCAGTGAACCTGTATACTATCGTGCCTTTTTTAGTTTTGAAATGCACTTTTGTGCATTCTCCTGTTAGGGAAGAGTAACAATACTCTGCTTTTCTCTCTTTCTTTCTTTCTTTCTTTCTTTCTTTCTTTCTTTCTTTCTTTCTTTCTTTCTTTCTTTCTTTCTTTCTTTCTTGGTGAAAGTTCAGGGACAAATGACCATCAGTTGGGTTGGGGATGCAGCCCAGTTAGTAGAGTTATTGCCTAGTGTTTTTGAAGCCATAGGTTAGATCTCTAGCACCGTATAAACCAAAAGCTGCTCCATACCACCCCAGCACCAGGAGTATAAGCATGCCATCGCACCTGGCATTTTCTTCCTTGCTTTCTTTTCTTTTCTTTCTTTTCTTTTTTTTTAACGTTTCTCACACACAAAAGCTCAACTTTATTTCACGTAATTTGGTAAAATAGAAAGCAATAAACAATACTATTATTCCGTATTACTGTATTATTTCAAGGATTGGAAATAAACCATCTTGTGTTTTTCACTTGATGATGAATGAATGTGACTGAGTTTGAGAGGTCTTCTTCTTCTTCTTCTTCTTCTTCTTCTTCTTTTTGTTTATTTGTTTTGAGATAGGATTTCTCTGTATAGCCTTGCTGTTCTTGACTCGGTTTGTAGACCAGGCTGGCCTCAAAGATCTACTTCCCTCTGCTTCCCAGAGTGCTGGGTTTACAGGCATGCACCACTACACTTGGCTTCTTTTTCTTTGTAAATTTATTTATTCATAAATAATTTACATCCTGATTGCAGCCCTCCTCCTCTCCTTCCAGTCCCTCCACCCTCCACCATTCTCTGCTATCCTACTCCTCAGAAAGGGGGAGGTCCCCATTGATACCAACCCACCTTGGCACCTCAAGTTGCAGCAGGACTAAGTGTATCCTCTATCAGTAAGGCCAGACAAGGCAGCCCAGTTAGGGGAAAGGAAACCAAAGGCAAGCCTCAGAGTAAGAGACAGGCTCTACTCCCATTGTTATGGGGCCCACATGATGACCAAGCTGTACATCTGCTACATATGTGCAGGTGGATAGGACCAGTCTATGTATGCTCTTTGGCTGGTAGTTCAGTCTCTGTGTGCCCACATGGTCCAAGGTTAGTTGACACTGTAGGTCTTCTTGTGGAGTCCTTGACCCCTCCAGCTCCCTCAGGTATTCCCTCAACTCTTCCATATGACTCCCCAAGCTCTGGCTAATGTTTGGCCGTGTGGCTCTCATGTGTTTCCATCAGCTGCTAGGTGAAGTCTCTCAGAGGAATTAAGCTAGGCTCCTGTCTACAAACATAGAAGAGTAACATTCATAGTGTCAGAGATTGGTTCTTTTCCATGGAATGGGTCTCAAGTAGGGCCTTTCTTTCTTTGACCATTTCTGCAATCTTTGTTCCATCTTTGTCCCTGTATATGTTGTAGGCAGGACAAATTTTGTTTTTGTGGGTAAATTGGTGTCCTTATCCCTCCACTGCACGTCCTGCCTGGCTAGAAGGTGGCCACTTCAGGCTTTGTATCCCCTGCTGCTAGAAGTCTCAGCTAGGGTGACCCAAATAGACTTCCTGAGACCTCCCCAATCTCAGTTCTCTGGCATGTTCCAGAGATGACCCCCACCTCCAATTTCCATTCTGTCACTCGGCCCTCTTCCTCCCTCCCTACTTCTAATCCTTATCCCTGCTCCCTTCCCCATCCCATCTCCGATGTCATAAATGTAATTTAGCTACTGTTGTGAATTTTAATGCAAATATCTGTGTTTTCTCATGGTCTTAGGCAACCCCTCCCAAAGGGAGAGCAAGACAGAGGTTGTGAACTGCTGGTATAAAAAATAAGATACAGATACTAGATGGAATTTTACTCAGCAATAAAGAAAAACAAAAGTATGTAATTTGCAGGATGCACTTATAGAGTATTTAGTAAGCAAAGTGACCTAGACTCAGAATAACAAAAATAGTACATCCTCTCTCATATGCAGAACTTAAGTTTTAATATTTATATGTATGCATAAGTTGGTGTGAAATTGGGAATAGGCTGGGAAGGGAGAGGCAAAAGGACACATGTGACATGAAAGTATAAAGGAGGCTACTGTTGGTACAAGGAGTAGCAGGGACATGGGGGAGAAGAGATAGAGAGGAAAATCAAGAAGAACAAATATTTTGAAGCATGCCATAATGAAACATAATATTTTGTATACTGAGAAAAACAACAAACCACCACCTCCAAAATAAAACAAAACAAAAACAAAAATCCCACACAAAACAAAACCCAACAATTAGAAATTGTTATTCCCACTGGGCTTGCCCTTTATCAGAAACAGTGAATATGGGTAGCTGTGGTGGGAGGCAGGGGTTGACAATGGTTTTTACTGAGGTGCAAAGTCCTCCAGGGACACTGAGAATTAATGGTTTATTCCTTTGCAGGAGGTGAAAGGCATTATAGAAAATGGACTCTCAATCAGTTAGAAGGAAAATGGAGGTGTACTGGGCAATGGAGGAAAACAGAACAAAACAAAACAGAAGAAACCCCCACACATTTTGAGGTGGCAAGTTATGGCCAAGCTTCATAGTGGTCTCTGAAATAAGTAGAAAGTTGTGCTGACACAGCTGACCATCAGAGGAACTTGTCTTTAATTCAATCACCCCGATGTCAAGAAAACTTCCCTTTTGCTCTGGTTCTTCCTCAGGCATACCATTCTTCTTTAATGAGGTGTCATCACTGTATGTTCCCTGAAATGTGTTTTTGCTTATGACACTACCCATTTCATTTTCACAGCATAGATAGACTGCTAATAGAGTATTTAATTGAAAAGATTTTTCCCTAAAACCCTTTTGTGCAGGAATCTAAGGTTCTCAAGGAAACATCCCAACCGGGGTTGGTTAAGGGTTACATAACTAGGCAGAGGATTTACTTCCTCATTATCTTTGCTTTCCTGTCAAAGATCAGCTAGGAAGAGTTCTCTGGAACAAGGCAGCTTTGCAATGAGATGAATGCAGCCAAGGTAAAATAATGACTATAGAACCAAGGAGAAATGAATGTATTCCATATCTATTTTGCACACTATGATAGCAAGATGGTTAGCAAATGTCATTGGAGAATGGATTTTTCCCCCTCATGTTAAATGTGTCTCTATTTTGACAAGTCTAATTAGCCACCTGCACTTGGACAGATGAGTCTTGTGTTTCACCCCAAATGACTATTTGCCTTTGACACAAACCTTTCTCAGATATAAGGCTCTCATAGTTATATTCTTCTTCCTTGGAATAAACTACACTGAAGAAAGCAGTCAGGCCCAGTGGCTTCCCAGGGGTCATGGGAGTAAGTGAGTAAACAATTACTATAGCACTTTTCGTGTCACAAGAGAAGAGATGCTACTATCATGCAGTAAAGAGTGGCCAGGGATGCTGCTGAACAGCCAATGCATAAGACAGCTTCTTACACAAGAAACAATATCCAGCCTCCACTGCTAATACTGCCAAGGGTAAGAGTTCCACATCCAGAGAAAAGGAACCATTGCCTGTCACGCAACAGAGTACCACCTGAGTGTTCCCTCTTCTGGACGCTGCTGTTTTCTAAATACTTTGTGGATCAGCATTTTTCCATGGGACTGAAATTATTGAGTAGGGTCTAGCATTAAAATTGGCAGCTTTCAAATTGCTCCAAAGTAGGTGCGTTAAATCTCAAATTTGGATGAAGTTCAAGGACGACAGAGGAGATGTGCAGCATCACTTGGAAATCAAGGAAGGATTTCATGAGAAATGTGTGCAGGTGGCTTCATTCCATCTTGAAGTGCCAGATACCCCATAGTGAATTCTCCTTTGGGAAAGAGCAAGTATTCATTTTCATCTGAGGCAAATGCTGAAATTACAGATTGGCCTCTCCAGACTTCCAGAAGCTGCCATTTCACTCGGAGTGCTCTGTCACTTTGATTTCAACGGCACAGGGTTGTTCTTATTCAGATAGGTCAGTGGCAGAACAGCCGTCCGAGAGCTCGTTTCTTGAGCTTGTCCATTGCCAACCCTGATGACTTTTTTCTGAAAGGAGTGGCCTCTGAATCTTTGATGATGATCAGGGAAAAAAAATCCCGTTAATAATTTACAAAAGCCAGAACTGTTCCTCTTTTGTATCCTCAACCCTCCTGGAACATGTGATTGTTTATTCATATCTGGTTTCCAAGTAGCCAAGTGATGAAATATGATTGGCCAGCTAGTATTGATTGCCTCTCTCGTTCTCTTGGATAGCAGTTGTTTCTTATGAGACAGTCATTCTTTTTATGAAAGAATAAGAAGAGGTCTCTTTTTTTCCATCCTCAGGAAAAGTGGGCTGTTTTGGCTTTCTACCATGGAGGAGGAACTTGAAGGAGAAAATTGGTCGACCTTCTCCATTCCCTGGAGCATCGGCAAGGCAGCAGAGGACAATGGAGAACATGTTTGCCGGTGAGTAATGGTCTTCAGGTGAGACTACCTGGGGGTCTATGTTTTCTGAGATGTTTTATCAGTAGGAAGAATTTGTATAAACAGGGGTTGAAAGGCATGTCTCTAAATTATATGAGAATGATGCCTTGGATAGAAAGGGGTTGGGGTCTTTCAGAGTTTGGCTCAGGTTGAGAAAAAAAGTGAAAGTGTGGCCGGAAATAGCAAGCAAAACAAAAAGACAAACCCCCAAACTGTTGTGACTATTTTATTTTCTTAGGAATAAATATCTAGAGGCACTTTTGGGAGAAGAGAAATTTACCTGCTTTTTCTTATATATGGTATAATAATAGGCTAAAATTCACAGTAAACTTTTGACAGCACTTTTCACTGGGGAAATTGGCTTGCTCTCTTTATTTTGGCTTAAAAGACGGTGTTTTCTCAAGGACAAATGTACCTGTCAGGATGAAAAGTTTTGATCTTTGAACAAGCAGTAAGATGCTGGCCATGTGAACCGGTTTGTATTTAATTGCTTCTTTCTGGTCGGTGGACTTGTTAAATAAGTTTTTCTTCTTTGAAAGAAAAAAAAAAAACATTGTATAGAAAGTTGTATAGAAAGTTCAGATGATTGCTGAGCAGCTTCTGATTTTTAAAATATGTATTTTCCTCTTTAGAGTTGTCTAACTTTCAAGTGTACTATATGCATTTTTTTATTTTTTTGATTATTATAATTTATTCACTTTGTATCCAGCTGTAGCCCTCTCCTTCTTCCCCTCCCAATCCCACCCTCCCTCCCCCTTCTACTTCCATGCCTCTCCTTCAGTTCACTGAGACCCCTTCCATCTGACCCTAGCCTGTCAGATCTTATCAGAACTTGCTACATTGTCTTTCTCTGTGGCCTGGTACAGATGCACTCCCCCAGGGGAGGTGGTCAACAAGCCAGCCACTGAGTTCATGTCAGAGATAGCCCCTGTTCCCCTTACTAGGGAAGCCACTTAGTGGCTGAGCTGCCATGGACTACATCTGAGCAAGGGGTCTATGTTATCTCCATGCATGGTCCTTGGCTGGAGTATCGGTCTTTGGAAAGACCCATGAGCCCAGATTTTTTTGGCCCTGTTGGACTCCTTGTGGAGCTCCTGTCCCCTCCAGGTCTTTCTATCTCCCCCTACTTTCAAAAGATTCCCTGCACTCTGCCCAAAGTTTGGCTATGAGTCTCAGCATCTGCTTCGATACCCTGCTGGGTACTGGAAGGTTTCCAGTCACTCTGCTACTTAATATTTTCTCATTAATCACTGGCACTGTGTGTTGTAAGCCTTTTATGAATTTGTTTAAATGAGATTCCTTCAGTGCGATCTATGACTATTGAGTGTTTAAACACTGTAATAAGAACGTTATGTGCAGGTCCAAGTATGCAGGGACTTCTGCAGCCTAAGAGAAGCTCTCCAGGTTCATAAAAAGTATTTCCCTTGACTTTTCATACTTGCAAGTTTGAGCCAAATGTCCCTCAGAGTTGCTGTAAATTTCTATGACAATAATTACAAGGGGGTACTATTTGTTTAGAATAATTTTGAGATGCGAGCAAGTGAAAGTTGTTTCTGCTATGCAGGCCAGTGTACAGAACATTTAGAAACAGATGTGGTTGTTCTATGAGATTAAAACATGTGAATCTGACATTTTTTTAACTCATTTGGGTGACCATCCCCCCAAATGACTATTTACTCGTGATATAATTTCACTGGCTAACTTTTCTTTCTTGTGTACCTGTTTTCTTCCTATTTTCACAGTTGAAGGGTGAAATAATTGGATATCTGGGCTATAGAAAGTGATCACTTAAAACACAAGAGTTTGGCATGTATACTTCTTATCTTGCCCAGGTAATAATATTAAGAAAAAAAAAATAGATTGATCTCTAAACTCAGCAAAGCGTAGTTTTAATGGGTTTGGAGGAAAGTAGGTAACAAGAGCTGTAAGAACTATTTGAAATCAAGTGAAGAAGGCCAAACCACTGAATTCCACTGTGGCACTTTGTTGGCCAGTTTTAACTAGTGAAATGTCTTGTTTCTATGTGTTTTTTTCAGAACTAGATTTGTCTCTTAAGACTGAAGTTCTTTGTTATCTCTAGATGTGTTTAAGCGCTCCATAGTCATTATATGATCTAGGTTATATATTATTTATTTTATTTTTTGTTATTGTTGTTTGATTGTTTGAGGCCATTTTTTTTGTCTTTTGTCTCAGGAGTCACATGTAGTCCAGGATAGCATTGAAATTTATATTGTGAGGAAGGGTGACCTTGATCAGCTGATTGTCCTAGCTCTACCTCCTGCATGCCAAGGTTATAGGTATGCACCACTGTGTTTTGTTTTCTTCTTTACATGTGAAATGCTACTCCATTGTTATGAAGCAACATGGAAAGTTACTGGGAACATACCTTTTCAGCTCAGGCTCCAGGGAAAAATGTTTTCATGGATATTAGCTTGCTCATTTGAATCTAACTGTGTTGCTGGATTCTTGAGTGTCAGATCTGAACTCTTAGTTGGTCTTTCCATCAGGCAGTTTAGGTGTTTTAGACCAAAGGTCCCACCCTCCTCCATCCATGTGCCTCCAGGCTCATCTGAAGTCGCCACCTCAACACCCAGGAGAGGGACATGGCTTGCTTTCCTGAAACTTAGTACCACTCCAGAATGAAACCAATTTGAGATTTTTGTGTTGTTGTTGTTGATTAAAGAAACCAGCTAGCCCCTTCACCCAGTCAATCAGCTTCATGGATGGATAGGAACAAAGCTCCCAGTATCACTGTGACCTGGGTGTGTACCCTGGTGCTTTCACATATTGGCTTGATTTTGGGAAAGTGTGCCAACATATTTAAATGTCAGTGAGTTTGGAAGGATTAGTGAGCTATAGGCACAGCTCCTGACACAGTGCCTAGCTCATTCTGAGTTGTGACTATTGACAAAAATTCTTGGTAATTCCACTAACAGTAAGAGTAGAGTATTTCATAAGCAATTTTGTTGACAACCTTCAAGTAAATTCAATTTGCTGGCATGAACCTTACAGGTTATATTGCTATGATGTTATTCTAATAGGATGAATGTTTTCCTTCAGAACGAGAACACAAGAAGGATTTTAATACTTCTGTGCTTTGTGGGTTCTTTGTGTTCTTGCTTACATGCAAATCTTACTAAAAGAATTAAAAAAAAACCAACAGTGATTCCATTACTAGTGGATTTTGAAGCAGAAGTTGGTGCCGGGGATGCATAAAGTGATACAGTGTCTGCCTAGCATGTGCAAAAACCTAATTTCAATCCTCAATACTGCCCCCAGGAATAAGAAAATAATAATAATAAAAAAACACAGAACAGAAATAAAATGAGATGAGTTTATTTCAGTTCAGTAAATATTTAACGAAATTCTACCACTGTACAAAAGCACTAGTATACAAACAAAAACATCACAGCTGTTAGGATGGCCAAAATAAAAAATATAAAAACAATTGAGTGCTGACAAGGATGTAGAAAGATTGGAACTCTCATAGAGTGCTGGCTAAATAGTATAGCCAATTTAGAAGCTGGCTGGCAGATTCTCATAATGTTGAACATAGATTTTCTGTGTGACCCATATGATCTCTGGTTGGGTATTGTAGCTCACCAACATCTTTAATCACAGCCCCAGGGATACAGAAGGAGGTGGATCTTTGTGATCTACATAGTAAGTTCTACGTCAACCTGGTCTATATAGTTAAGTTCCAGATCAGCCAGTGATACACACTGAGATACTATCTTAAAAATAAAACAAAAACCAGACAAATAAACAAAAACAGCCCCATGTTTTTTTCTCATGGACATCTACTGAGTTAAAAATATAATAGTAGTTACTCTCACCACTGCTATGACAAAATGTCCTGGCTAAAACAGATTAAAGAGAGAAAAGTTTATTTTGGCTCACAGTCTCCATCATGGTGGAGAAGTCAGAGCAGCAGGAGCTTGAGGTGGCTGGACAAATTGTATCCACAGTCAGGAAGCACAGAAAGATGAATGCTTATGCTCAACTCTCCTCACCTTTATTTAGTTCATTATCTTATCCCACAAAATTGTGTCACTTAGATAGGGTAAATCTTCCCATGCCAATGAAAGCAATCTATATCATTCTTTCAGGGAAATACCCACACAGTTGTCTCTGGGTGATTTGAGATCCTGTCAAGTTGACAATATTAACCATTACAAAACCCAGTCAAGGATGTGTGACAATTCTTATTAAAATTGACTTCACTTGTTCTCTTTCTTCTAAGACCTAAAATGTTTGGAAAGAGCTTAAGTGAGGTTACTTAAGTGCTTTCTTCATTCATTTAGCACATTTTCATTTGAGAGGAGATATACTACATGGTTGTCTAGGGTACCAAGGAAAGGCTCTATTGTGGAGGCAACACATATCTTGTAAAATAAAAGATGAGGAAGAAAAGAAGGAGCTATAGTAAAGAAAGCTTCTCAAGTGGCTGGAGACATGACCCAGCTATTAATAGGACTTGCTGCTCTTGCAGACAAACACAGCAACCCCATGGCACCTCACAACTATCTATAATTCCAGCCCCAGGGGATCTGACACCCTCTTTTAACATTCACAGGTAACAGTCATGCACATGGTACACATATATGCAGGCAAAACACTCATACACATAAAATAAAATAAATATACTTTTAAAATAATATTTATTTTCATTTCTATGTGAATGAATGTTTTATATGTGTATGAAGTACATTCATAGGTCAGAAGAGGAGGGCATTAGAACCCCTGGAACTGGAGTTATAGATAAGTGTGGGTTATTCTGCAGGTACTGGTAACAGATCTGTGTCCCTTTTTTGAGAAAAAATTATCATAGTGTAGCCATGGCTTGCCTGAAATAAGCTATGTAGACCAGGCTGTCCTAGAACTCATAGCGATCCACATGCCTCTGCCTTCCAAGAGTTTGGATTAAAGGGTGTGGCTACCATGCCTAGTGGTAAGTACTCTTAACTGCTAAGCCATTTTTTTCAGCATAACCCAAATAGCTGCATAAGTTTCTGAATAAAAAACAAACAAGCAAGCAAACAAACAAACAAAAAAAAAATAGAAGAAAGGTCTCCAGGGAACCTATTTCAGTAACTTATCTCATGAGAAAGGTGCAGAAAAGCAAGGGGGGGGGGTATGTAAGTTGGAACTCCAGGTTATTCAAAAAACTGGTAAATGGAGGCAGGAACATCGGAATCCAATGCCAGCCTCAGCTGTATAGCAGATTTCAAGACCAGTAGAGATCCTACCACATACCCAAAGAAAGAAACAAAACAAAATCAGAATAACCCAAAACACTCTAGTGACATGGTTCAGTAGGTAAACACATTTGCAGAGTAGGACTGATGACCAGAGTTTGAGGCTTGGAGCACACATAAAAAGCAGGATGTGGTAGCTCTCTATCTATAATCACAGCAAAATCTAAAGCAGAGACAGAAAAATCTGCTGGAAGCTAATCCTCAGCATGGTGACAGAAACCACAAGAGAGACTCTGTCTCTGAAATAAGGTGGGTGGAAAGAAGGGACTCTAAGTTGTCCTCAGACCTCCACCGTTCCCCATGGCTTGAACCTGCCTGATCTCTTCTTCACTCTCTGCCCCTGTGCCTGTCTCTATCTCTATTTCTTTCTGACTTTTTTTCTCTCATGCAAGCTAAATAAATGAATCTTAAAAAAGAAAAAAAAGGAACAACTTATAACAACAAATTACAAGAGTGCAAAATGGAATTATGGACAGAATTCCAGATGACAGTGCACCTAGGCACATTTTATTGTGTGATAATTGATTCCCAGCAAATAGAGGAGTGATTTTGGAGATGAGGCATCAGAGACAGATAATTGATCAAAGAGAGAGGAGGATGTTGTAGGGAAGAGATAATAGAATGTGGTCTTACCTGGTATCTTAGCAGAGACACCATGACCCCACTACTCTTATAAAAGAAAACACTCAATTGGTGCTTGCTTACCTTTCACAGGTTTAGTCCATTATTATCATAGTTGGGAGCAGGGCAGCACACAGGCAAGCATGGTGCTGAGGAAGTAGTTGAGAGTTCTATATCCAGATCCCCAGGCAGAAGAGAGAGCCACTGAGCTTGGCTTGGGCTTTTGAAACCCTAGCCCCCAGTGACACACTTACTCCAACAAGACCACACCTGCTCCAGAAATGCCACACCTCCTAATCTTTCTTAAGTAGTTCTACTCCCCATTGACTAAGCATTCAAATGTATGAGCCTCTGGGGAGGGGGCATTCCTATTGAAATCATCACATCTGGCAAATGCTACAGAACTCTTTTTCAACTTGTCTGACTTGAATGGAAGACTATGATTGTCTTTCTTCATTCACCTATTATTCTTTATTGAAAAGATCACTAACCTCTTGACCTAGGAACCTAATAGCAAGCAAAACAAAGAGCCAGATTTACAGAGCTGGTATTTTCAGGGCTAAGTGAGAAATTTGGCTTTGGGAAATTTAGAGTGTGAATGGCCTCTGAAACATCATGTCAACAGCACCTGGTAGATGGCAGCTGTGAAGAGCGGCAGTCTGTGCTGAAAATACAGATTAAGAGACACTGGCTCACGAACAGAAATCTAAGCCTTAGAAATTGATTATATAAGTTAATTTCCATCCTATCTCCAAAAAGTAATTTATCTACTGATCTGGTTCTTCTGTGAGAGGAGAGATAGATCAAGTTTATGCCATAATGTCAAAGATACTCATCTATCCAACTTTTTTCTTCCTAAAAAAAAATCCTTTATTTATTTTTTTACTTTGTGTGTGTATATGTACATGTGCCTTGATGAGTTTATGTGTAGCATGTGTGTACAGATGCATTGGAGGTCAGAAGAGGGCATTGGAGCTACTGGAACTACAGATACAGTTGGCTGTGAACCTGATGTTGGCACGGGTAACCAAACCCAGGTCCTCTGTAAGAGAAGTAAGCGTTATTAATCTCTGAGACATTTATCCAGACCCTCCTCCTTTAAAAAATGATTTCCTGGTAATGGGCTTCTTTATCTTTTAGTAGAGACTGTCTCAAATTAACAAATATCTCTGACATGAAGTCAATTTTCTAAGCTCTAGGGAAAGTGGGAAATAGATGGTAGACTTGGTCCATAATCTAGAAACATTTACAGAATCTACAAGAAAAAGGTCAGCTCTAAATACTTTATGAATGCCTATGGTGCTTGAAAATAACCAAAATGAAACTATCTGAAATTCTAAGCTTTTTTGAAAACACCACCTTTCAGCATGCATGCACAGGTCATGCTGTAAAGCACTGGACAAGGACACTTGCCAAAGCAGCATGTTCTGAATGAGTTTTGGGTAATGTGAATCCACAACAACTTTCAGTGACATATACCAAGGTCTTGAGTTTGGCTTTGAACAGTATAGATGAATCTTTGATGTTTTGAAGACTTTTTTCAATGAAAGACTCTTGAACAGCTGTGTTGCTAGAGATAATGTGACTCAAGTAAGTATTATTTTTTATTAATTATTTTTTGACCATGTCATACAGGTATATAGTGCATCCTAATTACTCTTACCCCCATTCTCCCTTATTTTCCTACTACCCTATAAACCTTCTCTTATCCCTATGAATCCCTTTTCCACATTCATGTGTTCTGTTTTGTGACCCACTGAATTCAACCAGGGCTGTTTGTGTGACCATGAGTTTAGAAGTATCCTGTTGAACCTGGTGGGCTCATCAGTGGGTACACAACAAAGACAATGACTCTCCCTTCTCCCAGAAATCAATCAGTACCAAGTAGTCAGCAGAAAGGGATAGGGCCCTCATGAGCTCTACCTGCATTCATGACACATGGTTTATCAGGGTCAGTCTTGTGCATGCCCACTGTAGGTTACCCTAGCTGCTGTGAGTTCATAATCACAATGCCCTGTCATGGCCAGAAAATGGCATTTTGTAGAGTTCCCCTCTATGATCTGGCTCTCACATTCTTTCCAACTTTATCTTTTTTGAGGGGATAGCATATATGTCTTGTTTAGGGCTGAGACTCAAGTATCATTAAGTAGGCATTTGTTGCCACCATTTTGAGGTAACACAAAATTCATATTAAATTCTGCCTTCTGGATTGTAGCTGTAGCTAGAGTACTTCCCTAGCAGGCTCAGCACTATAAGCAAGCAAGTGAGCAATCAAGCAAGCAGGCAAACAAAATAGCAAGGTCAGCAAAATGGCCCAGTGGGTAAAAGCACTTGCTATATAAGCCTAATAACTTGAGTTCAGTTCCTGGAATGCATGTTAAAAATAAATAAAATCTAGCTGTGGTGGCATACACCTGTCATCCTAGCATTATACTTGTTATTGTTGATTTGTTGTTTTGAGAGAGGGTCTCACTACGTAGCCACAACTGGCTTGGAACTTGAGATGTAGAAAAGGTTGACCTTAACTTCACTTGCCTGTTTTTCTGGAGTGCTGGGATTGAAAGCATATGCTACCATGCTTGGATAGCCATAGCATTCTTACAGGGAGAGGGAAAGCAGATGTAGGAGGATCAGCTGAAAGCCATAGGGTCATTTTTCCTGGAGTACATGGTTAGCAGAAACAACAAGAAAAACCTCAACAAGATGGAAGAAGAACTGACACCTGAAGGTTGTGCTTTGTAACCACATATGTGTAATCACATATATACAACAGACATATACACACAATAAAAAAACTGAAAAAAAAACTATTCTAATTCTTCGAATAATATGAAAATTTTAATTTTGTCTGCTTTTTACATCCTAAGGTATCATCTTCTCTGTAATGGGATTGGGAAAAATGAGATTGAGAAGAGCTGGTACAGAGGAAGATTCAGGAACCAGTTACTAGGCCAATAACCTTTACCTTCCACTCATAAAGGGTTATTGTAAGCTGAATAATTTTTTATTCTTTACAATGTCCTAAACATCTGAATGAAGAGTCTATACATTATGTTAATTTCACCTTTAAAAAGACACTTGTCTGGTATGTGCCTTGCCATACAGGGAGAAATGGGCCAGTTTGGTATGCATAGGTTTGGTCCAGTATCTATTCAGCCTTTATTGAAAATTTGTTGTGTTGAAAATTGTGTGTGTATGTGTGTGTGTGTGTGTGTGTGTGTGTGTGTGTGTGATGGCATATGGGACAGGAGAGGAAGTGAAACAGTTGTGCCCAAGCCATTTACCTCAGTCCCTATTGATCTTCCTGAGTGACAGTCCAGTGTAGAAAAAAAAAAGATTTAACATGTTTGTTTTTGTTTCTTTTTTGTTTATATTTAGTAAACAATTATACTTATTATTTAGATATTTAATGCTCAAATTCTCAGATAATATCAAAAGTACCATGTATATATGTATAAGTATATGTACACTTGGAGCCAACTATTTGTGGCCCTTATCAGTGTATTTTGCAAACAATTTGATTTATGACTTTCATTTTTTTAACTAATCAAATCTCATGTAACTACTTCCATTGTGGGACATAGTATTTGGGGAAACCTGAATCTCAGGTTTCTCAGCCATTCTCACTCATATTCGGCTCCAGAATAAATTATTTCTTACTTCCTTTGAGGTTAGATCTATAGTTTGTATTGACAATGTGTGTGCATTTGTAGTAATGTTTAAGTTATGAATTAGGCACTGTAAGAGATTAACAGCATTAGTCCCTTTGTATAAGACAATGGAGGATATAGTTATTGCTACTGTTTTGAAGGCTTCCTCATTACACTCAATTTCATTAGTTACCATTACACTAGACTCTCGTGTGAAAGGGGTAGAGGGACTGTTTTCTTTATTCTCAGCTTCACACTGTATAGAAATTCTTTTCTCCAAATAAATCTCTAATAGTTCTTCACTAGAAAATATTCATTCAATAATATTCATATTATAAATTGCCTTTGAATTAGAGGTTTTAAGAGATAGTTGAGGTACTCTTTGAAGTTTAGTTATAATAGACATTAAAAACCGTTATTGCCTTTTATTATAAAATTAATTCATACTTGTATAAATTCAAAAAATTCTGTAATGACTAAAGGAGAAAGTAAAATCTGCATAATTGAGAAGTTAAGTATAGAATAAAGATCAAGAATATCTTTTGTATAGATGGCTTGCCAGTGAGACACCAATTTCACATTTTTATGAGACCCTTTTGACAAGGGACATAACTCAAAATTGCTAAATAGCTGAAACTGGAAAGAGAGATCATGGATAAGGGAGTCTCAAATGATACTTATACATGAATATTCTTAGCAGCATTATTCAAAGTACCCAGAAGATGAAAGCAATCTATGTGTCCATCAACAGGTAGATGGAGAAACATGACAACATATAAGAAACCAAATGCTGTATGATTCTACTTATATGAGATATTTATCAGTTTGAAAGAAATAGAAAGAATGGTGCTTGCCAGAGACTATGGGAAGAAAGGTGGGAAATTACTCATTATAATTTTCATTTCAATGTAACATATCAGTTTTGGTTAATAAAAGTGTTATTGAGATCAGTGATACAACAATGTGAATACACCTAAGAGTGCTGAACTTCTCACTATAAAAACGGCTAAGACCTATTTTGTGTTAGTTATATTTTATCTGTGTGTATTCATTACATGTAAGTATATGCACCATGTGTGTGCTGATGTCCTATGGGACCAAAAGAGGGCATCAGATCTCCTGGATCTGGAGTTACAGGCAGTTGTGTCAGTGTTGAGAACCCATTTCTCTTCTTCAAAACCAGTAAGTGCTCTTAACCATTAAATCTTATCTCTAGCCTCTACCATAATATATATTTTAAATGTTTTCAGAAAAAGTGATTGTATTAACACGCCCAGATTGTATAAGATTGGAGGTATAGCTATTGTCAAATTCTTTGCATTCTCTAAGATAGGAAGTTCAACAGTAGATTGAAGGGATACATGAACTCCTTGATATTTGTGATGGTTTGAAAAAGAATCGACCCCATATGCTTGGTCACCAGGCTTGGCACTATTTGAAAGGATTAGGAGGAAGTGTGTCACTGGGGGTAGGCTTTGAGGTTTCAAAAGCTCATTACAAGCTCAGAGTCTGTTTGTTCCTGCTGCTTCTGGATCCAAATGCAGAAATATCATGTATGCTTCCAGCTTGCATTAATGCTCCTTCACCATGAAGATAGTGGACTAAACCTCTGAAATTATAAGCAAGTCCCAATTAAATGCTATCTTTTTAAAGAGTTGTCATGGTCATGGGGTCTCTTCACAGTAATAGAACACTGAGTAGGACAAAACTCAATGCAAATCTTCTTTTTAAGATTTATTTATTTATTATGTATACAATGTTCGATCTGTACATATACTTGCATACCAGAAGAGGGCACCAGATTTCAGTATAGATGGTTGTGAACCACCATGTGGTTGATGGAAATTGATCTCAAGACCTCTAGAAGAGCATTCAGTGCTTTTAACATCCACCATCTCTCCATTCCATGAATGCAAATTCTTTAAGGAAAAACTTCTCTGTCTTTTGTTTTTTTTTGTTTTTTTATGAGAGTGGGTATTATGAGAGCACCATGTGCATGCCCTGCCCACAGAGACCAGAAGAGGGCATTGGAGCCATTGGGACTGGACTTCCAGATGGTTGTGTGCTACCAGGCAGGTGCTAGGTATGGAATTCTGGGTCCTCTGCAAGAGCAGTCAGTGCTTTTAACCTCTGAGCCATCTCTCCAGCCCCCTAAATACAAATTCTTATCTGCTTAAGCATTATCTTCTCATTTTTTTCTGGTGGAATGGGCTCATCAATTCAGTATCATTTCAGTCTCTTGAAGAAACATGTGATCTTTCTTTCCTGATCCCCTAAAAATAGGCTTAAAAGCATTGCCTAATAGATTGCTTCTATTCAATAGACCTTATTAAGTTAAATGTGCATATAGACCTTATTAAATTAAATGCACAAAAAAGCTGTTATTTCCAGGGCTTGAGCTGAATGTATACGCAAATAAGGAAAAATCTTATTAAGGCTCCTTAATGCTATCTATTATCCCATCTGTATTTTCAGAAGCTGTTATTATTGTGTTGGAACATCCTTTCAGAAGCAAAACAGCTATGAGAGATGCCCATGTTTGATTATGCCTTAATTCCTTAGGGCTGTGCATATCCCAGAGTAATGTTACTTGTTAATTTCTCAGCTTTTTTTTCACACAAACCAAGAAGCTGTACCAATGTAATCGATACTTCAGACTCTACCAACTACCACTACTCATCAGTTTTCCATGATATGGACTCCAGTTTTCGGAAAAATTTCAAGGTAGTTGTCTTAATTACTGTTCTCTTGCTGTGAAGAGACACCATGACCACAGTAACTTATAAAAGAAAGCACTTAATTGGGGGCTTGCTAATAATTTCAGAGACTTAGTCTATTATCATCATGGCAGCAGGCATAGCAGGCATGGTGCTGGAGAAGCAGCTGAGAGCACTATCCTGATCCTCAACCAGAGAATCTGCACCTGGCACTGGCTTTTAAAACCTCAAAGCTCCCTCCCCTCCCAGTGACACACTTCCTCCAAACCCCACATACTCTGACAAGGTCATACCTCCTAATCCTAATTCTTTCTAATAGTGCCACTCCCTGGCAGCTAAGCATTCAAATATATGAGCCTTTGCAGCCATTTTTTTCAAACAGCCATAGTCGTGTTTGTGGTAGTTTCTGGTGTTTTAATAAACATATTTCACTGGCTGGAGAGATGACTCGGTGGTTAAGAACACTTGCTGCACTTGTATAGTGTTTAAGCTCAAAACGTGGTTGGAACCTGGGAGAATGGAATGCCAGAATAATGAATGTGAACTACAGTCAACTTTATGCAACAGCCAATTTTATTCAGAGAATAGGACAATTTATACCCTGAGAGTTAAGAAAGTTCACCTAAGTAAAGTTTTCTTGAGTTCAAGATATAGCAAAATATGTTTTTTCATAGAGACATATAAACAAATGACTGTAGACAGTTGTAATGAATAATCTAAAGTAAACTCACTCCTATTCATTATACCTGTGAGAGGCACAGAATTCTGAGAATAATTCTGTGTTTTTGAAGAAAAACAAAGGTCACAAAACTCTGTCTAGTTTTATTTGGAGTTTTCTCAAAAGCACTCAGAATTTCCTTCACATGGCTTCATTTAGGGCACATGTTCTGAGGAGTAGTGTACCAGTGTTTTGTTCTCTGGACCCATTTTGGTGCTACTCATATGTGCACACGCACACACAAACACACATTCAAATAAAAGTAAAACCTTAAAAAAATGAAATACACTTCTGTGGGAAACAACTAGGAAATGTAATGCAATTTTGGAGAGGAGGTTAAGATCCATATAGACAAATCTTTCTCTTGTTTCAAAGCCCAGTCAAATGGCAAAGTACACATAGATGGCAAGAAGTCTTTCCCTAGGCAATTTGATAACACCTCAGGTCACTTTCTTGACTCCTAGCCCATTCGCACGAAAGAGTGGCATCTTGTGTTGGAGCTAATTTCTGATGGACTGATACAATCTTCCCTTGGGACTGAAAGTAGTGAATTAGAAAATTTTTGTTTTTAATATATTTATTGGGGAATACCATCTCCTGTTCCCCGCTTTGGAGTTCAAAGCCCTAGTACAAGGAATATATACAACATTCATTCATACACACACACACACACACACACACACACACACACACAGAGATAAGTATCACAGTGTTAAATTAAATCAAATTAAATTTTTGGAGACAGAGTCTCCTCGGGACCAGGTTGTCCTCAAACTCACTATGTAGTAATCTATAGATGTCTTTGAAGGAAGATTTTCTTTGGAAGATTTAATACAAGAAATTAGAGGAGGATGAAAAGTCCTATATTTCTGTCTGATTTTCTCAACTCAAGGTGCCCTTTGAAAAAGTGTAGTTCAAACATAATTTGTAAGTACATAGTATCATTTTTACAACATGCTTCTAGAGACTGCTAAAAATAAGACTAATTTTGTTTATATTTTATATCTCATTCTTAACCATTGAGACATTTTATTGAGATACTATTGGAAATGGTTAAGTCTGAGATTTCATATCACCTAGAACAATCATCAAGTAGAGGATTGTTTCCAAAAGAAGAGTTATAGGAAAGAAGGCTAAAGATGAACACTGCCTATATCAAATTCTTTGCATTTATCTTCCAATTCTATGGAGTATATATTTTTTACATTTAAAGTTGCAGTCTGTCATATTTTGCTTTTATACTGCACAAATGTGACCTATATTATCTCTGAGATTTTATCTTATCTTGCATACATTTCACAGTATCTTTCCATCCCCACAATTGTTGATTTATTAGAATTAACATGCGCCACAATAAATAAGAATGTAAAGTACCATGAGACATTTTACAACATATTTGCCAATAGAGCTGCTTCATTTTGCATAAAAAATATGAACACCAGTACTCAACCAATGCATGCTTTTTTTCGCCACTCCACAAATCTATATGTAATTTGTATGTGCTTTGCTGAAGTATTCTCTGATATCATGAGCAAACCTGACTAGACATCTAGAGAATTTCATTGTTTATACTAAATATTTTGAGGCTTATATATATAGGAGGCTTGAATTAGTGCACTAAAATGAATGAATGGATCTGGGTTGTATGATTCCAAAACACACTGCAAGTTTCTTGTAGTTATGTCCCCATTTCTTTTTCATATTTCCACTAGCCTTTAGTAAATGGTTATCAAATTGAACTGAATATAAAAGAGAATTCCTCAATAAAGATTCCTATAAATAAATAGTCGCTCTCCGGTTGATTAATACATATGTATATTTTTAAATGACTGATTTATTTTTATGTTATGGCTATGGGTGTTTTGCCTACATGTATGATATGTATGTATGCCACACAGGTGCAATTCTTGCAATGGCTGGGAGAGGACATTGGAACCCCTGGGACTAAAGTTTCAGATGGTTTCGAACTGCCAAATGGGTGGTAGGAATCAAACCAGGCTCTTTTGGAACAACAGTGTTATTAACTGCTGGACCACATCTCTGGCCCCCGCAGATGGATTTTAAAAAAATGAGTCCTCTAAGTATTCTGGCTTTAATATTTTCTATTACATTTTATATTTTTATGAGCATGCATTATCATAATAATGGGTTTCACTGTGACATTTTCATATACTTACATAGTTTGATCATATATACTTCCTCATTATGCATATACCAGCTGTCAATTACTATGTTAAGAGTTACCCCTGAACACCCTAGCTTAAAGCAGTGATTTAATACTTCTTGTAATTCTATGGATTGGATTCAGCAGGATGATTCATCTACTCCACAGGAGTGGATGTATGGCTACGCAAAGATAGATAGTCGTCTGGCTTGCAGTGTCTGAGATGGCTATGCTTACATGTCTGGCGCCTTAGCTTCAGTGTCTGGCAGAGCAGTGGCCTGACTGGGTTACTCTGTTTATTTCTTTAAGTAGGCTAAGGTAGTTGAATCCCAAGAAAGGAAACAAATTCCAGAAAGATGCCGGGCTTCGTAAGTACTAGTCCTGGAAGCCATACAGCTGGATGTCTGCCACAGCTTCCTAATCCAAACAAGCCATAGGACAACTCAGAGGGTTGTCCCCTCTCTCCTGGAGAAACTACAGCTACACATTGCACAAGGACATTGGAGTGGAAGGATCGGCAGCCATTTTCTTTGTCAGATCTATCACAACATTGTACCATAAAGAGAATGTGGAATGATTTGAAAAACTTGCTTCAGAGAAAACAGAAACTTAGCAATGTGAAATTGCTTGCTCAGTATACCACAGCTGGTTTCCTAAACTATCTGTCTACACAGTCCCCAGACCAGCAAGATCCACACCACAAAGGGCTCATTTACAAGACCCCTGAATCAGAAATCTACCCTCCTCAACATCTCCAGGGACTTAGAATGCCCATGAAAGTGTGATGGAAAGTCCATTCTGTTCTTATTTTCAAAACTGTGGGAGAAAACCTACTGCCAACCGAAGGAGGTCATGCTGCAGCCAGAGACTTGAGTTAACAAGTAAAAGACGTCACTTTCATTATTGCTTACTATATTTTTAAAGCCCTAGTCTTAATTTACAAATGCTACAGAATTTAATCTTCATAAGAACTGAGAGCAGTTATGATAATAAATCTCTTTAATTTTCTTCTTTATTTTTCTATGTATTTTTATTCTTGGAGATAAGGTTTGATGTAGCCCTTGTTATATACTTGTTATATAGTTGTTATATACTAATACTGATACTTGTTATATAGTTGTGGATAACATTAATTCACTGATCCTCCTGCCTCCATCTCTCAAGTGCTGGGATGATAGATGTGTACCACCATGCCTCCGGTATGTGCTGTGCTGGGAATCAAATACAGAGCCTTTTGCATGCTGGGTAAGCACTCTAACTGAGCCATACCCTATGTCCTGGATTTCTTGTCTCCCTCCCTCCATCCCTTCCTCCCTTCCTCCCTTCTTCCCGCTCTCCCTTCTTTCCTTCTTTCTTTCTTTCTTTCTTTCTTTCTTTCTTTCTTTCTTTCTTTCTTCCTTTCTTTTTTTCTTTCTTTCTTTCTTTCTTCCTTTCTTTCCTTCTTCCTTCCTTCCTTCCATCCATTCTTTCTTTGCTTCTTTTACATTTTACATAGTAGTTTTAATAGTATACATCAGACTTTCTGGGAACTTGCTCAGAAGCCCAGTCTGGCTTTGATCTTATGACAATTCTTTTTTGCCTCTTGAATGATGGGATTACATGTGTGAGCCACCATGTCTTCCTTTTTTTTTTTTTTTTCAAAACAATAAACCTTTGCTCAGACAAAGGTCAAGTATTTACTGGGGTCATGTAAACTTGCACAGACAGACTCAGAATGTAGAGTTTTCTAATTCCAAACTCTTCGCATAGTTACTATATGGTAGCCATTGGCAACCGCCACTGGTCAAAGAGACTAAGTGCTTGGAGGAAGAAACTTATAGTGGGAAGCTGTGGCATGTGGCTGCCTTGATGAGCTGTCACTTTCCTCCTGAAACCTCCCACTCCCAACTTGCCTGAAGTGAGGAGGTTGGCACGGGTGTGTGACAGATGGCACAGCCCTACTCTGCTGTACGCATGCTGCTCCCTGTTCCTGGGTGCACAGCTGCCTGATACAGGCCTTGCCAGTTGGGCAGCTGCCTCTTGGGGTGTCTCCAAAGGCCATTGCTCAGAGAATTCAGTCCAACATTTTCCTTGCTTCCCCCTTTCACAAAAAAAAAAAAAAAAAAAAAAAAAAAAAAATCTCTGCTTCCCAGGTCTCCACCTGAGCCAGAGAGCACTGTTTGCGCTACGACAGGGATATCAAACCTTGAAGTGTTTATAACAGGTACCACATGCATACAGCTCCTTGAAAAATGTGGGAGCCAAAGGAATGGTCAAGGGAGGCCCCTCCCAGACTCCATCTTTTGGGAGAGCTTAGCACCCACCAGGGTTTCCTTTTGACAGCTGTGTGTGGGCTGGAAAGACAATTTCCTCCTTGCTGTTTCCTGTCCAGGGATGAAAGAGGAATAAATGAGGAATGAGGACCAAGAATAAGGCAGGGCATTTCATATTCCCAGCCCCTGAAGCTGTGGAGAGAGAGGACCCAGCAAGAATGAATTCTTCTGCAAGTGAAAGAAATAAAGCAGTGTTTATGTTTGTTTTCGTTCAATCAGTACATTCATCCAGCACAGTAGATACCAACAGGTGTCATCTTGCATTGTGTGTGCTATATGTCAGCTCAGGTATTGTTGTTCCTCTCTCTGAACTAAAACTATAGTTATTGCTTTTTTTGGGTAAATGACTTGAGCTTGCTATATATGCCCTAGGGTTCTCATCTGCAAAATGGAAATAATTTTTATATCCTTATTGCATTGCTACGAGGAATAAGTGGAATAATATATGTAATAGGATTACATATCTCAATGCTAGCATTCAGTATATATTTGATCAGTGTTAGTTACTGGTGTTAAAGCTTTTGCGAGGATAGAAACCTTTGTTTTGTCCTCTCCAGAACCACATCCTGTGACTCAGTTACTTTGTGAATGAATGAATGAGTGAGGCTGTCGGTGAATAAGTTCTGTAATGCAGTTATTCTTGTGCTTCTTCAGGGAATTGTTGTGGGAGAATTGAGTACTTAGGTAATTTTTACAATGTGCAAGTGTAAATAGAGGTGTATATGGGGTATGGGTTAGAAAGAGTGGTACAAGATCTGGAGAGATGGCTTAGCAGTTAGGAGGGCTTGCTGTTCATGCAGAGGACATGGGGCTCTGTTCTTAGCAGCCACATCAGATAACGACCAAGTGCCTCCAACTTCAGTTTCAGAAACTCAGATATCCTCTTCAGGTTTGCCATTCACCTACACACACATACACATATATACACATGCACATATGTTCCTATAGGTACATAGATAAATACAAATAAAAAAATGTTTGAAAGAGACAAAAATAAAAATTTGTTCAAGCTTTCTTAGTTAGTCATAAATTATAAATCATTTTCTTCTAGACCTTCTCTCTTATTTTCTAGGTTTTTGTCTTCTTTTCAAAATCCTGCTTCAAAGATTATCTAAAGAAATCCTTTCCAGACTCAGAGTAGAAATGAGGAATGTGAGTAATTATCTAAGTTCTTTTTTAAATTAAAAATGTGTTTATTTTACTTTATTTTATGTTTAGTCCTGTTTTGCCTGTATGTTTGTTATAGACTACATGTATTCCTCATACTCAAGGAGTTTAGGAGAAGGACATAGGGATGGTTGTAATACGATGGGAACTAAACCTGAGTCCTTTGCAAAAGCAACAATTCCTCTTAAACTCTGAGACATCTCTTCAGCTCCAAGCATATCTGTTCTAGAGGCTAGAGATGATGTTTCATCAATGCAGTAACTGCTGTTTGTGTTCAGAGTGAGTACCAGGGCAATCACACCACAGTCTTCCTTGAGTGAGGGAGCAGTAATCCTTTTTAATGTTTTTTTTTTTTTTCATTAAAAATTTTTTTTGTGAGAGAGATGGCATATGTAGCCTTGGTTGTCCTGGAACTTGGTGTGTAGACCAGGCTGGCTTCAAACTCAGAGAGATCTTCCTGCTTCTGCTGACCAAGTGAAGGAGTACATTTTCCTTTCTCATTGTAGTACAGTAAGACCTTGAGGTCTGACAGCCACTAGCTCCTTTGCTTTTACATATGTTAGAGGGAAGACAGAAAGATGAGCAGAAAGATGTAAGGATCCATATATAAAAATCTTGTGAATGGAAGTAGAACCAGTTCTGCTTAGACACTGAGTTTTGAGATGGTGACATGGGCTTTTTTCACAGTTAAAGAAAACACAAAGATACCAGGTGGAGTGCCAATTGTTTACAATACCAGCACTTTGGAGACAGGACTGAAAGGCTGGCCTGAACCTGAGCTATACAACAAGACTGTCTAAAATATAACCAAAGGCTAAGTGGACTCGGGGCTTACTTTTATTTGCTTTTGAAAAGAAAAAAACAATTCATTTATTTTTATTTTATGTGTTAATAGCTTTGTCATAGGCTGCATATCACCTGCATATCACTGGATTGTTCTACTGTATCTCCTGGGTGTAGCCCAGTGGTAGAGTACTGTTTAGCACCAGCAGTGCCTGGGTGGGACAAAATTGCCTACACTTGAGAGCCTCTGAAGTAAGCTTCATTATAACATAGGGCTGTTGTGCTGAGTTCTATATGGAGCATTCATGCAGAAGGTTAGAAGAGCGTAACAGATGCAGTCCCTGTTCGGGAGAACAGGAGCACATGGATAACAGGCAGAATGACATGAGAACAACTGGGCCTGGAGACTTGGCTTAGTGGTTAAGAGGACTGGATGATCTTGCAGAGGACCTAGGTTCAGTTTCTAATACCAAACATGGTTGTGACCCTGTTCTGACCTCCTCGGGCACAAGGCACACATGTAGTTTATGTAAATACATGCAGGCAAAACACACATACACTTAAAAATTAAAAAAGAAAGGAAATGAGAATTGGCCTTGGGTTCATCCAAATGTAGCAAGCTTAATAAAATCAGCCAAAGCTCTCGGCATTTTCTGCTGCAGGAGATGAAAACAGGACACCTCTTCTGAGATGGTAGCCTCACAGAGATGGATAAAAAGCTTGACTCTTGCGGTGTGCACATTCAGTTTATATTGTGTTAAGACCCAGGGAGTCCCCTGCCTTTTAGTCTTCCATTAACTGCCTACCCAGGACCTATGTGCCTTGTTCTAGAAACCTGTCAACCATGTAATAGGCAGAGCCCTACCTCATAGAAGTTGTTTTCCTTCTAGTAGCTGGGTCATTGTTTACATCTCCAACAGAGTTGTGCAAGCTCCCTGAAACTTTGAGAGGCAGAGTCATTTTAGCAGTTCCTAGTTCCCCAAATCTTTTGTCCTGTACTTTTAATCCTCCTCAAACAAGTTACACTTTTGGATTTTGATGAATGCAGGAAAGGCCAAGGATTCTTTTCTTTGAAAGAACTACCTGATACCAAAGCTATTGCATAGGGTGTTTCCATTTCAGGCTTCCAGCTATGAGTTCTGAGTGATTTCCCCTGTGTAATTGCACAGACACCCTTAAGCTCTTCATGCTGTTGTAGTTTCAGGAAATCCAATTAGCTTTCCTCATTCTGAGAGGCACAGTGAAGTATTTTAAAGAAGGAAATTCAAACATGACCCCAGTAGTTGCTTCTTTCTGTAGGCCAGACTTCAATATTTACACGGTAGCAAGCTTCCTTGCTCTGAATGTTTGTCTCTTTCCAAAATTCCGATACTGAAAACCTATTCATCAATGGTATTAGGAGGCGAGGTTTGTGGCAGGTGGTGAGGTCATAATGTTGGATGCTTGTGCATGGGATTAGAGACCTTAGAAAAAGGATCTCAGAGACCTGCCTTTTCCTATTTATCAGGTGAGAACACAGCCTAAACCATAAATTGAGGACCTTGCCTTTATCTTAGAATTCCTAAGACTCCAAAACTATGAAACACAAATTTATGTCTTACACACACACACACACACACACACACACACACACACACACACACAGAATCATGATCATCATGTCAGAGTATGGGAGCAGACAGGTGGCATGGCTCTAATACAGTGTGCTGAGAGATTACATCTTGATCTTTAAGTAGGAGGCAGACAGAGTCAAGTGGGAATAGTGTGAGCTTTTAAAACCACAATACTTGCCTCCAGTGACACACCTCCTCCAATAAAGCCACAGTTCCTAATCCTTCTCAAACAGTTCCACCAACTGGAACCCAAGTATTCAAACATGAACACCATATAAAAGCCATTCTCATTCAAACTGGCATACCCTGCTTTCCTGGAAAGCCTGAATAATTACTGCTCAAGTTTTCTACTTTTTACTTCTGGTCAAAAACATAGATTAATTGGAAAAACATTATGCTGAGCAAAAGAAGCCAGGCACACAAAAATATATATGGAATGATTGTATTTATGTTAAATTTTTCTGCCTATCTTGAGTGTGTGCATGTTTTTGTGTGTATGTGTGTGCGCACACCTACACATTTGTGTCTTCTAGAGTGCATGCATGTGTTTGCTAAAGTCTTGATCAACCTGAGGCATTAATCCTTAAGGAGCCATCTACTTTGTTTTTTGAGACACTTTCCTGGAACTTGTCAAGTAGGCTATATTAGTTGACTAGGAAGATCTGGAGACTGGCTCTCAGGATGTTGTGCAGTTCTGCATGTCTCTGCTGCTACAGTACTGGGTTTAAAACTATTAATACAATAATATTTTTGTTTGTTTGTTTTGTTTTTGTCTTTTATATAGTGATGATTATGGAGTTATCTAAATTTGTTAGGAGTGATAATGGTCCTTATTGATTAGATTTAATATGGACATTTTTATAAATAATTCATGTAAATCCTGTAACTCACTTCAAAGTGATCTCATAGGAGGGAAAAATAGATGTAAATATACCTAAAAAACACTATGTATTAGTAATTATTGAAACTGGATATTGAGTGTGTGGCATAAACATGTCATACTCCACTTCTGCATATACATGACTACATCTGGCCCAAACTGTAAGCAAAGCAATGTAAGAAAAAGTTCACATTAATGTTTCTTGTAAAAGGTTTAAGTGAGTGTCAGAGGAGATAGCATGATCACATGACTCTTCCATTCATTAACATAATATAGATTCATTTTTCATAATGGATATGTAACAAGGAATAAAGGTTCCAATCGGCCCTGCAGTTGTGTTACCTGCATTGTAGGGTTAGAAGACGAATTACCATAATAACTAAGTAAATATACCACACAGTATTTGACAGAAATGCAAAGGGGGGTGGGAAGTGATAGAAATGAGACTTAGGGAGGCTTCTTGAGGAACTGAGGACTCCAGCTGGCTCCAAGTGGATAGTTAATATTGATTGCCAAATTAATGTCACCCAGAATCACATAGAAGACATATCTCTGGATATCACTTTGAGAGAGTTTCTGTATTGGGTTAGTTGAGAAAGAAAGTCTGAATGTGAGCAGCGCCATCTGTATGCTGGTTGCCAGAGTGAATCAAAAGTAGAAGGATGATTGAGAATTGACATTCATCTCAGTGTAAGTCCTTATGCCAGAGACAATGTGCCCAGCTGCTTAGTGCTCCCAAGAAAAGTAAATAATGGAGTCTTTGTGAAAGATGGCATTAGTTTACGTAGCTAAAGGGGACTGTATATTCATTTGTATTAGTTGCTTCTCTTGTTTCCATGACAACATGCCTTGTAAAAAAACAACTTAAAGGAGAAAGGGATTATTTTGTCCAACTGTTCTAAGGACTGCAATCCATCATGATGGGGAAAGCACAGTGATGAAAGTAGAAGGTGGCTTGTCACATTGTGTCTACAGTTGAGGAGTAGTGAGAAATGAAGGATGGTACTTAGTTCACTTCCTCCTTTTTATTCAGTCTAAGACCCCAACTAATGAGATAGTGCTGCCTACTATCAGGGTGGGTTTTTCCTCTTCAGTTAAACTTATCTGGAAATGCTTTCACAGACATGTTCAAAGATGTGTCTCCTATACGATTCCAAATGTGGTCAAGCTGACAGCATTATAGCATTTTAGATAAAAAAAGAATTTTTAAAAGGAAAAAAATCTACAAGCAGGAGCAGTCCTAAGTTCTAACCAATGGGAAGAAAGTATTGCTTTCTGTTAGCTAGTAGTGTACATGTGATTGAGGACAATGAGCATAGAAGTAGGATGCTGTTGGGTCTTAGTTACTTTTATGTTGATCAGAATGGTGTAAACTTCCTGTTGGTTTGAGAACAGACTCTAGAGGGTGCAGCTGGAGGGAAGGGGAACATGTGGACCTGTTACTGTTTTCATTTCATCTGTCCCTTGTATTTTCCTCTCATGCATTATATATACATCTCTCCATACCCTATTATTTGTAGTCAAAGATACCCTCCTCATTTCTCGTTCATACCTTCTCTCAAAATATCTTCATGCTGGAGAGGGTGTGGAGAAAGGGGAACCCTCCTCCACTGCTGGTGGGAATGAAAACTTGTACACCACTTTGGAAATTAGTCTGGCGCTTCCTCAAGATCCAGCTATACCACTCCTAGGCATATATCCAAAAGATGCTCAAGTATACAACAAGGACATTTGCTCAACCATGTTTTTAGTAGCTTTATTTGTAATAGCTAGAACATGGAAACAACCCAGATGTCCCTCAGTTGAGGAATGGGTACAGAAATTGTGGTATATCTACACAGTGGAATATTACTCAGCAATAAAAAACAAGGAAATCATGAAATTTGCAGGTAAATGGTGGGAACTGGAAAAGATCATCCTGAGTGAGGTGACCCAGAATCAGAAAGACACACATGGTATATACTCACTCATAAGTGGATATTAGACATATAATATAAGATAAACATACTAAAATCTGTACACGTAAGGAAGGTAATGAAGAAGGAGAACTCTGGCTAAGATGCTCAATCCACTTTTAGAAAGGCAAAGAAAATGGACATCAAAGGAGGGAGAAAACAAGAACAGGACAGGAGCCTGCCACAGAGGGCCTCTGAAAGGCTCTATGCTACAGGGTATCAAAGCAGATGCTGAGACTCATAGCCAAACTTTGGGCAGAGTGCAGGGAATCTTATGAAAGAAGGGGGAGATGGTAAGACCTGGAGAGGACAGGAGCTCCCCAAGAAAAGCAACAGATCCAAAAAGTCTGAGCACAGGGGTCTTTTCTGAGACTGATACTCCAGTCAAGGACCACTCATGGAGATGGCCTGGAGCCCTTGCACAGTGGTAGCCCATAGCAGTTCAGTTTCCAAGTGGGTTCCATAGTAATGGGGACAGGGACTGCCTGTGACAGGAGCTGATTGGCCTACTCTTTGATCACCTCCCCCTGAGGGGGGAGCAGCCTTACCAGGCCACAGAGGAAGACAATGCAGCCACTCCTGATGAGACTTAATAGACTAGTATCACAGTGAAGGGGAAGAGGACCTCCCTTATCAGTGGACTGGGGGAAGGGCACAGGTGGGGAAGAGGAAGGTAGGGTGAGATTGGGAGGGGAGGAGGGAGGGAGGTACAGAGGGGATACAAAGTGAATAAACTGTAATTAATAAAAATAAATTTAAAAATATCTTTAATTTGGAATACAGTGTGGTAGTTTGGATAGGAATTGTCCTCATAGGCTTATATATTTGAATATTTGCTTCCTACTTGATATACTCCTTAGAAAGGATAAGGAGCCATGGCCTTGCTGGAGGTGTGTCACTGTGGGTGGGCTTTAAAGTTACAAAAGCCCACACCAGGACTAGTCTTGCTTGTTCTCTGCCTGCAACTTGTGGATCAGATATGACCTCTCAGCAACTGCTCCAGTGCCATGCCTGCTTATCTGCTGTCATGTTCCCCACCAAGATGTTCAGAAACCAATCTTCTGAAACTATATCAAGCTAGTAACCAGCAATCCTCTATGGCCTCTGAATCAGCTCCTGCCTCTAAGCTCTTTCCTTGGCTTTTCTCAATGTACTGTGCCTCGGGATATATAAAGAAACTCTTTCTTCTTGAAGTTGTTTTTGATTAAGACATCATTATCAACTGGGACGAACTTCAGGTCTTCCACATCAATAATCAACACCAGACTTTAAGAAATGCCAGGTCTGGTAGGTAATGGCTGTGCTCAATAGCTCTATCTGTCTATCTATCTATCTATCTATCTATCTATCTATCTATCTATCTATCTATCTATCTATCCATCCATCCATCCATCCTTTTATTTTTTGAAACAATGTCTCACTATGTCGCCCTGGAACTTAGTATGTGTACCTTGTTGACTTCTAACTTTCCCAGAGACCCACCTACATCTGCCTACTGAATGCTAGGATTAAAGGTGTGTACCACCATATCCACCTAATAGCTTGGTTTCATCATCTCACATTGTATCATTATGTGTGTGCTATATACATATAAATGTATGTTTTATATATATTTATAAATTACATCCCATGAATATACATAACTATGATTTGATCTGCCAACTAACATGAGACCATGAAAAAATATGAGGAATCTCTGGAAACTGGAAGATGATTCTATTTTGAAAGTGTAATTAGAAAATGTTCTATGTAATTGAATGTAGATTATGGGAATGACAGAAAATGAATAATGTCTCCAAGGCTAGGTGCCTTAGGCAATGGAAAGATGGAGTTGCTTTTGACATCAGAAGACTGCTAAGAGAATTCAGGTAATAATTTAAAGCCTCATTCATAAACCCTCCACTGCAGTGAATAATAACATCAGCTTCCTTAAAGCTGGGCATTAACTTTTTAAAAACCCCAAAATGACTTTTCCATCAGATCAAATCTGAAAAGGGTATTGAGGAATATAGGAAGTCAGAACTGTAAATTGGTAGGGCATTTTTGTGTGATGTTGGCGGGTAATGACAATATGCTCCTCATTCTCCATAGCATCCTAATTTTTCATGCCTAAGATTCACCTGGGTGATTGAGAATGTGTTTGGTTCTTTTCTGGCCATGGCTGGTGGCTGTAGCAAGGGGGATACTGCAAAGCGACTTGGTATTACACCATAAACTGGTGGAAGAATTTATTGTAACCTAAGACCTAGTTAGTATCCATCGTAATGTAATTTTCTCTTGGTGTGACTTAGGAGTGATGTTCACTTTCTTCATAGCTGACACTTTGCACCACCAGCTTCAAATATTGTTTATTTGCTTTTGCATTTCACTAGCTTCTTTCTCCTCATCTTCTCATGAGACATAAGGATTATGATTTTACACACACACACACATATATATATATATTTCTGACAGAAGCACATGTTCTGTTACTATGGACATATAATTTTTTTGTGGTCAGCTACTGGGTTATTTTGTGCCAACAGCACAGAGAACAATTCCAAATAGGCAGTATTTCTTTTTTCAATAATTTTATTATTCACTATCAGTACCCATTATACTTCATTCAGTCATTTTCTGCTATTATCACAGCCCCTCAGCACTATGAAAGTATTGGGTATTAACAAATTATCAAAATGTGTGGTCTTTAGAAAAAAATACTGTATTAGTGACTCAGAGGTCTCGGATTCTGTAGTTTCTTTTGAATCTACTGGGAGGTGAGTTCTTTGTTCCTCTGTTGTGTTTTCATCCAATTATAAGTAATTCTATATGGAAAATATGATAATTTTACAGACATTATGTTGCTATTTTATCTAGCTTGGACTGGTATAATAAAAGATCTCGACTGTATGGCTTAAATGGCATGTATTTCTCACAGTTCTAGAGTCTGCAAATCCGTGGGTCAGTATAACAACATATTTGGTTCACAGTGTGAACTTCTGTTCTGGGTCTCAGACAGCCACCTTTTCACTGCAGCCTCATGTGGCCAACTGCATCAAAGAAACCTTATCTCATGACTTATTATTAATATTTTAACATATGAACTTGGCGGATTGTTACTCAGCTCTTACGAATCCCTTTTCGATGGTATTTGTTACATAGCTCTTATTTAAAAATCTCCTTTGTGGCTACTGGCATTGGGCATAGGGATTATTCTCTTAGGCTGAAATTAGAATAGAAATAGCAAGGGCTTCTTATTGTCTTCTCATTCACCATGAGATAGAAGACCCAGAAGACAAGAAGCAGAACTGAGAGCCAGAAGACTGATATTGGATTACAGGTCCTCTGAGCTGCCTGTGGGTTTGTGGGAAGTGTGTAGATCTTGGACCCATTTTAAATGGAGGCCTAATGAGACTTGCCAATTTTATGAGTTAGTTTTTCTGTTTCTGCAACAAAATGTGTGAGCTACCTACATAACAAACAAACAAAAAACCAACACGAATAAGACAAATCCTAAAAGAAGAATGTTGGACATTAAAATTCATCATGGAGGAGAAGGGATGAGTAGCTGGCCTGTAGGCACTAGTTTTTCAAATGCTACTTTATTTGGGGGTTTCTTAAACTTATACCTCCCTTCCAACTCCCAAACCTCAGGTAGGGTAAAAAGAAGATTGTAAGGGAAAGGGACGTAGCCCTCTTTACTTCTTCCTTCTGGGTAGGATCATAGGATTCTTTTGGGGGCAATACCAATATCTGTCATCAGAAAATCCAGAAGTCCAGGGAACCAGCAAACAAGCAAACCAGCAGGCAAGCACAGCAAGCAGTCCTCCTTTATCTCCTCCAAGCCACCTTGCCTTCTTCCTCTGGACTATCATATTTATACACTTCAACGTGCTAAGAATTCAACTAATTCCAGATGGCAAAGATCATGCTCTAAATGAGACAATTAACAGAGATGACAAACTAACCCCTCCCACTTGGGATTCTAAGAAAAAAAAAAAAAACGTGTTACACATATCATAAACAAGAACATCCACTACATTGGTCACACAGTATCTGCAATCAGGAAGCAGAGAGCTGACAGGAAGGAGTGCGATTATCCCCATTGGCTCATTCCCTCCAGTAAGGCTCCTCTTCCTAAAGGTTTCATAGCCTTTTATATACTACCATTATCTGGCTGGAACCAACTGTTCAAACTCCTCAGCCCATGGGAGATTTTTCACATTCAAACTACATCATTGCTGGATAACTATGATATATTAATCTTCACTGTCCACTTGGCTGGATTTGAAATCACACACCTGGAGCAAAGAATCACCCTGGACTTAGTACCACCATACTGATTTGATTCTAGAGTAAATAAGAAGAGAAAAATGAGAGAACTAGGTGCGCATTCATTTATCTGTTTACTGACTATGACACTATGTGATCTTTCACCTCATGCTCTTCCAGTAATGACTTCCCTACCATAAGGAACTGCATCGCCTCAATAAACCCGGTCTTCCTCAAGTTACACTTGTTAGGTATGTAGGCACATCAACCAGAAAGGTAACTAGTTAAATAACTGTATGCTATAGATCATGGGTAACTGAAAGAACTTTTCCCCGAAATACTGGAAGAAAGCAGGTTTCCCTAGGAGGCCTGTTGTAGGGATCTTAGAAAGGCAGGATTTGGCAGGCCAAAATGTGAGCAGGATTCAGATGCCACTTTCCATCTTGTTCAGAGCCTCCCTTTCAGATTACTAATCTAGTCCAGCACTGGAAACTTTCTGCATCTTTCTAGTAAATGAGCAATGCTGGAAAGGTGAAACAGTATTTCTTATGTGTCAGTACTGAACATACATTTCAACTCCAAGACTGACCATGTTGTTGAACTTTCCTACATGACAGTGTTTTCAGTTTTAATATTTATGCTAATATACCTTTAGTGAAGATCAAATTGGGTAAAACTTGGGTTTAAGAATGAATTAAAGTAGCCTGAATTTGCATACAGTACAAAGTTCTTGAGCCAGATGATCAAAATATTCATTGCAGTAGTGCAATACTAATAAAGTACAAGGCTCGTTCTAGTCCCATTTGCTCTTTTTTAATTTAAATTGAAATCACAAATTTATTTCTCTCAAATTCCATCTTTTAAATTATGTGCCTTCTTGTTTGCAGTCAAGACATTTTTAAATTAAAAATAATTAAAGTCATTGAGTTTATTAAAAACCTAACACTTGAATCGTAGGTGTAAATTTAAATTCTGTGTTCTCCAGTCAACATCCCCTAAAACATTTCTTTGTTAACTCTTTAGCTAAAAATGCCTACATTTCCTCCTTTTCCTCCTCCTCTCCCCCTATTCTTTAGCGACTTATGTTAAAGCCTGTGCTACTGCATTTTAAAATAGTTTGTGTCTGATTTTGAGAATATTGTGTAAAATATCAGGACATTGTTAAAGGATTGTCAATTTACTGTGAAAGCCTTCCACTCTTGGCATCTTTTGCTTTTAGACAGGCAGTGCAAACGTTTATCATCTAATTTAATCCATTTCTGTCTTTACTTTTTGGTGTCTATTTCTATCTCTCTCTCTGGACATGCATGTGTATGTTCAGATGTGTGTACAAGTGAACTCACCCATATATGTGACTGTAAAGGCCACAGGCTGATCCCAGGTATCTTCCTCTATTACTCTACCTTATTTATTTAGTTATTATTGGTTTTTTGAGACAGGGTTTCTCTGTGTAGCCCTGGCTGTCTTGGAACTTGCTCTGTAGACCAGGCTGGCCTTGAATTCACAGAGATCCACCTGCTTCTTTCTCAAGTGCTGGGATAACAGGCTTGAGCCATTAGCACTAGCACTACTATCTTTTTTTGAGATAGGGTTTCTCATTGAACCCATAGCTCATCAATTTACATGTCTTGGATGACTAGTGAGCTCCAGGGACCTACTTGTCTCCACCTTCCCTGTTGTTGGAGTTATAGGTGTGTATCACCGCACTCAGATATTATATGGATGCTGAAGGATCTGAACTAAGGTTCCCATGCTTACATAGGAAACATTCTACATAGTTATCCATCTTCCCAGCTCCAGTGTCTATGTCAATGACAACTATAAAGAACCTGCCTTGGTGAAGGTAGACTTCATAAAGTGGTACCTTACTGGGTAAGCACCTGCCAGTGAGATTAAGGCTAAGGAGGGTCAGTATATCTTTCATTGCACCTGCCCTTTTGATCTTGATTTATATTGCTTGAAGGGCAAGAAATATTATTAGAATCTTGGCTGCAAATAGGCAAAGAGCTTGACATCAGTTTTAAATTGTCATTCTATTTTGTCCTGCCTCCGCAGAGTCAAGTTTCATGTCTTTCACCATTTTCAGGAAGCAAGCCTGAATCGATTGTGTATCAGCTTGGACCTTGGACACCCATGGGAGGCCAGTATTCATCAACTACCTTTTAGGATCAACAGTGCAGCATCCTAAAACCATCCTAGCACAAAATCATTACTGATATTTGGATAGCTTTTCTCAATTTATTGTCGGGACTTGGACAAGTTGACCTTCTACCTTGTGTTTATATTTTATTTTTTTCATTTAATTATATATATGTATCCATACATATATGTATACACACACACACACACACACACATATATATATATATATATATATATATATATATATACATACACACACATATTTGAGACACAGTCTTCCTATGTATCCCTAGCTGACCTAGAAATTGTTACAAAGACAAGGATAACCTTAAATTCACACAGGTGCTCCCAGCTCTGATTCTCAAGGGCAGACATACAAGGTGTGTGTCCATGTCTGGCCGGGTTTCCTTTTTAATGAGACAATAGTATTATTGTGTTATACAAAATAACTCTTGTTTTAGTGATAATGGAAATCATTTCTCAAATAGCAAGGCTATGTTTTTGTATTATGTCTTATAGTAGACTTAGTTGGTTAAATCCAGGGTAACATCTCTACTTCTCTCTTGGCATGAGAAGAAGATCCATTTTATTTAGGCAGTAATGTGCGTATCCCAGGGGATGAGTATAAATCAATGGTCAAAACTGATAGTTTAAGTCAGTGTATGACAATTCCATTTTCCTATCACAAATACTTCCTTTAAATCCTTCTTACAAAGCAAGTAGCCTTGTGACTCTTGACCAATGAGGTCAAAGTGGGACTTTGAAGGAACAGCCTGGAGATACAGGTTTGTTTGTTTTTTTTGTTTTTTTGTTTTTTTTTTTTTTTTTTTCTTTTGGTCTTCCTTAGGTAGCTATGTCTCTGGCATTTAAAATTTTTTTTTTCAGATGGTATAATTTAGTTATCTAGTTCAAGTTACAGCATTATATGCTGGATCAATTCTTCTGCTTCCTATGGTTCTCAATCTTCTTAATGCTGTGACCCCTTAATACAATACCTCATGTTGTGGTGACCCCCCCCAACCATAAAATTTTCATCACTACCTCATACTGTAATTTTGCTACTGCTATGAATCGCAATGTAAATACTTTTGGAGATAAAAACTTGCCAAAGGGGTTGAGTTCCGCAGGTGAGAAATGGTGAGTTTATCCTTTCAGTTATTGTACTTCTCAGTGCCATTCTCATTTGTTCACTTTTAGTATACTTTCTGTTATTATATCCATAGTCCCCATTCAGTCATGGTCATCATCATTTCTTTAAGTCTCAGAGAAACCTATTTTCTCTTAATTTTTATTTGTTGTTTGGTTACTTTATTATTTGTATATGTGTTTTGCTTGCTTGTATGTCTTTGTAACACCAGCATGTCTGGTGCCTGAAGGAGGCCAGAAGAGGGTCCCTGGAACTGGAGTTACAGACACTGTGGATACTTGGAACTGAACAGGAGTCCTGTGGAAGAGCTGGCACCTTCCTTAAGTTTTTAAACACGTTACTAATAACAGCACTGAAGGCTGCTGAAACCAGATACTACTACATCTGTTCAAAGCCACTAATTTGGCTATTTTAAAACTCCTTGTGTTTTGTTGACTATAAATTATACATTGCTGCTATTTTGTTGCTGAAATCTAGTTTGAAAAGCTGAATGCTTTCATTTAACAAAGCATGATAGACTTGATGGCTTATCTATATTAAAAACCTACTTCTGACAGTTCTGGATTTTGGAAGTCCATGTTAGATGGGAGTGCTAGTGCAGCTGGATACTGGTGAGGTTTATAGACTCATGACTTTTCAGTCTTTATGAGAGAGAGAGAGAGAGAGACAGAGACAGAGACAGAGACAGAGACAGAGACAGAGACAGAGACAGAGACAGAGACACAGAGAGTCCATGGAAGAGCATTTTGGAGCCTGTTTTATAAAGGCTTTGTTCTATTCATGAGGACTATACCCACATATTATAATTATCTGCTGAAGGCCCAATCTACTTTCAAATACAATCATATTGGCTTTGGATTTGAACATATAGATTTGGGGGTGGGTTAACAGGCATTTTATCCATTGTAATATATTGTACAAACTGTGGGCTCTAAGCTTTTCTCCCTTTAGGTTTTATTTTTTTTATGCTTTTTTTTTTTTCTCTCTTCTTGTTTTGTTTGCTAACTTGCTTTCCATCAATCTGGAATCATTTCCACTCTTATCTCAGTCCCCCGGTTAGGGCCTGGGATGACTTTGCTGTTTCATTTTTGTTTATCTTCTTGTTTTGTTTTTAACTTGGGTTGCTATGACTTAACCTTGGATCTCTACTCTTTCAATAAGGTTTTTACCCTTTCCTGACAAATTTGGGTGTGACCATAGAATCACCCTCCACGGTTGAGCAGGTGCCAGTATCGAGCTGTTTCTTATACACTCAGTGTTTCCTTGCATTTGCAAGCAGTCTCTCAGTTATCCAAGTCTTTCCAAAGAGGCTGAACTCTCTCTTATCTGCCATGAACCTCTATACATCCTCCTTATTAGCAAGGAACTGTGTAGACCCCCTCTCTGCATCTCCAGTTACAAAATATACCTGTTTCAGTTATGGATTTCCAGCTGATATACAAATCCCAGTCCAAATACAGAGATGGGGACAGTCCCTTTTTGCTTCCTGTGGAATCTGCTATTTTCATAACTGGCAGCACAAGTTACACAGAGGTCTTTTGCCTCTGCTCCAGTCAATATAGCTCCATCTAGTGGCAAATCTGATTTGACACTGTTAACTCACTAGAATAAAAAGCAGTACCACTTTCCTGATAATCTGGGTGGGTGGGGGTCACTATTTCACTCAGGTTTACTAGTTCTTCGTGAATAGATATAGCTAAAGCTCTCTATTTCTGTTTTGTTTTTAGAACCTTGAAATGACAGTTATTGGCAATTTTGTGTAGTTTTATAATTGTCTGGGGAAGAAATTTTCTTACTGGTTTACTCTGATATTATTTACTCTGATATTATTGAAGCTCTTTTTTTTTTACAGTTACTAATTTTTTGCTATTAAATACTTCATCACAGAACAGTTGTACTTGGTATGACATGCAATCCTTTCATAACTTGTAATGTTTAATTAAATTAAATCTATTAATTAATTAATTAATTTTGAGGCAAGGTCTCAAGTGGTACAGGTTATGATGGAACTTCCATGTAGTCCATGCTGCCTTGGAACACTTTATCTTTCCATGAAAGATAATACTCCTAATACTCCTAAGTAGTATTATTTACAGACCTATGCCACCACATTCAGGATTTTGCTTCATTAACTTATTTATTTATTTATTTTTAGTGACAACATCTTCCTATGCAATAATAGTTCGCTGGCCTTGACCTCATTGGGTAGACCAGGCAGCTAAATACTTGTAGCAATCTTTCTACCTATGCCATCAAGTACTGGGATTACAGTCATGTGCCACCACAGCCAGCATATTTCCCCATTTGGTGATATTTCATGAAAAATCTACCTTTATGACAAAACATGCTGGAGAGGTTGTGGAGAAAGGGGAACCCTCCTCCATTGTTGGTGGGAATGCAAACTTGTATAACCACTTTGGAAATCAACCTGGCGCTTTTTCAGATAATTAGGAATAGTGGTTCCTCAAGATCCAGCTATACCACTCCTAGGAATCTATCCAAAAGATGCTCAAGTACAAAACAAGGACATCTGCTCAACCATGTTTGTAGCAGCTTTATTCATAACAGCCAGAACCTGGAAACAACCCAGATGTCCCCTCAGTTGAGGCATGGATACAGAAATTGTGGTACATTTACACAATGGAATACTACTCAGCAATTAAAAACGGGGAAATCATGAAATTTGCAGGCAAATGGTGGGATCTAGAAATGATCATCCTGAGTGAGGTATCCCAAAAGCAGAAGGACACACATGGTATATACTCCCTTATATAGACCTATAAGATAGAATAAACATAATGAAATCTGTATAGATAAACAAGAAGATAAACAAGAAAGAGGACTCTGGGTAAGATGACCAATCCTCACTTAGAAAGACAAATGGGATGGACATTGGATGTAGGAGCAAACAAGTAACAGGACAGGAGCCTAGCACAGAGGGCCTCTGAAAGACTCTACCTAGCAGTGTATCAAAGCAGATATTAAGACTCATAATCAAACCTTCAGCAGAGTGCAGAAAATCATAAAACAGGGAAGGGGCGTTAATATGACCTGGAGAGGACAGGAGCTCCACAATGACCAAATATATCTGGGCACAGGGGTCTTTTATGAAACTGTTTCTCCAAATAAGGACCATGTATGGATGTAACCTAGATCCTCTGCTCAGATGTAGCCCTTGGTAGCTCAGTATCCAAGTAGGTACCCTAATAAGGGGAACAGGGTCTGTTTCTGACATGATCTCAATGGTCGGCTCTTTGACCCCCACCCCCACCCGGAGGGAGGAGCAGCCCTGCTAGGCCACATAGGAGGACTTTGCAGCCAGTCCTGAAGATACCTGATAAACCAGTATCAGATGAAAGGGGAGGAGGTCCTCCCCTATTAGTGGACTTGGAAAGGGGCAGGGAGGAGATGAGGGAGGGAGGGTGGGATTGGGAGGGAAAGAGGGAGTGGGATACAGCAGGGATACAAAGTTAACAAACTGTAACTAATATTAAAAAAATAAAAAAAATTGGAAAACAAAAAGGAATCTACCTTTAGGTGTTCATAAGTGATACTGGATTCTAGTTTTATATTCTTATCTTTGTTTTGTTATCTGATTAATGCTAATTTCATAAAATTAATTGGATACCACCCTTTTTGATTTTCTGGAAAAGTTTGCATATAATTGGTCTTATTACTTCGTTGCTAGAATCCCCCATAGAGGGATTTTCTATTATGCTTAAGAGCCCTGACATTTTATCTTGGGCTCATTGCTATTAGTCTAGTCCAGAAGTCAGCAAGCACTTTCTGTACTGGAATAAATAATCAATAATGTAGAATGTGCAGTCTGTATTGCAACAAGTTGACTTTACTATTGCATTTCAAAAGCAACCATAGACAATGACCCAACAAGTATGACTCTGTGCCAATAAAATTTTATTTATAAAAGCAGATGGTAATTCTAATTAGGCCTGTGGGTCATAACTTTAAGAAAAATGTTTCTGTGGCTGGCTGCCATTTCAGCAGTTAAGGGGAAGCTAACACCCTCTTTAGGCCTCTTGTGGGCACTAGGCATTCATGTGGTACACAGAAATGCATGCATGCAAAACATCCATACACATAAAAATAATGAAATAATTTTAAATTTTTTTTTATTTCTTTTGGTTTTTAAGTCGATATTAGCTGTATTATATAGGATAAACACCCTAAAATCTACAGACCTAACAAAGCTAAATTATAAGGAGGGCCCTAGGAAAGGTGCTTCATTCTCATTCAGAAGGCAAACAGGATAGACACTGGAAGCAGTGGAAGAAAAGAAACAGGACTGGAGCCTACCATAGATGTCCTCTAAAAGACCCTAACCAGCAGAGGATCGAAGCAGATGCAGAGACTCACAGCCAACCTTTGGACAGAGATCAGGGAGTCTTATGGAAGAAGAGGGATATAAAAGAACCTGGAGGGGGCAGGAGACACCCACGGAGATTAACAAAGCCAAAAAAAGCTGGGCCCAGTGAGGACTGCATAGACTGATGAATCAATCAAAGACCATACATAGAGAGGACCTAGACCCCCTGCTTAGATGTAGCCCATAGACAGCTCAGTCTCCTTGTGGGTTCTTTAATAAGAGGAGAAGGTACAGTCTATAGCATGAACTCATTTGCCTGCTCTTTGATCACTTCTCCCTGGTCGGGTAACCAAGCCAGCCCACAGAGGAAGAGGATCCAGGCAGTCCTGACAAAACCTGATAGGTTAGGTTCAGGCAGTACAGGAGAACTTCCCTTATCAGTAGACTAGTGAAGAGGGATAGGGGAGGAAGAGAGAGGGGGCTACAACCAGGATATAAAGTGAATAAAGTGTAAATAACAACAACAACAACAACAACAACAACAACAACAACAACAATAATAATAATAATAATAGGAAAATAACATGTTGGGTTGGTTTTCAAGCTTTATATGTAGCTCAGCTTTGGGATGTGACTCTTAGAAACAGAAACTCATGCTTTCATCCTCCCAAAATAGAGATCATTTACTGGAAATATATTTTTCTCCATGGCCTCCATCTAAATGGTCAACACAATGAACAGAAAGTGTTAGCAGACTACTGCTTTGATAACCTAGCTAGCAAATGGTTTGTCGGGATAATAAACACATGAAAGAAACATAAAGGCTTAAATCTCTCCCAGGATAAAAATGACTCTGACAGATGAGTCTGCTGGCCTCAAATGCTACCTAATTTTTTTTCAGCCTGTGGAGAAAAAAAATATATATATATACATATATTTTATATATAGAGAGATGTATATATATATATATATATATATATATATATATATACATCTATCTATCTATATACATCTTATATGTGCATGATGACAAAACAAGATTTAGAGATTTGCCTGTGGGTGATGTTTTGTCAAAACAGACAAATTTTAAAAGCCCCATCAATATTTCCAATGTTTAAAAATATGCAGAAGCACTTTGCTGTCTGACCACAATTATAGGCCATGGCTGCTTTTGATATTTATAAAAGAGTAAATGAGATTATTGGAGTGGGGTGGTAGCCTTTTCCAGACAGTATAAAAATGGGGACCAGAATGAATAGATCAATAGCTCTTCACCAAGGAACAGGATTGAGAGTTGCAGTTTTATAACTTTGTTTTATTTCTTTTAATTCTGAGAATAATGATTAATTAGCCTTCCAAGTATATTCACTAAAGAAGCAAAATGAAACAGGGCATGGTCATGACCTTCTATAACCCTGGCGGCAGCAGCCAGTGTGTGGTGTGGAGGACTGAAAGTCCTGGGTTCAGGGTCATCCTATGTAGTAACTTGATGGCAGCTTTGGCTCCATGAGACCCTGTGTCAAAAAATGATAGTGTGTGTGTGTGCATGTCTGCGTGTGTATGTGTGTGTGTGTGTTAGGATGGGGAAGGCTTCAGAGATGGCTTAAGGTTTGAGAGTACATACTGCTCTTGCAGAGGACCTGACTTTGATTCTCATCATCCATATCACATGGCTCATAACCACCTGTAACTCTAGCTCCATGGGGTCTGACAGTCTCTTCAGTACTCAGCTCTTTCCTCCCCACCATGTGTGTATGTGTGTACATGTTTGCATACACATATATAATAAAACTAAAATAAATGCTTCAAGAAAATGAGTGGAAGGACAGCTTAGTGAGTAAAAAGCTTGTTACACAAGCTTGAGAACATGAGTTCAATCATCTAAACTCAAATAAGGTAGGAGAGAACCAACTCATAAAATTATTTTCTTGTTTCTGTAGTGAGAATTTTGGTTTCTTCAAAAACCCAGTAATGTTATGTGACTATGTTTTTGTTCTAATCCCAGGTGTGGGATATGGGACTGCTTCAGCTTGTCCACAGCTACTAACTAAGATTGTCTCACGCACTAGTAGGGGCACGATTTGTGCCAGCTGAAGAAAGTTTATTTCTTGTCACTCTTGAGAGGTATAAAGGCCAGAGTCCAGAGACTAGCAGGGGTGCTCCAAAGAAGGGGAAAGAGAAGGAGAAGGAGGACGAGGAAGAAAAGAATAAGAAGAGAAGAAAGGAAGAAAAGAAAGCAGTGTCTGCTTCCCCCTGCTGGTCCTGGTTGCTGTTGTCGTTTGTCAAGTGGTCATAAACAAAGAAAAAAGACAGAAGAAGTTGGAGATATCCTGACTACAAAGATTAGACTTGCTCCAAGGAACTGGATGACCCTAATCAGCAGGATGTATTCTAAAGAGACCTATACCCTCTTCCCCATCTAAGCTTCTGTCTGTCCTACCAAGTGTTGCTTGGGGGTGGGGGGGAAGGTTGATGGAATAAGGGTGAAAGGAAGATAAAGGTATAAAAACCCAAATAAAGTAGTGCTAAAAAATATGCCAAAGGACTTCCACATATACCATGTGACATGTATGTGTCCACACTAACATGCATGCATACATTCACACACACACACACACACACACACACACACACACACACACACACACATACTCATGCACTCACACAATAATCCTAAAGTTAAAAATATTTTAATTGACAAAATTCATATGATATATTCTGATCACAGTTTTTCCTCCTCCAACTCTTTCCAGATACTTCCCACCTAACCAACACCCAACTATCCAATGTCCTTTCTTTCTCTTTAGAAACAAAACAAAACAAAACAAAACAGAACAAAACAAAACAGGCAAACAAGAAGAAACACACAGAAAAATATACACACATACACAAACCCATAGAAACAAGAATCATAAGCCATAATACATAAGCAATAAAACAATAAAGATGAAATAATGCCCAAGAGAAGTAATATGAGACTAAAAGTGGACAAAAATACCACTGAGTTTGTTTTGTGTTAGCCATCTACATGGGGATGGGTCCTAATCTTAACTATTGAACATTTCCCTACATGTTTATTAACGATTCATGTTTCATCTTTTGAGAACTCCCTATTTAGTTATGCGCGCCATTTTATTTTATTTTTGATGGTTGTTTACTTTCTTTTATTTTTTTATTTTATTTTTATTTTTTAATTTTTTTTATCAGTTACATTTTATTAACTCTGTATCCCAGCCATGTCCCCATCCCTTATTCCCTCCCAGTCCCTCCCTCCCTCCCTCATCTCCACCGTGCCCCTTTCCAAGTCCACTGATGGGGGGACCTCCTCCCCATTCATCTGATCCTGTTTTATCAGGTATCTTCAGGACTGGCTGCAAAGCCCTCCTCTGTGGCCTAACAGGACTGCTCCTCCCTTCGGGAATGGGGAGGCCAAAGAGCCAGTCATTGAGTTCCTGTTAGAAATAGTCCCTGTTCCCCTCACTTTGGGAAACCAATTGGTTACTGAGCTACCACAGGCTACATCTGAGTGGAGGTTCTAGGTTATATCCATACATGGTCCTTGGTTGAATGTCAGTCTCAGAAAAGACCCTGTGCCCAGATATATTTGGTCCTTGTGGAGCTCCTATCCTTTCCCCATCAGACTAACTCCCCTTCTTTCTTATGATTCCCTGTACTCTGCCAAAGGTTTGGTCATGAGTCTTTGCTTTGAAAACACTGCTAGTTAGAGTCTTTCAGATGCGCTCAGTAGACTCCTGTCATACGTTCAATGCACATCCCATCTGTCTTTCTAACTGATGATTGATCATCTTACCCCATGTCCGCTCAATTGATTATTTTTTTTAGGTGTATAGATTTCATTATGTTTATCATATCTTATAGGTCTATATAAGTGAGTATATCCCATGTTTGTCTTTCTCCTTCTGGGATATTTCACTCAGAATGATCTTTTCTAGATCCCACCATTTGCCTGCAAATTTCATGATTTCCTCCTTTTTGATTGCTGAGTAGTATTCCATTGTATAAAAATACCACAATTTCTGTACCCATTCCACCGTTGATGGACATCTGGGTTGTTTCCAGGTTCTGGCTATTACAAATAGAGCTGCTATAAACATGGTTGAGCAAGTGTCCTTTTTGTGTACTTGAACAAACTTTGGGTATATACCTAGCAGTGGTATAGCTGGGTCTGGAGGAAGCACTATTCCTATTTGTCTTAGAAAGCGCCAGATAGCTTTCCAGAGTGGTTGTACCAGTTTACATTCCCACCAGCAGTGGAGGAGGGTTCCCCTTTCTCCACAACCTCTCCAGCATGTGTTATCACTTGAGTTTTTCATCTTGGCCATTCTGATGGGTGTAAGTTGATATCTCAGGGTCGTTTTGATTTGCATTTCCCTGATGGTTAATGAGGATGAGCATTTCTTTAAGTGTTTTTCTGCCATTCGATATTCCTCTGTCGAGAATTCTCTGTTTAGCTCTGTTCCCCATTTTTTAATTGGATTACTTGGATTGCTGCTTTTCAGCTTCTTTAGTTCTTTGTATATACTGGATATTAGTCCTCTGTCAGATAAAGGGTTAGTGAAGATTCTTTCCCAATCTGTAGGCAGTCGTTTTGTTTTGATGACGGTATCCTTTGCTTTACAGAATCTTTTCAGTTTCATGAGGTCCCATTTATTGATTGTTGCTCTTAGAGCCTGTGCTGTTGGTGTTCTGTTCAGGAAGTTGTCTCCTGTGCCAATGAGTTCTAGGCTGTTCCCCACTTTTTTTTTTCCAATTGATTTAGGGTATCTGGTTTTATGTTGAGGTCCTTGATCCACTTTGACTTTAGTTTTGTGCAGGGTGATAAATATGGATCTATTTTCATTTTTCTGCATGTAGACATCCAGTTGGTCCAGCACCATTTGTTGAAGATGCTGTCTTTTTTCCATTGAATGGATTTGGCTTCTTTGTCAAATATCGAGTATTCATAGGTGTGTGGATTTATTTCTGGGTCTTCTATGCGGTTCCATTGATCCTCCTTTCTGTTTCTATGCCAATACCATGCAGTTTTTATTACTGTTGCCCTGTAGTACAGCTTGAGATCAGGAATGGAGATACCTCCAGATGATCTGTTGTCGTACAGGATCGTTTTGGAGATTCTGGGTTTTTTGTTTCTCCATATGAAGCTGAGAATCTTTTTTTCAAGGTCTGTAAAGAATTGAGTTGGTATTTTGATGGGAATTGCATTGAATCTGTAGATTGCTTTTGGCAGTATGGCCATTTTCACAATGTTAATCCTACCAATCCATGAGCACGGGAGATCTTTCCATCTTCTGATATCTTCTTCGATTTCTTTCTTCAGAGACTTGAAGTTTTTCTCAAACAGGTCTTTCACTTGCTTGGTTAGAGTCACACCAAGGTATTTTATGTTATTAGTGGCTATTGTGAAGGGTGTTGTTTCCCTAATTTCTTTCTCAGTATTTTTGTCTTTGGTATATAGGAGGGCTTCTGATTTTTTTTAGTTGATTTTGTATCCTGCCACTTTGCTGAAGGTGTTTATCAGCTGAAGGAGTTCTCTGGTTGAATTTTTGGGGTCACTCATGTATACTATCATATCATCTGCAAATAGTGACACTTTGACTTCTTCCTTTCCGATTTGTATCCCCTTGATCCCCTTTAGTTGTCTTATTGCTCTGGCTAGGACTTCAAGTACTATGTTGAAGAGATATGGGGACAATGGACAGCCTTGTCTTGTCCCTGATTTCAGTGGGATTGATTTAAGTATCTCTCCATTGAGTTTGATGTTAGCTATAGGCTTGCTATATATTGCCTTTACTGTGTTTAGGTATGTGCCTTGTATCCCTGATCTCTCCAAGACTTTAAACATGAATGGGTGTTGGACTTTGTCAAATGCTTTTTCGGCGTCTAAGGAGATGATCATGTGGTTTTTCTCCTTCAGTTTGTTTATGTAGTGGATTACATTGATGGATTTCCGTATGTTGAACCACCCTTGCATGCCTGGGATGAAGCCTACTTGGTCATGGTGGATGCTATCTTTGATGTGTTCTTGGATTCGGTTTGCAAGTATTTTATTGAGTATTTTTGCTTCAATGTTCATAAGAGAGATAGGCCTAAAGTTCTCTTTTTTTGTTGGGTCTTTGTGTGGTTTAGGTATTAAGGTGACTGTGGCTTCATAGAATGAGTTTGGTAGTGTTCCTTCTGTTTCTATTTTGTGGAATAGCTTGAGGAGAATTGGAGTTAGCACTTCTTTGAAGGTCTTGTAGAATTCTGCGCTGAAGCCATCTGGTCCAGGGCTTTTTTTGGAGGGGAGACTGTTAATGACTGCTTCAATTTCCTTGGGAGATATAGGGCTATTCAGTCTTTCTACCTGATCTTGACTTAGTTTTGGTAGATGAAATCTTTCAAGAAAATTATCCATTTCATTTAGATTCTCAAATTTTGTGGCATATAGGCTTTTGTAGTATGACCTAATAATTGTTTGAATTTCCTCAATGTCTGTGGTTATGTCCCCATTTTCATTTCTGATTTTGCTGATAAGGATAGTTTCTCTCTGCTTTTTAGTTAGTTTGGCTAAGGGTTTGTCTATCTTGTTGATTTTCTCAAAGAACCAGCTTTTTGTTTCATTGATTCTTTGGATAGTTTTATTTGTTTCTAGTTGATTGATTTCAACCCTTAGTTTGATTATTTCCAGCCGTCTGCTCCTCTTGGGTGTATCTGCTTCTTTTTTTTCTAGGGTTTTCAGTTGGGCCATTAAGTTGTTTGTATGTGATGTTACGAATTTCTTCTTGCAGGCACTTAGTGCTATAAATTTTCCTCTGAGCACTGCTTTCAATGTGTCCCATAAATTTGGGTATGTTGTGCCTTCCTTTTCATTGAATTCTAGGAAGTCTTTAATTTCTTTCTTTATTTCTTCCTCAACCCAGCTGTCATTGAGTAGTAAGTTGTTCAGTTTCCATGTGCGTGTCGGCTTTTTGTTGTTTCTGTTGTTGTTGAGGTCGAGCTTTAGTCCATGGTGGTCAGATAGTATACAAGGGATTATTTCAATCCTTTTGTATCTGTTGAGGCTTGCTTTGTGGCCCACTATATGGTCTATTTTGGAAAAGGTTCCATGCGGTGCTGAAAAGAAGGTGTACTCTTTTGAGTTTGGGTGAAACGATCTGTAGACGTCTATTAGGTCCATTTGATTTAGGGATTCTGTGAGTGCTTTTATTTCCCTATTTGGTGTCTGTCTAGTTGATCTGTCCCTTGGTGAGAGTGGAGTGTTGAAGTCTCCCACTATTAAGGTATTAGGATCAATGTATGATTTTAGCTTTAATAATGTTTCATTTACGAATGTCAGTGCTCTTGTATTTGGGGCATAGATATTCAAGATTGTGATGTCCTCTTGGTGGATTTTTCCTTTGATGAGAATATAGTGGCCCTTCTTATCTTTTTTGATTAACTTGGGTTGAAAGTCTATTTTATTAGATATTAGGATGGCTACTCCAGCTTGTTTTCTGGAACCATTTGCTTGAAAAACAGTTTTCCAGCCCTTTACTCTGAGGTAGTGTTTGTCTTTGTTGCATAGGTGTGTTTCTTGGATGCAACAGAATGTTGGATCCTGTTTCCTTAACCATTCTGTTAGCCTGTGTCTTTTTATTGGTGAGTTGAGTCCATTGATATTGATAGATAATAGTGACCAATGCATGTTAGTTCCTTTTGTAATGGAGTCGATGATCTAACCCTGTTTCATTGCTTGTTTTCTTTTCATTTTTGTTGGGACATTATCTGTATGCCCTGTTTTCTTGGGTGAATTTGTTTTCATTGGATTGGAGTTTTCCTTCTAGTATCTTCTGTAGGGATGGTTTGCTGTATAGATATTGTGTAAATTTAGTTTTGTCATGGAATATTTTGTTTTCTCCATCTATGTTGATTGAAAGCTTTGCAGGGTATAGTAGTCTGGGTTGACATTTGTGATCTCTTAGAGTCTCCATGATACTTGCCCAGGCCCTTCTGGCTTTCATAGTTTCTGATGAGAAGTCCGGTGTGATTCTGATAGGTCTACCTTCATATGTTACTTGGCCTTTTTCCCTTGCTACTTTTAATATCTTTTCTTTGTTCTGTAGATTTAGTGTTTTGACTATGATGTGACGTGATGTGTTTCTTTTCTGGTCTAGTCTATTTGGAGTTCTGTAGGCCTCTTGTATATTTACGGACATCTCTTTCTTTAAGTTGGGAAAATTTTCTTCTATGATTTTCTTGAAAATATTTTCTGGACCTTGGAGTCTGGAGTCTTCTTTTTCGTGAATTCCTATTATTCTTAGATTTTGTCTTTTCATAGCATCCTTGATTTCTTGGATATTTTGTGATTGGAACTTTTCTGATTTTACTTTTTCTTTGAGAGAAGTATCCATTTCTGCAAGTGTGTCTTCAGCTCCAGAGATTCTCTCTTCCATCTCTTGTATTCTGTTGGTGATGCTTACTTTTGTGGTTCCTGATTTTTTCTCCAAGTTCTCCAGCTCAAGGGTTTTCTCATTTTGTGTTTTCTTTATTGATTCTAATTCTGTTTTCATGCCTTGCACCATTTCTTTCATGTGTTTGAATTTGGATTTCTGTCTCTCTACGATGGCCTCTATTTCTTTTTTCATTTCCTTCTTATATGCCACTAATTTTTCCTCTACTTGTGTATCTATTTGTTTGGCTCTGTTTGCCTGTGTTTCTTTAAGGATATTGTCTATTTCTTCTTTCTTTGCCTCCAATTGACTGGCCATCTCTTTGAAAGACTTGTTCATTTCCTCCTTATGAGCCTCAAATAATTGGGCAAGCATGGCTTTAAAATCATTTTCCTGTGCTTCTGCTGAATTGGTGTATCCATCGATTTTGGGGTTTGCTGGTGAAGTCATGATGTCCTGATTTATGTTGGAAGTGTTCTTTCGCTTACCTCTGGCCATTGGCTTATCTGAAACCTTCCCTGTTTGTTTTTGGATTCTGCAGATCAGACTGGTGCTGTCTCTCTCTGGTGTCTGGAGAGTTCTTCAGGAAGCTGAGCACTCTCAGTGTGTGCTGAGGACTAGCTATACCTGTGGGAGGAAAGTACGCAGGCGCAAACGGGGCAAATGCAAGCGTGTGTGTGTGTGTGTGTGTGTGTGTGTGTGTGTGTGTGTGTCTGTGTGTATAAGTGTGCGTGGATGAGTTTCTCGAGGGACAGAGTGATGGCTAATGTTGAACCCTTGAGTGTGTGGGAGGGGCTCTGCACTGTATATGTCGCAGGTGCTAATGATGATCGCAGTGCAATTTCTGGCATTAACTGACTTAGCTCCTCAATCAGGCCCACAGGGCAGGAACTTCAATGTCCCTAGTGCCCCTCTGTTTCCCAAAATGGGTATGTGGGTGGGAGGGGGGTTCGATGCCTGGCTTCTGATTTAGAAGGACCCAGGATCTGGGGAACTGCAGATTCTCAAGGGTGCACTCACTTACAGGCAGGTCTCTTGGCAGAGATCTTGGTATCCAGGGCTCTCTGCTCTCTGGTTTGGCCCTGCTTCTTTGAGGTGTTCCGCCAGTTCTGTGCTGCTGTCACTGCCAGGTTCTGAGGTCTTGCTGCAGCTGGAGATTTCAGGGTGGTCGCTTCAGCAGGGATGGGGTAACCAGGCTCTCTGTTCTCTGGTTTGGCCCTGGTTAGTCTTAAACTGGAGGGCTGTGGTGCCCCGCCAGTTCAGTGCTGCTCCGCTGCCACGTCCCGCTGTAACTGGAGACTGGGTTGCTAGTCCCAATGCTTTCTGGGAAGTCCTGGGATCTCTTCGTTGTGCTCTCCAAGCTTGGGAGGCCCAGTGCCTGGTGTGTCCAGGTTGTATGACGTTTCTGCCTGGTTTTGGTGAGTATATAGCATATTCTCTGTCACTGTGGGATTGGGCGGGCCGTACCGTCAGTGATGGTGATCCTGCGGAGCTAGTATGGTGTCTAGCAGATTCGCGCCCTGGGAGGATGGTGCAGCCGCTGCGCGAATCTCCTTTCTTTTATTTTTTAATTTTAGTTATTTTTAATTTTTTTTTACAATTTATTCATTATATATTTTTTATTGTAGCCACCTCCCTCACCTCCTCCCAGTCCCATCCTCCCTCCTTCTTCCCCCTTATCCTCTTCCCCTAGTCCACTGAAAGGGGGAGTTCTTCTCCTCTGCCATCTGCCCATAACTTATCAAGTCTCATCAGGACTGACTGGATCTTCTTTCTCTGTGGCCTGGCAGGGCCACATTGCTAGGGGCAAGTGATCAAAGAGCAGGCAACCAAGTCCATGACAGAGGCATACTCCCTTACTTGGGAGTACCCACATGGAGACTGAGCTACCAATCAGCTACATCTGGGCAGGGGGTCTAGGTACTCTTCATGCATGGTCCTTGGGTTGGTGCATCAGTCTCTGAAAGAATCTCTGGACTCAGATTTTTTAGCTTGTTGATCTCCTTGTGGGTCTCCTGTCCCCTCCAGTTCTTTCTATCCAACCCCTCCCCTTCTTCCATAAAACTCCCTGTCCTCTACCCAAAGTCTGGTTGTGAATCTCAGCATCTGCTTTGATACACTGCTAGGTAGAGTCTTTCAGAAGCTCTCTATGGCAGGCTCCTGTCCTGTTTCTTCTTTTCTCCTATTTCCAATGTCCATCCCATTTGTCTTTCTAAGTGAGGATTGATCAACTTACCCCAGAACCTCCTTCTTGTTCAGCTTCTTTAGGTGTACAGATTTTAGTATGTTTATTCTATCTTATAGGTCTAGTATCCACTTATAAGTGAATATATACTGTGTCTGTCTTTCTGCTTCTGGGATACCTTACTCAGGATGATCTTTTCTAGATTCAACCATTTGCCTGCAAATTTCATGATTTTCTTGTTTTTAATTGCTGTGTAATTCCATTGTGTAAATGTGCCACAATTTCTCTATCCAATCCTCAATTGAGGGACATCTGGGTTGTTTCTAGATTCTGGCTATTATGAATAAAGTTGCTACTAATATGGTTGAACAAATGTCCTTATTGTGAACTTGAACATCTTTTGAATATATGCTTAAGAGTGGTATAGATGTCTTGAGGAAGCACTGTTCCTAATTGTCTGAGAAAGCACTAGATTGATCTCCAAAGTGGTTGACAAGTTTGCATTCCCACCAACAATGGAGGAGGGTTCCCCTTTCTCCATACCCTCTCCAGCATGTGTTGTCACTTGTGATTTTGATCTTAGCCATTCTGATGGGTGTAAGGTGAAATCTCAGGGTTGTTTTAATTTAAATCTCCCTGATAGCTAAGGATGTTGGGCATTTCTTTATGTGTTTCTCTGCCATTTTATATTCCACTATATAGAATTCTCTGTTTAGCTCTGTACCCCATTTTTTAATTGGATTGCTTGATTTGTCGCATTTTAACTTCTTTAGTTCTTTATAAATTCTGGATATTAGTCTTCTGTCAGATATAGGGTTGGTGAAGATCCTTCCCCAGTGTGTAAGCTGTTGTTTTGTTCTGATGACAGTGTCCTTTGCTTTACAGAAGCTTTTTAGTTTCATGAGGTCCCGTTTATTGATTGTTGATCTTAGAGCCTGTGCTGTTGGTGTTCTGTTCAGGAAGTTGTTTCCTGTGCCAATGAGTTCTAGGATCTTCCCGACTTCTAATTGATTTAGAGTGTCTGGTTATATGTTGAGGTCTTTGATCCACTTAGACTTTAGTTTTGTGCAGGGTGATATTTTCATTTTTCTGCATGTAGACATCCAGATTGGACCAGCACCATTTGTTGAAGAAGCTGTCTTTTTTCCACTGGATGGTTTTGGCTTCTTTGTCAAAAATCAAGTATCCATAAATGTGTGGGTTTATTTCTGGGTCTTCTATGCGGTTCCATTGATCCTCCTTTCTGTTTCTATGCCATTACCATGCAGTTTTTATTACTATTGCTCTGTAGTACAGCTTGAGATCAGGGATGGAGATACCTCCAGACGATCTATTGTTGTACAAGATCGTTTTGGAAATTCTGGGTTTTTTGTTTTTCCATATGAAGTTGAGACATTTTCTTTCAAGGTCTGTAAAGAATTGTGTTGGTATTTTGATGGGAATTGCAATGAATCTGTAAATTTCTTTTCTCAGAATGGCCATTGTCTCTGTGTTAATCCTAATGATCCATGAGCACGGGACATCTTTCCATCTTCTGATATCTTCTTCAATTTCTTTCTTCAGAGACTTGAAGTTTGTTTTTTTTTTTTTTTTTTCTTTTCCCAAAGAGGTCTTTCACTTGCTTGGTTAGAGTCACCCAAGGTACTTTATGTTATTAGTGGCTGTTCTGAAAAGTGTTGTTCCCCTGACTTCTTTCCCCGCCCTTTTGTCTTTGGCATGCAGGAAGGCTTCTGATTTTTTTTTTTTTTTTAGTTAGTTTTGTATCCAGGAACTTTGCTGAAGGTGTTTATCAGCTGGAAGAGTTCTCTGGTTGGATTTTTGGATTCACTCATGGATACTATCATATCATCTGTGAATAATGATGCTTTGACTTCTTCCTTTCCAATTTGTATCTCCTTGATCTACTTTAGTTGTCTTGTTGCTCTAGCTAGGACTTCAACTACACTGTTGAAGAGATATGAAGAGAGTGGGCAGCTTTGCCATATCCCTGATTTTAGTGGGCTTTATTTAAGTTTCCCTCCACTGAGTTTGATGTTGGCTATAGGCTTGCTGTATTTTGTCTTTACTATGTTTAGGTATGTGCCTTGTGTCCCTGATCTCTCTAAGAATTTAAACGTGAATGGGTGTTGGATTTTGTCAAATGCTTTTCGATATCTAAGGAGATGATCATTTGTTTTTTCTCTTTCACTTTGTTTATATGGTGGATTACATTTATAGATTTCCATATATTGAACCACCCTTGCATGCCTTGTATGAAGCCTACTTGGTCATGTTGGATGATATCTTTTATGTGTTCTTGGATTCGGTTTGCCAGTATTTTATTGAGTATTTTTGCATCAATGTTCATAAGAGAGATAGGTCTGAAGTTCTATTTTTTGTTGGGTCTTTGTGTGGTTTATGTATCAAGGTTCCTGTGGCTTCATAGAATGAGTTTGGTAATGTTCCTTCTGTTTCTATTTTGTGGAATAGTTTGAAAAGAAATGGAGTTATCCTTTCTCTGAAGGTCTGGTAGAATTCTGCGCTGAAACCATCTGGCCCTGGGCTTTTTTTTGGAAGGGAGACTTTTGATGACTGCTTCTATTTCCTTGGGGGATATAAGACTATTCAATCTTTCTACCTGATCTTGATTTAATTTTGGGAAGTGGAATCTATGAAGAAAATTGTCCATTTCATTTAAATTTACAAATTTTGTGGCATATAGACTTTTGTAGTAAGACCTAATGATTGTTTAGATTTTCTCAATGTCTGTTGTTATGTCTCACTTTCCTTTTTTGATTTTTCTGATTTGAACAGTTTCTCTCTGCCTTTTAGTTAGATTGGCTAAGGGCTTGTCTATCTTATTGATTTTCTCAAAGAACCAGCTCTTGATTTCATTGATTTTTTGAATTGTTTTATTTGTTTCTAATTTATTGATTTCTGCCCTGAGCTTGAATTTTTCCAGGCATCTACTCCTCTTGGGTGTGTCTGCTTCTTTATTTTCTAGGGCTTTCAGGTGAGCTGTTAAGTTGCTTGTATGAGATGTTTCAAATTTCTTCTTTAAGGCACTTAGTGCTTCGAACTTTCCTCTTAGGACTGCTTTCATTGTGTCCCTTAAGTTTGGGTATGTTGTTCCTTCATTTTCATTGAATTCTCAGAAGTCTTTAATTTCTTCCTTTATTTCTTCCCTAACCCAGTTGTCATTGAGTACCAAGTTGTTCAGTTTCCATGTGTGTGGAGGCTTTTTGCTTTTTCTGTTGTTGTTGAAGTCCAGCTTTAGACCATGGTAGTCAGATAGGATACAAGGGATTATTTCAATCTTCTTGTATCTGCTGTGTCATGCTTTGTGACACACTATATGGTCTGTTTTGGAGAAGGTTCCATGAGGTGCTGAAAAGAAGGTGTACTCTTGAATTTGGGTAAAAAGTTCTGTAGACATCTATTAGGTCCATTTTTGATTTAGGGCCTCTGTAAGTGTCCTTATTTCCCTGCTTAGCTTCTGTCTAAATTATCTGTCCCTTGCTGAGAGCGGAGTGTTGAAGTCTCCCACTATTTAGGGGTTGGGATAGATTTGTGATTTCAGCTTTACTGACGTTTCATTTACAAATGTAGGTGATCTTTTATTTGGGGCATAGATGTTCAAAATTGTGCTGTCCTCTTGGTGGAATTTTCCTTTGATGAGAATGACCTGCTCCTCCTCAACTTTTTTGATTAAATTAGGTTGAAAGTCTATTTTATTAGGTATTAGGCTAGCTACCCCAGCTTTTTTTTGGGTCCTTTTGCTTGAAAAACGTTTTTCCAGCCCTTTATTCTGAGGTAGTGTTAATCTTTGTTGCAGAGGTGTGATTCTTGGATGCAGCTGAATGTTGTATCCTGTTTCCTCAGCCATTCTGTTAGTCTGTGTCTTTTTATTGGAGAATCGAGTCCATTGATGTTGATAGATAATAGTGACCAATGAACATTAGTTCCTTTTATTGTGGAGTTGATGGTCTTACTGTGAGTCATTGCTTGTTTTCTTTTAATTTTTGTTGGGAAATTATCTGTATCCTATGTTTTCTTGGGTATAGTTGTTTTAGTTGGATTGGAGTTTTCCTTCTAGTATCTTCTGTAGGGCTGGTTTGCTCTGTAGAGATTGCCTACATTTAGTTTTGTCATGGAATATTTTGTTTTCTCCATCTATGTTGACTGAAAGCTTTGCTGGGTATAGTAGTCTGGGTTGGCATCTGTGGTCCCTTAAAGTCTGCATGACATCTGCCCAGGCCCTTCTGGGTTTATAGTTTCTGATGAGAAATCTGGTGTGATCCTGATAGGTCTACATTTATGTTATTTGGTCTTTTTCCCTTGCTGCTTTTAATATCTTTTCTTTGTTCTGTAGATTTAATGTTTTGACTATGATGTGACATGGGGAATTTCTTTTCTGGTCTAGTCTATCTGGTGTTCTGTATGCCTCTTGTATGTTTATGGACATCTCTTTCTTTAATTTGGGAAAATCTTCTGTGATTTTCTTGAAAATATTTTCTGCAACTTAGAGCCTGGAATCTTCTTTTTCATGAATTCCTATTATTCTTAGATGTCATCATCTTTGCATGGCATCCATGATTACTTGGATGTTTTGTGTTTGGAACTTTTCTGATTTTACTTTTTCTTTGAGAGAAGTATCAATTTCTGCAAGTGTATCTGCAGCACACAAGATTCTCTCTTTCATCTCTTGTATTCTATTGGTGATGCTTGCTTTGTGTTTCCTGATCTTTTCTCTAAGTTCTCCAGCTCCAGGGTTTTCTCTATTTATGTTTTCTTTATTGATTCTAATTCTGTTTTTATGTCTTGCACCATTTCCTTCATCTGTTTGATTGTGGATTCCTGTCTCTCTATAATGGTCTCTATTTTTTTTTGTTTGTTTGTTTCCTCTCTATATGCCGCTAATTATGCCTCTACTTGTGCCTCTGTTTGGCTATATTTGCCTGTGTTTCTTTGAGAGCTTTGCTCTTTATTTGCTTTTTTGAGAGCTTTGTTCTTTATTTGCTTCCATTTGTGTGGCAGTTTCTTTGAGAGATTTGTTTGTTTCCTCTTTATGTGCCTCTAATAACTGGATAAGCATAGCTTTAAAGTCATTTTCCTGTGTTTCTGATGAATTGGAGTGTCCGTTAATTTTGGGGGTTGCTGGTGAATCCATGATGTCCCGATTTTTGTTGGATGTATTCTTTTGCCGAGCTCTGGCCATTTGCTTATCTGTAAACTTCACTGTTTGTTCCTGGATTCTGCAGTTCAGACTGGTACCGTCTTTTTCTGGTGTCTGAAGAATTCTTCAGGAAGATGAGAGAGGTCCAGTGGTTTCAGTGTGTGCGTTAGTGTTTCAGCTGTACCTGTGGTAGGAAAGTCCGAGGATGCAGAAGAACAAACGTGGGCAAGGATGTGTGTGTGTGTGTGTGTGTGTAAGTGTACCCTGAGGGACAGGGTGCTAGAGAATGTAGAAGCCTTCAGTGTGAGTGAGGGGCACCTTGTAGGCACTGAAGGGGTTACAGGCACTGAAGGTGTTGCAGGCGCTGGTGATGATCATGGGTACAAATTCCCTGAATACCTCAGTGGCCTACAGGTTACTGGTATTAGGCTCTGACTGAGCTCCAGGAGTTATTTGCCTGAACTCCATTGGTAGACCCACAGAGCAGGGGCTTCAATGTCCAAAGAATCCCTCTCTTTCCCACAGTGGATGTGTGGGTGGGAGGGATCTGATGTCTGGCTGCTAGCTTAGAAGCACCCTGGATCTGGGGCTCTGTAGGCACTTGAGGGCACACTCACTAGCACGTCAAATCGTAAAGCACAGGGTTCCCCCTGTTTTCTAGTCTCAGCTTTGGACCTGCTGAGTCCAATGTGGGAGGACAAGCTCTGACAGCTCAGTGGTGCTGCAGCCGCTGAACTAGGGAGTCTAGATGCAGCTGCAGAACTGGGAGGCTGGTCCATATGCCTGCTGGGAAGTCCTGGGGGACCACAATAGTGGTACACAGACCTAGGTGGCCTGGTGCCTGGTGTACCTGGGTGTTTCTGTGGGTCTGCTGAATTTTGATGGTTGTACAGCCAGCTGTCCACCAATGAGGGACTGGGTGGCCTAATACAGTCATGGCTGGGAGGCCCTGAAAAGTCTGTAGAGCAGCTCACAGACCCAGAACCAGGAAGGTGGTACCATGGATCTGGGACTCAGAAGGCTGATATAGCTGGTAGCTGAGGCTGAAGAGTTAGAAGCCCCGCCTCTGCTGTCTCAGTCCCCAGGCAGTGGGTTCTGTGCTGAGAGTCTCTGGTGCTGTGGGCCAGCTCCTCCGAAAAGGAGGGAGGCCTGAAAAAGAGAAGTACAAGATGTTCAAATGTTTGCCCTTCTTTGTCCCCAGAAAAGTCTGCGGGTGACCTGAATCTAAATGTTCTCAGCTCATGTGATGTTCCTTCACATTCAGGAAGCCTCATTGTTGATTTTCTGGCTTCAGTTGCCCCTATACTCACAAATTTCAGAGTTTCAGATTCTTTGCCTCTCAGATATTGTGTGAACTTGTTGCCGCCATCTTGGATCCTGATAGTGATACTTCAAAGACTTTCTTTTATTTTTCAGAATTTGGGGAGGCGACAGTGAAACCAGGTTTCTCTATGTAACACTAGCTGTCCTGGAACTTACACTGTAGACCAGGCTGGCCTCAAACTCACAAAGATCTGGCTGCCTCTGCCTCCCAAATGCTGGGAAAAGGCATATACCAACACTGCAAGGCCAGTATTGTTTTGTCTAGCCTATTTGTGTGTGTGTGTGTGTGTGTGTGTGTGTGCTTCTGTATAAACTTGAAAATTGTTCTTTTAATTTATGTGGAGAATTGTGTTAGTTTTTTGATGGGGATTGTCTTCAATCTATAGATTGCTTTGGTAGGATGTATATTTTCACTATATTAACGCTACCTGTCCATGAACATTGAAAGTCTTTCCATCTTCTGATGCCTTTTTCAATTTTATTTTCCAATGTCTTAAAGTTTTTATTATATAAATATTTCACTTGCTTGGTTAGAATTATTCCAAGACATCCTTCTGCTTCTTCTGCTTCTTCTTCTTCTCCTCCTCCTCCTCCTCCTCCTCCTCCTCCTCCTCCTCCTCCTCCTCCTCCTCTTTCTCCTCCTCCTTCTTCTTCTTCACTGTTGTGAAAGGTTTTTTTTTTTTTCTCTGATTTCTTTCTCAGTCCATTTGTCATGTACATATCCAAAAGCTACTGATTTTTGGTGTTAATTTTGTATCCAACTACTTTGCAGAAAGTGTTTATCAGCTGTAGGAGTTCCCCTATATATACTATCATATTGCTTATGTATATTATTTCATCTGCAAATAAAGATACTTTGACTTTTTTCTTCCAAATCTATAACCCCTTGATCTCTTTCAGTTGCTTATTGTTCTAGTTACCACTTTAAGGGCTATAGTATCTAGGTATGGAGAGAGTAGACATCTTTGTCTTCTTGATTTTAGTGACAATGTTTTGAGTTTTTCTCCATTTAGGTTAATATTGGCTGTGGAATTGCTGTAAATTGCATATAAGGTATGTATCTCTAGGATTATTTTAAAAACTTAATTTGGGTATGGTGCCAGACTCCTTTAACTCTAGCATTGGGGCAGCAGATGCAGACACCATGAGTTAAAGACCTACATAGTGAGTTTCACACCACCAGGAGGAGCTGAGAAAACTGAGTAGTATGTGGTCCTCAGTCCTTAAAATCCTAGTGCATGTGCTTTTCAGCAAGCTAGTTAATCAGTTTCCAGTGATCCAGACAAACCTAGGTTTGATGCCTATTGCTGTGTGAGAGTGCTGGTCTGAACTTAGAGGTCTTTTTATAAGTTTTCAGTGTATCACCTACAAGATTGTCCATTATCGGTGTTTGATATCTTGCCCCAGATTTTGTGCAGCAGAGCCCTGGATGTGTTTAAATCTGAAATATTTTCTCCTTCTAACATGGTCAGTCTGATTGGCAGTGGGAATTGTGTGTTCCTGGCCCTGCTGAATCTAGTCTCAGTCTCAGTGTCATGTGCTCCCTTGAGGAAGTATAAGCATTGACATCAGAACCTTAGATCAGTTTCCCCTTTAGTACTGAAATTTGAAATATTATTGTCTCTTTGACAAGTAACAATGAAATACCACATTCATAGAATTTGAATTTGGTTTAGTGCTTGCTTTAGAATGATCCAGAATTTCTCTGAAGCTGGGTTGAATGTGTAGATTGGTAGTTGCTTGCTTAGTAAGTGTGAGGCTTTTTGTTTTACCTCTTCCATCACAAAAACAAAGCAAGGCAAATAATGAAATTTCTTGAATCTATGAGGCCAAATGGAGAAAGGGCATGAGAGAAGGGCAGAGTAATGTGTGGAGTAATGGATTCTGCCCTTTGCCAAACTTCATGTTTCAGTAACATACCAGTAAGCTCAAGAAAACAGAAAAAGAATATCCATGTTTTTGAATTTGGTGATTTTTGTAGTCCTTTTAACAAAGATAGACAATGAAGGTTACACGTATGTCCTAGAATTGTCATTCAGTGAGAATCCTGTGACTTGAAGAATGTACATGGTGTAAAGCTTGCAAGCCTGTATTCCACAAATATCTCTTGTATGAATTAATTCCAGCCGAATGGAAGCATGATAGATGGGGAAATAAATCTGTCCTTCTTGTGCAAAAACTCAATGTTAAGCACGTGGTATGTTGCATCCATCTGATTAGGATTTGCACAGTGTCCTTAAGTAATATTGTCACTTGAATGGTTACTGAAAGGCTCTAACAGGTCCGAGCATGACAAACATGGTACCATCAGGTTTTGCCCTTTCCCATTCTGTTTCCTTTGCTAAACCTTTAGATTACATTCCCAAAGCTAGCCACCATGGTCTATTTCCTTATTTGGCTACTTTATTATGCCTGAGTCATTCCTGAGGCTGGTCACCAGTGTCCAACTTTCAAAACATTAAAGTTTAACAATGAAAATTTATTATTTTGACTGCCATAATTAAAATACCCAATCATAACTTACCAACTCATCATACCTCATTCTAACACAGATCTCTCTCTTTCCCCTCTTAAAATTAACACTTGAAAAGTTTTTTTTTTTTTTTGGTGCTGTTTCTGCAAATTCAGATTCAGCCACAATTTTATTTTGCTTTGCTTAATAAAGCATCTCTTTTTTTTTTTTTTTTTTTTTTTTTTTTTTTTTTTTTTTTTTTGTTTCAATGCACTTTATTCAGGAACCTTGAACAATCCTCGGACCCTGGGGAAAGCCAGCCCACAGCTTAAATAGCCTCTGGGTAGCCAACCCAGGCATGCCACGTGGGCAATGCAGATAGGTCCACATACATGGAAGCAAGCCAGATCTTCAGCCTTAGCCAAATGTGGAATTGTTTGTGACAGAGAGCACTCACCATCGGGAAGGTGGAAGGCGGAAACCAGCTCCATCAATAAAGCATCTCTTTGTGTTTGGTTTGCAACTGGAAATTGGTGTTTGGGTGTGGTCTGTGCCTAATCTGTGATCCAGCAGGGAACACCCCCACAGCAGTAAATTCTTTCAATTACCTTCAAGGAATGGAGATGCATCTGCGTACTCTGAGTTCTAATAGAATACTTCCTAAACAAAGGTTGAAAACTCAAATGCCAATGTGGTTTTGAATTGACAAACTAGAAAGGAATAGAAACAGATATAAGATATGAATGAAGGGCTGGAAGGCCTTATTTTACCAACTGTATGAAGAGCTGATTTGTATCCGCATAATACACAAAAATGCTGGGCATGGTGACCCACATTTTTAATCCCAGTACTGGGGACTTACAGACTTGGGGCTGGTTATCTAGCCAGCAGAGGCTGCTTGGCAAACCTTGTTGGTGTGCAGGCAATTCAATTGGCCTTCTGTCAGGGACCTTTAGGGTCCTGACAATGTCCTATGTCCAATGTCCTTATATACCTGCACACTTGTGCCAGGTGTGCAGGTATACAGGTGTGCAGGTATATAAGAACCAGCGCACCACCCTGATTTCACTATTCTTCTTTTTTGGTTTCTTTCTCTCTCTTTCTCTCAGTCTCTTTCTCTTTCTTCCCTCATGGCTCACTCCTACAGGTCTAACTCCTCTCCCCTTTCCTTCAGTAGAATCATTCTCCTTGTATCAGACTTGAACAATCTCCCTGCTTCAAAAAAGGTGAATGACATCAAAAGAATGACACCTAAGATTGACCTCTGGCCTCCACATGCATGTATACATGCAATTCATCTCCTTCTCATAAAATGTGAATGAACATGAGCCCTATGGAAATTCTTGGCATGAGAGAGCCTTGCTGGAAACTATTGAAACATACAATTTATTTTATTGTTTTTTTTTTTTTTTTTCTGGTACTGGGGATTGAACACAGGGCCTTTTGAATGCTAGGCAAGCATTCTACTACTGAATTACACCCTAGCCTCACACCTATATTTAAAAAAAATGCTGTTCAGGAAGAAAAAAAAACACATTCAAGGGCCACCAAGATCTTCCAATATCCTCTTGTAAGGCTATAAACTCTTGAATTATTTGCTAATTCTTCATTTTTTTTTAATGCAGCTTTGTTTCCAGCTCATTTTGCCCCCTGAAAAAGAAAACCAAAATCCATTTAAACTGTAGCAGCTGTGACTAAACATATGGGTAAAATTATTTCTATGACTATTACCATTCTTTGTATACTGTCGCGAGTAGGAGGAAAAGAAACGTTTTTTTTTTTTTCATGTATACATTAAATAACATTCTGTAGGCACAACATATGTTGTCTTTGTCACTTAGACGTTTTTGCATTGACTTTTGAATTCTGTTCAGAAATTTAAATTAATTTAACTTTTTGATACAGATATCTGCCTAAGTGTCTAAGGAAAAATTTCCATAGGAAGCATAGTCTTTAGAGTTAAATGAAAACAAACTTTCTAGTAACATAAAACGAAGCAAAGAACTTTGTAGATGTGCTTCCCTTGATTAGAGTTGACTTTTCTTTCCTATTCCTTTGCTTAATATGCTGACCTTAGAAAAGTTATTGGATGTTAAACTTGCGCATATAAATAAGAATCATCCATAAGTGAAATTGTATTTCAGAATGTGGTGATGAATTGTCTTAGTAACAAAAAGAAGAATTTTAAAAAGTAATGTTTATATTTATTCTTTAAGAATTTCAAATAGTATATTTTGATAATTTTCTTTCCCCCAACTCCTCTCAGACCTTCTGCTACCTCCTTAATGAGAAAAAAAACAAAACAAACAAAAAAACAACAAAAATCAAACTTCTGAGAGCTGTTTTCAAGTAAAGTGGTTAAACCAAATTTCTAATAAGGATGGTTCAGCATATACTACAAAGTGGTGATTCAGCAAAATAATGTTCTCCACCCAGTAAAGTGGTAGGAAAGTAAATAAAACTGGCTGTTTTAATTGAACCAATGTGCAGCCTGGATCCTGGAGATAAGCAGTTGACAAGGAAGTGCCTGCCCGCCCACAGGAAAGCATATTGAATGGAAATACTTTGTCAAGTATGATGGTCACTAGCCACATGTGGCTGCTTAGATGAAAAATTAATTAACTGGTTAGATAAAAAAAAATCAACTAATTAGGGTTTAAAATCCAGTTTTTATCTGGGTATGATGGCTCATGCTTAAAATTCCAGCATTGGCAGGAGATTGAGGGTAGCCTGAGCTTGTCTCAAAAAGCAACCAAATAACTACTGCTTTTCACACAAACAAACCCAACAACAGTAAAAAAGACAATTCAGTTCCCTGGTCACACTGCCTCATGGCCAATTCTATATCCAAGAAGTGGTAGTGCACACGCCTGGGGTTCATCTCTCCTCTGGAGTTGGACTTACTGGCCTTGGATAGGTAACGTAGTACTTATGTAGTACTTCCCACTTATGTGAGCTCAGAAGAGCTTCTTAAGATTACTTTGCCTCTTTTTCCTCTTCTGTCAAATGGGAATATTTCTTAGAGAGATGATATGGGGTTTGACTGGGTTTATTTATACAAAGTGAAAGGAAAAGTATCAGCTCAGGACCCCCATGATCACGTTTTCAGCACAAAGGAGATTTATTTGCTCCAGAGGGGACAAAGGACAGTGAAAAAAAGACAAAGATAGGAGATAGGGTACAAGGGAGAAGGGGAAGGGGCTATTTATCCCAGGGAGGGGGAACTGCACAAAAGACTGCTCTGGATAGAGAGGAGACAGACATGGCCGATTTGAGAATGGCAGCTTATAAAGGAACAAAAGGAAACCCTGTGTAAGGATGAGGTGTTTAATTGTAATTGGGTGTGCTAATTAAGTGAGTCAAAGGAGACTTGATTTCTGGACTTCAATAATTTGATAGTTGGATCTTTTATAGTCAGCCTCAGGAGAAGGAAATGACCAAACAAGGGGATTGATCTTGGTGGCTAGATTTAGGAAGGTAATCTAACCGTTTTTAGCAACGGAGAGGGGATGGGGGAGAAGAGGCCTGCCAGAGTCATGCTTACCATGCTTGAGCTGGCTGGAGTCTCTTCAAAAAGCAGTTTAAAATTTTTCATTTTTATTGTTTGTGCATGTGCACACACACACACAAATCATAAAAATAAAATGCTAGAAAAGGGTCAGGTTCTCTGGATCAGGAGTTACAGGCAGTTGTGAACTTCCTGACATGGAGTGTTGAGAACTGAACTTCAGCCCTCTTCAAGAACAGCAAGTACACTTAACTATTCTGCTGTTTCTTCTGTCCCCACATGATGCATTTTACAAAATACCTGGCCCATAGGAAAGATACAATAGGTACAGTGGAATTGTTCTTCAGTAGAAGGTTGATAAAACTTTCTGAACACTCAGGTTAACTCTGCCGAAAGAGTTAAGGAAAGGTTCATAGAAATGGTAGCATGTAACATGGTCATAGAATGATGAATTTTAATAAGTCAAGAAGGAATTTGTTTTCCTTTTTAAGTATTTGGAGACTATATCTAATAAACTCTACTTATTAAAAAAAATAGAAGGGATATGGGGAAAGGAGAGAGGGTATTCCACGTATGTAGCACAGCCTGTGCAAAAGCATAGAGATATGAAATTATAGGGCACATCTGGGAAATGCCATATCACTTGATTTGTGTTAAGGGAAGCTGCTGCAGAGGAGGTTAAAAAGGCAGCTGAAGAAAAAAAAAAAAAACGTGGTATTTTGTGTGTTACCATAGAGAGGATAGCTTTTTGTTTGTTTGTTTTTATAAAAACACAGAGACCCAGTGAAAGTTTCAGCCATGGCAATGTGGAAGTTTAGGAAGGAGAACCATGTTGGCATTGTGGAAAATGGACTAAAGGGGTGTCCAGCAATCAGAAGGAAGGCGAGATAAGAGAGGAGTGGTGGTAAGGCGTGAAGATGCATGAATTGCATATAGGAAGGTGGAAAGAGGGGGGTTGACAATAACTCCTTGGGCTTCTAACTTGGTGACCTCACTATATAGTGCTGACAGCTCTATACTATGTGACTTACCCTGCGGATCTACATGGCAACGACTACCCACCCTTATGCTAATGTGAGTCTCTGTTATAAGCTGTAGGTTCCTTGAGGACAGGACCTGACAGTCTCTATACCAGAAAGAGTGACCTAACTATGCCATGGTAACACTGTCATGTGACTTTTACAGACCGAATTCACACTTTTCTTTTAAAAAAATGATTTATTGATTGATTTTTAAATGTATGAGTATGTGTGGGTGTGCCTGTGTGTACCACATGTTACCATGCTGGTGCTGACAACATCCTCTTGAAAGAGCAACAAGTGCTTTTAAGCACTGAGTAATCATCTCCAGGTCCTTCCCCTCCCTCCCTTTCTCCCTTTGTCTCCTCTTTCTCTCTCTGTTTTTCTTTCTGTTAATTAAATCCACCAGTTGCTAAATGATTATTCAGGGTCTGAGCAGTCTGCCCATAATGACTCATGGCTAATGCCCCGGTGGTAGCTCCAACAGCCGCCAATGAGATGGCAGTAACAATGGTGGCTGTAGTTCCAAGATCCCTTTTCTGTCTGAAGAGAGTCATAGCGTGAGGGGCATCAACGGGCACAGGTACCCAGCGAGGCATGCGAGTAACCAGGGCATACCTAAATTTACCAGCATTCCAGCATTGGGCAAAAAAGCAAGTATCATTACCACAATTACTTGGCTCTATCTGGCTAATAATGAATAAAAATGGGGGATATAAACAAACAGGTGTGGGCTTATAGGAAAGTGCTCTCTGTCACGAACAATTCCACATTTGGCTAAGGCTGAGGATCTGGCTTGCTTCCATGTATGTGGACCTATCTGCATTGCCCACGTGGCACGCTGGGGTTGGCTACCCAGAGGCTACTTAAGCTGTGGGCTGGCTTTCCCCAGGGTCAGATTCAGGTTCCTGAATAAACTGCATTGAAAAGAAAAAAAAAAAAGAAAGCAGTCAATAAACTTCTGAATTAAAAAAAAAAATCCATCGGTTGCAAATAGAGCTCCAGGAGTGAGCCATTCATGTTGATAAGTCCAGTGTTGTGCAGACAACAGTAGCTGCTGTGAATTTGTGATTGTAGTGTCTGTGTCATGCCTAGTAGATAGCATTTCACAGCCATTCTCCCTAACTTTTGCCTCTTACCTTCTTTCTGTTCTCTCTTCCTCAGTGTCCTCTGAGTCTTGGCAGTTGAGGTGAGTAGCAAATGTCCTCTCTAGGAACAAACTCTCAACCATTCCTTAGTCTCAGCACTTTGAGCAGCCATGGGTCTCTGTATTTATCACCATGTATTGCAAAGAAAAGCTTCTCTGATTGAGAAGGTAACATTTTTCTGCAAGTATAAACACAAATGTCAAGAAGCACTGTGATGCCATTATATCCTCTATTTTGTGAACAGTCCTTTGTTGGCATTAAATGCAAAGCACCTGTATTTCCAGCTTCATTGCATGTAAAGACCGGATACATGGTTATGCTTAACTAATGTGAACTGAGGAACTAATGGGGCCAGAGTTGGGCACAGACCTACTTACCTTACAGAAGAACAGTAAAAGGAATCGTCTTACCCTCTCTGCCTTAAGAGATTGCTCTGTGTGAATGTGTCAGTTTGAGATGTGCCTGCCATTTTGTGACAAATTAAGCGAAAGTAATGTGGTCCTTGCAAAGGATTCAGCCCTAATGCTCTTGAGGCTCAGGACAGAATGAGGATCAGTCCTTTATTTCATGTTTCCCCTTTACTCTGCACCTCCCTTAGGTCTGGGTTCTCTTATCTCAGTTAATGCCACCTCAACAAATGAAAAGAATCATGTATCTAGTGCTGGCCCTTCTGCAAGCATGTTCTTTTTGTTTATGAGATGCTTATCTGACTTGAGTTATAAAAATGGGGTTATTAATTAGAAGTGGTGTATGCTCTGAATAATAGGCTTGATTCTGACTGGCACATTATGTCTGTAAGATAAAGACACATAGATGGACTGAACATGACTTTGGAGAGAATTTGACTAAATTTACAAGTTTGCATGTTCTATCCACTCCCACAATATATGCAAATCAACACTGCAATATGGGAGGCAGGTAAGGTGAACCACATAGCACAGGCAGGTGGATTTTAAAGAGACTGGCTATAGCATTCATATTTTTTCAAAAGATGAAGACAGGGAGTAATAAAATCAGTATGACTTTAGTCATGATGGAATCACACTGAAAAAAGTGGAAGCTGTGAAGATGACATTTGCAGAATGGGAGGTTAATTGCAGAAATCTGGGAGCGTGCCTCCTCTGTCCACATAGTTTTCCTCGTGAACTCTTAGTAATGTTTATTCTTCTTGACAAAGCTGATTTAATAGGAAACAGCATTTCTGTTACCTGCTATGAGACCCCACTACCCACCATCATCATGGTTTCCCAGGGCAGGTATTGTTGGCATTTTAGATGGCTTTGTGAGTTGTGAAGTACTTAGTAATATTCACGCTCACCTCCAGATATTTTTACAACCTCAAATATGTCTATACATTGTTTAATACCACCTAAGAGGTAAACTTGCCCTCAGTCAGGAATAGTGTTTTGGGTCTGGAGCTGTAGCTCAATTACTATCACTGTATGCAATAAGCCTAGGGTTTGATTCCCAGCACTGTATATACCAGTTGTCATGGCACATACCTGTAATCCTAGCACTTAGGAGGTAGAGCTAGGAGGAAGGTCACTGTTGTCTGCATAGTGAGTTTGAGGCCTTCAGTTATGGAAGACTCTATTTCAAATCAAACAAACATTGCTAGAGAAAGGTTTTGTCTAAATGCTAAAATCTAAAGAGCAAATTACATGCACCATACAAATATCTGCTCTGACATATTAGTGATCCTGCTGGAATCTTACCTGTAGCCTTACAGACTGGATGGCAGGGAGGACAGGGTGTATGGGAAAAGGATGTCGCATACAAAGATTACAAGGAGACTGTGGAAGAAGCATGAATCTTGAGAAACTACTTTCAGAAACTTCCACCTGGTGTGTAGGAGATAGGAGTTACATTTGGCTTTGCAGGTCAAATTACAATCCTTGGGGGAAAGTCTTCCCAAATCAAACAGGAGTCATATCAAGAATACCAGTTTCCTCTTCATATTAGAGTCTAAAAAACCTCCTCCACACTTCTCTCCTCTCCTCCCCTTCCCTCCCCTCCTTGCTCCTCTTCAAACTGTCAGTTTACTGGTTATCCTTGTCTAGCCTCAGTAGAAGAAGATGCACCCAGTCCTACTACAATTTGATATACCAAGGCAGGCTGATATACATGGGAGGTCTCCTTTTCTCTAAGGAGGAAAAGAGGGCTGCAATAGGGGAGGGAGATAAGTGGGAAGAATTGGGATGAGAGAAGGGAGGGGAAGCTCAATTGGGACGTAAATTAAAATAAATTAAAAAACAAACAAACAGTTTACATATGGCAAAGGGCTCAGGATCTGGGGCAACACTGCTTGCTCTCGGCTGGCTATGTAATAAACTATTCTGGAATTAGTAATGAATTGCTGAAGGACAATATGGCAATGGAGAATAAGGGAATGGATATTTATTAGTGAGTAAATCTCCTTTTAGCCCTATAATTCCAAAATGAAAAACAATACAGCCGGTGTCCTTTTATGAAACACTTGACAAGAACACTAAATTTTCTTCCTACCACCCTCTAAATTCTTGAAATAGTTCCAAGATTGTTCCACCCTCTCTTTGTTTCTAGTAAACATTGGACCAGGGGGAAAATAAGAGAGAAAATGAAAAAAATATTCAGTGATTCTTTAGTTTTTGCAGCAATGCCGAGCTTTTGATCATGAGTGATTAACACTAATATTTTCATTTAAATGCCTACTTACTTTTTAGAGACAGGGTCTCACTTGTTATGCCCGGATCACAATACCCCAAAAGACCACCACCAGGAGTCGAGACATTGCAAAACACACGAAAATCTTTTTATTACAAATTATTACAAGCTGCAGCTTGGGCTCACACCCCCACTGCCTAAGTGGTGAGAGACAAGAACCTTGTGCTCCAGTTAGTTGGGTGATTTAAAGATTCTGATCCTTCCCAGTGCACCCAAAGCAGGGGATTCATGCCTGGCAAGAATCTATTTGGTTGAAACACAAATGGGACGTTTTATTTTAAACTGACTGGCTATAGGAAGATCCCCAAATCATTAATGATCTGGTGTGCCTCCGTAGGGGGGGATGGGCTGGTTTGTTAGCAACTGTATCTCTAGTGGGTGGGGAAAGACTGCAGTAGGGCTAGTTTTTCCCCTCAGGGCATTACTGGAAGTGTCTCCACCTAGCTAGCCTTCATTCAGGCTTTTATTTTTAAGTCTTTGGTCTCTCACACTGTCTATCCCTGGCTGGCCTAAAACTTGTTTTGTAGATTAGGCTAGCTCCATATTCCAGGGAGATTTGCACGCCTCTGCTTCCACAGCGATGGGATTAAAGGCAAGTACCACCACACCTAGCTTAATGTCAGTGTTCCTATATAAGTAAACACCTGCTGTATTGTGAACCTATACATGAGTGCAGCCAACTTTCTTCCTACAGACAGCTTGGTTTTGATAATCAGGATTTGGTTAGCATGCATTAGAAGACTCTAGCCTTTGTGTCTTAGAACAGAGAATGAAAAAAGCCACAACTGCAGAAGAATGAGAATTTATTAGTAAAATATAAAGGGCTTGTGCAAGGGAAAAACACTTTGGCAGTGCAAATGAAAGATAGGGGCTTTATGGCATATAGTGAGATATTCCCCCTTACACACACACATAGCATGTCTTTTTTATGTTTGCTGTTGCATGTAATCTTATATTCAACTTCATTAATCAAATGACTCATTAACATCTAAAAATTTCTACCCAAGTGTTGTGTTGTAGTTTTATAAATGAACTGTTGGCCACCTTTAGGCATATTAAATTGACTCTGTACCTGCACCATGGTGGCACTGAGGTGTGGAGTAGGGGGAGGTTTCTACCTTGCTCTTTATTAACTTCTAATAGTATTTAAAAAATTATAAAAGGCTCTGCCCTGCAGACTATCAAAGCAGACGCTGAGACTTATGGCCAACTGTTGGGCAGTGTGTATGGAATCTTATATAAGAAGTGGGAAATAGTAAGATCTGGAGAGGACAGGAACTCTGCAAGGAGAGCAGCAGAACCAGAAAATTTGAACACAGGGGTCTTCCCAGAGACTCATACTCCAACCAAGTACCAGGCATGGAGATAACCTAGAACTCCTGCACAGATGTAGCCCATGGCAGTTTAGTGTCCAAGTGGGTTCCATAGTAATGGGAAGAGGGACTGCCTCTGACATAATCTGATTGGCCTGCTCTTTGATCACCTCCCCCTGAGGGGGGAGCAGCCTTACCAGGCCACAGAAAATGACAATGCAGCAACTCCTGATGTGATCTGATAGACTAAGATCAGAAGGAAGGAGAGGAGGACCTCCCCTATCAGTAGACTTGGGGAAAGGCATTCGTGAAGAAGGGGGAGGGAGGGTAGGACCAGCAGGGGAGGAGGGAGAGGCTTATGGGGGGATACAAAGTGAATGAAGTGTAATTAATAAAATAAAATAAAATAAAAAAATATATTGAATTAATTTTATAATACTTTGGGCAAGGTCTTCTAGACTCCACTTTTTTCTCTACCAGCCTTTCTCTCCATTTCCCTTCCCCATTCTCTTTAAATTACAGACTGATAATCCCTCTCTTTGGCATGTTAAGAACTCCTGGAAGATGGGTTCAATTTGAAGTCTGACATTTGGAATCAAAGAGAAACACTCTTTTAACATGATGAAAACATGAAACATGTCAAGCTGTACTTACTCTAGGCAAGAATGTCTTCACTTCCTAAAGGAGCCTAGGAAGAAATAATAACCTGTCTCTGTATCTGTCTCACTCCCTCACACACACACGTTTATAATAGTGAAAAGTAAAAAATTTAAAAATCAATTGAAAAAAGATTCCATAATGCTAAGACCAGGGGGGAAATAAGGCATATAGGCATATAGGCAAGTACTAGGAATTGAATCTTTAAACTGTGAGGGTTTTTTTTCTCCCATGGAGATGACAGTTTGAGAAGATGATGGATTAACTTCCTCAAAAACACTCTCCCATCTCATCTTTAGGCAGTGGATTATTAGGAAGGAAAAACAGAGCATCCAATCCATCCAAAGGTTAGTCTTGCCCCTCGGGCCAGGTGGACTTAGTTTTTTTCTTTCATTCATTGTCATCTCACATTAGCAGGGAAGGTGGGTTCTACAGTCTGTAGGTACCATTTGTGTAGCAGGGGAAAAGGATTCCACTTAGACCAAGGCTGAACTCTTGCTTTCCTCCTTAGCAGTCACTGTTTGGATAACACATGGATTGAAGAGTACCTCAGAGCAAACCATTAGCCATGTGTACACACAGATTTCTTCCTATGGAGAGAAGAATGTAGTCTTAGACACTATGAAGAAAAAAATATCCTTAATGAACACCTCCCACATACCAGGATGCTCTTTCATTTGTTTTTCAAAGCAAGTCTAAGAAGCATTCCTGTTGGACACCTAAGTGAGTTCAAACTCAAAGAGTAAGTGAAATTTGGCCAAGAGCCAAGACCACAGTGTCAGTAAATGCCGAAACTCAGGACAAAGTGATGGAGCTGTGATACACGTGTATTTCTACTGGGGATAGCCACTGTTTGTTCTATGAGCCCTCAAAATGGAAGCAGTCATGAACAGGTGGACAAGAGGCCTGTTTTACTTCTGGTGTCTGCACCTTGCTCTTTCTCTGAACAAGTCTCACTAGGAGCCTCTGAAGAGGCAGGACAAACTAGCCAGGAGCTTTAGCAAGAAGCCTCAGCATAACCTGTGTCAAATTGACATCAATCATTTCTTCACTGCCATGTAGCCTGTCATGCTTCTCCAGGGTTGAAGAAGGAATTTACTAGGGCTGTGACAACAACATGGCCAAAGACCTCAATGTGAAGGAAAACAATTTCATGTAGTTATAGTGGGCAATGACTAGAGATCATGGTAGAGTATGGCACTCTCTATTGAGACAGGGTTTTAACCCATGACTTGCCCAGGGTTCTCTATGTAGGCAAGATAAGCCTGCCTCTGCTTCTAGATATAGGAGTTAAAGGTGTGTGACACCATGCTCAGTGAAGACAGCACTCTTATAGGGGAAGAGTATGTAATAGTCAGAGAAGTCATGGTAAAGGAATATGTTCTTATAGAGCAGTGGTTCTCAACCTATGGGGCAAGACCCCTTAATGGGTGTCCAATGACCCTTTCACGGGGATTGAATATCAGATATCTTGCATAACAGATATTTAAATTATGATCTATAATAATAGCAAAATTACAGTTATAAAGTAGGAATGAAATTATTTTGTGGTTGGGGGTCACCACAACATGAGGAATTATATTAAAGGGTCGCAGCATTAAGAAGGTGGGGAATCACTGTTATAAGGAGTGGACAATGACTAGAGACACCATTCTGAAAATGGTTAAAAAAAAAATGATGCCTTCCAGGTAAACGGGTGTTAAAAAGATAGGACTGTGGATTTGGCAGCCATCTTTACTCCAACTTAACACTGGTTTTGAAATGCAGAAAAGCTGCATTTCTGACATTGTTCTTCAAGGAGAGCAAACATTATGGGAATTCAATAAACATTTAATGAATGGATTGAATAAAAGCATAGAGGCCAGCATGGCCAAGAGGTGACTCTGTTTTATAAGTGCTAAGACTCTTTTTAAAAGAGAATGTGTTTGTAGCAAGCATAAGGTATTGCCATTGCCCAGTGCCGCTGTTGTAAGATTAGAAAAGAGGGAAGCTGTGTGGCTCATTAAGAGCTTAATGTCAGTCTGGTGTGATTTTATTAAGTCACGTTAGTAATCCTGGAGTGCATACATAGTATACAATGTTGAGCCAAGGAGCTTCTGTGCTAATCTGCTCCTCTGCTATTTAGTGTAAAATCTTATTATGAAGAAACATTAACTATAACTTCTGTTGTAAAATTATTGTGTATAACTGCATGCATGGTGTGTGTGTGTGTGTGTGTGTGTGTGTGTGTGTGTGTGTGTTTGCTGTGTTGTACATGTGGAGGTCAGAAGACAGTCAGTGAGATTCCATTCTCTTCTACCATGTGGGTCCCAGGGATTAGATAACACAGGCCATTGGCTTGGTGTCAAGTACCTTTACCTGCTGAGCCATTTCTGCCTCCTCTTTTTATTTTTATGAGTTGTAATAAAACAGGTAAAGTCCTTCAGGCATGACTGAAGATAAGATAATAATCTTATTATTATAATAACAAATCCTCTTCAATTAAAAGTTTTTAAATCAATATTTCATTTCATTTTTCATATAGATTTATTCACTTGTGAGTTATTTATCTTATTTTCTTTGCTTACCTCTTCCTAACATTTGTTCTTCTGTTTTTCGTATGACTGAGATTCAGAAATTTACAAACTTTCTAACCTAAGATAATATTTAGGGACTGGGGATTTAGTTCAATGGTAGAGGCCTTTCCAAACAACCACAAAGCTGTGTGTTCAATGCTCAGCATATACACACTCACATTTCTTAATATTCCAATACTGTGGATGTTGGGCAGGATTGCTTCAAGTTCAAGTTCAGGCTAAGCCTAGGAAAACATAACAAGTACTAGACAAACAATAAATATACACAGAGAACCTGAGACCCCTAAAAAAGAAAATGTCAGGTGTATAAGCCCAACACTCTGGAGTATGAGGAAGGAAGATCAGTGTGATTTCCAGGTCAACCAAAGGTAGAGAACAAGAGCCTATCTCAATAAGAACATGATACTGTAACTGGAATATTAAGTTAAACACTCCTAGTCACACAAGGATCCTATCAAAATACTGAAAGTAAATGCTATTCACTTTGGGGGAAAGTTTTTCAAAATAAGAGATTGTCCAAGTAGCTATGAATTTCCAGTAGTCCATAGTACTATAAAATTGTTCAGCATTCACTTTGAGTTGAATGTGTCTAATAGTATAACCCGAATAAAATGTTTGAAGTATTGTTCTCCTTTTTCTTTCTTTTCTTTCTTTCTTTCTTTCTTTCTTTCTTTCTTTCTTTCTTTCTTTCTTTCTTTCTTTCTTTCTTTCTTTCTTTCTTTCTTGTTTTTTGACACAAGGCTTCTCTGTGTAGCCTTGGCTGTCCTGGACTTCCAATGTAGACCTGGATGGCCTTGAACTCACAGAGACCCACCTGCCCCTGCCTCCCTGAGTGCTGGGATTAAAGGCATGTGCCACCATGTCCAGCTTTCTTCTCCTGTTTGAACAAATGGGCTTCTCTAAAGTACCTAAGAAAGAAACAAGAAGCTTTCAAAATGCCTTGACTGGTTTTCCTAGGTGTTTTTATTATTATTGTTGTTGTTATTTAATATATTAAGGTTTCATGTAGTCAAGGCTGGCCTCAAACTTACTACCTTGAGTAACCTGAGTTACCTTGAGACCTTACTTCCTCCTTGCCTGCCTTCTCAAGTACTAAGAGGACAATCCTGTGCCACCGTGTTTCTGGGTGCAGAACTCAGGAGTTCACAAGCACTCTTACCAACTGAGCTACATCACCAGCCCCATATTCTTGGGTGTTTTTACTGGTCCACTCTGTTATATCCTTCATCCATACAGAGGCCTGAACTGACTTCTTCTTACTTACCAGAGACACATTCACTGGATACCTCTTCTAAGTTCTTCATAGTGCATACATCAAGTTGTTGGATTCTTGTTTAGAATTTGTGCACTGAATGAGCAGGCAGTGCTTTCTCACTTGTGGCTCTGTAGTACCAGACTCCCCATCATAGTTGCTCAATAAATACCAGTGAATTACTCATGAGTACTTTATGACCCCCAAAGTCACTTGAGACTCAGGTACATAGTTGAAAAAAAGAGAGAGGTCAACACAGCTGATATTTTGGAAATCCATTTGAAACATAGTGGACCTCAATTCTAGATGTAGAACCACACTCATTGTGGCAATGGTTGCCAGTATCAGACTGGCTTTATTTTTTTATGGATCATAAAAGAAAATGGATCCTTCCTCTTCAAAGACTGCTTGTGCATTTATCTTTTTCATACTACCTGCCCAGGTAGTCCTCCTCTTCCTTTTTTTTTTTTTTTTCCTTTTAAGGGGCTGTCTCAGCAGCTTCATGTGATTGGTTGGAGATAGTCTTTATCTGGGTAATGCAAAGTTTCCCAGATGTGTAGGGTCACAATAAACCAGGAAAAATCAGTAGAATATTAATCCCTGTCCCCCAGATTGCTGCAGAATAGTTTTCATCTCTTCTCATTCCAAAATTTGTGTTTAGCAATCTTAAAAGATCAGAAGCACCACTGAGTTTCAGAGTGTTAGATGTCAGTTCTATTTTCAGATCTAAGTATACCTATGTCTTAGTAGGGCAGAATAATTATGTACAATTACACAACTCAAACTTTGTGAAATATTTGGTGGTGTTATTGAAGATACCTTTGCTGTTTTTTAGGGATGATGTCTCACTAAAGTAAATGTAGCATCAAATTGCATCATTTCAGTGTCAGAACTGCTAATTATGACTCAGTTGATAAATCAGGTACCAGTATGCAATAACCTTGCCCCTTCATTTATGTTTGCCTCTGTGCTAATTTTCTTTCTAAATTAAACTCTTCAGATGAGAGCTGAAGGTGTAGAATTTTTATTTCAGTTAAATAATCTTGGCTTATTCCTGGGGATTGATCCATTTCTCCTGGTTCATGCTTTTTTGGCCCATCATACTTAAAGGTTTGATGTGTTTATAAAGATGGTTTTATACTGAGGACCAGGCCATCAATCTACTGCCTCACAATCTCAGGTTTAAAGAATTCCAAGTGAGAAGTGTGGGTTTACCAATTTGGGTAGGTAAATGGGAAGACCATTCTATGGTTTTTAGGTTAACACACAACCAAGATTCAAAGCTGATAAGAATTTACCTGCATTCCTGTCATGCCTGAATCCCCTTTGCCCTAAAGCTAGAAGTGTATTTGAGTTCTTTGTGTAAGCAGCTCTTTCAGACATTGCCTCTGCACACAGAGTTCAAAACAGAGTGTGAGAGTTGAAAGAGGCACTTGAATTTCATTTTCCCCAAGAACAGCACCAATGTGGAAGCCATTAGAAAATACAGGGCCTTACCTTGGCAGCTTTGAGTAGTGATTCCTAGCCTATGCCACTGTAGCAAAGTCTCTCTGCTGAGGGCACTCTACTGAACTCATTCATGAACATGAAGTTTCATGCTAAATATCAAGAGAGCCCATGGGTCAGGGAGTCCTGACCCTACATAGAAGGACATGTGTTTTTTACCAAAGGCAGTTTGGAGCTACTTTAGATTTTAAGATATTTATTTGATCAGGAGGCTCTGTGTCTTTGGTTTTGTTTTGTTTTGCTTTGTTTGTTTTTTGAGACAGGGATTCTCTGTGTTGCCTTAGCTGTCCTAGACTTGCTTTGTAGACCAGGCTGGCCTCAAACTGTCTGCCTCTGCCTGTGTGCTGGGATTCTGTGTCTTTTAAAACAATCACTTGCTTGTAATTATTTATCTGTCTATGTTCCATTGAGATTATAAACTGTGATGATCAACATCTATCTCTCCCACTGCTGTATCTAAATGTAGATTAAATGCTAACAAATAAATGATATTCAATAGTATAGAGATGTATTGATGGATAAATAAATGCTATTCAATAATATTTCAAGAATTTAATGCTGAGCAAATGAATAATAACAACAACAGTATATGTGGATTGAATGAAAAATAAACAGCATCCAATTATGTATGTAGGTCAAATGCTCAACAAGTAAATGCTATCCTTGAATATGGTGGTCATTATTACCCCATATCATTTCTGTGGTTGTTGATTGATTTAACTTGCTTATGGAGAAAGAAATATCTCTTCCATATCACATGAACCATAAAAACATATGCAATATAACTCAGAGGTAACTCATAGGTCCTTCTTTGTGAGTGCAGAAGATCTAGATCATTCCTGTATACCACTTTGTCTGTTAACTTTGGACATTTGAAAGACTAAATTTCTACCAGTACCATAAAGTATTGGTGACTTTTTTCACAGTACTGTTGAGAGGTTTAAAGAAATGCCATGTTTACCTGTAGTTTATTGTGGTGTTTGCTTGTAACTGCAGCAACCAGTGTGTGGTGAAATATGAACCCATTCTGCCCCTTATTCCCCACAGTTAGCCATATGCCATCTAATCTCTGCAGACTTCTTACAGATCACTCCCTCTTGGAGAAGAAAAACAACTGCCATATATAATCACTTATTAAAAAACAGGGCACATGAACAGAGTTTCATTTGTTTAAGAAAAAAAAATTCTTCTCAAGTATTTAAAAGCTTAACCAGAACAGTGTTTTCACTGGGATAAATCAGGTGTTCAGAGTTTGAAGAAATCTATTCAGCTTCAAGCAAGCGTGTAGATTTATCTTGTAGTTTAAAAGATTTAGACAAGGGAGACCAAAGCATGAAAACATATTTTTTGTGTGTTTCTGAAATCATCAAGAGACATGTTTTCGAGATCTGTAAGTGGAAAAGCTTTTTCTGCTGTGCTTAAAACATCAAGTTGTTTTAGACGCATCAGGCAAGAGTAGAGGTCTGATCTCTGATATTAGAAATCAATTGGGACTTTGTACAGATGTTCATTTAGGTGTCATCCACCCAAAGAGCATCAGACCCGTCCGATACCTTTTTCTCACAAAAAGGAGGAACTGTAGAGAGCTGCGGAATGCTATGCCTTAAAGATGGAGCTGGTTTCCGCCTTCCACCTTCCCGATGGTGAGTGCTCTCTGTCACAAACAACTCCACATTTGGCTAAGGCCAAGGATCTGGCTTGCTTCCATGTATGTGGACCTATCTGCATTGCCCCCGTGGCACGCCTGGGTTGGCTACCCAGAGGCTATTTAAGCTGTCGGCTGGCTTTCCCCGGGGTCCGAGGATTGTTCAATGTTCCTGAATAAACTGCATTGAAAAAAAAAAATTAAAAATTTAAAAAAAAAAAAAACATCAAGTTGTCTTCTTCCTTCTTAAAGCAACATAGATATCTAAGGCAGTGATTGGGAGCCTAGTAGAAGTCTTGCCATTTGTCATTCATCAGATGTGACCAGGGGCTTCCAGGAAGGACCTGTGCGATGGAAACAAGAAGACACACTCACCAGATGGCAAAGTCTGAACTTGTGTGCACATTTAATTCGGTTTTATCTGTTCCATGTTTGTGTTTTTATACAGAGTCTTGCCATGTGGTCTAGGTTGGCCTTGAAGCTTCAACAACAATCTTCTTTACAAAATAATTGAAAAGGATTTGGTTATTTTGTGTATATAAGCATTTACCTGCATGTATATATGTCTTTCATGTTCATGCATGATATCTGCACAGGTCAGGAACATTGGTTTCCCTGGAACTGCAGTCACAGGTGGTTGTGAGCCTTGGGCACACAGAAATTCATATGCTTCTGTCTTTTGTATTGACATTAGATGTGTGTAGCAGAACATCCAGCATATATGTAGCATATCTAAGATAAGCAAGGCTTTTTTCCTGGGAACTTTAGTTCATAGGAGTGATGTCATAGAAAATTAACAAAGCATAGATTTTAGGCAATGTGGTCAGTGTTTGATTCTAACTTGGAAAAAGTTGGGGGGAAAAGCAGTTTGGCCACCAGGGGTTTGTATTTTTGATCATGTAGAAGTGCAGTTTTGCTGACACACATACCTGGAACCGAGGTCTTCAAGAGCTATTGCTAATCCTCACCTCCTAGACTCTTTAGCACACTGATAAATAGGTCACAAAATGTTTCTCAGTCAGTAGGTCTGGAGTATAACCTAGGAATAGTAGCATGTACAGTCCCCAAACAGGACTTGCTCCTAAACTCCCTCCCTTCCCGGCTTGGTGTGCCAAGGCTCGGGAAGGAGAACTGGGAAGTGAAGGTGTGCTGGTCTGAGTGACAATGTTCCCCATAGGCTTTGGTATTTGAATGCTTGGTTTCCAGTTGGTGCACTATTTCAGATAGCATAGGAGGTGTCACCTAAGCTACTTTGAAAGAAGCATGCCACTGGAAGCTGGATTTGAAGTTTCAAAGCTTCAGTCATTCCCAGTATGCTCTCTCTGCTTCCTGCTAGTGGCTCAAGATTAAATTCATAGTGATTGTGGCTCCTGCAGGGATTTTCATACCATGATGAAACCTAACCCTTTGGAACTGTACACCCACTTAAACTCTTTCTCCTATAAGTTGCCTTGGTTGTGGTGTTTTTATTACATCAATAGATAAACAACTAACACCACAGTTTTCATATGTTTCCAACTAGCAAAAGTGGGTCTGATAGTTAAAGAAATGTCATCTCTCTCTGAGAGAACCTGAAGTTGAAAACTGAATGTCCAGACCATACTTTAATCAGTGGACATGGGCTCTGCAAATACATTGGCTGGGCAGCACTATTAAGCAACCAAGCAATTTATTTGCATATACAACTAGAACAACACTTCCCATTTGAAAGCAAAGCCTTACTTAGACTGTCTTTCTGTTGTTAAATTGCTTTGCTCAAAAATAGTGATTGATGACAGGTCATAACCATTAGCACAAGTATTTTCACTTGAGAAAAAAAGTGAGGAAACCATAGAGTATAAATATAGTTCCAGAACATTAGAGATAAAAATACAAGCATATGAGAATTATGCCATTTAATTATAATAGCTCTAAATCAAAAAATATTTTTATATATTTTCCATATATTATCTAATTATTTAATCCTCATAACCAATACCTATAAGGGAAGTATTGTTATTGTAATATTTTTACTATAAACAAAAGTTAGGTATGAAGAAGTATATTTCTTTCTTTGTTTTTATTTTATGTTCATTGGTATTTTGCCTGTGTGTACATTTGTATGATGCACCCAGATCCTCTGGAACTGGAATTACATTCAGTTGTGAGCTACCATGTGGGTGCTGGGAATTGAAGCCAGGTTCTCTGGAAGAGCAGCCGCATCTTTTAGTCATTGAGCTATCTCTCCATACCCTGAGAAGTTAATTTCTAAAATGGGAAGAAGGAACTAAGTGATAGAACCAGCAGGTCTCCCTCCTCAGGGTTTCAAGTCATGGCTATACGGCTTCTTCATTGAATTTTACAGATGGCTGGTGACTTACTAGAAAAAGAATTACATTTCAATGAGCTGTAGATTCAAAACATAAGCTTCTAAACATACCTCAAGGCTATAACTTTTTGCTGCAATTCCAGAATCCCAACCACAGCCAGTAAACATGGTACATACCTATAATCCTTGCAGTACGGAAGCTGAGCTTTTGAGTATAAACCAGCCTTGGCAATACAGCAAGTCCTAAGCCAGCCTAGGCTACGTAGTGAGACATTGTTTCAACAAACGTGCATATAAACTAAAAAGACTTGAAAAACAGAATTTTATAAATTTACTTTCCAAGTTCATTGGACCACAAAACTTAAAAGGAACTAGTATGTGGCCATGGTAATCATCTTTTATCTCCCAGAGGTTAAACATTAACATACTGTGTTTACTCTTCCTTGTTGGGACTGTGGAAATTTGAAGGGTTGTACATAAAATATTTCCAGCTTGTCAGGTTGCATTTCCCTTCTCTTTTGAAGTTACAAATGATCAGGCAGTGATTGATTTGGCTAATGTTAGCAGGTGTGACATATGCCATTTTTAAGCATTAGTTAAAAGATAGTTTGTAATTAACGTGAGTTATCTTCCCCCTTGGAATGTTGGCTAAAAATGCTCCTAATGGTGCTTATAGTGTGTGATGGCTTATTTTTTTTATTACAAATATATTTCTCTTTTAAATTTACATTTTTTTACTTTGTATTCCTGCTGCAGCCCCCTCCCTCATCTCCTCACAGTCCCACCAAACCTCGCTCTTCTCCTCCTATGTCCTTTTCCCTAGTCCCCTGATAGGGAAGGACCTCCTCTCCTTCTATCTGACCCTAACCCATCAGGTTTCAGGGCTGGCTGCATCATCTTCCTTCCTCTGTGGCCTGGCAAGGCTGCCCTCTCCACATCCCCACCCCTAACCCCTGAACCCCTGCTAGGAGGAGGTGATCAAAGAGCTGACCACTGAATTCCTGTCAGTGACAGCCCCTGATCCCTTTACTAGGAAACTCACTTGGAAATTGAGCAGCCTATGGGCTTCCTCGGAACAGGGGCTCTAGGTCCTCTCCACGCATAGTCCTTGGTTAGAGTATCAGTCTCTGTAGAACCACCTGAGCCCAGGTACTGTGGCCCTGTTGTTCTCCCTGTGGAGTTCCTCTCTCCTCTAGGTCTTTCTATCTCCCTCTCCTTTTATAAGATTCCCTTCACTCTGCCCAGAGTTTGGCTATGAGTCTCAGTATCTCCTTCATACCCTGCTGGGTAGAGTCTTTCAGAGGTCCTCTGTGGAAGGCTCTTGTCCTGTTACTTGTCTTCTACTTCCGATGTCCATCTTGTTTGCCTTTCTGGATGAGGATTAAGTATCTTCCCTAGAGTCCTCCTTGTTGTTTAGCTTCTTTAGGACTATAGATTTTAGTATGTTTACCCTATATTATATGGTTAATATCTATTTATAAGTGAGTATATACCATATGTGTTTTTCTCCTTATGGGTTATCTCATTCAGGATGATTTTTTCTAGTTCCCACCATTTGCCTGCAGATTTCATAATTTCCTTGTTTTTAATAGCTGAGTAGTATTCCATTGTGTAAATATACTACAGTTTCTGTGTCCATTCCACTGTTGAGGGACCTCTAGGTGGTTTCCAGATTCTGGCTATTATGAAGAAAGCTGTTATGAACATAAGTGAGCAAATGTCTCTGCTGAATGGTGGGGCTTCTTTTGGGTATAGATGGATCTTGATAATTTTTCTTTCAAGGTCTGTAAAAAATTGTGTTGCTATTTTGATGGGAACTGTATTGAATCTGTAGATTGTTTTTGGTGGGATGGCCATTTTTTACCATGTTAATCCTACCTATCCATGACTATGGGAGATCCATCCATTTTCTGATACCTTCTTCAATTTCTTTCTTCAGAGACTTGAAGTTTTTTTTTTTTTTTTTTCATACAGGTCTTTCATTTGCTTGGTTAGAGTTACAACAAGGTATTTTGTGCTTTTTGCGGCTATTGTGAAGGGTGTTGTTTCCCTAATTTCTTTCTTTTCCTTTTCTCTTTTGTATACAGGAGGGCTTCATATTTTTTGAGTTAGTTTTGTATCCAGCCACTTTGCTGAGGTGTTTATCAGTTGAAGGATTTAATGGGTTGAAATTTTGGGGTCACTCATGTATACTATCTTATCATCTGAGAATAGTGATAATTTGACTTATTCCTTTCAGGTTTGCATCCCTTTGATCTCTTTTAGTTGTCCTGTTGCTCTAGCTAGGACTTCAAGAACTATGTTGACGGGATAAGGAGAGAGTGGACAGCCTTGTCTTGTCCCTGATTTCAGTGTGATTAAGTTTCTTTCCATTTAGTTTGATGTTGACTGTAAGTTTGCTGTATATTGCTTTTACTATGTTTAGATATGTGCCTACCCCAATCTCTCCAAAACTTTAAACATGAATAGGTGTTGAATTTTTTCAAATGCTTTTCAGCATCTAAGGAGATGATCATGTCTTTTTTTTCTTTCAGTTTGTTCATATGGTGTATTACATTGATGGATTTTCATATGTTGAACCACCTCTGCATGCCTGAGATGAAGCTTACTTGATCATGGTGGATGATATATTTAATGTGTTCTTGGATTCAGTTTGCAAGTATTTTATTGCATATTTTTGCATCAACGTTCATAAGCAAGTTTGGTCTGAGGTTCTCTTTCTTTGTGTTGGGTCTTTGTGAGGTTTATGTATCAAAGTGACTGTGGCCTCATAGAATGAGTTTGGTAACGTCCCTTCTGTTTGTATTTTGTGGAATAGTTTAAAGAGTATTGCTGTTAGCTCTTGTTTGAAGTCTGGAAGAATTCCGTGTTGAAACCACTTGGCCCTGGTCTTTTTTTCTTTCTTTTTTATCTTTATTTATTTATTTATTTTGAATGGGAGAGTTCTGATGATATCTTCTATTTAGTTAGGAGATATAGAACTATTTAATTTATTTGCCAGGTCTTGATTTACCTGTGGTAAGTGGAATCTATCAAGAAAAATGTCCATTTCATTTAGATTTTCAAATTTTGTGGCATATAGGTTTTTAAAGTAAGTCCTAATGACTGTTTGGATTTCCTCAGTATCTGTTGTTATATCCTCCTTTTATTTCTGATTTTGTTGATTTGGATATTGTCTTTCTGCCTTTTAGTTAGTTTGGCTAAGGCTTTCCTATCTTGTTGAGGTCATCATTTTTTTTTAATTTTTTATTTAACTTTTATTAATTACACTTTATTCCTTTTGTATCCACCCATAAGCCCCTCCCTCATCCCCTCCTGGTCCCACCCTCTCCCCCTTTCTGCATGCATGACTCTCCCCAAGTCCACTGATAGAGGAGGTCCTCCTCTTCTTCTTTCTGATCGTTTTTTTTTTTTTTTTTTTTTTTTTTTGTTCTTCTCAATGGAGTTTATTCAGGAACCTTGAACAATCTTCTGACCCTGGGGAAAGCCAGCCCACAGCTTAAAATAGCCTCTGGGTAGCCAACCCCAGCGTGCCTCGTGGGCAATGCAGATAGGTCCACATACAGGGAAGCAAGCCAGATCCTCAGCCTTAGCCAAATATGGAGTTGTTTGTGACAGAGAGTACTCACCATCGGGAAGGTGGAAGGCGGAAACCAGCTCCATCTTTAAGGCGCGGCATTAAGCAGCTCTCTACAGTGCCCCCTTTTTGTTTTAGACACATCAGGCAAGAGTAGAGGTCTGATCTCTGATATTAGAAATAAATTGGGACTTTGTAAAAATGTTCGTTTAGGTGTCATCCACCCAAAGAGCATGAAACCCGTCCGATACCTTTTTCTCAGAGGCGGGACCTGGGGCATCAACCCGCATGCAATCAGACATGCTCTTCTCTGGGTCGAAAGCGGCTGACCCTGAGTGTAGTGCTTAGCCTCGCATCCTGAGCATAACATTTCAGCTTTTCATGGTAGCCAACCATGCTTGGGGAGACTGTCCTGCTTCAATGGCTGTAAAGGCCTAAATGATCATGGCAGCATTACGCTGTTGTGAGACTCTAATCTTGCATATATACCACAGGCAAACCAAGGAGACCAACACCAGAAGGCCTGCTAACACTCCCATGCCCGCCCATTCCTTCAGATGATTCATGGCTGCAGCAATCCATGATGATAATCCTGTGGCTAGTCCTGCATCCACTCTGGTAGAATTTGCCGTAACAATGGCCACTCTCAGCTGCTCCATCGTAGTATCGAATTCTTCAGTCCAATTACCTAAAATATAGCTAGACAATTGTTTAGACAGATTTGCAGCACGGGAAAAATTCTCATGTTGTATGCTAGTGACACAAAGTCCAGCATACTTCCATTGACAGCCAAATTGAGCGATTTGCCATAGGGTATCAATTTGCTCCTGCAAGAGGTCAATCCTCTGATTGAACACCATCAAGTCTCCTTTTAGTTGAGCATTAATTCCTTTTTGTACATCTAAAGCATGAGCTACATTGGCTAAAAGATTATTTAGGGTCTGAGCAGTCTGCATAGTATGACTCATGGCTAATGCCGTGGTGGTAGCTCCAACAGCCGCCAATGAGATGGCAGTAACAATGGCGGCTGTAGTCCCAAGATCCCTTTTCTGTCTGAAGAGAGTCATAGCGTGAGGGGCATCAACGGGCACAGGCACCCAGCGAGGTATGCGAGTAACCAGGGCATACCTAAATTCACTAGCATTCCGGCATTGGGCAAAAAAGCAAGTATCATTACCACAATTACTTGGCTCTATCTGGCTAACAATAAATAAAAATGGGGGTTATAAACAAACAGGTGTGGACTTATAGGAAATATTATGAGAAGCCTTAACCCCCTCGTTGGAACATCCTGCATCAGTTCTAGAACTAGCAGTGGTTGTGTCCGAGGTCTGAGTAGGTTCAGGAGACCATTGCCCCCAGGGGCAAGATGTGCTCCATGTAAATTGATTAACTCCATGTTTTCCTCCACTTTTGAAAGTCATTTAAGGTTCTTAAATTATCTTTTCTTTTTTTTCTTAATTTTTCATCAATTATACTTTATTCATTCTGCATCCCCCCATTTTAAATCAGCCACTCAATCCATTGCTGATCTCTTCTGGAAATATACTCATAGACACAATCAGATATGTTTTGCCAGATATTAGGGAATCCCATTGCCCAGTCAGATTGGCACATAAAATTGGCCATCATAGGAGAAGGGCTGGGGAACCAAAATGGCAGTGAGTGCCAAGAGGAAACTGCGTCTAAAGAGCAAGACAGCAGTGACCGCACAGTGACCAACAGACCAGAGTGTGGGCCCTAAAACACCAGCAATTGTGTTTCCCAGATGAGAAGAAACCCCACGGATGTGGGAAGCAATTGGATCTATTATTAGGTCACCCAGCTAAACCCAGAAGAGTTCCTGGGTCATGACAGGTGCTCGATCCCAGTCAAGAATCACATGCCTCTGTGCTCTGATCACCATCCCAGACTGAACTGTGGGCCCCATAACTCCAAAGACTGGGTTTTCCAGTTGAGCTAAAACCCCATGATGAAAGATGCCATTGGGACTAACTGAACTCAGGTCACCCAGACAACCCCTGGGAAATATCTAGACTCCTGGCAGGTGCTCAGCCACCAGCCCAGAGACCTGCCTGTGCAACTGACTCACCTTCCCAGGCAGAACTTCGCACCCCAAAGCACCAGAAACTGAGATTCCCTGTTGGGAGGAAACCCTACGGTGAAGGAAACATCAGGTTTGACCTCAGAGCATCCAGCTGACCACCCCCACCACCACCACAAAATGTTCAGGGAAAAAGTTCCAGAGTTCCTGCAGAAGTCAGAGGGGTGCTGTTTAACAGCTTGTTCCCCATGGTTTGCTCAGCCTGCTTTCTTGTAGAACTCAGGACCGCTACACCAGGAATGGTCCCCCCAACAATGGGCTAGGCCCTCCATCATCAATCAGTCACAAGTTGAGAAAATACTGTGCATTGAGATATTTTCTCATTTGAGACTTCCTCCTCTTGGATGAGTCTAGCCTGTGTCAAATTAGTATAAAACTGGCCATCAGGGTATTTTGGCTACAGGTATGTCTGTGCACCATGTGTGTGCCTTCTGCCAAAGGGAGACAAAAGGGGGCATTGGATGCCCTGGAACCGAAGTCCTAGTTCATTTTAAGTTGCCATGTGGGTGCTGGGAACCGAGCCTGAGTCCTCTGAAAGAACAACAAGTGATTTTAAAAACTGAGATATCTCTCCATCCTACATCTTATTTCTCTCTTTTAAGTACTTCAGGCAGTTTCTTGTTTTAAGAATGCTGGATGTAGTGGCTCATGCCTGAAATCCCAGTTCTCAGGAAGCAGAGACATGAGGACCCTATTATCAGTAAACAGGAGGAATACAAACAAAACCCCAAGGTGTAATTTGAAGAGCATAAAATCCATCCAGTAGCATGCAGTTCCTTTTTATTTAGTTCAGGGTTATAAAGCCAGTCCCAGGCAAGACCAGCACTTTTTTTTTTCCTTGACATGGCAAAATGAAGAAACTAGAATCTCCAGAGCTGTCTCAGGATGTCATGTGTATCAGGGTAACCTCTTCCTTCAGTTTATCTCCAATGCTGCAGTTTACTTCTAGGGGAGTAAAATCAATTATGTCTTCTCCAGAGCCTAATTGTAGTCTTGAAAGATGGTGGGACCTGGCAGCTACCAGAGAGTGGCTCTCATCAACTCCCCACTCAGAAAGTATATGCTTGAGACTGAGAACAGTGATTTCCATTATTTACCTTTAAAAAAATCTTCCTTTCTTAGATATGCTAGAAATGACAAAGGTCACCTCAGGGATGCATTTTTAGTCACCACTAATCCCCTTCTTATACATATCTCCACAAGCATCTCCTTGGAGGATTGGCTTGCCCTCAATAGATATGGCTGGATAATCAGTAGACATTTCCAGCTTGGATCTGCAGCAACATGTTGCCCATCTAGTAACTTGATAGAAATGTACCCACAAGCTACCATCCAAATCAGGGGAGTCTAGGGGTTTGAAAATTCCTCCAGGAAATTTGGCTCTGGTTACAATTTGTGGTGCCTTGAGAAAACTCCTGATCAAGTAGAGCTGTTACTGCAGTGGTTAGCATCAAAGCCTGATTCCTGTTAATCCTAATAAGCTTGGCTTCTCAAACCATTCTCAACAGGCCTATAAAAGAGACCAAGAAGAGTGAAAAGCAGAGAGAGGAGATTTATTCAGTATGACCACATTGGAAAAAGAAGGCTGTTGGGTATACACCAAGTTCATCTTTGGAGTCCTGACCAGAGGTTTGGGTTTAAAGAGAGGGTAAAATGTATGTACAACTAAGCACTCCTAGTCTAGGTGTGGTCTCACCCATCTCTGATCCATCGAGTGGGCTCCATTCTCTAGGACAAGATGGTCTGACAAATTGATATTTTCCTGTGTCTAATATCTTTTTAGGAGAAGCATTCTTCCTCTATCTGGTACCAGTCTCCCTGCCTTCTCTTCTTTCTAGTATGAGATTCCTGGGGAAAAGCCACTTTCTTGAGGTCCATTGTTTGATAGCCAAAGGGAGGAACAAGTGTCCCCTAGACTATCTTCATTCTTACCCAAAGTAGTTAGGTTACATAAGAGATGCCTCTGACTGTGTTCAAGTGGTAAAGTCACAGACAGAGAGAAGCAGAACAAGCAAAACTCCCAAAGTTCACCAGCCTATGATTTCCCATACTGTGTCACTTTCATCCAGGCCATAGCCTGGATATACATATTTAGATTACCTCAAGTTCCATGTTCATTGGTATAAGTTTTATGATGTTTTTATAATAGCAGAACAAAGAAAGTCAGAAATCAGCAAACTTTTCCAATACATTGGTGGAAGCACCAAGTAGTGAAGTTATAGGGAAGCAGGGTAACCTCTGCTATGGGCCTCAGAGGTTATCTGGTGACAGTCTTAGTTTTGGGGTTGTTGAATGCTAAGCATCTGTTAAGTTGATATATCCTAAAAGACTTCACGGAATAGTCACGAGGGTGTTAGGTCAGATACAGAGGTGGGCAATGAATGGCTATTTATGGGGCTAAGATATCCTAAAGTAACTTGGGCCCAGATCTGCAGCATTCCAACCTCTCCAGAATCACTGAAGTTCTAATCAGTCAATTAGCCTTAGGAGAATATTCAGTGTAGGTCTGGCCCTTTCTAGGAACTTTATTCGTATTACCAAGACTAGAAAGAATCATTTCTGCAGAGCAGGCTGATAAGGAGATGGCTTTGCTTAGCAATAGCTGGTTCTTCAGATGTATACCCAAGGAATTGCTTGCTGGATACTCTGGTGGTGGTAATAGATATTTGCCCATTTGTTCAGATTGGTCTGACATTTCAGCTCAGCATTTATGATCACAAATGGAAATTAGAATAGTCTATATCTGGACTTGACATACATGAACATGGGCTCTCTCTCTCTCTCTCTCTCTCTCTGTGTGTGTGTGTGTGTGTGTGTGTGTTTGTGTGTTTGCATGATCATGAAATCTGATGACATTATCTTAGCAGGTCAATGATCTGCTAAGTTAATACATTCCAAAGATTTCACCTGATAGTTGAAATGGTTTTGTGTATTATCTAACAAAATTTAGACAAAGGTAGTTCAAAATAAACTTTGGCTACCATTCAGAAACATTCTAACACTCTACAACCAGGAAGTCCTACTTAATCAATTATTCTGCTGAACCTTCAATACAGATGTGGTTTAGTTCAGATCACACCCAGTCTTTAAACACAAACTTCTCAGCATTCTCTAATAAAGCAATTCTTTCTAATTATCAAACATAGATGTTGACTTTAATTTGATTAACCTACTTGTTTTGTAATTAAAGAGAATGGGCTTCATTAGAAAATTACTAACCCTCTTTTAGCAAAGTCACAGCCATGCTTAGCATGTGGCACATACGAATGTGTAACAGATTTTAAAAGAAAAATTACATATTTATTTGAGTATATATGTGTGTGCTTATATGTGTGTAGGTGCATGAACCTGTGCATGTGCAGCAGCCAGAAAAGGGTATTGAATCCTTCAGAGCTGCAATTAATAGGTGTTTGCAGGGTATGTGGCTTGTTATGTGTGTGCTGGAATTTGAACTCATGATTGTGAAGCAAGCACTCTTAATCACTGAGCCATTCTCAAGCCTCCAGATATTTAACATATATATATATATATATATATACTATTAATAATCATAATCATAATAATGGCAAACATAACTTGAGGATTGAATTGGGTGAACTAGTTAAACCTGAGTACCAGAGTTGCAACAAAAGATACGTTTTTTCCTCTGTGACTATAAATCTGTTATGTATAATATGTTGAACTAATAAGAGAATAATGATCTATGAGGGTACCTATCAGTTGTTATTGTTAGGCCTCAGGCTGTCCACATATCCAGAAATGAGCTAAAACTGTCCTGTAGGATTTCTGGTGGTTAGATGAAAGCCAGTATTCCCCGGGAATTTGTGAAACTAGTCCCCATCTGCCAAAAGGAGTCTTTTCCCTAAAGTCTGGCAGAAGGTCCATAGACACATACCTGTGGCTGTTTATCAAAGCCTGTGCCAGCCCCCATGCTCCCTCCATGCCCAGATTTTATGTAGGTGTTGAGGCTTTGAACTCAGGTCCTCATGTTTGTATAGCAAGGACGCTTACCCACTGAGGAACCTCTGCAGATCCAAGGCACTTTACTAAGTTGATTTTACTTAAGGTTAAAGCCAGTCATTTTAGGAAATGGCAAAAATGTACATTTTTGCCCAGAAAGATCTCTGATTACAGCATCTCTCAGGTATGGGTCTTCTCTGTAAATTTGTGGAGTCAGATCCCATATAAGCAGGCAAGTAGGCAAGCAGGCAAGCAGGCAGAACAGTCCCTGGACACAGTGTCACAGTGGATCTGTCCCTAAGCCCCAGATCCCCACATGGCTTTAACTGAGTGCTTGCATCTTCTCTTTTCCCATTTCAGACCTCTCTGTTCCTGGCCCTGAGTGGAGGTTACCATGACTCTTTCCACTCTATTCTTGCTTTCCAAAAGGAAGCATTATGACCAGTTCAGTTAAGAATGTATCTGAGAATTGGTAAAGAGACAACTTCTTTGCAGAATATGAATCCAGACATAGAAGATACTAAGACAATGATGAAGGCACTCATACCACAGTCAGCACACAACTAGGTTATCCCTTGGTAGGATTCTGGGTGCTATGGTCCCATGATAAATGCATGCCCTTTAAAAATTAGTCCTTCAGACTGAAGGTATACCTCAGTTGGTAGAGTGATTGCCTAGCATCTATGAGTACCCTAGTTTCCTTTACTAGCACAAAAACAGCCAGGCATAGTTGGTAGCACATGCTTGTATTACCAGTACAGGGGAGGTGGAGGCAGAAGGACCTGGAGTTTATTATGACTGACCATGAAAAAAAAGTGAATGAATGAAGGAATGAATGAATGACTAAAACAAGCCTATAGAACTGCCTAATATTTTATTGTTTGTGGGCAATTCCTGTGGCCTTCACATGCCTCTTGGCTTGGAGAATTCTTTTGTAACATGCCTCTGCACTAGTTTTAAATAGCATCTTTTTTCTTTCTCCTCTTCATCCTTGGCCTTTCACTAAATAAACTTTGAACATTTTTAGAGCATTAGGATTTTTTTCACCTTAAAGTTAGAACTGAGATAAAGTTTCACAGAAGGAAGCAGGGTAGCTACTAACATATGCTGCAGGCTCTCATCCACAGGTTTGTAGTGTCAGAAATCCCGACTGTGTGTTCTGAGCCAGTCAGCCCACATGTGAAGCTTGATCCCACCCCCAAGAGGCTGCTCTATGAACACAGCTTCAGTTTATTTGTTTACACTGGCACATTTGACTCTCAAGAACATTTGAATACTTGCTTTGACTGCATAGCACATTCTTCCTTTCTAGGAAAGCTGTGGGATTTGGTGATTTGGTAAGCCATAGGAAAGATGTAGGCAAATTGCTTGTTTGGTGTCATATGCCTGTGGATTTCTTGAAAATTCACAGCCTCCTGAATAGAACTTAAAGGTTTTTTTTTTCTCTTCTCTACCACCTACCAGAGAATCTCACGTAGTCTAGGCTAGTTTAAAACTCACTATGGAGCTGAGGATGATCTTTAACCACTTGGTTTCCTGCCTTCACTTCTGGCATGCTGGGACTACAAGGTACTCTATCAGTTCCATTTATGTGGTGCTTAAGACTAAACCTAGGGCTTTGTGCATGCTATACCAGCACTCTGCCAACTGAACTGTATCCCCAGCCCCCCAAAATAACTTTAAACAAAGGGTAAATTCATGCATCTCATAAAAACTTAAATGAGGCCATAAAATATTTGATGTAAGTCATTAATCAAACCACACTACAGCCAGTTCAAGTAGAGTTAATGAACCATTGATTTCTGTGGAGTAAAGATTATTGAGGTGAATTTACAAGTGGACATAAACTGAATATTCCCCAGTTCCCTGGTGGTATGGTTGAATGATCAATTGAAGTGCTACCAGGGAGATTTTGTAACCAGAGTTTTAATGTAAAAACTCCAGTTTTCTACATCCCCAAGAAGGAAGGCTCTGCCAATTGTTTCAATATGCCAAGGAAAGAAAGAAGTAAGGAGAAAAACCATGTGGAGATTTACCCAATGTGGCCACAGTAGGGGAAAACAAGTAAAAAGGTCATTGCTGTAGGGGATTGATCTGGTTCTTATGAGAAGACCAACTCCTGTTCCAGGGTGCAGCTTTCTGTCATAGCTAATTGCCCGTAGGTGGACGTATGCTTCTTCCTGCCAGGTCCTCACTGTTCTTGCATTCTAAGGTGCAACAGGTCTATGACCATGACTTATTTTCGATAATATAGGTTAGACAGAAGACCATCTTTGAGTGTATCTTATGTCTGCAGCATCCAGCATGAGGAAAACGAAGAAAAGAAGACAGGCATGTAAGTTATTAAGCATGGGACTGGACAGGCCTATTTCTATACAGTTTTTTTTTTCTTTATCAAGAGAGGGTTTCTCTGTGTAACCATGTCTTGGAACCCACTCTGTAGAGTAGGCTGGCCTCAAACTTGCAGAGATCCTCCTGCCTCTGTCTTTCGAGTACTGGGATTAAAGGCGTGCTCCACCACCACCTGGCTCTACACAGTCTTTATGATTGACATTATAAACTGTGACTTATGTTCCCTGAATATACTGATACTATTTATTCAAACATTTTTACATTATTAAATGAAAAAGGCTTTTGTAGTTACCAAAAAATGACATGTTAAGAATGCCTTTATGTTTAGGAATAATTTATATAAAAAACTAAAGCAATTTATATGAACAAGAAGGGCCATGTTTTAATATAATATCCAAGGCAGACTAATTAGAAATAAACACAAATTGCCTCATTATCCCTGCCCCGTCAGTATAGGTACAGGTTATATAAAACACCTTTTCACTTTCTCTCTTATTTTTAGACAGGATTACACTATGTCACCCTGGCTGGCCTGAAACTTGCTGGGTAGACAAGGTTGTTCTCCTATTCACAGAGATCACTTGGCTCTGTCTCCTGAGTGCTGGGATTAAACAGTGTGCCACCGTGGCTGTCAAGATAACTTTTCTTGACTGACATTCATTCTCATGAAAGACATTGGTAGAAATGATTTCTCTTATATTTAGGAAATGTTTAAAACACACACAGGAACACACACACAAATTAGCGCAAATTCACACACACACACACACACACACACACACACACACACACACACACACAGGCACATGCATGTTTTCACTAGCCTATTAGAGATCCTGCATCAGGAGGAAGCAGCCTTGCTTAATATGTGACCTATTCCATGCTACCAAAGACTTTGGCTGCTTCTCCCTCAGGCAGTAGGTAGGAGTCTTTGTGAGAGTTGTGAAGGGAGAAAGACTTCAGGAGCTAGGTTTAAGTCAGCTCTTCAAAGCAGCTGTGAGGGGAGAGAGACTGCCAGGGTTGGATGGGGCCAGGTCTGAGTTCTAACAAAGCACACCCCCAAGTTTGAACTGTGGATATATAGCTCAGTTAATGGAATGTTTTCCTGGCACACATGAAACTCTAGGTTTGAATCCTGGCATCACCTAAACTCAGACTTGTTAGGCAAGCCTGTGATCTCAGCATTTGTGGAAGCAGGAGGGTCAGGTCATCTTCCAAAAAGAAACCCTTAAGGTCAAGGACAAAGCAGCCTGGAGGGAGAAGATGGTAGAATTGATAGATTGGAAAGTTGCACTGCAGGAGACACTGAGGCAGAAAGTGCCATGACTTGGCAACAAATTGAATATTGTGGAAGCAAATGAATTTTCACATGTTAAAGATGACTTCCAGTTATGAGATAGTCAAAATGCTTTCTTTTTAATGGAAGATTAATTTAGATCTTATTTTTGACTTTTCTTTTCTTTTTTTTTTTTTTCGCTTCAGGGCTGAGATTGACATTTGCTATGATTCTTTTTTAAATTTTATTTTTCTCATTAGTTACATTTTGTTTATTCTGTATCCCAGCTGTATCCCTCTTTCCCTCCCCAATCTCACCCTCCCTCCATGTGGCCATCCAGCTTCCTGCTCCTGCCACCATGCCTGGTGATATGCCACAGCTTATCATGATATCTAGACTTCTAGAACTATGACTTTGTTCCTTGAATTCCTTTTGGTCACAGTATTTCATCATAGCAGCCAAAAAAGTAACTAATACACAGAGGATCACATTTTGCTTTGTAGTAAAACCCAACATGTAAATGTAAGATTATGTGAGATAATTATGTTTAGACTCCATTAAGTTATTTAATAGAAAATTTTAAAAAATTAAAGCAAAGCAATGTGTGGTGTTGCATGACTGTAATAGCAGCAGAAGCAGATTCAAGAGGATCAGGAATTTAAGAATATCCTTGACTGCATGGTGAGTTGGAGGTCAGCCTGAGCCTCAGGAGACTGTCTCAAAACAGCAGTAGCAGCAGCAACAAAAACAACAACAACAAAACAAATAAAAAAGCAAAAAAAATCAAACAACAATGAAAAAAATCCCTAAATCACAATACAGTTTGTGTTCTAGCTAGAAATAGTAAAAGAAAAGTCCAAGCTATATATTACTGAAGCTTATATTTCTTAAGACTCATTTATAGATGAAGCTGACTTGCCTAGTTCTGAACACAACTGCTTTCTACAAAGGATATAAAAACTCATAATTGACATGAGCTTTCTAAGAAGAGAGAGAGAGAGAGAGAGAGAGAGAGAGAGAGAGAGAGAGAGAGAGAAATAGTCCAAAGGCAACAAACAGTAATCAATGAACCCAAAGTCAGCCCTACTGGGGTTTCAAGATAATAGGGCACCAGTAGATGAATTCAAGAACTCCTCATCCATAAGGATTGAAAACGAACAGCATGCCCAGTGAGCAGCAGTTGTGTTAGCCTTTCCAGCAGCTGGGGTGTGTATCTCAGAATAGGCCTAGCATATTACAGTGCTGATGATTACACAGTTAGGGACTCATATGTCAATGCAAAGCTAGGCTCATGCAGAGCATGCAGGGTTCCCTGGGTTTCCCTTCCCTGTTCTTTCTCACAGCTTTGCTTGCATGTGCTGTGTATGTGCATGTGTGCCTGCATTCGTGCCCACATGTATGCATGCACGTGTGTGGATGTGTGTGTTGCCAGGGACTGTTTGGCTTTTAACAGCTGAAAAAGGAGTCTCCCTCACCTGCTGCTGATCAGGTGCCAGCTGCTTCCTTTTTCTGGGTGTCCTTGTAGTCTGTCTGTCCTTGGGAAGAACATTGCTGCCAAAAAGGGCCTGAGAGGAAGCCTAAAGCCCAGAATCACTGGATTCATATCAAAGTCTGATATTTTAAGATGATTGTAAGTTCCCTCCTTTCCTGCCACAACTTCCTAGAAACTCTTTTGGCTCAGAATAAGCTTAAGAAGTTCCATATCTACATATATAGCTGAAGATATAAATTATTATAATATAAGGCTTGTTATGATATCACTCCTGAATTTATATGCCTTTCTTCTGTATTTTAGTCCTGCAGTTTGTTCTAATTTATTTTGTACTTGAAAATATATTTTATTATCTTCTGAGATAAGGTTTCATGTAGCCCAAGCTGTCTTCAGACTTAGTATATAACTGAGGATAACCTTGAACTTCTGATTTTTCTTTTCTTTCTTCTTCTTCTTTTTCTTCTTCTTCTTCTTTTTCTTCTTCTTCTTCTTCTTCTTCTTCTTCTTCTTCTTCTTCTTCTTCTTCTTCTTCTTCTTCTTCTTCTTCTTCTTCTTCTTCTTCTTCTTCTTTTGCCTCTACATCCGAAGTGCTAGGATCATAGACATGTACCACCATACCTCACTTTCATAGTGCTGGGGAAGTAACCCAAGGTGTCCCATGGTAGGTGTGACCTCTAGCAACCAACCTCCAGTGTTTTTTTTTTTTGTTGTTGTTGTTTTTGTTGTTGTTTATGAAGCTCTGCTTGACTCACACTGTCTAATCAGCACTCTGCACATCTTGATCTTCATATTCATCACAGTGTGTCAGCTTCAACTTTGGATGTATTTTATGTCTCCTTGGTGCCACCTCATTCTCTTTATTTTTTATATTTTCACTGCCTCCCACAACACTTGGTACATACTCGACTTAAATTAAATTCACTCCTTTCTTCCTAATGGGATAAGTCCAGATTCCTCAGCCAATTACCAAAGCTTTGTTTGCTTATTTCTACTTTATTTTCTTCTGATTACTTCATTATTGGTAATCTGTGGAACCAGAAAAGACTTAATGGATGGAATCTTAAAACTTTTTTGTTTGTTTGTTTGTTTGTTTGAATCCCTTAAAGCTATCCTGGAGTTATTTTTTGCTCTTGTGCTTATAGTTTTTTAGCTGGTCTTTGACACGTTTTCTGTAGCCATGTTGGTCTGTATCATACAGTCTTAGTTCATTTATTAAAAGTTAGATGTCATATTGCAAAAACCTAGACTGCTGATGGGGAGGGGTTGAAGGCAGAATAACGGTACCTGTGGTGATTTGAATGAGAAATGTCCCTGCATAAGTTTACATATTTGAACAAGTGGGCCTCAGTCAGTCATAGTTGTTTGGAGAGGCAGTGTGTGTCCTTGCTGGAGGAGGTATTATCACTGGGAATACTCTTTGAGCCTTTATAGCCTCACTCCACTTCCAGCTCACTCTCTCAGTTTGTGCTTCTGATTGAAGATGTGGTCTCAACTTCCTGCTCCTGCTGTGATGTCTGCTGCTTGTTGACATGCCTCTCTGACATTATGGATTCTTATCTCTCTGGAACTGTAAGCCCTAATAAAGTCTTCCTTCTGTAAGTTACCTTGGTCATGGTATTTATCATAGCAACAGAAAAGTACCTAATACAGTACCCTGAATGGCTTTTCTTTCCATTCCTCTTATGGAACTCCTCCTTCTATGCGAATTTATTTTCTCTTTGGTGTGACAAAATGCCCAGCAAGCATCATTTTAAGGGGATAAAGAGTTTGCTCTGGTTTATAGTTGTGGAGGGCACTTACTCTATTTTGGAGGGGAAAGCATGGTAATAGACAGATCCCTGGTAGTAGCTGTGGCCTCCTACCTTTTCATACATACAATGGCAGAACAGGAACAGAAATAGACAGGAAGTAGAACCATGCTATAAAACCAGAAGTCCTCCTCTCCTCCCTGTAATCCACTTTCTCTGGTGAAGCTCCAATTCCTAAAGCTTCCACGACTTTTATAACAGTGACATAAGCTAGAGACCAAGTATTTAAAGGCTTGAGCATATAGAAGAGAAAACTTCCTTGAGTAGGATGGGTGCTGTGCGCTAGGCTAGGTGCCCTCAATTGGCAAGGACAAGAAGTGATCTGCCATTTTCACATATTTGAGACCATTTAATGCTTTCTTGGCCCCAAGGAATCTGGAAATGCTTCCCAGCTCCCAGTGTCTCTCTGATGACATCCGCTTGTCTCCTCATTTTTTCCTGTTAAGTGGGATTAATGCATATGTCTGTAATTTGGGTGTGGAATTGGAATTCAGTATTAAAATGCTCCCAAGAATCTTCAGATAATCCTTGTCCCCCCCCCCTTTCTGTAGTCTTAATGTAGGTCAAATTCAATAGGGTTTTCCCCCACACCTTTCCCAAAACCTTAAAGCAACTAAGACTCCCTCAATTCTAATAGGCTATAAAATGGTTGGTCTAGTCTACCTGCCTCTAGGCCATTACCATTCCAAGGGTTTGTGTATCTATTGTTGTGCATGGTAGTAATAGGCCACTATGTTGCAGGTGGGTTTTCCTCCTGCCCCCAAGCTCCCAAAATAACAACTCATGACACTCATTAAATTTATACAATGGAGCAGCTGAGAGTGGCCATTGTCACAGTAAATTCTACCGGAGTGGACGCAGGACTAGCCACAGGATTATCAACATGGATTGCTGCAGCCATGAATCATCTGAAGGAATGGGCGGGCATGGGAGTGTTAGCAGGCCTTCTGGTGTTGGTCTCCTTGGTTTGCCTGTGGTATATATGCAAGATTAGAGTCTCACAACAGTGTGATGCAGCCATGATCATTCAGGCCTTTACAGCCATTGAAGCAAGACATTCTCCCCAAGCATGGTTGGATACCATAAAAAGCTAAAATGATATGCTCAGGATGCGAGGCTAAGCACTGCACTCAGGGTCAGCCGCTTTGGACCCAGAGAAGAGCATGTCTGATTGCATGCGGGTTGATGCCCCAGGTCCCGCCTCTGAGAAAAAGGTATCGGACGGGTCCGATGCTCTTTGGGTGGATGACACCTAAATGAACATCTGTACAAAGTCCCAATTTATTTCTAATATCAGAGATCAGACCTCTACTCTTGCCTGATGCGTCTAAAACAAAAAGGGGGAACTGTAGAGAACTGCGGAATGCTATGCCTTAAAGATGGAGCTGGTTTCCGCCTTCCACCTTCCCGATGGTGAGTGCTCTCTGTCAGGAACAACTCCACATTTGGCTAAGGCCGAGGATCTGGCTTGCTTCCATGTATGTGGACCTATCTGCATTGCCCACGTGGCATGCTGGGGTTGGCTACCCAGAGGCTATTTAAGCTGTGGGCTGGCTTTCCCCGGGGTCCGAGGATTGTTCAATGTTCCTGAATAAACTGCATTGAAAAAAAAAAAAATTTATACAAATACCTCGGCCGAATAGGTAGGCTCTTCTCTGATGGCCTTATAACTTAAAATAAACCATTATGCTAATCTACATTCTGCCATGTGGCTGGTTACCATTCATCCATTTTCCTTACAACTTGCTAGCTGTATCTTCACCTTTCTCTCTCCAAGAATCTCTTCTCCCTACCAGAAGTCCCAATATTTTCTGCCTCAGCCATAGGCCATAGGGTTTTTGGATTGACAGGTATTGCATCTATACAATACACAAGATATTCCTCCTACAATTACCCTTTTTAGTCCAATAAAATGCTCATTTTCTTTCAATAATTAATTTTCAATAATAAAAATTATGAAAAAAATTAGGTGAAGTTTACATTTACAATGTCCATCCATATGCATTTGGCAACTTTGGAAAAATATTTGGTTACCTATCCTAACTTGTTGTTTAGAGCTCTGTACCTAAATCATTTATTATTATTTGTATTATCCATCAAAAAACATCTTCATAGACCAAAACAACTAATCTTAATTATAAGATCAGAACTATTTAGTTTTCAACAACACCAGATATTTGAGAAAGGAATTAATATTGCGTTAGTATGTTAGAAGTACAGTCAAGAAGTTTCCACTATTAAAAACTGACAGTTGACTACCTGGACAGTCACCCAAAATTTCTCTATAATGTTGGAGCATCAGTCTTCAACATTCTGGCCCAGTATAACTGACAGACATATTTGTGGAACAGGAAATATGAAGGACTCTCTTATTCTGACTTGGCAGAGCTTTGCAGTCCACATCTCTTCATTCAATTTTTGCCTATTTTGGATGGCATTTTGTCTGCGGTGAAGAAAGGGCCTTCTTTGCCCAGTGGCTAGCTTGTCACATTTGAAGCCATCTTCTAATGGCAATGCTTCAATGCCCATCATCTTCTTTGTGATAGGCTGGGGTACTGTCAGGAGTTGTCATGCCTCAATGCCAGAAAACTCTTAAAATAATAAAAACACTTTTAAATGCTATATTCTCTAAGTCTCTGAAGTTTTAGAAGACCACCTATCTGTCTATATGCATTTACATAGTGTTTAATCATTATCTATCTATCTATCTATCTATCTATAGAATATCTGAATAGGCAAATGTTGCTTTTTTCTAGTCACTATAAGTCTAATTTAGGATGTATATTTTGTGATAAACAGACTAGTGACTGATATGACCATAAATTTGATTGATTATTAACTTGTATTACTTAATTATTCTAAACAGTGTGTAATAGCAGTTTAAAAGGACTGAAAGTAAACCTTGAATTTTTAAATGAGTTGCAAAGGTCCATACCTTATACAAGAATAGGCAGAACTATAAAAATGTGTATCAAAAATAATATAAAATTTCTATCAATATATATATTATTCTATATCAATGTACAAAATAACCTTATTTCTGTGTAAATATATAAAATTCATGCCAATGTATCAAAAATATTTGAGAACAACAATAGTTCTATAGTTAAAGATCAGATTCAATAACCTATCCTTTTATCCTATTATTCCTATATGATATTCATATATTTCCCCTTTTCTTCTCAACTCCTTTATCCTTCCCTAAGAAAGAAAGATAGAGAAAAGAGAAGGAAAGAGAAAAACTCCTGAATCTAAGTTCCCATACTTTGTTTTCTCTCTAATTAAGGCTATGAATAATTTGTAACCAACCTTTTTACTGACAAGCATCTATCACCCAATAGAACGGCTAAAACTTACTCACTTCAACCTAAGGGAAAAAGACATTGTTCTTCTTTGGATTGCTTTCTGCTAATTTGGGGCAAAGAATACCTTTTGGGGGCCTAAAGGAAATTGGGAAAATAGTTAAGAAAGCTAGCTGTCCAGTCTCTAAATGCTGAGAAAATACAGGATTAAATAAAGTCCTGTTTGGAACAGTGTGTGATTCTGGACAATTTGAGCTAGCTGCTTTGAAGTTGTTCTGGAAGCAGTTGTATTTCATGTTTCTTTTCTACTGCTGCTACAGAAAGCTACTAGAAGTTTACTGGGATTCTTACAGATCTAAAAGTGAAAAGTGTACCAGGCTCTCAGGTATTGTCAGCCTTCATTCTTCCTGCAGATCTGGAAGAGGACCTCCATTCCCTGCTCTCTTTAGCTTCTTATGGGCAACACCCTTTCCTCAATTTGGGCTTCCCTTTTCATTCTTGGAGCCATCAATGACAATCTCAGCCCCTCTCCTACTAGCATTCCTTCTGCTCCTTTCTATCACTTACCTTTCTTGGTACTGTTAAAATATACTGGGCCCACTCCCATAATTGAAGCTAGCCTTCCTGTTGTATCAGATGTTTAGAAAGTTTGAACTGTTAACAGCTTTCGCTTTCCCTGCTTTGTGTAACACATTCATAACTAATTTGGAAGATCAGGCCATCACTTGATATACTGCATAACCTATTTTCCAAATTAGAGTTCCACAACAACAGGACAGCCTGGCTATTTTTTTGTTTATTTTGTTTGTTTCTTTTCTTTTAACTATGAAAGTGCTTTGTTGGAGCACTCATCCAATAATACGTTGCAGAAATGAATTTTTGAATGATTGGCTTTGTTCTATAAGCTGGATGCAAACACCTTTATTTCCTAGCTTTCTACAAAGACTCTCCCATTTTCTTTACTTCATACTTCAAAGTTGTATTAATTGGAAAGTTGACTCACAAATTGACTTGGACTCATCTTACTTGTCAAAAAGCTATTCTTTCTGTTTATTTAGATCCATATACATGCTGTCAGAGTCATTGTTGTGTCTTCCTCATTGTTTGTAAATAAATCACTACTTCAACAGTCGATGCAATTTCTCAAAGAGTAGAATCCAGGAAAATCATCCTCCTTTCATCACTCTTCTTGGGAATAGACATCAGCATTCCTTTGTCAGTAGGATATGCTTCCTGTTTGCTGCATTCCATTATCTCTGCCTCTCAAAGAAAAAAAGAAATTCAAACAACACATGGAAGCAAAAGAAAAGTTATTTCTATCCAAGTATGGGATTTGAATTGTATCTTGGTTTTATTGCTCTCAAAACCATGTTCCATAATTTTGTGAGGCCAGAATTTCTTTTTCCTCCATAATGAGGGAAGGAATGGTTTTTCTCTATTTTTCACAGAGTTCCATCACATGCTAAACTTTATTAGTGACTCAGTCAGAAAGTTTATATTAAGCACATTATATGATGAAAGGCATCTAAAAATTGCATAAAACGGTTTAAAATCTTGGAAAATATATAGAAGTATAGGTGTAACTGGGATTCAGCCAGGTTAAGCTGCTTTCCAAAGATATTGGAATGCAAGAACATGTACACAAAATGTAAGATTGGGCTTTCTCTGTGCCATAGAAACCTCTTGCAACTAATAATATGCTGTAGTTGGGATATTTCCATTTCCTTATTCATATGTTAATATCCAATATCCATAGTGGTGATGTTAAGAAGTATAGCCTTTGGTCAGGGATTAGGTCTGTGAGGGCTCTGAACTCATGAACAGGATTAGTACCTTTATAAATGAGCCCTGAGGAAATGTATGGACAAAGCAAAACCCATCATATTTGAATCAAAGAATGAACCCTCACTACACACTGAATCTGCTGCTTTGATCCTGGACCTCACAGCATTCACCACTATGAACAATAAATTTCTGACATTTCTAGATTAGCTGCTCTCTTGGGCTTCATAAAAGCCCAAAGGATTAAGATATTGTCAAGGTCCATTTTGTGCCACTATAATGAAATACCGAGCCAGGTGATTTATGAAGAATAGAGATTTATTTCTCATAGTTATGGGTGCTAGGAAGTCTAAAGTCCAGGTATCTGTCATTCCATGTGAGATGCAAAACAAAAAGTAGGCATATGTGAAGGAGCAAGAGATAGAACTCAGTCACAAGACCTTCAATCCATTCCTGAAAGGTGGAGCCCTCATGACCTGAGCACTTCATTTAGACTCTGCCTCCTAACACTCCCTAAGAGGATTCCATTTCCAGCAATATGATTTGGGAGGGACATATTTATAGCTAGAATTAATAATATCACAACCTTAGTTATGATCTTCAATTTGTCACAGCAATGTTTAAAAAAGTATCATAGTCATATAAAGGTCATCAGTAATTTCAAAATGGTGTTTTAACCAAGATTTTAAATTTTCTCTCATCTAACCAATTTTATAGCAAATCCATGAGTAAATATAATTTCATTAAATATTAATGGAATATCACCTCTATTTAACCTTTCCAGTAAAGTCAACTGTCAGGATTTTTGATTTCCTTCCTTCCTTCCTTCCTTCCTTCCTTCCTTCCTTCCTTCCTTCCTTCCTTCCTTCCTTCCTCCCTCCCCATCCCCTCTCTCTTTTGATTTTTTGAGACAGAGTTTTTTGTTTGTTTGTTTGTTTATTTGTTTTTTGTTTCATTGTGTTTTTTTAATATAAATAGATAGGTTTATTTCAGTTTCAGTGCACTTTATAGATATGGATGTAGCAAAGAAAGCAATGATCTAAGGAAGGTTGTTGGAGTTCAATAAAAAATGATCAGAAAAGCATGTAAATAAATGGCAGTAATCATACTACATACCAATAGAGCAGCTCTTTCCCAGAACTTTCTCAGGACAAACCCACTCTAACACATGAACCTGACACATGCTTTAGATTACATTTAGGAAAGCACAAAAGCAAACCAGAAGACCATATCCAGATTCAGGGTGCATTAAAGACAACACTCAGCATATCCTTTCACCAGACTGGTTTCTACAGTAATGTTCTGACATTTAACAAGAATGAATATATCTTAAAAGTTGACTGTAAATGTTTGTCACAAGAGGTATGAAGTCAAGTCTAAGAACAATTCGGGAAACAACAATGCACTTTGCTTTTTTTTTTTTTTTTTTTCCTGGAGCCTCTCTAACATTTCCCCAAGACATTGTCCCCCCCACAACATTTCTTTGTTTCTACAACTCTCAGTGTCAGGATTCCATCTGACCCACACCCATGCAGACACAATGCATGTTTCCACAGTATTAGTGAGTTCATATGTACATCAATCCACTGTATTTAGGAGGCTTTGTTTCTTTGTTAGTTTTTTGGTGCTCTCTATCCCTCTGGTTCTTTTTTCAATTAATTAATTAATTTCAATTTATTCACTTTGTAATGTTATGCCCAGTTTGTGAGACCCCCAAAGACCACCAGAAATTGACTCAGCTGCAAAACACATGAGGGGTTTTGGATACAAGCTTGCGTCTGTGTCACAAGTTCCCAGTGGAAACAGAGAGTTATGTGGCCAGGTGGTCTAAAGGAACAAGCTTTTTTTTTTTTTCTTCCATAATTTTATTTTTCTCATTAGTTACATTTTGTTAATTCTGTATCCCAGCTGTATCCCTCATTCCCTCCCCAATCCCACCCTCCCTCCCTCATCTCCTCCCTGCCCCTTTCCAAGTCCACTAAGGAACAAGCTTTTTAAAGGGGGAAAAATGCAACCAGGGAGTTGCATGCCTTTGTGTTACATGATTGTGTAAGGCAAACTGACTTTTGAAATGATTAGTTTACTTTAGGTGCCAAGTCCGTAAATGGTTCTGGACTAGGCATCTGGGCCGGTTTCTAGTAACTGTATCTCTAGTGGGCAGGAAGAGAATGCAGCAAGGCCGGTTCCTCCCCATAGGTGGCTGGACATATCTCCATCTTGCTGGCCTTTGTTCGGGCTTGTGTTTTAAACTATAATTCAAAACAACACCAAAAAAAACCTAATGTTTAATTCTTTGGCCTTTCAGTATCCCCTCTGCAACCCCATCCCTTGTCTCCTCCTAGTCCCACCCACCCTCCTTCTTTTCCCCCTATGCCCTTTCCCTAGTTCCCTGATAGGGGAGGACCTCCTCTTCTCAATGATCCTAGATTATCAGGTCTCATCAAGGCTGGTTGCATCATCTTCCTCTGTGACCTGGCAAGGCTGTACCCCCAGGAGGGGATCAAAGAGCCAGATACTGAGTGCATGTCAGAGACAAACCCTGTACTCCTTACTAGGGAACCAACTTGGAAACTAAGCAGCCTATGGGCTTCCTTTGAACATGTGGTCTAAGTCCTCTCCATGCATGGTTCTTGGTTAGAGTATTGATTGATCTTGCCGGCCCCCTTGGACCCAGGTATTTTGGCTCTGTTTTGCTCCTTGTGAACTCCACTCTGGTTCTTACATTCTCCTCCTCCTCCAGGAGGTTCCCTCAGGCCCAAAGGGAAAGATTTTATAGAGTAATGCCATTTAAGACTGAGTGTTTCAATGTTTCTAACTTTCTGCTCATTGTTTTTCCATGGTTCCCTGTTTTTGTTTCCATACACTGCAGGAGAAAAGTTTTTTGATGATGGCTGAGAAAAGTTCTGATATCTGAGTATAGAAGAATGTCATTGGGAATCATTTTATGTTATGTTCATTCAGCAGAACAACACTATTTGGTTTTCCCATAGGTCCCTGGCCTATATTGTCTCACATTCTTGGCTACCCAGTGTCAGGATTAGTTCCATCTTATGACTTCAGTCCAATCAGATATTGGTTGATTACTCTTACAAACTTGTACCACTATTGTACTAACATATCTTGCAGGCAGGTCATTGTTGTACATCAAAAGGCTTATAGCTGCATTGGCATTTTCTTTTTTATTTTGGTAGTGTGCTGAGTACTTACCAGCATCAGGAGCACTAGTCAGTAAGGATGAAGGCTCTAGGTAGGTATGGGTTTGACTTTTCCATGTGTTGTATAGCAGTACCAACAGATAACCTTGTTTGTTTAGGGGTTCACCCCTATGGCCAACAGTTAGATTAACTGTAGCCCATACTCAGAACTGGAGGCTTAATTTGGTATTGAGAGATATCCGATTGGGGCTTTGTCTCATTATTTGGAAATTCCATTTATATTGCCTTCATATATGTGCATGTGTCTGTGTATGTGTGTATGTATTTTTATAATTTATTCACTTTATATACTGATTGTAGCCACCCCCTCATCTTCTCCCAGTCCATGTCCCCTTCCTCTTCTCCCCCCTTATCCCCCTTCCTTAGTCTACTGAAAGGGGGAATCCTCCTCCTCTATCATCTGACCCTAGCCTATCAAGTCTCATCAGAACTGTTTGGGCCCTCTTCCACTGTGGCCTGGCAAGGCTGTCCTGTCCAGGTGTGGGGATGATCAAAGATCTGCCATCAGAGTCCATATCAGAGACAGCCCCTGCTTCCCTTTCTCAGGAACCCACATGGAGACTGAGCTGCCTATGGGCTACATTAGAGCAGGGGGTCTACGTCCTATACATGCATAGTTCTTGGATGGTGCATCAGTCTCTGCAGCATCCCCCGCCCCAGGCCCAGATTTGTTGGCTCTGTTGATCTCCTTGTGGGGCTATTGCGCTTTCTGGGTTCTTCTTATTCCTGCCCCCTTCTTCCATAAGACTCCCTGCACTCTGCCCAAACATTGGCTGTGAGTCTACGCATCTGTTTCAATCCCTTGTTGAGTGAAATCTTTCAGAGGACATCTATGAAAGGATCCCATCCGAGACAGGTTTTTTTTTTTTTTGGTGTGTGTGTGTGTGTGTGTGTGTGTGTGTGTGTGTGTGTGTGTATGTGTTGTGCATGTAGCTCTGGCCACCCTTGACTCACTCTTGTAGATCAGGATAGACTCAAACTCACACATATACAACTGCTACTGCCTCCCAAGTGCTGGAAATAAAGCTGTGTGCTACCTTGCCTAGTTTCAGGTTTCTTTTTCTTCTTCTTTTTTTTTCTTATTCATACAGATCATTGCTTTGATCCCAAATTCTCCTGAATATTTATTCTCTTAAATCTACAGCTTCTATTCTTTTTAAGAGACTACCCTGTATGAATGCAACTGACTTTTAAAAAAATATCCCAGATATACGTATATGTGGATAAAACTGGAGTACTTTCTTTGAAGTGTGCTGATTTAGGACTTCACTCCACCACACCCCTCTCAAGCCATAAGAAATTGAATGGTTTGTATATGACTTTTAATTCTTCTGGATCTTGTTCCTGCTTTTCATGGCAACAAGTGTAACTGGGAAAATCCAACTTCCTTCTCTGAGACTGAATTATGCAAATGCTTTATATGTAAATATATTTTAGGCATACTGAAGCTTATGTCCCCATCTATTTCTTCCACCTGTTACTACTGAGAATATAAATTGTGATGAACTCTTCTGCATGGATAATGTGGTGATGTGTTGGGAGGTCCTGACCAACGCTTTTTAAAAAATTATTATTATTAGGTATCAGAGTTACAGTAACTGCTTCAATTAGAAAATTTGATTCCTATGTCTCTGAATGGCTTTGATTTGCACAATGCATTCATCACTCTGTGCTTTTGAATTTGTAAATATTTGGTGCTGTGAACCCTTACTTTAGGGACTGAGCATTTGGATTTTTACAATGACTATCTAAGCTCACAGGATCTAGAGGATCCTGGCCTGACTCTAGACCAGAGGGAAAGCTAACCAGCTTCCTTCAGCTTACAGAACTGGGAGTCTGGAAACACCAAGAAATGGATAATGCAGAGGCAGAAATTATAAGATTTTAAAGGGAGGTAAGCAAAGGCAAGTAAAGGTATGTTCATTCCAGATGCTTTGGGAAATGTCAAATGGTAGACTGCTAGAAAGTTCTAATGGGGACAATGGGCAATGTTTTGACATTGGTATCTCATTCTGGATTCTTCTTGACTCTTTGTTCCTTATTCTCTTTGTGGAAAGAATTCAGATGGTATACTCACCATGGTAAAGAAGATAGGGAGAGTGTATTACAGAGTAATGTGGAGTTCTTTTAAAAGGTGACAGTGGATAATGACCAAAGAGACCACTGGGCCATCTACATTTTAGGGCTCATCTACATTTTAGGGCCAGGTGATTGACAAGTTTATTTGGATTTACTTTTAGAGTGTGTCCTTGTTCTTTGTCACAATGCCTCCCTCTATTTACTACTCTTATGAGGCTTAGATAATTATCTATTAATGGACCTACAGACAGTGTAGTGTGTCATGTCTCCATCCAGGGCCAGAGATTGTACTTAGATACCAATCTTTTGACCTGTAATTAGAGTCTGGGAGTTTCCATTCTCTGTTTTACAAGCTGTTGATTATGAGAGAAGAATCTGTCCCCAATGACCTCTGGTCCTCCTGCTATCTAACTTAAAGTTTTGACCCTAGAGGCCTGCCAGTTCTTTTCATTCTATCATCTCTTGGGTTTGCACTCCCTTGTTCCATGACCAGTTGGGGAAATCTTTCACTTCTAGCAGCATGAACAAATAGCACCTCGGACTCAAAGAAGGGTGGAGGCTACAGAGCTAACACCCGTTTGCAGAAGGAGAAAATGAATCAAAAGAGACAGGAGTGTCAAGCGATGAAGTATATGCTTTCTTTGCCAATGGCCCCTTGTTTGAATCTTGGATCCCCATTATGGAAAATCCCTGTTTCAGATCCTGAGCTATGATCTGCACCTGCCCACTGGGAAGATGCTAGTGTTCTTCCCTCCTCTCTTTTTCTCTAAGAAAAGGCAACCCAGGTGCTGACAAGTTAAATATTTTGTTTCAAATCACACATGGGTAATAGTTGGCAAAGAGAGAATTCTAGGACATTTATCCTAGCTATAGCACCTCTGTTCTCACCCAGAAAACCATAGGGTTAACTCAGCTATGCTGCACATCTATCCTATGCATACTTCCCAGTGAGAGGAAATAGCAAAGCTGTCTGTTCTACTTGTACCCAGATGAGGCCTGACAAATAGACTATGTTCTATCCTAGAGAGGCCATTGGATGTGAAGCTTTGGCCTTAACAATCTAGGTGATCTATTTTTATCTCCTTCCTACCTCTGTCCCTGACACCTTGATGGAGTACAGAGGCTGTTCATGTTTGCTTTTCTCTCTGAAACAACTCCACTAAGAAGAGACCCTTCATAGCTCTCTTCTTGTGGCTGTGTGCCTTGAAAAAAATGTTCTTGGATAACCCATAGCAAAGCATCTAATCCCTGCCCTTAAACAAGGCCTTGTTGCTGAATATCCTAGTCAGTTTTCGTGAATTTTACCCTGGACATGTATACTGCAAGCACATGGCTGACAGGGCAATACTGTCCTAGGTCTGAAGGTATCAGCGACTTTCCATGGAGTGTGGTCTTAGTTTTGAAAATAGAATTTCATCATTGATGCTGGTAACAAAATGAAGTAACCAGGTATTCAAATTTCTAACCATCCCTAATGCAGTGTGTTGCAGTAAATTAAAAAAAAAACATTATTGGGCTATATATTATTTATCATTAGCTCTATAATTATGATTGTGGTAATATTTAATCCACCATCACAAATAATAAGACACAAACACCTGTTAGATTTTATAATTGCCTTATTTACCTTAGACCCGGGCACAATTTTCCTTGATATCTTCACCATCCATCTTCCAGCCTCCATTGAATGCCATTTACCTTAATCCTCCCCATCTGATCTATCTTCCATACATAATCCCATGACGGTTGGTTTTATTTTTCATCTGGGCCTTTCCACACCATTATTGAAGTCATTTCTTTTGGCCCATGTAGTGTCTTCTCCAGGCTAACCCATCATGGTGTCTTCCTTCCTCCTCTTTTCCCAGCTGTCAGTCTCCCGTGATTCTCTCTTGAACTCAAAATCCCAGGAACCTTAGCCTACCCAATTCTGCCCTGCCCAGGTATAAGCCATTTAATTAGCCAATCAGGTAGTTTTATACAATAAGGTTAGGTGTACCCAGATCTTGAGGGCTAGTAACATGCATCAGACCAACCTCCAACAGCAGTAGGAAGGGTTGTCCTATGGCTTGGAAACTGAGTGCAATTGCAGCAAGCTATCCTGCTATTGGTTCACTAAAAAAAAAAAATATCCATTTGAATGACAAAATCTATGATGACAGGGTAGATGAGTTTAGGGACACAAGAAAACCGAGATCTACATAACCTCATAAATTGCCATTGTTCTTTAAAATATATATTATATGGAGGCTAGAGAGATTGCTCACTCATTAAGAACACAGGTTGCTCTTCCACAGGACCCAGGTTCAGTCTCCATCACCTACATGGTGACTCTCAACCATTCAGAACCCAGTTCCAGGGTATCTGACACGCCCTTTTGCCCTCCACTGGAACTGAGCACACATGTTGTACACATACACACATACATACATTCATGCATATAGGCAAACCCTTATACACATAAAATTAAAATTTTTTAAATCTTTTTACAAAGGTGTTACAAAGGTGTCTTCTTTTTGTGGTGCTGGGGATTGAACTCAGAGCATCTCACGTGGTAGATATGACTTTTTCCTCTGAGCTACATCCCTAGCCTATCAATTCACTCTATATCATACAAAATAATTTGTTTCGTAGCCTATGACAGGCACCTTCAGCTTGCTTCTCCTCACTCCCTAACAATGCCTCTCTCTACCCTCACCAATGTTTATTGGCTCCTCAGCCTCAATAAATTTGGTATTTAGGGGGTTGCTATGAGATTATATCCAAGTCAGAGACAGAGACAGCGTGGTTTCTGTTTGGAAGCTGCTCATTTAGTGACAGTGTTGGTCTCCTGCCCAGGTCAAAGAAATACTTTGTATATGTTATTAAGGCTTTTGGGCATTTCCTCTTGAATCTAGGAATGTGCTTCTTCTTTTCTGTCATCATAACAACTTTCATCCCACAATAATCAATAATTGTCCAGAGGGGAATTTTTTGTTTGTTTGTTTGTTTAAGTAAACCTTCCTGGAGTCCATACCATGATTATTTCTTAGCTCTTTGCATTTTGCAACAGATGATGGTAGCCATTACCTCTGCATTCCCAAATGGAATCAACAGCTTGCCATACTGCTGATAAGCTTTTGGATTACTCTTTTTCTTCTCCATTGCCCAGAATTTGTGCAACATGGTTGGGCTAAAGGGTTTCACTGACTCCATCTAGAAAATAAGAGGGAGAGAATTATTCCCATCACTAGCAAACTGGGTCTGAACTACCAAAATCAACTCATAATGCTTCGAGACCAAATGAACTTAAAGGTGTCATGGCCTTTAATAGAGATCCACTATGTAAGAAGTGCTGGAGGGGCTGGATAAGGTGGCACAGTGGGTAAATTACTTGCTGTACAAATGTGAGAATCAGAGTTCAGATCCACAGAACCCCTGTAAAGCTGGACAAAGTAGGGTGCATCTGTAATCCAAGTGCTCCAATAGTGAAATGAGAGGCAGGGACGGGAAAATCTCTGAAATGTTGTGGGTCTTCTATCCTGGTGTATAAAACACAGTTGGCAAATAACAGGGTGATTCTGCCTCAAGCAAAGTAGAAGGCCACCACTGACAATGGAGGTGACCTTATCTCTACACACGTACCATGGCATGCATGTGGCTACACTTTATACATGTACCCATATAAGAAAAAGAAAAAGAGGAGAATCATCACTAGCTAAAAAGTAGGTGTTGAGGCCAGGTCAGGAATCACATTTCTGCTGACTGCAACTCTGCAAATCCCTTCCACTACGTGCAAAGAATTTTCCTGGAAGGTTTTGGAGATTGCCTGCAGCACTTGCTGGTTTTGCTAATGGAGTTAGTTTGACCTCAGGTTCTGATACAAACACCTGTCCTTTTAGCTGATACAATACACAGCTGAGGCAGAGAAGTGCTTCCAACCCAAGACTCTTACAGAAGTCAATTGCCTTTTCATAGCAACCCAGTTTTATTAGGTTACTCCCCACCTGAAGCAACCACTAACGGAACAAAGTATTAGTTTGGTGGGTGGCCTATGAAATTGAGAGTTGTTTGTTCTCAGATATTTTTGTGTCCCACTTGTGCTGTAAGGTGTCCTAGGTTGATGGGAGTTTTCTATTGGATGTTTCAGATTTCTGTGGCCCATGATCTGATCTCCGGGGTTTCTCTATTTCCTGTCTTCCTAGAATCTGTTAAGCATTGAGTGTGTCCAAGCTGTAGGCTGGCCTGCTAGCCTTACTCTGTAATTGAGAACTTGATCTCTACCTTATATGCACCAGATTTTGTCAGGGTCATGGAAACAGGGCTTTTAAAAGATGACCTCTGTACATGTTCTGTGTTTAATTATCATTTGGTTATTATTTGTTGACCATTACTAAGAACAAACAGCAACATTATAATTTTGTTACCTATTAAAACATGTGTTTATACAAATTTACCAATTTAAGTATAAGGAATATATAGGAGCCATTGAAAGTCAGGAGCTGTGTCTCCTTAATCATTTATGTTATAGCACCTTGAAAAGTACCAGCTCATAGCTGCCATCCACAACTGCTTTCATTTTATTAAAATAAAGGAAAGTATGGCTTTTTATTATAGCCCCTCCCATTGGTATGTCATCACTAATGAAAGGAACAACTTTACTGTTTTCCCCATGTCCACTGTGCTCTGTGGGAAATAGTGATATGCCATTTGGTACTACAGTTGGAATTACTCCAGCTCTTGAGAGAGTTACTGACTGGTTTAGGTTACTAATCTTATGGGGAGATAACACAAAAGGCACACTATCTTAAGGTACAGTATGAATGAATAAGGAAAATCCAGCCTGAACATGGTGGTTCATGTTTGAGTCCCAAGCTTATGATGAGGATGAAGCAAGCAGGTGCATTGCCATGAGTTTGAAGCTAGCCAGCATTATGTAGTATCTCAAAACTAAAAGAACAACAGAACCAGAAAAGAAAGAAAGAAAAAAAAGAAAGAACAATAACAATGAAAGTTGTATATAGTGCTCTCAACTATCATCCAAATGCTTTGGAGACTGAGACAGGAGGATGGATACACATTCAAGTCTGACCTGGGATTACACAATGAGTTAAATATTACAGAGAAATGTCCTGTTCCAAACTCCCCAACTATCATTATTGAGAAAAATTTCCCCAGCCCTCGGGGCTTCAATGGGGTTCCTAAAGTAGGAGAATGGAAGGAATGGGGGGGGGGGGGTAGGGACAAGAGACGCAAGAAATGAAAGCCAAATGATCTGTTTGTCTGATCAAGGCTTCTGTTTATTAGAAATTTTTACCCAACTTATATAGGGAGAAGGCAGGAAAGGGGGAAGGTAATTAGCTGCTGCAACAGACAGGAAGAGTGCTTTCATGGGTTAAATATTGTACCTGCAAGATACCATAAGGATGTTCTCTTAAGATATCTTATGGATGCTCTAACAAAGGATGTCCTCACAATCTATCACCCATGAGTTAGGGTCCTAGATAACTTTCACTAAATAGCTTTAGGTCTCCACTAAATGACCTTTATTCACTATTTGGCTTTGGCCTAGCAAACACCTTTAGTCTCCACTAGATAGCTTTGACTCACTAATTGACTTAGTCTTCAGTAGATAGCTTTGGCTCCACTAGATAACTTTGACTTTGGCTTCAGTAGATAGCTTTGGCTCCCGACATCTCCTCCCTTCTAAAACAATTTAAGAGGCTAGCAGGTATATTTTGAACATGAGGTCTTTTTCAGAAGGTGGGCATTAACCAGAGGGGGGAAGTAGTGACCTGATCTTCCCAAGGCTTTTGCAGCCTTTTTGGGTGCCTTTTTGGGGAGGAGAGGAAGACCCCATCAACACCTGAGGGCATCCCCAGCAGGTTGTGGTTAGGGGTAATCAGACACCAACCTCTATGCAATCAGGTTTGCTTCTCAGGGGACTCAGAAGCAGGCAGTTGGGCCCTCCCCTTGCAATGTCATCTTGCACCCCATTACAGGTACCCAGGAAAGCATTTATCTGAGTTTCATGCTATTCTCATGAGAGCCAAACATAAGCAGTCAAGACCCATGTGATGGACTGTCAGCAGTCTTCCTCCGACTCAGCTAAGCCTCTGTCAGCCAAATCAAGTCTGTGATAATGAACTTGTATGGGTTTAGATGCCAGGGAGTCAATTTGCTGTTTTACAAAGCCAGTAAGTCTTTTAATGGCCCATGGGCCAAAAGATATGAGGAGAAGGAAACCCACCAAGGGTCCCAAGATTGAAGTAAGGAGGGTGGTGAGCCAGGGAGAGGTTGAAAACCAATTTTGAAACCAACCTTCCTCTTGTTCTCTCTGTCTCTTTCTCTCTTCTAAGCCTTCTCTAACTTTAGCCATGCTGTCCCTTACAATCTCAGTATAATCTGTGTAAAAGCAGCACTCTTCCTTAAGGGCAGCACATAAGCAGTCATCTTGACTGGAGGGGTCTTCTTTGACATCATTATCATAGTCAGGAGTAAACTCCTCATCCACTTGTTGCACCAGGCGTCCCAGTAGCCATCAAGCTGCATCCTTTTCCTGTGAAAGAAACACAGGCAGCTCCTTGTCCCCATGTGAGTACAGGGTCGGGTCTGTGCCATTGATTTGTTAAAGGATTTCTCCATTTTACTTTAGCAAAAGTTTTTTGGCTTTTGTATGCCAAAATCTGTCTGTTGCAGATTTACCATACTTAAATTTTTTAGAAAACTTAGGTGTCCAGGGGAGTTGCTTTCCCTTCTTTGTTTTTTTGCAAGTAAATCTTAATTGTTTAGTAGGCACACTCTAGTATGCCTTGTCCTTGAAGATAGCAAGGTATTCCAGTTATGTGAGAAACCTGAAACTGTTGACAAATCTTTTTAAAAGATTTGTTAGTATATCCTGCTCCATTGTCAATTTTAAATTGCTTAGGAACTCGTAGAACATTAAAAGCCTGTAGACAATGAGCAATAACATTTTTTGCAGTTTCTCCTGGTTGAGGAGTGGCAAAAATGAATCCAGAATAGGTATCAATGCGAATATGTACATATTTTAATTTTTTAAATTAAGGAATTATGAGTAATATCCATTTGCCAAATCTGATTTGGAACCAATCCTTTAGGACTGACTCCCAAATGAGAAACAGGCTGAAATTAAGGACAAGTACTGCAAACCTTGATTATACTACGTGCCTGTTTCTTAGTCAACCCATATTTAAGTCTCAAGGTTTGGCTATTAAGATGATTCATGTTATGGGCATCTTGGGCTCTTTAACTGTAAACAATAAACTCTTGATGGCTTTATCTGCCAATGCATTTCTTTTTAGACAGGGGTCCTGGAAAATTAGAATGAGCCCTCAAATATCATATAAAAAAGGAAAAGGTTTTTTTTTGTATTAAGTTTTGAATTTGTAAAAATAAAATTCCAGCAGGAGAAAATATCTGGATGTGACCTGCAGTCTCTAACCTAGGAAAAGACAGAGCTACATATGCACTATCTGTAAAAAATGTTCAAAGACTGCTTATTAAAACTTTAAAACACAGCCAATACTGTAGATAACTCTGCTATTTGTGCAGATGTGCTAGACACTTGAAAAGACATTGTTTTTCTTTTGTAAGCACAGGCAGCAACACCAGATCTCACTATAGATGGTTTTGAGCCACCATGTGGTTGCTGGAGATTGAACTCAGGACCTTTGGATGAGCAGCCAGTGCTCTTAATCGCTGAGCCATCACCAGCTCTCTCTCTGTTTATGACTCTGTTATAATAAGCTTACATATGTTAAAATGCCATATTTATTAGATCTTTTACAAGTCTGAGAGCCAGCATATTTGAATTACTCTCTGTCTACCTTTATTATCTGCTCTAAACTATATCCTATAAAACAGGATGTTATAATCTCTAATTTTGACACACACACACACACACATATATATATATACATATATACACACATACATACACACACATATTAATATATATATATTAATATATGTTTTAGAACCAAATTTTAGGTAGATCTACATAGACAAACTTTATGGTTATCCTTTTTAAATTTAACCTTAAAAAAAAAGCAACGTGAACAAAGGGACTAGGTAAAACTCAATCTTGTACTCAACTATAATCTTTAGCATAACTTTAAATCTCCTTTTTTTTTTTAAACTAAAATCAAAGCAAAACTTTTAATTAAGCATAATTTGTAAAGGGGCTAGCAAATCTTATCAATCCTATAATATTATATTAAAACTTAACAGCAAAAAATTAAAGGACAAAAGTTTTATTTAGCATTAAACAGAGAACTAAACTTAGCCTACAGCCTTTAGCAAAAATGTACTATTCTGACCATATCAGATCTATAGGCCAGAGAGAAACAGCATTAAATCATTTATTTAGGTACTGTCAGCCAGGCATACTTTTGACCTACCCCAAAGGGTTGAGAAACTGTTTTTAAGTTTTTTGTTAGACTGTCCAAGGGTTATTATTTTAAAATACTTGATAAATTTTAAAATGTTTTATAGAATTTAACTCTGATGGTCCAAGACCAAACTTGGAGGTGTAGATTTAAACTGTCTCATGTCCACAAATATTAATATCGTCAGTCAGATTTTAAAATATTATCAATTGAAATCCAGAGATAAACATATACACACATAGAGACACAGCTAAGGAACACAGAAATCCGACATTGTCCCCTTGGAGTAACCAGAATACCCAGATACCAGGATTCGACTGGCCTGGAAGGAGTGGACTCCCTCATGGTTCCTCTCCACAGCTCTCCATATGGAGAGCAGGCTCTAGCAGCCTTCTTTCTACACAGAATAGGGTCCCAGATTAGGGGAGCAATTAAGGGCTCTTTTTTCTGGGAACTGGGGCATCACCCAAATTTCCTTGATCAGATTGGAAACTCTCCAAATTTTTTAGACCTCACGAGCAAACCAAAACCATAGACCAAAACAAACATCCAGCACACAAAAACAAAACACAGAGACAAAGATAAAAAAACAACCACGGTACCTGCTTTTTAAACATTTAAATATATATACAGAGCATAACCATGATTTTAAAAGTCAGAACTAGAAAAACTCAGAATTTATCAGTGAACACAATTTAATCTTTAAAACTAGAAGTGGCTCCATCCCTCTGGTTTCTGTCTGAGAGCTGGCTGAAGCTGACACTGGCTGAAGCCTGTGGGAGGGGGCAGGGTAAACTGCCACTCCGCTGAGCAGTCCTGAATCCTGCTCAGCTCTGCAGCTGGCAGAGGCAGGTCTTGGGCCGATTCTGAGGGTTTGAGTGAGCGAGCATCTCATCCACCCATTTCTCCGCAAGCCATCCAAGCCTAGCCTGCAATAGAGGAGTGGGAAGGAGTAGGGTCCCCTTTCCTCCTGCTCACCACACTAAGGCTCTGCTCGCGCCTTCTGCCCCAGCCCACCTGGGGGCCTTTTTCTTTGTTTTTGGGTGGAAGGGAAGCCCCACAAGGGAAACAGGCTATGAGACTTAGCAGTTTCTTCCCCTGACTCTGTTTAATCCTCACTATCTAGCTCCTAAATAATTTTTTGCTCTCAAATTACAGAAATCTGTTTGAGCTCATTCATGAACACTTGAAATAACCTTAGAAGTACCTCTTTTTTTTTTTTTTTTGACTGCTCTAATTTGACAAGTAACTTTTTAGCTTTTGAGATTCCTTTTTGTTTATCCTTACTCCTTGCACCTTGAGGGACTCCTTCAGTCCCTGTAAGAATAAATCTTGTTTACTCAAATCTTGTCCCATAATTCGTCGTTGTGACTTACCTCTCAGATCAAGCTCACAGACGGGCGGCTCTTTGGAGATCTGTCATGTAGTTTTAGTTCCCGGTGGAAACGCTGAATTCTTGTGTATTTTATTGGCCACTTGAAGAACGACGTTTGATCCAGGTCTCTGTACCTTTAGGTCATGTTGGGTGCCAGATATGCCCCGGCCCAGGAATTCAACGGGGTTCCTAAAGTAGGAGAATGGAAGGAATGGGGGGTAGGGACAAGAGACACAAGAAATGAAAGCCAAGTCTTTTTGTCTGATCAAGGCTTCTGTTTATTAGAAATTTTTACCCAACTTATATAGGGAGAAGGCAGGAAAGGGGGAAGGTAATTAGCTGCTGCAACAGACAGGAAGAGTGCTTTCATGGGTTAAATATTGTATCTGCAAGATACCATAAGGATGTTCTCTTAAGATATCTTATGGATGCTCTAACAAAGGATGTCCTCACAATCTATCACCCATGAGTTAGGGTCCTAAATAACTTTCACTAAATAGCTTTAGGTCTCCACTAAATGACCTTTACTCACTATTTGGCTTTGGCCTAGCAAACACCTTTAGTCTCCACTAGATAGCTTTGACTCACTAATTGACTTAGGCTTCAGTAGAAAGTTTTGGCTCCACTAGATAACTTTGGCTTTGGCTTCAGTAGATAGCTTTGGCTCCCAACAAAAAGTAGCATTTTATAATGGAAAAGAAATAGAGAACAGACTCTATCACAGCGAACCCAGGACTTCAGTTAAATAATTTAGGATAAATAGAGATACAGCTATTTTTAGGAAGCACTGAGGTAGCTCCTTGGCCATCAAAATCCTCTAATTCTGAGCCTGGTTGATCACGTGGTCAAGATCTTCAGAACAATGAAAATGTCAAAAAGGAATTAGGTTTTCAACACGGCGATTATTTCTTTAGTTATGAGAATTAATATGTTCACTTTATAGTTTAAACTAGATTAGTTTTAAAATTTGGAACCTGAGGCATACTAACTCAAATATGACTATTAAAGATTATTTTTGATCCAGTCTCTCTCTCTCTCTATGTAGTTCTATCTGCCCTGGATATGGCTATTTAGACCAAGATTGGCCTGAAACTTATGGATGTCCTCCTGCATCTACATCCCAAATAATGAAACTACATGATTAAGTCACCTTGCCCAGCTTGTTCATATGTTATTTTACATAAGTATACTGAATTCAGTAAAGATAGGCAGTTTTCTGAGTAGAAGAAATAGTTGTGGGGGCAAGATCCAAATCACCATCTAGCATAGACTCCAAGTGAAGGTTTAGCTCATAAGTGGAAAACATCTCTTTCATGTATCTAGACTTAAAGACCACTGCTAGTCCCCATTCCTTAGTTCATTTGGACTTTGTGTTAAAGCTATAGAGGAGTCATCTACAAGAAGTTTTCAAGAAGATAAATTAGGATTGTTTGTTTCAGACACAAATCAAAAATGGTGATGTAGGATAGTAGACTGCTTGAAGGCCTTTGGTCTGAAATCAGAAGACTGAGTTCCTGTCCTGATTCTGGAACTCACATCAGTGACCTCAGACACCTGTTGTACCTCATTCCTTTTCTCTTCATGAATCTCATACAGCCCTCTGCCTTGTTCAGACAGTTAAATGAGCCCCAAATATGCAAAACACATGGTGAATGCCCTATAAATGCTAGTAATACTAGGGGATTTTGAAATCCATTTCAAGTGTGTGACATACCTAGAAGCAATAGTCATCACGTGACCTTAGCCATGTCAACAGAGAGGAAAACACCAGTTATGTAAAAGCACAGCTGTGGAAGTTAGTAAGAAGGAAGGCTCTCCTATTAGTAAAAGGAGCTAGAAAGGAAGATAGCAGATCAGTAAGATTCTAACATACAGGTAATATGAAGTTTCTTCTGGACTTGGTCCAGGGCATCATTCTGAAACTGATGTCTTCCTTTGTCTCCCTCTCCAACAAGCTCTTTTGTTCTTTTAGCAGCATGATTGAGTAACTGCTTTTCTTTGCTTGGTTACACAGTAACGTCCACTCCAACACTTCTTTCTAATCCACATTGTGTCTTCTTTAGCTAAAAGCAACAACTTGCTTCTATTAATTTTTGCTCTCTTTCAGAACTATAAATAAATAACTCATTGTTACATTTAAAACATTTGGTTTTGCTTAAAAGTACTATAAAATGCTTTGATTCCAAGAAAAGGATTCTGGACTGAATTACAAACCAAGGATATCAAATCTTGGCTGGGTTGCTTGAGAAGAAAGCTGGGAGGGCAGGGGAGAGGGCTCAGTTTAGTAAAGTACTTATCATACAAACATGAGGATGTGAGCTTAGACCTCCATCATCTATGTAAAAAGCCTGGTGTGATGATGCAATTCTGTAATTTCAGTAGTGGGAAGGAAATAACAGGTTTGCTAGCTAGACAGGTTGTCCTACTTAGTGGGAGTCTTGTTTCAAAATACAAGTTGAAGAACAATTTAGTAAGTTATCCAGTGTACATGTCTGACCTCTGAAGATGTTCTCCCTCCCTCTTTCTCTCATATGCACACACACACACACACACACACACACAAACACACACACACAAACACACACACATTCTCTGGACTGAGGGAAGCATGCTAAGAGTCTTAGTTTTTTTTTTTTTTCTACTACTATGATAAGATATAATGACCAATTTATAAAAGAAAGCTTTTGATTTGGGCTCACAGTTTCAGTGGTTTAGAGTCCAGGATGGCGGAGCAAAAACATGGCTGCTGGAACAGCTAAGAGCTCGCATCTTCATCTATAACCATAAGGCAAAGAGTAAGACATACTGGGAATGGCTTGAGTCTTTTGAAACCTCAAAGCTCACCCAAGTGACAAACCTCCTCCAAATTGGTCACCTCTCCCAGTCCTTCCCAAACAGCAATAACCAGAAGGAACGGTTTTTCCTTCCCAATGGGTCAACTGTATGCTTGACTAAAACGTCAAACATATGAGCCTATGGGGGAGATTCTCATTCAAACAATCAGACCAAGTATTTATGCTTAGGCTGCATTATATCTAGGAATTTTTAACCTAGTTTGTAGATATGATGGTGGTTTTTGTTTTTGTTTGTTTGCATTTGTTTTGTTTTTTCCTTCAATTAATTAATTTATTTATTTTACAACATGACCACAGCTTCTGCTCCATTTTCTCCTCCAACTCCCTCCCTTTCACCTCTTCATCAGTGTTCCCCTCCCTTTCTCTTCAGAAAAGGGGAAGCTTCCTGTGGATATCAACCTGTCTTGGCATATCAAGTTGCAACAGGACTAGGTTGCCTCTTCTATTGAGGCAGCCCAGTTAGAGGAAGGGGATCCAAAGTTAGGCCACAAAGTCAGAGACATCCCCTGCTCCAGCTGATAGGGGACTCACATGAAAACCAAGCTGTGCATCTGTTACATATGTGTAAGGATGTTCTGTCCATCCCATGTATACTCTTTAGTTGGTGGTTCAGTTTCTGTGAGCCCCTATGGATCCAGGTTAGTTAATTTTGAAGGTATTATTGTGATGTCCTTGACCTCTCTGATTACTTCAATTCTTTGTCTCGATCTTTACAAGATTTCCTAAGCTCCAATTAATGTTTGGCTGTGGGTCTCTGCATCTGTTTCCATCAGCTGCTGGTTGAAGCCTCTCAAGAGATAGTTATTCTCATGTCTGCAATTATAGTAGAATATCATTAATAATATCATGAGTGGGCTACTCTCATGGCTTGGTTCTCAAGATGGACCAGACATTAGTTAGTCATTCCCATAATTTCTGCTTCCTCTTTACCCCAGCATATATTGTTGGAAGGAGAAATTGTGGCTCTAAAGTTTTATGGCTGGGTTGGTGTCCATATCTCTCCATTGGAAGTCTTTCCAGGAGGTGGCCATCTCAGGTTCCATATCCTCCACTAATAGGAATCATAGCCAGCATGTGCTGTCACTGAACTTTTCATCTTAGCCATTCTGATGGGTATAAGATGGAATTTCAGAGACATTTTCATTTGCATTTCCCTAGTGACTAACAACATTGAACATTTCTTTAAGTGCTTCTTAGCCATTTGAGATTTCCTCTGTTGGGAATTCTCTGTTTATCTCTGTACCAAATTTTAAATTGGATTATTTGGTTTATTGTTGTCTAATTTTTTTTATAATTTTTTTCACTTTACATCCCAATTGTAATCCCCTCCCTCATCTCCTCCTGATTCTATCCTCCCTCAGTCCCACTTCCCCCAATCCCCTACCCCTAGTGTTAAGAAAGGGGGAACACTCCTCCTCTCCCATCTGATCCCAGCCTATCAAGTCTCACTAGGACTGACTGCATCCTCTTCTTCTGTGGCCTGGTAAGTTTCCCTTGCCAGGGGAAAGTAATCAAGTAGCAGACAACAGAGTCCATGTCAGAAACAGCCCTTGCTCCTCTTACTAGAGAACCCAAATGGAGACTGATCTGAGAAGGGGGTCTAGGTCCTCTCCATGTATGGTCCTTGGTTGGTGCATTAGTCTCTGAAGGCTACCCTGGGCCCATATTTGTTGGCTTTGTTGGTCTCTTAAGGGAGCTCCTGTCCCTAAGGGTCCTTCTATCCCCCCATTCTTCCATATGACTCTCAGCGCTCTGTCCAAAGTTTAGCTATAAGTCTTAGTATCTGCTTTGATATTAAGACTGGGCAAAGTCTTGGAGAGGTCATCTATGGTAGGTTACCATCCTGTACCTTCTCTTCAATAACTTCCAGTGTCTATTCCATTTGCCCTTCTGAGTGAGAATTAAGTATCATTACTAGGGTATTCCTTGTTCCATAGCTTCCTTCCTTAGGTCTGTAGATTGTAGTATGGTTATCCTATATTATGTGACTAATATCCACTTATAAGTGAGAATATACCATGCTTGTTTTTCTGGGTCATGGTTGTCTCACTTGGGATGATCTTTTCTAGTTCCATTCATTTACCTGAAAATTTCAGGATTTCCTCATTTTTACTAGCTGAGTACTATTCCATTGTGTAAATATACCAAAATTTCTGTATCAATTCTTGGTTGTTACAAGAATCTGGCTATTATTAATAGAGCTGCTATGAACATAGTTGATTGAACAAAGATACTTGTTGTATGGTAGAGCATCTTTCAGACATATGCCCATGAATGGTATAGCTGAATCTTGAGGTGGCACTATACCCAATTTTCTGAGAAAGCACCAGATTGATTTCCATACAACTTTGCACTCCAACCAAGCAATGGAGGAGTTTTCCACTTTCTCTACGTCCTTGTCAGCATTTAAGCTTTTGGCCTTAGTCATTCTGAAGGGTATAAGATAGAATCTCAGCCTACCACAGAGGGACTCTGAAAGACTCTACCCAGCAGGGTATCAAAGAAGAGGCTAAGACTCATAGCCAAACTTTGGGCGGAGTGCAGGGAATCTCATGAAAGAAGGGGGAGATAGACCTGGAGGGGATGGGAGTTTCACAAAGACAGGAAAAAAAATCTGAGATTGGTACTCTAACCAAGGATAATTCATGGACATAACCTAGAACCCCTGCACAGATGTAGTCAATGGCAGCTCAGTGTCCAAGTGGGTACCCTAGTAATGGGAACAGCGACTGTCTCTGACATGAACTCAGTGGCCTGCTCTTTGATCATCTCCCCCTAAGGGAGGTGCAGCCTTACCAGGCCACAGAGGAAGACAATGCAGCCAGTCCTGGTGAGACCTGATAGACTAGAATTAGATGGAAGGGGAGGAGTACCTCCCTTATCAGTGGCCTGGAGGAGGGACATGGGAGGAGAAGAGGGAGGGAGGGTGGGAATGGGAGGGTTATAGATGGGATACAAAGTGAATAAACAGTAATTAAGAAAAAAAAATAATTAATTTTAAAAAGATGTAATATCAGAGTTGTTTTGATCTACATTTCCCTGATGACTAAGGATGTTGAGCATTCCTTTAAGTGTTTCTCTGCCATTCAATATTCTTTTGTTGAGAATTTCCTGTTTATTTCAACACCCCATTTTTTAATTGTAGTATTTGTTTTGTTGGTGTTTAATTTCTTGAATTATTTATATATTTTGGATATTCACCCTCTTTTAGATGTAGAATTGGTGAAGATCTTTTTCCAGTCTGTAGGCTATCAATTTGTTCTGTTGTCAGTGTCCTTTGCTTTATGGAAGCTTTTTGGTTTCATGAAGTCCCATTTATTAGTTATTGATCTTAAAGAATGGGCTGTAGGTATTCTGTTCAGGAAGTTGTCTGCTGTGCCAATGAGTTCAATGCTCTTTCCCAATTTTTCTTTTAGTAGATTTAGTGTGTCTGGATTTATGTTGAGGTCTTTGATCCACTTGGACTTTAGTTTACTGCAGGGTGATAAATATGGATCTATTTGCATTTTTCTGCATGTAAACATACAGCTAGACCAGCACCATTGGTTGAAGATGCTATCATTTTCCATTGTATGGTTTTGGTATCTTTGTCAAAAAGCAAGTGTCCATAGGTGTGTGGGTTTGTTTCTTGGTCTTCAGCTCAATTCCATTCATCCACCAGTCTATTTCTATGACAGTACCATGCAGTTTTTTATTACTGTTTCTTTATAGTGCAGCTTGAGATGAAGGATGGAGATACCTCTGGAAGATATTTTATTGTACAGAATTGTTTTTAGCTATTCTGGGATTTTTGCTTTTCCATATGAAGATGAAAATTATTCTTTGAAGGTCTGTAAAGTATTGTTTAAGTATGTTGATGGGAATTACATTGAATGTGTAGATCGCTTTTGGTAAAATGGCCATTTTTACTATGTTGATCCTACCAATCCTTGAGCATGGGAGAATTTTCCATCTTCTGATATCTTCTTCAATTTCTTTCTTCAGAGAATTGAAGTATTTTTCATACAAGCCTTTCACTTGCTTGGTTAAAGTTATATCAAGATACTCTTTGTTTTTCATTGCTATGGTGTTCTTTCCCCAGTTTCTTTCTAAGCCTGTTTGTTTACAGGAGGGCTACTGATTTAATGTGTTAACTTTGTATCCAGCCACTTTACTGAAGATGTTTATGACTAATAAGAGTTCCTTGGTAGATTTTCTGGAGGGCCACTCATGTATACTATCATATCAACTGCGAATAGTGATACTTTGACTTTTTCCTTTCTGATTTGTATCAGTTTGATCTCCTTTAGTTGTCTTATTGCTCTAGCTAGGACTTCAAGAATTATATTGAAGAGATGAGAGAGTGAGGAGCCTTGCCTTCTTCCTGATTTCAGTGGTATTAAGTTTCTCCCCATTTATTTTTATGTTGGCTATAGGCTTGCTGTATAATGCTTTTACTGTTTATAGGTATGTGCCTTGTATCCCTGATCTCTCCAAAACTTTAAAGATGAATGGATGCTGGATTTTGTGAAATGCTTTTCCAGCATCTGAGGAGAGGATCGTGGGATTTTTCTCTTTGAGTTTTTTTTAATATGGTAGATTACAAATTGATGGATTTCCATATATTGAACCACCCTGCATGCCTGGGATGAAGCCTATTTTGATGTGTTTTTGGATTTGGTTTGTGAGCATTTTATTGAATATTTTTGCACCAATGTTTATAAGAAATTGGTCTGAAATTCTCTTTCTTTGTTGGTTCTTTTGTGGCTTTATTGAGTATTTTTGTGCTAATATTCAGAAGAGAAATTGGTCTGAAATTCTCTTCTCTTTTGGGTCTTGGCCAATCCCAAAGTGACTGAGGCCTCATAAAATGAGTGTGATAATATTTAATGTTGCTTCTGTTTCTATTTTGTGGACCAGTTTGAAGAGTATTGGCATTAAGTCTTCTTTGATGCTCTGGTAGAATTGTACACTGAAGCCATCTGGCCCTGTGGGTTTTTGTTTTTGTTCTGTTTTTTGGGTTATATTTTTTCTTTTTTTGATTGGAAGACTTTTCTTTCTTTTTTTAGTTTTTTATTTATTACAATTTATTCACTTTGTATCCCAGCTGTAGCTCCTTCCCTCATCCCCCCCCCTTAATCCTGCCCACCTCCCTCTTCTCCTCCCACGCTCCTTCCCCAGTCGACTGATAGGGGAGGTCCTCCCCCCCTTCCATCTGACACTAGCCTATTAAGTCTCATCGTAACTGGCTGCATTGTCTTCCTCTGTGGCCTGGTAAGGCTTCTCCTCCTCCGTCTGAGGGAGGTGATCAAAGAACCAGCTGCTGAATTCATGTCAGAGACAACCCCTGTTCCCTTATTAGGGAACCCACTTGGAGACCCAGCTGCCATGGACTACATCTGTACAGGAGTTCTAGATTATCTCCATGAATGGTTCATGGTTGGAGTATGACTCTCAGAAAAGACCCCTGAGCCCAGATTATTTTTGATTCTGTTACTCTTATTGTAGCACTCCAGACCCCTCCAAGTGGAGAAAGAGGAACCCTCCTCCACTGCTGGTGGGAATGTAAAGTTGTACAACTATGTAGGAAATCAATCTGGCGCTTTCTCAGACAACTAGGAATAGCGCTTCCTCAAGATCCAGCCATACCACTCGTAGACGTATATCCAAAATATGCTCAAGTACACAACAAGGATATTTGCTCAAACATGTTTGTAGCAGCTTTATTCATAATCTGGAAACAACCCAGATGTCTCTCAATTGAAGTATGGTAAAGAAATTATTGTGGTACATTTACACGATGGAATACTACTCAGCAATTAAAAGCAAGGAAATCATGAAATTTTCAGGCAAATGGTGGGAACTAGAAAAGATCATTCTGAGTGAGGTATCTCAGAAGCAGAAAGACACACGTGGTATATACTTACTTATACGTGGATATTAGACATATAATATAGGATAATATACTAAAATCTGGTTCGGAGACTTCTATTTCTTTTTTTTTTCTTTTTTTTGTTGGTTATTAATATTTATTATTGATGTATCTTTTAGTTGAACAGTGGTTATTCCTAAAACAGCTGTATGCCTAAATCATCACATAGAGACTAGGATTTATTTAATTAACCTAGAGCATAATGTTGGGCAATGATTATGACATCCTAAGCATCCAATTTCATATAGTTTCCTTCCATTTAGATTTTCCAACATTATACTTGTTTTTTAGTCATATCTTAGGTCCAATTCATCTTTCCTCTTGTTTTTTTTTTTTTTTTTTTTTTTTTTTTTTTCAATGCAGTTTATTCAGGAACATTGAACAATCCTTGGACCCCGGGGAAAGCCAGCCCACAGCTTAAATAGCCTCTGGGTAGCCAACCCAGGCGTGCCACGGGGGCAATGCAGATAGGTCCACATACATGGAAGCAAGCCAGATCCTTGGCCTTAGCCAAATGTGGAGTTGTTCGTGACAGAGAGCACTCACCATCGGGAAGGTGGAAGGCGGAAACCAGCTCCATCTTTAAGGCATAGCATTCCGCAGCTCTCTACAGTTCCCCCTTTTTGTTTTAGATGCATCAGGCAAGAGTAGAGGTCTGATCTCTGATATTAGAAATAAATTGGGACTTTGTACAGATGTTCATTTAGGTGTCATCCACCCAAAGAGCATCAGACCCATCCGATACCTTTTTCTCAGAGGCGGGACCTGGGGCATCAACCCGCATGCAATCAGACCTGCTCTTCTCTGGGTCCAAAGCAGCTGACCCTGACTGCAGTGCTTAGCCTCGCATCCTGAGCATATCATTTTAGCTTTTTATGGTATCCAACCATGCTTGGGGAGAATGTCCTGCTTCAATGGCTGTAAAGGCCTGAATGATCATGGCTGCATCACACTGTTGTGAGACTCTAATCTTGCATATATACCATAGGCAAACCAAGGAGACCAACACCAGAAGGCCTGCTAACACTCCCATGCCCGCCCATTCCTTCAGATGATTCATGGCTGCAGCAATCCATGTTGATAATCCTGTGGCTAGTCCTGCGTCCACTCCGGTAGAATTTACTGTGACAATGGCCACTCTCAGCTGCTCCATCGTAGTATCGAATTCTCCAGTCCAATTGCCTAAAATATAGCTCGACAATTGTTTAGACAGATTTGCAGCACAGGAAAAATTCTCATGTTGTATGCTAGTGACACAAAGTCCAGCATACTTTCATTGACAGCCAGGTTGAGCGATTTGCCATAGGGTATCAATTTGCTCCTGCAAGAGGTCAATCCTCTGATTGAACACCATCAAGCTTCCTTTTAGTTGAGCATTAATTCCTTTATGTACAACTAAGGCATGAGCTACATTGGCTAAATGATTATTCAGGGTCTGAGCAGTCTGCCCAGTATGACTCATGGCTAATGCCCTGGTGGTAGCTCCAACAGCCGTCAATGAGATGGTAGTAACAATGGTGGCTGTAGTTCCAAAATCCCTTTTCTGTCTGAAGAGAGTCATAGCGTGAGGGGCATCAATGGGCACAGGCACCCAGTGAGGCATGCGAGTAACCAGGGCATACCTAAATTTACTAGCATTCCAGCATTGGGCAAAAAAGCAAGTATCATTACCACAATTACTTGGCTCTATCTGGCTAATAATGAATAAAAATGGGGGATATAGACAAACAGGTGTGGGCTTATAGGAAATATTATGAGAAGCCTTAACCCCTCGTTGGAACATCCTGCGTCAGTTCTAGAACTAGCAGTGGTGGTGTCCGAGGTCTGAGTAGGTTCAGGAGAACATTGCCCCCAGGGGCGAGACGAGCTCCATGCCAATTGACTAACTCCATGTTTTCCTCCAATTTTGAAAGTCATTTAAGGTTCTTAAATTATTTTTTTCCCTTTTTTCTTAAATTTTTCATCAATTACACTTTATTCATTCTGCATCCCCCCATAAGCCCCTCCCTCCTCTCCTCCCAATCCTACCCTCCCTCCTCCCTCTGCTTGCATGCCACTCCCCAAGTCCACTAATAGGGGAGGTTCTCCTCTCCTTTCTGATCTTAGTCTGTCAGTTCACATCAAAAGTGGCTGTATTGTCCTCTACTGTGGCCTGGTAAGGCTGCTCCCCCCCCCCCCAGAGGGAGGTGATCAAAGAGCAGGCCAATCAGATTATGTCAGAGGCAGTCCCTCTTCACATTACTATGTAACCCAATTGGACTCTGAACTGCCCTGGGCTACATCTGTGCAGGGGTTCTAGGTTATCTCCATGAATAGTCCTTGGTTGGAGTATGAGTCTCTGGGAAGTTCCCTATGTTCAAATTTTCTTGTTCTGTTGCTCTCCTTGTGGAGACCCTGTCCTCTCCAGCTCTTACTATTTCCCAGTTCTTACCTAAAATTCCGTTCACCTGCCCAACAGTTGCCCATCCGGCTCAGCATCTGCTTTGATAGTCTGAAGGGCAGAGGCTTTCAGAGGCCCTCTGTGGTAGGTTCCTAGGTTGTTTCCTGTTTTCTTCTTCTTCTGATGTCCATCCTCTTTGCTTTTCTGGATGGGGTTTGGACGTTTTAGTTAGGGTCCTCTCTCTTGCTTAGTTTCTTTAGATGCACAGGTTTTAGTGGGTTTGTCCTATGTTGTATGTCTATATGAGTGAGTATATACCATGTGTGTCTTTTTGCTTCTGGGACAACTCACTCAGGATGATCCTTTCCAGATCCCACCATTTATCTGCAAATTTCATGATTTCCTTATTTTTCATTGCTGAGTAATATTCCATTGTGTAGATGTACCACAATTTCTGCATCCATTCTTCAGTTGAGGGGCATCTGGGTTGTTTCCAGCTTCTGGCTATTACAAATAAAGCTGCTACAAACATGGTTGAGCAAATGTCCTTTTTGTGTACTTGAGCCTCTTTTGGATATATTCCCAGTAGTGGTATGGCTGGATCTTGAGGAAGCGCTATTCCTAGTTGTCTGAGAAAGTGCCAGATTGATTTCCAGAGTGGTTGTACAAGTTTACATTCCCACCAGCAGTGGAGGAGGGTTCCCCTTTCTCCACAACCTCTCCAGCATGTGTTGTCACTTGAGTTTTTGATCTTGGCCATTCTCATGGGTGTAAGGTGAAATCTCAGGGTTGTTTTGATTTGCATTTCCCTAATGGCTAGTGAGGTTGAGCATTTCTTTAAGTGCTTCTCTGCCATTCGGTATTCCTCTACAGAGAATTCTCTGTTTAGCTCTGTTCCCCATTTTTTAAGTGGATTACTTGGTTTGCTGCTTTTCAGCTTCTTTAGTTCTTTATATATACTGGATATGAGTCCTCTGTCAGATAAAGGGTTGGTGAAGATTCTTTCCCAATCTGTAGGTGGTCGCTTTGTTTTGATGATGGTGTCCTTTGCTTTACAGAAGCTTTTCAGTTTCATGAGGTCCCATTTATTGGTTGTTGCTCTTAGAGCCTGTGCTGTTGGTGTTCTGTTCAGGAAGTTTTCCCCTGTACCAATGAGTTCTAGGGTATTTCCCACTTTTTTTTCAAGCCGATTTAATGTGTCTGGTTTTATGTTGAGGTCTTTGATCCACTTGGACTTCAGTTTTGTGCAGGGTGACAAGTATGGATCTATTTTCATTTTTCTACATGTAGATATCCAGTTAGACCAGCACCATTTGTTGAAGATGCTATCTTTTTTCCATTGTATGGTTTTGGCGTCTTTGTCAAAGATCAGGTGTCCATAAGTGTGTGGGTTTATTTCTGGGTCCTCTGTTCAGTTCCATTGATCCACCATTCTGTTTCTATGCCAGTACCATGCAGTTTTTAATACTGTTGCTCTATAGTACAACTTAAGATCAGGGATGGAGATACCTCCAGAAGATCTTTTATTGTAGAGGATTGTTTTAGCAATTCTGGGTTTCTTGTTATTCCATATGAAGTTGAGAATTTTCCTTTCCAGGTCTGTAAAGAATTGTGTTGGTAATTTGATGGGCATTGCATTGAATCTGTAGATTGCTTTTGGTAAGATGGCCATTTTTACTATGTTAATCCTACCAAGCCATGAGCATGGGAGATCTTTCCATCTTCTCATATCTTCTTCTAATTCTTTCTTCAGAGATTTGAAATTTTTTTCATACAAGTCTTTGACTACCTTGGTTAGGGTTACTCCGAGGTACCTTATGTCATTTGTGGCTATTGTGAAGGGTGTTGTTTCCTTAATTTCTTTCTCAGCCCTTTTGTCTTTTGTATACAGGAGGGCTACTGATTTTTTTGAGTTAATTTTGTATCCTGCCACTTTGCTGAAGGTGTTTATCAGCTGTAGGAGTTCCCTGGTAGAGTTTTTGGGGTCACTCACGTATACTATCATATCATCTGCAAATAGTGATAATTTGACTTCTTCCTTTCCAATTTGTATCCCCTTGATCTCCTTCAACTGTCTTATTGCTCTAGCAAGGACTTCCAACACTATGTTGAAGAGATATGGAGAGAGTGGGCAGCCTTGTCTTGTCCCTGATTTCAGTGGGATTGCTTTAAGTTTCTCTCCATTCAGTTTGATGTTGGCTATAGGCTTGCTGTATATCGCCTTAACTATGTTTAGATATGTGCCTTGTATCCCTGATCTCTCCAATACTTTGAACATGAATGGATGTTGGATTTTGTCAAAGGCTTTTTCAGCATCTAGGGAGATTATCATATGGTTTTTTTCTTTCAGTTTGTTAATATGGTGGATCACATTGATGGATTTACGTATATTGAACCACCCCTGCATACCTGGGATGAAGCCTACTTGGTCATAGTGGATAATATCTTTGATGTGTTCTTGGATTCGGTTTGCAAGTATTTTATTAAGTATTTTTGCATCAATGTTCATAAGGGAGATTGGCCGGAAATTCTCTTTCTTTGTTGAGTCTTTGTGAGGTTTAGGTACCAAGGTGACTGTGGCTTCATAGAATGAATTTGGTAATATTCCTTCTGTTTCTATTTTGTGGAATAGTTTGAAGAGAATTGGTGTTAGCTCTTCTTTGAAGGTCTGGTAGAATTCTGCGCTGAAGCCATCTGGTCCTGGGCTTTTTTTGAATGGGAGACTTTTGATGACCGCTTCTATTTCTTTGGGGGATATAGGTCTATTTAGTTGATTTACCTGGTCCTGGTTCAGCTTTGGTAAGTCAAATCGATCAAGAAAATTGTCCATTTCATTTAGATTTTCAAATTTTGTGGCATATAGACTTTTGAAGTAAGTCCTAATGATTGTTTGGATTTCCTCAGTGTCTGTAGTTATATCCCCCTTTTCATTTCTGATTTTGTTGATTTGGGTGGTGTCTCTCTGCCTTTTAGTTAGCCTGGCTAAGGGTTTGTCGATCTTGTTGATTTTCTCAAAGAACCAGATCTTGGTTTCATTGATTCTTTGAATTGTTTTATTTGTTTCCAATTGATTGATTTCAGCCCTGAGTTTTATTATTTCCAGCCATCTACTCCTTCTTGGTGTGTCTGCTTCTTCTTTTTCTAGGGTTCTTAAGTGAGCCATTAGGGTGCTTGAATGAGCTGTCTCGAATTTCTTCTTGAAGGCACTTAGTGCTATGAACTTTCCTCTTAGCACTGCTTTCATTGTGTCCCACAAGTTCGGGTATGTTGTGTCTTCATTTTCATTGATTTCTAGAAAGACTTCTATTTCTTTAGAGGCTATAGTACTATTTAATTTGTTTACCTTTCCTTGATTCAACTTTGGTAGGTGGACTCTATCAAAATATTGTCTATTACATTAGGTTTTCAAATTCTATGGTGTATAGCCTTTTGAAGTAAGACATAATGATTCTTTGGATTTCCTCAGTGTCTGTCATTATGTCTTTCTTTTCATTTTTGTTTTTTGTTTTTTTGTTTTTTTGTTTTTTTTTTTTTTCATTTGGATAATATGTCTCTGCCTTTTAGTTTGGCTAAGGGTTTCCTATCTTGTTGATTTTTTTTCAAAGAACCAGCTCTTGGCTTCATTGATTCTTTGAATTGTTCTCTTTTTCTAATTTATTAATTTCAGCCATGAGTTCAATTATTTCCAGCAATTTACTCCTCTTGGATCTGTCTGCTTTTTTTTTTCTCCCTAGGGCTTTCAGGTGTGCTGTTAAGTTTCTTGTATGAGATGTCTCCAATATCTTTATGAAGGCACTTAAGTGATGCTAACTTTCCTTTTAGCACTGCTTTCGCTGTGTCCCATAAATTTGGGTATGTTGTACCTTCATTTTCATTGAATTTTACAAAGTTTTAAATTTCTTTCTTTATTTCTTTCCTGATCCAGTTTTCATTAAGTAGAGAGTTGTTTAGTTTCCATGTGTGTGTAGGCTTTTTGTTATTTCTGTTACTTTTGAGGTCCAGCTTTAGTCCATGGTGGTCTGATGGGATACTACAGATTATTTCAGTCTTCTTGTGTCTGTTGAGGGTATATGGTCAATTTTGGAGAATGTTTCATGAGGTGCTGAGAAGAAAGAATATTCTTTTGTGTTTGGGTGAAAAATTCTGTATGTATCTGTTAGGTCTATTTGATTCATTACATCTGTTACTGTCATTATTTCTCTGTTTAGTTTCTGTTTCTGTGACCTATTCTTTGGTGAGAGTGAGATGCTGAAGTCTCCCACTGTTAATGTGTGGGGATATATGCATGGTTTAAGCTTTATTAATATTTCTTTTACAAACGTGGGTGCCATTGTATTTGGGGTATACATTTTCAGAACTAAGGTATCATATTGGTGGAATTTTGATTTGATGAGTATGATGTGTCCTTCCTCATCTCTTTCAATTAATTTTTGTTGAAAGTCTATTTTAGTAGATATTAGAATGGCTACCCCAGCTTGCTTCTTGGGTCTATTTGCTTGGAAAACTGTCTTCCAGCCCTTTACTCTCAGGTAATATTTATCTTTGTGGCTGAGGTGTATTTCTTGTATGCAACAGAACACTGGATCCTGTTTATGCATTCATTCTGTTAGTCTGTGTCTTTTTATTAGAGAGTTGAGTCGTTGAGAGAGTTTAATGACCAGTTCCTTTTATTTTGATGTTGGTTATGGTAGTGTGTTTGTGTGCTTGTCTACTTTTGGTTTTGCTGTAGTAAAGTTATTTATTTCTTGTGTTTTCCTGGGTGTAGCTACCCTCCTTGGGTTTTATTTTTTCTTCTAGTTTCTTCTGTAGAGCTGGATTTGTCTATAGGTACTGTTTAAATTTGTGCAGTCACTGTTGTTCTGCTGATCAGATGCAACATGTGATCAGTGCTGAAATCTTGGATCTCCTGGTGTCTAATTTCTTGAGTTCTTTATATACTTCGGATATTAGTCTTCTGTCAGATGTAGGGTTGGTGAAGCTCTTTCCCCATTCAGTAGGCTGCTCTTTTGTTCTTTTGGCAGTGTCCTTTGCCTTATAGCAGCTGTCCAGTTTTGATATCTTGGAGCCTTAAATCTTAGAGCCTGAGGTTCCGTTTAGGAAGTTGTATCCTGTGCCAATGTTTTCAAGGCTGTTCCCCTATTTTTCTTCTATTAAATTTAGTGTATCTGGTTTTATGTTTAGATCTTTCATCCACTTGGACATGATTTTTGTGCAGGGAGATAAATATGCATCTATATTCTTCTGCATGCAGATATCCAGTTAGACTAGTACCATTTGCTGAAGATGTTTTTTTTTTTTTTTTTCAATTTTATGGTTTTGTCTTCTTTGTTAAAAATAAAGTGTTCTTAAATGTGTGGTTGAATTTGTTGGGGGTCTATTTGCATTTTCAGGTCTTGAACAGTTTTATTAATTTCTGTCACCTGTTTGATTGCATTTCCCTGTATTTCTATATGTGGTTTATTCATTTCCTCTTTAAAGACCTCTGTCATCTTCGTAAGATTGTATTTATGGTTATCTTCTTGTGCTTCAGCTGTGCTAGACTATTCAGAGCTTGCTGTAGTAAGATAGCTAGCTTCTGGTGGAGCCATATTGCCCTGACTCTTGTTGATTGTGTTGTTATCCTGGCTTTTAGCCATCTGATTGTCTGTGGTGCAGGCTGGCCACTAGGGATGCAGACATAATTGTAGGCCAGAAAATGGAGCATGGGAGAGTGGCTTACTGCTGTTGGCTGTGCTTTAGGGGGACTTGGCAGGCAGCGGATTGGTGGGGAGGGGTTTAACCTGGATATTCCCTAGGCCAATAGGCCTCTTTGGGAAGGCAGTCAGAGCCCTGATTGTTCCTGATGCTGGCAGGCACCCTCAGGAATGCAGAAAAAGTTTTTTTTGTTTTTTTTTTTTTGTTTGTTTGTTTGTTTTAATTTGAGACACAGTTTCACTACGTAGCTTTGAATTTCTGGAACTTACTATGTAATGAGATTGGCCTCAGACTCATTGAATCCACCTGCCTCTGCCTTCCAAGTGCTGGGATTAAAGGCATGTGCCACTACACCCTGCATTGATGTGATGATTTTAATGAGTTCAAGTGTCTGAATACTTGGTCTTCAGTTGGTGTTATTGAGTTTGGTTTAAGAGGTGTGACCTTGTCCAAGGTGGTATGCCTTTGGGGTTGGGCTCGGGGGTTTCCAAGCTTCACAACACTCCCAGTGTTTTCTCTATACCTTCTGCTTGCTGAGATGTGAGCTCTCAGCTTATTCCTCCAGCCACCATGCCTACCTGCTGCCATGCCTCCCCACCATGACAGTGATGTACTCTCCCTTCTGGGACTGTTAGCCCAAATATAACCTTCTTTCTGTAAGTTGCCTTAGCCATGGTGTTTTATCACAACAAAAGAAAAGTACTACAGTAGATCTCTCTCATAGTATCACCTGGAAGTATGCTGGGAATAGAGAATCTCATCAGCATTCCCCTTCTTCTATAGAATCCAGATATGGATTGTACAGGCTGTTTGAATAACTGTACAAGTTTAAGAAGCCTGTCTCTCATCTGGACAATGGTGGAGTGGTGACTGTAAAGCTCATCTTTTGATTGAAAGAAGGACTTTGATATTATGTTAAGTGTTCATTCTTTTTTTTTTTTCTGTCTTTTGTATTCCTTTCCTTTGTCACTTCGAGATAAAGTAACCATTTATTAAGAGAAGAGGGAAAAAGGGAGCCAATAGTGATAAGGGATGTTTGCAACTCTAGGAACAGGTAGGAAAAAATAGCTTCTGCCACAGAAGCTCAACGGCTATATAGATGGCAGCTGATTAATTTTTCTCAATCTTGAGGAGAACCAGGGTTAGATTCGGCAGCCACAGCCAGTGATCAAAGACTCCCTGGGGCCCTGGGATGAAATGAAGCCAAGGATGACAGATGCAGGGCAAAGCTTAGGACTTGGCAGAGTGGCTCCTAGGAAGGACTAAACCTGTAAGTCAAGCTTGAGCTACAGAGCTAGTTGCAGCTCATTACTTAGCACTGAGTTTTGGAATTTGCAATAAAAAGCCCAAAGTCAAGAAGAGCTTTCCACAAGCTTAGGAAACATTCAAAATATCAGAAACAGAAAGTTCCTGAGAAAAGGGAGACACGTTGGGCAACATCCCCTCAACAACCCTGCTGATGAGAATGCCTCTTTTCTCAAACAGTGCTGTGATTTTGGTAGGTGCCTTGATTATAGTTCATTATGAAATGACTCCCAGATGGCATCCAGAGACTGGGTCATTGGGAAAGGTGCATATCCATCAGCTGTTGACTCAGACAACAGCTTTAAAAAGCTGGCGTGAGAAGGATTAAAGGAAGAGTGGCCTGACATCCCTGCTATAGTAAGGTCAGGGAGATAGATGCATAACTTCATGGATGTGGACTTGACAGGAGGCAGCCAGGAAACGAAGAAATACTGAATAGTGAGACACAAGGACACGGAAATGCTGGAGTCAGGCAGATGGGTTTCTCTGATGGAGAAACCGCAGCATTCCAGAAGCTCAGCATGTTTATTAAATAGAGTTGAACAGAGACACAGTGTCATTGCATACAGCTGAGCAAGGAAGCAGGGCTATTGGGATAAACAAGCAGGCAGGGTTTACAGTATACAGCTGGATCAGAAGGCAAGTTTAATCTCGGTAGAAGCAATCTCTGTTGGGGAGCAGTCTTCAGGTTATAAACATGGGGATGTGGAGGAAACTATGGTGGAAATTTTCTGCACATACTATCAATGTCCTCACATGTATCAGGAAAAGATTTTTGCACTTTTCTTTCATGGTCTTGAGGCTTTGGAGTCCTTAACATGGCCATGGCCATGTTAACAGCGCACATTTGCTCAGGGCTTCATTCATTCAAGGCTTCCTCTGCTCCCCACATGATTTCCAGAAAGATCTAGCTTCTTGCCAGGATTGTTGGCAAGGTTTAAAATACATATAAATTTTGCCATAGTGATTCTATATAAGTAAGGAGAAGAAAAAGCAAATTATACTTCCTGCCTGATTCCTCATTTTCCTTATGATGGCCTCAGTATGGGAATTGAATTACTCCTTTTACATATGTTGCGTAAAGATCCTCACCCTATTTCTAGTGGGCAACAAAAGAGTCTTTCTTTGCTAATCCCGTCATTGATTGAGAGAACCCTCCCTAGAAGCTCTATACACAGCATATACTCTAAAACAGCTTTGCCTGTCCACCTCCAAGTTAGTGAGCAGACCTGATGCCACCCATAAGCACATCTTCTTTCACTGTGGCCCTGAAACTGTCTGTAACATGAAGACGAACATCTCAGTTGAAGCTGAAATCAAAGAGCTCTTATTTATTCAGTTTATTTATTTATTTAGTTATTCAGTTTATTATTTATTTATATATAAGGCTAATGAAGATAATGGGTGGGGAGGGGTTAATAGCTAGCCTGGTCCAGGCAAGATGTTAGCATTTTTATTGGGCTCTCCAGAGAAACAGACCACTGTTCAAAATCATGACTCTCTTATAGTAGGATTATTTGATGCTGTGGTTAGTCCATGTGGGAGCAGTTCGAGGTTAGGGAGGTTTTATAATATCCCTGTCTTTCCATGCACTTGACAGTTCTGCTCTGGGAGAGTCCCCTTTCTGCCTAGTTATTCTTGTACTTTTCAGCTGTGGAGTCCAGGAAGGGGATTTGTTTCAAAATGATCACCTGGAATTTTTGGAGATGTAAGGGAGGCATCTGAATAATGTGTAGCTTAACTCTGGTCAGTCAATCGGTTTGTCTGTCTGCCCCCCCCTCTCTCTCTCACACACACACACACACACAAACACACATGCACAATAAGTTAAAGACAAATTTCACATAAAAGAATGAGAAGGCTTCACTGTCCTTTTGAGAGCCAATGCTACAATAGATAAAAGTGTTTTCACTAAAAGCTTTTCTTTTTCTTTAAAAAAGAAGTCATGTAGCTTTGATGTTCTGGAACCATCTTCTTTCGTCAAAAAGACCCCTTTAAAATACAGCATTCTTTACTGCCTATATATTTTCAGGTAACCTGTGGGCTTTGGACAATAAATTGCTTTTTTATTTAAATGGGAAGGAAACACTCCATTTTTCTACAAGGGTGTTCATCTGGTTGGGACATTGAGCATGATGGTGCCAATTGCCAAAAGAATGGAGAGCCATGGTTTTAATAATACATTAGTTAATCAGTCATAATGCCATTCTACAGATCACACAGTTTTGTTTTGTAACTAACAAACCCACTCTTATTTAGGCTATTACTTTTACAGAAAATTAATGCCTTACAGATTCTTGATGATTGGCCAAAATTGAAGAGACTTCAGAATGGCAATGATTCAGAGGTCCTCATTAGATTTAATCCTTCATCCTTTCCTGTCATGACTCATCAGCTTTGATGCAACCAGTTATGTGATCAGTTTTGCTTTTTGCCCTTTGAAAAAAATTGCATTAGATATTTTACTTTAATCTTCCCTTGTATGGAATAATATTTATTGCACAGAAGCTTTATTCTTGTGAGAAACAAAATAAAGAGTATGAAATTTGCTTCAAGGAAATGGTGCCAAAGTGGTGCTTTTTCTCATGTACAATGAAAAACTGTTGCAAAGGCATTCGGATTTATGCATATTGCTTGCTGGTTCTTATTAAGAAACGATAGTTGACCTCTGAAAGACTACCCACCAGGGAATCGAAGGAGACAGTGAGACTTATAGCCAAACTTTGGGCAGAGTGCTGGAATCCTTATGGAAGAAAAGGAAGATAGAAAGACCTGGAGGGGACAGGAACTCCGCAAGAACAACAGAGCCAAAATATCTGAGCCAGGGGTGGGGGGCTGCAGAGAACAATACTCCAACTAAGGACCATACATGGTGAGGACCTATAAACCCTTTTCAGAGGAAGTCCATTGGCTGATCACTTTCCAAGTGGCTTCCCTAGTAAGGGAGCAGAGGCTAACTCTGACATGAACTCAGTGGCCGGTTCTTTAATAACTTCCCCCTGGGGCATGCAGCCTTGCTGGGCAACAGAGGAAGATGATGCAGCCAGCCTTGATGAGACCTGATAAGCTAGGGTAAGATAGAAGGGGAGGAGGTCTTCCTCTATCAGGGGACTAGGGAAAGGGTATAGGGAGAGAAGAGGGAGGGTGGGTGAGACTGGGCAGAGACAAGGAAGGGGGCTGCAGTGGGGATACAAAGTGAATAAATTGCAATAAATAAATATATAAATAAAATTAAATTAAAAAAATGATAGTTGGAACTGTTGCAAACAAACTCAGAACAAATGTCTCTATTTTTGTTGTTGTTGTTTCTAAGAATGAATCCATTGTGGTTCTGGGTCATAGCAACAGAACGTGCTCAACACTGGTATGGATGTCATACATGTGTTTTGATTCTCTAATGTTCCTAAGCATACTGAAAGGATCTGATGTCACTAAGGCTTAACATTCCTTGTGTGTCCACAAAAGCCCCAAGGTGTCTTTCCATGTGATTCAGAGGGGAATGGCTACTCCTTTTCAGAATCTGAACTGGAGATGTGAGAAGAGAACCACAGCCAAGAATATCACAGCATACCTGCATTGACAAGATTGAAACTGTTATTGCATTTGGCCTGTTTAAAGAAAACACACACACACACACACACACACACACACACAAAGCACAATGCATTTGGAAACCAATTCAAAGAATATATGCTTCTTGCTGACTTAGGGGTGAAGAAAAAGAAATCTCTCTGGTAATTACTGCAGGAGAAGTCTAAACTGAATCACTAAAGTAATGAAATGGTTATTATGAGTGCTATAAGTCAGGGCTGCTATGAAAATGGAATTTTAATGAGTAGATGCTTGGTAGAAAATAAATCAGACCCTACAAATACAAAATTCTTTTTTGAAACAATTAGGAAATTACAGCATGGAAGAAAAGAGCATCTTTAAGATTTAAAGATTTTAATTCACATTAGGGTCACTCTGTATGTGTATGTGTGTGTGTGTGTGTGTGTTTGAAGTGTACTCATGATTCATTATATGTAGAACTGGAACAGTGTGTCTTTGTGTCTTTCCCTCTCCAAATACTGTCCCCAGAAACAACTCTCTAGCATAGTCCCTATTTATAGCCATACTACCCAACACTGATTCTTTGTAGTAATAATTTTTTGTCATTATTGTCTTTTAAATTTAATTATGGTAAAATTAGTCAAATGTTCATAAGTATCAGCAGAATGGTGTAAAATACAGGTGTCATTTGTCCACTCTAAAGACTCATATCCAGTATATATAAAGAACTAAAGAAACTGAAAAGCAGCAAACCAAGTAATCCACTTAAAAATGGGGAACAGAGCTAAACAGAGAATTCTCTGGAGAGGAATATTGAATGGCAGAGAAGCACTTAAAGAAATGCTCAACCTCATTAGCCATTAGGGAAATGCAAATCAAAACAACCCTGAGATTTCACCTTACACCCATGAGAATGGCCAAGATCAAAAACTCAAGTGACAACACATGTTGGAGAGGTTGTGGAGAAAGGGGAACCCTTCTCCACTGCTGGTGGGAATGTAAACTTGTACAACCACTCTGGAAATCAATCTGGCGCTTTCTCAGACAACTAGGAATAGTGCTTCCCCAAGATCCAGCCATACCACTCCTGGGCATATATCCAAAAGAGGCTCAAGTACACAAAAAGGACAATTGCTCAACCATGTTTGTAGCAGCTTTATTTGTAATAGCCAGAAGTTGGAAACATCCCAAATGCCCCTCAACTGAAGAATGGATGCAGAAACTGTGGTATATCTATACAATAGAGTATTACTCAGCATTGAAAAATAAGGAAATCATGAAATTTGCAGGCAAATGGTGGGACCTGGAAAGGATCATCCTGAGTGAGTTGTCCCAGAAGCAAAAAGACACACACGGTATATACTCACTCATATAGACATACAACAGAGGACAAACCCACTAAAATCTGTGCATCTAAAGAAGCTAAGCAAGAGAGAGGACCCTAACTAAAACGGTCAATCCCCATCCTGAAAGACAAAGAGGATGGACATCAGAAGAAGAAGAAAACAGGAAACAACCTAGGAACCTTCTACAGAGGGCTTCTGAAAGCCAGAAGAAGAAAACAGGAAACAAACTAGGAACCTACCACAGAGGGCCTCTGAAAGTCTCTTTCCTACAGACTATCAAAGCAGATGCTGAGCCTGATGGTCAACTGTTGGGCAGAGTGAATAGAATTTTATGTAAGAAGTGGGAAATAGTAAGAGCTGGAGAGGACAGGGTCTCCACAAGGAGAGCAACAGAACAAGAAAATTTGAACACAGGGAACTTCCCAGAGACTCATACTCCAACCAAGGACTATTCATGGAGATAAACTAGAACCCCTGTACAGATGTAGCCCATGGCAGTTCAGTGTCTAAGTGGGTTACATAGTAATGGGAAGAGGGACTGCCTCTGACATAATCTGATTGGCCTGCTCTTTGATCACCTCCCCCTGAAGGGGGAGCAGCCTTACCAGGTCACAGTAGAGTACAATGCAGCCACTTTTGATGTGAACTGATAGACTAAGATCAGAAAGGAGAGGAGAACCTCCCCTATCAGTGGACTTGGGGAGTGGCATGCATGCAGAAAGGGGAGGGAGGGTGGGATCGGGAGGGGAGGAGGGAGGGGCTTAGAGGGGGATACAGAATGAATAAAGTGTAATTAATAAAATAAAATAAAATAAAAATTCATGTGTGTTTGAATATGTGTGTGTATGTATACCATAAAGAGAGGGTTTGATCTTCTTGATAGTAGTTACAAAGCACTTGTGAGCTACCTGATGTGGCTGCTGGGAATAGACTCTGAGCCATATCTTCAGTCCCAGCTGTAATGCATTTGTTCCTTGTTTTATCCTTTTTAATCAGTAACATTTCTCTGATCACCTCTGCTCATTTTCTAGAGTACAGTTACAAACTTTTTTAGTTTATACATTCTGAAGTGGGTCTTGGTAGTTCATGGAGTGAGTACCTATGAATCTAAGGCTGGAATGTATTACAAAGTAGAGAACACCAATTACCGCTCCCACAGCCATTTCCTGAACTCTTCTTTCTTTGTAATGGCCATAGTCAAATCTCATATGTTTTCCATTGATACTAGTCATCATCTTATTTTTTTGCTTCGCCAGTCTGGGAACACAAATCATATTTCATGATGGTTTGTATTCTACCCTGATTAATGGCTGTTGATGTAACTATCCTCTAGAGTTCGTTTTTCTATGTTTTTCTGTGTAGCTTTCAGTTGTGTTACTGATTTTGAGGATCTTATTCTAGATAGTAAACTTGTGTCTTCTATATGTTTCACATGTCCACTTGTAGTTTGTACTTTGCATTTTCACATTTCTTCTAGAGATTTCTTCTTAATGATTTTAACACAAGTGAATTCACCTAAATATTCCTTTGTAGTTTTAAATTTGATGTGTGAAGTCTTGCTGAGCATGGTGGCACTCTCCTAGCAGTCTGGAGATTGAAGCAGGGTGGTTGCAAGCTCAAAGTCAACCTAGACTATGTAGGAAGACCTTACATGTTTTAAAAATCTGGATTGTGAGGATTGCTTATTCATTTTGTCAATTTTATATCACTCTAAGGAACTAACTTAAAGCTTTGTTGATAATATTTTGGTTTATTTTCTATTTTATAGATTCATTATTGCTTCCTTAAAACATATCGTGTGTATATTTATTAATATGCTAAGACATTACTTTTATTGAAGCATATATATAAGATGATGAAGGCCTCATACCATTATAACATGAATTATTTTACAGCTGAACATACTCATTTCAATATCAACTAAAACTCATCTCAAAAGTTTTGTTTTTCAGGATTGCTTTCTTCATATTGTTTGAACTATTTTCATTTTTATTGTAGCTTTTTAAAATTTTACGTAAATTCATTTAAATATTCCCTTTGACTATCCTTGCTAGTAATGATATGCAAATGACTTATGATGCTCCTTCTTTTGTCTGCAAGATCTATAATTAAGAGATTAATATCTCTCAATGTAATGCAATTCCTTAACATTTTGTCAACTTTGCTTTCCATCTTTTGTTGCTCTGGCTAGCCTCAAACTCCTACCTGAAGATATCCTCCTGTCAGTACCTCCCTAGCAGCTGTGATTAGCTGTATGCCTCCCTAACCCTCAGTCATTACAAGCTGCAGTAGACAACTATTGCTCTTTCTTTCTTCCTCTCTCTCCTTTCTCTCCTTCCTTCCTTCCCTCCCTCTCCCTTTCACTTTCCACCCTTCCTCCTTCTCTCCATCTCTCCCTTGATCTTTTACTCCCTCTCTCCCTCTTTTACTCTCTCCTTTCCTGTTTTACTCCCTCCCTTTCTTCCTCCCTCTTTCACTTCCTTCCATCTTCCCTCCCTCCTTCCCTAATTCCCTCTCTTCTTCCCCCCCCCTCCTTTCTTTCCTGGGAGCTATTCCTTTGCAGATGCACTTACTAGCATTTACTATAAGAGCATAACACTCTTCAGTCAGAGTTAGGCACTGTAGAACTGACTCTCTCTCTCTCTCTCTCTCTCTCTCTCTCTCTCTCTCTCTCAATCTGTGTGTGCGTGTGTGTGTGTGTGTTTTCCAAGTTTCCTTTCTTTGTTTGTTAGTGAAGCTGCCATTTTTCCGAGTTCAGGCCCGGAATTCAACTAGCCTCTATCTGTCTATTCTCTGCCAATTTTACTGGTCTGCAGACAGGTGTCATCTGCCATGCTCTACTCCATTAGATGTGCTTTTTAAAATGTATGAGACTGATTTGGATTCTTCCTGACATATTTTGCTTCTTAACAAGCAAGCCTATATTTCCTTTATATTTATTTGAATTATGGGTCTATTTGGATATATTTTTCTTAATTCATATACTTGTTCTGGAGTGTGTTCCCCCCCCCCCTTACCACACATTCTTTTCTCCTAGAGAACTATCCATTTTCTTCATGTTTTAAATATATTTTTGTCTTCTTTGAAGTTTGAAGTTATGGGATCTATTTTTATTGATGATTCTAGTGCTTTAACCATGCTAATGCCGCATAGTTTTTATCAATGTCTTGGCCAAGTGCTGAAAACAAAGTGGAATTAAGAAATATTTTTTTCAATCATCCCTTGCAGCTTTTATTTCAGTGTGTATGTCGTTTCAATCTATCTCCTAAGCTCTCCAAATTAAAGGTTACTCTTAAATATATTCAATGTTTCGTTACATTTCTTGATAAATATACTACTACTTCTTTGTGTGGTCAGGCTCTCCATCCTTTTCTTTTCCCATAATATCTGTGAAGTATTTTTTTGGTGAGTGTTTCATGTGAGCATATCCTCTTGATTTTTGTTTGCACGCATGTATATGTATTTCACTGTATTGCTGAAAAGTAGTTTTGCTAGGTATACAACTCTAAGTGCAAACATTCTTTTTTTAGCTTTGTTTGGATTCTGTTGTAGTTCATGAAGCATCCATCAGTTAAACAGCAGTGCTTAGTAAATGAGCTATGTTTTTTTTTTTTTTTTTGCTTTCTTTTAGATATTCTATATTTGCTAGTATACATTTATACAGTGATTTTATTGTAATGTATTCCTTTTTATTTATTCTCCTTGTAGTTCATTCAAATGACTGCACTTCAGGAGTGAGATATCTTTTTATATATTTCGTTTGTTTATGTATGCACATATTTATTTGTGGCAAGGGGTGTAATGTGTCATGACATGTGTATGGGGGTCAGAGAAAAACTTTCAGGAGTTTTCTTCTCCTACCATGTGAGTGCTGAGTACAGAGGCCTGAACTCGGCTCATCAGGCTTGATGATCAGCACATTCACTTGCTGAGACATCTCACTGGTCCCAAGCTTGAGATGTCTTTCAACAGTTCATTGAAATTCCCAGCCCTTTAGTCATCTCTACCCATTTATGCAAGATTATTCCTATTCCTATTTAACTCAATTAGATGAATGTAACGTCTTAGTGTTATCAGTCATACCTTCTGGCATTTTTGCCTTTTCAACTCCTTGTTTTCTGCACAACTTCTCAAATGTCCCCCGATAAGCAGTTTTTGAGCTCTGCCAAATGAACTGTTATGTAGTAGGTATTTTTTCAGCCATTCAGAAGGTCTTGGATTCTTTCCCTAGCACTATGCAAACATAGGCATGGTGGTTTACAGCTGCAATCCTATCACTTGAGAGGTTGATGCAGGGGAATCATGAGTTCAAGGCCATCCTTAGTAAGTTGGGAGTCAGTGGTCTCATGCATATGTGTGCATGTGTTTAGGTAAAATAAAAATGAGTTATTTTTTCTTTGAGGTTTGCTAATTCTAACATCTGATGTATTTGTGGGCCTGAGCCTACTGCCGACTCTGGGCCACATTTTGTCAACTTTATTGTTTTCGCTAGATATTATGTTCTTTGGAAGTTTATTTGTGTTCATTGTTTGATGTCTCGGTGAGATGGAAGTCCTGCAGGTAATATCTGTGTTTATTTTTGTCAGTCACCTAAGAATAGCTCCAACCTGGGGTCATTCTTAATTCAGTTTCCAACCTACGACTTTTTACCTCACATTGGCAACATGAAATGAGAAAGCAAACCCATGTGTTTGCCATCTGTACAGAACATATCTAGGGGAATTATTTTTTTCCCTAACACTAAAAGTCACAAACACTTAATTGATGACTTCTTTCTGTGGTAAAAGTGTGTGTGTGTGTGTGTGTGTGTGTGTGTGCATGTGTGTGTGAGAGAAAGAGAGAGGGGGGAGAGAGCATGCGCAGGTGTATGCTTGTACATAAGAAAGTCAGAGGAAAACTTCAGGTATCAGTTCTTTGCACTGTCCACCCATTTGAGACAGAGTTTCTTTCACTGGCCTCAGGCTCATCAAGCAGATAGACTAGCTGAAGGACCTGCCTGTTTCCACTGCCTTGGCTCCGAGAATACAACCTGTTCTAGCATGCTGTGCTTTTTCTGGGCATGCAGAGACTCAAACTCTGATCCTCATGTTTATGCAACAACCAATTTATGAAGTAAGTTATCTTTATTCTTATATACTAGGGGCTCTCAACCTTCCTAATGTGTGGCCCTTTAATGCCATTACTCATGTTGTAGTGACCCTCCCCCAACCATAAAATTATTTTTGTTGCTACTTCATAACTGTAATTTTGCTACTGTTATGAATCATAAAATATCTGTGTTTTTCAGTGGTCTGAGCTGACCTCCGTGGAAGGGTCATTTGATCCCTGATGGGGTCACAACCCATAGGTTGAGAACACTGTTAACCACAGTGAGTGGGTTAGCCACTTAGGGAAATGGCCTGTCTGTTACATTGTCTATATTGAAAGTGCCCTTATCTTTCTTTTTACTGTACTTTGGTGGGATTTCAGTCTTTGTTTTCAGCAAAGACTCCTTAGGATAAAGCTGAATACTTTTAATTCTTTCCTTCCTACTCTGCATTTTTATCTCGTTAAGGACAAGGCTACCTGTACTTTTCCACTGCCATGTGCAAAAAATCTTTGGGACAAATCATAAATGTGTGGGTACTTTTCTTGGCATGACAGAATCTTTATTACCTGTGTTCTAGACTCAGTTAAGAAGAACCTTATCTTTATCTCAGGTATATGTGAGATTGTAAGTGATTGCTTTTTACTGTTTCCTTATAAACATCCAACTAGCTTCTGCCATGTTTGCTGAATAATAAAGTAGTATTATATTTGTACATACTAGGAAGATGACACAGTGGGTAAAAGGCCCTCATGTGCAAGCGTAAGAACAGAAGAATCAGTGCCTAGAGCCAACATAAAAAGCTGAGGGTGGCCATGCATGCTTGTAAGTCCAACATTGAGGATATGTGTGTGGAGATAAGAGAATCCCCAAGGCTTGCTGGCCAACCGCCCGAAGAAAGAACTGTGTGCTCAAGGCACAATGAGAGGTCTTATCTTAAGGGGCTAAGGTAGAGAGCAGTAGAGGCATCTAAACAGATGCATAAACACACATGTACATACCATACACAGACATACATATACAAACACGTAAATTTTTTTTTAAAAAATTAGGTTTGTTCTACACATCTGTTGTTCCCCAAGTCTATGGAAATGATTAACCCAGGGGAAAGTTAGTAGTTACAAAACTTAAAATAAGCTCATGATATCTCAGTTACTTCTACAAGTTTCATAAAGTCTTGCTAAATACCACTGACAAAACTTAGCTCACATTTAATTAATCACATGGGCATAGGAGCAAAAGCCATAAAGGAGCTAAATCAATGAATATTAATCCTCATGACCTTAGACTTGCCAATGGATTTTTAGAGATGAAACCAAAATTATATGCAAAAGGAGAAAGAATATGTAAATTAGACTTCATCACAATTAAAATATTCTGTATCACAGGTTGTTATCAAGAAAGTAAGAGCACGGGCTACATAATAAAGGACATTTATAAATCACAGATATGATATGGGCCTAATAACCTTATAATACAAAATATAACTTAAAAAGAACTCTTACAACTCAACAATAAAAAAGACAACCTTGAATATACAATTTCCCAAAGATATACAAATGGCCAACATGTCCATGAAAACACTCTAATTGTTAGTTATATGCATGCCTATAACTTCAGAGCTGTGGAGGGAGGAAGTGAAAACAGGAGGATTACTGGGGCTTAAGAGATGCCAGCCAACCTTCAGGTTCAGTAAGAGACCATGCCTCAAGGAAATAAGGTGGAGAACTATAGAGCAAAACACCACCCAACATCCTCCTCTGGCTTCTCCAAGGGTGCCCTTCCCCATATACACACCACACTACACCTATAACCACATGTGCACACACATACTTTAAAAATAAAATAATTGAGACACTTATTTATATTAACATGGCTACTATAAAAATATAAAAACAAATGATAAACTTGGTGAAGATATACAGAAAATAAAACATTGTCCATTAATGGTGGGAATGAGATGAGTTTAGTTACTGTAGAAAAGAGTGCAGGGGTTCTTTAAAAACTCAGAATTATCAAAATACACAAATTTATTCTTAAGTGTGTATTTCCCTATGCTGGAAACATAATCAATACATATATGTGCAAACATGTTCAAAGTAACAGTATATAAAAAAGCTAAAATGATAGGAAGTATACCAAGTGTACATGAGGATGGAGAGTGGATGGATGAATCAGAGGATGGCTAGATAAGTAAATATTGGCATTGACTAAATAGTGGTGATTACCAATAAAGTGTAGTATTACTCAGTTACCAAAGGCAGCAGCATCTCAATAAAACAATGAATAAAACATTAAAATATTGATAAATAGCCAGGCGGTGGTGGCTCATGCCTTTACTCCAGAAATCAGGAGGCAGAGGTAGGCAAACCTTTGAGTTTGAGTCTAGCCTTGTCTACAGAGTGAGTTCCAGGGCAGATAGTGCTACACAGAAAAGCCCCATCTCAAAAAAAATAGTATAACAACCCCCTAACAACCCCCCCAAAAGAAACAGACAAACAAAAACCCTTGATGAGTAAAAGAAGCCAGACACAAAGATCATGTTTCATTGCATGATTTAATTTCTGTGAAAATGTGAAATATCAAGAATAACTAGATCCATATGGACAGAGTAGATTAATAATTTTCAGGAGCTCTTGGAGTAGGGAATGGGAACTGACTGTTCTGTTTGGGAATGAACTAGCTAGAGGTTCAAGTTGTGCAATGTTGTGAGTGCACTAAATACTAGTACTAAACAGTTGACTTTAAAATGGTTAATCTATATGATTCTCCCCTCAAATTTAAAAGAAGTTTTAGAAATCTAAGGGAATATGGTTAATGTGTGGAGCCTCCCCAAACTGATTAAACATTTGCACCATACCGGAAAACCCTGGTGAGATGGCTCAGTGGGAAAAGGGGCTTGTTGCCAAACTTGATGACCTGAGTTCAATCCCCAAAATACACAAGGTTGAAAAAGAGAACACATGTGTGGTGGCATATATACTCATTCACACCCCCAAAAATCAATAAATAAATCTAAAAGAGAGAAGAATATAAAACTAGGCTCACTTGTTCTCATCTTTCATTTCTTTCCTTTTTTTTTTCTGACCATAATTTTTTAATTAAATTTTATTTTTTTATTATTAGTTACATTTTATTAACTCTGTATCCCAGCTGTATCCCGCTCCTTTATTGCCTCCCAATCCCACCCTCCCTCCCTCATCTCCTCCCTGCCCCTTTCCAAGTCCACTGATTGGGGAAGACCTCCTCCCCTTTCATCTGACCCTGTTTTATCAGGTATCTTCAGTACTGGCCATGACTTGGAAAGGGTAGGAGCTCCACAAGGACCAAATATATCTGGGCACAGTGGTTTTTTCAGAGACTGACTCTCCACCAAAGATCATGTATGGATATAACCTAGAACCTCTGCTTGGATGTAGCCCATGGTAGCTCAGGGGAACAGGGACTATTTCTGACAGGAACTCAATGGCAGACTCTTTGACCTCACCACATCCCAAGGGAGGAGCAGTCGTCTTTCATTTCTTTATTAGCTTTCTGTATACACATATTTAGGAAACTTAAAAACCTAAATTTTAAATCCTGGTCCAGAGAACATGGCAACCCTATTTCATGATGATCTGGGTGGTGTCTGTGTTAATTTCTTCTTGCCAAGTAAGAAATTGCCACTGAGTAGCTTAAAACAAGGTATATTTAAATTTCAGTTGCCATGGGCCTGATGTCTGAGTATGAAAATGTTACATCCTACTTGCCACCTTAGCAGGTTGCAGCAGATGTACTAGCATTCTCATCTGAAGGCATACCTAGTGAAGAATTGCCTCTATTGGATGGATTTATTTCCTTGAGACTGCAGGACCCCGGGTCATAGTTTTGTGTTCACTATGGGATGGAAGCCACACTCAACAACTAGGCACGGGCTTGATGCCCTGAAAGCTGTTTGCTGTATGTCTCTCTCTCTATCTCACACACACATAATTGGAATTTACCCAGTTTAGCCTCATGAGGATAACCTCACTCTAGTTGCTGTGATGTAATCCCATACAAAATGACAATCATTGTAGTGACTTCTATCATTTTTTCCATGTCTGTGTGTGTGTGTGTGTGTGTGTGCGTGCACATGCATATGAGTTTGTGTGTGTATATGTGTGTCCATGTCCACATCCACACAAGCACATGTTGTTATGACACATGTAGAGGTCAAAGTACAATATCAAGGTTAGGCCTCAATTTCCCCTTTGTTAGAGAGAGAGTCTCTTGTTTACTGGTGGATGAACCCAGCTAGCTAGCCTGTTTGGTGTTCTGTCTCCTCCTTCCTTCTCTCCTTCTGAGTGCTGGGGTTATAGATGTGTACTACCTTGCTGAATTTATGTGCATTCTGAACTCAGGTCCTTAAACTTGCAGGCACATGCTCTGTGAACTGAGCCTTCTCCCAGCCCAGAGACTTCTAGTTATTTATTCATTTATTTATTTGAATGGAAACTAGGATCTTTTCCTTTTATTATTATTATTAATTACAATTTATTCAATTTTTATCCCTGCTGTGGCTTCTAATTTTTATTGGTAACTCCTTCGTTCTGTTCGTGATGAATTGCACAAAAGCCGAGAGGTAGGAATCATGGGGAGGAATCACTGTAGAAAGTGTCTGATGCAGGGTCTAATTTTTCACTGTGTCTGGTATAATCACTGTCCATACTATTGCCCACAGAAATCACATACCTCTAAATACATTTTATTTTTGGCGTTTTTGAAACACAGAATTTGGTGAGGTGTCTCAAATATATACTACAGCAGAATTCTAGTCATTTGCTTCTGTTCCAATAATAGATTTTAAATTTAGACCCTGATGATAGTTGATAGACTCTTTTTTTTTTTTTGAGACAGGGTTTCTCTGTGTAGCCTTGGCTGTCCTAGGCTTGCTTTATAGACAGGTTGGCCTCAAACTCACAGAGATTCATCTGCCTATGCCTCCCAAGTGCACCTATAATGTGTATATTAAAATAAAATAAAATAAAATAAAATAAAATAAAATAAAATAAAATAAAATAAAATAAAATAAAATAAAATAGTCAGAGTCTCCTGTAGCCCAGACTGGTTTCAAGCTTACTTTGTAGCCAAAGGTGACCATGAGCTATTGATCCACCTGCCTCCACCTCTCAAGTGCTGGAACTACAAGGTCTAAAGCCACTGACTAAATTTATATGGTCCTAGGGATGGAACCCATGCTTGGCAAGTCCTCTGGCCACTGAACTATAGCCTAAGATCAATCAAAACGACAATTAAAGTCAAGCTCAAGGACACTGATTGATTCTATCTAAAAGCCCCACACTTCCTACATCTTTATTATACTAACAATTTTCTTTTGTTCTTGGGCAATAAAGAAAAGTAATTACTGTTAAATCTGCACTGTTGGCTTTATCCTAAGAACATATAAAAATGTTCTTTCTAAAGTAAAGTAGGAGATAGGAATGCCTCTCATGTCAAAAAAAAAACCCCTGTATTTTCATTGAGACGTGTTACAACAACACAGAAAAATTGAGATGGCTTTCAGCTTGTATTGAAATTTTATTGCAAGCGCACTTATATCTAGATCAAAGGCCTTATTGTATTTTTATATCTAAACTACTATCCAATGATTTCCAAGATGGATCTGCTCTAATTTTATTCAGTGTGTTCTTTTTCAGCCCTATAATAGGTCTTTGTTTGCACGCAGGCACGCAATTAAGAGAAGAAAAAAATCCCTTGTTAAAATCAGCTGGGGATAATCAGAGTGATCATTCCATGACTCATAAATATTCCATGAGCAATATGGGTGCATTGGTAATATCTAACCATTTTCCAGTTCCATTTAAAACTTTTTGTTCTTGAAGTCTTCAAGCTCAAAAAAAAAAATTGCTTTAAATTCTTAATCACAAGAAGAGCTCATAGGATTTCTATTTACAGCAATTTGGTTTATTTATGTTCAGAGAATATTAAGAAAACTAACATGTTATCTGTGTCTGTTTCAGTGACTCAGAAAAGGAGCACATTGTAGCTCATTTGGCACCAATATGGAGATATCTGTGTTCCCTTGGCTACTTCACCAGGACCCACATCTTATACCTTTAATATTTTGTCTGCCTCACCATTTTTCATGATTTTTGTTTGAACATGGATCAAAGTGATAGGTTAATGCATATCCTTAAAACAAGAGATAAGTCCAAGCAGAGTCCTCATATAGATATTGTAGTTGGCTGGTCCATAGATTAAAAAAAAAAAAAAAAGATAGTGAGAAAATTGACTTAAAGGAAGGAGAAAACTCAAGTATGCACCTCCCTTGCCCCCATCCAGTTCTGCTTATGGCCCAGTATTTACTTCCACCTGGCAGCATGGTAAACTTCTGGTGAGTTGCAGAGGCACTTAAAATATTCTTCCTCAGTTTGTCTCCTTCTCTTGGTGAAGATGAAGGTCATAGAGAGGGAAGGTTCTTGAGGAAGTGAGCCTTGAGCCTACAGGCTCTCGAACAAATACTTCTGTCCAGTATCTTTTCCTGACCCTTGTATTTTCGTTGTTGTTTTGGGGGTTGGTTTTAAATTTTTGTTGATTTTTACAAATGAGGTAATTCATCCATTTTAAAACAAGACAAGTTTCCGCCAAAAATTTAACCAATTACAGTTTCCTGATAATGATGCATACTGGCATGGGGGATGAAGGTATATTTCAATGGCTATAGCATTGCAGCAAACATCATAGGGCATTAAAACATTGGAAATGTTGGGTATTATCCTGTGGCTCTAACCGAATCAAGGTCTGTGATTGGGCATCTTGACATGTGTGTAGACTTAGAGTCTCAGACTAAGCACTATGGCTTGATGAGACTGGGCAATTCTCTTTGGGGGAGAACTGTTTTGCACCTTCTGGAGTGCTCAGCATTCTGCTTGTCCTTATCCATTAGATGTCGTTTATACACACACAAACAAGTGTGGCCACAAAAGATATTTCAACATTAACAAAAGTTCCCCGGGAGGCAAAATTGACCCTACTTAAAAAAAAAACAAAACAGTAGCCTCAGGAAACCATAGGAAAAGAGATTGGGGAATACAAAGAAAGAGGGGGGTTTCAGATCAATATTTTCTATAGATTACTACATTTGTCTTGAGCCCAAGACCTACCTGTATTTCACAAACCAGGGATCTAATATTAGGATCTTGTAAAAAAAACCAAGCAAACACAACCTTTGCTTCTAATGATGTCCTTCATTGGGTGCCTTGAAGCATTAATTCCAAGGTCTCCAATGAAGCTGACTGAATGCATTCTGTTGTTTCTTTAGTATATCTGCAAGTGCTATAAAGAAGGAAGAAAACAAAGACTATGAAGGTGCCTGAGTTTTTCCTTCAGAATATTATTCACGTGTAAAATTTTCTTTCATGAAACAACAGCAAAAGTTCTTGACTAGAGTCTAGTTGTGCTAATTATTTTGTGATGAACAGGTTTTCTGTTCCCCCACCAAGAGGGATTTCTGTACTAATAACTACTGCCAAACAGTAAAACCAAAATAAAAAGCAAGGCATTTAAGGGGAGTTGATGCTTGAAATAAGACCTGTCTTCCCATAGTCCAGTATATGTTGGCTGGCTGATTTTGCCCGCCAGGAGACATTTGGTAATAAATGTGTGTATATTTTTTTAATTTTCAAACTTGGGTGAAGGGCTGCCTTTTTCACCTGGTGAACTACTGGACACCCCACAGCACATGGGACAGCCCCAAATAGAAAAAAAATCATCTGACCTCAGACATCAAAGCTGAAAACCCCTAACAGAGATGTGTGAGAAAGGAGGAGGTCCTTATGTAAGGTGACCTGGAGTCAGAGGAAAATTATTTTTGGCAAAAAACAAAACACAACAAAAAAACCTTCTCTTCTAGCTTGTGGGAGTTTCTTTCAGTCTAGCACAGATCATTCATTCCATTTTCTTAAAAAGGAGAGCATCTTGGAGTAGGTAAACTATGGAGTTAGGTAATATACAGTCACGACCTTCCAAAGCATTAACTCTTATGAGAATACTCCAGAACAGAGCATCTTCAGGGAGTACTAGAGAGTGGAAGAATCTCTGAGTGTGCTGGGCCTTTAGCTCAGTTGGTAGAGTTCTTAGCATTCAGGAAGCCCTGGGTCTTATCTTCAGCACCACATTAAACTTGGTATGGTAGGTACACATATATAATCCCAGTACTAGTGAGGTGGAGGCAGGAAGATTATAAGTTCAGGGTCACTCTTAGAGGCATAGCACCTTGAATTTTAAAAATAGCTCTTTGAGTTAAGGAATATGTTGCTAAAGTTGGGAGGGTGGGGGGTGAGATTGTCTACTGTTGGCTTCCCTTTATCCCATTTGGTGCTTTCACTTTCAGCCTCTCTCTTAGCCTCCATGCACTCAAAATGGCAAACTATGGCAGACAAACATGTGTGCGTGAGCATGTGTGTGTGTCTATGAGAGAGAGAGACAGAGGTTAAGAGAGAAAACTTAATAGAGACATTAAATATAAAATAGTTTCTAAAAGATGGTCCAGAACTTTATAGTTATTCGGGCAGTGAGCTCTACTCATCCAATAACTGAAGCAGCCCACGGTTTGCAATTAATCCACAGAATTCTAGAAAAACAATAGTTTTGTAGGAGGCCCAAAGCCTTTCATTTCAGTTCTGTTTCTGTGTTTTTCTTTTTTTTGTTTGTTTGTTTACATATGTACATGACTGTTTGTCTACGTGTATGGCTGTATATCACATGTGTATGTAGTGCCTATGGAGGTCAGAAAGGGTGTTCAGTTCCCTGGAGTTGGAATTACAGATAGTCATGAGCTGACATGTGGAGGATTGAATATAGGTCCTCTGGAAAAACACAAGACTTTTAATGGCTGAGCCATCTCTCCAACCCCATCTGTGATTTTCTTTTAATCCTTGCTTACTAGATATCAAGTCTGTGTTAAAGTAGTTTCAGGATCATGTGAAATACTATTATATTTTTAAGCCTCCTTTTTTCTCTCACATTTTCACTGCAAATTCTCAAGAATTTTAGAGTATCTTGTTACTTTTTTCTCAGAACAGCTCAAATGTGTAGATTTTGGATCTTTCCATGTTTTAGAATACATATTTTTTCATGTGTTTCTCCATGCTTAATTGTAGTTCATCACTGTGAAAGTCAGGTTTAAAACTTTAGTAGAAACTTTATGAAGTGAACTGAAGAACACGGTTGGTTACTGAGAATGTCACCCAGAATGTTCTTCCAGGCACAGCATTCCCTAAAATTGGGGTTTCCTGACATCTGTTCCTTCACAGTGGCATACTGTAGCTTTTTTTTTCCTTCTAGTCACAGATCAGTCTGGAAGAGGTCCCAGAGAAAGTTAATTTTGTCATCCCAATTTTTCCCAACTCTTGCTTGGACCCTGCTATCTTTATTTTCTTAGTGTTTCCCATTTTGGTTGCCACTGAGTTGTAAATATCCTTGAATTCTCCATGTTTCAGGCTTCTTTTCCCTAATAATACACACAGCGAAGGTTCTACTCTGTTTGAAAGACACAACTTCAAATTGAAGATTAAATTTGAATATGATAAGATTTCTTTTTCCTCCCCATTTCTATTTTCATGTCTGTGTAATGTGTGCATATACACATGTTTTCAGGCATGGTGATGGTGCGCATTTATGTGTGTGCATGTGAAGACCTGAGATTGATATCTGGTATCACCCTCCATTGCTGTTCTACCTATTCACCTAGGCAGGGCCTTTCAGTCAAATCCAGAGGTCAGTGACATGAGTAGTCTCACTAAACAACTTTCTTTGAGGATCTGCTATCTTCCACCTTCCATGGCTACAATTAAAGAAGGGCCATTAAATCAATTCAGAATTTTGTATGGGTTCTAGAGTCTTGAACTGAGGTACTCACCTTTGCCAGGTGAGTGCTTTAACCACTGAGTCATCTCCAAAGCTCAAGATTTTTTGGATAGACTTTTGTAAATTAGATAATTAACTAAGTAACTAATTAATTTTGTAGAACTGAGGATTTAGTAATATGTGCCCTGGAAATGTTAGGCAAGTACTCTACCAAGCAAGCTACATTCCTAGCTCATAGTCATTAGATATTTCAGCATGTGGTTACAGTGTTAAAAACAAGCTCACTCAAATTGTCAAAATGTCGGTGTATCTATCAATATTAGTCACGACAGTGGTCCATCTTGCAAGTCAGTGAAAGAATTGATCCAGTGAGGATATGGACTTCCATCTGTTCTTTCTCTCTCTCTTTCTCTTTTATACCTTCTTTGCCTTAAGTTTTCATATGGGAAACAACATTTGTTTATGTAGATTAATGTCCAGTGTCATAATTAGTATGAAGTTGCATTAGAAATTTCCAGAACTCCAACTTTATGTGCACTGAATATAGTCATTCTTTGAGGGGGATGTAGTCTTCAAGTGCATTTCACATTTTTAAAAGTATACTAGGTCTGTTTTACAGACTCTTCTGGCAGTGTTACTGTAAAGTTCTGTTATTGCCTTCTGTTTCATAATTAAGAATAGGACTTAAGGACTGGGAGCAGGACTGTGGCTCAATCAGGAAAAGTGATTACCTCCCAAATGTAAGGGATTCAATCCCAGGAATCCAGGTCAGAATTCTGGGGGTGGCAGAACACATTGGTAATCCCAGGGCTGGGGGACACAGAGACAGAAGGATTCCTGGCATTGGCTGAACCAGTGAGCTTCAGGCTCACAGAGAGATACTGTCTCACCGCAATTGGATGATGGCATTACCTAAGAATGGCGCCTAAAGTTGTCCACCTGGCTCTTCATGCATGAATACACACATGCACACCAACACACACACATATATGCATACACACAAATATGAACACACATAAATGTATAAGAAAGTTAAAAAAAATTGGTTTCTGGGTATTGATCAGTGACAGAGCGCTTGCCCAGAATGCATAGGTTCTGGGTTCAGCCATCAATACCTTTTTGCAAAAAAAAAAAAGAAGAAGAAGAAGGAGGAGGAGGAGGAAGAGAGAGAAAGAGAGAGAGAGAGAGAGAGAGAGAGAGAGAGAGAGAGAGAGAGAGAGAGAGAAAACAAGCAAGCAAAAGAGATTTTGCGACATGTCTACATGTACTTGCTACATGGACTACATGCTTATCCAAAGACAAGGGTGAAATTAACAAAGCACATTTAAGTATCTGTTTCTGGCAAATTATGGAAAATAAAACCAGTGCTTCAGCAGGAAATCTCTTCCCCAGAAGGCCTTTGAACCCTCTTCATTGCCTCTGCAAAGAAAATAAATGAGTAATGGCAGTCATGTTTTCAGCGCAGCTGCAATTAGGTTAAGAAAATTCTCTATGTAAGATGTGATTGTAGAAACCGCATCTCTTATGCTTGCCTTGTGGCTCTTAAGACTGTCAGTCAAATAAACATTGAAAATATATGCAACAAATGAAATGAAATTCCTTCTTTCAAAAGCTCTAATGCTTCCTTTCATATATTCAATTGTTGTTGCTATTAATTGTAAAGTCCCTTGAGGGCATAGGCCATAGTTCATTTCTTTCTGTTTTTCTTTCTTCTTTCCTTCTTTTATTTTTTTTAAAAAGCTAATATACATCACAAGATGTAATGAAACAGTACACACTAACAGAATTTTACATTAGCATTGCCAAATGAGTCTGAAATCCGGCCATGAGTCCACTTCAAGAAAAATAAAAAATAAAAATGTGACATTGAGTCTCTGGGGAGGTGGTTTAGAGAAAAAAAATGCTTGCTGTTTGAGCATGAAGACTTGAGTTTGGATACTCAGTTCCTCCTTAAATGTCTGGGCATGGTGGGTGTTCATTGATAACCCCTGTTCTGGGGAGGAGAGGCTGGATGGATATAGGTGGATGAAAGCTGTACATGGTAGTGAAGATAAGTAATCACAGATCCCAGGGTCTTTTTGGCCAGCCAGTGTCTCTGCTCTGAAACTCCAAGTTCACTAGAGAGTGATAGATGAAGACTCACTCCCAACATTCTAACCACTGGTCTCCACGTGTGCACATGCTTGCACAGATTGCATGCATATCCACATACCCTCTCACCATCATACATAAAAACATCACCCCTCTCCAAAGTGAAATATGCTTGAAGAAATATGCTTGACTTTTTCCCTTTAAGATTTAAGGCCATCTTAGCATAAATAAAGCATGTAGTAGATGCTTCATCCATTTCTACTGAAGAAATGAAAGCCCATTTTAGGATATCAAGCAAACATCCATTATTTATCATGTGAAGTCATTCTCCTAAGAACTTCAAGGAGGGACAAGAGACTGTAATGCATGTTGATATCATACGGTCTGCCAGAGAAATTATGTAAAGGGATTGAAAAGATACATAGACATGTATATGTAAGCATTCAGTGCTTAATCAGATGTTTCTGGGATACAGACTGAAGATATCTGAGAAATGTTTGTAACTCTAAAAAGTCTGGGAAGGGTAATCACTACTGAAAGATCAGTCAAAATGCAACTTTGTTGAGGGCCTGAAGAATAGAAAGTGAACATTGTCACGGAAGCTTTCTGATGGGTAGTGCTGTGAACCAGCTAGGATATAGAATCACCTAGAAGACAAACCTGGGCACTCTAGTGAGTGATGGTCTAGGGTAAGTTGGCTTTAGGGCATGTTCCTGGAGAATTACCTACATTATGTTAATTGACCAACCCAGTGTGGGTGAGACACCATTCCCTGACTGGGATCCTGAACTATATAAAATGGAGGAAGCAAGTTAAGTACCAGCATAGTAAATATTCATTTAATCATTTCTTCTTCCTGATGTGGATGTCATGTGACTAGCTGCCTCAAGGTGATACAGCCCCTATTTCCCCACCATGATGAGCCAGAATGAACCCTTTATGCTTTAAATGACTTTTTTAGAAATATTTTATCTATCATATCAACAGGAAAAGAAATTAAGACAGGCATGTTGGAGGACGATGGTCTGCCTGAACAGAGTATATGGCATGAGGGATTAGGGATATGGTGAATCAGTGAAACTAACACTAGTGTTTGGAAACAAGGCCAAGTTTGAATCAGAAACGGTGCATGGGGAGTATGGGATAAAATAGGGCCTGAAAGTAGTACTTAAAAGGAACCTACATATTCTTCAGGGTGGAAGGGAGCTGAGAAAAAGCAGGTATGGGAGTACTGTTTCACTTATCTAATTCCAATACAGGCCTGAAAAACAGTCCTCTGGGTAGGTTGAATTTGGTAGCAGCTGAGGCAGAAACTGTCATATTTCGTAATATGTGTGCATTCGTCTGTTATTTCTGTAGTAATGTTTTGGGGCAGATTGCCCTTGTGCTTAGTGGCTTATAAAACAGAGCATTTTCTTTTCATAAGCCATTGATTATATGGAGTGGCTCTGATCCTCTCTAGAACATGGTGGGATTTGGTTCTAGGTAATGAACTCCATGCTTCCCATAACCCATATCTCACTATAGGGCCTAGGCTGAGTGTTATTCGCTTTGTTATAGTAGGTGGATCAAAAACCATGCAAAAATAAACTTAGGGCTTCTAATTAAATGCTGTTCCTTTGATCAGCATAAGTTATTACAACAAAGTCTGGCTTAATTGGGTGGGGAAGTTAATTTATTTCAAGGAGAGAAATTGGGTGGGGATTTATGGAGCAGATAACCAGGTACGAATGACTAGTATGACTTTTTTTTTTTCTTGAAGTGCACCTGTACAGATCATGTACCTTAAAACTTCTAGGTCAATGGTTCTCAACCTTTCTAGCTCTGTGACTCTTTAATAACAGTCCCTCATGTTGTGATGACCTCCACAATCATAACATTCTTTCACTGCACCTTTATAACTGTAATTTTGCTACTGTTGTGAATCATAACATAAATATTTGATATGCAAGATAGCTGATATGTTACTCTTGTAGGGGTTGCAGATTTCAGGTTGATAACTACTGCTCTAGGTGGTCCCTACTTGCATGATTGTTAAACTATTTACTAAACAAAGTTCGTCGTGACTGCTTAAACTTCCATCCTTATTCTACTCTGTTCTTGAGCTGTCTTTACTCTGCTGTGTAATTATTATGTGCAAACAGATTGTGCCACTGCAATGTCTGTCATTTGTCTTTCACTCAGACAACACAGATCTACTTGCAGTGAATCATGGAGATTCAAACATTCTTTTCAAAATTGTTTCTTGTGTCTAGAACGTTCCTTTGTCTATTCAGTCACAACCTAAGTACCACGTTTGTTTATTCACAGAGAATTTATACGTAATTCTTTCACAACACCTACCACATTTTACTGCAGGTCCCTGGGGGTTAGACACATGACTTGTTCAACTATATATCACTTACATGTATTCATTGATGGTATCTTTGGATGAAGCAGGAACTTAAGAAGGAAGACCAAAGGTGTTTTTATGTTTGTGGTTGTTATTGGAGTAATGAGTGCTAGAATGACATAGGATTTTCTGGGTTGGAGCAGGGCAGCACATCGAAGTGGTTCTCTACAGCTTAAATACTGGGACTAGGGCAAGGATCAGAGGTCTGTGACAGAAAATACAGTCTTGCACAACCATCTGCATTAAACCTGTATTGAAATCTTGACTGTGGCTAGAGCAGTCTTTTCTGTCTTGTTGCAGCCTAAAATACTGCTTTTGACAATTTTATCATACAAGAAATGTGGTTTGAATGTGTTATGTCTCCCCCATAGGCTCATGTGTTTGAACACTTGGCCCCCAGCTTGTGGTATTGTTTGGAAAGGCTACTGAACCGTTATGAGAATAGAGCTTTGCTGGAGGAACTGAGTCACTGGAGGGTAGACCTTGAAATTTTGTAGCCCAGCCCTACTTGCTGTTCTGTCTCTGTTTCCTGTAAGCAGTTGAAATGTGACTAACTAGCTCCTAGCTCCTATCATCACATTTTTCTGCCTAGGTTTGTAAGCCAGAATGTTTATTCTCCCTTAAGTTGCTTTGTCAGGTATTTTGTTGCAGGAAGAAGACAAGTACCAATACAAATGGATTGTGGCACATGTTGGTAATCCCAGCACTCAAGAGGTAGGAGAAATTCAATCTCTGTGACGTCAAGGTCAGACTGTGCTACACAGTTGAGATCCTATCTCAAAAACATAAAAAAGGAAACAAACAAAAATAATAAGGGGAACATTTGAAGTACTCTTTCATATTAATTCATAAGTCACATATAAAATATAAGAAATGTGCCATTGTTCATATTCAAAGAAAAATCGTTGTTCCACCGCTTTATGTAACCCAGCACCGAAAGTTTTATTTCTTCATTTTGCAAAAAGTTATAAAACTTTGAATGCCGCAACTTGTCTTTCCTAATAGCTTACATCAGGAACAGCTGCACAGTCACATAAACAAGCTGACTAAGTGCTTTTCAGTTTGAATGGGAAGATGCTTTTCCTTTACTTAAGAAGAAAGATGAAGTCTGCAGGAATAGCTCAGGAGCCCTTTCTGAATGAGCGATATGGCTTTTGGAGGATTTCATGTATCTGTGAGGTACACAGCAAATCATAGCTGCTTATCTGACTGCTGTCAGAGCCAGATGTCAGAAAGCCCTTTCACATGCTGCCTCCTGGAGAAGGCTTGAGAGCTGCTTCACCTATCATCTGACTTTATCCCAGAAACCGATCTTCTGACTCTGCTCACATCTACTGGATTCCCTTGACAGACAGTTGTCATATTTGTATAGTACATGCCACTCAATCTAGAAGCAGCAACAACATTGTAAGCAGAATGCCACCCAAATGGAAAATTTCAGTTTCAAAGAGGAAAGAGATTGAACATCTAATCCTCGAAATTTATTTATTATATATATTTATTCTTTGAGGGTTTCAGACGTGCATATAATGTTCACTAATCATATCTACTACCTTTCCCCTTCTTACTTTTCCCAGACCCTCCCCCCACATCTCCTCTCAACTTCATTAATTTCCTCCTCTTCCTCCCTTTAGCACTGTCCATAGGTGATGGGGTGGAAGACCATCCACTGGAGGATAGGCAATGAATGTATAAGAAGACATACACCTGATAAAACTGGCTCTCTTTGCCTTGGCATCCATTTATTACTTAATAAAGCTAAGTTTATTACTTAATTCAGCTAAGGCTGAGGTCTCATGAGCCCCTCATACTTCTGTGTCGGAAATTTGATTGACTTGATCATGGGCAGGCAGCAACAGCTTCTAGGAGGTCCTGTGTGGATTCACCCCTCTGTGCCCAGAAACAGAAGATATCAGTGTTCCTTATGTCTGGATCAGACAATCTTTCCATCCCCTCTTCCTCCACGCTCCCGGAACATTGGGGAAAATGGGTTGATAGAGATGTCCCATTTGGATCTCAGCATGCCACTGTCACTCATTCTCTGAACTTTGATGAGGTGTGAATCTCTGTGTTAACTGCCATCCACTTCACTGAGAAGCTTCTCTGCTGAGGAATGAAAGCTGCACTAATCTATGGCTATAGCCTATAGTTATAAGATTAACTTTTTAAAAAAAAATGTTAGTTCTTTGAGTGTTTCACACAATGTGTTTTGATCATATTTACCTCTCTCACCAAACTATTCCCAAATCACCCTTTCTTCCCCACCCACTAAACTTGGTGTCCTTAAAAAAATCAATTAAGAATTAAGCATCTTCCCTAGGGTCCTCCTTGTTTAGCTTCTTTAGGACTATAGATTTTAGTATGTTTATCATATACTATATGGCTAAAATCCACCTATAAGTGAGTATACAGCATGTGTGTCTTTCTGCTTCTGGGATACCTCACTCAGGATGATCTTTTCCTGTTGCCACCATTTGCCTGCAAATTTCATGAGTTTCTTCTTTTTAATTGCTGAGTAGTTGCTCTGTGTAAATGTACCACAGTTTCTGTATCCATTCCTCAGTTGAGAGACACCTAGGTTGTTTCCAGATTCTGGCTATTATGAATAAATCTGCTATGAACATATTTGACAGTGGGAGAAGACAGGGAACTGGACAGGAGCTTTTCACAGTGGGTTTCTGAAAGACTCTACCTATCAGAATATCAAAGAAGATGATGAGACTCAGCCAAACTTTGGGCAGAGTGCAGGCAGTCTTATGGAAGAAAGGGAAGACAAAAAACAAAACAAAACAAAAACAAACAAACAAACAAAAAACAAAAACAAAACAAAGAAAAAAAAAAAACACCTGGAGGGGACAGGAGCTCTACAAGGAGACCAACAGAGCCAAAATATCTAGGCCCAGGGGGCCCTGCAGGTACCGATACTACAACCAAGAACCATGCATGGAAGGGACATACACCTGGTACTCAGATGTAGCCCATAGACATCTCAGTCTCCAAGTGGGATTCCCTAGTAAGAGGATCAGTGACTGTCTCTGACGTGAACTCAGTGGCCAACTCTTTGATCACCTCCTGGAGGTGCAGCCTTGTCAGACCACAGAAGAAGACAATGCAGCCAGTCCTGATGAGATCTTATTAGTGGACTAGGAACATAGGAGAGAAGAGGGAGGGATGGTAGGACTGGGAGGAGAGGAGAGATGGGGTTGCAGCAGGAATACAAAATTAATAAATTGTAATAAATAGTAAATAAATAAAAATTCAAAAAATCTTTTAAGACCAACTTTTTCTGCCTCCACCTCTTGAATATTGGGTTTAGTAGCCCAAACCACTGACTCCTGATTTATGTGGTATTGGGAGATGAAACCTAGGGTCTAAATGCATGCCTGTCGAGCACTCTACCACCTGAGCTACACCTCCAGCTCCCCATACACTATATATTAATGTCATTTTAATAAAGAAACAGGAATGCTAAACATCAGATCAGAAAATTTGCATGTTGAATACATAGATTTTTATCAGGTCTGTCAAAAGTGCACCATTTGTGTGGGCTTCATCTTTTCCCTGACAATGACTTTAAAGCATGTTTGGAAGTTAATTGAGAAAGTTCCAGCTCATCTTGACAATTTCACCAAGGCTAGATAAGTTAGCACAGAAAGGCAACGAGTGCACCTGGAACTAAGGCTGGATTTGCTTCTCCCGATTCTGATCACATCAGAGCTTCTTGTAAGGCAGAAGGCAAATCTGAATCGGAGATTTCAGAGAAATAGGCACAGGAAGCAATTTGCAAGTGGAACAACCAGTTTCCCAGCTGAACACCTCTTCATGTTATGATAAGATCATCTGTGCAAGCCGGGGCTGACTGGGTCTGCACTTAGGAGCCCATCAGTTTTACTCAGAGAGTGACAAAGATGAATTTTCCCTTGTCAACACAAATACACACACACACACACACATTTCCATGTCTTGCTTTCTCCTCTGATGAAAAAGAACTCAACTTGACATTTCACAGACTGAGAATCTAGAAATGACTTCTCAGGGATGAGCTATTATACTACCTCCAATTCACTTTAAAAAAAATACATCCACATTTTTAAACTTTTAAATAATTTACTATTTGTGGTGTGTGTGTGTGGGCGGTTGGGGGGGGTGAATGCACACATAACCTGAGGAGGTCAGAGAACAACTTTCAGAAGTTGTTCTTTTTGTCTTCCACTGTGGGTTACAGAGATCAAAGTCAGATTGCTGGGCATGCACAGCAAGTACTTTCACGTGCTGTGCTGTTTTACGGCCCAGTTTTGTTTTATTTTGTGCTGTTTTTGAGACAGGCCTAGTGTGGTCTCAAGCTCAATATGTAGCTGAGAATGTCTCTGAATGTCTCACACACTTGCCTCTATCTCCGGAGGCTGCAATTACAAGCATGTACTGCCACTCCCAGTTTATGTGATGCTGGAGACAGAATCCAGGCTTTCATGGATGCTAAGAAAGCACTCTACAAAGGAGCCACAATTCCTGCCCATCAGGTGTTCTAATGATAATTAAAAAAAAGACATATATTATTGGATTTGCAGCTACTGAACTCTTTTTGCTCTCCCTATTTCATCTCTCTCTGCTTCTACACATAAAGTCTTTTCTATGGATTTTGCTACAAATTTGGATCACTTTTCCCCAATTAATTTTAGCATAGAATATATGGCTGCAAAAAAAAAAATCTGTGAAGATTGTAAGATGAGGTGATACAAAAGGCATAGACCTGTATCTGGGTTTCAACTGTTACTTTTAGATATCTCTAGACTAGTGACTAGAATTAGGTAAGAGAAATGAAAATAAACTCCGGTGTGACTCTAATGAAAGGCAGCTTGGATATAAGCATGCAGTCATGGTTAACAGAAGAAAGGCATGCCAATATGATAATAGAATGAAGATTAGCGCTTTGCATGCTGAGCCATCCCTGCCCCTTCCTTCTGCTACAGTAGCTGCCTAGACTATGTTCTCCTTGCTCAGACATTCTTCCTTCCCTTCTGAAATTGATTTCTACAATTCAGGATGCAACTGAAGCATTACCATTTCATGGAAGAGCTTTTCCAATACCTCGTACAAATTCTGCATCTTTTATTTTCATTTTGATTGTGGCACCCTCTGGCTGATTCTTTTATCCTTTACTGTATGCGACACTCCTGTGAGCTCTTTCTTGTATCAGCATTCCCAGGGCTGTTGATTACAGGCATGAGTCACATATAGTCTGGTCTATAGGCTGACTTACACCAATAGATCTTCTCATAGACTAGATATAATTTGTCTGCTCACTGGATGCAGTTTAAAAGCTAATGGGAATCTATTTATAGTCTTTGTTTTGTCCAGTGTGTGTATGAATATTCATACAGTTACCTTTAGAAATATCAATGTGCCTGATTAGAAGAAGATGCTTGTCTTTGCCAATTGATTGTGTAATAGGGAGTGAATGCACATCTTACCTGTCTAAAAGCAGAAGAAAAAGGATGGCTTCCATTCCCTAGAAGAGACAGGTGGATGGATCTCTCTGTATCTACCACATTTCTGGGCACAGTGCTTGGCATTGAGTGAGCAGGTATTTATATTATCTGAGGTTGGCAGTGCTAGAAGCTATGACAAAGATTGAGAGACAGTCATAACAATCATTTGCGCTCTAGCATTCCTTTAAAAGTGGACTGAGTTGGAAGTTAGGAGTTTTCTGATGATTTACTTGAAAATCACACAGAAGCTTAATTGAAAATACAGGGAAGTGATAGATGATAGATAGTTTAAATTAAGGATGAAGTCTAGTAGCAAAAGAAGAGACTATATAAATGACCATATACGGCTTAGATACTTTATGAGAATCGATCAGTATTGATTGAGGAAAACAAAGACTCTTTTACCATGCCCTCCAACCAGAGTGCCTCAACCAAAGAAATAGATAGTGTTATGGGGAGGTGTGTGTGTGTGTGTGTGGTGGGGGGTCAAATTTACTTTAGTTGAGCCAGTAAATTCTTTTTATTTAGTATTTTTTTTTTCTATTTGAAATTTCTTAACTCCTAAGAGGTTTGCTAGAATAACTTGACCTGGAAAACTGACAGGTTTTTAATCGTTGTAATTGAATGAAACAATTGGAATGTGTCCCTGTAAATGAATTCTTTAGAATGTCGATTGAATTACTAAGCTCATCATCTTTTTTCTCAAATTATTGCTTTTGAGTAAAGATTGACTTGCCATCACTCACAGACTACATGCCAGACCCAGGCTTTCAGAAAAGATGAGTGAGGGCGGGGCATGACTATAATGAAGTCTGTATGTAACCAGTCTAGGGAGTAAAGAATAATAGCTGTGGCTCATCTTCTTCCTGAGGGCCCACAATATATCCACCAGTGCACAATGCTTGAAAACAGGAATGGACATTTCCTTGGAGGCCCATTCTCATAAGGCCGAAAAGGAAAAAGCAAAATGTGCCCACAGAGCATTGGACTTCCTTTTTACTGTGCTGCGTTGAACATTTTTTATCCATATTTGAGTCAATGAAAGATGCGTTTTAATTAACTTTCTGTCTCTCCAGTGAGTTCTCAGACCCCTCACTTCCGCTCATGCAGCTCGGGTGATCTACAGGAACAATAGTATGACTGCTTCTGCTTGCACAGCTATGGGGAATTAGTTATTTTCCAAGGCTTGTTCAGAGGCGGGCAATTTTGATTGCTTGTCAGGTCAGCGATTTCAAGAAATGTTGGGGCATTACTTCTACAGATGTGTTTCTGACCACAGGGTGATGCCAGGAAGTGCTTTAAAATATGTGATGTAGAAACCAAGTCAAACGCAGCTATGTTTTTCTTGTTTGCTGCATCTTTTGCCTAATATTTAAGCCTTTAAATCTTACTACAGTGGAGTTGATAACTTTCTGGCTTTTTTTTTTTTCAATGCAGTTTATTCAGGAACCTTGAACAATCATCTGACCCTGGGGAAAGCCAGTCTGGCTTTTATGTGTGTTCATTGTCCCATTTCCCAGAAGAGGCACATGACAACCTTTAGGTGCTCAATGTGAAACAAGTTGTGACAGACCTGTGGAAACTGGGGAAGGAATCTCTGCATGTTCTTTCCTGTCATGGTTCATTCATACATAAGGGCATTATTAAGCAGTGATTAAATATCTCATAATATTGGGCATGGAGGAGGTGAGGGTAAGTTTTGCCTTCCTAAATTTGTCAAGCCTAGGGTTTGGTAGGCCTATAGAGCCTCTGATACATGTTTACTAGACCTGCTACAGTAGACATGCATTGCAATCAAGTAGGATTTTCTTCCTCAGAGCCCTAGCCCTGGGAACCTATCAGGTGGGGCTTCAGGAAAATACAAAGATACTGAGGAGTGCTCCCCAACTGTTCTAAAAACTTGGCATTAAGTCCTGCCCACTCAGTCTCAAAACCCAAACTCTACTGATCTAGAAGCAGTAACATGGGACTGAGTTAGTCATGCTCTTCCTACTGTTCCAGCCTGAAGTAATGGAACAGTGTGAAATTCCAGAGGACAGAATTAAGGTGCTATCTCTGTGAGTCTCTTTATCTGTTTTAAGTCTTGACCTCTTTATCTATAAAATAGGAACTAGGAAGAGTGACCTATTACATCTTACCATGCTGCTCTCTTGGAAGCACCCACTAATTTAAATCACTTTGGTAAAGTATATATTAGCATTGTGCTGGAAATCAGCTTTTTCTAATCTCATTTGTCACTCAGTTTCTTTCACAAGCTCTTTCATTGTGCCTTAAAAAAATCTACCTATCATTCACCCAAATGGACATCATTAATATGAAATGCACCATTTTTGTTGTTGTTTTTCTATTACAATTTATCTCAGACTGCAGACAACTGATTTCATGGAGGGCAGTACTGCAGCCACACAGGTTCCTAACATATTTATCTCAGTGGAGCTTCCAGTTATGAATCTACTCTTTCCTCTTCTCTCTCTAACTCCTCAAGGGCAAGCCAAGCCAAGATAGGCTTTTGCTCTCTTTCCTTCATCTGTTCTTCATCTGTAATACAGACAAATATAATAGGACCACTTGCTGAGTGTTCTGAGAATATTCCTGTGCCCCTCTTCAGCTATGCAACCAATATCAGCTTGTTTTGCCATGCATTTAAACATTCTAGAAATCACTGCTAGGGATGGTGGTGCAATACCAGCACTTGGGAGGCTGGAACAAGAGGATCATGAGTTTCAGATAATCCTTGGGTACACCATGAGACCCTGTCTCAAAAATGTGAGGAATTGAACATACAACACTACCCCTAGATATGGAAATTGGTAATTGTTAGCTGCCAGGAGAGGGAAAAATTTTTCTGTAAGAAAACAGCCCTTGGTTAAGCTGACCACTCTCTAGTAGATCTCACTTTCAAGAATACTTGTGAATTAAAAATTGGCCTTGACTGAGCATTTTAGGCAGAGTCTTCCCTCTTGATTAGTTTCTTTAGATTTACAGATTTTAGTAGGTTTATCCTATATTATATGTTTAAATGAGTGAGTATATACCGTATGTGTCTTTCTGCTTCTGGAACAGCTCACTCATGATGATCTTTTCCAGTACCCACCATTTACCTGCAAATTTCATGATTTCCTTATTTTTCATTGTAGAGTAATACTCCATTGTGTAGATGTACCACAATTTCTGCATTCATTCTTCAGTTGAGGGGCATTTGGGATGTTTCCAGCTTCTGGCTATTACAAATAAAGCTGCTACAAACATGGTTGAGCAAATGTCCTTATTGTGTACTTGAGCCTCTTTTGGATATATGCCTAGGAGTGATATGGCTGGATCTTGAGGAAGTGCTATTCCTATTTGTCTGAGAAAGCACCAGATTGATTTCCAGAGTGGTTGAACAAGTTTACATTCCCACCAGCAGTTGAGGAGGGTTCCCCTTTCTCCACAACCTCTCCAGCATGTGTTGTCACTTGAGTTTTTCATCTTGGCCATTCTGATGTGTGTAAGGTGAAATCTCAGGGTCGTTTTGGTTTGCATTTCCCTGATGGCTAATGAGGTTGAGCATTTTTTTTAAGTGTTTCTCTGCCATACGATATTCCTCGATAGAGAATTTTCTGTTTAGCTCTGTTCCCCATTTTTTAATTGTATTACTTGATTTGTTGCTTTTCAGCTTCTTTAGTTCTTTATATATACTGGCTATTAGCCCTCTGTCAGATAAAGGCTTGGTGAAGATTCTTTCCCAAACTGTAGGCATTCGTTTTGTTTTGATGATGGTGTCCTTTGCTTTACAAAAGCTTTTCAGTTTTATGAGGTCCCATTTATTGATTGTTGTTCTTAGATCCTGTGCCATCGGTGTTCTGTTCAGGAAGTTGTCTCCTGTACCAATGAGTTCTAGGGTCTTCCCCACTTTTTCTTCTAACCAGTTTAATGTGTCTGGTTTTATGTTGAGTTCTTTGATCCACTTGGACTTTAGTTTTTTACAGGGTGATAAGTATGGATCTATTTGCATTTTTCTACATGTAGATATCCAGTTAGATCAGCTTAATCCCCATCCCAAAATGCAAAGAGGATGGACATCAGAAGAAGAAGAAAACAGGAAACAAGTTAGGAACCTGCCACAGAAGGCCTCTGAAAGCCTCTGCCCTGCAGACTATCAAAGCAGATGCTGAGACTTATGGCCTACTGTTGGGCAGAGTGAATGTGATCTTATGAAAGAAGTGGGAAATAGTAAGATCTGGAGAGGACAGGAACTCCACAAGAAGAGCAACAGAACCAGAAAAATTCAACACAGGGGTCTTTCCAGAGACTCATACTCCAACCAAGTGCCATGCATGGAGATAACTTAGAATCCCTGCACAGATGTAGCCCATGGCAGTTCAGTGTTCAAGTGGGTTCCACAGTAATGGGAAGAGGGATTGCCTCTGAAATAATCTGATTAGCCTGCTCTTTGATCACCTTCCCTTGAGGGGGGAGAAGCCTTACCAGGCCACAGAAGATGACAATGCAGCCACTCCTGATGAGATGTGATAGACTGAGATCAGAAGGAAGGAGAGGGGGTCCTCTGCCATCAGTAGAGTTGGAGAGGGGCATTCGTGAAGTAGGGGGAGAGAAGGTGGGATTAGGAGGGGAGGAGGGAGGGGTTTATGTGGGATACAAAGTGAATAAAGTGTAATTAATAAAAGTTAAAAAAAACAGTAATATTTTCAGAAAATTAGAAAAAATCAGCATTATAAAATTGTACTGTTAAAAAACATCATTATGTGTTTCATGTAATTATTTATTCTTTTTATAGAAATAAAATGACTTTTTATTCTATAAAAAATGGTCTTGTTAACTCAGTCTCCAAGTCTGTTCCCTAGTAAGGGGTACAGGGGCTGTCTCTGACATGAATTCAGTTGCCGGCTCTTCTTTGATCACCTTCTCCTGAGCAGGGAAGGCACAGAGGAAGACAATGCAGCCAGTCCTGATGTGACCTGATAGGCTAGGGTCAGATGGAAAGGGAGGAGAACCTACCCTATCAATGTCCTGTGGGAAGGGGCATGAAAGGAGAAGAGGGAGGGTGGGTGGGATTGCAAAGAGATGAGAGAGCAGGTTACAGCCGGGATACAAAGTAAATAAACTGTAATAAAAATTAAATAAATTAAAAAAAGAAAAAAAAATGGTCTTGAAGGTTTTAGAATGAAAAAAAAAAAAAAGACCCAAATTAGGGTGAGGAAGGGGAGTGGGTCTGAAAAGAGTCAAAGGACAGGAAAGAATATTTATGAAATTCTTAAGAACTAATACAAAATTTTCAAGGAGTTCCAGAGTTGGGATACTCTTGTGGTAAAACAGAGTTGTATTCAGCTGTCAAGCCGATGGAGGGTATTTCCCTTGGGTCAGGGTTTGCTTATTTCTTCCAAGCACACGTCACATCTAACCCACTGCTCTAGAATTCTGATTAAGGTCAGGTGTGGTGGCTTGGGCGGTTAACCCCAGCCCTCGGAGAAACAGAGGCAAGCTGATCTCTGTGAGTTCGAGGCCAGCCTAGTCTACAAAGTGGGTTTCAGGACAGACAAGGCTACACACAGAAAGCTTGGGGCTTGATCAGTCATTGTTTTAGAATAGGTAACTAGTGGTTCCTTTGTTGTGGGCATACAAATGTAGTAGACTTAACAATTTGCAGCCTAGCCTCTGTTTAGCAGTGCTACACGTTATTCTCCATGTTGGCTACAGGGCCCTTGTGTGGCTGTATTAATCTTTAGGTTTAATCTACTTCATAGTCAAGTGTATCACAACACCTAATCAAGATAGGCCCCTCCAGTCCTAGCATTGGTAATCTGCTTGGTGTCAGTCCATAACAAATGGAACAAGCAGGAATAGGTTAAATGCTTTGCTTCAGTTTTGTTCAGCTTTCACTTTTTATTTTCCTCCTCTGTCCACATGGACATCTGAGTTCTGTCATGGACAGGCACAATGTTATGTGCAGGATAATTCTTTCAGTGGGTCCTGAACTGTATTCAGGTACTCCTCCATCCAGGGGACAGGAACCAGGCCTTGCTGGCCAACATTGTGTCCAACTGCTTCCTTGCCTGGTCTGGATTTTTCCTGCTTTTTAAAGATTTTAATTTTGTGTGTCTATTTGTGTCTATGTATATGTATATGAATGACTGCTGTCTTTACTTCTGGGTGATGGAGGCCTTTGGAACTTGAATTACAGGCAGTTGTCAGCCATCCAACATAAATGCTGAAAACTGAACTTGGTTCCTCTGCAAGAGCAGTATGTGTGAACTCTATATCCAAACACTGGTTTGGATTTTTATTGAACTATATGTTAACTTCATTGCTATTTTCTTTGGTTGGCTGGTTGATTGATTGGCTTTTGAAAATGGATCTCACTGTGTTGCCTTAGTTGAACTCATCCTCCTGTCTTAGACTGCTGAGTACCTGGAACTTCAAGTATGTGTCACCATACCCAGGTCATGAACATTTTCTGAAGTCTGAAATATACGATCAGTGACTTTGGCACAAGTTAATTTTGTTACTAGTCCATGAACTTGTCAAGTTTTATTTGACACTGGACAATTTTACAAATACCTAAATGATACATGAAATATGCCCTACTTTATTTCTTGATTGATTTCCATTTAATTTTATCATCATGTAGCTCTAGCTAGACGGAAACTCATTATGTCTACCAGCATGTTCTCAAATTCACAGAGATCTCCCTTCCTTTGTAGGAAGCAGTAAGCATCTCCAAACACTTGAATTATAGTCACTTGCTACCACACACAGATCATTTTATATTTTTAAAGTCAATAAGAAGGAAACTAAAGCCCTTCCTATTTTGTTCATTTTTTATCCACTCTAACTAGGGTCTTCTCTCAATATAGCATAGCCAGAAGTCATCTGTGTAGCTAGTAAGGCTCACAATCTGTAAGGTTCAGGAAACAGGACAGAAAGAATGTAAGAACCAAAAGACAAAGAGAAAAGGGCTACAAAATGTAATCTTCTGGGCAGACATTGCAATAATAATGCTGCCTTAGCACAATGGTTCTCAATCTCTGGGACACATCCACTTTGGGGTTGAATAACCCTTTCACAGGAGTCACTTAAGACCATTGGTAAAGGCAAATATTTGCATTATGATTCATAAGAGTAACAAAATTACAGTTATAAAGTAGCAATGAAAATAATTTTATGGCTGGGGTTCACCACAATATGAGGAACTGTATTAAAGGGTCACAGCATTATAAAGGTTGAGAACCACTGTCCTAGCAGCTCTTGATGCATGCAGTGTGTCTGCAAGAGACTGAGCCCATCAATATTCACATGCGGGTGGAGGAGGGACTATTTGTTACTGATAGATTCATCAAGCAGGAAAAACATTGCCTTCAGTTGTATACCCAACAACGATTACATCAGCGTCCCAGTAGTTAAATGAAATGGATCACAGAACAAAACTAAAAGTCACGAACCTGGGACTGTGACTCGTAGGAAATGAGGTGTATGTTTGTGTGTGTAGGGGTGTGATAGGGATGGGAAAGAGATACAAAACAGTAGGGGAAAAGTACTACACACAGAAACACACACAAGGACGCACAAACACACACACACACACACTTTATGTATGAAATTGTCAACAAAATTAATTGATAAACAACTCCACAATTAGGGCTGAAGAGAAATCTCAGTGGTTAAAAGCACTGGCTGTTCTTGCAGAGAACCCAGGTATAGTTCCTAGCACTCATGGCAACTCATAACTTCCTCTAACTCTAGTTCCAGCAGAAGACCATTTTTTAGTCTCTGTGAGTGCTGCATGAACATAGAACATAGTGGTGCATGCATGTAAACTACCCATATGCATAAGTTAAGATAGTAACACCCCAAACTCTGCAATCTCTAGCCCCCACGTATTCAGATTTAGTAGTTTTGAGATGGTACCTGAGAACCTGCATTTCACATATATTTCCCAGAAATGTTGGTGCTGCCAATTCATAGGCCATGCTTTTCAGTAGAGGTAGCCTAAATTCCAGATATTTCATTTTGACTCAATGGTTTCCTTTGAACTCCAGCTTGACCATTAATTTAGGAACCCCATAATAATGATTCCATGTCCGGGGTTGAGTAGGAATCATTTGCTTGTATCACTTTGACTTTTTTCTTTCTAGTCTAGACCAAGTCCATTTCATTTCCAAAGTTGCCTTTAATCCCTAAGCACCTGGAGATACAAAGCGCTTTGTAGAATTCTACTGTCCTAGTTTTTACCCTGATGAATCATCTTTCCACAGACATGTGAGCCCTTACCAAATGCATTATGTCATCCTCTGAGCTCTGCAGAGACAACTGATATGCCCTTGGGTCCCACAAGAGCTGATGCTCCATGTGTCCCTCATGCATTGACTCTGCCTTGGGAGGGTTTCCAGGATTCTGACAGACAACCCTATCTGTGGTGCCAAGTACAGGAAAGGTGGGCTTGTGATCCTATCTCCTCTCAGGCTGCCACATACAAAAGAAGGATTTATTTTTAGAGAAGAAATCATTAGTCATTAGTCTCTCCCAAGCTTCTTCCCCCACCCCTTGGGTAAAATTTAAGAACCTGATTCTTTATAAGAAAATTTTCAGGCTGTTAGAATAAATGGTAAAATGATTATAGCCTTTGCACAATGAAGCCTCTTTTCCAGACAAAGGCAGGTTTTTCCATAGCAGTACTTGCCTCAAGTGCCTGGTCCTCATGTATAAATCAACTTTAACTTTCACAACTTATTAGAGAATTCCCTGATTTTTTTATTTTTTTTTCTGGCTCCCTCAAACCTATAATTAAAAAACTAATTTTATCATACACTAAATATTTTCTGTTTAAACTTATTGTAAAAATCTTATAATGGGAGTTGATTCTTAGCAAAATAGCCCTCCAGCTTAAGCATGCACAAATCTCTATAAAAATAAAAGAATATTATGTGCATACTAATTCTGTACATGCCTTATATGTGTGTGCAATATATTTGATTCCAATGCAGGAATAACAGAAAATAAGATTTCTCTGATATCTTTAAATGTCAAGTTATAAGAGATTTTTTTTTGTTTTGATTTTATAGATGCTTTTATCACCTTGAGCTAAATACATGGGGTGGTAAAATGTTTTGCTGCCAGACAAGCCACCAAAAGTTGCCAATTTTTGCTTTTAATTAAATTGTATTTGTAAATGTGTGGTGGGAAATGTCATCATTTAGAAGCTCATCAAAAATTCATCATCACCTGGTGGCTGAGAGGGCACAGCCAATCCCCTGGGAGAGACATAGCACATTTCACTATATCCATCTATCCTGCCCTAGCTATAGCATTTTAGTTGTATAATTGAACTCTATCCAAAGAGACTGAGATCATCAACTTAGGGAAGAAGCAGAAGGTGGATTTTAGAAAAGTATACAGAAAAGCCAAAGGGAAGAAGTTCTAAAATATAGTCACCTGTAGTCTAAAAGCTTTTTCTGTGGTCTTGAGAGTGAGACAGTATACCATCTCTGCTGTACTGAGGTAACCAAGGAAATAGAAAAAAGACAGTGTATGATGCTTATATCAGTGTCTTCTTTTTCTACCTAAAAGGATGCAAACAAGCAAAGATGTTTACATGTCCTTTGACAAACCTCTCATTAGAAGGTAATGGCCTTGTGTCCTTCACTTGAATCTGAGTGTTGTTTGGAACAGCTCACATATTTAAAATGGTGGATGATGATGAGTCAGGTGGGGTGATGTGTACCTGTAACTGTAGTTATGTGGGAGTCTGGAGGAGGAGGATCACAAGTTTGAAGCTATGAAAGAACATGGAACTCATCTCTCTCTCTCTCTCTCTCTCTCTCTCTCTCTCTCTCTCTCTCTCTCTCTCTGTCACACACACACACACACACACACACACACACATACACACACACACACACACACAAACCAAACAAAAAACTTAAGAGTACATTGTTTTTCAGTTAGAGACCCTTGTCCTCAGAAACTCTTGTTCCGAGGATCATTCATTCTTAGCACTTAAACTCCATGTTATGAGGAAGCCTCAACGGTTCTCTGTGAAGGCCCACATCTGAAGAAACTGAAGTCAGATAACAAATAGCACCAACCTGGCAGCCATGTGAATACACTGTGTTAGAACTGGGTGCCTTGTTGACATTGGCTGTGTTCACCTTGCAGAAAGAGAAGAAATGTAAACAATGGCTGTTTATTGAAGCTAAGGTTGGAAGTCATTCCTCATGTGGCAACAATATTGAGAAATAAATTAACACCCTATCTTTCTAGTTCACACTACAGCTCCTCTAGGCTTAGATGGTAATTCTACTGTACCGTCCTGTCAACAATGTCCTGCCAGAATTTCTCAAGCCTTGGGATATGACTTGGATGTGATTGTTAGTGAGTTTCCTTGACAAAAAGCACCATCTGAACTTCAACCTGTGCCTTCCTTCCACTCTTGTTCTCATTTCATTCATTATTTTCATTGAGACAGGGACTCATTCTGTAGTCCCAGGCTGGCTTGGAACTTACTATGCAGCCCAGCTAGTTCTTGTCTTAAACTTATGAGACTCTTCCTGCTTCATCCTCTAGATTACAGGTAAATGCCACCGTACTCATGCCTCAGAGATCACTGGTTAACCAGATAGTGTGTTTTAAGTTAAGAGCAAGAGATAGTCTGAGAGTTCTACTGTGCTGCTAGTCATGATACAAAACAGCAAGTGTTTTCATCAGTACTAAAGCTCAGTCTTTTAACTTTTCTGTTAAGAGATACAAGTATATTTCTAAGATACAGCTAAAATCTGGAATAGAATTTGTTTCCATTACGGTCCTGCTGAATATCCGTGGTTGGCCTAGAACTTATTATGTGCTCAGGCCAACCTTGGTCTGATCCTTTTGTCTCTGCTGCCCTAGTGCTGGAATGGTTTGTGCTTCTATGTCTGCCTTGTGCTATTGTTAAATTCTAAATAAGGATTGATGGCAGTAAGCTAAGAGTAAGGGTTGACCTACCAGTTGACCACAGGATGGAAACTCTACTCTCAGGAATTCTTGGAGGGAAAAAGATACTGCTATGCAGAAGGAAACCGGAAACGAGGAAGGCACCAGACATACATTTATATGGCTTATCTTTGCCTGGCTGAGGCTGTTCTGAGTCATTGTCGCGACAGTGCTGAATTATGGCTATGACTAGTACTGAAATTCTTTCTACCTGTTGGCACAGTGCAGCTTTGTGCCAAGTATTGTTGTGTCACTGTCTATGAATTAAGGTAAGTGTTTGTTATTTGTATACTGACTTATAACTTGGAAAACTAATGCATAGAGAAGAAAGGAACACTGTTCAAAGTGAGATGTTACCAGAGTTCAGAAGCAGGATTCATCTCCAGAGAAGCTGGCTGCATTGCTTCCCCCAGCTTTGGCTAATATCAAGACACTAGGCAGAGAGCCTTGAGGAGTACAATTTGAGTTCACAGCACATTCTTTTTTGAGACAGAATCTTGTCTATCCCAGGCTGGCATTGAGCTCACTGTGCAACCAAGAATGGTCTTGAATGCATGATCCTTCTGCCTTCATTTTCTGAGTGCTAGGATTACCGGTGTGAGGTATTGGGCCCAGTTTATTTAGTGCTGGGTGTTGAAGTCAGAGTTTAGCCCACGATAGATAGGCAAGCAAGCACTCTACCAACTTAAACTGCATATCCAGCCCCCAAACATACTTTTAATCTTTGTCACATGTCCAGCATCAGAGGAATTATACTCAGAAATGCTGTGTTTGTCGTATTTTAAGTACAAATTCATCTTCAATGGATCACGTGCCTTTGCAGACTGCTCAAAGTCCTCAGAAGATACCGTATTACTAAACAAACATAAAAGCAAAACTGCAAAAGAAAGTATAGGGAAATGCATCGCTCTGTAGGATAGGATGGATGGAGAGTGAACCTGCAGTAAGGAATGCAGTGATGGGTTTGATCCCCAATACTGAAAAAAGAAAAGACAGAAGGAATGAATGGGAGAGCGGGTGTTGATTTAGGGTGTCAACCACTTCCTAGCTAGCTCAGTAGCCCTTTCTCAACACACATCTGCTTGTCAGAGTAGATGACTGTGGTCAATACTCCATTTATTGTGATGAGGCAGGAAACTAGGTCACATCCATATTAGATATGTGTTACACTACTGAAATTCTAATAGTTCTGTCCTAGTAGCTTGGGGGGGAAAAACACTTTTTTTTTTTTTCCTTAAAAATACTTAGATGCTGATTTTTCTTTTTGTCTCTAAACATTTCCTGGGTTCCTGCAGAGAGCTGGATGCATACTTCATGGGATTTGTTTAGCCAATAGGCTAGCCTCCAGCTCAGAGAACCACCTGCTTCTGTTGAAACCTTTCATTTGCTTTAAATTGCATGCATAATTTAAACTGACTATAACACCTTAAAGAGCCTTGAAAATGAATCTATTCCTTCTCACTGGGCAGAATTAAGTAGCCCCTCTGTAATTGTAAAGAATGTGACCCATTTCAGTAGATCTTAAGTGTTCTCACATACACAGAAATGAAAATAGTAACTAGGTGAGGGGATGGCCATGTTAATTAGTTTGATTATGGTGATTATTTCACAGTGCATACTATATCTAAACATCAAGTTTTATGCCTTAAATATATACCAATTTTTACTTGTCAGTCACTGTTTAATAAAGCTAAAAATCAAAGCAAATAAAACAAACCCAAGCCATTTCAGAGAGAAACAGGAATTTTTGGGGAAAAAAAATGAAACAAACCTCATTTGTGTGTCAAGGACGTGTAGTTGCCGAATAGAAACACAAAAACATTTCAAGTATTGTTTTAAAATTTTTGAGTGTAGTCTTTAATATATTCTGTTCAAAGTCAGATAACTTTTATTTAAGGCATAAACCAGATGCCTATATATTCTCCCCACTCTGCTTTTCCCCAATATTTCCTATTAGCTTTGTAAACAATCAATAAAGACTAGTAAAGAAGTGTCCCTAAGGAAATTAATAATGGACTTCAGTTAGACAATATTATTCTGAATGCTCTAAATTCACCATTGGGGCATGTTATTTTTTTTTTTTCTTATGGTTTAATCTGATGGCTCCTAACTGAAAGGCAATGCTTTTGAACAAAAAAGAAATGAGTTCTCTTTGCACAAAGAACAAACACAAGCCTATAAGTGTTACCAAAGTGAGAAACTTATATTGCAGGTATTACTTAAAGTTGGAGTGTGTATGAATACCCCCCCCTGACTTTAGAAGGGGGATGTTCCTTGTAAATCATTGTAAGGCTTAATTAAATTTTAAAAATTATTTTAGTATCAATTTTAAATTTAGAGAATTGTTTTTACTTTTAAAAAGATTTATTCACTTTACATTTTATTTATTTGTGTGTGTTTTGTGTAGGGGTAAGTATACATAAGAATAGTGACAACTGAGGCCAGAAGAGCTTAGTGAGTCCCTCTAGAATTGGTGTTATGGACAGTTGTGAACCACCATGTGGATGCTGGGAACCCAACAGGCGTGCTCTGCAGGAGCAGCAAGTATTTTTAATAGCTCAGTAGTCATTTTTCTAGACCCAAGATAAAAGTGTTTTAATGCCTGGTTCTTATAAAAAAAAGTTAGATTGCTATTAAATGTCCCTTGTGTGAGCAACAAATACTCATTTACCAGTTACATATATGTATATTTTGTTTTGGATTTCATTGGCATCTTTGCTCAAATGAAAGAATAGCATAGCATAGAGAGACAGAATGCAGTACCACTGGGTTGAAATCAGTGACACAGTTTTGTACCTCATTACTAGTAAAGTGACCATAGGCAAGTCTCTCATGCTTTAGTTTCTAAGGGTCTAGGATGTGGATAGAGATATCTGCTTATTCTATTAGGAAATGACTTGATAAATAAAAGAAAAATTGGTTGTAATTCTGTTTACAGATAGAAAACTGACATGCATGGGCAGATATTAAGATTAAATCTCTATAAGTGAAAGATCCAATTAAAATATTTATGATGCTACTGTCATATGTAGGGCAATATTCTAAGCTTTTTGGAGACTTAAAAGAATAAATCAGTCATATGCATGTGGCTCACTGGTAGAGTGCTTGCTTAGCATGTGCAAGCCCCTGGCTTCCTTTTCCCAGCACCACAAAGTAAATGAATAAATAAATCAGATACAGTTTTTGTAACATATTCCAGAAGCTCATGGTAATACAGGTTCAACAAATATTTTCTGAGCAGACACAGCTAAGAAATATATTAACTTTGAAAATCAGCTTGTCTCCATTGCTCCTATTCAGTTCTGCTACAGTAAAATAAAAGCAGCCATGATGACATGTAAAATTACAGACATGACTATTTTCCAATCAAACAAGAAAAGGTACAGAGATGGAAATATGGGCAAGGTACTTAAGAAAGAAAAAATAGGCAAATGTGAGGATAGAACTGGAAGCAAGAATTTATTGCAGTGGACTCACACAAAAAAGACAATATACAGTCATTTAAACATTTCCTCTGTCCTTGCCCCACCCTCTTATTGAGCAATGAGTTGAGATTGCCAGGAAAGCATTTTTTTCTAGGTTTGCTTGGAACAAGGATACATCTTTCTATGTTGTAGACTCACTTGAGGAATTTCTAAGGATATGCTGTACTTATAATCTCTCTCAGGGTTGCTTTGTTTTCCTTCATTGGTGCTTAACAATGGATGAAGAGCACATAGGTTGGGCACTCAGTGGGTAAACAATGAAGAGGTGTGTCTGATTCAGTGGGGTTGAGATGCTCTAGAGCTACACTGTTTAACCCCACAGTCACTATGCTCATGTGACTATGTACATTTAAATCACATTTCAAAGTTCATGCATGATTCAGTCACACTTGACACTTTTTAAATTTCATTGGGCACTTAGTGGTCCCTCGGCTGAACAGTACATATACAGAAACTTTCAATTTTCACAAGTTCTGTTAAACTGTGGTGCTCTTAAAAGACAAAGAACCCACAGAATCTGAAAGCACTAGCTTCAAGTCTGGGACTGGATATTTGCGTAATAGTCGAGGTGTTTAATAACTGTGCATATGGTACTTTATTGTTGAAATGCTGCTTTTGTCATCTGTAATGGGCTAAAAGCAGGACACATCGTGCAGGTGGTCGTAAGGATAAAATGACGCATCGTTCTGGGGAAGCTGTAGAGTGACACATAGATATAAAGCATTGCTTTAATTTTATTCATGCCATTCTATGCCTTGAGGCAATTTTTATGCTTACTTCTATGTACAAAATTCCATCGTTTGCAAATGGTCATCATTTTGTTTCTTCTTTCCCAATCATAATGTCTTTTATTTTGTTTTCTTGCCAAATAGCCCTGCCTAGCGCTACAGTGGTGAATACATATGTTAAAGGCAAAAACAGTTTTGCTTCTCCTCTTGTGCGGGAAGCTGTCAGTCTTTCAACATTAAGTCTTGTAGTAGCTGCGGGTCCTCCACTGTCTTTTATTAGGTTGAGGACAGCTGCCCTTCTGTCTTGAGCATGTTGCTGTTGTTGTGTTTAGTCATGAATGTATGTTGTCCTTGTTTTACTTTGTTAAGTTTTTTTTTTTAATCACTAAAATTAATCTCTGGCTTTCACACATTTTCACACACACACACAGACACACACCACAACACAACACACATCCATACACAGAGAGAAAGAGAAAAGGAAGACAGACAATTCATTGAAGCTGGAGCTGCCCCTGGCTTTATCCCATGGAGACCAGGTATCCCAGTTAGAGGAAAGGGATCCAAAGACAGGCAACAGAGTCAGAGACAATCCCTGCTCCTGCTGTTAGGAGTCCTACATGAAGACCAAGGTGAACATCTATTATATATGTACAGAGGCTCTAGATCTATCCAATGTATGCTCTTTGTTTGGAGGTTCAGTCTCTGTGAGCCTCTAGGGACCCAGGTTAGTTGATTCTGTAGGTTTTCTTATGGTGTCCTTGACCTCTCTGGCTCCTTCAATCCTTTCTCTCCCTCTTCCACAAGATTCCTAGAGTTCTACCCAATGTTTGGCTGTGGTTCTCTGCACCTCTGTCCATCAGCTGTTGCATGAAGCCTCTCTGATGACAGTTATGCTAGCTGCCTATCTGCACATATAGCACAATATCATTAATAGTGTCAGTGGTTTGCTCTCTCTCATGGCATGGGTCTCAAGCTGGGCCAGTCACTTATTAGCCTTTTCCTCAATTTCTGTTCTATCTTTACCCCTGTACTTCTTATAGGCAGAAAAAATTGTGGCTCAAAAGTTTGTGGATGGGTTGGTGCCCCAATTCCTCCACTGGGAGTCTTTTCTGGTTACTGAAGATGACCATTTCAGGTTTTATATTCTCCGTCGCTAGGAGTATTAGCTAGGATTATTCCCATAGGTTTATGAGAATTTTCATTGTCTTTCAGTTTTAGTTTGTCCCAGAGATGCCCCCTATCTCCCAGTACTTTCTCCCTCCGTCTTCCCCTAAATAGATCCCTCCTGTTCCCTTCCTCACCCTTCCCCAACCCAGTTCCTTCCCTCCATCCACTCCTGATGTCTATTCTATTTCCCCTACTCAGTGAAATTCAAGTGTCTCGCCTTGAGCCCTCATTGTTACTTAGCTTCTTTAGGTCTGTGGATTATAGCCTGGTTATCCTGTACTTTGTGGCTAACATCTGTTTTTAAGTGAGTACATACTTTGTGTGTCTTTCTGGGTCTGAGTTACTTCACTCAGGATGACCTTTCTAGTTCTATATATTTGCCTGAAAATTGCATGATGTAACAAATTTTAATAGCTGACTAATATTTCATTGTATAAATACAAATTTTTCTTTATCCATTCTTCAGTTGAGGGACATTGAGGTTGTTTCCAGTTTTGGGCTATTAAAAATAAAGCTGTTATGGGCATAGTTAAGCTAATGTTCTTGAGGTACGGTGGAGCATTTTTGGGGTATATGCCTAGGAGTGGTATAGCTGCATCTTGAGGTAGAACTATTCCTAATTTTGTGAGAAACTGCTAAATTGATTTCCAAAGTATTTGTACAAGCTTGCACTCCCACCAGCAATGGAAGAGTGTTCCCCTTGATCCACATCCTTGCCAGCATATGCTGTCCCTTGAGTTTTGTTTTCTTTCTTTCTTTTTTTTTTAATCTTTATTAATTACACTTTATTCACTTTGTATTCCCTCTGTGGTTCCCTCCCTCCTCCTGTCCTAATCCCTCCCTTCCTCTCCCCTATGCACACATGCCCCTCCCCAAGTCCACTGATAGGGGAGGTCTTCTTTTCCTTCCTTCTGATCCTAGTCAATTAGGTCTCATCAGGAGTGGCTGCATTGTCTTCTTCTGTGGCCTGGTAATGCTGCTTCCCCCTCTGGGGGAGGTAATTAAAGAGCAAGCCAGTCAGTTCATTGCAGAGGCAGTCCCTGTTCCTATTACAATGGAACCCACTTGGATACTGAACTGCCATGGGCTACATCTGTGCAGGAGTCTTGGGTTATCTCCATGCATAGTCTTTGGCTGGAGTATCAGTCTCAGGAAGGACCCCTGTGCTCATATTTTTTGGTTCTGTTGCTCTCCTTGTGGAGTTCTTGTCCTCTCCAGATCTTACTGTTTCCCACTTCTTTCCTAAGATTTCCTGCACTCTGCCCAAAGGTTGACCCTAAGTCTTAGCATCTGCATTGATAGTCTGCAGGGCAGAGCCTTTCAGAGGTCCCCTGTGTCAGGCTCCTTTGAATTTTTTATCTTTGCTATTCTGAAAAGTATAAGATGGAATGAGAGTCCATCTCAGTAGATTTTTAAAAGCTTGGTTTTTCCATCTGTGTAAGTGGCCATCTCCATAGTTTAAAAGTAAAGAATAGGTTACACATTCATCAGTTAATTCTTATGTATTTATCTAGTTCCATTACCAGGAAAAATGTTCAAGATCGTCTCCTCTTCCCTTCCTTATATCACATTGCTTTTCTGGATGCTTTTCTATTGTATTAGCCTGTACTGTTTTCATTTTATCATTGACCAAGGCTTGTCATTTTATACTTTCATAAATACTTTTTATATCCAGTGTCAGATGGATTTATTGTCCTTTTCATTCTACCTAAAGTAACCCTGTTTTGTTTGTAATAGAGACACCCTTACCTAAGATGCACATTTCCTGGACTTCTATGCATGTTTAGCAGGCCACATGACACAATTCTGACAATTAAGATATAGGGAAAATTGCAGGACATATATAACTCAGTTGGTTGTCTGGTATAGACAAAGCTCTTGCATCCATCTCTAGAATCCTGTTAACCAAGAAATCCTAGGTTCAATGTGCAGCACTATATAAAGTGGGCATAGTGGCGCATTCCTGTAATCCCACCACTTGGAAGGTAGAATCAGGAGGATCACAAATTCAAGATCATCTTTGCCCACACAGAACATACAAGCTCTGTTGGGAAGAAAGGAGGGAGAGGAGGGGGAGCTTTAGGTGATGTTCTTTAAAACAGCACTAAATATAGTTAATTTGCATATTTGTGCCTGTCGGCCTTATTCTTTTTCTGCTTGGCCAGTCACAGTATTAGAAGAGAAGCATCCATTTTGTCACCATGAGATAGCAAGCATAATGTGAGACCTTCGCACTATATTGAGGCTGAGTAGAAAGACAGGTGATGAATGAGTTCTCCAGTGACACACAAAGAAAAGCAGATTTCTGTGAGCTGGAGGACAGCCTGGTTTATCTAGCTAGTTCCAGGCCAGCCAGGGATACATACAGATACCCTGTCTCAAACAAACAAACAAACAAACAAATCAACCCAAAAAGTAATAAAAGTAATAAACACTGGCTGGTTTTCATTGCTGTTTTTTTTTGTTTGTTTGGTTGGTTGGTTTTTTTCCAGGCTTCTTGTAGTGGCAAGAAAAAACGAATGAGGTTAAAACTGTTTTACCTGGAGAAGAAAACTATCTCATTAGATTGTATATCATTGCTCTCTGGAATGGTGTCAGGGAGTTTTGTCTCCCTTCCTGGCACTGTAGGTTTGGAGAAGTCAGTAGGAAAGAAGAAAGTTGAGCCAGAGGTCAGGAGATGGCTAGAGAGTAATGGGAGTGTTGCTGATTGAATGAGTGAAGCTGCAGGAAATGAGAGGGAAATGATGAGGGTTGGTGGGCTGTCTAATGCTCTTGTATTAAATGTGGTTGAGTTAGAGGAGAGAGGCTCAATGTGGTTAGTACACTCATTATGTGCATTAAGCAGACCAGAGTGCATTAAATATGGAGTGAATTGATTTTATGCAACTGTCTGCTGCCATCTTTTAGGAAAATAATGACTAATGCATGTCTGCAAATGTGCTTCCCCACAAGAGCTCTTGTGCTAGAGGAGAGTTATTCTATCTAATCCCTTCTTGTCTGTGGTATAGATGATTTAGCATGCTCACTTGACCTTGAGAAGGATATGTCTGTCTATGAAGTAATAAAAGACTAGCTAAAGAAGAATACTAATATTGCACACTCTTCTTCTGCAATCTGCTATCTAAGTTCTTGGTTTTTTTTCCATTTCTGATAGAGAGGATTTCTGCCCTTGGAGAGTAACGTTTGTAGGGTAAATTCCTATTCTAAGTTAGGGAGTACCTTTGTAGTCTCCACACTATTCCTCCCTCCATGGAAATGTTCTCTTAAGGATTCCAGGCCTGACCTTAGATCCTCTATACTTGGGCAAGACATAGCCTTCCCACAGAGTAGGCCAGAACAAACTTTGATCTCACTTCTCCAAGGCTGGCATCTGACCTCCTGAGCTTTTACACTATTCCTCTCTTTTCTCCATTCACTAATCTATTGTTGGCCTTAGAATAGTGCTTGCCCCATATACCACGACTATTTATATCCTCCTGCTTCTTGCTGATTGACCTAGCTTAGGAATCCTCACTTGCCCTGATCTTTGGTAGTTGTATCCACTTCTTTACAGGTTTGTCTTGATTCCTACCCACTCCCTCTCATTATTCCTGCTCTTTCCTGTAGTGCTTCCTCAGTGAACTAATTTCCTGCTGCTGCTTCCTGGAGTTCTGGGCTCTGCCTTTGCAACAAATTCACTTCTTCTATAGGGTTAAAAGTGGAGAAGCAGGAAGAGTCAAATCTGTTCAACAGAAAGTTTATAGGCGCCTGTATGTAACTCCTGGCTTTCTCAACCACAGAGCGGAACTTCCTGCCTGTGCTGTGTTTAGCACCCGTCTGTCAACAAGACAGGAGCAGAAATGATCCTGGGATTTGATTGTATGAGCAGGCAAAAAACTCAATTGTCCCCTTTTCAGTGATGTGCTCTCTCTGTGCATGTCCATTTCTGTGAAGGAATTTCTCTTTTTGACAAGAACACCAGTCATACTAGATGAGAGCCCACCCTAGTGGTTCATCTTAAGGATCACATCTGCAAAAGACCCTATTTCCAAATAAGGTCCCTATCACAGGATTTGTGCCCATGGGGTGGTGTTTATTTCAACATAATTCAACCCCAGAATACACATCAATCTCTTATCTAAAATCCTTCAGCCAGGGGAGTTTTACAACCCGGGGTTATACCCGAGAATGCTACTTTATGAAGTCAGATTAAGAGTCCTTTCTTTGCTGCTAAAGGAGAGCAGGCTGACCCCAGAAAGGACTCTTGACCTGAAGTGGGGAGGCAAGGCAGGCTCCATAAACTAAAACCCACAGTTACAGCATACCAGATGCAAGCCAAATAACAGAAGTTCCAAAAGCTTTAGTTCAGTTGATTAAAACTATTTGTTTTATGTTGTAAAACAATGGATCCCAGAAGCTGAAGGTGTGGCTGGGCTTGAGGTTTTGCTCAACAGGTTGTGATTAGCAGGGACATGGGGGCTGGGAGCAGTTGGGTGAAGTAGAAGAAGTTAGCTAAAATGACAAAAATGGAGTCACTTTGGGCAGTTCACCCAGAGCTGTTCAGATTGTAGAAAAGTAGCACAAGGCATGCACCATCTGTTACATTACACTCCCGGCAGCACCAGGAATGCAAATACTGTATTATAGTTACAGAAATATCAACTAGATTCACACTAAGTGAGGCAAAGACCACTGACATAACTTCATCACATCAAGTAACACTTTCCTGTCACATGAATTATGACTTAACTTTCAGTTTAGAGACTTTTTATTCCATGTTGGAATACCATATGATGGATTATGAACCAATACATTGATTCCATACCTCTGAAACTCTTTCTAGTAACTCTGTCCTTATTCCACCTAATTCCTACATTGTCTCCTATTTTTAACATGTATAACTTCCTAGCCTGTTCAGTGGCTTCCCCAGTCATCTTTAGCTGTGCTCGGAGTCCATCCTCCTTTTCTACAGCTTGGACTAAGCCATTCCGTAGATCACTTCTCATTGCCTACTGAATCACCCCAAGTACCCTGGAGACCTATTAGTGTTTCTGTCACATAGGCCACCAACTTCTGTGAAGAATCCAACCATACTGCTCATTAGTTTGATTCCATGAAAGAATTGCTGTATATGCATGCATTTCACAGTGCTGATGCAATAATTTCTAATCCTGCTTCTTACTTACTCACCAAGGCCACATTCAAATCACCATCTTCAGGGAGTCTTCTTTGATCCATGGTGTTGAATATGACATCATTTCATCTTTTCACATCATGGAAGGAAGGAAGAAAACCTTTTAAGCACTAAATCATGTGTAAGACATTGTATACAGCACTTTGCAATCACTAAGTTTATCATCTCAGTGGTCTTTGAAGGAAGCCATGTATGTAGCTCTATTTTCCAGATGAAGAGACTGAGGGCCAGAGAAAATAAGTACCTTTCTTAAAATTGTACAACTTGGTTAGAGGTAGATCTACAATTTGAACACATGGCATTTAGCTCCAGGGACCTGCTCACATTTCTATGTTACTATATCATTACTACTTTATTGTATTACTATATTAGTGTGTCATTGTCTCATGAGTAATCTCAAAACCTATCTCCATATCTAGATCTTTAAAGTTGCTGGCGTTTTTCTTTGAATCTCCCATAATACTTAGCATTGTACTTATTACTTGGCAAGAATTTCCTTACTGTGAAAGATCATGTAATTTATGGTAACAAATCAACCCTAAAACTGTACTAGTTTACCACAGTAATGTTTGTTTCTTATTAATACAAGCAGTCACTGTAGGTAGGTCTGCTTGGATGACTCATCTCCCACAATTAACCTTTCTCTTTCTTTCTTTCTTTCTTTCTTTCTTTCTTTCTTTCTTTCTTTCTTTCTTTCTTTTCTCTCTCTCTCTCTCTCTCTCTCTTTCTTTCTTTCTTCCTTTCTCCCTCCTTATTTTCTTTCTTCTTTCTTTTTATTTTTACCCTTAAAGACTGGGCCCATGTAGCACAGGCTAGCTACATGCACAACTGACTTACTTCTGCAGCTTCTACTTTCCAAGTGCTAATATTACAAGCATATGCCACTGTGCCTGTTTTTATGAATCAAACCTAGGTCATTGTGCATGCTGGACAAGCACTACTAACTGACAGCTACATCCAAAACCCCAATGCAATGTTTTTCTTTTATGTCTGGAATGTTTTCCTATCACCTCATATCCAAGGTTACCCCAGGGCTGTCTTCCTTCTAGCCATTTGGAAAGTAAGACACTCATGAAGAAATGAGGATAGGAAATTTTCATGGGCCAGGCTTGGAAATGGAGATCATTTGTTTTCATATACCAGAGCATAGTCACTGGGCCACATTGTGCTGCATGGGGCATTGAGAAATGCCAAACAGCTGAGTGTGTATGTGTCTAGGAGGACAAGTAAACACAGAGAATGAATGCATTTGAGCTCACCATGTCATAGTCCTGAAGCCATCACAGTAGCATTATAGACAAGTAAACACAGAGAATGAATGCATTCGAGCTCACCATGTCATAGTCCTGAAGCCATCACAGTAGCATTATAGCTACTTCATCAACCCCCTGGAGGCTACTCCCATGCTGTGCAAGCTGTGTTCTTTGCTTTGGATTCAGGAAACTGGGTAAATTTTTGTTAAAAACCCCAGTAAAATCAGGTTACACACAATACTTCTCTTGTTTACCTACAAATATATACTGCATTTATTCACCCTTAGAATCGGTATTGGCATAAAAAGGTTTGTAAAAGTGTCTGCTAGGGACACATGCCATTCAGAAATGCTTTGATCTCATTAGTCTTTTCATGGCTGACACTAAGAGATTATTTGTCCATTTAAAAATAAGCATGCACTCATGAGTCAATGCATTTGTTTACTTAAATTGCCCTTCATTTTGATTGGCTTATGCAGTGGGGAGCCATTTGGCTGAGTCACTTTATTTTCCTAGCCTCAAACATGTCCAATAACTAGTGAACTGAAAATAATAATAGATTTACCATTTTAGCCTATTTCTTTTTCATTTCTCAAATAAGAAATATTAGCATAATGTTCAAATGACTTTCTGAAAATGTTTGTATTTTTTTCTGTCACTAATAAAACTGAGATTTCAGAAGTCTGAATAGTTCTCTTAAGATATATTCTTACTATGTAAGGCAATTATCAATTGATAATTACTTTCATAACATCTTAAGTAAACATTTGATTTAGTCCTAAACTAAATCATCATTTAAAGGCTCAAAGCCAAACATCAAAAAAATGCATACATGTGATGGCTAAAACTGATTATCAATTTGATAAGATTTAAGTAGTATCACCAAAGAGACACACCCCTAGGCATGTCTGTGAGAAATTCTATAGATTAGATTAATTATAGTGGGATGGCTTACTCTAAATGTGGGTGAACCCATTCCATGGGCTAACATCCTAGGATGTATGAAAAGGAGAAATTGAATAAAATTAATATATGTGCCAATAAAACTTTTCCTGATAAATGGCCAATGCAGTATTAAATATAAAGACATTATTTGCTTATGAACCATTGGCAATCCTCTTGTTTAGAACTTAAATTGTGCCCACGTCTTTGATATTTATTTAAGATGAAAGAAACACATTTATTAAGAAGGTCATTAGTCTCCCTCTAGTCAATCACTGAATTTTATATACCAACATTCAGTATATGTTAGTTTTCATTTGTTGCTTAATAAATTGTCATAACAATATGTTTATGTTTTAACATGTACAGTTTGCATGGGGCAGGAATCTATGCCCACCTTAGCTGGCTTTTATGCACAGGGTTGCAGAAGTTGCAAAACAAGATATCAGTCAGGCTGAGTGCAGTTCAAGCAGATGGATGTGATGTGGTTGTTAGTAGATTTCAGAATTCCTTTGCAGTTGTGGGACAGTGGGGACAGGGGAGACAGGGGGGATGGGGGACAGGGGGGACAGGGGGACAGCTTTCCTACTGGCCATCAGCAGAGAGAGAGCTGTTTTCAGCTCCCTCAGGCTCTGCAGTTCTGCACCTCTTGACCTTCTCAGGACACAGCAATTGATTGCTTCATAGCTTGCAGGAGAATCACACTGAAGCCTAGACCATTTTGAAAAACACTGTGAAAGGATCCTGTGTGTGTGTGTGTGTGTGTGTGTGTGTGTGTGTGTGTGTGTGTGCCTTTCTTTTTTTCAGTTTATTTAATTTATTTTATTATTATGCTTGTTTTTCTTAATCAATCTATAAAGCATCCAGCTTCCTTATTAGATTTTCATACATATTTTCTTGGCTTGTTATTCTTCCCCTGTTCCACACCTTCTTCCCACTGCATGCACACATGGCCTTGCTTTTACATTTACAATTCCAGCGTTCTTCTGTATTACCCTTTCTACTTTCCTTCTTCAAGATTTCATTCCCTCTTATTTCCCTAATTTCATGAGTCCCTATTTCATTTATTGGCTTCTGCACACACTCACCCCTATATACATGCACATATATTAAAAACTACAATCTGCACATAAGAAAGAATGCAGAATATTTGTCTTTCTGAGCCTGGGTTATCTCCTCAATGTTCTTGTAACTTTCATAACATAATTTTGCTTATAGCTGAACAAAATTCCATTGTGTATATGTGTCACATTTTAATTATCTTTTCATCATTTGATGGACAACTAGGCTGATTCTATTTCCTTGCTGTTGTGAAAAGAGCAACAATAAAAATGACTGTGAGACTGTCTAAGGTTCATAACAAAATCAAGAAAGATTCCCACATGGTTTTTATACTCACCCCCTACACAACTACACCCCAAACCAGCATCTCCTCCTATAGTGGTTTGTTTGCTGATGTTGATGGACCTACTCTAAAAGGTTGTAATCTCCCATATGCTACAATTTTTTTGAAAAGAGATTTTATTTTATGTGAGTGTGTTTATATGTGTCCTTGTCTGTGTGAATGTATGTCATATGCATATGGGTGGCCACAGAGGCAAGAAGAGCCCATAGATCTCCTGGATCTGTAGTTACTGGTGGTTATGATTTGCTTGATGTTGGTGCCAGGAACTAAAAAGTGGAGCCACTTCTCCAGCCCAAAACTCCATTCTTAATTTTGCCCATTTGTGCAAATGTACACTGACCTAGATCCAGCTACCTCTCCAACCCCATACTATAAATATTTTCCCCTTTTATAAAAAATAGGTTTTTTTTCTCACAAATTTTATCCTTATTATAGTAGAGTTTTTCCTCCCTCCATTTCTCCCAGTCTTTTTACCTCCCCTTTCACCTGGATCCACTTTCTTTCTGTCTCTCATTTGAAAAAAAAAAATGTGCTTCTCTACCCTTAGGTCACGACCCCTTTAGGGGTTAAACAAGCCTTTTGCGGAGGCCACATATCAGATAACCTGCACATCACATAATTATATTACAGTTCATAAAAGTAGTGGAATTATGGTTATGAAGTAGCAGTGAAAATTATTTTATGTTTGAGGGTCACCACAACATGACAAATTGTATAAAAGGGTCACAGCATTAAGAAGGCTGAGAACCACTGTTCTAAGAGATAATAATAAAATATAACAAGTAAAATAAGTTAAAATAAGAACTATCACATCAGAGTAGGACAAGACAAACTGAAGAAAAAGAGAAGGCACAAGATTCAAAGACACACTCATTCATACATTCAGAAATCACCCCAAAACAAACAAACAAACTGGAAGTCATGATATATACACAGAAGACATGATACCAACAGATGCAGGCTCTGTGCATGCTACCTCAGTCTCTGAGTTTATATGAACTTTAATCATGTTCATTTAGAAGGCCTTGTTTTCTTGGTGTCCTTCATCCCTTCTTTTATACACTTCTGCTTCCTCTTCTGTGAGGTTCCCTGAGGCTATAGAAGAGGGATTTGATGGAGATAGGTCATTTAGGGCTGAGTGTTCCAAGTTATTTCCCTCTCTACCTGTTGTCTGGCAGTGGGTCTCCATATTTATTCCCACCCACTGCAGGAGGAATCTTCTTTGCAGGCCCCATTGCTGAAGATAATGCCTATATAACTATTCAATATCAAGAAATAGAGCAGATGCCTACACAGAACCTTAACCCCTATATTCCAGCTTCTCTGGCACGTGGAGGTACTCTGTATGCTATGAAAAGAAAAGCATAAACACCAACATACCTACAAACACTTTATCCAAAATAGTGTCTTTCCTGCAAGATATGCTAGGGCAATGGTGGCACAAAGCTTGTGGGAGTGACCATCCAATATCTGATTTGACTTAAGGCCCACTCCACAAGATCTAACTCACACTGGACACCACTTGGGTGAACATGAAACAGGATTAGATAGCCCAGGAACCTAAGGTAAAACTAAAACCAAATACTACTAATTTTAAACAAAACAAAAATCCTTGTAAAAGCAAAAAAAAACAAAATAAAACAACCAAAAATAGCAATTGAATATCACCTTTTGACATTCTGATGTACTCATAAATCATTGATTTGTTCACACAGACTATAATTCTTAATGTTGTCTATTTGTGTATAGTGACATGCATCCAGCACTGAAAAATCATAAAGTAATTTTACTTCCCAGCTCTCTCTGCCCTGCTTCCATGCTTCATTATCCATCATTTCTTCTTTTATAACTTCTGGCATTATCTGTTTTCTTATTTTTATTTTTATTTTTTATTGCAACCATAGTTTTAAAGTTTTCCAAGATCTTGTCCATTTGATTTCATACAGTCTATATAGACTTTTCAGACTGGCTTATTTCACTTAGTAGTAAACATTTATGATGCCTAGATCTTTTTTTTAAATTTTATTAAATATATTCATTTATTAATTTTCCATCCTGATCATAGCCCCCTCCCTCCTCTTCTTCCAGTCCCATTTTACCACCATTCTCTTTCCCCTTTTCCTTCCCCTTCTCCTTATAAAAGGTGAGCTCCTCCCTTATAAGCCCTTCCCAGCACATCAAGTTGCATCAGGACTAAGATCGTCCTTTTCCACCAAGGCCAGACATGACAGCCCAGCTAGGGGAAAGTGATCCAAAAGCAGCCAACAGAGTCCATATCATATACAACCCCTGTTCCACATGCTAGAGGACCCACATGAGGACCAAGCAGCCCATTAGTTACAAATGTGTTATGGGTCTATGTCCAGTCCATGCATGCTCTTTGGTTAGTACTTCAGTATCTGTGAGCCCCTATGTGCCTGGTTTAGTTGACACTGTTGGTCTTCTTGGTCCCATCCAGGACCCTCTATTTTTTGCCCCACAAAATTCCCTGAGCTCTGCCTTATGTTTGGCTGTGGATCTCAGCATATGTTTAGATCTGCTGCTAGGTAGAGCCTCCCATAGGACAGTTATGCTGGCCTCCTGTCTGCAAACATAGCAGAGCATCATTAATGATGTCAGGGATTGGCTACCTCCTATGGAGTGGGTGACAGGTTGAGCCAGTCATTGGTTGGCCATTTTGTCATTCTCTGCTCCATCTTTATTCCTGAACATCCTCTTGGCAGGGTATATTTGGGGTGGAAGGTTTTGTGGGTGAGTTGGTGTCCCCCTGCCTCCACTCAATGTCTTGCCTGGCTAAGGGGTAGCCACTTCATTCTCCTTGTCACCTGCAGCTAGGAATCTCAGTTAGAGTCACCCCCATATCCTCTCCAGACCCTACTCTGTCACAGGTCTCAGATTTGTCTCAGAGATTTCCTCCTCCCCTCAGTTTCCCTTCTCTCTCTTGCCTCCCAGCTTCACTCTCCCCACATCTGATCTCTACGAATCTTTTCCTCTCCATACCCTCTCCCTCTCAGCTCCCTTCTTTTATCCATTTTCAGTATCCATTTTAGCTCCCCTTCAGAGTGGGATTCTAGCATCCTCCTTAGTGCCTTCCTTGTTACTGAGCTTATTTGGGTCTGTGCATTGTAGCATGGTTATTCTGCACTATATTGCTAATATACATTTCTAAGCTGAGTATATACCATGTGTGTCTTTCTCTGTTTGAGTTACCTCACTCAGGATGATCTTTTCTAGTTCTACCCATTTGCCTACAAATTGCATGATTTTCTTGTTCATAATAACCAAATGGTATTCCACTATGCAAATGTATCACATTTTCTCTATCCATTCTTCAGCTGAGGGACATCTGGGTTGTTTTAGTTTCTGGCTATTACAATGGAAGATGTTCCGAACATATGTGAGTAAATTTCCTTGTGGTATGATAAAGCATCTTTTGGATATATGCCCAGGAATGGTGTAGCTGAGTCTTGAGATAGAACTATTCCTAATTTTCTGAGAAAGTGCCAGATTGATTTCCAAAGTGGTTGTATAAGCTTGTTCTTCCACCAGCAATGGAGGAGTGTTACCCTTGCTCCACATCCTTGTCAGTATATGCTGTCCCTTGAATTTTTGATCTTAGCCATTTTGACAGGTGTAAAATGGAATCTCAGATGGAATCAAATCATTTTTCTTTGCATTTCCCTGATGACTAAGGATGTTGATCACTTCTTTAAGTGCTTCTCAGATATTAGAATTTTCTCTGTTGAGAATTCTATATTTAGCTCTATACACCATTTTTTTTAAATGGGTTATTTGGTTTGTCATTTATTTATTGAGTTCTTTATATATTTTAGATATTGGTCCTCTGTCCAATGTAGGGTTGATGAAGATCTTTTCCCATTCAGTAGGCTGCCATTTTGTCCTACTGATGATATCCTTTGCCTTACAGAAGCTTTTCAGTTTTGTGAAGTCTTTTTATTAATTGTTGTATTTAGTGTCTGAGCTGTTGGTGTTCTGTTCAGGAAGTTGTCTACTGTACCAATGAGTTCAAGGTTATATCCCACTTTCTATTTTTTATTTTAATTTTAATTTTTATCATTAGTTACATTATATTAACTCTGTATCCCAACTATATCCCGCTCCCTCATTCCCTCCCAACCCCACCGTCATCTCCTCCCTGCCCCTTTCCAAGTCCACTGCTTGGGGAGGACCTCCTCTCTTTTCATTTGAACCTGTTTTATCAAGTATCTTCAGGACTGGCTGCAAAGTCCTCCTTTGTGGCCTAGCAGGACTGCTCCTCCCTTGGGGGGTGGGGAGACCAAAGAGCCAGTCATTGAGTTCCTGTTAGAAATAGTCCTTGTTCCCCTCATTTTGGGAAACCAATTGGTTACTGAGCTACCACAGGCTACATCTGTGTGGAGGTTCTAGGTTATATCCATACATGGTCCTTGGTTGAATGTCAGTCTCAGAAAAGACCCTGTGCCCAGATATATTTGGTCCTTGTGGAGCACCTATACTTTTCACGTCATACTAATTGCCCCTTCTTTCATATAATTCCCTGCACTATGCTGAAGGTTTGCTTATGAGACTAAGTATCTGCTTTGATACACTGTTAGGTAGAGTCTTTCAGAGGCCCACTGCAGTAGGCTCCTGTCCTATTACTTGTTTTCTCCTACATCCAATGCACATCCCATTTGTCTTTCTAAGTGAGGATTGATTATCTTACCCTGTGTCCTCTTTCGAGTTTATCTTCTTTAGGTGTATAGATTTCATTATGTTTATCATATCTCATAGGTCTATATAAGTGAGTATGTACCATGTGTGTCTTTCTCCTTCTGGGATACTTCATTCAGAATGATCTTTTCTAGATCCCACCATTTGCTTGCAAATTTCATGATTTCCTTATTTTTGATTGCTGAGTAGTATGTATTTCCAACTTTCTCTTCTAATAGATTTAGCATATCCTTTTTATGTTAGGTCTTTCATGCACTTAAACTTGAGTTTTGTGCAGGGTGATAAATATGGATATATTTGAATTCTTCAAAATACAGACATCCAGTTAGACTAGCACCATTCGTTGAGGATCCTTTCTAAACTTGATAGTTCATTTGCTTTTAGCGTTGAATAGTGCCTCACTGTTTGGGTGGAGCACAATTTCTGTATTCATTCATGTACTGAATGGTATCTTAGTTATATCAAAGTTTTTCTGGGGATATAAGCTCTGAGATCCTTTGGGTGAGTACCAAGGATGAAGTTACTGAGTTATCTAGTGGGTAGTGACAACATTTTAATGAAAATATCATTTTACTCCAAAATATCTCTTGGAGCTTACAGTCAAGTTACTATGCTTTGAGATCATTTAAGAGTATACATTTAGCTTGCTATCATACTGTATACTCAGCACTGTTAAATTTAACCTGTCTTTAAGAGAACATAATAAACTTTACTATGCCTTGGATTTATCATATGCTTGGCTTATATAGCCCAAGTTAAATGTATAACTTTACTCTTATGACTCTTCCATGCCCCTGACCCAGAATGATATAAGTGGGTATGTGTGTATTGTGCTAAATATTTGCTAAAAGCAGCCAACGGGTTAAAAACAATCTTAAACAACAAATATCCTTTAATTTTTGGAAGCAACATCCAGCTATAACTTGATAACATCTGCTTATTGAGTGGGAATCAACAAAGTAAAACCAGGTAAATCTATGTTAAAGATTTCTGTGAAGTAGCCCTCTTTCTTTTCCATACTATGCTTTCAGTATAACAATACTATGCTTTCAGAACAAAGCTCTTTGTTATGGACAGACAGAAGACATAAGGACAGGAGAAGAGAATGCAAATTTGGGCTAACTCTTGGTCAAACTAACTCAAAAGGAAGTCTGTGTTTCCATTCCTTACTGTGTGATCAGTGTAATTTGGGAAAGGTATGCTTTGTTTTTTGAGAAACTGCCAAACTGTCTTCTGAAGTGGATAGACCACTTTGTTTTCCTTCCAGCACTGAATGGGGGTTCCTGTAACTCAACTGCCTTGTCAACCCATGTTGTTGTTGCCAGTGTTCTGGATTTGAGCCATTCTATTTGAGCCAGTGTTTTTTACTGATGACAGAGTTTACATTTCCCAGATAATATATGATGTGGAAAATATTTCATGTGTTTATTTTTTTTTTATCCATATATATTCTTTGGTGAGATATCTCTTAAGATGTTTGGTCCATTTTAAAAGTCGGTTTCATTTACATTCCCTCTTTTGAGTTTTACGTGTTCCTTTTGTAGTCTGAATAACTTAAAAAAAAGTAAAATATGTCATTTGTAAAAATTTATGCTAATTAGAGATTTGCCTTCCTAATTCTGACAGTGTTTTTAAATGGAAGAATTTTTTTTTAACTTTAATGAAGTACAGCCCATCAATTCTTTCTTTCACAGGTGGGGACAAACCCCAAATCCTCTTGATTTTTCTCCTGCAATCATTGCGGAGTTTAACAGTTTTGTGTTTTAATGTGTAGGTCAACGATGTATTTTCAGTCAATTTCTATGAAGCATATAATGTCTGTGTTTCTTTTCTTTATTATTATTTTATTATCATTTATTGCAATTTATTCAATTTCTATCCCAGCTGTGGCCCCTTGCCTAGTCTCCTCCCAATTCACCCTTCCTCCCTCTTCTCCCCCTATACCCCTACCCTAGTTCACTGATAAAGGAGGTCCTTCTCCCTTTCTATTTGACTCTAGCCTATCAGGTTTCATCAGGACTGTTTACACTGTCTTCCTCTGTGGTCTGGCAAGGATGCACCCACAGAGAGAGGTGATCAGAGAGCCTGCCACTGAGTTCATGCCAAAGAAAGCCTCTGTTTCCCTTACTAGGGAACCCACTTGGAGACTGTGTCTATGGGCTACATCTGAGCCGGGGTTTTAGGTCCTCTCCATGCATTGTCTTTGGTTGTGGCATCATTCTCTGTAGAGCTCTCCCAGGCTCAGTTTTTATGTCTCTACTGGTCTCCTTTTGGAGCTCCTATCCCCTCCAGGTCTTTCTATCTCCCCCTTCTTTCCTAAGATTCCCTACACTCTGCCCAAAGTTTGGCTATGAGTCTCAGCCTCTGTTTCAATCAGTAGAGTGTTTCAGAGGCCCTGTGTGGTAGGTTCCTCTCCTGTTCCCTGTCTTCTGCTTCCGATGTCTATTGCATTTATCCTTCTGAATGAGGCTTGACCATCTTTCCTAGGGTCTTCCTTTTTATTTAGCTTCTTTAGGAGTATAGATTTTAACATGTTTATTCTATATTGTGTGGCTAATATCCACTTATGAACGAGTATATACCATGTGTGTCTTTCTGTTTCTGGGTTACCTCACTCAAAATGATCTTTTCTAGTTCCCACAATTTACCTGCAAATTTCATGATTTCCTTGTTTTTAATAGTTGCATAGTATTCCATTGTGTAAATGTACTACAAATTCTGTATCCATTCCTCCATTGAGGGACACCTAGGTTGTTTGCAGCTTCTGGCTATTACAAATAGAGATGCTACAAATATGGTTGAGCAAATGTCCTTGTTGTATAGCTGAGCATATTTCAGATATATGCCTAGTAGTGGTATAGCTGGATCTTGAAGTAGCAATATTCTTAATTTTCTAAGAAAGTACCAGATTGATTTCCAAAGTGGTTATACAAGTTTGCATTCCCAGCAGCAATGAAGGAAGTTTCCCCTTTCTCCACATCCTATCCAGCATGTGTTGTCACTTGAGTTTTTGACCTTAGCCATTCTGATGTGTATAAGGTGTTTTGTTTCTTTTTTGTGCATAGGCTCTCTTTAAAATATTTATCTCTTTGCAGTAGTTCTACCCAGGATATCTCCTTTTGATGAATTTGATGTCAATTAATTTAAGACTGTAATTACATTTTTAAAATCACTTAATAGTTGACATATAATATAACCTAATCATGAGAGTACCTCTCTCATCATATTTTCAGATCATGTCCATGAAGATGAGGGCATGGAATCTGAGAGCTAGAAACTGTGCAGATCTTAGAATTCACCTTACTATATTCCCTATGATCATTTTGGTCATAACCTCTCTGACACTCACATTTATCACCTGCCAAATGAGAATTATAATATGTATCTCTCTCCCAGCAAATGAATCGGTCTTTCTGTTTATTCTACTGTCTTTAAGACACAAACCAGTCTGGCTTATAAAATTGTAAGAAACTTTTCAGACTTCATGTGTTACATTGGAATCCTGGTAAAAATAATCATTCCAGGAACTAATCTTCCTAAAAAGTATGCTCATGGTTGCAGATATTTCATTCCATTTCCAGTTCATAAGTACAACACCTTCAAAATAAAGATAAGCAAGGCACATGTACAGTCAAGATCACAGAGTAACGTAACCTGCATTTGAGACCTTCCTGAGGTAGACTTGTGGACATTTGGTGGGGGGGAAGTCTCATCTAATAGTTTCAGGATATTTTGGTAGTGGACATCAACTTGAAATGTTTTCTCTTGAACTATTTAAAGAGTGTCTTGAACTGGGTTTATGAATTAGGGGTAGAGTGTATGCTATTATGCCATGAGGCTATAAGTTAAAATCTCCACACCAGGAAAATATATCACAGGAGGCCTTATTTCTTATAATCTGACATTTCTGGAAGTTCAGCATCAGTTGTAACAAAAGACAGACAAAACACAGTGTATGTCCTTTATAACAAATCTGGAACAACAATGGACCACAACTGTTGAACAATTCCTTTGTTACAAGAAAAATCTGTGCCTTTCTAAGACAAATGTGTATGGCCATTGTTAGAGAAGGCATTGCCAATTAACACCAGTTGGGAGGGGAAAAAGTGAAACAAAAAGCAGCTTGGAGATAGCCATTGACTTATAGATACAGAACAAGAATGTTAGTTAAAATAATGTGTTTTGATAAAAGATATTGATTCCCTTTTTCTGTGGAGTGTCACTTTTTTTGTTTCTCATATTTCTTTTTAAAATTTTTTATTAATTACACTTTATTCATTTTGTATCTCCCCATAAGCCCCCACCCTCCTCCCCTCCTGATTCCACCCTCCCACCCCCTTCTTCATGCATGCCCCTCCCCAAGTCCACTGATAGGAGAGGTCCTCCTTTCTTTCCTTCTGATCTTAGTCTATGAGATCTCTTCAGGAGTGGCTGCATTGTCATCCTCTGTGGCCTGGTAAGGCTGCTCTCCCCTCAGGGGAAGGTGACCAAAGAGCAGGCCAATCAGATTATGTCAGAGGCAGTCCCTCTTCCCATTACTATGGAACCCACTTGGACACTAAACTGCCATGGGCTACATCTGTGCAGGGGTTCTAGGTTATCTCCATGCCTAGTACTTGGTTGGAGTATGAGTCTCTGGGAAGACCCCTGTGTTCAAATTTCTGGTTCTGTTGCTCTCCTTTTGGAGTTCCTGTCCTCTCCAGATCTTACTATTTCCCACTTCTTACATAAGATTCCATGCACACTGCCCAACAGATGGCCATAAGTTTCAGCATCTGCTTTGATAATCTGCAGGGCAGAGCCTTTCAGAGGCCCTCCATGGTGGGTTTCTAGCTTGTTTCCTGTTTTATTCTTCTTCTGATGTCCTTCCTCTTTGCCCTTTGGGATGGGGATTAAGCATTTTAGTCAGGGTCCTCTCTCTTGATTAGTTTCTTTAGATGTACAGATTTTAGTAGGTTTATCCTATGTTTTATGTGTATATGAGTGAGTATATACCATCTGTGTCTTTCTGCTTCTGGGAAAGCTCACTCAGGATGATCCTTTCCAGGTCCCACCATTTACCTGCAAATTTCATAATTTCCTTATTTTTCATTGCTGAGTAATATTCCATTGTGTAGGTGTACCACGGTTTCTGCATCCATTCTTCAGTTGAGGGGCATCTGGGCTGTTTCCAGCTTCTGGCTATTACAAATAAAGCTGCTACAAACATGGTTGAGCAAATGTCCTTATTGTGTACTTGAGCCCCTTTTGGATATATGCCTAGGAGTGATATGCCTGAATCTTGAGGAAGCGCTATTCCTAGTTGTCTGAGGAAGCACTAGATTGCTTTCCAGAGTTTTTGTAGAAGTTTACATTCCCACCAGCAGTGGAGGAGGGTTCCCCTTTCTCCACAACCTCTCCAGCATGTGCTGTCACTTGAGTTTTTGATGTTGGCCATTCTGATGGGTGTAAAGTGAAATCTCAGGTTTGTTTTGATTTGCATTTCCCTGATGGCTAATGAGGTTGTGCATTTCTTTAAGTGTTTCTCTGCCATTCTATATTCCTCTACAGAGAATTTTCTGTTTAGCTCTGTTCCCCACTTTTAAAGGTGCTCCAACCTATGGCAATAATGCTCATATGGATGGATTTGGTGGAGGATTACTGATGTTTGTGAAACATCTACCACAGTGCCTGCCATAAAAGGAGTGTACATCAGAAATACTACCACGGGGCCTTCTTTGAGAAACTGGAGTAATATTCAGTCCTGTTTTGCTAACAGGAAATTGTAGGGGGTAAAATGCCATTGTTTATTGTAGTTATTGAGAGGACGTGACAGAAGAGTGACAATTAAAAACAAGGGCTCACTGTGTACCTCTGGCTGCCTGAGACTTCACTGTGTAGACTAGGGTTGCTAAGAACTCATTCGAATCTGCTACCTTTTGTCTCACTAATGCTAGGTTTAAAGGCATTTGCCACCGTGTCTGTTGTTTGTAGATAGTGTCGAGAATAAATATGTATTACAGTGGTATAATGAGTACTGTTGAGAACAAACGATAGTCTTTTAGAAGGCTGTGCCTGGTGATGCATAGTTATAATCCCAGCTACTTGGGAGGCTGCCACAAGAGGACCTGAAATGCAAGTCTATTTTGGGCAACTTGGTGAGATGCTGTTTCACAAGAAAATGTAGGAAAAGTGCTAGAGAAATAGTAGGTGATAGAATACTTAGTTAGCATGTGTATAGACTTAGATTCAATATTCAGCACTAATAAAAATTGTTTATAAAATTAAATCTGTCAGTGGTCTGTGGCAGGTAAAAAAATTTAAAGAGTTGGAGAAATGTCAAAACTCTGAGTATTGAGGGGATGATGTCTGGGTTGTACTTCTTTTTCTTTTTTCTTTAACAGTGGAAGCTGGACATAATCAGAGTGATGGAATGCTGAGAGCATGAGAGCTGAGGACTGTTGTTTGATTTTTATCACTTGGGAGGTCAGTGGTTTACAAAAAGGAGTAAAATTTTCCCTTAGGGGGTATTTAGAAGTTTTTACAGGCATTTTCCATTATCAAAACTTGGGGAAAGAGAGGCAGTGCTATCAGAATCTGGTAAACAGGGCCCACTGAACTGCAATGCATCCTTCAATGAAAATTACAGCCTCTTTGGCAAGAAATTATCTGGCCCCAAATATCACAATGACAAAGTTATGAAACCCTGCTCTAGAAATTTCAGCTCTGTGACTGGATGAGATGGAACTAGTGTATAGTATATGATTCATCCATGATGCCTGTTTATTACTCTTAGAGAGAGTCAAAGAGTCACAATACAGTGTTTTTCTTTAACTTTTGTCAGCAGGCAGCACTAGTGTCATAATTAAAATATGCATGAGACTGATACTCCAACCAAGGACCATACATGGAGATAACTTAGAACCCCTGCACAGATGTAGCCCATGGCAGCTCAGTCTCCAGTGGCTTCCCTAGTAAGGAAAACAGGGGTTGTCTCTGACATGCAATCAGTCGCTGGCTCTTTGATCACTTCCTCCTGGTGGGGGGGGGCAACCTTACCAGGCCACAGAGGAAGACAATGAAAATAGTCCTGATGAGACCTGATAGGCTAGGGTCAGATGGAAGGGGAGGAGGGCCTCCCCTATCAGTGGACTGAGGAAGGGGAATGAGGGGAGAAGAGGGAGGGAGGGCTCTATTGGGAGGGGCTACAGCTGAGAACCAAAGTGAAGAATAGGACAACATTTCTAAAGCTCAAATGGAAGAGACTAGCTACAGACTAGCAAGACCATGTGGAATCACTGAAAGCATGGTGGGAGTTGTTAGTGAATCTATGGCTTTCTTGGTGGCAGCTAGACAAGTGCTTAAGACAAGGTTGCTAAGAAATGTGGTTAATGTAAGAATTTTGAAGAATTTAAAACAAGTTTGAAATACTGTTGCGGAAACTGGAAAAGAGGTCTTATTAGAATCAAAAAGAAGGCAAATTGGGAATGCAGAGATGACTCAGTGGTTAAGAGCACTTGCTGTTCTTGTAGAGGCCACAGGTTCAGTTCCCAGTAGCAATGTGGTAACAGCTTGTGACTCTAGTTCCCAGGGATCTGATGACATCTTCTGGCTTCTGAAAGAACTAGGCACACATACCGTGCAAATATTCATGTAGGCAAAACACTTTTACACATAAATATTTTTAAAAGGAGGGTAATTTATCAAAAGAATGCTAAGATCCCATTAAGACTCACTATGTCAAACAAGCCCATCTATATTGGGAAGCAATGTAGATGGAGTGGAGCTGAGGATGTCACTCCCTGTTAAAGTACTTTCCCAATATGTCTGAGAACCTGAGTTCAACCCTGCAGTACTGCTGACATTAAATTGACTATGAGTAGTAATAACAAGGGGAAGGTGGCTCTTGGAGCACCAGACACATAGATGATATTTTAAATCAAGGGTTCAGGATAAAGACCAGCACAAGTAGCTTTGTGAGGAGAAGACATGGAAGTTCTGTTGTCCAGTTTTACTTTATAATATGATGAGACTGCAGACTTCACCCAAGAGGACTTAGAGGAGTGCATGGGAGAGAAGGAAAGAAATGAGCCATGATTTCACCATCTTGAGCAATCACTGCCAAACGTTTAAGATTCTGCTGCGGTTGGGCAAGGAATTGGTTCAATTGGGGTGACAGCTTTGATGCAAAGTAATGCAATCTTTGATCTATTGCGATGGCTGTCAGGATAAAGAGGAAGCTGGAGAGAAGCCAAGAGGACATACAGATGGTCGCTGGATTACCTTGTCCCAGACCCCAGTTGTTGATAGTTTGCCATGATCAACTGACCCACCAATTTTGGCAGATTTTTTTCCCTGCTGATCCATCCTTCTAAGCCCCAATCCATCTTGCTCTTGCTTCCTGCAACTTCCTTCAGCTGGAAGTCGATGTAGCTGAAAATATTTTCATCTGATGCATAACTCTTGTTTTACAAGAGGCTTTGGAGGAAGTCTCTGACTTTCCCATAACTTATCCCAGCTCTTTAGAGGCACATAGCCTTAACACAAGCAGACTATTTGTTTCCAGTCTCTTTGGTTCTTTTGCTGGGAAAACACACTCAGCCATTCTCCCTGTCATTAATTTGACCCTGTGAACTCATTTAGAAGCACCAAGGCATTATTTGATGGGTGTAACACTTAGATAAAGGGATTAGTTTCTTCGCCTGATGACAGTGTGCACGTTTTCATGGGACTAATCAGAGCAGCAAATGTTTGAATGTGTTTCCCACAGCCCTGCACAGAAGCAACTCTAGCCCCACTGGTGAAGAATGTAGTGGCCTGACATGCAAGTTGGCAGCTCCTCCCTTCAAATGATACTTTGCTTTGTGAAGTCAGCATGGAAAGAAGCACTCTATCTGTTTCTTGGCATCATTAAAAATCTGTTCTCTTCACTCATGCAGCACGGATACTCCATTTTCAGACACTCAAAGTGTTGATATTTCTTTAATAAATAGATTTTTATTTGCAATCAGATCCAAGCTGAATGGTCCTTCATGTAAGAAATACAAGCACAATTGTGTTTCGGAAGGCTATTCCCCACTTTTGGATGTCATTTATAAGTGCTTTATGGTTTCCAGAGTTCTTTCATGTATAATGTGATTTGTTGCTCCTACCACACCACAGAGATTGTTCTCTGAGCCTTGACTTAAAGATGAACAAAGGGATTTTTTTTCAGAAAGGCCAGTTTAAGTGATAAAGTTAAGCTAAAATCACTGGTTGTCTGAAACTTGAAGGATCCTTCTGTCACAACATGCTAACCCTGAGCAAATGGGTTTTCCTGTACACTTCCACTTTGTGTCATAATAAAGTGTATTCAACTTGATCTCAGGCTGTATTTCAAGGTTAACACTTTATAATGGAACTAAATCATTGGAGCTCAGGCCATAAGCTTGACGATTACCTATTGATCTAGTCTGGCCTCTTGGGTTTTTTGATATTTGGTGAGATGGGGCATTTGTTGGAAAAGTATTCTGTTTTCTCTAGAATTAAGAGTGCTGCTTTTGCATTTTAAACACAAGAACTGGTTCAACAGCACTCCTAAGCACAAAAGCCTTATGTTGGCACAGAAATAAAGGAAAATTTCTGAAGACCCCTCTATTGACTCCCACTTAAAGCTATGCCTTAAAAATGGTTGCCTGTAGGGCTGTGTATGGGGGCATACATCTTTAATTCCAAAACACAAAAGGCAGAGGAACAGAGTTGACTGAGTTTAAAGCTTGTCTGGTCTACGTAGTGAGTTCCAGGGAAGCTACTGGTGTAAAGTAATACTCTGTCTTAAAAAAACTAAAAACCTGGCATAATGATATACTCTGTGAAAGCCTGCATAACAATTACACGTATCCCTCTGTCTCTCTTTTTAATGAAGCATTAATGATTAAATGTGTTCATTTTCAAAGACGCCATATTTCATAATATAATAATGATCTATTATTAGGTGTATTTGGCAGGACAAAATTAAGAGCTATCAAAATATTTTATGGGTTATTTATTAATCACAGAGTGTGAGAAGTATACCTTAGAAGATGAGGATATGGCTCAGTTGTTAAGTGTTTCATGAATCTCTGGTCTGGGTGTCCTGCGACCACATAAATCAGGCAAGTAGTAATAGTACTCAACAGGTAGAAGCAGTAGTGGACATCACCCTTAGCTATATAATAAGTCTGAGGAGCTTGTCATATATGAGATCCTATCTCTAAACCAATAAATACAAATCCCTATTACCATAAAAAAAACTGACCAATACAAATTTCCATTTCCATAAAAAAGAACTTGACAAGGGGCTGCTGATAGTTAATCACTTAAGAGTACTTGCTCCTCCAGGGACCCAAGTTCTATTTGTAACACCTACATTGCTACTCAAAGCTGTCTGTAACTTCAGTCTCAGGGGAATCCTACATAGTCTCTTGGCCTTCACCAGCACGAGGCACTGAGGCACTCACATTGTATACATACATGCAGGCAAAACAACCATACAGTTAAAATTTGGAAAGGGGCACGGTGGAGATGAGGAAGAGAGGGAGGGGCTGGGAGGGAATGAGGGATCGGGACACGGCTGGGATACAGAGTTAATAAAATGTAACTGATAAGAAAAAATAAAATTTAAAAAAAAAATTCATTTTTAAATTTCAAATAAAAAATCAATTGATCTAAGTTATAAGAGAACACATGGCCTTCTACTGTACCATACCTTAAAGAATATAGTGTCTTGTCCATGGTATACCTTCCACACACTAAATCATATCCTAAGAAACATCAGATATTAACCCAGGGCCTGTAAGATGGTAGCAGGGAGATTAGAGAGTTCAAAGTATATTACATGTTAGAGGCCAGCCTGGGTTTTATGGGATCCTGTATCCAAAAACAAAGCAAAATAAAATCAGATGAACACCAGGCCAACAGACCTTCTGCAACCAAGTTAATAGTACCCTTATTAAGCAGGTTATAAAAGACATAGGAATCCAGAGGACTCAGGCCAAATGAACAGAATTTAAAGAGACCAGATGAGTAAATACAATGTATTATATTTTAATCAGAGAAATAAAATGGGCATAATGAATATTGTTTTATATTCTTATTTTATATAATACATCCTAACCACAGATTCCTCTCCCTCCAATCTTCCCACCCCCACCTCCACTAATGGATATTAATAGGAAATTTTGAAAAATGAATAGCTGAAAAAGAAAAAAGTGACATCTGTGCAAACAATTAAGAACATTTTGGCTTTAAAAAATAAATAATATGAAATTATTGGAATGTTATTTTGTTAAAAATCTAGATCTGAGCAAAGAAAAATTTTCAGAAATTTGAGTTTGCTTCATTATTTAGATGCCACTAAAATAATATATTCTGCCTGTGAAAGAAGTTTATTACAAACCCTAGTACAACACAGAGATCAACTATTTACAAAGAATTTTTAACATTTGGGTACTAGAGTTTCTTGATTTTGATCTAACTATTTTAACCTTGAAAAACATTTTCTCCTTTATGTTTGATCCTTTTAACGGATGTTTATTTGTTTATTGATTTGGCAGTACTGTTTTCTGATTCTCTGTTTTCATACATCATCAGTTATTACTCCACGAAAGAAGATCTGAGCTTGACTAAGTACCTTTGTTAGAGTCCATTTTTCTGTCCATTGGGTAATATAAACATTTAGGGAGCAGCTATAAGATTATGGATTTCAACTGACCACTGAAACTCTACTGAAAATATATGTGTCTTCACCTCACACAGACGAGGCACTCACTCACAGAATTTCCAGATAGTTTTCCAATGCTCTCAGCATATATATATATATATATATATATATATATTTCAACCTGTGGTTTTTCATGAGCGTTATATTATAAGTTTCTTTCACCATTTGTAGTTAACTGTTCATTATTTGGGTGCTATTGAATGACTGTATACAGTCACTGCAACTAAGACGCAGAACAAGGCATGAGAGAGCTGAGTTCAAATCCTCGGCACCTGTGCAAAAGCATAAGATGACTCCAGCACTGGAAGGAAGGGAAACAAGAGTCCCTGAAGATTGCTGGCTGTCTTAGGGTTTTATTGCTATGAAGAGATATCATGGCCAAGGCAACTCTTATAAAGACAAACATTTGGGGCGGCCTTACAGTTTCAGAGTGTTTAGTCTATTATCATCATAGCAGGAAGCATGCCAGTATGCATGCAGACATGGTTCTGGAGGAGCTGAGAGTTCTATATCTTGGTCCAAAAGCAGCCAGGAAGAGGCTGGAATTCTACACTGGGTAGAGCTTGAGCATAGGAGTCCTCAAAGCCTATCCCAACAGTGACACTCTTTCTCCAACAAGGCCTAACCTCCTAATAGTGCTACTTGCCATGGGCTAAGTATTCAAACAAATGAGTCCATAGGGGCCATTTACATTCATACCACTACATTCCACTCTCTAGCCCCCATGAGCTTATAGCCATAATATAATGCAAAACGCATTTAGTCCAACTTTAAAAGTCCTCAGAGTCTATCACAGACTTAACACTGTTTAAAAGTCCAAAGTTTAAAGTCCCTTTTGAGAGTCATGCAATCTCTTAATTGTAATCCCCTATAAAATCAAAATGAAAAATCAGATCACATACTTTCAATATATCATTCCAAAACATGGGGAAGGGACACAGTAAGGAAATAATAGAACAAAGCATGACTGAAAATCAGCTGGACAAACTCCAAAATCTGCATCTCCATGTCAGATGTCAAAGTGTTCAGATTTCCAACTCCTTTCAGCTTGTTGACTGCAACACACTTTTTTCTCTTGGGCTGGTTCAACTCCCAGTTAACAGATTTCCTTGGCAGGTTTCCCATGACTCTGACATTTCCAACATCTTGGGGTCTCAAAAGGCAACCAAAATTTCAACTTCACAGTTTCACACAATGGCCTCTCTAAGCCTCCATCCAGGGACACCCTTGCCACACACTTGGCCTCAGTGACTTTCCTTTGTAGTAAAGGGAGATTCTCTAACCCTTCTTCTATTCTTGACTCTAAAGCCAGTTCCACAAGGCTGAATCTGCCAAGTTCTCAGCTCCATGAAGAGACCAATGGAGTCAACAAACCTGGGCCCAGGGGTCCCTACAGAGACTGATATACCAACCAAGGACCATGCATGGAGAAGACCTAGATTCCTACTCAGATATAGCTGATAAGAAGCTCAGTCTCCATGTGGGTTCCCTAGTAAGGGGAGGGGCTGGCATAGACTCTGTTGTCTTCTTTTTGATCACTTCTCCCTGGAGAGGTGTCCTTGCCAGGACACAGAAAAAGAGGATATAGGCAGTCCTGATGAGATTTGATAGGCTGGGGTCAGATAGTAGGGTAGAAGTGCTCCCCATTTCTGAGAACTAGAGTAGGCAAATGGGGAAGACAGAAGGAGTATAATTTTTGGAAGGAGAAGAGGGAGGGGGCTATAATCAGAATATAAAGTAAATAAATTATGAAAAAAATTAAAAAGCATGCACAGAGACACTCAAGCATGTATAGTCACACAGAAGCACGGATAGACACTCAAAAGCATGCACAGACACAAACAATAATACACAGATACACAAAAGGAAAAAAAAATGAGTGAACTACAGGACAGAGTCTATACTAGGCTGTAGTGATTATTTTCTTTGCCAATGCAATTAATCTAAATCTCTTCACCTTAGCCTCAAGCAGACCCTTTAAACAAGGTAAAAAAAGAAGCCACATAATTCACCAAAATATAAGAATGATCTCTAGACAACATACTAAAATTCTTCTCCTCTGAAACCTCTTGATTCAGGCCCCACAGTTTAAATCACCCTCAACACCACTGTCTTCCATTCTTCTACTAGAATAGGCCATTAAGCACCACCTAAAGCGTTCCACTGTTTTCTTAATCCAAAATTCCAAAATCCACATTCCTCCAAACAAAAGGATGGTCAGGCTTATCACAGCAAATCCCTACTCCTGGTACCAACTTCTTAGTGTTTTATTGCTGTGAAAAGACACCATGACCAAAGCAACTCTTACAAAGGCAAACATTTGATTGGGCTCACTTACAGTTTCAGAAGTTTTAGTCCATTATCATTACGACAGGATGCATGGCAACATGCAGGCCATATGGTGCTGGTGGAACCAAGAGTACTACATCTTGATCCAAAGGCAGCCAGGAAGAGCCTAAAATTCCACACGAGGCCAAGCTTGAGCATAGGAGACCTCAAAGTCTGACCTTTCAGTGACACACTTCTTCCAAGACCACACCTGCTCTAACAAGTCCATACCTCCTAATAGTGTCACTTCCTATGAGCCAAACATTGAAACATATGTGTCCATGGGTGCACTTCATATTCAAATACCATATTCAAATTAAATTTAATCGTTTAGTGAGCTCCAGGTTCAGGAGAATTCATTTCTAGTACTATCTCCATATTAAATTCCTTCATGGCTTTCCACTGGCCCTGGAAGCTCAAGTAATCAGGGATGTGGCTCCCAGGAAAGCTTCCTACCGAATTTGCCAGTTCTTATGACAATACTTTTGGGTTTGGCTTTGTCAGCTGCACTTCAAATCAAGTACACCCTCCTGGGTAGGGTATTAATTATTTTTTTTTTCTCATTGCTCTGACAAAATACACAAGGAAAGCAATTTAAGGAAAGAAGGGCTTATTTTGGCTCAAGGTTTAAGAAGATATACAATTCATCGTGACAAGGAGGGAAGCCAAAGTTTGAAGCAGCTGCTGTTATTGTATTGACAGTCAGGGAGCAAAGATCAGTGAGCCGAGCCCAGGTGCTCACCTGCATCCCTTATGTACTCTTCTTTTATTCAGTCCAGAATCCCAGTCCATGTCATAATACTTCCCACCTTCCCACATGGGTCTTTCCTGTTAAGTTAAACCCCCTGAAAAATACTGTCACAGACACATCCAGGAATGTCACCATTCATTGAAGTTAGCACTGGGGATGAGGGAAGCTCCGGGTAAGTTTTTGCTTTTAAGTTCTTGTAGCTTTTTCAAGCTCTGGTATATTTGCTTGCATTTGTTCCCTTTCTGGAGCTCTGAATGGTTGTTTGTGGCCATTTTATTCAAATTTATATGTGTTTAATGTATGTTTGAGAGGAGTTTGTCAAAATTTTCACTTGTCACACCTTCCCCAGTGGTAGTGTGTGTGTGTGTGTGTGTGTGTGTGTGTGTGTTTGTGTGGTAAAGGAACTACAAAAATTGAGTAAACTAATGAGGAAAGCCTGTAAACCATATAAGGATATAATTAAAATTAATAAACATTCACACAGGGATGTAAATTCAATATCAAGCTCAGGAAAGTGCTAAGAAGCTTCTGCAAGAGCTATGACTGTTTCATTATCAGTTATGGGATTTTCTGTGAGGGGAGCATGCAGGACTGGAGAGATGACTGCACAGCTAAACATGAAGACTTGAGTTTAAGTCAGCAGGCATGGCAATGTGCACTAATAGCTCCAGTGATGTGAGGGCAGAGCTCCGAGGTCCCTTGGACTTACTGGCTGCCACCCTTGCTCTGGGTTCAGTGAGAGACACTGTCTCATAAGAATAAAAAACAGATAATGATAGAGCAAGATGTGTTCTGATAGCCTCCTGTGACCTTTCTGCACCTGCACCTGGACACACACATACAACACAAGCATATGGCTGTAAATATACTCATACGCATACCGAAAAACACAGAAGTAACCCCCCTCACAAAAGTGCCTCCCCCTCCCAAACATGGGACAGGCATCATGAATGAAATACCTGCTGATAGTGCATAATCAGAATCTACTTATATTAAAAAAAAATCAGACCCTAAAAACATCACAGTTATATTCTAGTCTAGGTATCCCCAACAATGGGCTGTGTGAGGCTTGCAGTTCTCAACCTGCTAAGTTGTTTTCTTCGATTTGGTATCCAATAAAGAAAAAAGCAAAAATTGAACATTCATCTCTACAAATCCATATTTATTTCATATCAAAGGTTATGTTTTACCAAACACAATCATTTTTTTTCTTCAACAATTAGTATGAAAATGTCCTATCTCATTTAGGAGATGCCACTAATGGCTAGTTATAGAATATAGCTACCACACTCAGATTTAGCAAAAAATATATATATATATTCCCCCTTTGTTATTCTGTAGGTATTTTTGAAAAAATAATTTTAAATTTGAAAAATTTCTGCAGTTCCTGAGACATGAAATCAATGCTTTCCTCCTTTCATTCTATTAAACAGTTTTAAAAAGAGAAGATATCATTTCATGATGATTGAATATAGTTTGCTCTTCATGAGAAAAGCTTTTTCTGTAGAACTGACAGGGAAAAATTAATCGCTGCTTTCCCTTCTGTGTAATTTAGCTATTTATGTTAGTTTTTAAACCAATTGTCTGAATAATCAAACCTTGTTTGTGCCTAAAGTACAAGGCACCTTTGCGATATTTTTATCTTTGTGTGAGTACTGGTGGTCAAACTCAGGGCCTCCTACATGCTAAGTAAGTTCTCTACCATTGAAGAACATACCAGCCTAGTCATTAATCTTTGGTTTTTAATTAATTTAGTGGGGGCTGGAAGGATGGCACAGTATTTAAAAGCACTAGTTTCTCTTCTAGAGAACACAGGTTCAATTCCTAGCACGCATGTGGAGGCTCACCAGTATCTGTTCAGTGGATTTAATGCCCTCTTTTTGGCCTCTGTGGGCACCAGACATGAACACAGCACACAGACATATATAGAAGCAAAACACCAAAACACATAAAAAAATTAAAGGTTTAAAAAAAATGAATTAGTTTAGGAGTAGTCAGAGTGGTAGTGCACATCTGTAATTCCAGCCCTTAGAAGGTGTAGGCAAAAGGATCAGGAGTTCTAGTTCTTCCCCAGTTATATAGAAAGTTCAAGGATGGTTCCCATTACATAAACTGTTATTTGTCTTGTAAAAAGAAGCCATCTCATTCTTAAATATTTGGTTATGTTTGTATCTTGAAAATACATGATTTTTGGTAATTGACAAATAAGTGATTTGAATTGTTTCAGATCTGAGAGGTAGGAAGGCACATGTAGAACTTTCAAGGGAGTTATAAAGGCACTTTATGGCACACTGTGGTCTATCTGTCATATATGTCAAAGACAAAATGAGTCAGGTGATAAATCCATTTATGTTGGACAGTTCAGAGAAGGCTTGTGTGGGAAAGTGGCCAATCTGATCTGGATTTAAAAAAATATGTGTGTGTACATTGTACATAAGTGTAGTGTATATATGTGTGTTCATACATATGTAGGCATGCATTTACCCTGGCACCCATGTAAAGGTCAAAGGATAACCTTGGGTATTAACCCTCAAATATCTACCTTGTTTGAGACAGGGTCTTTTCAACATTTTCCAGGCTACCTGGCTTAGGGACATTTGGAGATTCTCCTGTTTCCATCTCACATCATGGGACTGCAAATCCATGACACTACATCTGGTTTTCTGTTGGTTCTGGGCATCTGAACTCAGATCATATACTTGTGTAGCAATAAGCTTTGTACACAGTGAGACCTCTCCAACTCAGAGTTGTATTTTGATGGATGGCTAGGCCTTTGTACACCACTCACTGACTATTAGACTCTGATCAAATCACTTAATCATTTCTCATCCTAACTATCCAAATTCTATTATTAAATTCTGTCCTCCCAGATTAGTGTTGACTTAATAATCAGAGTAATATAGAGAATTGTGATTCACGTAATACAACCTCTCTGATTTATCTTTTCTTTGTGAGTTTGCTGAGAAAATTGTTATGGAAGCAAAAAAAATCATTGAAAATTAAAAAGTATTAATTTTATTCCATTTTATTAATATAGAAAGTATAAACATTATTTCCTATATGTTAGAAAAGATTTCAAATTAAAGATAGGCAAACATTTAACTTTAAAGCAACTCAACTTCCTACCTGTTTTTTGATGTCTTATAAATTTAGTATATTTTTAAAAATACACTTTTAAGGGTGAAAAGCGATAAAAGAGGCTGGAGGATGTAGTTCAATGGAAGCATGAGACTCTAAGCTATGCATACCACCACCAAAATACAGCAAGAATATATATTGATATTGGGAATCATAAAATACAAATGTTCCTGTAAAAAAGAGGCTCATTAAAGAACATATAAATACATGGATAAATGTGTGTGTAAAATAATAGCCTTATCACATAATGAAATTTTGTTTGCTAAGTTTTTCCTATTATATTTATGAGTGCTACAATACAAGTAACTTTTATTCTCCAGATGGTATTGTCATCTCAGAGGCTTATTCTGTCCGTCTGCTAACCAAGGCCTAATCCTAAGTGCTTCTAACCTCTGTACAATCTTATCTAGGACTAGAATGTTTTCAGCCTCTGAGACTTACTTCTGAAAAAGCCCAGCCTTCCTAAGTGAGGATTGATCATCTTACCCCAGATCCTCTTTCTTGTTTATCTTCTTTAGGTGTATGGAGGGGGAGTTAGTATGACGTGGAAAGGATAGGAGCTCCACAAGGACCAAATATAAGTGGGCACAGGGCCCTTTTCTGAGACTGACACTCCACCAAGTACCATGTATGGATATAACCTAGAACCTCTGCTTGGATGAAGCCCGTGGTAGCTCAGTAACCAATTGGTTTCCCACAGTAAGGGGAACAGGGACTATTTCTGACAGGAACGCAATTGATGGCTCTTTGACCTTCCCCCCCCCCCCCCAAGGGAGGAGCAGTCCTGCTATGCCACAGAGGAGGACTTTGCAGCCAGCCCTGAAGATACCTGATAAAACAGGGTCAGATAAAAGGGAAGGAGGTCCTCCCCAATCAGTGGGCTTGGAAAGGGGCAGGGAGGAGATAAGGAAGGGAGGGTTTGGGAGGGAATGAGGGAGCTGGATACAGCTGGGATACAGAGTTAATAAAATGTAACTAATAATAAAAAAAAGTGAAAAAAAAAAAAAGCTCAGCCTTTCTAGCTCTTTCTAAACTCTGGCTGGCTCAGCCAGATGTTTTAATTCAGCTGTCCGGCTCAAAACACCTTTTCAAGCTGACTGATTCAAATTGGCTTCTTTCGGCTTCTGACTCAATTGCTTTGGTTGGCTTCATACTAACTTTGGTAACATGTTCTAATCTTCTGGCTTCTCTCTCTGGCTTACTCTTGCTTCACCAATGTCTATCTTGTTCTCTCTTCAACCTGTCTCTGTAAAAATCTCACAGTAAAGCTGCCTCTGAATTCCACAAACTCAACTGCCACCAACTCAACTCTACTGCACTACTTCTCAACTCATTGATACAACTGAACTTACTGAACAGAACTCAGTGATCTGCATGCCTCTGTCTCCTTAGTACTAGGATTAATGACATGTATAATCATGCCTGGACTTAAGATTTTCTTTTCCTAAATCTTGATCTATACCAGGCCGGCCTTGAACTCAGAGATGTGTTTGCCTCAGTCTCCTAGAATTAAAGTTGTTTCTGTATTCCAGCCAGTGTAGCCAAGTTGCTGGATTAAAATTTCTGTATATGCTACTGCTGCCCTCTGTTAGTTCTTTCTCACTTCTTTGGGACTATTTTCAGATCATATCTAGAGTGCCTCAATATTTAAGTTTTAAATTTCATCTTTTTTTAATCCTAAAAGCATAGAATCATAAATTTACTTCTCAACTACCTTTGCTATGTTACATGAATTTGCAAGTACAGTGTTGTTTTCTAATTATTTAATTATAGATATTATAAAATTCTGTCACAATTACTTTTTGATGTTTGGGTTAAATATAAATGTGCATTATAACTTCTACATATGCAGGGAATTTAGATGTTCATTGCTGATTTATAACTTAATTACATCATATTAAAATATATGATATAAAATATTTACACATATATGCATATTTATGAGTGTATACATGCCCATTCATAAATTTTTTTATATATACCACATATTGGAGAAGCATAAGAAAGAAGGCACTTTAGATATTACTTAATAGTTAATAATTGTTAATAGGTAATAATACTTAATCAGTTTTATAATAAGAAAAACAGTATTTTTACAGTTTTAATATTTTTGTTTTAAAGAATATACTGTAAGAAGCATTGCATGGTAGCACACACCAATAATATCAACACTCAGGAGACAAAAGCAGGAGGATCCTGAACTTGAGGCCATTCTAGACTTACAAAGCCTGTCCTTATCTCTAAAACAAACAAACAAACAAACAAAAATGAGATGATGGTTCTCACATCTTCCCACAGGAAAAGTTTTTTCAAGCAATATATAAGAAGCATAAAAGAATAGATTAAAACATTCACTGCATTAGCTACTAAAAGATTCTGTGTAGCCCAGGCTGGCCTCGAACTCATGATCCTCCTGCCTCTGCGTCCTTCAGCAAATCCTACCAGTGTGTGCCACCACAACTGGCAAGATCAGAAAGGAGAGGAGAACCTCCCCTATCAGTGGACTTGGGGAGTGGCATGCATGCATGCAGAAAGGGGAGGGAGGGTGGGATCGGCAGGGGAGGATGGAGGGGCTTATGGGGGGATACAAAATGAATAAAGTGTAATTAATAAAAAATTTAAAAAAAAAAGATTCTGTGTATCAGAATACATTGGAGAAAAGAGAAAAGCCATACCAAAAGATGTTTTTTTGTGCATATAACTGCTAAGTTAATATTTCACATATAATAATTTCAATTAAAAACTAAAATAAAATCATCAAAGTAAAACATAAACAAGGAATATGACAGGTAATTCATGAACAGGAAATCTAAGCAGGCAACATACATGCTTATCTCTATTAATACCTAGAGAAGTGAGTCTCAGCTTTCCTAATGCTGTGACCCTTTAACACAGTTACTCATGTTGTGGTGGATTCCAATCATAAATTCTTTTGATACTTTGTAACTGTAATTTTGCTACTGCTACGAATTATAATATAAACATTTTTAGAGATAGAGGTTTACAACAGGGTTGTGACTCATGGTTTGAGAACCTCTGGCCTAAATGGGTTGTGAATCACAGGTTGAGAACCACTCTGTAATTGCAAATTTAAATAAGATACAATACAGGAAATTGAGATTAGTAAAAATTAAAAGCCAAATAGAGCATATTGGTAAAACATGGTGTGATCAGAACTTGCAGATATTGGAATCTGAAGCTGTAGCTCAGCTGATATCCTAGTGTGTGGAACACATGCCTATAATTCTTACATCAAGGTAGAAAGAGGAGGATGAAAAGCTCAGAGTTATCTTTAACTGTATAGCAAGTTCAAAGCCAGTTTGACATGTATAAGACTCTGTTTTAAACAAAAAACAACAAAAAGTTTTCACATACTTGTTGACCTAGAAGTTGGTTTTACCACTTTGCAGAGCCATCTTGCAGTATCTAGTAAGTCAAAGGAGTGTCCTGTGGCCACGCACTTCGAATCTTACTCACATTGGCTTACAATTGTGCTAGACTACTAGAAGTCTTGGACAATACGCTAAGATTAGAAATGTATGTCACCATGCTCAACCAACGCATTTTCATCAAGCGGAAAATGTTGTATCTTGATCCCTTATACATACTTTTTGATGCACCTCAAACTTATTTTTAATCTTTGCAACGATAGACGAATTGCTGACAAACATGGCAATAAGGTCAAATGGCATCCACTGTCATTTAGATGTGTTAGTCTAAGTTAGGACACCAGCATTGTACTAGGCTCCATATTATTAAGTCAATTTCTTCCCTTTAAAGGTTGACACAAAAGAATTCTTTGTAAATCACTGTGTTGGATTTATAGCGAAGGGAGGCTTGTAAAAGTGTTCCATGTGGCCATTAAATACTTTGTCTTCTGCGTAAAACTGGTTGTATTGATAGTCTAACCAACACTTTGCTTTGATCTCACCCAGTGAGAAAGTTGGAAGGAAGGGATGGAAAAAGGACATCTTAGCTTTCCAGTACTGTCTTTGCAGTATTGTGTTTGACAGAACAAAGGAATATCCATGGTAAAATGTGTGTAGAAGAAAAGTCCAAGGTGAAAACCAAAGTAATGTCTGGGAATATGGCTCGGTTGGTAGAGCAGTTGCCTAGAATGTGCTAAACCCTGTGTTCAGCACCACCATAAACCAGGCATGATGACACCTGGTTCAGGACTTGAAGATTAAAGAAAGAAGTTCTAAAGTTTAAGACCATCCTCAACTGCATAAGAAGTTTGAAGCCTTTAGGTTCTCCATCAAAGTCTATCTCATCAAAGAAACAAAAAATGTATAGGTCACTTGGGCTTCTGTATTCTAGAGCTATTAAATTACCAGAGGTAGAGTATTTCCTGATGTTTTGAATCTGAGAAAGTTTGGTTATTATCCTCCTCAACATTAACTATCAACCTGACATAGCATAGAACTACCTGAAAAGAGGAATAAGGTAAAGGATTGTCTTGATTATTAATCGATGCTGTAGGGTCTAACCTACTGTGGCTATCAGTAACATTAAGCAGGGTCCTGGGCTGTGTAACAGAGGTAGCTATATGATACCTAAATACATTTTAAACATCTGTCCTTGTACTCACAGATAAATGTACACTTCACTCCTCATTGCAACTCTCTGTTTGCAACAGATGAGATAATTACAGAAAAGCAGAAACAATCAAAATGTACAGTTGTAGATTCTATTCCCAATGATTACATCTTTAAAACAACTCCCAAACGTAGGGCTCAGGGAACATTGTTGAAGAGGAGTTAGAAAGTTTATAAGAGCCAAAGGATCAGGGACTAACTGGAATGTGTCTTCTACTAATGTCAGAACCACACTGGCAATATCTCACCAACATGATGTTCTAAGCATGCCCCTCTCTACAAAAACAACAACAATAGATATTCTAATGTGGCCATGTGGAAAGCCCACAAGACATCAACACTCCACAAAGAATTATAGGCAACTAAGGAATGCTGAGAATGGAAAAATAATTTTCCCCAGTGTCATAGTTAATGCTGTGAAAAGACACTATGACCAAGACAACTTATAGAATAAAGAGTTTATTAGGGCTTATATTTCTAGAGTGAGCCCATGACAACCATGGTGGTGAGCTTGTAAGCAGGAAGGAATGCATGACATTGAAGCAGCAGTTGAAAACTTACTTTCTGAGACACAATTATGAGTATGGGAGAGAAAGAGGCAGAGCTAACTGGGGAATATTGTGCATTCGTGAAACTTCAAAGACACCCTCACTGACACAACTCCTCTAATGAGGCCACACCCCCTATCCTTCCCAAGAGTTTCATCTACTGAGGACCAAGCATTTAAATGTATGTGTCTATGGTGTCCATTCTCATTCAGACCACGACACCTAGGTAAGAGCACACCAATTAGTTATCCAACAGTTCTGATAACACCTGATAAGCTAGGGTCAGATGAAAGGGGAGGAGGACCTCCCCTATCAGCGGACTTAGAGAGGGGCAGGGAGGAGATGAGGGAGAGAGAGGGTGGGATTGGGAGGGAATGAGGGAGGAGGCTACAGCTGGGATACAAAGTAAATAAACTGTAATTAATATAAAAAATAAAAATTTAATTAAAAAAGAAATTTCTAGCCCTCAAAACATATAAAAAGTAACATTATATAGACTAAAAGAGGGTATGTCTAGAAATGCATATGTATATACATGTAATAAAAATAATAGGAAAAGAGGCCATGGATTTAGAGGAGAGAAATAAGGAGCACATGGAAGGATTTGGAGAAAGGAAAGGGAAGAGGGAAATGATGTAATTATATTCTCCACAATTAAAGAAATAATCAAACTTTCTTGTAAATTTTAAGTAATAGTTTAAATTATTTCTAAAACAAGAAAATGTTAATTTCTATTTTTGGAAAAATTAATCTAGCTATGAATCAGTTCATACAATTGAATCTACCACTGTTAAATCCATTTCATCACTGTAAGTTAGATGCTAACTCTGCAAAAAAATATATGGAAATTGGTTTGTATAACATTTTAATCTCAGCACACTAATATCGTGCCCCAGTGGGAAGGGCATAAAATATTTATCAAGAGTAATATTAGCCAGGTTACATTTCCAATGAAATACTGCTTATTGGTGCATGTTAGTGTGAAGCATGCCCTTCACTCTGCTGGAGCATAAGTACTAATAAGCATTAATAATCAATAATGAAATTTAAAATACCTATGCTTTTTTGTAAACTAATACATTCTCAAAATACTTTACTTACCATAAACGTGTAATGTATCTACCTTTGTATGATACATCAGTGTCTTCAATTTTCTGAGTGTATATTAGGAAAAAATGAAAACAAGCATGAACATGTTTCCTTATATTTTAGTCTGCAGTAGGTGACTAAATAAAGACTAGTGGAATATGGTTTCTTTGAAGCCATCATTTTGTTTCATTTTTCTCTGTCTGTCTGCTTGTTTGTTTGTTTTTCACAACAGGGTTTCTCTGTGTAACAACCTTGGGCATTCTGGAACTCAGAGATCTGCCTGCCTCTGCCTCCCAAGTGTTGGGTTTAAAGTCATGTTCCCCCATCTCCCAGGAAAGTTATTTTTGTATGTAATGTAATCTGTGCCATTATTCTGAGTGCTGAATATCAGTGTGGCATTTTTGACATATGTCGGCCAATGAATATCCAGGTTTCTGGGTAAACTGTTTTCCTTAATGGTATTGCAATGGAATTGTATCAAAAGTTTGTGTGAAAATTATTTTTCTAGCCAGTCTCTTGTCTTTCTTACTCAGTTGTCTTCTAAGTGCCTTAATCTTTGTTTTCTAATGAATTGAACACTTCTTTGTTCTATTTTCTATACATGAAGCAATACCGTAATAACCTGAGAACAAATTAAAGGAGAATTTTAAAAAGAAAGTTAGCTGAACATGGGCCTATGAGAGAACTAGAAAGGAGCATTCTTCCATGTTTTCTGCTTTAAGTTCTTGCTTGGATTTTCACCCTGACCCCCATCATTGGTGGATTGTGACCTGCTAGTATAAACCACACACACTCTTCATTCCCCACATTCCTTTTAGTTAGTTTTTATCAAAGCAACAGACAGGAAACTAGAAGAATTTTTCGCTAAAATTTGATTTCTATGTCTTTCATTAGTAGGGTTCTTTCTATCACTTTACTCAGGAAAAGTGACATAGAATAAATTAATCATTCTTCCTGAATTTATACACATTAAGACAGAATATAAGGACAATTACCAAGATTTGAAGATGTTAAGAGGAATATTGGTACAAACTCAATGAAGGCCTGCCTACTTATTACAATGAAAGGTGGGAGAATACAGCATAGAAGTAAACAAGCTGCCATGATATTTGGAAGAGATAGCTGAATAGATGCTGAGGAAAGCAAATTGAGCTTGGCCACTCGTTCTAGGCCCATGGTAGGTACCTATACAACAAAAGAAAGATTCCTAAGAGAAAAACAAAGACAAAAAAAAAAAGAAAAACAAAGACATTTACTACGAGCTTGACATAAAACATGACTTGTCGTTAAAAACTATACAATGGAGTATTACTCAGCAATGAAAAATAAGGTAATCATGAAATTTGCAGGTAAATGGTGGGACCTGGAAAGGATCATCCTGAGTGAGTTGTCCCAGAAGCAAAAAGACACACACGGTATATACTCACTCATATAAACATACAACATAGGATAAACCCACTAAAATCGGTACATCTAAACAAACTAAGCAAAAGAGAGGACTCTGACTAAAATGCTCAATCCCCATCCTGAAAGGCAAAGAGGATGGACATCAGAAGAAGACGAAAAGAGGAAACAACCTAGGAACCTACCACAGAGGGCCTCTGAAAGGCTCTGCCCTGCAGACTATCAAAGCAGATGCTGAGCCTGATGGCCAATTGTTGGGCAGAGTGAATGGAATTTTATGTAAGAAGTGGGAAATAGCAAGAGCTGGAGAGGACAGGAACTCTACAAGGAGAGCAGCAGAACCAGAAAATTTGAACACAGGGAACTTCCCAGAGACTCATACTCCAACCAAGGACTATTCATGGAGATAACCTAGAACGCCTGCACAGATGTAGCCCATGGCAGTTCAGTGTCCAAGAGGGTTACATAATAATGGGAAGAGGGACTGCCTCTGACATAATCTGATTGGCCTGCTCTTTGATCACCTCCCTTTGAGGGGGGAGCAGCGTTACCAGGCCACAGAAGATGACAGTGCAGCCACTCCTGATGTGATCTAATAGACTAAGATCAGAAAGAAGGAGAGGAAGACCTCCCCTATCAGTGGACTTGGGGAGAGGCATGCATGCAGAAAGGGGAGGAAGAGTGGGATTAGGAGGTGAGGAGGGAGGGGCTTATGGGGGGATACAAAATGAATAAAGTGTAATTAATAATAAAAAAAGGCATACCCAGATGGGGCATGCAACCTAATAGAGTGCTTGTCTGGCATGAAAGAGGCTCTGGTTGTTGCATGCTTGTAATCCAAGCATGTTGGAGGTAGAGGCAGGAAGATCAGAAGTTTCAGTCATTCTCAGTAGTGAATTTGAATGCAGCCTGGTATACATGAAGTCTTACCCCCCAAATAAAACACAATAAAATTAGACTTAGGATGGTGGCTGGAGATAATGTTTCTCAGGACCCATGATTTTCAGCTCACAACTGCCTTTAACTCTAGTTTCAGGGGAGTTACACCCTCCTCTGAACTTCATGGACACCTACACTCACATGTGTGTAAATATACATGCACATATATGTATATACATAATTGAAAACAAATTCAATCTTAGAAAGAGAGGAAGACAGTCTTGGAAATATAGTTAAACTTGTGTAGTTTTCTGCTAGAGTAAATGAATGGCCAGTTCTTGTGGAGAAATACAAATGGTTAGAGCATGTGATGTCCTAGAAATGGACTGGGTAGGGCATGGCATGGCCAGTTTATTAAGATGCCTTCCTGGGGCCCTGTGTCTTCAGGAGGAGTGCTCCCTTCGTCTCTGTGCAGGGATGGCAGTTCTTACTGAAAGTCTTATGACTTTGTCCCTCCTTCATAGGTTCTATGACCACTTTGAGGAGAAATGGTGACAGACCTCTGGGTAAGGGACTTTCTGACTTCTGTAGTCTTTTCATATTTTTGTCAATTACTATCCTCACTTCTTTTTTTTTTTTTTTTTTTCCTTTTTGACAGAATCTCTCTGTGTAATCTAGGCTGGCTTAGAACTCATGATCTTCTTGCCTCAGGCTTCTAAGTGCTAGGGTCATAGTGGTGTCTCACCATGTATAGATCAACTGTTTAGTTTCTTGAAAATTCAATTGTTTTCTCCTGACCTGCCTTGTAACTCCCTTTCCTCTTGCTTTTGCTCTCTCTATAACTTAGTGACATATTTTGTTCTGTTGAATCACTTGCCCTTCTTACTAAAATGTCACCTCCCTGAAGGCATAAATCTTTTTCATTAATCTGGTCACTATTTTTATTTTGGTCAACAGTTGGTCAGGATGGACTTGTTGAATTAAACTTAATTAACTCTGACAAGGTGAAAATGGAAATATGTCATTGGGAATATATTTGATTCATGCTATGTAAATGGAAATGAATAATACTTGTCAGCTTTTAAGTAAATAATATTTAATGTACAAAATTATGAGAGTAATGTGATGTGAGTCACAGTTGATTAAAGTGTAGCTGTTTCCATTGATAACTATGTGAGGTCTGAGATATGGTAAGGATCATGGTTTAATCATTTTGCGATGCAACCATACATCAGCACATACATATTGTAAATATGTGCCATGTTTATTTGTCAGTTATACCATTAAGACTCTAATAACATAATTAGTAGAGTACTTGCTTAGCATGTACAAAATCTTGGGTTTGATCTCTACTACAGCATTATCTAGGCATATTGAGCATTTCTCCTATTCTAGTACTCTGGAGGTGGAGACGGGAGGTTCAGAACTTCAAGATCGTCCTTAGCTATAGATCAAGTTCAAAACCTGCCTGGAATAAACGAAAGCCTATCTCAGAAAACAAAAACAAACAAAGCTGAGGCAAATGTGCTTTTTGGAGTGTATATGTGTTCTAGTCTCTCTGACTTGACTCAAAGAAAATAAGGGGTTAATGATTCAATCCATGGGGTAGTGTTAGGTTTTTTAAGTGAATTGCAAAATGGATAGAGAAAAATGAAGCATGCAGGCTTAAAGGGGGGAATGGAGAGACTATTAAACATCACTCTTTAGTAGTACCTAAAAGGACCCAAGGTGGGGGCAGTGTAGCATTTTAAGAAGAGGGGATGAGGATATTGTTCTTGTTTGGGGACTGTGAGAATTTAGGATTTAACTGACTATTTATAAGAGGTATAATTAGACATTTTAGAACTGATGTGTTTCCTTTCACTAGGAATTGAACCTAGGATCTCAAGCATGCAAGATAAACTCTCCATCAATGAGCAACATACCCTTCTGAGAAATGACACATTGAAACAATCATTCACTTCATTTGGATTTTGGGCTACATAATTCATAGGCATCTTAGTGAAAAAAAAAAAAGGAAATGTTTCTCTACATTGCTATTTACTAAATGTTATCTTCTCTTACAAACTTCTGTGTTTGGTTATTTTTTGACTGGTCTGACATTCATTAAGTAGCTCAGGCCAGCCTCAAACTACTGGCAATCCTATTTTAGCCCTCAAAGTGATATTATAGGTGTGTGCCACCAATGGTATGGGTACTGGCAAATACATATACCAAAATTTATTTTTATAGTACTCACATTGATGGATATGTAGGGAGGTATTTCTGATTTGTTATAATAAATAGTGCTATAAGTATCATTCTTGTATGTTTTTAGAAATTACTCAATTGACTCACAAAATATGTTCTAGTTTAAAGTAGTAAAATGCTCACTTAAGAGTAAATTACATTTTCTTTTTTTCCCCACTAAGTAAATTCAATATATTATACTTTTTTAAAAAGAGGGTGACAGAAAGACTTTTTTTTTGTAAAAGTGACAGTCATGGACACCAAGTCTGATCCCCAGAACTCACATACACACTCCCACAAAAAAGAAATACTGATTTTGTAGAATACAACTGTAATTCCAGGATGGGACATGGAAATAGGAGAATCTTCCAGAAGCTCAAGGACAAGTTAGGCTGGAACATTTAGCATAATAACAGAAACAAGAGAGACCCTGCCCAAGCAAGATAGAAAACACTCTCAAAAGTTGTCCTCTTCCATGTGATCTGTAGACACACAGACATACACATACATACACACACATACACACCATCTTTTAGTGCTATAAAATGCTTTGGAGCAAAAACTAAAGACAACATACAATAATTGTATGATAAATTGAATGTGAACATAATGAAGATGGGCATTTATTTTAATTACCCAAATTTTGGCAGATGTCCCTTCTGTTTGTACTTGTCAATTAGTTACATTACTGATGATGGTGTTTTTGAACAGAACATAATTTAGTCTCATCAGCATCACTGAAAAGAATCAAAATCAGAATTACTATTTTTAGTTATTTCTCTTGTGTCATTTCTAACTTTTGGCTGAAATAGAATCTACTTAAATATTTACATCATGAATTTAGATTTGGGTCTGCTTCCTTTATTGTAAATTTGTTATGGGGTTATTACTAATGGTGTATGTTAGAAATTGTGAAATATAGAAAATTGTCCTCTTCACCCCAAGTCTTATCTGGATATGAAATATTTTAAGAGAAATTACCAGATACAAAATTTAAGTTTATATTTATAGATATTACAATATTGTATACAATTTTTGAGACAGAGTCTAGTGTATCCAGGCTGGCCTCAATTCCCTGGGTAGCCAAGAATGACCTTGAATTTCCAATCCTCTTGCCCTTGTCTCTCGAGGGCTCCTATTATAACCTTGTGATACCATGCTAGGTTTTATGCAATGCTGGTGGATCAAATCCAGGAGTTTGCATGCTAGGCAAGTGTTCTAGTGCTGAGCTAAGTCTCCAACCCAGGCCTGCAATGTTCTGACCATTAAACAGGAGTGATCTTTTTGGTTCTGTTGCTTCCCTTGTGGAGCTCCTGTTTCCTCCAGGTCTTTCTATCTCTCTATTCTTTCATAAAACTCCCTGCACTCTCCCCAAAGTTTAGCTATGCATCTCAGCATATGCTTTGATACCCTGCTGGATGGAGTTTTTCAGAGGCCCTTTGTGATAGGCTCGTGTCCCATTCCCTGTTTTCTCCATCTCATTTGCCTTTCTGAATGAAGATTGAGCAACTTTTCCAGGGTCCTCCTTCTTTATTAGCTTCCTTAGGTGTACAGATTTTAGTATGACTATCACAGGGATCTTTTCTGAGATTGATACCCCATCCAAAGACCATGCATGGAGATAACCTAGAACCCCTGCACAGATGTAGCCCATGGCAGCTCAGTCTCCAGATGGGTTTCCTAGTAAAGGGAACAGGGGCTGTCTCTGACATGAATTCAGTAGCTGGCTCTTTGAGCACCTCTGCCTGAGGGGTGGGGGCAGCCTTAACAGTCCACAGAAGAAGACAAAGTCAGTCCTGATGAGACCTGATAGACTATGGTCAGATGGAAGGGGAGGAAGACCTCCCCTCTCATTGGACTGGGGAAGGGGCATAGGAGAAGAAGAGGGAGGAAGACTGGGATTGGAAGGGGGTGGGGAAGGGGGCTACAGCTGGGACACAAAGTGAACAAATTGTAACCAATAAAAAAGTGATCTTAAGTCAATATTAGCCACCTGCTACACTTCTTCTATTGCAGTATCCTCAAACAAAGGCTAAAAATTGTACCATTTGTTTTCCCTAGTCCTCTTCTTAGCATCTCACTGGGCTGTCACCAAGTAGCTGGCTATGATAGAGTCTGCTATACCATGCCTTCCTTCACAAACGATGATGTAAGCAATGTTGACATTGAGATAGTGTTTTGTTCTACTGCCTAAAGTGTAAGGAATTCTCTTAATCATTTAGGGACAGGTAAATTCCTATTCTTGTCTTCACAAAAGGAAATAATTTCAAGACAAGCTATTATGAAAAAGGCTTGAAATTCATTAAAATCCATTTGGAAAATGCATGTTAAGTTCAGATATTAATGGAAAGAGAGGAGAAAGTAAGACATACATGAGATATTATATGTGTAGGCTTCTGAGAGGAGAGCTGCTCTCATGTGTTCTACTAGTTACTGGCCATAGGATTTTGGAAGTTTCTGGAACTTTCTTGTTTACCCAATTTTTCTGGGACCCTCTCTTCTTCTACCTGTATCCCCCTTTTCCATATTTGAGGCTATCAGATGGTTTATATGGGATTACAATTGCTACTGGAGTTACACAAGGGGGGTAAGACATGTCCTTTTACTGCAAATGTTTGTTTTTTGTAAGATTCTTAGAGGGTTACAGGTTTACATCTTGAGAAGAGAGAAAAGTCATTCAGGAATTGTTCATGGTGTTGGAATACTTGCTTCTTAGCTGGCAACAGGCTTTAACCAGACTCCAGAGTAAATGGCTCTTTTTTCCTCTAGTGCCCTCCTAATTTCCTTGGTACTTCTGTCCTGCCTCCAAATCATTTTTTATAAGTGTATATACAAGGTTATGCACAGCCATTCTTGTATTTTGCTGTTCCACAGAGCATAATTTGGGAAAGGGCTGCTGCAACATGGTGATTATACCTCTCTCCTTGCTCTAGAGTCGTTTCCCTGAGTCTAAATTTTCTAGATAGCCTAGGGCTCTAGGGCTGGTGGAAGGGCTATTTTAAAATCTAAGTACCTGATTCCTGTCACAGTGTTTCTGTAGACTCTCCAAATTATTTTTCTCTTTCTAGATTCAATCTTTCCTAGGAAATCGGTTCAAGTCCAGTAAAATAAAATTACACAGGAAACATAGAATGTGTCACCTGTCAAAACAGAAATTACTTCATGATATTTTGTTATAAAACAGAATTATATTTTATATGAGACTCAATAAGAAAGTAAAATTACTCTAAGATCATTGAAGGATAAGTAGGAGAAATAAATGCCATTAAATAAAAAACACTATACCATGAATATCATGATGGGTATGATACTTTATTGTTTTTATATATGTTGTTTTCCTCATGCCTGCAGAGCTTAGAAGAAGACATTGGAGTCCCTGGAACTGGAGTTACAGATGGCTGTGAGCCATCATGTGGGCTATGGGAACCAAACCTGGGTTCTCTACAAGAGCAACAAGTACTCCAAACTGCTGAGCCATGACTCTAGACCTCACTTTTCTTTTTTTCTTAATCTTAACTGTCTCATTTATTTACTCTGTGAGTGTGTGTTTGTGTGTGGGTTTGAGACAGAAAGAGAGAGAAAGGGAGAGAAAGGGATGGAGGGAGAGAGAGAGAGAGAGAGAGAGAGAGAGAGAGAGAGAGAGAGAGAGAGAAAGAGAGAGAGAGAGCTTGCAAACAGCCTTGCAGAAGTCGATAATTTCTTCTTCCATCATGTGGGCCAGGGGATGCAACTCAGATCATCAGATCATCAACTTTGTGGAATCTATTATCTCATTCCAACTTTCTGTGGGTTCAAAGTATCCAAGTGAGGTTGCCAGGCTTGTGCTGCAAACACCTTTATCCATAGAACCATCTTCCTATTCCTAAGCAAATTATTTTATAAAAGTCATTGAAAGAAGCATTTAGAGTCTGGTATGGTGATCACACCTTTCATCCCAGTCCCTGGTAAGCAGAGGCAAATATATCTCTGAGTTCAAGGCTGGTGTGCCATACACAGTGAGTTCTAGGACACCTAGGGCTACATATATACATCTGTCTCAAAAACAGATGTATTTAGAGACTTCCCTAAAGATAAAGGAAAAAATTCATCCTTTCACTAAACCAGTGTATTTCCACAGAGGAACACTTCTATGTACTTTCTCCCAGGAGGCTTTAGGATATGTCTGGAGAAATTTTAAAATATCATACCTGAAGGATAGAGGCCAAGGGTTCTGTTATTCATCATATAATACTTAAGCCACCCCCCAAAAAGTGGGGAGTTGTAGATGTGGCTTAGTTGGTCAAGTAATTGACTAACAGTGTATGAAGCTTTAGGTTCCACATAAATGACAACTGGTGGAGATTGCTGGTAGAGGTAGAGACAGGAGGATCTCAGCTACATAACAAATTTGGAACCGCCACAGGATACATAAAAACCTGTCTCAAAACAAAACAACAGCAAAATCAACAATACTAAACCAACCAATCTCACTCCAATGGCAATGAACTAAGTAAGACAAAGACTATAAATATATTAAAAATATGATTACAGTACAGTGGAAAATCCCCAACTGTATTGCTTCCTGCTCACCTCCATATCTTTAAAGGTTCAAACTCTCCTTATCTATGTGCGTAAGAAAAGAAAATTACATCATGTTGAGAGAGAATACACAGACTTAGGAAGGCTCCTGGTTTCTGTTTGCAACCCTGCCTTCATCTGCTATGTAGAGCCACCTTCCTCTTTCCCATCCCACTTCAGCCATAAATCCACGTGAAGCTTCTATACTCCATACCCATGAATCTCTTACATAGCTAAAATAATTTTGTCTTTTTGTATAAAAAAATGAGATAAAAAGACTGGAGTTTTTAGGAAACAGAGTAGTCCATTAGCCCAAACAGGCAAGACTCAGGGACCTATTGCCAATACAGCAATTAAAGAGACAGGTTTCTTAGTCAATGTTCTATTTCTGTGAAAAGACAGCATGACCACAGCAACTCCTATAAAGCAAAATATTTAATTGGGTCCTGTGGAGTAAAAACTTTGGAATTTTGGTTTTATGTTTTAAAAGACACAGAAATATTATAAGATATGTTTCTGTTTTAATCTTAGTGTAGAGATATGGGGCTGCTTTTCAGCAGCTGACTATGATTTGCCTTGTGCTCTAGAAGGGGTGTGATTTCGCCAGCTGGAAATGGTTTCAGAGACTCTGTGACGTTTGGAATTTTGGGGACTTTTCAGAAGGTATATAAATGTTAAGGCCCCAAGTGGTGTGGTAGATTACTGGTGGTTCCTTGATTGGTGTTGGCTGATATTGGTTGCTTTTTGTTTAGTAGTCTTGCACAAAGAAAGAACAACATGAAAAACAAATTAGATATCCTGATGACAAAGATCAAACTTGATCCAAGGAGCTTGACACCCCTAATATATAGGAAGTAGTCTAAGAATAATGATGCCTGATCCCTATCCAACCTCTGACTTTATTCAGGGATCTCTTTCCTTTCCTCTCTATCCTTTTTTCACTCATAAAAAGAAGGGTGGATATGGGTAGAAGAAGCAAGAACCCATGAAGTAGCAAATTCTGACTACAAGTCTGCTTAAAGGTTTATACCATTATCATCATGACAGGAAGTATAGAGGCACATAGGCAGAAATGGTTCTGGAGAAGGAGATGAGAGTTCTACGTATAGATTAGCAGAAGGAGAGAGACACTGGGCCTACCTTGGACGTTTGAAACTTCAAAGCCCATACCCAGTGACACATTTCCTCCAACAAGGCCATACCTACTGCAACAAGGCCATATCTAACAGAATAGTGACACTCCCTAATGAGCAAGCATTCAAATATATGAGTCTAAGTCAGCCATTCCTATTCAAACCACCACAAAAGGTAATGATAGAAAGCAGAGAAAAGAGTGCCTTAATGTAGCCACATAGAGAAGAGAAACTGATAAAATGGTTTAGTGACCAAAGTTTATTTTATGGTTACTGACATAGACCTTAGTCTTAACTAAAAAAAAAGGGGGGGGGAGGTATTAATCATGAAGCAACCACAGTTACATTTTGATATGTTTGAACACTGTCTCAAACCCTCTTAAACAAGGTGGTCCAAAGAATTCCATATAGATGTCATGACATGAAGGGATTATTCTGTTTCTTACAAGATCATCACTTCTATTCCATGTTGCACCCCCACCTTAATTGCCCTCCACTAGGGAGTGATCTATCTTGTGAGAATTTGTTGTTCTTGGAATTCAAGGTGGTTTCAGGTATAGAACAATGATTTATCTCTGAGTGTTCAGTTAAAATAAAGGAGACAAATGGACATGAAATGAAAGCAACGTTGTCAGCCATCCATTCTGCTTTTAATTTTCTATGGACCCCAGTAAGGAGTTGAAGTTAGTTTTTCCTTTTGTTTTGTTTATTGTTTTATTTTTATTTTTTATTTTTATTTTTTTTATCAGTTACATTTTATTAACTCTGTATCCCAGCTGTGTCCCGATCCCTCATTCCCTCCCAGTCCCTCCCTCCCTCCCTCATCTCCACCGTGCCCCTTTCCAAGTCCACTGATAGGGGGGACCTCCTTTCCATTCATCTGATCCTGTTTTATCAGGTATCTTCAGGACTGGCTGCAAAGCCCTCCTCTGTGGCCTAACAGGACTGCTCCTCCCTTCGGGGGTGGGGAGACAAAAGAGCCAGTCATTGAGTTCCTGTTAGAAATAGTCCCTGTTCCCCTCACTTTGGGAAACCAATTGGTTACTGAGCTACCACAGGCTACATCTGAGTGGAGGTTCTAGGTTATATCCATACATGGTCCTTGGTTGAATGTCAGTCTCAGAAAAGACCCTGTGCCTAGATATATTTGGTCCTTGTGGAGCTCCTATCCTTTCCCCATGAGACTAACTCCCCTTCTTTCTTATGATTCCCTGTACTCTGCCAAAGGTTTGGTGTTTTTTTTTTTTTTTTTTAATCTAAGCCTTGTGACACACACATACACACATACACACACTTTCTCTCTCTCTCTTACTCTCTCTCTAGATAGAGATAGATAAAAATATAGATATATTTTCCTTCTCTCCTTCATTCCTTTCCTTCCTTGCTTTCTTTCTTCCTTCCTTCCTTCCTTGATTTCTTCCTTTTTTATTTTTACATCCAGATTGCAGTTTCCCCTCCTTGCTCTCCTCCCAGTTCTTTCCCCAACCTCCCCTCTTTTCTCTCCCCATCCACTCTTCCTTCCTTTTATTTCAGAAAGGGCAGGCCTCCCATAGATATCAGCTAGCCACAGCATATCAAATAGTAGTAAGATTAGGCACCTCCCCTTGTATTGAAGCTGGATGAGGCAGCCCAGTAGAGGGAAAGAGTTCCAAAAGCAGGCAAAAGAATTAAAGATGGTCCTTGTTCCAGTGTTAGGGGTCCCACAAGAAGAACAAGCTACACAATTGTAGCATATATGCAGAGGGCCTCAATCAGTCCCATGCAGATTTCATGGTTGTCATTTCAGTCTATGTGGATCCCTATGAACCAAGCTTAGTTGGGTTTTCTTGTAGTATCCTTGACCCCTCTGGCTCCTGCAGTCCTTCCTCAACTCCTTTGCAGGATTCTCTGAGCTCTGCCATAGCAAAGCTGATATTAAGTGTTTACTTTTATTTTATCTGTAATTTAATGTGCCTGTCTCTGAATTGCTACTGTAGTCTCTCCGATTGCTTGCTGTTTAGGGATGATAACAATTCAGTGTTTTAGTGCATAAAGCTTTCAACATTCCTCGCAAGACTAATAAACTGAAGGAGAGCAAAAAACTATGTTCCCTCTACCTTCCTGGATTCATCTCAGGGTTTTCTGTATCAAAAGACTGATTACTGACAAAAACAAGTTTATTAACATGTACTTATCACATACACATGGGAAATACTCGAGAATGTATCAACCTCTACTAGGTGTGCTAGAACTACCAAAGAAAGTGATGCTGATGGGATGTCAAGGGGAACAGAAGATAGAACAAAGAGAAAGACTTGGTAGGCTGTTTAAAGATAAGCCTAGGAAAAAGAGGCACCTTAAAATGGAGAATTCCCTCTATGAATGGATATTTCCCTTACCACGATTTCTGCTCTGGTTCTAGAGTTTTCCTAGTGTCTCAAAATAATCCTTATGCAAAAGAGGCCTGTTGTGGAGTGTCATTCTCTGGCCTCCAGAAATACCCAAGATTTGAGAAAAGTGAAAAATAGATGGTTCACTGATTTGAAAGCTATGAAGGCTAGAATAACCGAATAGAGGCCTTCAAATAAGATGAAATACACAAAGAAGGAGACAAGTAAAAACGAAAAGGAAAAAATAAAGATGCATTTAAATTTATGATTGTGGCAATGTAAAAGGAGATGAGTTTTAGTGAGAGAGAGAACTTGGAAATAAAGATTTTATATGTTATAGCGTTGAAACAAAAATATAATTCTCCTCTCAAACGTGATAAGAAATAGTTTATTCTGGAGGTTGGTCTGAGTGACCATGACATGGAAACACTGATTCAGATTGCCCAAATACCATGTTTCTATGTGTTACCAATTTTATGACAGTTTGTATAATTACTGACCAAAAATAAAGTCATAAATCAAGGTCTTTTCTAAACACACTGGTGGGAATGTAAGTGAGACAGGTCACAGCAAAGTGTGAGGAGTCTTTGCTATATGTTTCAGACAATATTTGATGACATTTTAAGTCTTTGGTTGGCAGAAGCTGGTGGTTTCTCAGTGCATTCTAAAAAGATTCACCTTGATAGTTATTGGAGGTTAGGTCAAACACAGAGATAGGCAATGAATGGCAGCTAACAGCAGCCAGGTTAGCTCAGTTTTGGATCTTCAACATTCCAGCTCTTCACTCTCATGGACAATCTAGTCAGATTAATAAGCTCTGTAAAACTCATAACAGAGAAGTGACATTTTCCTTTTAAACTCCAGTTTAAAAGGACATATGTGATGATAGGGATGTTTTCGTTAAAAAAATTAACTTAAAAATAATTTGCTCAATTTTACTTTCTTATTGTTCTGTTGTATTGATGAAATTTTTTGTGTCTCTAAAGCTCAAAATTTAAGGGTTTTTTTGTTTTTTTGTTTTGTTTTGTTTTTTTGTAAATTAATGTGTGTTAATTTGGGAGATTCACATTTCGTTAACATCTATTTTAACTTAACTTGAGACCAATGTTCTTCTACTCTTAGAACGCAGTTTGTATCTCAAAGCACTTTGAAAAAGACAATAAATAAGCCTCCATTTCCTTTAATGTCCTTACAATTTTTACTTAGTAAAATAAAACAATGCAAATTTAAGCCTTGGCATGTAGAACGGTGGCATAGAATTGGGCTAGTATCTGTGAGGCCCTGGAATAAATCTGAGGATCTAATAACGAAGCCAAAGGGGACAAGGGAGATGGCTCAGTTGGTAAAGTATCTGCTCTGGAAGCAGGGGGACCTGAGTTTAGATATCCAGCACCCAATTAAAAGTCTGCAGATGTATAGAATGTACCTGCAATTTCCATCTGTGGGTGGTAGCATATGCCTATAGTCTGGAACATGGGGTAAGAGAAAGACAGAAATATCCTTGAAGCTCAATGGTCAGATGGCCTAGACAGCTCAGTAAGTTTCAGGATCACAGGTGATTCTTCCTCTAAAACATTAAGCATTGAGAGCAACAGGAGAAAGACACCATACATTGACCTCTACTCGTGTATGCACCTATACATTCATGAACACATATGTACTATGTGGTACATATGTGCCACATACATATGCAACATACCATACACAAATTTTAAAATCAAATATTTAATTATTGATATAGGTTATATATAATATATATACATATATGAATATATTTATACATGGACATATACATGTATGTATATATTTATACATGTATGTGTATGTATGTGTCTGTGTGTATATCTATCTATCTATCTATATATATATATTTTTTTGCTGTTCTGGCCGCTTTCTACATACTGTACTCAGGATGCTGTTGTCCCATACAGACTCTGTGAACAAAGAAACACACACAGAGAGAAAATTTTTCCTTTGGTGGGGGCTCTAATGGAATAATTCTGAAACTTTGATTCATAAGACAGTTTTCCTGGATATTTTACTTTGTTAGTGCTTACAAGCCCATTTTGTTTTTTAAGCTTTCTAGTATTCCAGATATGCATACACCAGACTTAAACATTATTGTACATTTGGAGGGGGTGAGAAATAATAATTTCTTCTGATGCTGAGTCCTTTCCTCCAAGAGCATGGCCAGCTTCTATCTTAGTCATCACACTTTTAAGGCAGACAGGTAAGGTCACAGGCAGTGACTGTAAATTATATATATATAAAACAACCACCACCACCATAACAAAACAAAAACAAAAACAAAAACAAAAACAACGCAGGACACTGGGGAAGCACATCTTGAATTGTGCACCCCCCTTCCAAAATATAGGAAAAATAACACCATGACCAAGAATTTCCGTAGACACACAGGGCACACTGAGCTTAAAGGTTCATTTCAAATGGACGTTTGGAAAATCCCAAAGCACTTAAGATCTAATGCATATAAGCGGACTTTTGTGCAGGTTATTATTATGGAATAGAACATGCATGAGAAATATAGAGATGCCAATCACCTATATAAGTTAAGGAAAGGCCCACCTCTTCTGGGAACTCCCCTTTTCCATTTTGTAAGTAAGAGTCTGTGGACTAGAAAATAGAAATGGGGGATCTTTTGACCTGAGTTCACAGTCAAGTCTGCTCTCATTCCATGGAGTATATATTTTTGCATCTACTTTTATTTGTAATAAATCTATGCTTTTGCTACTCTTTTTCAAGTCACATAAAAAGAAGACACACAATCGCCCCACTTCCAGTTTTACAATATGTAGTAGTTATATTTCTACAGGTTTTTTGTACGTTTGTTATTGTTGTTGTTGAATTGTTGATGGGACTTTTTTTTCCTTCATGTGGATGGGCAGGTGAGGTGGTAGGTATATGAATCTAGCCATTTGTTTTTGCTGTGTATGAAAACTTTGTTATGATTGTCTGTAATTGGTTAATGAGGATGTATAGGAGAACTTTGATCTTATAGGAGTTTTCTTTCTATTGCACAGGCTTCTGATATTTGTGATTAATAGCTTGTTTTGTCTCATGAGCTGCTAGAATTTCTTAGTTTGTTTTGTTTTGTTTTGGGTTTGTATGGTTGATTGGTTTTGTTTTTGTTTGTTTGTTTCTTTTCTGTTTTGTTCATTTGAGACTGTAACCTTTTTATGTTACCTAGGCTGTTTTCAAACCCCTGAGTTCAAATAAGTCTTCCTACTTCACCCTCTTGAATACTAAGGCTGAAGGCATTTCATTGAATTTTGTCACAAAATTATGATAAAAATTAGTCAAAAGGGATCTTCTTGTCATTTCCTAATATTCACACCTATATGTATGTTTTATTTATTGTACCTGATAGAATTGAAATTTTAATGTTGAGTTAAGGAGAAAAGTGTTATCTTCTTCGTGTCTTCATCGATATGTTGCTAACAATCTACCAATAAGAACTAACTTTGCTAAAGATTTTCAATTATTAATTCCGATTATCATTCAAAAGTACCTGTTACCAAGCCTGGCCACTTATATTTTATCCCTGAATCCCACATGATGGAAAGATCCTATGTGATGGCAACATATTTTTACTAGTTATTCTGACCTCTCCAGCAGGTTCAGGCATACTCATATGTATACACATACAGACATTAAAACAAAACAAAACCAAAACATATTAATGGCGTTAGAGAGATATTCTGGACTATACTCATAATACTAGAACTCAGGAAACTAATACAGTGGAATGGCCATATGTTCAAGGCCAGCATGGACTATCTATAAAGACCCTGACCTAACAAAACAAAACAGAAAACCAAACCATTTTTTGGCCATTCCTATATTATTTAGCTTTTTGTTAAAGAAAAAATATATTCAAATTTATTAAATGTTTTATTTTATATTTTGAGACAGGGTTTCATGTAGTGCTGACTGGCTTCAAATTCACTGTGTAACTGAGGATGTCTTTAAACTTCTGATCCTCTAGCTTCCTCTTCCTAATTGCTGAGATTACAGGGGTGTGTTTCCATATCTACCTTTCTAAGGTGATAGGGATGGATCATGCACTCTTCAAACTGAGCTGTGTCCTTTGTTCCATTCTATTATCCATTGAGAAGAGAATCTGTTTTGTTGCTTTAACAGAGTAATGCCATGATTTTCACTTATGTATTTCCTACTGCCAATTGTACAGCTATAAGATAAATCTGTATAAATTTTGCTCTTAATTTCTTTTTATTTTTTATATGCTATAATACATGAGAAGAATTGACAAAACACCTTATCTGTATTTTAGGAGTTGATTTTAGCTACCTTGTGAATATTAGATAGTTCACATCATCTATATCATCTTGATTTTATTTTGATATTTTATATTTTATAAACATCTATTCAGTTCTTCTAGATTAACAAATTTGTTTATAAAATGAAAATCACCATTTAACTGGTGCAGAAAAGAATTGTGATGGATGTTTTCATAGGTCTAGATAAATAGGTATAATCCAAGAATATGCTTTCTTGGGCCTGTTTTGAGCCAAACCAGTATTTGACCAGGAAATGTAGCTAATGTGTGACTTACTAGTTGGTGTTTATTTCAAGAGGTGAATAGAATGATATTTTTATGTGTATTGCTACAAATACTTGAATGTGGAGATTTGAATTGTTGATCATCAAAGTGACAGTAGAGTGAAAAGTGTGGAACAATGAAGTTCATCTATAAAAGCATAAGAAATCAGTCATCCACCTGAAAGCCAACTCCCCCAATCCGTACCAAGCCACCTCACCACCCTCCAACCCCCTCATGCTTATTTTAAGGAAAAGAACCAGGTTTGCATATATGGAGCAGTGATAGCAAACCCTAAGATTGGTGCCCAGTCACAATGTGGTAGCTTGAAAGAGAATGGCCCCCATGGGCTCATTTTGTTTGAATGCTTGGCCCCTAGATGAACTGTTTGAGAGGAATAGAAGGTATGGTCTTATTGGAAAAGGAGTAAAAGGTATGGTCTTATTCCTTACTAGAGGAAAGCTATGAGGTTTCCAAAGCCCATTCTAATCCCTGTTAATGTTCTCTCCCTCTCCCTTCCTCTTCTTCTCTCTCTTTCTCTCTCTCTGTTTCTTACTTGCTCCCTCCCTCTCTCTTTCTGCTTCATGGGTTGTTCTTATGATCTCTAAGTTCTCAGCTACTGTTCCAACACTATGTCTGCTTGCCTGCTGCAATGCTCCTTATTCCACACTGTTGTTGTCATGTACTCGTCCTCTGTAAACCCAAGAAACCCTTTCTTCTATAAGTTGCTTTGGTTATGATGTTTTGTCACAACCGTAGAAAAAATATGGAGAAACACACATGCACACACATGCACACCAAACACAAAAACCAACCCCTAAAGCAAAAACCAAAGAAAAGATAATTCAAGTTTCTGACAATATAATCAGTATATCCCTCAGAAATTTTCATTTTTAAATTTATTTATTTCATTTTACATGATGAGTGTTTTTCCTGCATGTATGTGTGTGTATATAGGCAGAATGTGAGGTCCTAGTATCCACAGAGATCAGAAGAGGGTATTAGATGACCTAGAATTGGAATTAAAGGTGATTGTGAATCATCATATCATGTAAGTGCTGGGAACTGAAACCAGGTTTTCTGAAAGAGCAACCACTGAACCATCTCACGAACCCTCCGAAATGTTATTGTAGAACTAAATACAGTAATTCATTGAGTCCTAAGACAGTTAGAAAAATGTTAATTTCTGTGGATTAATGCAGTGATTTTTTAATAAAGATTATAAAAAGTTTTATATCTTTTAATGATAATGGGCTAATTTATAAAGGAATATGATTTGATTATTTCAAGCTGTTAATATGTACACAGAGTCTATATGATTTTGAATGTCAATGTGCATAATTAATGATATGTATTTACAAAAGGAAGTGAAGGCAATTAACATGAAAATAGAGTAATTAGGCTTCCGGGGTTTGTTAAAGGGCATCAAGATTCCACTGGCAAATACTGTCAAAATTTAAATCTCAGTTTTCCAACTAGGTCTCTTGTTTTTTCAAAAAGCCAGTGGCTATTAGAAGAAAATAAGTGATTATGCCTTTTTTTTTTTTTCAATGCAGTTTATTCAGGAACATTGAACAATCCTCGGACCCTGGGGAAAGCCAGCCCACAGCTTAAATAGCCTCTGGGTAGCCAACCCAGGCGTGCCACGGGGGCAATGCAGATAGGTCCACATACATGGAAGCAAGCCAGATCCTTGGCCTTAGCCAAATGTGGAGTTGTTCGTGACAGAGAGCACTCACCATCGGGAAGGTGGAAGGCGGAAACCAGCTCCATCTTTAAGGCATAGCATTCCGCAGCTCTCTACAGTTCCCCCTTTTTGTTTTAGACGCATCAGGCAAGAGTAGAGGTCTGATCTCTGATATTAGAAATAAATTGGGACTTTGTACAGATGTTCATTTAGGTGTCATCCACCCAAAGAGCATCAGACCCGTCCGATACCTTTTTCTCAGAGGCAGGACCTGGGGCATCAACCCGCATGCAATCAGACATGCTCTTCTCTGGGTCGAAAGCAGCTGACCCTGAGTGCAGTGCTTAGCCTCGCATCCTGAGCGTAACATTTTAGCTTTTTATGGTATCCAACCATGCTTGGGGAGAATGTCCTGCTTCAATGGCTGTAAAGGCCTGAATGATCATGGCTGCATCACACTGTTGTGAGACTCTAATCTTGCATATATACCACAGGCAAACCAAGGAGACCAACATCAGAAAGCCTGCTAACACTCCCATGCCCGCCCATTCCTTCAGATGATTCATGGCTGCAGCAATCCATGTTGATAATCCTGTGGCTAGTCCTGCGTCCACTCCGGTAGAATTTACTGTGACAATGGCCACTCTCAGCTGCTCCATCATAGTATCGAATTCTCCAGTCCAATTACCTAAAATATAGCTCGACAATTGTTTAGACAGATTTGCAGCACAGGAAAAATTCTCATGTTGTATGCTAGTGACACAAAGTCCAGCATACTTTCATTGACAGCCAGGTTGAGCGATTTGCCATAGGGTATCAATTTGCTCCTGCAAGAGGTCAATCCTCTGATTGAACACCATCAAGCTTCCTTTTAGTTGAGCATTAATTCCTTTATGTACAACTAAGGCATGAGCTACATTGGCTAAATGATTATTCAGGGTCTGAGCAGTCTGCCCAGTATGACTCATGGCTAATGCCCTGGTGGTAGCTCCAACAGCCGCCAATGAGATGGTAGTAACAATGGTGGCTGTAGTTCCAAGATCCCTTTTCTGTCTGAAGAGAGTCATAGCGTGAGGGTCATCAACGGGCACAGGCACCCAGTGAGGCATGCGAGTAACCAGGGCATACCTAAATTTACTAGCATTCCAGCAATGGGCAAAAAGGCAAGTATCATTACCACAATTACTTGGCTCTATCTGGCTAATAATGAATAAAAATGGGGGATGAGTCCAATTGGGTTACATAGTATTGTGAAGAGGGACTGCCTCTGACATAATCTGATTGGCCTGCTCTTTGATCACCTCCCTCTGGGGGGGGGAGCAGCCTTACCAGGCCACAGTAGAGGACAATACAGCCACTTTTGATGTGAACTGACAGACTAAGATCAGAAAGGAGAGGAGAACCTCCCCTATTAGTGGACTTGGGGAGTGGCATGCAAGTAGAGGGAGGAGGGAGGGTGGGATTGGGAGGAGAGGAGGGAGGGGCTTATGGGGGGATGCAGAAGGAATAAAGTGTAATTGATGAAAAATTTAAGAAAAAAGGGAAAAAATAATTTAAGAACCTTAAATGACTTTCAAAATTGGAGGAAAACATGGAGTTAGTCAATTGGCATGGAGCACGTCTCGCCCCTGGGGGTAATGGTCTCCTGAACCTACTCAGACCTCGGACACCACCACTGCTAGTTCTAGAACTGACGCAGGATGTTCCAACGAGGGGTTAAGGCTTCTCATAATATTTCCTATAAGCCCACACCTGTTTGTGATTATGCCTTTTAAGAGATTTATCCAGTAGTTCTTGGTACTCAGCCTTATTCTCTTTCAAATAGAGATGGCACTAGCCAGGCTTAAAATGGAACCACTCTGATAATCAAGAAGCTAAAATGCATGGTGGCTTGTGGTAGAAGGGAACAGTTTCTGTGACACTGTGAATACGCAACATTTATATAAGGGGACGGTAGGCCTATTCAGATGGTTGTTTCAGAACAACTCTTCCCTGCAAAGATGCCAGCTAGCTAGAGCAGAAATTCTGGCCTTCTGACTCTATTTCCCCCTCCTGATATTCTGCATAAACCCTTGCGTACATGTTTAGCATGAGTAGCTTGGTCTTCTTGCTTTGTGTTGATGCAGCAACTTACTATGGCTGTGTGCACTTCACTTTTGACGTGGTGTTCCTAGACTACCTTTGATGGTAATTTTGAGAACTTTTCTTCAATTCTAACAATCCAATGTTCCAGCCTGAAATGTAGACACTCCTCATGTTCTTACAGTTTTGCAAGGAAGGTACTCTTTTCATCAAGGTAATTTTGATATTTGTATATTTAGCTATTCTTTTTTATACCTTAGCATTGTGTGTGATCATGCTGTATTTTTAGCCTTAATCCATGTTTAGGTTCAGAATCCATCCATTCGTGTGTGTGTGTGTGTGTGTGTGTGTGTGTGTGTGTGTGTAAGAGAGAGAGAGAGAGATGTGCTGGCACACATGTGTCAGAGTGCACATAGGTCAAAGCATAACTTCAGGCATCATTCCTCACCTTCCACTTTAAGGGTCTTCTTTGAAACAGGGTCTGCTTGTTGTTTTTTGTTTGTTTGTTTTGTTTTTTCTCTCTGCTGTGTATTTTAAGCTAGGTGACATAGGAGCCCCTGGAGATTGCACTGTTGTCATCTCCCATTTCCCAATAGCAGTACTGAGATTATAGACAGAGATATGATGCATCTGGATTTTACACAGGTTCTGGGGATTTGAACTCAGGTCCTCAAACTTGTGTAGCTAGTACTTTACACACTAAAGAGTCACTTCAGCCCCATCTACTGTTTCTCAAGCATAGTAAATCTGACTCTATTCCTCTCCTGTGAACTGTTTCATTTATAGAAGTGCTGAGCTACTTCATGTGTTTGAAAAACTTCAATCATTTGGTTGGGGCCCAAGATTAACCTGCTAGATAACGATATCCTGCAGCAAATTAAATTCCAGTAAGGTTCCAATTTTGTTTCTTTCTCCTGCTATTTTTATTAACTTAAATAAATTAAATTTTCTTCCAGAAGAACACCCACCCTAGATCCTTCTTTTAGATTGTGTACTCAAGTGATTTCTCTTCCTGAACTTTACACTATGGAGCTTCATTCATGTGTAGGAGCAAAATGATGAGGCACTGATACAGATTTGAAGGGGTGTTACCAAGGAAACAAATCAAATTCCAAGTCTGTGTTTTCTGTAATCTTCCACGAAGACTGGAGATGAACCCATGAAATTTAACTTCCTAAGAAAACATCATTTTGTGAGCATGGTGTGCCCAGAAACAAGTGAAAGGATCGATTAAGCAAATACATTTGATTGGATTGTCAGCATTTCCTTTTTGCTTTTTTGCCCTTGACAAGTTAAGCTCTGTTTGCCCTTTAACTACAACTACTTGGGCCATGTTCATGAGAAGTAAAGAATTTAATTATAGAACATTTATTTTTGGATATTTGGAATATTTGAAGAGCAATAAAGTGTTTGAACTTCATATATTCTAGACCATCGAAGTATCTCATGCTGTTTTAATATAGATTTTTTTTTTAAATTCTAGATTACAATTGCCTATGGAAATATTATACATTGAGTATTATTTGGGGGAAGTATTTTATTGTAAGAGTCCAACTATTTCTTATCATTTATATTGTATGTACCTAAGACCCAGAGCAGTGGCCCAAGATTTCAGAGAAGTACTGAATTCTATTATAAGTTTGTCACACAGTGAACACCTTTCAGTTGAGAAGAACACAAAGTGACCACCATGTCCTTGATTCTTCCCTCCCGTGACTTACCCAGAGGATCAGAGTCCTCAAAATATTCATGACCCAAGCAGGACCTTCATATACTGCATGGTCTCATTCACTCTAAGCTAAGCACCAAGTTGAGTTATTTTTTAATGTAGATAATGTCTATTTTCTCAGATTTTGCTATAGTTGTTGTTATTGTCATTTTGACTTGAGACAGGGTCTTACTGTGTTGCCCAGACTAACCGCAACTCATGAGCCTCTCACCTTAGCCTCTCAAGTGTTGAGAGAATGAGTATGTGTTGTCAGCCTCATCTCTTTGCTACCATCTTGACAACCACAAGATGCTGATATGGTGATTACATATGGTGTATCTTTTCTCTATATTCACTGTAGATAGGATAGTGCCCTCCAAAAGACTTTTTTAATCTTAGAACCTGTGAATATGCGTACATGACAAGGAGGCTGCTGCTATGATTAACTTCAAGAGTTGAGGTAGGAAGTTTATCCTGTATTATCTAGGATCTCATGTCTTCACGAAGGTCCTTTAGGATGGGGAGGCAGAAAGGCCAGTATCAGAGGAGATATAAGGCCATTATATCTTGGGGTTTAAGATGATATATTGACGGCTTTAAAGAGAGGAAGGAGACCATGCTTGAAGATGTAGATGACTTTTGAAAGATGAAACAGATGATTTAAGAGCCTCTAGGAGCAGCTTAGTGCCACTGGCATTGGGTTCATTCTAGTGACATAATTATAAACTTCAGACTTTTAGAACTGAGGGAAAATTAACTATTGTGTTAAATAAATGGGTGCATGGTAATTCTTAATAGCAGCAATAAGAAACCAATACAGGGACCATAGGGATGCTGCAGCTGTTAAGAATGCATGTTTCTTTTGCAAAGACCAGCATTCAATTCCCAACACTCATGTTGGACAGCTTGTAACACAGATCCAGGGGCTCCAATACCTCTTGCTGTTCTGGGCATCTGAACTCACATGCCACAGCAGTCTCAATCTGGCTCTGCAAACCTGGAGGCTTCTTAGAGAGCTGCTTGGCCTTAGTCAATAATAGAGCCTCAAAATGCTGGTTCTGATACAAGTGGAATAATTAACAATAACAGGGTAATTCAACTTGGTGGCAAGACAGAAGGCCAAGAGAGTAAAACAAGGATGACCTTTCTTTTTTTTTTTTAAACAATGAGATAATTTGTTTTATGAGAATATTTAAAAATAAAATATTGTCATCACAGTAAAGACAAGAAGATCATAAAGGTATAAAAAAAAGTTCTTTTTCTGAAGAGAGAGAGGAAATTAGGGAGAGTCAGTCCAGATGGAAGGCCATTCCTCAGTGAGAGAACTGCCTGCGGTCTGTTGGCATCTTGTTGATGTGTTTAAAGATCTTGGACTTCTCCACTTTCTTTGTTTTCTGGTACCCGAATCCACCGCCACCTCCTCTCTTTTTAAGCTTACCATCATGGCTGCTCACATTCAGGTCAACAAATGGAGGAACCTTAAAACCGAAAGACAGAGCGACCTGAGGCAAATTTAAGTTGTTCACATTGAAGATCTGCTTGAGAGAGTGGGAGTCCTTTCTTATGCTATGTGCTTTTCATCGGCAGTGCTACCAGAAGTAGTTATATTTTGATTGTGGCTTTCCACATCAGTGAAACCAGTAAGGAGTATTCCTTTGCTGAGGCTCCCTATTCAAGTGATTCTAATTTATGGCAAGTTGACAATCAATTCAAATTATTCCAAGCATAGAGGAGGCAACTACACTATGGACAACTGAACAACTTCTCTGTTTTAGTGCTTCTGACTCTCAACCTGAACACTTTCCATTTACTTTATTTGTTTCTCTCTGCTTTGTTGTTTTGTTTTTTAGATAGTAGCAAATCCTAGTGTGACTTATACCTCACCTAAACCAAGTAACATTTGAACTCATGATTCTTCTGCCTCAGCCTCCCAAGTACTGAGATTACTTTCATCATCTCATTATGTCTAGCTTCTCTTTGCTTTATTACTGTACAAGTCTAACAAATGCATTATGCTATAACATGTTAGGATTAAACTCTGGAACTAGATTTCTCTTTCCAATTTTCTCCTTTCACTGTAAAGATGATCTATCTATCTATCTATAGTCTGGGAAAGGAAGTAAGGAATTATATATGCTAAACAAGTACTCTACTATTGACCAAACACCCAAATCTTTTGACGGATTCTCGTTGTTGGTCAATGGATTGACTAGTTTGGTATTAAACCAGCAGCCTATGAATGTTTACTAGGTGTCAATTGTAATGCTTCATGAATATTTTTTTGAATGTGTACTGTGTATTTGAATTGATTCTAAGCACTGTGTAGGTACAAAAAAAGAGAAAATCTCTGCCTTAGAGGGGCTATCATCTTGAGATAATGCACAGCCAATTTACAGACAAATCAGGCATGTAAATATACAATATACTCTTCCCAGTTTTGACTTGTGCTTTGACGAAATCTCAAGGGCAGGGTGGATGAAGTGATTTGTGTTCATGTTGCTTAAGCAAAGAGGTAGAAAAGGCTGCTCTAGCATGGTGATATTTGATTAGACCCTGAAGCAAATGAGGAGGGGAGAAACATTGTTCTCTCAGCTAAAAGAAAGAATCTGAAGCCAGGGAAATACTTACCCTGTTCAGTGCAATGCAAAGAAACCTGCAGATGTCAGCTGGTGGCAGTCATGGGTGCTATGGTTAGGATTTTTATGACAAGGACTATGATGACATAGGAGGTTTTAGGAGGCTCTGTGATGTGACATTTTAAAATTCATTCCCTGTCTGCCATATGGAGATTAGACTGAAGGTGGCAAGGGTGGAAGTCAAAGGAATTGGAATCCAGGCAAGAGGTGATGATGGCAGCATCAATCCCACATTGCAATAGCAGAGTTGATAAGAAGTCACTGTCTCATAAGTATGTGTCTCAGGCAAAACCCGTAAGATATCCTCCTAGATAGGACTGAAATGCTAAATGTGAGTCTAAAATTCCTAAAAGTGGTCCAGATGGTATGGATGGTGTCTGTGAGCTAGAGGCATGATGAATTCACTTAAGGAATGACTGCAACATGGAGTAGTCTGTACCTCCAGTGGTCCCCAGTGCTTTGAGGTAGAGGAAATGAAGCTGAGAAAGAAATCTATGGAATTGGGAAGATCTATGGAACTGTAGTGTCCTGAACTTTATGTATGTGTAAAGAGGAATGAAAGATGAGCATGTAAACCTGATGAAATGATGGTAAAGCTGGTCGTTGCTTTACATGTTCACCTTTACTTCTTACCTTCCTTTATGCTGTTTTGTTGTTCTTTTGTTTTGTTTTTTGTTGTTGTTTTGTTTGTGTTTTTTGTTTGTTTTTGATTTTGCCTGGATGGTGCAGTTCTTGCATATCCTTTCACAATCATTGTGAGTTTATATATGCATCTGTCCTGTTATGTCAGGAAGACACTACTTCCTTGTGTTATTCACCACCTCTGAATCTCACAATCTTACCAACCTTCTCCCCACCCCCCCCAAAAGAAAATCCCAGTTCATTGGTGATGGTTTTAGAGTTCCACATACCACCATCATTTGTTGTCTGCACGTTGCATTTTTTTTTTTTTTATGATGTGACACCTGGTAAGCTGACCACACACCAGAGCAGGTCTCAATCTCAAGAGAAACTGGACTTGATGGAGAAAGAAGAAAAAAAAATAGAACTAATCTCTGCAGGAATCCCTGTGTTCTCCACAATCAGCAGACTGATGGTTTGAGGGAGATAAGAAAGAAGTTGGATTCAACATGACTAAGTAGCCAGTGCTGTTTCAAATTTCAGGAGGCTGACTCCGAGTGGTGTTTGTCACATATATTTAAACAAAACACTGGTGAAAACTTATTCTGGTGATAATTAACTCAATCCCATGTGCACAATAAGGTATAAATCTTGAAGAACAAAGCTAATTAAAGATCAGGTGACTATATCAAAGCTCTTTGTAAAATACATGTGACACCTTCAATAAAGATGGACTCTATAGATTGACTGATAAATACAAGCTTATGATCAGGGTCTGGGGATGGTGGTCTTGTGTGGTCTCCAGCCACACAGGTAGTGCAAAGATCACCAGTCCAGAAAATATATCCACTCCCAGCCTTCTGGGTAGGTTATGGATTACTGCCCTTGAAAGAACAACTCTTTGTGCTATCATTCCAAGTCCCCATAAATGGTTATCTGTGACAACCATTGTCATGTCCATAAGGACCTCTATTTTTCTACAAAATCTTTAGGCCAGACAGGAAGTGATGGGAGGATTGAGACATTGGTAATGGAAGGAGTTGGAGAAAGGTGGTAGATATGTTCAAAACACATTGCATGGAATTCTCAAAGAATTAATAAAAATATATATTTTTTAATAATTAAGCTAGAGGTATTGTTGATGGCACTTGACCTCATAGAAATCACTACTGATAACCTTGAATGAGCAATTTGATAGGCTAATGAAGGCAAAGGCCTGATTGCATTGAGTTGGGAGAGAGTGAGGAAACCAGAAGTAGAGACACTGAGGGTGGTCATACTGTTCTAGGAATTTAGTAGTGTTCACAAAGGCTTTGATTATGAAATAGACTCTAGAATATGGGACTGTAAGAAGACTTTTGAATTTTAAAAGGATGATTTTAATATTGAATGTGAATTTTAATATGGAATTTTGAATGCAGCCGGCAATGGTCAAATGCAGGGACTTGAAGCTGAAAGAGACAGGAGACATTGCTCAAATGATGAACACATGGACGAGAAAGCCAATGGGGCTCAGAAGGCAGGTGAAAGGTGTGTCTTGTAAGTAACAAGGGAATAGCTCATGTTTTAGAAACAATTGATAGGTGGCATATTCTGTGAGTGTTTGCATTTGTTTGTGTGACTGCATATGTGTGTTTATCCATGCATGATATGATCGGAGATGACTTTGATTGTTGGTCCTCACTTTCCATCTTGTTTGGGACAAGGTCTCTTTGTTGTGTTTCCACTATATATACCACATTAGCTGTCCTGCAAACTTCCAGCAATGATGTTTCTGCCCTCATTTTCCCCATAGATTTGCTAGTTTTACATATGTTCAAAATATGCATCTGTCTTTTATTTGGGTTCTGGTGATTTAAACTCAGTCAAATATTTTATCTACATATTTTTGTTTTAGATTTATTTACTTGCTTGTTTACTTGTATGGGTGTTAATAAATAGAAATCCAGATTTGATGTATTAATATTTTTGAAATAAGAGATTTTAGAGACATAAAATATAAAAACCTGGACTGTCTTAGACAATCCGTATGTACAAACAATGCTTAACTTGTATGGTAGTTATACTTGTATCTGGTTGGGTGTCAGTTATTAGAAGACACTTAGAAGTAGGCATAGCAGTGCATACCCTTAATCCCAGCACTTAGGAGACAAAAGAAGTCAGATCTTTGTGAGTTCACGGCAAACCTGGTCTACATAGTGAGTTTCAGAACAGCCAGGACTACATAGTGAGACCCTCTCAAAAAAAAAAAAATACCAACAACAACAACAACAAAAAACCACATCTGGAATCTTGCTACTCGGTGGAAGTGTGTTTCCTTTAAATAGTTGGTTGTTCAGTTCCTCTAAACCACACCAAAAGTCAACCACATAAATAAAAAATCAGACGGGGATTAGTTCATGAGGCTAATTCATTGCAGGTCCTCCTCCCTACTGGGGAGAAAATATCATTATGTCAGCACCATTTCTTACAAAAGAGAGCCCATTCATTGGAATGACTCTCTCTCTCTCTCTCTCTCTCTCTCTCTCTCTCTCTCTCTCTCTCTCTCTCTCTCTCTGTGTGTGTGTGTGTGTGTGTGTATGTAATATTTTTAAAGTAATGAAGCAACCTTTTCAAAGATGAACTCTAATTTACTAAGTGATTTGAAGTACCAGGCTTCTTCAAGCATTTTGGACATTTGTATGGCAAAGCATGGTTTCATCACAGTAATTGTACAGCTGAGCTGTGCTGCTTAGTAAGATCTTTCAGGAAAGTGTGTCCTTGGGGGGTTAGTTTTGATTGACAAGTGTTAGTTTTGACAAGGTATCTCATAGCAATTAGGAAAGACTGGTTACTTTCATCCACAAGTCACAGGTGACAATCAGATGATGGTTGAGTTACTTGCTCAGAGTCCGTAAAAAGTCCTGATTGTATGAATCTGGGAGTATTGATCAGACCTGGTCAAGAGTTTCCTTTGGGAACACTAGGCAGACTTTTCTTTCCCTGAAGCTCCACTCTCTGCTTTCTCTCCGTCATCATTCCTATCCTGTCTTTCTACCTCTCTTCTCTTTCTTTAACCTCTTTCCCACCTTCTTTTCTAACACGTAGTTTCTTGCATCTCTGTTTCCTTCTTCTCTACTGCTTCCTCCTTGTCAAGTTCATGAAACAGAACACATACTACCCAGATCTGTGGGAATAGATTCTCTAAGCTGCGAAGTACATGAATGAAAGCATGTTGTGGGACATCTAGTACCTTTACAGAATGTAACCCTTTCTAACCCATTTATTAATTCTAGAAGTCCTCTTATAAAATATTCAAAGAACCTGTAGAGTACTCTTACTCTTACTGTAGAGTACATTTACTCTTACTGCAGACAATTTTATTCTGAGCCTGGGACCCCTGCAAGAGCAACAAGTATTTTTAACTACTGAGCCATCCCTCTAGCCCTAACACATACTTTGATTCCTTTGGCCACCAAGAGACTTGGGCTTCATATAGCTTCTTTTAGCTTACATATAAATGTGTAGCAATAATGATGAAGAAACCCTGGTCTTGTTTTCATCATGCCTTGTGGTCTGCCTTTTCAACTTGTTTGTGAAGATAAAGATATCACTGAAGTGTTTCTACATCCTGACATGCCACTTTTCTCATTTCCCCATCAACTTATAAGGTACTCCAAATATTTACAATCCTCTAGTTCTCCCTTTATCATCAAGAGATGATCCAGGAAGGGTTAAGCCAATGTATGAGCCAGTGTTGATTTTACAAGAAAACAGACTTCCATGAGTACACCCCATCCTTTGTCAACCTCTAATACCTCTAGATGTCTGAAGAGAGGTAAGATTCCTATCACAACTGACATCATTCTCTCTAGGATTTAATCATGTTTTATAGCAATGTCCCTCTCAACTTGTAGCCAGGAATTGCTCATTTCTATCACACAGAGGTTGCTGTTGGGATGGAGACTGTTTTGGGTTAGGCATGCCTGGGATAGGCTTCCTCTGTGGTAACACAGAGCTAATTGGGAACTCCTTACACAGTCTATTGCTACTGAATTCTTTCCCATTTCCATCTCTGTTCCAAAATTCATAAAGCATTTATCTTGGGTTAGAGCAATTATTTTGTCACCCATACCCTATAGTGTTCACTGTAATTAGGTATAAAGTCAGATAACACAGCTTTATGGACTATGTAATTAATCATGCCTGCTTACATGCATTGCCTAGCATCCAACAATGCAGGGCTGACACCAGCCCAACCTCCTGCCTGATGTCTTTCCTCAAGTGTTGTGTAATTCAAAGGGCATTTTCTGAAAGGGCCCTGGTCAGCTAAAGTTTGGACAAAAGAAATAATAGCTATCGTAGTAGGTTTGGAACTCTGAAATATAGTTTTTATTATGGAAATATTTTCTACATTTGAGATACAGAGCCTGTGGTAATAAACACATGTATACCCAAATTAAACACATTGAGTTTCTTTTTATCTTGCTACAGGCATTTCTTTATGAAGCAAAACAGAACATTATAGATACAGATAAATGGCGCTAACCTCCTTTCTTCTCTGCAGAAATTACTGGCATCCTGTGCATGAGCTTTGCCTGCCTAGTTTTTAGACTTTAATTCTTTCTCCTGTATGTCTAGACATAGGGGCTGATCTCATTTAGGGTGTTTTTTACAATGTATCTAAGCAGCTTTATATTGCATCCACTTGTATCAAACGTTGTTATTAATTTTTTTCAAGTCTTAGAAGTTTATTTAGGTCAGTACATGTAGATCTATTTTCTTCTGCTTTACTTCATTGTATAAATGCATTGTATAAACAGTGCTTTATTTATGCAATCACTTCTTGATGGATATTCACATTGTTTTCCTGTTCATTTTTCTCTCTCATCTTTCACTCTTCTCTCCTTTGTCTTATAGCCTGGCTGTGTATTCCAGGCTCAGGATCCTCCTGATCCAGCTTGGGTTAGAGGTCTGCCTAACATTCCAGGAAATTCTTTTGTATGTCTCCCTTGCACACTTAGTAAAATCTGTTTTGCTTTGTGTGCTAGGAGGCCTTTATTACAGCTGATAACTCTGCCATGCTTGTATGAAAGCAGCCAATGACAAATATGTAAATGGCGGGAGTGGTATTTGTTGATGAAATATATTTATAAATATAGACATTAGAACTTCTTATCATTTACATGTCGTTTTAAGACTTTTGGTGTTTTACTCTTTTCCCTCAACTACTGAAAAGTCAGTGAAAAACATTCCTAATGAAAAACAGTTGAGCTAAGTTCAGTCCATAGACCCTAATTTACCAACCCTGGCTCTAAGCTAAATACCTAGAGGTGCCATTACTATGCCAAGTGCAACTCCATCTTTATGAGGTAGGGTCAGATTAGTCTCCACCATAAATTTAATTATTTTTATTTTCATTCCTACCCACATTTCCCAGTAGTCTAACTTACCCTCGATGAGGTCAGTCTTGGAATGCATTGCCAATATGGTTCATGTTAAATGATATTTCAGCTTTATTTTAATAGGCATTTTTGATAAATCAGAAAGTTTATCTTTCTGTTCATTCAGAATTAGCAGAGGACATTCTGTATGTTTAGTCGCTTCTTGTTTTCACTCTATCAATGTGTTAGTTAACCATTCAAGTTTCTGTTGGGTTGTGTGTTCTGTTTTCTTTAGTAATCTGTCTTTTTATATAGTCTTTATACTAATCTCTTGGTAGAAACATCACATTTTCTTGTGTCTTAGATTTGGGGCATGTCTTTGATGCACGGCTATCATTTATATAAAAATTCCTCAGTATTTTATTAATATTAGTGCTTTTTATATCCAAGAACTTTTCAGGTTAGATTAGTTTCTGTGAACCTAGTCATACCTGATAAAAAGTCCACCACCACTGTTCTAGCTCCTACTCCAAAATTCAAAGTCTACCTTTGCATTGGGTGAGATCATTTCATGCTATTCAAGGTCTCTTCCTTCCAACTAGCCTATTCTTGAGCTCTGCCTCTCTTGCTCTTGTCTGTTTTCATGTTAAATCTTGGTCCACAATACCCACTGGATACAAATGCCTAATATCTACTTAGAGATTTTTTTTCCAAACAAAGATATCAATGTCTTAATCTAAAGGAATAATTGACAGATATAAAATTTTAGGTACCAGTCAGCAAGATAAGAGGATTTTCTTGACTCCCTGAAATCAAGCCAGTTGGATTGCTGTAGACCTACCTTGCCAATAAAAGACAAATGAAATTATTACTTCAATGCCACGTATCATTGATTTGGCATATGGTTCTTATGTCATATTAATGAAATTTGAGGTAATAAGAATGTGGGAGCATTCCGGAAATATATTATATGTGTGCTTGCATTTCTCCAGTGACATGAGATTGCCAAATGCATTTGCTCAGCATAGGTCTTTCACCATGTAGAGTGACATAATTAAGATAATCTCATTTATCCTATAATTCTTATAACAACATTTGGATAAATTTTTCCCAAGTGCTTTAAATTACGGTCTTTGAAAAAGACAAGTGCAACGTTTGCAAAGGGAAGAAAGATCTTGCAGCGTGTGTGGGAGGAGGGTTGTAATCAGTGGGAAAGAAGCTGGAGAGCAATAAGCTTGCAGGCAGCAAAAGGCAATTTCCTTGGCCAGATCATGTCAGAAGCTGGAGGGTGAGTAGGTTTGATGCTCGTGCTGGCTGTGATTGGAATCCACCCTCGAGACCAGGGACTGAGAATGGATGCATCCTGGAGACAGTCCATGCCTCTGCCTGTAAAATGAGTCAGCTCATTCCCTCCTGTATTCATTGCTTTTCACAATGCTGTGACTGAATGCCTGACAAGAAATTACTTTAAGGGTGTAATAGCTTATTCTGAATCACAGTTTGAGGGAATACATTCGCTCATAGTGGAGAAGATATGGCAGTAGGAGTGTAAGTCACATTATTGTTTATAGTAAGGGAATAGAATGGGCAGGAAATTAAAGGACTGTTTCCTTAGTGACCACTTCTTTCTTTTTTTTTTAACTTGGTCCCTCTGTTTTTTTTTTAAATTACACTTTATTCACTTTGTATCCCCCCATAAGCCCCCCCTCCCCTCCCAATCCTACCCCCCATGCCCTTCTTCACGCATGCCCCTCAATGGCTCAGTGGTTAAGAGCACTGCTTATTCTTCCAAAGGACCTGGGTTCAATTCCCATGGCAGCTCACAACTATCTGTAATTCCAAGGGATCTGAGACCACTTCTTTCAGTAAGACTCTACCTCCTACAGATCCCACAACTTTCTAAACAGTGCCACCAGGTGGAGATTAAGTGTTCAAATATATGAGCCAAAGGGGAACATTCCACATTCAAATCACAACACTCCCTTTCATCTTTTATAGCAAACATTATTTTTATGTGTCTGTGTTTACAGAGCTAAGACTTGCAAAGAGAAGGCATATTGGACAACCTATCCACCCCCCTTAAGTGATACTCTGATGATGGCAGGGGAGTTGTCTCACAACTGCCTGTGACTCCAGTTTCAGGGCATCAGCCATCTCTTCTGACATCTATTGGAACCCACATGCACACATGGACACACACATATATAAATTAAATCAAGCAAATCATAAAAAGACACTTTCCTGAGGAAACATAGCTAGCAATCATCAGAGCCCTTCATCTGACCCAGTTGGAGTTAGCAGTTGAGCTCTTTTTTTTAATTAAATTTTTATTTTTTTTAATAATAGTTACAGTTTATTAACTTTGTATCCCAGCTGTAGCCTGGTCCCTCATTCCCTCCCAATCCCACCTTCTCTCCCTCCTCCCTGGCCCCTTCCAAGTCCACTGATAGGGGAGGTATTCCTCCCCTTCCATCTGATCCTAGCTTATCAGCTATCTTCAGGACTGTCTGCAATGTCCTCCTCTGTGGCCTAGCAAGGCTGCTCCTCCTTTGGAAGGGGGAAGGTCAAAGAGCCAGTCATTGAGTTCATGTCAGAAATAGTTCCTGTTCCCCTTACTAGGGAACCCACTTGGATACTGAGCTACCATGATGCTGAGACTCATAACCAAACCTTCAGCAGAGTGTAGGGAATCATATGAAAGAAGGAGGAGTTAGTATGACCTGGAAAGGACAGGAGCTCTACAAGGACCAAATATATCTGGGCACAGGGGTCTTTCATGAGACTGTATCTCTAACCAATGACCATGTATGGATATAACCTAGAACCCTTGCTCAGATGTAGCCTGTGGTAACTGTTGAGCTCTTATCTGACTGAACTCAAAGCCTTCATTCTTTTCCTGTGCTTTGGAGAATTGGAGCTAATTCTGAGAAGAAGGAACTGATGCATGGGTAGAGACATAACATTTGTAGGCCAGTAAAAATACTCCATATGTTAGATACTGCAATGGTGGCTGTTTGACATGACATTTTTCCAAACTCACAGAAGGAAAATCACTAGGAGAAAAATCCCTAGCATATGCTCTGGGTTTTCCTTGATCCTGGTATGCTAAAGTAGGTTCATCAGCATGTTTTATCATTCTGGTAGCAGATGCAATTGATAGGATGGCTGTGGGTGTGTGGAAGAATGGAGTATGTGGGACATCTTAATGTTTTTCCTTCTTTGTTACTGCAAACAGAGGGTTCTTTTGTCATTGACAGTGATAGGATGTTTGGGGCTTTTGTCATTATTTTTGTTTGGTTTTGGTTGGTCTGGTTTAGAGGAACAGGAATTTTACTCCATGGACGAGGTTGGCTTGGAACTCACTATGTAGCCCAGAATAACCTCAAAGTTATGATCCTCCAACCTCAGACTCACACCTGGTGGAATTATTGGTGTGAGCCACTGTATTTCAAAACAATTTTTAGTTATTTTTATTTTATGTCTATGAATGTTTTGCCTGTATGTATATATGCGCACCACATCTACCTGGTTCATGTGGAAGTCAGGAGAAGTTGTTGGTTGTTCTGAAACTGGAGTTATAGATGGCTCTGAGCTGTCTGGTGAATACTGGAAATCTGATCTGGGTCTTTTGCAAGAGTAACAAGTGCTCTTAACTACCAAGCATTCTCTCCAACTCCTTCTAAAAGTCTTCTTAAAGCCTGTTGAATGATGGCAGTGTAACAATAGGGAAAATGAATAGGCTGCAGGAGATGGCCTGTGACTCCCCTGCCAGCCCACCCCATCAGCATCAGCATCAGGAGAAAGTTAATCCCCCTGCCTGAATCTGTTCCTGCTCCACAAGCCCCACTCTCTTTCTGTCTTTTCTTATATAGCCCAGGCTTACTTTGAAGTTGCTATAGCCAGGGATGACTTTCAACTTCTGATTCTCTTGCCTGTACTACTATGATTGCAGGTGGCTGTTGCTTTGGGTTTATTCAATGCTGAGAGTCTGATTACTAAATAAACTCTCTACTGGCTGAGTTATTATTGCATCCCAACCTGGAACATTAGTTTTTCTGGCCAAAACTCATTCATAATCATTGAGTAGCATGTTGCTTCTGAGACTTTATTCATAACTGAAAATTAGTGTCACAGCTACCACAGACTGTAGGTTATTGAATTGGTTTAACCCTGGTCTGAGCTGGGCTTCACATAGGTCTTAATCGTAAAGACTGGGGATGGAATGGCAAATAGGCCATCCCTTGCTTTTCAAGCTCTCTCACTTCTTTTTCATTTTACTTGGCCTCTATTTCCTATTAAATATTTCAGAAAATTATTCCTTGCACCTTTCTTGAAACTGTTGCTTGTTTTTGCTCTTTGAAATGTAGCCATAAGGAATGTTTTCTTATTACTTCCCTGTCTGTGCTGAATGTGGAATAGGCACTCAGGGTAGAGAATTAAAAACATTTCTCAGTTTTATGGGATGTTGGCTGAAGCATATCAAATATATGCCGTGGATGAAGTACTTGGTCCTAAAGACAAAGAACAGTCTTCACTGCGCTTCTAGAGAAGCAGCAGCAACTAGTGGGGGGTTGCTGCTGCTTTGTTCTGCTTTCTTTTGTTTTCAGTATAGGAAATTGAACCCAGGCTGCAGTACACACAAGTAAACATACTACTGACTTATAACTCGAGGTTTCTTGGTTCCTTTTTACTTTTTATTTTGAGGTGAGGTATCACTAAATTGCTCAGGCTGGCTTTGAACTCACTCTGTATATAGCGTGGGAAGGCCTTTAATTTTAGCTTCTCTGGTCTCAGCCTCTGGAGCAGTGGTTCTCAACCTGGTTAACCCTGTTCCTCATGTTATGGGAACCCCCGACTATAAAATTACTTCATTGCTACTTCATAACTGTAATTTTGATACTGTTGTGAATTGTAACGTAAATATCTCTGTTTATCAGGGTTTTAGACAAGCCCTGTGTAGGGGTTGTTTGACTTTCAAGAGGGTCGCAACCCACAAGTTGAGAACCACTGCTCTGGATTAATTGGGAGGACAGGCCAGCACACAGGTCAGGCTTAACCTGCTGTTGTTTTTCTTTGGAAAATCGCTCTTCTTTAGATGGGGATAATACTACAGAAAGCACGAGTGTGTCTTAAAGCAGAGGGAAGTGGGGATCTTAGCCTGTTGGAAAGGCATACAAGATAGTTTGATGTCTTCAGGCAAACTTTATTGGAAAGTCTGGACAAATTACTCTCAAAAATGTTTCACCTTTAAGAAACAAGTGTGTTTGTGAACTTTTTAGCAGTTTATGAGCCTTAGTTGAGGCTGGCAAGATGGTTCATGGGTAAAAGCACTTGCTTCCAAGCCTGATAAGCTGAGTTTGATTGATCCCCAAAATCCATATGATGGAAGGAGAGAACTAATTCAAGATTCCTTCTGACAGAAATAGTCCCTGTTCCCCTTAACCAAGTGGGTTTCCCTAGTAAAGGGAACTGGGACTATTTCTGACATGAACTCAATGGTAGGCTCTTTGACCTCCCCACCCTACAAGGGAAGAGCAGCCCTGCTAGGACACAGAGGAGGACTTTGCAGCCAGTCCTGAAGATACCTGATAAAACAGGGTCATATGAAAGGGGAGAAGGTCCTCCTCAATCAGCGGACTTGGAAAGGGGCAGGGAGGAGATGAGAGAGGGAGAGTGGGATTGGGAGGGAATGAGGGAGTGGGATACAGCTGGGATACAGAGTTAATAAAATGTAAGTAATAATAAAAATAAAATTAAAATAATGATTCCCTCTGACATACACACACACTCAGGCACACACACAGAGGCACACACCGTGGTACATAAATGCCCACACAGCACTCAGGCCATAACTAAATGCCATTCTTCAAAAGAAAAAAAAAAAAAGTCTTGGTGATATAGGATCCGTGATGCACCACAATAGAGGCTTTTGAATTTCATTCTGCCACAGAGAGCAGCTTTTTCTCCATTTTGTCACCTGACCTTTTTTTTTTAAGCAATTCACCCCTACAGCCTTTCTCCTAGAAACATTTTGCTTATATTCACAAATTTTCCTCTGAAGGGGCTTTATTCTCTGTATTTCTTCCTTCCTTCCTTCCTTCCTTCCTTCCTTCCTTCCTTCCTTTCTTCTTTCTTTCTTTTTTTTTTTTTTTCCAGACCGGGTTTTTCTCTGTGTACCCTTCGCTGTCCTGGACACCCTTTGTAGACCAGGCTGGCCTTAAACTCACAGAGATCCACCTGCCTCTGCCTCCCCAAGTGCTGGGATTACAGGCGTGTGTCACTGAGCCAGTTTGAAGGGGCTTTTTTTTTTGCACTCATTTTATTCTCTTTCCACAACCTGTATGTATTCTTTTCCATCTTCACCACCTGGAGAATTCTGGAGAATTAGTAAACTCAAGCCACTTCCAGTTTCTGTTCTCTGGGTAAAGTTTCTGCAAGAGTAGCCATGTGTCCAGTCCTATTAGTACACAAGACAGCATGATTCTTAACACCAGAACCTGATTCTTCCCATGTTGTTTCTCATGTTGCCATTTTGGTCTGGGACCTTAACACTATATGTGTATGGACTAGTGTATACATATACAGCAGATACAGCATAATTCTAGGGACTCAGTTCTCTCCTCCTACCATGGGGGGTTCCAGAGATTGAACTCAGGTTGTCATTTTACTAGTCTGCTTTTTGTTTGCGTCTTTTCTTTTCCCAAAGTTATATCTTATCTGGCTGGCTTATTCCAGGCAACCCCTTTGCCTCGGTCTCAGAAATGCTGCGATTAAAGGGGTAACCCACATGCCTGGCTTCACCTTTGTCTCTTATTAATTTCTTTTCTTCTGCTTTTTTTTTTTTTCTGATAGTGCGTGAGAACAAGCCCTGAGTTTTCCATGTGTTAAACAAGCTTTGCTATGATTTCATTAATTTCTTTAGTGTTGCAGATTGGACTTGGGTTTTTATGCATACCGAGCATGCGCTCTACCACTGAGTCCAGCCCCTTCTTTGGATTTTATAGAATTGTTTTTTTTTTTTTTTTTACTTCCATCAGAGTTTGAGTTTTATTTTGTTTACTTGAGTAAATACTCTCCGTATTTCGCCTTCCTATGCATTTTCCATCCCTGTTTATTATTTTCCCTACAAATATTTAAACCCTGAAATCCTGCACCTTTGTTTTGTTGTTTTGTGTGCTTTGCATGGGGACTCTTATTTGCACCTCTCCCCAGTATCCACTCATTTTCTTTCACAGTACAAAGCACTGTCAGAAGTCATCTGCATTTGATATAGTTTGTCTTTGTATATTCCCCTTGGAAACCTAACTGCAGGTCTTAAGTGTCACATATTTTTATTTTGTATTCAGGATCCAGGTCCCCCAAAGGCCTCAGGAAGGAGTACGGGGACTTTGCAGTAAAAGCCAAGAACTTCATTTTCCTTCCCTGTGCAAACCCTACACCAGAAGTTTTCAACCTCTGAGTTGCGACGACTTTGGTATCACATATCAGATATCCTGCATATGAGATGTTTACATTATTATTCATAACAGTAAAAAAATGTAGTTATGGAAGTAGCAATAAAAGAATTTTATGGTTGGGGATCAGCACAACATGAACAACTGATTTAAAGGGTCTCAGCACAAGTAATTTCTTTTGGTGGAAAAACATCTCTTGCACTTGAGAACCTGAGAGCAGCTTGAGCTGCAGAGTCAATTTGCCGTGAATGGAAAAAAAAAAAAGAAAAAAAAAAGGAACGAAATGAAAAGAAAGGCATCTCTCAGCAGTTAAGAACATGCATTACACTTGAAGAGGCCCTCTGTCTGCTTCCGAACACCACATTGCGCAGCTCACAGCCACCAGGAACTTGGTAGGAACCTGTACTCATGTGCAACACACACACACACATGCCTACATAATTAAATGTTTATTAAACTATTTATAAAAGAAAAAGAACTTTTGGGGCTGGAGAGATGGTTCAGCTAGCAAGGGCACTGTCTTTTCTTCTAGAGGTCCTGAGTTCAATTCCCAGCAACTACATAGTGTCTCACAACCATCTATACTAGAATCTGATGCCCTCTTCTGACATCCAGGCACACATGCATTTAGAGCACTCATAGATTAAATAAATAAAATATTTTTTTAAGTGAAAAAGAATGTTTAAGACATTTAGCACTCAGGGTTTATCTGAGCTCTTTGGAGAGAATGTGTGTGAGGGTGAGATCTGGAGGCTCTGCCGACTTCTGGTTGGCATCTTGCTTGAAGAATTCCCTTTGAGTTATTGCACCTAGCCAGCTTCTGGGTGCCATTGTATAGTGCTGCTAATTCTGAGCATCACTCCCAGACTTCTGTACCTCCCTTTCTTTCTCTTTATGTTTCATTTAGGAAGACAGGCCAACAAAGCAGAGTGGTACAGTTCTACATTCTTCCTTTAGCTTTGTAAACATGCTTCCCTCTGAGGTGTTCATATCTGTCATTGAGTAACAAATTACCACAATGTTAGTGGCTTGTTACAGCCACCCCTGCATTTATGCACAAGTTAGCTAGGTCCTCTGCTCAGGGCCTCACAAGCCTGTGACTTGGGGATCAGCCTAGGCTTTGATCTCATCTGAACTGTAACTGAGAAAGGATACCCTGCCATGTGTTTGCTTATTATATTGCTTAGCATGTTACTGGTAGAAGTCTTTGCGGTAGTAGGACTGATGTCTTTGTGTCTGTCTTAGTTAGGGTTTCTATTGCTACAATGAAAAACACCATGATCAAAAAGCAAGGAGCATTTATTTGGCTTGTACTTCTACATTGCTGTCGATCACCAAAGGAAGTCATGTCAGGAATTCAAACAAGGCAGGAACCTGGAGGCAGGAGCTGATGTAGAGGCCATAGAGAGATGCTGCATGTCCCTCTGTGCCCCTGGCTTGCTCAGCCTAATTTCTTATAGAACCCAGGACCACTAGCCCAGGGATGGAACCACCCACTAACTGGGCCCTCCTCCATTGATCATTCATTGAGAAAATACCCTACTGCTGGATCTTATGGAGGCATTTCCTCAACTGAGGCTGATTCCTCTCTGGTGACTCTAGCTTGTGACACCAACCAGTAGAATGAATGCCTTGCTGTCTGTTGAGAAGAAGCTACCCTCAAGCCACAGATGCTTTTCAAAGTTGCAACTTTGTTCTTCACCACCACCACTCCAGTCTTTGAGACAAGGTTTCTCTGTGTAGTTCTGGCTGCCCTGCAACTTGCTCTGTAGACCAGGCTGCCCTCAGTCACAGAGATCTGCCTGCCTCAGGTCCAGTGCTGGGATCACTGACTACCATGAGTAAGACAATAGTCTTAATGAAACATCATAATGGGAATAATCCCATCAATGTCTCCATTATCTGTCCATTAAAAACAAGTCATATATTTCATCCACACTCAAGGGGAATGGATTCTATAGGAATGTGCCTTGTTGGGCCATGAAGAACCAGATGTTACTCCTGTATTCTTAAAAATGTTTCTCAGAATTCCTTCACTTCATTCTGATACCAAAACATCTTCCAAACAGCTCTTTCTGTCACAGAGGTGTCATATGCCTTGGAGAATGATTTGCAACATCCTTTGCTTGTGCTTTCCAGATGTTCCCAAATTTGTTCTTGTGTCACCTTCATATGTCTCCAGATATTTTTGTTAAGTGTCTATTGGAAGAGATTATGCATAATTAGTCTCAGTTGGGATATGTTCAGAGAGGGTCCTTCCCTTGGTTTCCATGACAGAGACAATGATTGTAATGAAATTCTTGAAGTGTCATTTGATGGAAACACATTTAGGGTGAAATTAGTAAGAGCACAATTGTGAGTCTTTTTCTTTAAATTTAATTTTTTTTAATTTTTAAATAATTTTATACATTCACTTGTATCTCAGCTGTAGCCCACTTCCTCTTTCCCTCCCATTCCTCCCCTCCCTCTCTCATCTCCTCCCTGCTCCCTTCTGAGTCCACTGAGAGGGGGTGTCCTCCTCTCCTTCCATCTGGCCCTAGCTTATCAGGTATCTTCAGGATGGTTGCAATGTACTTATCTGTGGCCTAGCAAGGCTGCTCCTCCCTCAGGGGAGAGGGGAAGCTTATGAGTTCATGTTTGAACTTCGTTCAAACTGGTAACCTAAGTGAGGGAAAAATTGAGAGCTAGCTTTAGGCAGCCCATGAAAGGATTCCACATTTGACTGTAGCTTCTGTATGCATGTGTTGTTTTATTTGTTAAGACAGGTTTATTTTACACACGTGGCTAGGATGAGGGTATTCTAATCACAGTGTTTTAGATTAAAAAATGCTTCTGAATCCACAGGAATTTCTCTTTTCTCTCCTTTAACGATGTATCTGGTTGTTGAAATATCTGCATTTACCATTGCCAGTCTCAGGAATTTTTTTTTTACAAAAGAATAAATAAAATTTTGCAATTTATATAATAGTTTCTAAAATATTATTATGTGTGTGGGGAGGGGAATACTGAGGTTTGAACCTAGGGAATCAAACATGCCAAGCACACATTCTACTACTGAGTTACACTTCCAGTCCCTCCAAAATAACTAATTGGAAATTAAAGTTTGTTTAAAAAGAATTTTTTGTGTTTTTTTTTGAACATAAAACTTCAGTTTTCCAGTCCCTCAAGATGATAGTAAAATGTATACAACTAGAATGGATCATGTTTTACGATCCATTTGAAACTGAGGTTTGTATAGATGACTCCATACATCTCTTTTATTGGCACCTATGAAAAATGGTTTCTCTTTATTTTGCTTTATTATGTAATGTTTTTAATTCAAGCTGAGGTAGGATTAAGCCATGCCAGTTCTCCAGTCACAACCTGATGATCTCATTTATTTTTTAAACATCTGCAGTCTTGAACTTCCCTGTTGAGGTCATTCTGCCATTGGGCATATGAATTGAAATTTATTTTGCAACTTGGGTCTTGCAATGGAGACCTGTGGACAATAATCTTTTTGCTACAATAGAAATCAGCTTCGAAATACGAATCCCCTTACATTCCAGGTCTTAAAAGTAAAGCAAAATCAAAGTTGTATTATGCCTTAATGTGCTGTTCGGACCGTGAACACATTTGTGGGGAAGTTCTGTTCTTTTGGTTTGAAAATTGTTGCTGAACCAATTATTGTTGGGAACTCTCAGAGACCATGCACCATATTCTTCCAATCAGTAATGTGTTTCTTTCTCTGAGAGTAGCAAAAAAGTAGGATATTGAACTCAGTGAGGAGCAGGCAGTAATACTATTTACCATCTCTGTTTTTTTCTTTTTTCTTTCTGCTAGTTAGCAAGCTCTATTTCCTCCTTCAGTCCAGCTACCTAGGTAAAGACTTACTATGTCTAGCCTTAATGCTTTGAATGGCTTTTACTACATAGACTGTCCACAAATGCAAAGGGTCCTGAAATGCACCTGCTTTTGTAGCCCATGATGCCCTTGAACTTGTTGTATAACCAAAGATGACTTAATTTGTAATCCTCCTGCTGTTACCTTACAAGAGATGATATGACAGGCATGTGTCACCATGCCCAGTTTATCACATTCTAAGAACTGAACCTAGGGCTTGATGCATGCTAGGCAAATACTCTGACAACTAAGTCATGTTCTCATCATTTCTGAACGCTTTCTTCAAAGCATTGGGTATATTGTTACCTTATTTTTATTTTTTTAATTCTTTATTAATTATACTTTATTCACTTTGTATACTCCCATGGTTCTCTCCCTCCTCCTGTCCCAATTCTTCCCTTCCTCCACCTTCTGCATGAATGCCCATCCCAAAGTCCACTGATAGACTGATAGGGGAGGTCTTCTTTTGACAACTTATACTTTTTAAATTAGTTTTTGAGAAATTCATTCATGTATGCAGTGTCTTAAGAAGATGTCTTTTTGTTGTTGTTGTTGTTGTTGTTGTTGTTTATATGGCATAGCCAGGAGTGCTCCTGTTTCTGATTGACATTTCTCAGCTAATGATGGCTTTCATGAGATGTTAAAAAAGCAAATGAAATGTAATCCATGGTCATGTGTGAGAGGAGATGAGTTACACAAAGGTCTCTCTGGGGAACTTTTCTAACACATAGTAATGAAGATGAACACACATTGTATTCTGAGATCACAAGAAGAGACCAGAGCAGCTGGGAGGAATAGTCACTGTTCAAAAAAGAAAAAGAGGCAACTGTTAGGACTTCTGGAAGATACTGATATAGTGAAAAATTGAGAACTCTAGTTTGAATAGAATGCATGAGCATGTCCTTTTCAAGATGTACCTTGATTACTTTCCTCCTTCTCCTCTTCTTCTTGAGACAAGTTATTACTATGTAGCCTTTGCTTGCCTAGAACTCATTATGTACATTAGGCTGGCCTTGAACTCACAGAGATCCACTTGCCTCTGGGCCCTGAGTGTTGGGATTCACAGAGCTCACCACCCTGCCTGGCACCAACTGCTTTTCTAAGAAAGTCTAGAGGGCCAATATACTAATATTGTAATGTTCCGGAGTGGAAGCTAAGCAATACCAAAGTATATAGCACTTGATTGCCTTCCTAAAAGTATGTCAGTCTTAATTTCCATGAGTTATTTAATTAGTTGTTTGCTCTTCTCGTTTAAATGCCTGCCTATTTATGATTCCCCTTTACTATCCCATCATGCTATTCAGCTCCTTATATTGCTTCATTTCAAGCACAAAAGAACTCTGCTTCTTTTGCAGAGCAGAGTTGCATAGGACTGAACTGTTCTACTGCCAGCAGAAACCATGTTCCTCTTATGCCAAGGTCCCTGAGAACAAGAGGAAGCTTTTCACTGTTACACTCACTTTTCCCTTGCTTGTAGACACAACATGTGACTTTTATTTGAGTTGAGGTTAATGCTAATATTTTTCTCCTTTCTCCATTCCCATTTTTCCAGAAGCCACACACATTGCGAAGTCTTTGGATAAATTTTTTTCCAGTTGCATATGAGTAGACCAATTTGTGTCAAGACATATCAGGCCATACTAATATTCAGGGACAAATTGACATGACTACATTACTTCTCTTTTCCATTGTTTCCTTCTCATCCACTTAGACTATTGCTTTTAAGATAGTAATTTCTGGAGCTGAAAAGATGACTACATAATAAAAAGTCCATGTTGCTCTTCCAAAGAATGTGAGCGAAGTTCCCAGGCCCATGTCTGGTGACCCACAACTTTCTGTAGCTGCAGCTCCAAGGGATCTGATGCCCTCTTCTTGCTTCTGTGTTTACCTGCATTCAGGTGGCATATTAACATAAATACATACATATATACATGCATTTCAAAAATAATATTTCTTTTGTTTAATTCTTTTGGCATACATTGAGATTCTAAAGGGAAAGAGAAATACATGACAGACTTTTTTTTTTTTTTTTAGACATGAAAAAAATGAGTCGGGAAATTTTTATTGTCTCAAAATAAAGGAAATTATAACAACAAAGCTTTCCCTGCTAATTTATTCCCTTTACATTCCAAATGCAGTGCTGTCCACCCCCTCCTCCCAGCCTCACCCTCTCACTCTCTTCCTCCTTCTCAGAAAAATAGAGCCCTCCTTGCCATAAACCCACCTGAGCACATTAAGTCGCATCAGGACTGTGCACCTCCTCTTCCACTAGTGGGGCAAGGCAGCCCCACTAGGCTGAAGTGATCCAAAAGCAGGCAACAGAGTCCATGTTAAAGTCCATGTTCAGTCCACCTGCTAGGGCAAGCACACGAAGATGAAGCTGCCTATCAGTTACATATGTGTTGGGGACCTAAACCATACTATGCACTCTCCTCGGTTGGTCCTTCAGTCTCTAGTCCCCATGGGCTCCTTAAGCTTCTTTTTTTTAATTTATTTTTATTTTTTATTTTTCAATGCAGTTTATTCAGGAACCTTGAACAATCATCTGACCCTGGGGAAAGCCAGCCCACAGCTTAAATAGCCTCTGGGTAGCCAACCCAGGCGTGCCACGTGTGCAATGCAGATAGGTCCACATACATGGAAGCAAGCCAGATTGCTATGCCTTAAAGATGGAGCTGGTTTCCGCCTTCCACCTTCCCGATGGTGAGTGCTCTCTGTCACGAACAATTCCACATTTGGCTAAGGCTGAGGATCTGGCATGACAGACTTTTTAAGGAGTTGTGCTTTTCAAATTTTATGATAGTCAAAAATCTTCTAATATCACCAGAATTGACAATTCCTACCTCTAAAAATTTCATCAACATCCTCTCCTGTATATGAAAGGAATTTCCTCATTCCTGTGAAATTTATGTGAGAAAGAGCTACCATAAATATTCTTTCCTCTCACTGTGACATTATTCGGATAGTCATTAACTTATGCTTTTTAAATTACCTGGTATAGCCTGAATGATGATCTTTGTAGGGTTTTTTGCCTTTCCCAAATGAAGCATAAATAATTCTTTATAGAAGATTGATTAAGTGGTGAAGGAAAATAAAATTTTAGCCAAGTGGAATAATAATTGGATATACAATTGAATCTTGGTTTATTCATAGAAATTATATCCTTTAAGAAACGTGGCTTTTTGTCTTTTTTTTGGCAAAAAGCTTATAATTCTGAATGAGTAAATACATAAAATATGCTGATAATTTTTGGTACTTTAACAGAGTAATGGAGAAATTTCTGACATTACATTAAAGGTATAATAATAATAATAATAATAATAATAATAATAACTTTCATGTCTTTCCTTTGTCTGCTTATACAGTCCAGGATCCCAGCCAGGGAATGATGCCACCCACAGTGAGTAGGTATTCTCAACTGGATTAATGCAATTAAGATAATACCCCAAACAGTGCACAATGGTGCAAGCCAACACTCATTAAGGCAAACATAGGCAGATTTCTGTGCGTTTGAGTCCAGCCTGATCTACAAAGTGAGTCCAGGACAGCCCGGAATACACAGAAAAACCCTGTCTCAAAACAACAACAAAAGATAAAACCCCATAGGCATGCCCAAATACCCATCTCCCAGGTGATTCTAGATTCTATTAAGTTCACAACTAACACTAACCATCACAGATAGGAAATCAGTGTTGAAATGCCTGGTATGTAGAAGATTTGATGACACACGGATTTGTTTAGGAGAACATATATATATATATATATATATGTATACACAATGGATGGGAAAATCTTATGAAAAAAAATCACATGTATCATGTGGAATTTTGGTAGAGGAAGACCATTATTGGGACAGAGATAATTCTTTAGATATCATCAGAAGATCACAATTGGTGAGATAATATAAAGTAAAATCCAACAAAGATAACATGTTTATAATCTTCACTCAGTAAATTTAGAACTGAGTGCTAGCAAAAAAGGAAATCATAAAGCTTAATGTGGGAGTACATCCCAGAGATCTTCACTGGAAACAGGAAGCATAGGGGAGTGAAAGGATCATGAGTTCAAGAATGGCCAGAAATACATAGTGACACCCTACTTGAAAGGGGAGTGAAAAGGGAGGTCTAGGAGAAGTTGTAGGGGAAGAAACTGTGATAAAATGCAATGTGTAAATAAATGAAATTCTTAAATAATTGATAAATTAAATTAAGGAGTGGAGCTTGAAAGTTTGAAATTGATATAAGTTCAATAATTATTTTGATCTCATAATCAAATACTATTATCAGATACTATTGTTTACAAATAGCCATTTTACTCAATAAAGGTGACTTTAAAGTTCAGCTGAACAAAGGTTTCATGTGGATCTACCACACAACAGTTATTGAACTAAGGATGTAAAGATGTATATTTTAATTTTTACAAAAATATGGTGGAAGTTCAATTGGTTGTAGGAGCAGAGAGCACACCCCAGAAAGCGCCGAGAGCCCCACCACCGCTGCCTGCCACCATCACACCCTAGGAGTAGCTGCAGCCTTCTCCACCAGCCCCAGTCACCACCACCACAGCCATGATCTGGGAGGCCTAGACCCAGCAGCTGTCCCCCACTGACACCCTCAATGCCACTATCACTAAACCAGGCTCCATCAGCAGCAGCAGCAGCAGCAGAGGAAGTGGCCGCCTGCATGGCCTTACTTTGGAGGTGCCAGCAACAAGAAGACCATCACAAGGAAAGGAATTTTTATTTTTGTATGAATTACAGTTTATCCACTTTGTATCCCAGCTGTAGCCCCCTCCCTAATCCCCACCCAATTCCATCCTCACTCCCTCATCTCCTTCCATGCCCCTCCCCCAGTCCACTAATAGGGGAAGAAGTCTTCCACACATTCCCTCTGACCCTAGCCTATCAGGTCTCATCAGGGCTGTCTGCCATTGTCATCCTCTGTGGCCTAGTAAAGCTGATCCCCTTTAGGAGGAGGCAGTCAAAGAGACAGCCACTGACTTTATGTCAGAGGCAGTTCCTGTCCCCTTACTAGGGAACCTACTTGGATACTGAGATGCCGTGGTCTACATCTGTGCAGGGGTTCTGGGTCATCTCCATCCATGGTCCTGGGTTGGAGTATCAGTCTCAGAAAAGACCCCTGTGCCCATATATTTTTTGGTTCTGTTGCTCTCCTTGTGGACCTCCTGTCACCTCCAGGTCTTTTAATCTCCCCCTTTTTTTTATGAGATTCCCTGCACTATGCAAAATGTTTGGCTATGAGTCTCAGCATCTGCTTTGATACCTTGTTGGCTAGAGTCTTTCAGAGGCCCTCTGTGGTAGGTTTCTGTCCTGTTCCATGTTTTCTCCCTCTTAAGATGCCCATCCCATTTGCTTTTCTGAATGAGGATTTATCATCTTATCCAGGGTCTTCCTTCTTGCTTAGCTTCTTTAGGTGGACAGATTTTAGTATGTTTATCCTATATTGTATGTCTAATATCCACTTATAAGTGAATATATACTGTGTCTCTTTCTGTTTCTGGGATACCTCACTTAGGATGATCTTTTCTAAATTCTCACCATTTGCCTGCAAATTTCATTATTTCCTTGTTTTTAATTGCTGAGTAGTATTCCACTGTGTAATTGTATCACAATTTCTTCATTCATTCCTCAACTGAGGGACATCTAGGTTGTTTCCAGATTCTGGTTATTAAGAATAGAGCTGCTACAAACATGGTTGAACAAATGTCCTTGTTGTGTACTTGAACATACTTTGGATATATGCACAGGAGTGGTATAGCTGGATCTTGAGGAAGCACTATTCCTAGTTGTCTGAGAAAGTGCCAGATTAATTTCTAAAGTGGTTTTACAAGTTTACATCTCCATGCTGGCTTACCATCTCTACCATTATCCAGTTTGGTCATCCAACAAGAAGAAATGAATATGAAATTCCAGTAATAAGAAATGAACAAATATTAGAGCAGAAGAAGAGTGCTTGTTTTTTGCCCACTGACCAGATACACTAGAACTATCTGCATTATTTATGCAGCATGGGGTTTTCATTATTTTTACTTAAAGATATCTCTTTTTGGTAATGACAAACGTGTTTTTTTTTTAAAGAAAAACAAAGGCCTGTTTTATCTCAATACATTTTTAATGGTCTTTAAATGGTTTCATATCTGGTCAAGTTGAGATTTTTAAGAACTTCATTTTTAATTTGTAATAAATTTACAACTTGTTTTTTTTTAAGTTAACAAAGTGCAAGCACCTATTCATAAATGTCTTAAATTATATATATATAGTGGAGATTAAAGTCTTACAGAAACCTGTGGGTATGACTACCATTTGAATACTGAAAGGATTAATTTGTCTGATTATATTATGCATTATTTAAATATATTAAACTATTAACTGAGTTTATTTAGATAAATGCTGAATAGTCTCTTCCTTTTAATAATATTTTAAACATCACTTGTAAATAATAATAAAAATTTTGGGGAAAAATTCACCCTTAATCCCATTGCCATGTAATAACTATAACTATAACTACTGTGATTTATAGACTACCCTATGTTTGACTATCTTCTAGCCATCCACATAAATATATGTATCTGTGTATATGCATATTTATGTATAAAATGCTCAGGTCATGCTCTGAGTAACATAACCTGTGAAAATCCACATACACACAAAGCACATTCAGGAAATAAAGTGGTGAAGAGATAGTTCTCTAGGGTGTTAGAGTCTCTGAAACCCTTAAAGTATTAAAAATTCCTTTATTTTGCTTTTCTTCACATCCCCCAAGAGGGTGATACGAATTTCTCACTTTCAAAAATGAAAAAAGTGCTAATCAGCATTTGATTACTATAGTAAAGTACAAGAGTCAATCAATGTAAAAAATATAAAAAAGGGATGATGTAGCTTTGTAGTTTGGGGAGTTTCTTTGCATGGTTGGGCAGACCTCTGTAGTCATTGCTTTTGTCAGCATGCTATAGTGAGGGGCACATGGTGAAGTGAAGTCATTCAATTCATGGCAGACAGGAAAGAGAGAGAGAGAGAGAGAGAGAGAGAGAGAGAGAGAGAGAGAGAGAGAGAGAGATTGATTCTGAATTTCTTTTAAACATCTCCAAAGACCCCCATTAGACCTAATCCTTTAAATATTTTACCACTTTCTAATAGTACCACAGATTCTAACACATGGAACTTCATGGGTTATTTCAGGTCTAAATTACAGCTGCAAGATAAGGATATGCCTTGAATATGTTGTTTGAGTTACCATTCATATCCTGTGGTCCTCTTCAAAGCTCTCCTGGTATGGGCAGATATGTTTCTTGGTGCCATCCTATGGACTGAAGCCCAGAGATTTTTTTTCCTTAGCCATCAACTGGGACCACTGTAACTTCAAGAGGCCTCCTGCATTTCTTTCTATATTAGCCTTTTCCAGCCTCCCCCAAGGTCCTGTCACAACATGTCAGTTCATTATTTTGAAAGTTTATTTATTTATTTGACTTTATGTGTATGAGTATTTTTGCCATCAAGTGCTTATATGTACTGTGTGTGTGTCTAGCACATCCATAAGTTTAAAGAAGGCATTAGATTTTTATGGAACTGGAGATGCAGAGTTGTGAGCAGCCATATGGGTGCCTGGGGTTGAACCCAGGTTCCCTGCTAGAGAGACAAATGTTCTTAACCTCTGAACCATCTTCTGAGATCTCCATCCCCATATTTAAAATAGTAATTCATTTTTTATATCAGTTTATTTTTCAAAGGTCCAATTGGAAACTACGACACTTGTCAAGATGGAGTCCTACAAAACATTCTATTACCTTTGGCCTGTACTAACACGTGTGTCTAACCTTTTGCCATAGTGACATGATGTTGTCACCTACAAGATTCACACAAACACACACACACACACACACACACACACACTGTGCCGTTAAGTCAATTACAAAAATGTAAAATAAATACCCAAATTAATGTAATTTTAAAGTAAATTTACAACTTAATATTATTCTTTGTTTATAGCCAGGCCAGAGCCACTGGCCACTATATTCAGCTGAACTACTAGAAGCAAAGCCCAGATCATGTGCTTGATGGAAAGGGACTATAAAAATCTCATTAGGGATCACCTCAGTGTGTACCTATGAAAGGAGAGGTGGGAAGAAAAATCAAAGGGAGGAGAGAGGTAAGAAAATGGTGGAGAGAGTTTTCCATACTCTTAAAATTATGCTCATCTCTCCCCTGCCTTCTGGTATGTATCTGAGGTCCAAGCTTATGCCCTCAGAACCTTCCTTTCTGAGTGCCTCTGCCAGCATTGCTATTACCCAGGCTGAGCATCAGGATTCAGGAGGCCTGCCAGCTACACAGGCTATTTCTCTAGGCTGTGTTATATAAGCCATGGTCCCCTCTGATAGCTTTGCCTGTCTGTGTCTAAGCAGAGAATTGATACAAAAGCCTCTTTCAAGGAGAAGCAAATAAGAAAATGCCCACAACATTAAACATGTTTCCTTGAATATAAAACATAGACTCATTTTTCTTCTTTCAAAATGACATGGCAAAGAATTAGTACTTGTAAGATTTCCTTCTTTTTTCCACCCAAAGTTTGTAACAAGCAAACAAACATACTGTATAATTATGAAGCAAGTGCTAAGTTACGGTTCTGATGCAGCAATCAGTGAATGCTTGTATTCCGAAGGACACAAATGGCCCCAAAGAAAATTAATAAACATCTCCCATGCCACTTGATTCATGCCATGCTTTCACAGAACCATGTTTTGATGGGAGAATCCATGCTGCTTATGCTGTGCATTCACTTCATTTTCTACATCCTTTGTCACCTTAGAGACATGACCAACCTTTCACATTGCAATAAAACATTATTGTCTGCAAAGTTTACTATTGAAGAACATGCAATTGAGTTATTAAAGAAAAAAAAAATTAAGTCTTATGTTTTCGTAGAGTTAAGTGCTTTTTGTTGGCCTGTATTCATAGATAATTCCAGCCACATGAAGACCATGGTGGTGAGTTCGAGATGGCTTGGAACTGTGTATCTATACTGCAGTGCTTTGCATATTCCTTACAAGTACAGGAGGCAGAAATGTGCTTAGAGTGGTGTTAGCCCCTCATCCCTACTTGTCTCCCTGTGTTTGATTCACAGTCACAAAGTAACCAAAAGAGTTACTTATAAACGACATGCTCTCACTGTTTGTAAGGTTGGACTGTCCAAGATTAAGAGCAGTCAGACTTGCTGCTCTTCTGGGCCTAGAAGGTGACTTTGTGTCTCACAAAAAGAAAAGTAGGAGAGGGAGATGTCTGGGACTTCAGTCACTGTACTAGTTACTTCTCTGGTGCCCTGATAAAATACATGCCCAAAAGCAACAGAAGGAAGAAAGAACTTAGTTTGGCCTATTGTTCAAGAGGGATGAGTCCATTCTGGCAAGGAGGCATAGCTCCAGGCAGCAGGCATGACAGCAAGAGCTAAAACCTGACAGAGAGGTAACTGGGAGTATTTAGAGGCTATATAGTGTTAATGATTGCCCCCAGTAATGTTCTTAATCCATCTACCCCACCAAACAGTGCCACCAACTGAGACTCAATTATTCAAATTCCAGAGCCCATGGGGGACATTTCTCATTCAAACAAATAGTTTCAAACAGATACTGATCCATTCATTGGTACTCTACCAACTCTTTTTAATATTAATTTACTTATTTATTTATTTATTTATTTATTTATTTATTACTTATTACAGTTTATTCACTTTGTATCCCAGCTGTAGCCCTCTCTGTGGTCTCCTTCCAGTCCCACCGTCCCTCCATCTTATCCTCCTCTGCCTCTACCCTAGTCCATTGATAGGAGAGGTCCTCCTCCTTTACTATCTGACCCTAGCCTATCAGATTTCATCAGGACTGGCTGCATCCTCTTCCTTTGTGGCCTAACAAGGCTGCATCCTTCAGGGGGAGGTGATCAAAATTCAGGCCACTGAGTTCATGTCAGAGATAGACCCTACTCCCCTTACTAGGGAACCCACTTGGAGTCTAAGCTGCCTATGGGCTATATCTAAGCACAGGTTCTAGGTCCTATTCATGCATGGTCCTTGGTCAGAACATCAGTCCCTGCAGGGCCAATTTTTTTTGGCTCTGTTGGTCTCCATGTGGAGCTCCTGTCCCCTCTAAGTCTTTCTATCTCCCCCTTCTTCCATAAGACTCCCTGCACTCTGCCCAAAGTTTGGATATAAGTCTCAGCATCTACTTTGATACTTCCGTTGCTGGTAGGAATGTAATTTGTACAACCACTTTGGAAATCAATCTGGTGCTTTCTCAGAAAACTAAGACTAGGGCTACCTCAAGATCCAGCTATACCACTCCTAGGCATATATCCGAAAGATGCTCAACCATACAACCAAGGACATTTGCTCAATCATGTTTTTAGCAGCTTTATTCATAATAGGCAGAATCTGGAAACAACCCAGATGTCCCTCAACTGAGGAATGGATACAGAAATTGTGGTACAATGGAATACTACTCAGCAATTAAAAACAAGGAAATCATGAAATTTGCAGGCAAATGGTGGGAACTGGAAAAGATCATCCTGAGTGAGGTATCCCAGAAACAGAAAGACACACATAGTATAAACTCACTTATAAGTGGGTATTATAAATATAATCTAGGATAAGCATACTATCCTCTTCCAGCTCTTAAACACCCCAATCTTCACCCAGTAACATCTACTTAGGACCCAGAACTTCAGCCTCGGTTTGGAGAGAGTGGCACATTAACACTGGGGTCTTTGAACCTTCCACTGTCAACTGAGTATGTGATCTCAGAGCAGCAAGTCCACTTTAATCTGCTTTCCTGTTTGTAAAAGCATTTCTTTGCAGTTCTCAAGTGCTCTTCACTCTGTGTAAAGAATGACATGTTCCCGTGTGTTTAGCAGAAGACTGGAGGTGGTGAATTGGTACTGGCGAGTTGAAGGGTTTTTGTGACAGTCTGAGCAGACCAGCTGTTCTTTCATTTGCTATTTCTCCCTTTAGGGAAAGATGATTTTTTTATCTATATAGTGTGTAAACCAGAAATCACTATCTAGAAACAAAGCAGAATATTGCCAATTGAAATCCATTTGCTTCATTTAAATCAACGCAAACTATAGCTTTGGCTTCAAATGGTCTATATAAGGCAATGAGCACATATTTTTATTACCTACTCAATACATATACAAATTGAACACACACATATAATCAAACCTCCTATTAAAAAAAAAAAAAACTAACTAAAACATCAGCATATTCCTGGAGAGGAACTCCTCACACTGCTCTCTACAATAACTGCTGTCTTAACTTCTAACAGACACATCTCATCTGCACATCTCATCTCCTCATCTCATCACATCTGATCTCATCTCATCTCACATTTTCTTGTCTCTTCTCTCTTGTCTTCTTCATCCCTTCTTCTCTCCCTTTTCCTCTCTTGCCCTTCCCCCTTCCTCCTCCTTCTTTATTTTAGAAGAGTGTCTTACTATGTAACCCTGTCTAGTATTGGCCATGTAGCTAGCTAAAGGTGGCCTTCAATTCTTTTGCAGTCCTCTGGCCTCAACCCCTTAAGTGCTGAGATTACAAATATGAACCGTCACCATTATCTTGTGTGCATTTTATTCGTTGCATTTTTACTCAATGTTTTATTTGTAAAATCTGTATCCTATTATTGATAAGAATACTGTAATCATTCATTGTTGAGTCACATGCCATTCAGATGATGTGGATGTCTTGTGATTTATTTTACTGACAGTATTTACGTGGTTGCTATACTTTAAGTACTATGATTATTCTAAAATGCACTTTTTAATGAGGACATATATGCATTTCTCTACAAGATAAATCTGAGATTCAAATTGTTGAGTCATAGGACACATTTATGTTAGGAATTTATGAGTTCTGCTTAATATTTTTTTTCTAAAATTGACTTAGCTTGTCATCTCATGAATACTCTGTCAGAACTTAATCTGTGCCATAGTCAGTGTAATTGATATCAACAGTAATTCTTTTGTTTTGTTTTGAGACAGGGTCTCTCTATGCAGTCCTGGCTGTCCTGGAACTTGCTATGTAGATCAAGCTGTCTTTGAACTCAGAGATCTTCCTGCCTCTGCTTCCCATGTACTACAATGAAAGACATGCATCATCATACCCAGCCAACAGTAGATTTTTAAAAGACTTACTTGCATTCTTTTTACTTATGTGTAGGCGTACCTGTATGTATGTGGATATGTGCTCATAAGTGCAGGTATCAGCAGAGACCAGAGGCATCAGTCCTTTGGAGCTGGAGTGAACCAATTGACATGTGTGCTGGGAACTGAACTTTGGTCCTCTGAAGAGCAGAAAACACTCTTAGCCATGGAAGCCTCACTTTAACCTCCGACAATAGATTTTAACTTGAGTTTCTCTGATATCTAATGCAGCTGTAGGGCTATTCCTCAGGGCTATAACCATTTGCTTTAGCTTTTGTGGAATTTCCACTTTTCTGCCATTGGCCATTGTAATACCCTTCATCAGCCTTTTTTAGTTTTGTGATTAAATGGGGGGTGTACTACCATGCTGGGCTCAACCATTTCTTTAGAGATGTTGCTGTTGTTATTGTTGTCGCATGGGAATATGTTCATCTATATGCTTATATTTATATCTATCTATCTAATATATGTGTGTGTGTGCTCCAGTGCATGTATAAATGGTGTCAGCCAGAAATTATTTTATTTTTATTTTATTTTATATGTGTGGGTATTTTGCCTATATTATGTCTGTGCATCACATGCATGCACATGTGGTGCCTGTAGAGCTCAGAAGAGGGTGAGTGGAATTACAGATGGTTGTGAGCTGCATGTGGGTGCTGGGAATAGAACCCAATACCCCTGGAAGATAAGCCAGTATTCTTAACCTCTTAGCCATCTCTTCAGCCCCCACCCAGAGTAATTTTTATTAATAAATATGCTTGGTGTCTACAGAGCTCCCTGTCTAAGCATAGTACAACAGAAGATGACTATAAGACGTGCATGGGTGTTTTATGGTGGTGCGTACCTTTAACCTCAGCACTTATGAGGAAGAGGCAGGTAGATTTTTGTGAGTTTGAGACTAGCCTAGTCTATATAGCAAGTTATTGGACAGCAAAAGCTACACACAGTGAAACCTTTCTGCTCTTGGTCAGGACCCAGGTTCACAGCACCCACATGGTAGTTAACAACTGCCTGTAACTTCAGCAAGTTCCAGGGTATCCAATGCCCTTTTTCTTCACCTCCATAGGCTCCTGAATGAACAGAGTGTGCTTTACACATACTCAGGAACACACATGCATAGACATTTGTTTTTAAAAGTATGAATCAAGCCCATTGGTGCAAGTCCTGGTAAATTTTGTAAGGAAATAAGACAGGCAGATGAGAAGCTCTTGAGCCACAGCTGCAAGTGTTTGGTGCATGCTGTACACTGGTTAGAAATAAAATGCTCAGAGACCTTGAAGAAGAAGTCTCGAGAGAATGCCAAGGCCCTAGGAAAAGAAGCTGTACCTAAGCTAGCACCAAGGGTAAACAAGGTGAGGCCAAAAGAGCCTGAGCAAATATGAGAGAGCCAGGCATGAACTGGATCCTGAAACTGGTCAGGGCACAGTTTGTGATTTGCACGTGTATGCCTGCACACCCATGGCAATGCTTCTGTCACCTGAAATTCCTTCAGAGGAGTTTAAAAGCAAGATATGAAAACCAGAAGCCTGGCTTTTCTTGATCTGAAATGGTGCCCCTTCCCCCAAATTCAGCCCTATCATCTCATTGGAGAATAGAAGTTTTCTTTTCTTTCTTTTTTATTTGTGATTTTCCGTCAGATACTTGAAGTTCATATGTTTCAAAGCCTCCTCCCTTCTTTGAAATTACCACATCAAATGGTATAAAAGATGTTTGAAGATGTTTATTGAACATGAATGTTCTTCTCTGAGCTGATTATTATTTTTTTCTCCTTCTAAGAATGGAACCCCATGCCTTTCCCATGCTAAGCATACATTCTATCACTGGGCTACATATCCAGCAGTAGGGAGAGCTCTTGCATGCATACAATAAATGCTCACAGGTATGACGTGTGTGTGTGTGTGTGTGTGTGTGTGTGTGTGTGTGTGTGTGTGTGTGTGTGGTGTGTGCTATTGCTACGTTTTCCTTATTCCTATCTTGCACTACAACAGAAAACATTTACTGAGAACCTGTTGTCTTTCTATTACTGTTCTGGGCATACCAGGTGTCTATTCATTTTATCCTCGCAACAATGATATGCTTTTGCTACCACTATTATTAGCCCCCCTGACAGATGAGGAAGTTGGAGCACCAAGGAGTTCACATAAAAAATAAATAAAAAAACTCCAACTATTTCACAGATTTCATCTCTGTTGTTCACTTAGAATTCATGAACTTTAGGAAAAGTCAGAGAGCAGATCTTTCAGGCTTTGAATTTCATTCACTCTTTGCTGAAGCTCACCAGCTTTGCCATGGCAATTGGGTAATATTTAAATGAATGAATGTGTCTATGCTTCAATAAAACTTTACTTATATCAACAAGGGATACAATAAATTTACCCATTTGTATCATGGTATAGCTACTCTCGATCTTAACCAGGATGATAGATTCCCTCTATACACAAATTTAAGAAAAATCTGATTTTCTGTTCCTTTTATCTGGTAGATATCAGTAAGACTTAACCTTCAGATGAAGATGATTTTCAGGGAACATTTGGCAATGTCTGAAGACATTTGTTATTTATCACGATGAGGAGAGTTCCTACATCTCTACACTGTTATATGCTGCAGTCTCTAAGTTGATTCTACATAGTGGAACACTATACCTTCCCAAATGTTAATGATAGCAGGTTAGAGAAACTTTGAATTGATTGAATCTAACTTATTTTCCAGCTAGTGGAGCACTCCCTTGTCTTTGTTTCTCTGGGAATAGCAGTACTATGTTCTCATTGCTTCCTAGGTAGACAATCATTTCTAGATAATAATTATGATGATACTTAATGCGATGGTGGTTGAGACAACAGTTGGTATCAATTGAATATCCTATATAACTACATAAAACATACCACTCTTAAAATCTTCCATCTCATTTCATTTCAAAACAAATTCATAAATAGGTGTTATGATTTTGTTCTCCATTCTGTCCCACAGCCTATTTTTTCATATCATGAATCACATCATTGGCCATAACCCCTAGACAGAAGGACTTCCAAATCTGGACAAGCTCTGTGAATACTAGCTGAACCTAGAAAAGAGTGCTAGCTGTGAACATTCCAGCTTTATTTGCAGCATTGATGTTGTAACCACAGTTAGCTCAAAAATATCTCTCTCAGAAGTCTGGCATTGATAATTTGATGCTTGGTCTTTTTTCCACATTGGGAAATAAGGTCAATGGTCAACCCCAAGCCTCCCCTGTTGGTAGAAGTTTTTCCTTTCCATTAGTGCATGCAGATGCTTCCTTTTTATTGCTTTAATTTGAACAGGGATGGAACTCCCACTGTCTTGAAGGGAGTAACCTGAGGACAGAAGTTGGGCAGAAAGAGCTAAGAAAACAGTGTAAATGTAGACTCTGGAGGATGTCATGAATGAAAGTGAGATGAGAGTTTCCACCCAAAGGCTATCCAGAAAAAGCCTTGGAGCCTGAAGTGTATGAGCTGAGCCTCTCTTGTTAGCATCATCATGCCTGAGCTCTGCGCATTCATCCAACAAACATTCACAGAGTCTGTGCTTGCTGGCAGTTGAGGCTTTGGAACCAGCAAAAGCCCTATGCTGGTTAGTTTTGTTGTTTGTTTGTTATTTTGTTTTATGTTTTGTCAATTTGGTACAAGTTATTGTCATTGAGGAAGAAGGGACCTTACCTGAGAAAAATCTATTCATTAGATTGCCTGTAGGCAAGCCTTTGGGATCATTTTGTTTGATTATGATTTATGGAGAACCAGCCTACTGGGAACAGTGCCACCCCTGGGCAGGTGGTCCTGGGTTGTAGAAAATAAAGCAAGCTAAGAGAGCCATGATGAGCAAGCCAGCAATCAGTGTTCCTCTATGACCTCTGCTTCAGTTATTGCCTCCAAGTTCCTGCCCTAACTTCCTTTTATGATGGACTATAAACTATAAAGTGAATAAACTCTTCCTTCCAAGTGGCTTCTGGACCTACTATATTCTCACAGCAATAGAAAACTAGAAAAAGTCCCACTTTCAAAAACCTCTAAAGAAGAGGTAACTTCTATGCCGTGATTAAAGTTAGTAATCCCTGAAGAAAAGAAAGTACACTGGCAAAAGGCTAGAGAGATCTGTGAGATTTGAAATAGTCAGCCAGGTGATTAGACTTTTGCTGTGAGAGTATTATGACAGAATAATAGATGGGCATGCTGCATCTTTCCACAATGTAAGAATGTTTTCAATAACAAATACTGATAGTTTCTTTGCCAAGTAATTCTGATTTCACTTTATAGTTGGCCAGTGCTACTCACAGATGCTTTTATTCCAATCTTAATTATTGATATTAACTCTCAGGTCATACTGTTCTCACACACATAAACACAAACACATATGCACACACATTACAAAATGGCTAAAAAAGGGCTAACCATAATACAGAGTTTAGAGGGGCTGTTTAAAAGTCAGAGTGGCAGAGCTCTGATACGGGCACAAGGAAGTGTCTATAGGGGCCAGATAAGGGTTGTGGATGCACAGATATTCAGCTATAGAGCTATTAGATGTAGGTCTGGGTAGCATGAGGATAAAAGATTAAATTTGATATGGACAGAGTGTCGTATATAAAAAAAAATGTAGTTGAGGAGGAGTCCAGCGACAAAGGCAGATATCCTTTGCCGTGGCCATTCTCCTGGTTCAAGGCATGTGGCAAGTGAACAGGTGATGGGTGTTGTACAAAATAGGGTAGCATGTCTACCCTATTTTGATATTTGGTCCCTCATTCTTGAAAAGTTCTAGGTGAGAAAATTATAACTGGTTTGATGGATAAAGCTCATATGACTGGTGTTTCTGATATAATTTAAATTATTCATAGGTGTCATTATTTACTGTTGTAAAATAAATTAGCAACTTGTCCCTTGCAGCATACCAGAACATAGTGCTTGTTTTCTTGTATAAACAAGATGTAGAGTCATTCTGTCTTGGCACATACTCCAGATGGAGTACCTCAGGTCAAGACTGTTACTTTATGAAATTATGGATTATAAATTTATAATACAAGGCTGGGCACAGCCTAAAAGCTAGTACTTGATATGACATAAAATGAATTTGATCAGGCCCTTCTAGCTCGACTCAAATAAGTCTACCTCTAAATGGCAGTTTTTGTAGATCTGAAAGAGGCAAGAGAACAAGCCTCCAGGATATCCAGGAAGGAAAAATGCAGCAAGAAGGAACCACCAGCACATTGTTGTGGTTTTGAGATGAGCTCTGGAGTCAAGATAACAAAGACTTACAGTACCTGAGCTTATCAACTTGGTTGGATTGAGAATCTACTAAAAAGCAATGGAACTTAACTCTGGATGTGACTCTGAAGGCCTTTCTGTAGAAGATTGATTAAGGCAGAAGAACTACTCAGAACGTGAGTATTACTATAGGCTTGGAGTCCAGCTGGAGTAAATGGAGAACATGGAGAAAACCTAGTCAGGCATTTTGCCTCTCTGCCTCCTGCCTTCTGTGATTTGAGCTTCTCTGCTCTGGCATATCCTTCCCACCATAGTTGACTGAAACCTCTGAATCCATGAACAAACTAAACCTTCCTTTCCTTAAGTTGTTTCCTAAGATAGTTTGTCACAGTGATAAGAGCCTGACTACCACAGGAATAGACCATGAAGGTGGAAGGTAAATGGTGAATTGCAAGAGCAGTAAAGAAACTTGATGTCTGAGGTGTATTTGAATAGGAAAAGAGGTGAGAAGAAAATATTCTTACAGGTGTGTAAGAAAATATTCAGATGCTTCAGTGTTTGCAGGTTATGGGCAGGAGGGTTGTCACTAACAGTTTGGGCAAGACAAGGACTCATTTGGAGGGTTATGAGGAGACTGATGAGAGCTGTATTGTTGGAAACAGGTCAGAGCTGGAAGAGACTATCCATTTACATTCTCCTTGGAGATGCCCTCCCCTGCTATTCTTTTAAGCCAGAAATTAGCTGGTTGTTTGACAATCTACTGCTGAGGATTTGAAGGATTTGCTTTTATAGCTATATGAAGGCAAGAGGAAACATTAATAACTCCCTTCAGGAATAAACCAAGAAAAGTTCATTTATCCATTTACCCATTTTCTCTCTCCCTTGGGCAGGACCTCATGTATCTTAAATCAGCCTCAAGTTTGATATGTAGTCATGCACTTCTGATCCTCCTGTCCCTATCTCCTTAGTGATAATATTATATGTACCACCACATCCAGTTTGTGCAATTTTGGGATAAACCCTGGGCCTCGTGCATGCTAGGCAAGTATCTCCTAACTGGGTTATATCCAAAACCCTTCAGTATTTTTTATTACTTAATGTCAAGAACCCATGGCCTGACTGGTTTTTCAATACTTGTAGAAAAGATCAAGACAAAGAAGAGTATCCAGTTTGCTAGATGAGAAAAATCAGCATATTTTTGGAAGGTGGGATTTATATATTATATATCCTAGGCTGGCTTCTAGCTCACTGTATAGCTGAGGATAAGCTTGGACTCTTGAGTTCTAAGATAATGGGCATATGCCACCACATCTGACAGGTGAGCGAATTTAAAAGGGCATGTGGTCTCCAGATCTTACTGATTCCCACTTATTTCCTAAGATTCCCTGCACTCTGCCCAAAGGTTGCCCATAAGTCTCACCATCTACATTGATAGTCTGCAGGGCAGAGCTTTTCAGAGGTCCTCTGTGTCAGGCTCCTGACTTGTTCCCTCTTTTCTCCTTCTTCTGATGTCCATCCTCTTTGCCTTTCTGGATAGGGATTGAACATTTTAGTCAGAGTCCTCCCTCTTGATTAGTTTCTTTAGGTGTACAGAGTTTAGTAAGTTTATCCAATATTATATGTCTATATGAATGAATATATAAAGCAACAGAATCAAAAAATCTGAGCACAGGGGTCTTTCCTGAGACTGATATTCCAACCAAAGGACTATGCATGGAGATAACCTAAGACCTCTGCACAGATGTAGCCCATGACAGTTCAGTATCCAAGTGGGTTCCATTGTAATAGGAACAGGGACTGTCTCTGACATGAACTGATTGGCCTGCTCTTTAATTACCTCCCCCTGAGGGGGAAGCAGCCTTACCAGGCCACAGAAGAAGACAATGCAGCCACTCCTGATGAGACCTAATTGACTAGGATTAGAAGGAAGGAAAAGAAGTCCTCCTCTATCAGTGGACTTGGGGAGGGGCATGCATGCAGAGGGGGGGTCTAAAATTTCAGTTCCTACTTATCTTGGGCTGAAGCCTCTGCTTCCACTCTCCTGGGTTGTGTATACTATTGTCTTCTTTTTAAAGCACGGTGCTTTGTGGTATGTAGGCAACTAACATTATGACAAGAGATTTGTTAAGTTCTGAGGCTCCATGTCCTATTTGCTTAGGAAGAAAAAAAAAAAGGCAATACAAAGGTTGAATTGGTCATCTCATTCCTGCAACAGAACTGTAAGTCGACAAAAGCAGGCAAGAGTCTCGAAAAGTGCTATTCTTTGGTGTTCCACACCTTCCCAGTTGTAATGAACATTGTCTCTTGTGATTGTGCTTTGCTTTCTCAGAGAAGTATCAACATTCTTGACTGGAATTATTGTGCTGTTGCTTATTCACAAAGCCTCCCAGAGATCAGAAAGGTGACAATGTAAAATATACAAACATTAGTACACATTGGTGCCCTGTGCTATGTGTTTTTGACGTTTTTAGTGTTCCCGTCTAAAAGCCTCATGCAGTTTATTCTCATCAGTGAATTTATTCAACCCCCTTGGTGACACTGTTGGACGTTAGTACCATACTTCATTTAATAAAAAGAAATTGAAGCAGAGATTTCCCCCTGACCAAACTGTGGATGAGAATTATTTTTTCTTCTTTGTATAGATACTTCTTTTATTGAATTCTTGTGTTTCCTCATTTACTCAGTATACACGGTTCTAAATTGTCCACAACTGTTTTCATATTTCCATTTTTACACCAGCTTCTTGGCAGTCAGAGGGATATTGTGTATCACCCTAGTTTAGGCTGCTGGAGTTTGAACTTGGCTCCCAAGTGTTGTAGAATAATCATTAGACTCTAGAGGGCTATTCTATGACTGGGCTACCTCATCCCTGCTAAACACAAAATAATTGATATGAAGACATAGCAGGCCGATCAATTTATTTGAAGAGCTTTGGCTGTACTTTGGCACAGTAACTGAGAAGATACAATTTAAACTGATTTTCTAAGCTAGTCTGGCCATCTCCCAGCTGCATCCCCCAAGTTACTTGCCAATATTTGTCCTGTCTGAGCTGGATCTGCTCCATCAGGCCACGTCCTCTTTCTCCATCTTTTCTCCTTCTCCTCTCTCTTTCTTCTCACAGTATCATGATCCCTCCTGAGACCCCCAGCCTGGGAACTAAAGCTCTGCCTAATTCTTTTCTGCCAAGCTACAGGCTTCACTCTTTCTTTATTTTAACCAATCAGAGAATACTAAGGATCAAAGTTTACACAATATCATTCAGTATATGAGAATCTGCCCCTCTGAATAGCAACCAGATCTTGGTGGGGGAAGTATTTAGCATCTGAATATAAAGAAGACCAGACCAATGCCCATTACCCAAATACTTACATGCTTGTGATTGTAGGTAAATATCTTACCAGTTTTGTGCATCAATTTTCTTATGACACAGGAATGTCCACCTTAGAGGTTTAGTACTTAGAGGAATTGAAAGGATAGACAGAGAATGGATCCTAGAATCAGACTGTCTGGCCCAACAACCACTTTGCCTCTTTGGTTACTACAAAACATCCTCTGTGCTCTGGCTTCAGTTCAATGAGCCTAAAGTTTATTGGGAAAGGTATGAAGAATTCAATAGTCCAAGTCCTGAGGGCTAAGGATATGGCTCAATGGTTAAAGTACATGTCACAAAAGCCTATGTAAAGATAGATGGAGAGAACCAACTCTACAGAGTTTTCCTTTGATGTCTGCATACTTATTTAAGCATATGTAAATCTATAGCCCTATAACACACACACACACACACACACACACACACACACACACACACACACCTTTAAACTAAACAGTTTTTCTTTTCTTTTTCTTTCTTTAAAATTTATTTATTTTTATTAATTACAGTTTATTCACTATGTATCTCAGCTCTAGCCCTCTCCCTCATCCCCTCCCCAAGTCCACTGATAAGGGAGTTCTTCTTCCCCTTTCCTCTGACCCTAGCCTATCAGGTCTCATCAGGAGTGGCTGCATTGTCTTTCTCTGTGGCCTGGTAAGGCTGCTGCCCCATCAGGGGGAGGTGATCAAAGAGCAGGCCAATCAGGTCATGTCAGAGATAGTCCCTGCTCACATTGTTAGGAGCCCATTTGGGAACTGAGCTGCCATGTGCTACATCTATGCAGGGGCTCTAGGTTATCTCCATTCATGGTCCTGGGTTGGATTATCAGTCTCAGAAAAGACCCCTGGGCCCAGGTATTTTGGTCCTGTTGCTCTCCTTGTGGACCTCCTGTCCCCTCCAGGTCTTTCTATTTCCTACTTCTTTACCTGCACTCTGCCCAAAGTTTGGCTTTGAGTCTCAGCATCTGCTTTGATAACCTGCTGGGTAGAGTCTTTCAGAGTTCCTCTGTGGTAGGCTCCTGTCCTGTTCCCTGTTTTTTCCTTATTCTTATGTTTGTCCCATTTGCCTTTCTGAGCAAAGGGGAGCATACTAAACAGTTTTAAAGAAACAAAAACCTGGGACTAGTCTTTTTTCTTTCCACATCAGTTAACTTAATTAAGACAGTCTTTCAAAGGCATACCCATAAACTCATCCAATGTAGGCAATCCCTTACTGAGATTCTTTTCCTAGGTGATTCTAGGTTGTGTTCAGTTGAGATTTAAAGCTAACCATCACAACATGTCTCCTGTTATCAGAGAAAATTCTTTCCAATATCTGGACAGAAATTCTGCTCCTTTTGACTTTTTCTTATTGGTTTGGATGTTCTTTTCTACACCTGGAGCAGCAAACATTATGCTGAGTCTCCACTCATATGAAAATATGATATGCATACAAACATACATCACTGATGCTACACTGAATATTCTCCATGACGACAACCTCTCCGTCAGCTTCACAGTTTCCAGAACATTTCTACCCAGTGAAAATATGTCTAGGTTAAATCTGCCATTATGTGCTCTCCTGAATCCATGCCTTCAGCAATGTTGACAACAGTATAGTCCTGAGCTGTCCACTGGCATGTTCTATCTAGCTTGATCAAAATCTATTAATCAAAACACTTTGTTTAGTACACATTTGACAGGAACTATTAGAATCAATGTCTAAGCAAAAAGAACTAAAGATAATTGGGGATAAATCAGAGGGGAGAATGCTTCAGAGTATTAGGACTTGAAATGCTTCTGTATCCTCCAAAAAGAAGCTTCTGTCCTATTCTGAAAGGAGGAGTTGCCTTCTAAGTGATATACAAATATGTAAATGAGCAAACTAATTTGTGATTCTGTTGTACATCATAGCAACAATAGATGCAGATCCTGTGAGACTTAGGGCCACGTCTCAGTTTGGAGGATACAGAGAATGCTAGAACTGCAAGGGATGAAGAGATGTGGGCAGATGGCTCATTGTTCATGTCCTCATTCTGGTCTGATGGATGGCAGAGTGCAAGATGGTGGAAGTTTACAGACTGATTTTTCATTTAGGATAGGGTTTATCTAAGCTTCAGCAAAATATCTTTAATGAAATATAATTATTTATCACAATAGTGTTATTTTAAAAAGCATACAATTCAACGGCTTTAGTTTCTTTAGAGAATTGTGCAGACATCACTACGATCTAATTTTTTAATATTTTCATCCTCCTAAGGATAATCCCATATATATATTAACAGTTGTTTTTCATTCATATCCCTACATATATACCTAGGTTTTTCTAATCCATTCTCTGTATCTGTGAATTTGCCTGCATCCAACATTGCAGAGGGATGGAATCATGCAGTATGGGATGTTCTGTGTCCATCTTCTTTTAGGTAGCATTTTACTTTTAAGATTTATCCAGGCTGTGGTCTACTCTTTTACATTCTTTCTGTTTTTTATAATGAGTAGTATTCCATTGTATGAGATACTACATTTTGTGTATCTATTCACAGTTAACTAACATTGAATACTTTTATGAGTAATATTATGAACCTTTTGAAACAAGCTTCTGTGTGGACATATGTTTTTATTCCTTCCTCTTTGGTAGACAATTTGAGTCTGATAATAAATTATCGGTTACTTTATGGAGGCCACAAATCTGTTTTTTTGAAGGGCTTTGTCTTCTCACTTTTATTTATACTTCCAATTTATTCCTATTTTGTCCAGTACATATTATTGTCTAAATTTGGATCCTGTCTTATTTATCTATTGATGTGCTTTTATGAGACAGGGTCTCATATAGCCCAGGCTTGCCTCAGACTTACTATGTAGCTGAGCAAAAGCTTGAATTTCTGTTCCTCCTGCCTCCATCACTAGAGTTCTAAGATTAAAGGCATGCTGCACTCCATCTGGTTTGTGTTGTGCTAGAGAAGCAAATCTAGTCTTTATGCATGCTAGGCAAGCACTGTTCCAGCTGATCTATACATCCAGAGCTCCAAGGTCATTTCCTGATTGATACTACAAAGTCATTTACTTGAAGATGAGTTACTTTTATTTTTTCACGTATTTCAGGTAATTAAATTCCAGTTAGGGAAGGCTGGTCGTGATAGACATTTTGAAAGATTCTTACTACAAATTCTATTTCAAATGTGTGAAAAGCACTGTGAAACAAATCCTTGTAAACTGTTGATCCTTAGAGCATTGAAGTTGACATAAAACTTATTACAGCTGATGACAAATGACATTTAGCATTATAACAATTATGTCAAGAAATCTGCTTATTGCATACTTAAGACTTCTGTTGACTTCAAAGGTTCATAGGAATGGATACTTTTTTACAAAAAGAAAAGAAAATGGGGCTCTGGGTCCATTCTTAAATTCTTAAATGAAGGAGAAGAAAAACAACTTAAATAGTTTCCTCTCCCCTCCCCCTATGTGTGTGTAAAACTGAATAAGAGAAAATCCAGTATAATAACTCATATCTGTAATCTCAGCATTTAGTAGGAAGCAGCGATGGGAAGATTGCCATGAGTTCATGGTCATCCTAGACTACAGACTAGTTCTCTATACCACAATAATGCCCCCCACACACCCAAAGGCTTGAAAAAGACCAAGCCAATAGCAAACAGGAACTATCTCAATACTGTGCTTCTCTGTCAGAGTGATTTGAATTCCCATAAGTTGTGTTGGTATGTCTGGAAAAAAATTTTAATTGCTATGGTTGGGGGTAGGGCATGACTGATATTTAATAGAGGAGAAGCCAAGGATGATTCATCATGCTATATCCCAGACAGCCTCACCACAAAGATTTCTCCAGTATTCAGTGTCAAGAGTATAGAAGTGGATAGCTCTTGCATGACTAGATGCTTGTGAAGCGTCAGGAGAGTCACCTGAAATGCTGTTTCCCCTTATATAAGTCCAGATCTCAAGTCCTTCTCCCTACCCAGATACCTTGAATTTGGTAGTGGTAGGGTGAATGCTGGCTTTGATTCTAGGGATGGATTTCTAGTTGACTATGTCACTCCCTGTGTCCTTTCTGATCTAACTTAAAACCATTACTCTTCTTTTTTAAAAGATTTTATTTTATTTTTCAGGACAGGGCTTTTCTCTGTAGCCCTGTCCTGTCCTGATACTTGCTCTGTGGACCAGGCTGGTCTTGACTTCACAGAGATCCACTTGCCTCTTCCTCCTGAGTGCTGGAGTAAAAGGTTTCCACCACTACCTACCAGTGATATTTACTTTATTTTATTTATTGTATGTGTATAAATGTTTTGCCGACATGTATCTTTGTGTGCTACATGCCCGTGGAAGTCAGATGAAGAACTAGAGTTATAGGTAGTTTTGAGCCACCATGTAGGTGCTAGGAAATGAACACAGGTCCTCTGCAATAGCAACCAGTGCTCCTGATAAACTCTTCAGCCCCCAAATGATTACTCTTGAGCTAGGATATTTTAGCATGTTTGTAGCCCTGGGCTTGATCCTCAAGACTGGAAATGAAAAACACAATGAGAACAAGACAAGAATTGTGCCATGTGCCTAGGAATTAAAGGCCAGCCTCAACTATATATGAAATTCAAGGCCAGCCTAGGCTACCTGACACCCCATCTCAAATAAAATAAAACATGAAAAACTACAGTAAACACTATGTATCTCCTGTGGTCCCTTTAAACCAAATTAAGCTTCGGCATTAATATATTGGCAGAGTTGATGTTCTCATTTTTGTTTCTTGTTATGGAAAGAATCAATCACTTAGTTCCTTTCTCTATGGCAACACACTGATTGTTTAGGGCAAACCTCTGAGTTATTGAAGCTTAAATAAGAAAATATCTAGTAGTGTCTTCCAGGAAATTCAGGGTAAAATTATTTTTTGACATTCGTGTTGTAATTCTCCGCTTGATTTTGGCAAGACCAACTTCTCACTGGAAATAACACCAACAAATCCTTCTGAGACTATCAATTTCACAATAAGCATAAGCCCTGGAATATTGATGTGTTCTGCTTGAGGTATTTGGACACTGTTGGTGCTATGGAACAGCGTAATTCTTTTGAACCATCAGTCCCACTTCTTAAGAGCTGGAGAAGGTATTATGAGAATAACACAGGACAGCATGTGGGGGAAAGAACAGGTGCTCTAAAATAGAGTCCTAGGCCAAAATTCAAAATCTTCTGCTTGTGAGCTGTGTGTCTTACAACAAGCGCTCTCAACACTCAAAATGATAGTTTCTGTGGTCATTACAGGTGCTATATAGCTCAGAGATCAGCAAAGTACTACCCAAAATCCTGCTTTTGTTAGTAAAGCTTCATCACAACAGAACTATGTTTATTCATTTTCATATCATATGCTTCTGACAAAAACAAACAAACAAACAAACAAAAACAAACAAAAAACCTGTCTGCAAAGCCTAAAATGTTGACGAACTAGTCTTTTACAGGAAGGCAATCACTCGCAACTCTAATTCAGGTACCTGGTGGGACTTCACAGTTAGTATAACATAAATATCAACAATTCTACAAAAGTTACATTTCATTCAGCATCTAATGGGAATTCCTGTACATTTGAGTATATATTTCACATACAAAAATACAAACTTGCAGGGACACATGTGCATACTTTCATGTGTATGTGTGCATACAGGTGTGTTTGCATGCATGTGGAAATCGGAAGAAGATAGATAATTAGGTTTCTTACTTGATTACTGTCTTATTGTGTGTGTGTGTGTGTTTGTGTGTGTGTATTTTAGTGTCACAGGAACCTAGATACTATTGTCCTCACCATGTAGATGAAAAAGAGTTTCAGAGAGATTCACTTTCTCAGTGTCACACAACCAGCTAGCAGAGTTGGTGATAAAATAGAAATAATAGGCTGGGAGGATGATTCAGTTAAAAAAGTATTTACTGAGTTTGATTCCCAAAACCCACATGTAAAGCCAGGTATGGCAGTATATGTCTGTATCCAGCACTGGGAAGTAGACACAGGAAAATCCCTGGAGCTTTCCCAACAGCTAACCTCGCTAAATTAATGAGCTACAGGTTCAGGGAAAGGCCCTATTTCAAAAACTATGCTGGATGAACAGACACACACACACACACACACACACACACACACACACACTCAAATACACACACACATACAATAAGACAGTAATCAAGTAAGAAACCTGATTTTCTATCTCATTTACACATACATGCAAACACACCTGTATTCACACATACACGTGAAATTATGCATATGTGTTCCTACAAGTTTGTATGTGTGTAAAATAGATACTCAAATCTACATATACCTGTTACCTATCTTTTTGCTCACTTGGTCCAATCAGCATAATCAGCATAATGGCATCAATACAGAGCACCATTGTGATATTTTGTGGAAGAGACAGATGATGAAAATCCCTTCTAACTAAACTATGACACACAGCTGGAGATTTAACATATCCTTGAAGTAAAATTATAGAGGTATACTGCTGGCCTTGCCAACTGAAAAGAAATTTCTTCCTGTGGTTCCTATGGACAGGTACTAAGAAAAAAGCATTTGCTAGATCAATAGCTGCATACCATGTACTCGATGTTTTGTGAATCTACTCAAGTAAGGACACCACATCTGGTACAACGTCTCTAATCTGATTTACTACTTGATGGCAATTTCAATAGTCAACTGTCATTCTCCACAATTCATCTGCTTTATGCATGACCAGATAGGGATGTTCAAGGGAGATGTGGTGGTTCCCACCACCATCTTTCAAGCCCTTGATGGAGGTACTACTTTTGGGAATTTCTCCAGGCATGTGATACTATTTTTTTTATTTAAACAAATAAACTTTATTGATACATATTATACTAATTAACAACAACAACAACGAATAGTAGAGAGTGTTTTCTTTATGACAGATTTTCCTTCTTTTTTTTTTTTTTGCAATACCTTATTTTATACTTTTTTTTTTTCAATGCAGTTTATTCAGGAACCTTGAACAATCCTTGGACCCTGGGGAAAGCCAGCCCACAGCTTAAATAGCATCTGGGTAGCCAACCCAGGCGTGCCATGTGGGCAATGCAGATAGGTCCACATACATGGAAGCAAGCCAGATCCTCAGCCTTAGCCAAATGTGAAATTGTTCCTGACAGAGAGCACTCACCATCGGGAAGGTGGAAGGCGGAAACCAGCTCCATCTTTAAGGCATAGCATTCCGCAGCTCTCTACAGTTCCCCCTTTTTGTTTTAGACGCATCAGGCAAGAGTAGAGGTCTGATCTCTGATATTAGAAATAAATTGGGACTTTGTACCGATGTTCATTTAGGTGTCATCCACCCAAAGAGCATCAGACCCGACCGATACCTTTTTCTCAGAGGCGGGACCTGGGGCATCAACCCGCATGCAATCAGACATGCTCTTCTCTGGGTCGAAAGCGGCTGACCCTGAGTGCAGTGCTTAGCCTCGCATCCTGAGCGTATCATTTTAGCTTTTTATGGTATCCAACCATGCTTGGGGAGAATGTCCTGCTTCAATGGCTGTAAAGGCCTGAATGATCATGGCTGCATCACACTGTTGTGAGACTCTAATCTTGCATATATACCACAGGCAAACCAAGGAGACCAACACCAGAAGGCCTGCTAACACTCCCATGCCTGCCCATTCCTTCAGATGATTCATGGCTGCAGCAATCCATGTTGATAATCCTGTGGCTAGTCCTGCGTCCACTCTGGTAGAATTTACTGTGACAATGGCCACTCTCAGCTGCTCCATCGTAGTATCGAATTCTCCAGTCCAATTACCTAAAATATAGCTAGACAATTGTTTAGACAGATTTGCAGCACAGGAAAAATTCTCATGTTGTATGCTAGTGACACAAAGTCCAGCATACTTTCATTGACAGCCAGGTTGAGCGATTTGCCATAGGGTATCAATTTGCTCCTGCAAGAGGTCAATCCTCTGATTGACCACCATCAAGCGTGATACTGTTTTGATTCACAATTTTGCTTGGTAGAGGTAACTCTAAAGACTTCCAGTTTGCCTTTCTGATCATATTAACTCCAGCTCCACTGGTCAGGGGGAAAATGTGAGAATGCTGCCAATTTCTAAGTATATCTATCGATTCTAATTATACATTCTGGGACTGGGGAACGAAAAACAGGAGATATTCAGGGGCCCAAAGGATCTACCGTGATTCAGACTTCAGCTAAAGCTACTAATCATCTGACCCCCATAAGCCTCTGCTTTAACTGGAGGGCCATAATATTTCTTGGGGTCTCCTGGAATCAGTGTCTGTTGATTATTATTAATATTTAATATTGATTTATATTTTAGTTAAACAGTGGTTATTCTTAAACCAGCTGTATACCCAAACCACCACACAGAGACTAGGATATATTTAATAAACTAAGAGCACAATCCTGGGCAATAATTGCTCCATCCTAAACCTCCATTCGAACATAGCTTCCTCACATTTAGATTTCCACATTTCCCACATGCTTTTTAGTCATATCCTAGATCTGGTTCATTTCTCCGGATGTTTTCTGGTCCTCTCCACTCCGATCTCTCCTTTATTTATCTCTTTCCTCCCCTCCTGACCAGGATGTCCCACCCTATTCTCTCCATTGCTCAGCATTGGCTGGTTGTTTTTATTAGCAATACAGAGAACAAATGGTAGCAAGTTTACACAAACCTGAGTCAGGTGATATTTAGAATAAATCACAATGCAATGTCCTGATTGAAACCAGATAGTAGGGTAGAAAAATCAGCATTTGAATGAACAAAAGTAAATTGTATACATTCCACAAGAACATTATACCAATAGTGTCATTTTAGAACCAGTATACAATAGACCTTGGAAAGTCTGATTGTTACTTTTCCCCTGGTGTACAATTTCCTTTTTAAAGAGTAGTAGGTCCTTCTGAGGAAGGACTGTAGAAAGGTTAACAATAAAAATCCTAGGTATTTTATCAAGGTTCTTCCTCAAGGGAACCTGGCCTCTCCTTCATTCAGTAGGTTCTGGCCCTGCAAACTGGTTCAAATCTGGAAATTGTTACGGGTCAAGATTTCCTTTTGTACAATTATATGTAGTTTTTCTTTTATTTGTTTGAGGAAGTTTCTGCTTATACAGACCAAACAAAAGTTCGGGAGGCTTCTTATCTATTTCATGCCTAGAAATGCCATGATTGATTAGACAATACCACAGGTCCATATAAGTCCTCTCACCATAATATTCACTTTGCCTGTGCTGCCCATTATGGGTTAGGCTGTTAAGGACATTGCTTTGTCTGTTTCCCATTCTGATAGTTACAATCACCTTGCCTTTTGTGATTTAATGCTGGCATATGACTCCCACTACTTCAGGACCCACTTAAACCCATTGCATTTAATTCATCTAACTGAGCAACATTGTCTCCAAACCTAATGTATAGTACAAAAAAATGTGACAACAAAGCTCTTCAAATGTGCTGGTGTCGATCTCACCATTTTATGTCATATAGAATTAGTCAAGGGTATGTCTTCTGGGTCTTTGTATTGTGTAGAATTGGGTTTTATACAGCCTACTGACTCTCATACTACAATTTCCCTGAGCTTTAAAATCTCTTCATTAACACAGCCAAGGGATAACAGGCATCTTCAACTTCTTTTTAGCAGGTCATCTTGGACAATGCTTCAGACAACAATTCAAACAAACTTGTGACAATTTTTTTTTAAACTGTGTGCACTTCCATACTAAACTTAGAATTTCTACTCAGTGGACCCATATCAATAAACTAACCTAATACAGTTTTATATTTTTTTCTACCATTATTCCAGACCTTTAAAAGCTATTCCCAAACATATTCCCCAGGCTTCTGCTTGAATGAATTACCAAACTCATTAAGCTCTTTAGTAGTGTAGTGCACCTCCTCATGGACTATTCTTTAGAATTCAATTTCTTTTAAAAATACAAAGTCTCTTTTTAAACATAAAATCTCTTCAAAGATTCAATCTCTCAATTGTGGGTTCCTGTCAAATCAAAAAATAAGTTAAATACTTTCTTACTTCAAGAGGGAAGAATGAGGGCACATTCACAATCAGATCAAAATAAAACCAAACTCCAACAGGGTAAATAACTCTATTCAGTATCTGGGATTCACTTACCATCTTCTGGGCTCCTACAAAGGGCCTAAGTCACTTCTGGCTCCACCCTAGGCAAGCACCTCAGCAGGTCTTGGCTCTTTTTCTGAAGGAGTGACATACACAAAAGTCATCCTTTGTCATCCTGCCTGGATTAGCTTGCTGTAGATGCCCATTGACTTTAGTTACAGGACATGGTAACACCAAGAGATGCCCTAAAGGATCTCCTGCTCTCCAGATATAGTCTTTCTTACCTCCACTGTGGAGAAGTCATCCAATTTCTTCTTGGTAATCTGGAACAACCACTCCTCCTAACACTTTTATTCCATCCTTAACCTGTTGGTGTAAGGTTATCAGAAGCTCTGAGTGTCCAAGGGGAAGTCTGAGCTTCCAGGTCAATGGAATGTTTGTTATGGCTCCTTTCAAGGGTGCTCCCCACTCTTAAACCAGCAGAACTCGAGGTCAAAGGAACATGAAGTAAAACCTTCCTAGTTGTCTCTAGGGGTGGAAAAATTTCTTTATCCATCCTTTGATTCCTGGAAGTGTTCATCCTGCCTATATATTGGACACTGCTTTTCTTTTCTTATGTATTTTTATTTTTTTTAATTTTATTAATTTCACTTTATTCACTTTGTATTCCCCCTGTAGCTCTGTCCATCCTTCCCTTCCAACCATTCCCTCCCTCCCCCTTCTTCATGCATGCCCCTCCCCAAGTCCACTGATAGGGGAGAGGTCTTCCTTTCCTTCCTTCTGATCCTAGTCTATTAGGTCTCATCAGTAGTGGCTGCATTGTCTTCCTCTGTGGCCTGATAAGGCAGCTCTCCCCTCAAAGAGCACACCAATTAGTTTCTGTCAGAGACAGTCCCTGTTCCCATTACTATAGAACCCACTTGGACACTGAACTGCCATGGGCTACATCTGTGCAGGGGTTCTAGGTTACCTCCATGCATGGTCCTTGGTTGGATATCAGTCTCAGAAAAGACACCTGTGTCCAGATATTTGTGGTTCTGTGGCTCTCCTTGTGGAGCTCCTTTACCCTCCAGGTCTTTTTCTCTCCCCCTTTTTTCATAAGATTCTCTGCACTCTGCCCAAAGTTTGGCAATGATTCACGGCATCTGCTTTAACACCCTGCTAGGTAGAGTCCTTCAGAAGCCCTCTGTGGTAGGCCCTGGTCTTGTTCCTTGTTAACACCCTCTTCCAATGTCTATCCCATTTGCCTTTCTGAAAGAGGATTGAGCATCTTACCCAGGGTCCTACTTCTTTCTTAGCTTCTTTAGGTGTGCAGATTTTAGTATGATTATCCAATATTATATGTCTAATATCCACTTATAAGTGAGTATATACCATGTGTGTCTTTCTGCTTCTGGGATAGCTCACTCAGGATGATCTTTTCCAGTTCCCAGCATGTACCTGCAAATTTCATGATTTCCTCATTTTTTTTTTCCAAGTAATATTCCATTGGGTAGATGTACCACAAATGTACTACAATTTCTGTATCCATTCCTCAGTTGAAGGGCATCTGGGTTGCTTCCACCTTCTGGCTATTACAAATAAAGCTGCTACAAACATGGTTGAGCAAATGTCCTTATTGCATACTTGGGCATCTTTTGGGTATATGCCTATGGGTATATGCCTAGGAGTGGTATAGCCGGATCTTGAGGAAGTGCTATTCCTAATTGACTGAGAAAGCACCATATTGATTTCCAGAGTGGTTGTACAAGTTTACATTCCCAGCAGCAGTGGAGGAGGGTTCCCCTTTCTCCACAACCTCGCCAGCATGTGTTGTCACTTGAATTTTTGATACAAGCCATTCTGATGGGTGTAAAGTGAAATCTCAGGGTCATTTTGCTTTGCATTTCCTGATGACTAAGGACTTTGAGCATTTCTTTAAGTGTTTCACTGCCATTCGATATTCTTCTATCAAGAATTCTTTGTTTAGCACCATACCCCATTTTTTAATTAGAATACTTAATTTGTTGCTGTTTAACTTCTTGAGTTTTTTATATATACTTGATACTAGCCCTCCCTCAGTTATAGGGTTGGTGAAGAACCTTTCCCAATCTGTATGTTGATATTTTGTTCTCACGACATTGTCCTTTGCTTCACAGAAGCTTTTCAGTTTCATGAGGTCCCATTTATTGATTGTTGCTCTTAGAGCCTGTGCTGTTGATGTTCTGTCCAGGAAGTTGTCTCCTGTACCAATGAGTTCTAGGCTCTTCTCCACTTTTTCTCCTAAGCGGTTTAGTGTTTCTGCTTTTATATTGAGGTTTTTGATCCACTTGGACTTTAATTTTGTGCAGGATGATAAGTGTGGATCTATTTGCATTTTTCTACCTGTAGACATCCAGTTAGTCCAGCACCATTTGTTGAAGATGCTATCTTTTTTCCATCGTATGGTTTCAGCGTTTTTGTCAAAGATCAGGTGTACATAAGAGTGTGGGTTTATTTCTGGGTCTGCTATTCGATTCCCATGATCCACCAGTCAGTTTCTATGCCAGTACCATGCAGTTTTTAGTACTGTTGCTCTATAGTACTGCCTGATATCAGGGATGGAGATACATCCAGGAGATCTTTTATTGTAGAGGATTGTTTTGGTAATTCTGGATTTCTTGTTATTCCATATGAAGTTGTGAATTTTTCTTTCAAGGTCTGTAAAGAATTGTGTTGGTATTTTGATGGAAATTGCATTGAATCTGTAGATTGCTTTTGGTAAGAAAGTCACTTTTACTATGATCATTGGAGATTTTTATTATGCCAATCCATGATCATGGGAAATCTTTCCATTTTCTGATATTTTCTTCTAATTCTTTCTTCAGAGACTGAAATTGTTTTTTTCATACAAGTATTGGACTTGCTTGCTTAGAGTTACACCAAGGTACTTTATGTACTTTGTGGCTATTGTGAAGGGTGTTGGGTGTTGTTTCCCTAATTTCTTTCTCAGCCTTTTGTCTTTTGTATACAGGAGGGCTAATGATTTTTTTTTTTAGTTAATTTTGTATTCAGCCACTTTGCTGAATGTGTTTATCAGCTGAAGGAGTTCTCTGGTTGAATTTTTGGGGTCGCTCATGTAGACTATCATATCATCTGCAAATAGTGACACTTTGACCTCCATCTATCCAATTTGTATCTCCTTGATCTCCTTTAGTTGTTTTTTTTTTTTTTTTTGCTCTAGCTAGAACTTCAAGAGCTATGTTGAAGAGATATGGAGCAGCCTTGCCTTGTCCCTGATTTCAGTGGGATTGATTTAAGTTTCTCTCCATTTAGTTTGATGTTGGCTATAGGCTTGCTGTATATTGCCTTTACTATGTTCATGCATGTGCCTTTTTATCCCTGATCTCTCCAATACTTTAAACATAAATGGATGTTGGATTTTGTCAAGTGCTTTTTCAATGTCTAAGGAGATTATCATGTGGTTTTTTTCTTTCAGTTGGTTTATATAGTGGATCATATTGATGGATTTCCATATACTGAACCACCCCTGCATACCTGGGATGAAGCCTATCTGGTCATAGTGGATGATATCTTTGATGTGTTCTTTTTTTTGGGTTTGCCAGTATTTTATTGAGTATGTGTGCATTCATGTTCATAAAGGAGATTGGCCTGAAATTCTCTTTCTTTTTTGGGTCTTTGTGAGGTTTAGGTACTAAGTTGACTGTGGCTTCCTAGAATGAGTTTGGTAATGTTACTTCTGTTTCTATTTTGTGGAATAGTTTGAAGAGTATTGGTGTTAGCTCTTCTTTGAAGTTCTGGTAGCATTCTGCACTGAAACTATCTATCTGGCCCTGGGCTTTTTGTTTTTTTTTTTTTTTTTTTTTTGGATGGGAGACTTTTGATGACTGCTTGTATTTCCTTAGGGGATATGGGACTATTTAATTGATTTACCTGGTCTTGATTGAGCTTTGGTAAGTGGAATCTATCAAGGAAATTGTCCATTTCATTTAGATTTTCAAATTTTGTGAGTTATAGGCTTTTGAAGACCTAATGATTGTTTGGATTTTCTCAGTGTCTGTTGTTATGTCCCTCTTTTCATTTCTGATTTTGATGATTTGGATAATGTCTCTCGCCTTTCATTTTGTTTGGCTAAAGGTTTGTCTATCTTGTTGGTTTTCTCAAAGAACCACCTCTTAGTTTCATTGATTCTTTGAATTGTTTTATTTGTATTTAATTTAGTGATTTCCACCCTGATTTTGATTATTTCCAGCCATCTACTCCTCTTTGGTGTGTCTGCTACTTTTTTTTTCCCTAGAGATTTTAGGTGAGCCATTAAGTTGCTTGATTTTTAAGTTGTTTTGATTTTCTTCTTGAAGGCTCTTAGTGCTAAGAACTTTCCTCTTAGCACTGCTTTCATCGTGTCTCATGTGTTTGGGTAATTTGTGCTTTTTATATTCATTGAATTCTAGGAAGACTTAAATTTCTTTATTTATTTCTTCCCTGACCCAGCTGTCATTGAGTAGCAAGTTGTTCAGTTGTGTGTAGGCTTTTTGTTACTTCTGTTGTCATTGAAGTCCAGCTTTAGTCCATGGTGGTCAGATAGGATACATGGGATTATTTAATCTTTTTATATCTGTTGTTTGTTTCCTGACCAACTATATGGTCTATTTTGGAGAAAGTTCCACGAGGTCCTGAGAAGAAGGTAAATGCTTTTTTGTTTAAGTGAAAAGTTCTATATATGTATGTTAGGTCCATTTGATTCATGAACTCTGTCAGGTCATTGTTTCTTTATTTAATTTCTGTTTTGTTGACCTTTTCTTTGTTGAGAGTGGGTTGTTGAAGTCTCCCACTATTAATGTGTGGGAATCTATGTGTGGTTTCAGTTTTATTAATGTTCTATTTTTACAAATGTGGGTGCTCTTTTATTTGGGGCATAGATGTTCAGAATTGTGCTGTCTTCTTGGTGTGGTTTTCCTTTGATGAGTATGAAATGACCTTCCCCATCTCTTTTAATTAGTTTTGTTTGAAAATTTATTTTATTAGATATTAGAATGGCATCTTGATTGGAAAACTGTCTTCCAGCCCTTTACTCTCAGGTAATGTCTATCTTTGTGACTTAGGTGTGTTTCTTGTATGCAACAGATTGTTGGACCTTCTTTATGTATCCATTCTGTTAGTCTGTGTCTTTTTATTGGAGAGTTGAGTCCATTGATGTTAAGGGAGATTAATGACCAGTGGTTGTTAGATGCTTTGATTTTGCTGTTGTCTATGGTAGTGTGTTTGTGTGCTTAGCTACTTTAAGTTTTGCGGTAGTGAGGTTATTTTTAATGTGTTTACCTGAATGTAGTTAGTTTTCCTGGGTTATATTTTTCCTCCTAGTAACTTCTGTAATGTTGCATTTGCTTATAGGTATTGTTTAAATTTGTTTTTGTCATTGAATATCTTATTTTCTCCATCTATGATGACTGAGAGTTTTGCTGAGTATATTAGCCTGGGCTGACTTCTGTGTTCTCTTCGGGGCTGCATGATATCCATCCAGGCCCTTCTGGCTTTCATAGTTTCTGTTGAGAAGTCAGATGTGATTCTGATGGGTTTGCCATTATATGTTACTTGGCCTTTTTCCCTCCCAGCTTTTAGTATTTTTTCTTTGTTCTGTATACTTATTGTTTTGATTATTATATGGATGTAGGGTTTTCTTTTCTGGTCTAATTTAGTGGGTGTTCTGTAGGCCCTGGACACTGCTTTTCTATAGAATCTAGTTCTACCAGCACAGGAATAGCAACACCCACAATCAGCTGAACCTTCCTTCATCAATCACTAATTTAAAAAATTAAAGTACAGCTAGAACTTCTTTAAATTAAATTTTTAGTTTTTATATTAATTATAGTTTATTTACTTTGTATCCCAACTGTAGGCCCCTCCCTCATTCCCTCCAAATACCACTGTTCCTTCCTCATCTCCTCCCTGCTCCTAAGTCCACTGATGGGAGAGGTCCTCTTCCCCTTCCATCTGACCCTAACTTATCAGGTCTTTTCAGGACTGGCTGCAATGCCCTCCTCTGTGGCCTGGCAAGGCTGTTCCTTCCTCTGGGGAAAGGATGGGGGTCAAAGAGCCCCCCCACTGAGTTCATGTCAGAGACAGTCCTTGTTCTGTTTAGTAGGGAACCCCTTTGGATACTGAGCTGCTATGGGCTACAACTGAGCAGGGGTTCTAGGTTATATCTATACATGGTCCTTGGTTGGAGAAAGTCTCAGAAAAGACCACTGTGCCCCAGGTGGGTCTTTTGGAGGCATTTTCTCAATTGAGGTTTCCTTCTTCTAGATTACTCTAGCTTTTGATGAGTTGACATAAAACTAGCTAGACAAGGCCAAAGGCATCCCCCTCGAGTCAAAGGAGTTGCTGGCAGTTATAAGCCACATGTTATAAGCACTGGGAATTGAACTCAGGTCCTCTGCAAGGAAGCCATCTCTCCCACCATTTTTGTTACGATTTGAAAACTACATTTTGTAGAAAAACATTTGAAACTCCAAAACAAAACTGTTGGATTTTAAACAGGTCGATGAGACTTCTAAATATTTCTGTCTGATACCTGTTTTCAGTTGTTTTCTACAAGCTGTTTTACATTCATTTGTTGCTGTCTTTCATGGTGTGTATTTGTCTGAATTGTTCCTCCTTTCTTCTCTGGTCTTGTATTCCTTCCCTCCTTCCCAACTCTCCCCAGTCATTCTTAGCTGAGTGCTTTGGTTGAAGCTGGTAGGAGAAAACAGCTGGATAAACTAATTGCTCCCAGGGCTGCTGCTTCCAATAGTCATGACACAATGTGTTCCCTAGAGAGGTGCTACTGGCTACAAAGCCCTGTGAAATAGTTTTTCTTTGTGGGTTTTTGTTTGGTTGGTTGGTTCATTTTGGTCCAATTGTATTTTGAGATAAGATCTCACTATGTAACACTGAAACTTCCTGTGTTGACGAGGGTGGCCTCATCTCACAGAGATCTACTGGCATCTGACTCCCCAGTGCTTGCTGTGGCTAAAGGTCTGACCCCTATGCCTGGCTTGCCACAATAGTTGTGTGAAAGTCTGAAGACACTGCACAGTCAGTTCCCTCTCTGCACTGTATGTTTGTTTGCAGTTGTGCCCTTATATATTAAATTAGATCTCCAAGTCCATGCAGCTTTGTAACTTGATTTTGCATTCACAGTGCATGCTTTATCCTATAGTAAATACATACTGTGCAATTCCCTCTATCTTGTGGATGCTTGAGGATTGATCTGTGTGCCCATTTCAAAGTGCAACTGACAGAAACTACCTTGGTGCTTCAGATGGAATGGAGTATAGGGTGGCTCACGCGAGCCTTCTTCCTCCCTCTTGCTCTGCATGAAACATGGTCTAGGAAACTCACTGACTTGATTGTCAAGTTTTTCATTGACGCCTTTAGCTGCTCTTCTGTAGGAAATAAGCACACTAGCAACTGCAGTGCACTATACATCTAAGATAGAAAACATGAGTGATATGGTTAAAGCATTCAAAAGAAAAGATAGCATGTTTTTTTAAAGTTGTCTCCTGATTTGCATGTAATTGCACACATGCCTTCAAATGCATGTGTGCACCTGTGTGTGTGTGTGTGTGTATGTGTGTGTGTGTGTGTGTGTGTGTGTGAGAGAGAGAGAGAGAGAGAGAGAGAGAGAGAGAGAGAGAGAGAAAGAGAGAGAAAAGTTTTTTTTTTTGGTACAGGTAGTAAGAAATACTTCCAACAGGCCTTGTCCACCACACTTTTAGCCATGTCTTTCTCTATTCTTCCTCTGTATGTACTGCTCTCAAGGTCATACATTATATGCTTTTGATATTGACCTTTTCTGTTTTCTGCATAAGTCTGAATGTTTTGAAGTGTTTAAAAGCAAGGTTTATGTTCTGTAAGGGTATTTGTTTCACATTCTCAGTCTTCCTGTGAAGGACTAGGTTACTGTGTAAGAGTACTCTCCATAATCCGTAAGAAACTTTAGTATGCTCCCTGTTATAGTTTGTGTCTAAAATACTTTCTCCAGAGGTTCCTATATCTAAGGCTTGGTAGCCAATGCAAAAATGTAGGACAAAAGCTCCACTAAATATATCTGGGCACAGGGGTCTTTTCTGAGAGTGATTCTCCAATCAAGGACCAGGCATGGATATAACCTAGAACCCCTGCTAAGATGTAGCCCATGGCAGCTCAGTATCCAAGTGGGTTTCCTAGTAAGGGGAACAGGGACTGTCTCTGACATGAACTCAGTGGCTGGCTCTTTGATTACCTCCCTCCCCCCCAAGGGAGGAGCAGTCTTGCCAGGCCACAGAGGAGGACATTGCAGCCAGTCCTGAAGAGACCTGATAGGCTAGGGTCAGATGGAAGGGGAGTAGGACCTCCCCTATCAGTGGACTTGGAGAGGGACAGGGAGGAGATGAGGGAGGGAGGATGGGATTTAGAAGGAATGAGGGAGAGGGCTACAGCTGGAATACAAAGTAAATAAACTCTAATTAATATAAAAAATAAAAATTTAATTAAAAAATTTTCAGTAAAAAGAAGACATCAGAAATGACATAGATAAAGCATAATGAGGCTGCACAGATAGTTGCTGTGTATTCATGGGAATTTATTCTGTTGCTGGTTGTTACTATGTATGCCAGCCCAAACTCAGCTCTGTCCTCTGAGAATGTCTTCTGAGAATGTGCATTTTTATGATTACTTCTTCTCTCTCTCTTTTAAAATAAAGCCCCAAAAGAGGAATGTAAAGAAGAAGCATAGTAGGGAGGAGTGTTGAAAACAAAGAATAAAGATGAAGCCTGAAAAAAAAATGTGCAGAGGTAGGGGTCTTTGAAAGGTGAAGAGTATTAGGTTTCAAACCCAGAACAAATGGCTGAGGTGTTTATTTAACATACCAAACCAGACCTGGCTGCCAGGTTCTTCCAGCATCCCTCATTCCCTACCTGTTAAAGGGCCTTCCTGGTTTGCATATATCTCCTACCTTGGACTCTTCAGCCCAGAGGGGCTGGGATGCTCTTCCCCATATAATCCTGCCATTTGGGTTACCCCCTCTCTTTTATCCTTTGGCCTCCTTGCTGCTGAACCTGGTTACCCTTTCTTATCTTTCCCTTACCCTGCTCCCTCTCCCCACATGACATAGCTCAGTCTGTTCATTACCATTCTGGACTTTCCTAGAGGTCCTTGCTTCTGGCTATGCTCTACAATAAACTTATTCCACCATATCTTTCTTTCTGTTTCTTTCTTTTTTCTTTCTTTCTTTCCTTCTTCCTCTTCTTCTTTTCCATTAATTGGAGACTTCATGAGAGGAGGCCCAGTTGGAGGAAGCAAGCCAGTTTAGTAGGAATTATAGTATAAAAAAAAAAAAACTATTCATGATCAAAGAAGTTCCCAACCTGAGGTCATGCAATGCTTCAAAGTTGATAGTGGGCATTTTAGGAGAGACCTGGTCTATGGGTTCCTGGAAAATGAGTTTTTTTTTTTTTTTTTTGAAAATAAGATATGTATTAGTCAGCTTTTTGTCACTTTGACAAAACATCTAACACAAGCAACTTAAAAGGAGGGAAGATTTCCTTGTTGCATTTGGCTCTGTGGCTATTGAGCCTATGATGAACTGGAACATTAGGACAGCAAGCTCATTTGGGATTAAGATGGCAAAGAGCATATCTTGTGGCTGCAGGGCAGGGAGAGAAGACCTCCTCATTGTCTGCCTCTTACATCTAGATGTCCTGAAATTTTCATCACCTTCCAAAGACCCCTACCACCACCTCTGCATAATGCTACATCAAGTATAAACCTTTAATAGATGAGTCTCTGAAGATACATTTTAGTCATGAAGTGTAACAGGACCCACACTAATTTTTCTTATAGTCTAAGATGAGTTCTCTTACCCTTTACTAAATAAAACTTTTCTTAAAGGGCATGTATCTTCATGCTGAAACTGCTTATAGGAGGCTGCCATTTGAGTAGGTGGAGGGCAGTTTGCCTATGAGTCACCTCATGATATAATCAGAATGTATTTATATACAGAAGGTAATTTTTTTTCTTTTACAATGCTTTTTTTTACCCAGTTTATCAATCTTCCTTCCTTTTTCCCTCCCACCCCCCTCCTTTGATCTCTCCTGTCTTGATCTAGCTAGTAAACTTATCTATCACTGAGCTTAACGGTCTCCAGTTTTTGTGTTATTTTTTATTTTCTTAAGATATTTCCTGGAAAAAAAAAAAAGAAATTTCTGCCCCTGTTCCATTCCCACCATAAAGCACTCATCACTTTTCTTTTCCTTTCTTTCCCCTTGTGCTCCTTTCTCTTCCTTTCTTCTACCCTTCCCTCCCTGACCCACCTTTCTTTCCTTTTGAATCCTTTTCCTTTTCTCTTCCTTTCTGTCTTTCTCTAGTGGAGATACCCTTTAGGCCTAAGGCATCCTGCTTATCATGCAATGGGTCTTTTGATCAAAAGTTGATCTTCATGGTTAAGATTATAGTTTTCACACTCAGCTTTCCTGGCTTCTCCTCAAATCTTCAGTCCACTCATTATGAATCAAATTCAACACAACAAAACAAAAACAAGGGACAGGGAAGTATAGCCTGTGTACCACCTGAAAAGCAGCCACTTTTGTGGAAATTTTCAAGCCTTCCTACTGTGTGATACTTATATATGGCCCTCTCCTTGGACACAACACTCAACCCTTAAGCTGTGTTCTCTGTAAAACATAAAAATAACAATAATAAGCTTTACAAAAAAGTTACTATGCAGCTGATACTCTACTCTCTGCTTACATATGTTAAATTACATAGTTGCATATTCACAGTTACATAGTAATCAATATGTTATTTACACAATAATCATCATATTAGTTAGTATTTTTCTCACAGGAGCCTTGAAACAGGTTTTATTTTCAACATGTTATAAGTGAGAAGACAGAAGCTGAGTGACTGGGTATTCTATAGAACAGAACATTGTTTTATCATTTTATACATAAAATTCCACCATACAGTGAGGAAGTAATAATTCAAAGCTTACCTGATAGTATTTATTTTGAGAAAATATTACCACCTTGAAGTTAAAGCATTTAATTTTACATTCCAACCTCTGTAATCATAATCTTCACGTGAACAAAATGAAGAATTACAGCACAAAAACAAAAACAGTTTAATTGATTTTTTTATTTGTCATTATATCAATATAATCTGTGACTGCTTCGGGTCTTATTTAATATTATATATGTATTTCCTCAGCTGGAATTATATTGTTAATCTAGTATCATACATATTCAGAAGCAAAACAAATAGTTTTTTTTTCTTTAATCCAGGCAAGATGTCTCTATGTAGTTCTGGCTGTCCTAGAACTCACTATTTATACTAGCCTTGCATCAGACTCACAGACACATGCCTGGCTCTGCTTCCTCTCTTCTGGATTTAAAAGCATGTGCCACCATACCTGGCCACAAATACTGTTCAAAACCAAAATGTGAGCATTATTGAGTTCTAATGTTGATACTTAAGAGTTTTAATGGTCTTTGTAAATATACAGGAAGCTATCTTCACCTATGTAGTAAAGTTCAAGGCCAGCCTGGCATACATGAGACCCCATCTTAAAGCAACAAAATATTTAATTACAAGCTGGCTGTATGCAGTTCAGTGACTCAGAGTGTTTGCTGTTCTTGCATAGGACCTGAATTTGGTTCGCAGCACCCAAGTGGCACAACTTCCAACTGCCTGTAACTTCAGCTCCAAAAGACATGACACCTTTGTTCTCCTTGGACACCTACACTCACATGCACACATCTCTCCTCTTACCCCCACATAATTAAAAATAGTAACAGGTTTTTTTTTTCAAGATATGAGATTTTCTGACACAGAAGCCTGCGGTGGGCCAGTGACATAATACCCTACAGATTTCTTCTTTCCAGAGTTGTCTGTTTCTTTATTTTAATAGCTGACCTCCTTAGATTTTTGTTCTTGCTGTTGGCCATTTACCATTATATAACATATAAGCTAAAACTTTTTTATCTTTATCCCCTATGTTTCGGATATGCACATGTAAGCACAGTTTAATTGCTTATTTCTTTGTAATGAACCTACCAGCACGTGTACACTCACTTGTTTGTTCTTTGCTATACTCATATCTAAGGAACTTTAATTGATTATTTTTGAGGCCTTACTGTTTGCTTAACTCTGTGATCACCAAATCCTTCTGAAAACCCTATGAAAGAGATGGTACTATTATTTTACTAGCAAGACATTAGAGGCAGAGGTTCGTTTATTTATCCAAGACAAGACACAATAGGTATAGGACCTGACCCAAGACCTGAAGTCCAGAGTCTGTGCACTGATTGTTATCTATGTGCTTGATATTGCTCTGTCAAGTGCTAATTTTCCACCTTCATCGTCATTTGCAGACAGTGGCTCTCCTCTTGCCAGAAGTTAAAATCCTAGGTCTGCAGTACCTTCCTAGTCTTGACAAGCAAGGTGCACTTCAGACCCAGCTCCTCGTTTATTTGCATAGCTATCTGTATGCTAGAGAAGTTCCCTTCCTGCACTCAGGACTCCTTCCATCCCATTTGCCATTCAATTTTGCACATGAGCAACGCTGTCTCTGTCTTCTGGAGGAGGCTGAGTATTTGTCTCTGCTTTCTTTGATTGAGACATCCTAGCCCCATTTTCCTTGGCACTTGCTCCTCCAGTTATGGAGCTGGCAAAAACTCTACCTGCAGCATCATGTTACTCACTAGTGCTAAAAATAACCAAGATCCTGGGTGAGACTTCATATATAATTCATGGTTTTGATTTATTAATCTTTCCATTAAGCAGGAGAATGACAATTTTGCTGGCTTCTTTCCAGTCTGCTTTATCTTTAACATTTAAAATCCCTATTAACTTGAGTATTTTGTGTGTGTGTGTGTGTGTGTGTGTGTGTGTGTGTGTGTGTGTGTGGTGTTGGTGGTGGTGGGGTTCATGTATGTATGTCGACATGTGCAATATGTCTGTTTAATATTGCTTTAGCTGCTGTAATGTAAAAAGCAATGTCTCTTATGATTTCCCCCCTTGATCGTCCATTTATCCCTTACTTCAGACCTTTAGCAGGAATGTCTGAAAGCAGCATATAGCAAATGCATATTGCTGGTGACATAAATATCGAACCAAAATAAAGAAGAATAGTTGTGTCTTTTTTTTTTTTTTTTTTTTTTTTTTTTTTTTGTATAGCCTTAACGTTAAATTTATGTTCACTGAGTGAGAAGGGACAGCAGTAGGAAGCCAGCTCATTCATCCAATATTGATTTATTGTACTCTCCATAAGTACTGTGACCCATAGAACTTGCAAATTGCCCCCTACCTTGCAAGAGATAACAGAGCTGTCTTCAAGTATTCCATCCCACCCAGTAAATCTTTAGTGTAAATTAAAATCTTTTCCTACTGCTTTGTTCACATCAGAGTTCACCATGAAAAGAATGAAAATAGGCTCATTGTTCGGTAAGACAGTGACATCCTCCTTCAGCTTCAGGGTCCCCATTATACCCAGGGAATTTTTCACTACCTCCTCCACTGTTCCTTGGGTTTGACTATACCAAGAAGGAAGGAAGGGTTTGGTGAAATTGAATCAATAAATGGGGGGGGGGGAGGTAATGCCATCCTACTAGAGGAATTCTAATATTCCACCATTTGAGTGGACACACCACTAACTTTTCAGAATTCTGTTACGCAATACCCAATGAACTTTTGAAACATCATAATGTTGTTATAAAGGTAAGCTTGTTTGACTTGAATATAATGCTATGGACACAATGAAATTTTGTAATTACTTTGCCTATTAATATATTGTCTGTCTAGATAGGCATGGTGGTATAAGCCTTTAATTCCAGCATTTGAAAGACAGAGGCAGGAGTTTCTGTAGGCCTACAAAGTGAGTTCCTGGGCAAACACAGAGAAACCCTGTCTTGAAAAACAAACAGAAACAAAAACAAATTTCCTCCTAATAGCTGAGCTGCCAGTTATCTGTTAATATAAAATACGACACTTTATGTTACTGCAATATTCATAATTATGGATGGGGATTAAGAGTATTCATGAGTGGGCTAAAGAGATGGCTCAGAGGTTAGGAGCACTGGTTGTTCTTCCAAAGGTCATGAGTTCAATTCCCAGCAAACACAGGTGACTTACAAACATCTATAATGAGATCTGGTGCCCTCTTCTGGCACGAGGGTCCTCATGCAGGCAGAATACTGTATAATAAATAAATAAATCTTTAAAAAAAAGAGTATTCATGAAATTAGGAATGTAATCAAAATTTAGTATTGTTTTCATTTTGTACTATTTTTTAAATTGTATTTTTAAAAATCACTATCTAAAGGAATATCCAGTATTGAAATAAAAAAAAAACTGATCATATAATTTGAAACTAGTATGTTATGATTTAAGTTACTAATATCTATACTTTTTTGTGTGTGTATGTGTATTATGCTTATGGAGACAAAATTGCAAAGTCAACAGCCTTCCACAATCACTCTCCATCTTATCTTTTGATTCAAGGTCTCTCCCTGAAGCTAAAGTTTGCTGATTCAGCTAGACTATATGGATAGGAAGCCCCCACAATCTTTCTGTCTCTGCTTCTCCAGCGTTGGGGTTATATGCATAACACCATGCTTGTCTGTTTACATGCATCTTGGACTCCAAACTTGAGCCCACATCCTTTCATGGACAAGCTCTTGACCCATTGAGCCATCTCCCCATCCCTATTTCTCTCGTAATTAACCAAAGTCATCTTTCTTGTGAGGATCATGAAGTTGCTGTAGATCTTCCTACACCCTATTTTAGGTGCAAAAGTGGCATGACCAGAACCTGACCAACTAAAGTACCATATCCTCCTTTCCTTCAGGAAAAAAAAAAAGGGTATGACTTGTAAAAAGCCAAGTGGATCTGTCCTTGGGCTTGTCAGAAGTCTGGTATAGAAAATCCTCTTTTTTTTTTTGTTCTAGGATTGCCATCTTTAAGCACGACTACCATCCAGCATAGATCAAGAGATCCCATACATTACGAAATGGAAATGCTTGAACTGTATGGAAGGACCCATCTTGGAATTAGATCAACTTAGTGAAAACTACTGTTTAGAGATTTTTGTAGTTGACAGGTTTACATCATCACCTGGGCCACCAAGTAAACCCCTGAGCTTCTTATTAGCAGAGTACTACAAACTTAGTGATATATTAAAAAAATTAATTCATTGCCTTGTAGTTTTTAGTTCAAGTGGATTTGTTTCTTCTGGAGGCCACAGGAGAAGCCCCAAAATTCCTCCCATTTGCTGCTAGGGGAATTACTTCATCCCTTTACTTGTGGCTCTGCACCTCTACTTCTCTTCATGTAACCATGTATCTTTTGTTCTACTGAGGCTGTTTCCTTGGATATAAGAGATCTTGTGGTTAAACTGGACCTTCCTAGATAGTATAAGACAAACAACCCATCTCAAAATCTCTAATTCAGCACATGAGCAAAAGTTCTTTCTTGGATATACATAAAATACACTGCCAAGTTCTAGGGATAAGGGCATGAACATCTTTGTCAAGGAGCATTAATTGTCATACTGCAATGAGCACATGCAATCCTTTGTGGTTGAGTCTAATCCAATTTAATACTGTCACTTACAACCATGTATCTGAAAAGTAATATCCTATATTAAAGACCATGAGATATCAGAATAATTTAGAACTTCAAAAATGATGGAAAGATCAAGTTTTATTTATTTATTTATTTTATTGTTATGTGTATGAGTGTTTTGCCTGAATGTATATGTGTGAACCACATGTGTGCCTGCTGCCTGAGAAATTAGAAGAAGGTGCTGGACAGCCTGGAACAGGAATTACTGATACTTGTGGACCACCATGTCGGTATTAGGAGCTTCAGCAAGATAAGTAAATGCTCTTAACCACTGAGCACTTTTCCAGCCCCAGAAAAATATTTACACAAATATTTGGAGTTATGAAGCCTTTTATCTTTTAAAAACATTTAAGAATTTTCATAAGAATATGACATTATTATTCACATAAATTTAAATGACTCCACTAGTTTCTTGTCCCTTAATCTTTGTTGTTTGTTTGTTTGGAGGAAAGGTCTTGCATAGTTCACATTAGTGTCAGCAGGTGGATTTCTACTAGTTCAGTGTCAGCCTGAGCTACATAGTAATTTCCAAGCCAGCTACAGCTATACAATGAGACTGTGTCTCAAATATGTATGTATATATATATATATTACTTATTGTTATGCATATATAATTATATATATATATGTGTGTGTATATATATATCTTCTTATGCCATTAGTTAACTGAAAATTTTTATTATCATCATCAGTGTCATCATCATCATCTTCATTGACAGGGTCTCATTGTATAACAATGGGTATCCTGAATTTCCTATGTAGATCCACCTGCCTCTGCTTGTGGATGCTGGGATTGAAGGGAAGTACCACCATTTCTGGTTTGGAATTTTTTTTTTTATATAGCCTTGTTCTCACTAAAGTTCGCCTTTAACTATTTTGCTTCTTGTAACTAGTTATATACTTAAGAGTTTTCCCACATTATTTTTTCCTCCTATTTTCTTTGTTTCTTTCAACTATCATTTTTCTCATTTTCCAAAATATTTATTTTTAATTTCTTAAAAATGCATGTATGTATATGTGTACGTATGTATGTATGTATGTATGTATGTATGTATGTAATAAATATTCCATGCCCATATAGCTGCCCATGGAGGCTAGAAGAGGATGTTTGATCCCCTGGCCCTAGAATAACAGATTATTGGGAGACCAAGCAAACTTGGTTGCTGGTTACTGAACTCATGTTGGAAGAGCTGCAAGCACTCTTAACTACTTCTTTAGCACCATGTGTCCCTTTCTGGAACCTGAATGGGTTTCTTTTGCTCTCTTTCTGAGTACTTTTGTTTTTTATTCTCCATGCTTAGGGACAGGAAACAGGTCAAAGAATTAACATAACATGCTTCCATTCTACAGAAAGTTTTATAAAAAAAATCTCACAACTGCCACCAAATAAACCTGAATTCCCATTCCACTATAAATGAGTGAATCAATCTCTCTTGCGGAGCTATTCTTATTCTGTGCAGTTTTATATGAATAATATAGCCCTGGATTACTTTACTGAAAAGCTTATACAATAATATTTTTAGTCTTTAAGTACTCATGCATATTTCATTCCTCATCTTCTTAAAATTGAAACATGATTTTGCCAGTCCATTTTGACTTTTTGCTCATAAAAATACATTGTGTAAGCTTCTTATTTACTGAATGGCACTTAACTATAAAATTTACCTACGACGGTTTACTCTAGCAAGCAAAAACTCTCTCTCTCTCTCTCTCTTTTTTTTGTTGAACTAGAATGCCAGAAATACAATCTTTAATATTTTCCTTACTTTTTAACCTGGTTTAACTGTGTAACCGGTCGTTAAGTAACAAAATTATTTTCAAACATAATTATTTATAACATTCTATAACCATTTACCTTTTTTTCTAGTATGTCCAGTGTTTATTTTTACTAATCCCTTAATTCTTATGAGTTTTTCCTTTGTATCTACCTGAACTATGGTATAGGCTACGGCTATGGGCTTGTACTTTGAACTATGCCTCAGCTTTGTTTACCTCTCACATGTTTTTTTGTTTTTTTTTTTCTGCCTTCTTTGCTTTAGTTTGAGTGCTGTAGACTAAACATGGAGCCTTGCACATACTTTTTTGTCCCCTCTTTATTGTCTTTTTCTTTGTTCACACTACAGTAATAGAGCCATGGCACCTTCAGTCATTCTAAAAGAAATCTTTGGGATAAATGCTTTCCTTACAGTAGTTGATGCAGCCCAACAATATTAATATTTCTATTTTTCTGCAATCATAAATAAGTCAAGCCTTTGATGAAAGAAGCAAGGACATGAAATTATTCTGTGCCATCTAAACAGGATTCCAGGGAGAACATTTTGGGTTTTCTTTGTTTTGTGTGAGACTACTATCTGAAGAGTGTTTGGGAAATGAAATAAAAGGTTTATCCTTGGGCTAGGAATTTCTGGTCGTTGTGCTTTCTTATTCTTTCTTAGTTATCACCTTTCCTCCTTTTTAATTTTATTCAATTATATCTGTGTATTTACTTGCATGTAAGTATGTACATGTAAATACAGTCCTATGGAGAGTGAAAAAAAGTGATGGTTCGGGCCTGAAGAAATAGTTCAGAGGTTTGGAACTCTTGCTGCTCTTCTAAAATCCTTTGATTTCAGCATTCATGTCTAGCTCCTAGTATGCTAGTTCTAGAAGACCTGGTGCTCTCTGCCCTCCTGGGGTACCTGCATGCATGTGCTACACATGAACTGACTCAGGCACACTTATATACACTGAATGAATGAATGAATGGATGAAAAAGTGAATGGATTTAAAAAGTGGGGCTAGAGAAATGACCCTTAAAATATTACAGGCCCTCCATGGCCTGTTCATATTTTCCACCTCAATTCCCATCTAACCCCAATCTCAGCCTCTTGCTTTCTCACCATTTATTTAACATGCCAAGGCCAACAGCCTTCTCTCTTTGTATATTATAATGACATTTTTGTGTATGTGTGCTGGGGTAAGGCAAATATTCCAGTAATGTCTCACAGTGTCTTCTTTCAAGATGTCCCACATACCTGAACTCATGCAGTGTTCCTGACACACACTCCTGAGCAGGTGAGGCAGTCATATAAGGTCATTGGCAGTAAGTAGTGTGTGAAGGACACCACCTTGTCACAATGACATCTGCTTAGCCACGATGTAGCCCTGCTCACTCAGGTTGCCTCATTGGAACCAAAGAAAATGAAAGTGATTCTTGTGACAGTTTCTTCCAAACTGCCTGCCCCTGCACTTCAGTGTACCAATTTAGCTGTGTAGGAGGAGAGGAAAGCTGTGCTGTGTAACACAGGCTGCCCAGTAGCTGAACTTCCTTTTCTCATGAAGTTCAGATTAGAAAGGCTGCTGCAAGGCGTTTTTTTTTAAAGATTTACTTGTTTTTTATTTTTGTCTGTATGAGTGTTTGCCTGCATATATATATATGTACCAGGAACAAAACTGGAGTCCACGAAGGTCAGAAGGGGTATTGGATACTGCGAGTACTTAGTATTCTGGTTGTAAATTAATTCTTTAGATATCATGTGAGTAGCAGGCAAATAAACCCACTTCTGATAAAATATCATCTGATAGAATTTTTATTACAATACATATTTTTGAGTGATTGCTGAATAAACTTTAAGTTCTTTTTTTTTTCCTTTCTTCTTTATTTTCCTTTTAATTAATTAATATTGGTTCCTTTGAGACAGGTTTCTCTGTGTAGTCCTGTCTCTTCCGGAATTCTTCTCAAACACACAGAATCCCACTTGCTTCCTAAGTACTGGCATTAAAGGCATGCACCACTATGCCTGACTTTCTTGCATTTTTAACTGAAAAAATTTAAGAGTTATTTTATTTTGTGTGTGTGTGCACATTCATATATGGACATATCCTGCAGGGTCCACAAGGCACTATTAGATCCATTGGAGCCAGAGTTACAGACTGTATTGAGCCACCTGATGTGTGTGCTGTAATCTACACTGAAGTCCATTGAAAAACAGTGACCTCTGTCATGTTTTCTAACTGATATTCTGTTTTCGTACTTTGTTCACCCCATCTCAGCTGGATTATTCTGTTGTTATTGTTAATGAGTGCTTAAACTATTTTTACTGGTACACAATAAAATGCTTAGAAAAATAAACACAGGGAGATTGTATAGTGTATCTTTCATTATTAACAACTTGTAGAAACCCTTAGTGCTAAATCAAAACCTATCTCTTCCCTAAAGTCTACTTGACTCTATTGACCCAAATGTTCACTCTTTCCTAATTTCAACTATCACGGTTTATTAATGTCTTGTCAACATACTAGTAAGTAGACTTATCCACTGGAACTCTGTTAATTGAGAGCTATTGAGAACTCTGTTAAGCATATACTTAAGTGGACCATAGAGAATCCAAATATTTCTCAACTGTGCTCAAAGTGTTTTCACCAGCACTGCACTTTCTTTTCTTCTTTAGACCAAATTACTAAATATTCTGTTGAGAAAAAAAAGAAAGTCCACAGTATGTCACTGTTGCCTATTAACAAACTTAGTAATGAGCAAAACCATATTCAAGTCACCATTGGGGGCACTGTCATTGTCAAAGGAAGCAGAAAGGACCCCCAGTGAGTGTCTGCAGGAACTCAAGGAGAACACCTGCTACTGAGTATGGGGTGGGGGCAGGGTGGCTGAGCATGTGATATGCCCTTGCCTTCTGGTAGTGAAAGGATCTTGCCTGGAAATCATTTGGTTGTAAGAATTAGTAATCTGCACAAACTAGCTCACAAGAAGAAGGGGTCTGTGGCACACCAAACCACACAGTTACTCAGATCTGTCAGTCATGGTGTGAACAAATTTAATGCAAATGATAAAACCAAATCACTGCAACTGGAAGCTCTTTTCTCATTTCACCTTCTCGGTTAACAACCTCCAGGAGATCTCCCAATCCTACTGCATCTGGTACCTTTTCTAGAACAATTTTAATTTCTAATAATAATGAAATATTATTATTTTATTATTAATAATTTATTATTATTTTGTATGTGCCTTTGAGTATGTGTATATGTATATACACATGCAGAAGCATGTGCCATGACATGTATGTGGAGGTAAAGAGGACAACTTTGTAAATTAAGTTCTCCCCTCCTGCTGTGGGTTGTGAAGATGGAACTCAGGTCATCAGGCTCCCACAGTATGTATTTTTACCTGACACTGAGCCATCTTGGAGGCCCTCCTAACAATCTTGACTACTTATACAGGGCTCAAAAAGATCCCAATTCTATGATCTTATAGGTCTGAAGCAACCATTGATGAACAGCACTATCTATGTGTTTCAAGTTAGAGGCTTTTCCTTGTCTTTAGTTGGATGGTGGTGGATGACTTTAGATAAAGTATTCAATCTTTGTCCATAGGTTTGTATCCAGACTCGGGCCACATATCATAAAAATAAATATTTGATCCTGTCTTTTCAAGAAGTTTATGAGTAGAATTTCACATTAGTATCTGTCTTAGTTACTTTTCTTGTCATAACAAAATATCTGATGGGAAACAATTTGTGAGGGAGACAGCACTGTGTCTTACAGTTTGAGTGGACACAATCTATCATGAGAAAGAAAGTATGGTGGTGGGAGTTGCTGACATCTATTCACAGTGAATCCAGGGCAGGAAGTGGAGTATGAATAGAAAGTGGAACCAGGCTATAGAACCTTAAGGACCTCCTCAGTAACCCACTTCCTCCAGCAAAATTGTACTTCTTAGAGGTTCCCAAACCTTTGCAAAACAATGCCAGTGGCTGAGGATCAAGTGTCCAAATACTGGAGCTTATGGTAGTCATTTCACATTCAAACCACAGTATTTCTCAAGCTCGTGAAAAGTTTCATGTGCTATATGCTCTGGAGATTTGCTTGTGATTCATATAAAAGAAATTAACACACTAAGACTCTTTTCTTAACTTCCTTGTATTTCCCTTGGCCATTTTAGCATGATATATAAAGAGACATACAAATTTAATCTCAAAATTAATGTTATCATTGTCACCAGTATAAGATCAGAAAAATTTAAGAATTCATTCTTATTGTTTGTCACGTGGTTAAAAATCAACTTCATATGAGGCTGGGTGTAATCTGGGGTTGTGAGCATCAAGAAACATATGGAAAAATTTGAAGTGGGGGAGCAATAGAAAACTAGACAAATAATAAAAGGGAGAGAAAATAAAATGTGAGTTTCAGTATAAGAAAGATGATAATCTTATTTGGCCTGGAGAAGACAAGACAGCATGATGATGAAGGAATTTCCTCAAACTTGAAAAGAGTGGGGCCATATGGAACTCATCTCTGTTGTCAGAAAATTGTGTACAGTAGAATCCAGGCTTTAATGGCAGCAGAAACTTTTCCTTACAGGATGCAGTTGGAGCGATTCATCAACTGATTCTCTCATGTGTACAGGGACTAAATACTGGTAAGAGCAGAATGTGGCATCACAAGCATAAAAGAACTAGAGGACCCTGTGGAGATGGCCTCTAGCTCCTTGAGGCTGAGGTCTGTCCTATGACAACCAACAGAAACTGGAAACAAAAACAAAGACATGTTATAAGTATTCTTGTTTTTTATGGAGTCATTTCAGATGCAACCAAATTAATTAATGCAGTTGTCTATGGGACATTCAATTGAGAAACAATACTCTTCAGTCACTGAGTTTTCTTTTAGAGTGAAAAGTATATACTAAAAGCGAATGCTACATTTTCTTGTACAATTGAAGACAATTCTGAGTAACCATGAAGAAGACAGAAAGAAGAGATAGGGAACCAGAAATGGAAATGGGAAAGATGGCAGAATTTCAAATTAGTGAACATATCCACGGTTGTTGTGTGTTTTGTTATTGTTGTTGTTTTATAAGGGTTGTGTTGTGTGTTATGTTTCTCAGCCTACCCCACAATTTCTCCATAAAGTTGTCACAACCTATCTCCTGTTATTGCATTATAGAATTGTATCTCTGCTATATGATGCATCAAAATTACCAAATATAGGGGCTGGAGAGAAGACTCAGCTAAAAACAGCTAAAAGCATGTGCTGTTTTTGCAGAGGACCAGTGTTCTGTTCTCAGCACCCATATGATGGCTCACAAGTTCTAGTAGGCATACATATTATGCAGACATATACATATACACGAGCTAAATCCATATGCACATAATATAATAAAATGAAATAAAGTAAAAATTTTAAAATTCCAAATATATCCTCAAGGTGGGAGTATGAGAGTAGGGGTTGCCTATGCGAGACACACTGTTTCTTTCCTCAGACCATCTGTACTTAATTACCCAGCAGTGAACTGAGTAACCATATCCACATAGCAAGAAATTCAATTGGGTTGAAAATGCCCAAGACTTCAATCCATAATATATGAGCCCAGATTAAGCATTTGAGTTCTTACTTAATGCTTTCTTTCTTCTGCCCATGAGAATAATGTGCATATTAATATTGTGCCTGCCTTAGGATATAGTATGTTTGTCGAAAACACAACATAAGCTATGCTCCTCCTTCCCACTAGTGAGGCCTTCTGAGAACTGAGCTGCATGTTTTCCCACTTCTAGTCACTCTTCACAGGTGGTCTGGGAATCCTAGGGTCATCATGATAGATTTAGGAGGAATGCAAGGTCAAAAATGACTTTTCTAGTAAAACTAAGACTTGGCTTTTTACAGTCTCATTAGCTCATGAGTGTCTGTGCAGTTTTCCAGAGGCTGTGTGATGTGTGATAACTCAACAGATCAGATGGTGAAGCAGATAGGAGACTCCAGCTGCCTTCTTTAAGGCAGAGAGCTTAACGACATTTACAGAAATGTAAAGCAGTGCCACCCTTCCCACTATTTTTCTTTGGAAAGAGAGCTTTTTCATTTACAATGCTATTTATGTTAACAAATAATCAGGCTTTTGTCATTAGCATTTTTTTTTATTTTAGGATTCTTTTTAAATTTTTCACTTTTTGATTTATACCCTTATACCCTTCTTCAGGATGGTACAATCAAAAGATTAAAAAAAAAATCCCCACTCGCTAAGGTTCCTAGTCCCACCTAGCAAGAGTCCCAGTGTTACTAGGTTAAGAATGAACGCAAAGCTTCCTTCTCCAAAGAATTGAATGGGATGAGGGAGACAGAAAATTCTGCTCTGTCTCACTGGAAAGCCCATCTCATTTCTCATTCTCCTGACCTCTTACCTTTCTTGAATCTTATCCAGTGTTTCCTTCTAGCTTTTTCTGCTCTGTTTGTTCAGTTCATCCATTCCCACAATCCAAGGGCATCCTTATGACCAGGAGTAAATGAGAAAATTTACATCACTGATTTCATCAGCCCCTTAATATCACAGCTAACATTTTGCAAGATTACCTCTGGGTGATGGTAGACAGAGCCTGGGTAATAATGCTCTGCAAGTGTAACATGTCTGTAATTAGACTGTCCTGTAATTAGAGAGCTGACAACTTAGCCACAGCTTGCCACTAGCCAGTGACACAGCAGGACCCAGGAAACACCATAGAGAAGGACATCTGCCTGCCAATTGAGAGGGAGCACCCTAAGGAAAGTCAGAATGAATAACATGATAACAGTAATATTAGCAAAAGGCCATAGTGGAGAGAAGACCATGGCTTTGCATCAGAACCAAAGCTGGTACCCTGAAAATAAAGGTATCACACAGATCCCTCCATTCTCCCCCTGCTCCAGGGAGCAATGAGTGACAGATCTTACTGTCTCACAAAGCTAAAGGTTTTAGAGATAGCTATGGAAAGAGTGACAGTGAAGCCCCATCTTCCAAGCAGTCTATTAAGGGTGGCACAAAAGGGAAATATTTATGTACTAAGAAATTTGTGAGTACTGAAAGAATGTACCCTACTTGAGGAAGAAGAGACAAAACAAATTTATTAAAGACTTACCAAGGAAGCAATAGGCAAGGGCAGTAAGAAAATGAAAGCCAGTTTTCCTTTATGATGTTATTAGGGATACTTCCTATATCAGGGTTTTCTATTGTGAAAAATTTCTGATAAAGATCTCCTCCCTTTGCAATATTTAAATTATTGTTCTCTCAGTCCCAGCACTAGAGGCAGGTGGATCTCTGTGAATTTCAGGTCTCCTTGCTCTATGAAGTGAGTACCAGGACATTCAGGGCTGTTACACAGAAAAACTATAATAATAATAATATTAATGTTGGCCGTTCACTTCACTCTAGGTCAGTGGTTCTCAACCTGTGAGTTTTGACCCCGTTAGCATTGTATATCAGGTATCCTGAATATCAGATACTTACAGTAATATTCATAACAGTAGCAAAATTACAGTTATGAGGTAGCAATAAAAATAATTTTATGGTTGGGGTGACCACAGCATGAGAAACTGTATTAGTGTTGCAGTATTAGGAAAGTTGAGAACCACTTGGTCTAGGTGGTTCTGGAGGTAAAGGAAACTTACAATGAAATGAGTATTTCCTGGGACGCCAAGGAGCCAGTGGATTCATCAGCTCTGTCTCTGTTTTAACCGTATTCCTCCAAGTGATACTTGGTTCCTCCTTTCCAATGTCTTGCCAATCCTCCAAATGTATCCTTTCTCTGCCATTTTGGATGTTCTACCTTCATCTGTCATATGATCATAGCTCTGTTTCAGCTGGATTGATCTCTAGACAGGCAACCTCCTGCTGATTTCTACATATTGACATCCATATCCTTCTTTCATTCCACCAACCAGAACTCAGTAGATTAAGTTGAATTTCCTATAGTGACTGTCTCTCTAACATCTCAGTTATAAAGTCACCAATGGAACCCGTTTTCTGCTAAAATGGTATCTTTGGAGTAGATCAATTCGTCACTTATATCTTTTGTATCTTTCTAACCCAGGACCTCTACTCCAATAGAAACACTTGTTCCACATGAGGTATGAAAGGGGAAGGAAGAAGTACAGGATGAAGAGAAGTGGAAATATACAGTCCAGGAAGGAAGCAGAGAAATGGAGGGAGGAGCATGGGCAAGACTATTTGACTTGAACTTATACCCCTTTCTACTCAATATTTCTCCAATATTCTATTTGAATAACATTAGCATTTTATAGAATATAATACCTTTTTCCCCTAACACTTCCTTGAAACTTTGAAAAAAAAAAAAGAGAAAAAGAGTTCTTCCATGCATCTTATAGTTTGTATCTTTAGAACATTTTCAGTAGGACATGATCTTTCCTTCAGAACATTTTTCTGAATCCCCCATCACTCTCCAATGCTCAACTCAGAAACACCCACCACACACACACATTTTCAGAAATTTGGTTTCCAAGCTCCATCTGTTTTCTTTGACTACAGTTTTCCCCTCTCCCACTCCATCTCTTATTTCCATTCTTCCTGGCTTCCTCAGGTCCCCTGGCCATTGTGCCCAGTGAGTAGTCATGGCTCTGTGGAACAAGCAGGAAATGAAAAATTAGAATGCTGCTGTGTGAGGTTTAGTTTGCTTGCTGTGTCATCTCTGGCAAATCATGCACCACCCCAGAGCTTCATAGTGTTATTGTAAATTGGAGGTAATGATCCTTTTCCCATAGAGTTGTTGTGCAGAGGTCTTTCTAAACAGGGAAGCCTGCTCTCAAGTTGGGGGTCTTATCACCATTGTCCAGCTTGCACTCTAATTATTTATAGTTTATCTTTCAGTAGTTATTTAGAAAATAACTTTGTCCCCTTCCCAAAACTGGTAGCTACCCCCCCTATACCAATTAGTCAGGCATTCATTGACTGGGGCAAAAGGAAAAAGAAAAAAAAAAATAAAAGAAAGAGAGATAAAGAGATTCCATTATCTCAAAAAATGCAAATTTGAAGGTCAGCATTACAGGCTGTTTCTAGAAAACAATATCGTCAGGGCCAAACTCTTTCTAGCCTCCAGCCCACTGCCCCAAACTGCACTTTACTTACTCTATCTCTTGCTATTGCCTGATCTCAAGAAAATAGCTGGAGGCCTAGGGAGATGACTCAGTGGATAAAGTCCATGCTGCACAAGCATGCAGGCCAGGGTTTGAATTTCAGGAACCTAAGTAAAAGTTGGGCACAGTAGCAAACACATTTGTAATTGCTGAATTACTAAGGGAAGATGGCACGCAAGACAGGAGATTCCTAGACACTTACGGGTAGGAAGCCTTGTATATGCAGTGAAACAACAAGGAAGAGCCCCAATCTCAAAAGAAGGTTTAAGTAAGAATATACTGTGACTTCTACAGGCCTGCCATCACAGGCACATTCCGGCATTCCCACATACCACATACACCCACCCACCCCATACAAATAGACTCAGACCCACACATACATGCTAAACAAATAAATGAATAAAGAGTAAAATAACTTTTAAAACAGTTCTTTTTTTTAGGTCTATTCTACTTTTAATTTTGTGTTTGTGAGTGTGTGTATGTGTAGGGGGGTGCCACTTGTACATAGGTGTCCTCAGAGGTGAAAGATATTAGGAATTCCCGAGGATAGAGTTACAGATAGTTGTGAGTCATCTGATAGTGTTGATAGTGGGAATCAAACTCTGATCCTCTGTAACAGTAATACAAACTTGTCATTGCTGAGCCACATTCTCAACCCCTGAAAAAAATTAATCAAAAAGATAGTTGGTATAATTCAAGATTTGAGGACCACATTTAGAGGCTGTAATCAGTGAGGGATAAGATTAGTGCTAGGTTCCCAGTGTAGGACCTGTTTTATTAGAAGGACTGAGGAAGGGCCTTTATTATTCCCCCTTGGAAAGTCAGAGAATTCAGTCTTGTTGAAGAGGCAACATGAGTCTGATCTAGCACTCAAAATGAAGATGAATCAGACAGGAATTGTTTTTTTCTGCAAAGCCATGTGCGCATGACAGTGTGTTTATCTCTCTGTGTGTAGTGAATGGCTCAATAAATATTAATTGAGTGAATTAATCAGTAAAGTGTTAAATCAATACATGGAGAACTCAAAAACCTGGAACAACTCATTCTAAGTCGGCTAGTTTTGTTCATGCATCTTACTTAAAGTTCACCATCCTAATAGTCTTCAGGACTGGAGCAATTTATCCATCTTGCCGATGTCCTGTTATTCAAAGTGGTTTGATTAGTTTTTGTCTAGGCTGGGGCCAAAGTGCAGGAACATTTTTTTATGCCAAAAAGACAGCATAAAAGTGAAAGTGAATCTGAGAGGTTTAAAATGAGTCCAAAATGCTAAAATGTCTCTCAGGAAAATGGGATGTTACCTTTCTTTCTTTCTTTCTTTCTTTCTTTCTTTCTTTCTTTCTTAGCATTTCATAAGAATTCAAAATATTATTAAATGATATGCCATAGTAAAGATTCATATTATTACAATCCACATTTATAGGATCTTTAAGATGACCTCTTTTTCATTTTTGTCCTTCTTTTTTTCTTCCTTTCTTCTCCTTTTCTTTGAACACAATAGAGGTGATTCACAAGGAAGATCATAAATTCTCCATTAGCTAAATTTTGGTATGTTCTAGAACCCTGCAAGCAAGGGGCTAGGGGTAAAGGTATAAAATGAATTAGGTGACTTAATGAGCCTAGTAAAAAAGGTGCACATAGCAAGTGTAGTTCTTAACCTCAAATAAAGTTCATCTGCCAGAGAACTGAGCTATTCTTTTTCTCTCATCTTATAGATACACTGCAGATTGGTAAAAGTTTCTGATCTTGAATCTGTTCCTTCTGGATTTCAATAGCTACGGAAGCAGATGGGCTCTCAGAACATCTTGCCTCTCTTGGCCTTTAGGAAGAGCCACTCATGTGTTTCTATTGCATGGGTGGGGGTGTGGTGGAACAGAAGTGGGACACGCAGCTCATTGAATCCATAAACCATATAGATGAAGATGTGAACACTTAGAACTCCAGATTCTCTTGTGCCAGACTCCTGAGTGCTGGTATTCCAGCTGGGCCTCACCACACCCAGCTATAAGAGCACTAGCGAATGGGATCAAGATCCCAGTACACTGTTGTTCTTTCTAAAGGTAGTGGGTGTGTGCATGTGCATGTGTGTGTGTGCCTGTGTTTGTTCTTTTATTCCTCCCTACCAATTTTCACACATCAACAAATACTGCAGGCATGTAGAAGTCAGAGGGCAACTTACACTAGTAGGTTCTCTCCTTCCCTGCACATTCTGTGGATTGAACATGGGTCATCGGGCTGTACACCAAGTCCTTTTACCAAATGAGCAGCCATCTCACTGGCCCACATTTAAATATTTTTAAGTATCCTATCAGGTGATTAAACATAAGGGGAAAAAATGGAATCGTACTTGTAGAACTTGTGACATTTTTCTTGCATAAATCCATATTTGTAAGTTCCCTATTTGGTGCTGGATCACACAAAAACATTGTTTCTCATACCATAATGATCCTCATATTTAATAAGATTTATTGTTACCACTTAGCTTCTCTAGTCTCACCCTTTTGTCATCCGTAAAATGGGATAATAATACCTTTCTTGTCTAACTTACAGGGTGATTTCTAGGACTAATGAACAAAAGCATTTAGAAAAATCGAACCTTACAAATGAACAGTATGAGTCATATCCTTTTTTAATACCAATAAAAATAATAATCTTTAAAAAATGAGCTTATCTTGCCTTCCAATTTATAATCTTTTCTTCTAACTCTGCATAATATTAAGATAAGCAAAGAGATTAAAAAGAAAAGGAGGAAGGAAGGAAGAGAGGGAAGGTGGGAAACTAGGGAAGAAAATGTATCCTTCCTTCCTTCCTTCCTTCCTTCCTTCCTTCCTTCCTTCCTTCCTTCCTTCCCCTCTCTCTCTCTCTCTCTCTCTCTCTCTCTCTCTCTCTCTCTCTCTTTCTTTCTTTCTATTTTTACCTAGCTTCCTAAAAATTCTTTTCTTTTAGTCTACAGCTGGAAACTTTACGCCCTTATTTACTACCAAAACCCTCTAAAGAAGGCAAATTAACATTTGTACTAAATACAACCTATTTAGTGGCTCAATAGTGTCCCAAGCACTTTTCTGATTCAGACTCATAGCTTTATCATAATTTGAACACCAAATGAGAGTTTTACACCCCACTTAAGTCAGTAAGTGACAAAGTGAATGCATTGTTTTTCTTCTCAAAATCTGTTTCAGGGACATTCCCATCCGCTTGGGCTTATAGTTTTCACATTTGATGGATTATTTCATTCCACCCTACTGGTTTTCATACATCACCAAACAGCAGTCCTGATCAATTTAACCTCAAACTCAATTTTACATCCTTTTTCTCCACCCCTTCATGTGTATGTGTGTGCATACGCACACCATAGTTCAGTTTTCAAACTAGGTTCAGAGAAAGCTCACAAGGATGTCATAGTTGGAAGGTCAAAGTGATGGCCTTTAGGTTATGGTCTCTATTCCCTTTTCAGAATCACAGTGAACCATTATACATATATATGTATATATATATATATATATATATATATATATATATGTGTGTGTGTGTGTGTGTGTGTGTTATATGTGTATGTATATGTCTGTACACTTATATGTATATATGTACTCATACATGTGTGCATATGTATATGAATATATATGTATGTATGTAGCCCAAAGACTATGGCCTGCCTGTCAAATATCTGTCTCTTTTCTCTTCTCTTCTCTTCTCTTCTCTTCTCTTCTCTTCTCTTCTCTTCTCTTCTCTTCTCTTCTCTTCTCTTCTCTTCTCTTCTCTTCTCTTCTCTTCTCTTCTCTTCTCTTCTCTTCTCCCTGTAGCAGAAAGCCTCAGCCCACTTACCTTCCTTGTACAGCCAGATCTGCTTTTTTCCTTTGATTATTTTACTACATTATGCCCTAAATTATGAAAGCCCACCAAATCCTCATCTTGCCTTAGGCTTTCTACATGGACTGTGCCTTTTTAGCATCTATGTTGCCACCTCCAGGAAGCCTTCCCTTGTTTCTGGGTTGGCTCCACTCTGACAACCTGCTTGGCGTTATGAACTAGTTCATCTTTGAGACATGTTAGATGGTGGAGCGCAAAGGATTCTGGATTCTGACACTTGATCTGCTGAAAAAGGATAAGCAAAAAGAAATAAAGAAAACCAGAACTACATGGCAGCCTCCAAGCTGTGTAACAGACACATTTGTAGGAAGAGGATATGGTCAGCTGAGTCAAATAATGTTAGAATCGAGCCTTGGCATGTGGATTTACCACACAGATGTCCCTGGTTACATGTCAGGACTTGTTTCAACATAGTGTTGAATATAAGAAAATAAGTGGGCCAGATTCATAACATGGTGGAAGGAAGCAAACTTAACTTCTTAGAGATGTTTGGCAATGAAGACTAGCACAACAAAGAAATTTAGCTGAAGGTGATGGGAATACTAAGAGATTTTGATAAAAGACTGTGGGGGTTTGGACTGTAGTTCAGTTGGTAGAGTGTTTAGCGTTGTACTTTGTTTTTCTATGGCTGTGATAGAGAATATATATGACAAAACACAATTCAGGGAAGGACAGGGTTTGTTTTAGCTAGTGCTTCAAGGTCATAGTCCATCACTGAGGGAAGTCGAGGTAGGGACTCAAGGCAGGAACCTGGAGGCAGGAACTAAAGTAGAAGCAATGAAGGGATGCTGCTTATTGGCTGACTCAGTGGCTTGTGTTCAGCTAACTTTCTTATACAAACTAGGTCCACCTGTCCAGGTTAGCAAGGTCCACAGTGGACTGGGACCTTCCAAACCACTAGGCAATCCGTGTGTTGAGACTCCTTCCTTCACGCTACTCTTGATTTTGTCAAGAGGGCAATAAAAACTAATCAGGATACCTAGCTACATAGAACCTCTGTGTTCAAGTCCAAGCACAGCTAAACTGGTTGTGGTGGCTCATCTCTGTAATGAGCACTGGGAGGTAGAGGTAAGTGCATCAGCAATCCAAGGTCATCCTTTTTAATATACCAAGATTAAGGTCAGCCTGGGATACCTGAATCCCTGTCTCAAAATAAACAAACAGGACTATATAAAGAACTGAATGTTTGAAGCCACATGGAAATGATCCAGCATTTTAGGAAAAATGCAGATATAGGAGAAAGAAAGTTTCTCTTGAGGGCCTTGAACAGGCCACAGACTCAAGGATCACACGCTGTAGGGTTGGTGTGTCATATGGGTTTGCAAGAAGCAGAGGGATGGCAGAATGGTTAGGCACAGAAGTATGAAAAAGCCTTCACATTTTATAAGTGTTATATGATAAAGCCGCTTTGTTGTAAAATACCATGCAGCACTGAGTTTGCTCATTTTCTCTCATCCTAACTTTTACAGCCCTATATAATCATAGATCCTGTTTAGCATTTTCCTCAAATGTGCTTATCATGCAGCACTTTCTTGTTCTGTTCCTGTTTGTGCTTACTGCCACCTCTGTGTCATACTTGGATAATTAAATCCGGCTTTAAAGTCATGTTTGTGCCTCCACACTCAGTTCACTCAAGAGTACAAGCCAACTTCGAAATGTGACCATGCTGCTTTGTGCTAAGCTGTCCTCCTGTGGTTCTTTATTCCACAGCAGGGCCAGGCAGCTCTTCTGTACTATAGTCCTCTGTACCGAGATCTCACTTCCTTCAACAGCACACTCTTCTCTTTCATTACTGTGGTTGTTGTTACTTTTAATTTTTAAATTTCCTCTAAGATTTTTTTTTTTTATTATTTTATTTCATGTATGTGTGTGCTTTGCTTGCATGCATGATAGTGTAGCATATTGGTCCTCTGTGCCTAAGGATGTCAGATCCCCTCAAACTGGAGTTATGGATGGTTGTGAGCCACTGTGCAGGTGGATTCTGGGAAACAAACCAGCTCTTCCACACAATCAATGTTTTTATAAGATCCCTGAGACATATCGCCAGACTTAATAATGAGTTTTGTTATGATATTTTCATACATATATATTATCATTGTTTTTTATTCAAATTAGTCATACCATTGCCCACCCCACACTGCCTTAATAAAACTTTCTTTCCCATTTTTCCTTCTGCTTTTAAGTAACATATATTCCATTATCCCTCTTTATCTACATACCCTTATACCTCTCCCTCATAGTTCACTTTTTATTTTCATGCCCTCCAATATACTTGCCTGTACAAATAAATTTACATCTAGGTTCTACGTAGAGAAGGAAACATGATGGTCATTTTCTAAGTCTGCCTTATTTTACTTAATGTAGTTACTTATATTTCTGTTTATTTTCCTGAATATGTCATAATCTTGTTCGTTTTCAGGCTAAATAAAGTCACATTATGCTTATTCATGTACTCTGCTTTATATATCGTTTCTTCTATTTGATTAACACAATACTCTTTAAGATTTTATTTATTCCATTGCGTAAATGTACCACAAATTCTGTATCCATTCCTCAGTAGAGGGACATCTGGGTTGTTTCCAGATTCTGGCTATTACGAATAAAGCTGCTACAAATATGGTTGAGCAAATGTCCTTGTTGTATACTTAAGCATATTTTGGATATGTGCCTAGGAGTGGTATAGCTGGATCTTGAGGTAGCACTATTCCTAATTGTCCGAGAAAGCACAAAATTGATTTCCAAAGTGGTTGTACAAGTTTACATTCTCACCAGCAATGAAGGAGGGTTTCCTTTCTCCACATCCTCTACAGCATGTGTTGTCACTTGAGTTTTTGATCTTAGCCATTCTGATGGCTGTAAGGTGAAATCTCAGGGTTGTTTTGATTTGCATTTTCCTGGTGACTAAGGATGTTGAACATTTCTTTAAATGTTTCTTTGCCATTCGATATTCCTCTATCGAGAATTCTCTGTTTAGCTCTGTACCACATTTTTAAATTGTATTATTTGATTTGTTGTTGTTTAAGTTTTAAATTCTTTATATATTCTGGATATTAGCCCTCTGTCAGATATATGGTTGGTGAAGATCCTTCCCCAATCTATAGGGTGCCGTTTTGTTCTGAAGACAGTGTCCTTTGCTTTACAGAAGCTTTTCATTTTCATGAGGTTCCATTACATAATAGAATACTACACAACAATTAAAAACAAGGAAATTATGAAAATTCAGGCTAATGGTGGGAACTAGAGAAGATTATCCTGAGTGAGGTATCTCAGAAGCAGAAAGACACACACGTATATACTCACTTATAAGTGAATATTAGACATATAATATAGGATAAACACAATAAAACCTTTGCACCCAAAGAAGCTAAGCAAGAAGGAAGACCCTGGGTAAGATGCTCAAACCTCATTTAGAAATGCAAATGGCATAGACATTGGAAGATGGAGAAAACAGGGAACCAGACAGGAGTCTACAACAGGGGTCCTCTGAAAGACTTTACCCTGCATGATATTAAAGCAGATGCTGAGACTCATAGCCATATTCTGGGCAGAGCGCAAGGAATCTTTTGAAAGAAGGGGAGATAGAAAGATGTGGACAGGACAGGAGCTCCACAAGGAAAGCAACAGAACCAAAAAATCTGAGCCCATGGGTCTTTTCTGAGACTGATACTTGAACCAAGGACCATTTATGCAGATGACCTAGAACCCCTGCACAGATGTAGCTCATGTCAACTCAGTCTCCAATTGGGTTCCCAAGTAAGGGGAACAGGGGCTGTCTCTGACATGAACTCATTGGCTGTTCTTTGATTACTTCCCCCTTGGGGGTGGGGGTCAGCCTTACCAGGCCACAGAGGAAGACAATGAAGTCAGTCTTGATGAGACCTGATAGGCTAGGCTCAGATGGAAGGAGGACCTCCCCTATCAGTGGGCTAGGGGAGGGGCACAGGAGAAAAAGCATGAGGGAAGGAGGAATTTGGATTTGATGAGGGAGGGGCTACAGCTGGGATACAAAGTAAATAAATTGTAATAATTTAAAAAATAAATTAAAAGGAAAAATTATTCTTTTTGGTTTTATGTATGAGAGTTTGCCTGAGTATTTGTGCACTGTGTGTACACTGTGTGTACAGTGTTGCCAGAAGAGGGCAGCAGATCCCCCTGGTTAACAGAAGTTAACAGAAGATGGAGTTAACAGAAGATGGTGTCCTGTTATATCAGTGCTGGAAATTGAAACCAGATCTTTTGCAAAGAGCAGCAAATTCTCATAACCACAGAACCATTTTTCCACCCTTTCCTCCATACTTTTCCAGATTTTTTTAAAAAGATTTAGCTTATTTTATTGTTTTCTCCTTTTAGATTTATGTAATGTGTTTTATCTGAATACAGGAATGTGCATAACTTTCAGTGCCTGCTGCTCAAGAAGGTCAGAAGAGGCACTGGATACTGGAGTTACAGACAATTGTGAGCCATGATGTGGGTGCTGGGAATCGAAAGAGGTCCATTGGTAGAATATCCAGTACTCCTCCAGTCCATCAGTGGTTACTGAGCCATTGTTTCAGCATTCTCAGCCTGCTTTCTTACACAATTCAGGTTCACCTGCCCAGGGTTGCAATATACCCAGTGGGCTGGGCCTTACCATATCAATCATTAATCAAAAAAATGTTCTATAGACTTTTCTCATGGAGTCATTTTCTCAGTTGAGAGTCTTTCATTCCAGATGGCTCTAGCTTGTATCAAGTTGACATAGAACTAACTAACACAGATCCCTTGGTATTACAGTTGATAGTTGTGAGCCACTATGTGGGATGGATAGTTGAATCCAGGTCTTCCACAAGAGCAAAAGGTACTCTTAGACACTGAGCCATGTCTCTAGCAAATCATATGCACGGAGTGGTATGTGTATGTGAGTGCTGGGGCCCGAGGTCAGAGGTGTCAGATCCCCTTAAAAATGTAGTTACAAGTAGTGAGCTGCGTGATGTGGGTCCTGGGAATCAGTTCTTTGGAAGAGCAATATATGCTTTTAACCTATCTACTGTCCTATATCTATCTATTTTTCGGGAGAAAGGGTTTATTCTGACCATAGTCCTAGAGAGCAACCTATTATGGTAAAGTAATCAAAGCTGCAATAGCTTGAAGCAGATGTTCACATCTTATAGTGATTTGAATAGGAATGGCCCCCGTAGAATCATGTGTTTGAATGCTTAGCCCATAGGGCGTGGCACTATCAGGTGTGGCCTTGTTTGGGGGAGTGTGTCATTGTGGAGGTGGGTTTTGAAGTCTCATATGCTCAGGCTACACACAGTGTGGCATACAGTCTCTCCCTGATGCTTGTTGATCTATATGTAGAACTCTCTGCTACTCCAGCAGCATGTCTGCTTGCATACTGCCATGCTTTTTGCAACTGTAAGACAGCCCCAAATACATGTTTTACTTTATCAGAGTTGCTGTGGTCATGCTGTCTCTTCACAGCAATAGAAACCCTAACTAAGACACATCTCATCTATAATCAGGGAGTAGAGGACAATAAGTGCCTATGCTCAATTTACTTTCTCCACTTTCTTTTTTACATTAATGTTTTCCTTTTATTTAAAATATATTCTTTTCTCACGTAACATATCCTGATTATGGTATTTCCTCTTTTTGCACCCCCTATTTCCTCCCTACCTTTCCTCCCATCTAGATCCACTACATTTCTGTGTCTCATTAGAAAATAACAGGCTTTTAAGATATGATATTAAAATACATTGTTTATTGGTGACTGGGTTACTATGTTGCTTTGGCTGTATTGAAGCTTTCTGTGCAGACCAGGAACTCACAAATATCCACTAGTCTTTGTCTCCCGAGTGCCAGAATTAAGGTGTTTTTGGCCACTACCTGCTCTTTTAATTTTTTTTTAAATCACAGTACTCTTATTAGATTGTTTTAAAAATATTTTATATTTATGGGTATTTTGCCTGCATCCTTGTCTGTGCACCATGTGTGTGCAGTGCCTTAAAAGGGCATTGGATCTCATGAGTCTGCAGGTACAGACAGTTGTGACTTGATATGTGGGTTCTGGCAATAATCTGGGTCCTCTGGAAGAGCAACCAATGTTCTTAATTGCTGAGACATCTCTCCAGTCCCTAAACATAGTACTCTGAGGACAAACAAACTGACAGCCTTCTGAGTTTTGAAGCATACCCCAGCTGTTCTTGCCTCCGGGACTGTGTGCTTATTATGTCCTTGTTGTTCCTTCTATGTGGGATGCTTTTCATCATGAACCTTTAGTGAGAGCAGCTTCATGTTCATCTTGTGTCTGGTTCAATGTCACTTCCTTAAAGAACTCTGGTCCAGCTACTGTATTTTAAGTACCCACCCGCTCGTTCCCTTCTAATAAAAGTGAATTTAATTCTTTGCATGTTATCATTGTCTGTTTTCTCACTCATAGCCATTTCTTATTTCTTTTTCTTCTCCTCCTCCTTCTTCTTGTACATTGTCTACGCCAGTGTTAGTCACTTTCTAGTGCTGTGATGAGACATCATAGCCAAGGCAACTTATGAAAGAAAGCATTCAATTGGGGGAATTGCCTATACTTTCAGAGGGTGAGCCATCATGGTGTGGAAAGTGGCAGCAGGCAGGCAGACATTGGGCTAGAGCAGTTGCTGAGACCTTACATAAAGATTAGCAAGTTGAAGGCAGAGAGAGAGAAAGAGAGAGAGACAGAGAGAGAGACAGAGAGACAGCGAGAGAGACTTGGCTTTGTTTTGGATCTTGAAACCTCAAATCCCATCCTCAGTGACACACCTTCTCCAACAAGTCCACATCACTGAAATTCTTCTTAAAACACTTTCACCAACTCTGGACCAAGCATTCAAATATATGAGGCTATGGTCATTTTCACGATCGTTCACACCACCACAAACCCTGCCCCCTTACATATGAGCAGACTGTGAGCAGAATGTTATATTGATGTCTATAACAATCTGTGGTGCATGGAAGGATATCCACAAATAGATATTAAATGGGTGGATACTTGGCTTTTATTTACTCACTGGTGTTATTAGGAAAAAAAAGTCTCTGCTTCTACCCTTTGAAGAACATCTAGCCCTACAGTGGATTCCCAGCACATGCTTTAGATAGGTCCTTGACAGTGGTAAAGAAATTCCTCCTGCTTGCCTCTGAGAGACCTTTTGTATGAGAGGATACAAAGTATAACATGATTCAAGACCTTGATAACTCACCTTATCACTGCGCATTGTATTTGTTGGCAATGATGCTCACCTTTGGTTAGTCCCTACATAATTCCATGCTCAACTTTACAGTTGCTCACTCAAAGGAAGAAACTTTCATAAGAGTACTTCCCAGGGTCAAGGTGCTTATGCAAATCTTTCTAGAGTTAGCAGCTATGTGCCTCAATTCCCATGGAGCCCAATTTCAAGTCATTTGGTGTGGTAGGGTTGTGTTATTATTTGTGTTTTAGACATGGGGAAACTGAGTCTCAGGTGATTTGCAGAACTTGCATGGAATCTGATGGCTGAATCTCTTATGTATCCAACAGAGCTTGACAGTATGCCTGTTTGTCCAAATGTTTGTTCTAAGTAAAGCAAATTAAGCAGTTATATTCACATGGCTAGGAAACAGTTTCTGATGTGTAATTCTATAACATCTAGAAGGGCCTTTGAGATTATTCAGGCAGCAGCTGAATCTTCAGAAAATCACAGAGGTCCTCAAAATTCAACACTGGGGCTTTTTGTTTGTTTTAGACAGATCTGTTTCGTGCTAGACAAAGAAATTTCTCCCAGTTTCTGTGCTGCACACATCTGGCACACAGAGAGGGATGGGGCTGAGAGACCAGCCACTCAGATCTCATCCTGGATGCCAGGCTGGCTCAGAGGTATAAACTGGCTGTGTTAGCATGTTTCAGGGGAGTTAAGAAGCAAAGGTATGGGGAGGGGGTTGCTTTGCTTTAGAAAATGCTATCAATCCATTAGAAAACATACCAGACAATTATTCTATTAGAGGAGAATAAAAGCCTGGAAAAGCCAGTCATTTCCCCTGGTGACTGTTTTGCTGTGGAGAGGAGGCATCTGTACCATTCATAATTGTAGTGCAGAAATTGGCACAGCAAGAAACCCCAATGCCAGCTGTTCCAGGTAGACCAGATGTCTTGAAGGGAGGCTTTCTCTGCAAGTACATGAAATGCCTATTTCCTGTCACATTCACTGCTTAATAAATAGCTATGTGATATCTGCAATAGAGTTTTCATTCAAAGCTAGGGATTGAACCCTAGATCTTCTGCATGGTAGGCAGGTGCTCTACCCTTAAAACCACACAGTAGTTCTTCCTTAATTGGGTATTTCTTTAAAGTTTTTTTTTCCAATTTTTCTATTGTCATAAGCAACAACTACTCTTTTTTTGAGACAGGACCTATCTCAGGTATTCCAGGCTGAACCCAAACTCTCCTTGTGGTTGAATTTGAATTTGAATTCAAGATTCTCTTTCCTCCACTTTCCAAGTGAATTCTGGAGTCTTAGAGTTCCAGTCAAGTACCACTATGCTTGGTTTATTGAGGCCTGCCAATGGAAGTCAGGGCTTATTGCATGCTAGGCAAACACTTTACCCACTGAGCTATATCTTCCTTAGCCCAGGAAACACCTTTTCAAAGCTCATTCTCCAAAGGCATTGCTTGATTTCCCCTTATCCTATCAGAAAGTTGGTCTGCTGCCAATAGCTGTTAAGTGGATCCTCTGCTACCAGATGTTGAAATCGAGATGAAGGGAAGATGTCAGTTTCCACTTTACTGAGAGCAGTGTATAAGAGATGAAGAGAAAAACAATAACTGAAGAACAAGTGAGGGTCTTCATCACCATCATTAGTAATCAAAAAAGCACTGGTTTAGAGAGGTATAAACATCAGTCATGAGGTCACAAAGGCAATACTTACTTGGGATGCTTGACTAAGGGTGCTTTAGCTGTGGATTTGAAGAACATGTAGTTCATTCAACATTATTTATTAAGGTCTTTTATATTTAGGTAATTGTTCTAGGCATTGGTTCTAGCAGAGAAAAACAAAATCCAAACAAAACCAAAGAAAGATCTCTGGCCTTGTGCAACTTTCATGCCAGCGGGAGATTCAGAAAGCATCATGATAAAAATAAATTATATAATATGCTAGTGGGTGATAAGTGCTATGGCAACAGGAAAAACAATCAACATAAAACAATAACAAGCTAGTGCGTACCTGGAGTCCACAGTATGGGGGGCTTGCGATTTCAACAGGTTTCTGTGGCAATAGTATTTGTGTGAAGACTTGCTAGCATGAAGATGCAACCATGCAGATATCTGATGGAAGAATATTCCATGCTCAGGGAGTAACCACTGAAAAAGGGAGTAACTTAGACTTAAACCCTAAGGTTGAAAGCTAAGTTTTGGGAATAGCAAGGATGCCAGTGTTGCCAGAACTAGGTTAGTGTTTGGGACAAGGGGGAGAAGAGGGAAGACAAAAGGAGAGGGGAGGAGAGGGGGGAAGAGAAGAGGAGGGAAGTTTTGGAATTTAGAAGTTCCCGGCATCTAGATATTTGTTTGTACTTGTTTGATGGAGACTTTGGTTTAAAGAAGAATAGAGACCTTTTGCACAGTTTAGTTGAGATATGTAACCTTTTCTGACCCATGGTGTTTGTGTGTGTGTGTGGGGGGGTGGTGAGTGTGTATGTTTGTTTTTCTAATCTGCCTTTGAGAATAGACTGGCATAAAAAGAAAGAATTTAGCTTTTTTTCAGTATGTTGACCTATATGACAGTGTTGCTACGAGATTCAAATATACACATGCTTTAAAATTATAAGGCATACGCAAACTATAATTATTTTATGCAAACAATAGGGTATTCAAAAGCCAATGTCTTTCTTGCCTCTTAGGCTCCAGAAGTTACAGAATTTACATTAAACTAAGCTGCCTATAAGAAGCTAAAGTAAAACTGTCCTGCCTTATTCAAAAGAAAATCTGTAATTTATGCCTGAGTTTTATTTCATCTAGATTGTGCAGATTGCTACTGATTTTGTGCTTAATTTGGAGAGAAATGCCTTAAAAATAACATGGAAGTACTGGGTCTGAATACTGAGGACTTTAAATATAACAGCAGAAGCAGAAGTCTGGGAAGTTTAAACCTATTTCCTCTTCCTTAATCCCTTGGAGAGAGAGAGAGAGAGAGAGAGAGAGAGAGAGAGAGAGAGAGAGAGAGAGAGAGAGAGAGAGAGAGAGAGAGAGAGAGGCTAGCTGGAGCCTCAAAGCCGGAGCCTCAAAGCCGGAGCCTCCAGTCTTTTTCTGGAGGCATTGGCTCTTTGCTGTGGCCCTGTCGCCAGGTGAAAGCGGTCTGCTGGTGGGAGTGTGCACTGTAGTGAAGCCAGCTGACCTTCACAGACTCTGGGGAGAAATTGTGAGGGGTCTGGGAGAAGACTCCTTCAGACTCCAAGAGAAAGAAGAAAAGGGGGAAACCCTGAAAGAAGCCTGAGCCTCCAGGAAAGATAGCAATGAGTTAAGGAACAGGCGTGATTGTCGAAGGTAATTATGTAAAAGAGAAGCAAGCCTAGGAGTTCTAAATGGCTGCAACTTGGAGTTTACTCTGTCTAAGGTGAGTGTTCAGTGCTTGTGTTTCTCTGGCAAGGTTTCTCTCCCCCTCCCTTTTCCGGGTTTTGCCCACCCTCAATTTGAAAGGCAGCTTGCTCCGCCTGCCAGACCCCACTTGCAACCCTTCTTTTCCCTGTCATCCTCAGCCCCTCAGTGGGAGCTGCAGCCCGCCCCCACCCCAGCTCCTGGGACCCTGAGTTTTCTTCTCAGCTTGTAAGAAGCAGCTGTGTTTACCCCCACACCCCTCAAATGCATCCCGTGCTTATTTCACCAACGCTGCTGTCCAAGGAACGCACCTTTAGAGGTAGCCCAGCAGCTAAGTCTCGCTCTGGTGGTTCAGGGAAAGCAGAGGGAACTCTTGAGCTCTTCAAATCGAACCCACACCATTGGGCATCTCCCTTCCCTTCCCCTCCCCTTGACAAACGATCCCGTCTTGATATCTTCGCTCCTTCCCAATTCCTACTTCTGTTTATGGAAGCCTAGGGCCGCCTGTGGTTGCATTGCTCTCCTTACGGTTTTTGGAAGCTGGAGGTAGTGTTTCACTGTCCTGCAGCACACTAAGGACTGTTGGAGCAGATCTGAAGGATCGGGAGGCTCCGGGAACGGTTGACAGGAGAGTGCCCCCTCCCCCTGGGCTGGTGGGGGTAGGGAGACAAGAAAGGGACTCGGCTTGGGGAAGGAAGCAGGGAGGCAGCTGCAGTGCTGTGAGGGGTGCGTGCGCGTGTGCCAAGCTTGCCCGTCGCCTCCTGGTTCAGTCTGCGATCGTCAGTGCGTGGGACATTGGGCCGCAAGGGCTAGGAAGCCGAAGAGGCACCCCTCGTCCTGGCCACCAGTCCTCTGAGCGCGGAGTGGTCCTCAGGGCCAGAGCTTTCAGGGCGGGGCGTAGGACCCGGGCCGCTCACCCCGCCCCCGCTGCTTGCGCCTAGCCTGGCTCCCTCTCCATTGAGTTTTCCCGAAGCGGGCGCCCATCAATGGTCCTGCTTGGGGATGCACACGCAGCTCACGGCCGGAGGGGGGTAGCAGCCGCTGCCTCCAGGTACTGGTCCTCTTGGGTCTCCGCCACCACCCGCTGCCGCCACTCAAGCCCCAGGCGCACTGAGGTCCTGGCCATGGGGCTGCTGAGGCTGCCTTTTCTGGCATAAGAAGGGGCAACGGAGCCGCCAGGCTCTGGGGTCCCCAAGCTGTCTGCATGGATGTCTTCAGCTTTGTGAAGATTGCAAAGCTCTCCAGGTAGGGACCTTGCGGGTTTTCTTTCCACCTAGGGTCGCCGCTGAAACTTGGTTCTTTATTTTTCTGGGGGATGGAAAGAGCAAAAGCTTAAAAGAGCAGCCGGGCTTAAGGTAGGACCCAAACCAGAGGACCAGAGGCTGCTGCCTTCAACTTATTTCTCCCTTTCTGGTGGGGCTTTTTAGCCACAAGCACAGAACACGCACGCACACACACACACACACACACACACACACACACACACGCACATCAAATATTCAGGGCAGCTTGTTTTCCCTTAGGAAAAACCCCAGTGGCAATTAGGGGTCACACTATATGTTAAGGGCCAAGAGAAGATGGTTGTAATCGATTTTGCTAAGGAAAGCTAGAAGTATTCAGAGCTTGTATACTTGTTTTCCCAGGAGCAAAGCCCAAAGTGTCCCCCTTTTCCCACCCCTAAATTAGAAACCTATGCTCTGGAAAAGTCAGTTTGAAGGTTGACCCGGATGTTTCCAGCAGCGACCCAGATGGCAAAGTCATGGAGATAGAAGAGAAAGGCTTTCAGCCATTCTTTGAGTAACTGAAAATCTAAAGCCGTGAAGATTTAGAAATTTGCTTCTAAGTCGATGTGTTACGATTGAAACTGAAGAGAAATCATCGAATCAGGCCGATTTTTTTTTTTCCAGCACTGCTGAGAGAGTAGTCCATTGCCTCTTTGGAGCCACTGATTTAGTATCTGGTCAGAGTATTCTTCTAGTCCCTGCCCTGTTGTGCCTCCAAAGCCTTCATTGAACCCAACAAGTTATATATTGTGCTTGGGGCAAGTACTGGGAGAGCTGGGTAGGAAGAAGTGTTGGAAAAGCATGCCTTCCCACTTCCTTTTAAGTCTTCAGCAAGGGCAGCTCTCTGCCCTGGAGATCTAGGGAAGTAACCCCTATGAGATAGTCACCTGCCCCCAATATTATGCTTTGGGGAATATCATGCTATGTTGTCCTTTATTCTTTTGTATAATAGTGAAATGTGTAGATTGCACCAAGCAAGGACAAACCTCAAAAACAGAGGCAGGAAAACATATTGACTTTGCTTTGCCCAGTCCTATATGAGGCACTCTTAGTCCCCTGGGCTTGATATTGCCATCAACCACAGCTCTTTGTTTTCCCTGCCCATCCTCATATGCCCTCAATTATATACGTTAATCTTCACATCAGGCATAGATTACTCTAGGGAAAGGATCTCCAGTTACTTACTCTGGGTCGACCAGACATACGGGGGTGCTAGATAAATGTGTGTTTTTGAGCTGCCCATGAAGGTCCCTGCAGATCAGAAGGCAGATATGGGAAGCAGTCAATGGCTATAATGTGACAAATTATTTGGTTTCATGCTAGTTATTTCAAAGGGCCATGGCTTTATACCACTGTCCTATTAACTTCCTGCAGGCTTCTGCATATGACTGGAAAATAAATAGCTATCTAAATAAGACTAATGTTTGGGAAAGATGTGGGATGTGTGAAAATTCTGGGATGATGTGGTGCCCTCTGTGATAGATGGAAAAGTTCAGTCAAGAGTATGGGCTAAAATAACAGTGAGAATTTTGGGGTGCCTCATGCTAAAACCAACAGCCTTTACAATATATCTAGAGTCTTCACGTAGTCCTTAAACTTTGGATCCTGGGGAAAGTCAGTATTGTATGTCAACAAAAAGATGTATTATATCTATTTTTGCTAGATTCTAGGATATCTTTGTGGTTTGCACAAGTCAGAGGTTTTATAAAAATCGAGGCCAGGCTGTGTGTGTATGTGTATGATGGCAGGGATTTAAAAAAAAATTAAAAGAAGAGTTAAACATTCAGTAAATGAGTATGTATTTTATTTTCTGCCCTTATGTCATCCACTGGAATGTTTGTTCTAAAGGAAGAAAGTGCTTATTTTCTGAAACAAAGTGCTCAGTGAGAAACCTCCTAGCCTACTGTAGGTCCTCTTTCACTCAGCGTGAGCTCCAGGAAGACCCTCAAGCTGGAACAGGGATGGCTTTAGGGGGTCTGCAGCTGTTTGCTTCTGCCCTTGAAAGAAGTCTTACGTGTGCTTTAAACACTGTTAGAGAAATCAAGTATAAAAGTGCTTACACGGCAGGATTTCCCTGATTTCAGGGTGAATAATCTTCCTAAAGGATTTAACTTTGATCAGTGTGGTGACTTGAATGCTTCAAATTCTCTGGAATTATAGGCAAACACATGTAGTTGCCTTAGGTTTGGTTCGTAGCCTTGTCTTTGGTTCTTAGGAACTTCAGTTTTAAAATGTTGATTCAAAAAGCATTTGCTGTAACTGATATTTGCCAAGTGTCTGATCTGTGAGTAAAGACAGTGGTCATTAAAGAGCATTCCATGAGAATATTAATCTGTGCTGGAATGAATAAGCCAAGTGCTTTGACTTTCTTCTGAGGTGCCTATGTTTAACTATTTGTCTACTGACTTGGTGTTTTATTAATCATATCAAAAGTCAGAGTTCTAATTGCTCCCCAAGAACCCAGTAACATCTTATCATTGTCACTTAAAAATTACTGCAAAGCTAGATTAGCTAGCAAGTGATGGAGACCCTTTAGGCTATCTCTGTGAGTTATGACCCTTGATTACATTCATTGTATATGGCACACTGTGTCATGGTCCTCTCTGAAGATGTTTTTGTATTATAATTTTCTGTTTATTAAACTGCTTGATAGTTTACATGCAGTTTTTACTTTCCTGTTTCCTTGGTAACAGTTATATATCATTTTTCCATCCTTGTAGATGAGAACATTACAGATGATTTCTTTATAACCCAGTAATAGTATAAAAATAGGCATATATTTTTATTGTTACTGCCCTTAGTGTTGACTCTTTCATTTGTGGAGCAGATGCACTCTCTCAAACGTTTATAGAAGAGCACAGTTCAGTAGAAAAACATATTATTATGTTGCTTTTGCCTAAGGGAGGAGTTGAAACCCCGAAATCAAGGGGTTTTATTAAACTTAGCAATGCATGCATGTATTGAGTGGCCAACTTCATTTCTCTTTGATGGTGGGGTCCCAAGTATTGATGTGAATTCTCTTCATTATGATAGGAAGAAATTTCAAAGCAAGCTACATTTTACATTTTAAAATTGTTTCATGGGTCATTTTATTTTATCAGTATTATTATTTTTCTATAGCAGTGATGAAAATCTGTCATAATAAAGTGATAATTTTGTTACAAGTGTCTTTTAAAAAAGAATGAAATGTTTTCATTTGTAGTTTTCTTATATTTTCATAAGAAACTTACTTAGAGCAATGAAACTTTTATTGTTTTTCTTTACATTATCCAGAATTAACCATTTCCCAGGGAAGAGAGAAGTTAAAGAAGAAGGCAAAAAGGTAGAGAGCCTTCATTCCCTGCTTCTCTGTCTTCCCTGGAGTAATTCTGGCAATGGTGCTGATAATAGTGAGCTCTGGAGACCAGCAGTAAAAGACCCCCAACAACTCTGGATTTTAATTTTATTAAAGATGCTACTTGTTCATCTTCTGAATCCTTTCTGGTTCTGCTGATTTCTGTGGCTGTCAGGAGGCAAAATGATGAAGAGTTTCATAACAGAACTAGATTCCTGTTTTAGGAACATTTAACTTTGGTTTTCCAGGGGCTGCTAGTAACAGTACACAAGTCTAGTCACTCAGCTTGAGAGAGAAAGGACCTAGCTCATACTATCTGTCATATCAAGTCTCTCTCTCTTCCTCCCTCCCTCTTTGCCTCCCTCCCCTCTCTCTCTCTCATAGACTGTAGTGATGGGGAAACTTACTTATACTTAAAAGACATGGCCTGGAAATTCTCAGTTTCTGTTATTGACTCTTGCATCTAGCTGGTCATTCTTTTCCTTTTACATACATACATACACACACACACACACAGTTTGTCATAGCAGTTTAACATTATTAGTGGATATGAAATGGATCCATGTTTGGGTTTTTTTTCCTTCTGCTTTGCTGGGGATAGAATGTAAGTCTCTGTGCATGTCCCCACTAAACAACAGTCCTAACCTCTAGAAATGAATTATCTTTAAGGAAACATCTTGAAAACACTGACATCGTTCTTACCATAGTAGGGAAAATGAGGCTTTAAAAAAGATTGTTGAAAAATATATTCATTCCTGAAATTCATCTCCCTCATCTATCATTCAGTGCTTTTCTGTTGTTGTATGTTTGTTTTTGTAACAGGGTCTCACCGCAACTCTCTATGTAGACCATGCTGGTTTCAAACTCAGAGATCTATCATCCTTTGCCTCCCAAGTTCTGAGATTAAAGACATTCACCAGATTCTGTGCTACTTTCTTTTTGTTTTTGCTGAGGGAGGATAGGTATAGTTAAAGCTGTCATCAAATTCATTATATAGCTGTTGATGACAATGGAACTTTACATACTCTTACCTCCTCTTCCCAGTGCTTGGATTACAGGGCTAAGATACCACATCTGATTTATGTGGCACTGGGGATCAAACTAAGGGCTTCTTGTAAGTGTAGAAGTACTCTACCAACTGAGCTCTATTCCCATTCCCACAAAATGATCTTGAACCTCATCATATCAAAGAGAGAATGATGAGGAGGTTAAACTAGCAGGTTAGCAGACTATGATTTAAATGTCAAATCCAGCTTTCTGTTACAGCACAGTCTGTGAGTTAAGAATGAATTTGTTATTTTTACATGGCTTAACAAAAGGAAAGAAAAAAATTAAAATTCTTGTGTCCATAAATAAAGTTTTATTGGAACAGAGCCATGCTCATTCATTTTATATTGTCTATGCCTGAATTTGCTGTACAACAGTAAAGTTGAAATCATGCCATAGAAATGCTGTTTCCCAAAGCCTAAAGTGTTTACTGTCTCTTAGAGATACATTTATTCTTTCTTTCTCTTCCTTCTTTTTCTTTCTTTCTTTCTTTCTTTCTTTCTTTCTTTCTTTTCTTTCTTTCTTTCTTTCTTTCTTTCTTTCTTTCTTTTCTTCTTTTCATCTTTCTTTCGTTCCTTTCTTTTCTTTTTAAATATTTGACTTATTTGCTTTTTGAGAATTTTATACAATTAATTTTGATTGTATACACCCTCTTACCCAACTCCTCCCAGATATACCTCTCCTTCACTGTCCACCCAATTTTTGGTCTTTCTTGCTATCCATCAAGTCCAATATGTGATGCCTATATGTTAATGGACCTATAGCTTCCCATTAGTGCATCCCTGACCTACCAATGACAGCACTCTTAAAGAAAAATGACTCTTCTATTGTCAGCAGGTAAGGACTGCATATAGCTCCTGGCCGTACAGTATCCACCTGTCCTCTCCATGCTGAGACTTGGTCTAGTTTGAGGTTTCATAGGACATGTGCATATAGTTACAATAGCTATGCATTATATGGATAGCTGCCTTCATATGTCTGGGGAACATAGTTTCCTTATAGTCATCTATCATCATTGGCTTTTGCAGTTATCTTTCCCCTCTTCCACAATGATTCCTGAGCTGTGGGCAAAGGGGTTGTAGTACAGATGTTTCATTGAGAGCTGAGAAATCTGCAGGCCTTTAGTCTCCGTACTTTCATCAGTTGCAGATTTTGTGCTGATCACCATCTAGGGCAAACAGAAATGTGTCTGATAGGTTTGACTGGCACATTTTTTCTTGGGGTATAGTGATACTTCATTATGAGTCATTTTAAGACTATGTCCATTGAGCAGAATAATACCAGTTGATTCTCTCCTAGAATCTGTGACCTGCCTAGTCGCAGACTTCCATAGCTCAGACTGGCTTTGCACTCCTAATCCTCTAGCCTCTGCCTCCTGAGTTCTGGAATTGCAAGAGTGCACCATTACACCCAGCTCTAGTAGCTTCCCCCCCCCCCTTTTTTTTTTTGTCACTGTCTGGACATATATAACCACATGTACTCACATTCCAGATAAACTATTAAGTATTTAAACTCACAGAAATATATTCAAAATTAATGTAAACTTTATTTTTGTTAAAACTGAAGATGTTCAATATTTTAGCTGTTTGAACCTGGTCCTCATAAGTAATTGTACTTCTCCCACAAGTATTGTGCCTGGGAACAATAATTATACAGATTCTTTGGTTACTCAATTTGCCTGTTTTCTTTGTACTGGAAAATTGCTCTATAGAGTGTTGCTGGCCTTTCAGAGGCTTTTAAACGCATAGTTCAACTTGGATAAAAAAAAAAAATGAATGACAATAATACTAGTGAAACCTCCCCCAGCATGTGCCACTGAACTGGTGATGGACTGAAGAGGAGAATGCTAGGATTTCCTTATAGTACACTTGAGACATCTGATCCTAATGGCAGCTGACCTTCATTAATCTGTTTCCCAAGGAAACACTAGATAAGTGGATTTTGTGGTAGGCAGAGGAATCCAGGTAAGCTGGATAAACATGGAATTGAGTTGAACTTCACTTTCATAGAATTTCACACACAGAGAGCTTCAGGATGAAAAACATTTTTTGTATCACTTTGTGCAGCTTGCTTCTTTAGTAATTAGGTTCACTATGCACTTAGGCTCTGTAAGTTATCTTGAAGAAATCTAAGCCTTGGTTTTAAATAACAAAGTTAACATTCCCGTATTTTTCCTAGCAAAGAAAAAGAAGGATTTAATGACTGAGCTGTCAAATTTTCAAGTAAGCTTTACATATTGGGCACATGGCAAATACTCTATACTTAATAAGCTGCACATGAAGTTGTGTACAATCAATTCTAATTCAAGTTGCAAGTCAATGGCCATATATGTTTAGCTGAACAATGACAATGGTGCTACTTGATTGAAGTGCAAATATTGGAGTGTTAAAAATAAATGGCCAGAGGCCTAGAGAGATGGCTCAGTTGTTAAAAATAATGGATGATCTTCCAGAGTACTTGAGTTCAACTCTCAACACTCACATGGTGGCTCACAATCAGTATCAGGGAATCCAACACACTCTTCTGGCCTCTGCAAGCATCAGGCATGCATGCAGTGGACAGAAATACATGCAAACAAAACACTTGTACATATAAAAATAAATAAGTAAATATTTAAAATAAAATAAATATCTTAGGTCTCAGAACAAACTTTAATTTCCATTTCAATATATAAAACCTATTTTTGCCAATGGGAAAAAAAAACCTGAGCTTTGCTGCTATCTCAATGAGCAAAGATATAATTGCATCAAAATGATTTTTTATTAATTTTAATTTTTTATATTAATCACAGGTCATTTACTTTGTATCCCAGCCATAGCCCCCTCCCTCATTCCCTGACATCTGTTGTTGGAAGTCACATTTGAGTGATAGAAAAAATATTTTTTAAAAGCAATATTTTAAAGTTTGAAGAAGGAAATTAATTTCCTCATAATGACCATCTACCACATGGTTCTGGCTTTTCTTTGGGCTATTTTTCATATGTCCTTAAGTTTTATGAGATCTTCATAGTAGAAAATAAAACACGATTATCTGACAGATATGCTCAAAATTAATGTTGAAATTTGCCCAGTGACTGTAAGAATGCTCACAGTAGTGTATTTTGTTGGCACAGTTACTGTTCAAGGATTTCGTGTGGTATGAATACATAGCCAAGTTGATTCAAAGTGTTTCTGCCTTTTCTATCTTGGGTCACGTGTCTAACCATGCTGGTTTCACAATAGCTCCTTGAATTGAATGCTTTTCTGTTATGCAATGCATGGTCCACTCTACCTCTCTTGACCCTGGAACAGGAGTGACTAGTGGTGGGTGGCTTCTGGGATTAGTTTGTCCCAAGCCAGTCACGTGTGTAAATGAAGTGTGGTTCCAGGCAGTGCTTTCATCTCTGGTACAGGCCCAAACTGACAAACAAGAGACCACTTAATTTGTTTACTGTGACATTTTTGCCCTTATTATATTTTGACTGCCAGTTTTCATAAACAGAATTTTACTGAATCATGGCTTGAGCCAATGGTTGTATTATCTATGTCCACTTTCAGGAGTGTCCCACAGTTGAGGCAGAAACCATGAGGCTTTTAAAGCCCAAGATATTTATGAGATTTACCTGTCTTTTCCACAAGTATTGTATTTGGCTGTCCTTCCTTAAACTTTCTCTGCCTGGTGTCTCAATTCCATTTAGGGCTAGAGCCAAGCACTCAGTGTTGACCTGTTTGTCTAAGAAGAAGAAACACTAGCACCTTCCACAGGATCAGCCTTGCCAGCCCCTCTCCTGCAGACATTGAGAGGTCCTAGAAGATAAAGGCTTTCTAATCCTTAGTGTAAGGTCCTATATAGTTGATAGATAGGGCGAGAGAGATAGAAGACAGGGTTGAAGGATTTTAAGGTTTATGGTCTGTACTAAAGTCTTTCATCCTCCTAACCATTTTCAAGTTTCCAGAGTTCTAGCCATATCTAATTATGTGAGAAGCTGTGAAATTTAGTTTAGTTGTATACTCTGTCATTTCAGACATCCCTGCCTTTTACATACCATTATTTTTTGAAGGGTCTCATGTATCCAAGACTCACTTTATAACAGTGGATGATGTTGAATTTCTATTCTTCCTGCCTGGACTGCCTAAATGATGGATTTACAAGCATGAGTCACTATACCTGGCTTATGCAGTTATAGAACTGGAACCCAGGGCTTCATGCATTATAAGCAAGCACTCTAGCAACTGAGTGAGCTATATCACCAGCCTTCTCATAACACTTACTCACCATGTGGTAGTGGTATGTTGAAGTTTTTCTAATCCTTTAAAAAAAAATCTTTGTGATGCTGGAGAGGATATGGAGAAAGGGGAACCCTCCTCCACTGCTGCTGGGAATGTAAACTTGTACAACCACTTTGGAAATTAATTTGACACTTACTCAGAAATTTAGGAATAGTGCTAGCTCAAGATCCAGCTATACCACTGCTAGGCACATATCCAAAATATGCTCAAGTATACAACAAGGACATTTGCTCAACCATGTTCGTAGCAGCTTTATTTGTAATAGCCAGAATCTGGAAACAACCTAGATGTCCTTCATCTGAGGAATGGATACAGAAATTGTGGTACAATTACACAATGGAATACTACTCAGCAGTCAAAAACAAGGAAATCAGGAAATTTGCAAGCAAATGGTGGGAACTAGAAAAGATCATCCTGAGTGAGGTATCTCAGAAGCAGAAAGACACACATGGCATATACTCACTTGTAAGTGGATATTAGACATATAATATAGAATAATCATACTAAAATCTGTACACCTAAAGAAGCTAAGAAAGAAGGAGGACCATGGGTAAGATGCTCAATCCTTTTTCATAAAGGCAAATAGGATAGACATTGGAAGAGGGTGAAAACAAGGAACAAAACCAGAGCTTACCACAGAGGGCTTCTGAAGGACTCTACCTAGCAGGGTGTTAAAGCAGATGCTGTGACTCATAGCCAAAATTTGGGCAGAGTGCAGAGAATCTTAGGAAAGAAGGGGGGGAGAGAAAGACCTGGAGGGGAAAGGAGCTCTACAAAGAGAGCAACAGAACCAAAAATCTGGAGCCCAGGGGTCTTTTCTGAGACTGATACTCCAACCAAGGTCCATTCATGGAAATAACCTAGAACCCCTGCACAGATGTATCCCATGGCAGCTCAGTCTCCAATTGGGTTCCCTAGTAATGGGAACAGGGGCTGTCTCTGGCTATTTGATTACTTCTCCCTGGGGAGCAGCCTTTCCAGGCCACAGAGGAAGACAATGCATATAGGCCTGATGAGACCTGATAGGCTAGGGTCAGATGGAAGGGGAGGAGGATCTCCCTTATAAGTGGACTGGGGAAGGGAGGAGAAAAAGGAGGGAGGACAGGATTGGGAGAGGATGAGAGAGGGGGGTACAGCTAGGATACAAAGTAAATTAATTGTACTAAATAAAAAAATTAAAAAATATTTGTGAAAGGATCACAGTATATATTCCCCTGTTTCCCAAACTTACTATATAGAGTATGCTGACTTAAAATTCGCAGACATCTACCTAACTCTGTCTCCTGAGTCTTTGATTAAATGTATTGGCCATTATGCTTGGCTTTTCTTCATTCTTAAACCTTTCCTGAATTTAAGTCGTTCTATGTGGCACTGCAGCGCCTCCCACTAGAGTCGAAGTATATTTCCTATTCCATTCTCCTGGGTTTGTTCCAGTGCTATCTTTGGTCAATAGAACATGGATAGTGGCTACATAATATCCAGTTCAGTAGAAGAAAGTATTTATTGTACACTTAAAAATGTTAATTACTTTTTTGTGCTGTATTAATGTGTGTGTGTGTGTGTGTGTGTGTGTGTGTGTGCATGCCTGTGTGTGTGTCACTGCATGTGTATGTAGGTAACAGGACAAGTTTGTGGCTTTTATTTTCTCTCATTTCTCTTTTATATCAATTCTGGGCATCAAACTCAGGTCACAATGTGTTTTGGTTTGAATGAGAATGTCTCATATGTTCAAATACTTCGTTCCTAGTTAGTGAAACTGTTTGGAAAAAAATGTGGCCTAGTTTGAGGAGGTATGTTACTGAAGATAGGCTTTGAGATTTCCAAACCTTGTTCCATTCTCAATTAGCTCTCTCTGCCTCCTACTTGCTAATAAGGATGTAAGCTCTCAGAAACTGCTCCAATGCTATGCGTCCCTGCTTGCTGCCATTTTCCTCACTATGATATAGACTCACCCTCTGAACTGTAAAGCTCTAATTGAATGCTTTCTTTCATAAGTTAGAACATTCTTGATGTTTCTTTAGAGAAATAGAAAAGTAACTAAGACACTGTGGTTGCATTGCAAGTACTTTACCCACTGAGCCATTGCCAACCCCATTGACTATTTGTTTATGGCTTCTAATATAAAAACTTCTTGGCTTGGTTTGAGCTGTTGGTCTCGGAAGCTAGATTCACCTTGAGCAGTACTATCAGGCAAATCTGGAAGCAGGAGAACAAAAGGTTGTTTTACTGTGATGGCACGGATGTTGCCTCATGATGACAGTGGTTATCCAAGATTGATGACATAGTGAGTGAGTCATATTTTAGGTTGTGTTTCATTTATAATCTCTCTGAGAGTAAATCTCCTTTGTATGGAATGTCCATGGTTCACCGTATTTGGTAAATTATGAATGAGTTAGGGTAAAGTCATACTGTTTCCCTATATTGTCAAATATTAATGATCACAGATATTTGTGCTTTAGGACTTCATTCAACAAATTGTACTATAACATCACTGCATGTTTATTGCACTCATTGAACACTTGGCTATGATACACTGTCTAAACCTACAGCTTAGGATCCAGCCCTACATCTGAGTCTCTCTGTCACTGTTCTTTTTGTTTCTTCCCCTTTCTTTTTAGTCTTGACAATTCTGTTGTAAAGCATCCTATCTTTACTGCCAAAAGAAAGCTTATGTCATACTTATACAATGCTTGAATATTTAATAAATAAGAGGTTTGTGTACTTAAATATAATATTACAAAACATTTTATTCAATGTTTTTATATACTACACTAAGAAAATGAAGTAAAGAACCAGAAAGTGGAGTACTATGCTCACTGTTCTAGATAAAAAGCATTATTTTGGTTATGTTTGGCCTAGAGTTCTGTTGTTTGTTTCTCTTTTAAAGATGTTGCACTGAATGAACAAATTGGAATGAATGGGATTATGAAAACTTGCTTAAACATTAATAAGAAATAAGGTATAACTATGAAAAAAAGAAGGCACTGCTGTTTGCTGTGATATAGAAAGATCTTCAGGCACATTTATTGCTCGTTGAAGGCAATAATATACAAATCTGTTTTAAAAGGTTGCATTCAAATGCCTAGAAAAATATACAAAATATTCCTTACAATATTTAGCTTTATGAAGCTGTGTTGAACAGAATATTGGGTAAGGGACTACAGGACATGAAGCCACTGACTCCATTTTGCCAACTACATTGTATGTTGTTGTTATTTTTAACTTAATTTTGAACCCAAGGAATATTCTATTTACCAATAAACTTGACTTTTAAAGAAGTCAGTGGAATAACCACATATATCTACGGCATGAAGCACATTATTAACAGATTCTTAATGCTTTTTATTCTGATTGTAAAAATAAGACTTTTTGTGCCCAGTTTGTGAGACCCCAAAATTTCACTGACCACACCAGGAGTCAGAAATTGTTTGCGAAAGCAAAGAGCCTTTATTTCTAGCTTAAGCTCAGACTCCCAGCATGAACTGACACAGCAGTCTAAGGCTAGGAGCCCCTAGCCTAGAAAGAAGTTAATTTTATAGGGTTTTTATCAAGGGGAAGGGGCTTCCAGATTTGGTGGTTACATGATTGGGTGAGATTTAGCAAGAGCAGGCTTGTTACATAATGATTGGCTAAAGGCAGGTTGGAGTAATTATTTTGGCAACCACAAGGAAAACATAATTGTTTGAGCAACCACAAGGACAAGAGTCGTTTTGACCTGTTTCCTGATTGACTGGTGTCAGGGTGGGCACACTGTGTCTTCTGGAATGTCATGATTTCCTGTACATATGAACACATTTTTCAGGTTCTGGTGGTGTGAGCTAGGGCAATTACAAGGTGGAGACTAGTACTAAAATGGAGTCTATTGTGCTCAGATTCTTCATTACTCCCTTTTCTAGTAACGATTGGGCCCAATCATGGTACCAAGTGGAGTATCTATTTTTTCGTGGGTTAGACATATAGGTTGATATTGAGATCTTATTATTGGCATGTGCACAATGCTTATTCATTCTCTAATAAATGTTATTAATCTATTGATTATGCAAGTACCGAGTGTGAACAGAATTAGTTATGTAAGCAGGGGTCCTATTAATGCTGAAATCAGGGTAGTCAACCTATCGACTCAATATCGACTGAAACCAAGAGCGATTTTGTTCCTCTGAAGCTTTCGTTTCTGCATCCCTTCCCTTACTAAGACCATAGATTCTTTAACTATCCCTGAATGGTCGATGCAAAAGCAACATTATTCTCCTAAGGCCGAACATAAACCTCCCTGTTACATGAAAAGCAGGTCTAATTCTCTCCTATTCTTCAAAACCACCTCAGAGAGGGAGATTAAAAGAGTCCTGTAAATGAGAAATAGATGTTTCTATGCATTCTATGTCCAGATCTATAGCAGTTCTAAGAGCTTGATAATTTCTTTTTCCTGTAACATCAGCGATGATATTACATTTCCAGCTCCTGCCAAGCCTACCCCTAATAATATAGACAGTGTTATGGCTGTACTAGGTTCTCTTTTAGTCCTATAGTTAGCTGTCTCAAACCTTTGAAATACTTCTTTTCCATAGTGATAGATTAATTTAGGAATCAATTGAGCTAACATGCAAAAGTCACTAGTTTGATTTTGTACACAATGGGACAACCCTGTGTTATAGGCCCACCAACTACTTTCCAGGGGTATAAGATAACTTTGTTCCTTAGGAGCATCAGTAACAGTATCATTACATAAGTGCTCGAAATAAGGAGTTACTTGTCTTGTATATAAACCTGTGCCCAGTGATTGGAGGGTAACACGGGGGCCCCTTGTTGCCATTAGCAAGCAGTTACTTCAGTGGATGTGGAGTAATTTCCTTCAATAGCAATTCCCTCATATTAAGGGGGTTGAACATCTATGCATAACCAGCAGGAATTGGTTAGATCTGGCCTAGAGGCAATCAAGACTTGACAAGTCCTGACAAGTAAATTTCAGGTAAGGTCTGTCTTTCCCTCCTGACTCCGTTTTTGAATTCTAACCATTTGAGTCGGTTGGGGGCGGGGGGAGCCAATACCTTATTAGGCCCAACTGCCATAGATTTAGAATTTTTTTTTTTTGGGCTGGGGAGCTATGACTTTAGTCTTATTGTAAATAATCTCTCTGGGTATGGGGAAAGATTGTCATATAGGTAGATTCCCTACATCTTCCCCAATTCCCATCTAGTAGCCGCTTTTCCCTTAACAGTGAACTTTATCTATATAGGATTACATCTTTTTCCTGACCTTGTGAGGCCACAATCTGGCCAACCATTTCTATCTATAGATGTTAAATCATCCCTAACAGGGGCTCCCCACCAGATATTTCCGGAGGACACACAGGATCGGGAGATGCAGAAATAAGACTCCTCTCCCCCACAAGTTTTACTCATGTCTTCTACATGCCCAGGACATATATAGAAATACTTCCTGTGTTGCAAGAGACTCCCATCCCATAAAATCGAAGTTTGGTCTTTTAGGTCTATTTGTAAGTCAGGGAACCAGGTGTTTTTAAGGTGAGCTTGAGAAGTCTGGCCTCATAATTTTCTCATAATCCCATCTATAATTTGCCAAGTGAAATTACAGGGAACATGTGGATTAACATTTCCCCGTGCTTTGATTAATGAAAGAATTATTATAACCCTGATTGCTTAAACCTGAATTTTAGTGGATTGTCCTTGTTGGGCATTGCCTGCCATTCTGACAGAAAGTTTTCCCGAACTGCAAAAGGGTCAGCTGGCCGTATGTGCATATAATGAATCCAGGAGGCAATCCAGTCAACTTTGAGGATTGGGGGTGTCTTCAGAACCATGATATAGGGCCCCTTCCAGCCAGGTTGGAGGTTTACATGTCAGTGCCTTCGATCATAAACCCAATTGCCAGGACAATATTGGTAGAGGTCAGGTGGTGGGCCAGTCTCATATAGGGCCCTTAATTTTGGCCATCCGTGTTCATGGACCCTTTGCAGGGCTTGGACAGGATGAGTAAGAAATGATCTTCATATTCAGTTAACATTTCAGATTGTAAGTTGAGGAATAGGGGCTGGTACTCCAAACCTGATTTCAAAAGGAGTCATTCATATCTTCTAAAGGGAGTTGCTTACCCTGTATAAAGCATAGGGAAGAAAAGCTACCCTGTCCCCACTAGTCTCCAAGTTTAATTTAGTCAAGGTCTCTTTTAAAGTTCTATTCTCTCTACCTGTCCTGAACTTTGGGGTCAATAAACCAATGTAATTTCCAATCTGCCCTGAGAGCTTTTGCTAAACAAACCCTGGCTTACCTTGGACACCAAAACTGGTCCATTGTCTGACCCTATCCAGGTGGGGAAGCCATACCTAGGCAAGATGTCTCCAAGTATTTTCTTCACCAGGATCTGTGCAGTTTCATGCTTGGTGGGGTAGGCGTCTACCTATCCTGAAAAAGTATCTACAAAAAGTAGCAAATACTTATATACATACCTGCCAGGTTTTACCTCAATGAAGTCCATTTTCCAATAAGCTCCTAGTCTAGTTCCATGCATTCTGGAACCAGGATTGGCTGAGTTTCAGGTAGCATTAGTCAATTGACATGTCTTGCAGTCAGCAACAATTTTCATAATCTTAGACCTCACATCTTTCATCATGATGTCTGCATGTTGTATCAAATCCTGAATCTTTTTTTTTTTGTCCCCATATGAGTGGATCCATACATTTTTGAGCAGAAGCTTTTCTCCCAGCTTTTTTGGGAGGATGACACTACAATCTGCTGAGCACCACCATCTGTCTAAGCATTGGGCCATGGGTATATGTTTTATCCAGTCTAAATCTTCCTTTGTCTACCTTGGGTCTTCTGGTAAGTCAGAATTCCCTGGATCAGGTAAAGAATTTGTTAATATCAGTTTAGTTGTAACAGCTGTCTCTCTGGCAATCTCTGCTAGATTGTTTTCTTCAGCCAACGGGGTGTTAGCTTTCTGGTGGCCAAGGCAGTGAATGATTGCCAATTTCTTTGGTACCCAGAGTGCCATTAATAAAGCTAGTATTTCTTTCTTGTTTGTAAAAGTCTTTCCTTCTGTTGTCAGTAAGCCCTGCTCCCAGGATATTGCCCCATGGATATGGGCATTGGCAAAAGCAAACTGGCTATCTGTCTTTTCCCAGCATCAATGCTTTGGTCAGAGCAATGAGTTCTGCTCTCTGAGTTGACATGGCAGCGGGTAATGGTTTTGCCTAGATGATCTCTGTCAATGACACTACAGCTGCCCCTGAATACCTTTGCCCATCCTGGATAAAACTGCTCCCATCAGTGAACCATGTTTCTTCCACATCCGACAGTGGGGTGTCCTTCAAATCCAGCCTGATCCCATGAATATGAGCCAGGATTCTAGCACAGTCATGGAGGGGAGCTTCCAGGTCTGGTTCCGACAGGAGTATGACTGGCTTTAAAGTAGCGGGTACCTGAAAGGTGATTCTGGCAAGATTAAGTATCAATGCTTGATAATGCATCATTCGGGTGTTACTAAGCCAGCGATCAGAAGGCTATTTTAATACTCCATCAGTAGCATGTGAAGTAGTGATGGCCAATTCCTGACCCAAAATTAATTTCTCAGCATCTTTGACCAGAAGGGCTACTGCAGCTATAATGCGAAGGCATGGAGGCCATCCTGCAACCACTGGGTCCAGTTTCTGGTTAGATAGGCCACAGTGCGGAACCATGGACCAAGTTGTTGAGTCAAAACCCCTTTTGCAATACCCTTATTTTCATCAATTAACAAGTGAAATGCTTTAGTTACATTGGGTAGTCCAAGGGCATGGGCTGATAATAAGGCTTGTTTTCATGTCTTGAAGGACTCTTGGTGAGTCTCAGTACAAAGAAATCCTTCTGGCCTTTCTTTAGTGACCTCATAGCAGGGCTTAGTGATTTCTGCAAATCCTGAGATCCATAGCCTACAGAACCTGGCAGTCCTCAAGAATTCCTGTACTTGGCTGGGGCTTTCTGGGGTTGGGAATCTGAGGACTGTTGTGAGCATTAGAGAGCCAGAACTTACCTACTTTGAGTATGTAGCCCAGATATTGAACTTGTTGTTTATATAGCTGAACCTTCTTAGCCAAGGCCTGGTATCCTAGATCTCCTAATGTCTGCAACAGGTGCTCCGTGCTGACCATGCAAGCTTCTTGGCTGCCACAAACAGATCATCTACATACTGTAAGAGAGTGAGGCTGCTGGGCACAGTACTCAACCAAGTCCCCATGCAGCACCTTATCAAAGATTATCGGGGAATTCTTGAATCCTTGTGGAAACCTGGTTTGTGTCACTTGTCCGTTAAGTCATCTGTCTGGATTGTCCCATTCAAAAGCAAAATAATCTTGGCCCTTCAGGGTTAGGGGAAGGCTGAAGAAGGCATCCTTTAGATCCAATACCAGACATGTTCAGGAGGGAGCATGCTCAGGAAAGTCTACATGTTAGGCACTGTTGAGTGGATGTCTATCACCCGCTTATTTACCTCATGTAAATCTTGCACAAGTCTATAAACAGTTGGAATGAGGCTTCTTTACTGGTAGAAGTGGGGTTTTCCAGGCCAACTGGAATGGCCTTAAGACCCCTGAGTCTAATAGTCTTCAAATGTGAGGGGTGATGTCCAGTTTTGCCTCTAATGACCTTGGGTATTGACAAACTCTGGCTGGATCAGCTACAGGTTTGAGCTACACAAAGACTGGGGAAGGGTCAGTGTTTGGTCATCCCCTGTTCCCCTGTTTTGGCCCAGGTATGTGGAAATCTTTCCAGCCAAGTCTCAATGGCCGAGTTAGGGGACAAGGCAGTCTTGCACAGATAATATTCATCTACCAAAGTAGTAGTTAAAACCTGGATAGGTTTTCCTATTTTATCCAAGATTCGGGTACCCTTTAGTGAGAAGTGTATTTGAGACCCTAATTTAGTTAACAAGTCCCATCCCAGCAATGGGTAGTGACATCCTGTATAACCATAAAAGAGTGGGATAGCTGACCCATTCCCAAGTCTACTACTCTTCATGCAGTCCATGAGTATTGCTTTATTCCAGTGGCCCCTTGAACCCATGGCATTTTCTTTGAAAGGGGTCCCTCTAGCTGGAGGATCACTGAATACTGGACTCCTCTATCCACCAAAAAATTTGGTAGGTTCCCCCTCCACTTTTAGGGTTACCCTAGGCTTGGGGAGGGGGTACAAACCCCGGCACCCCCCTAGTCATCCAATTCATCAACCACCAGAATTGGCATTGCAGGGCAGTGGGCCCCCATCTTAGGGCAGTCTTTAATCCAATGCCCTTCTGCCCTATAGCAAGTGCACTAGTTCTTTCCCCATCTAGGTCTGTTCTTCAGGGTAGCATCCTTACCTTGACCATTGACTGTCCTCTTCAGTTTCCTTTCCTTTACTTTGATGTCTCCTGTCATACTGGCAAGTAGGATCTTGGCTAGGTTATGGGTAGGCCTATCATTAGTCTTTGCTATCTTTTCTTCAATATTTTCTCTATTACTGTACTTTCTCTGCAACTGTCTCCTAACCTCTCTACCTTCTGCAACTTGCTTCTTATGACTGGTGCTGCTTGATTAATAAAGGACATTATTATTGCCACCTTATTCTCTGGGGCTTCTGGATCCAGAGGAGTATATTGTCGAACAGCAGCCATGATTCTTTCTGGGAAAGCACCAAGACTACCAAGACTTTCATACATACATTGCTGAACATCCCCTATCTTAGCAAAATTGGTCGGCTTATGAGCAGCGGCCTTGAGACCATGCAATAGAGTCTGGTGGTGGACCTGGAGCCTCTCCTTCTGCTCTGTTGTAGTCTCAGTCAGGGCAGGAGAAGGGAAAAGCAGTATTGATGGTATCTACATTAGTTGTGGGCTGGCCATTGTCACCCTGAAACAATTTCCGAGCCTCAGTTAGCATATACTCTCTTTTTTATGTGGTGAAAAGTATCTGGAGAGGCTGCTGGCAATAATCCCAAGTGGGCTGATGAGTAAATAGGACAGAATCTAAAAGATCAATTAAATCCCTAGGATTATCAGAAAACTTTGCATCCTGAAACTTCCAGTTATATACATCACTAGTAGCAAAAGGCCAATAATGGTGGAGCTGGTCCCCTCTATCCTTAGGTGTCTAGTAGCACTGAGTGGCAGGACAGTAGAATCTGCAGGCTTCATCAATGAAGTCTGGCAGCTACATCTCCTGCTGCACAAGGAGGGTCCACCTGAGGGCTCCTCAGGTCAGGAGTCAGTTCTACTCCTTACTTCCTCATTCTCAATTGAGTCTGACCCATTCTGAGCCAGAGGTTGTTGATTGCCATCTGGTGGGGGCTCTCTAAACTGGGATTAGAGACTGGGAAATGGTGATAGGGACTGGGAAGGACAAGACGTTCCTCTGCTCCTGCCTGGAGTAGTGACAGCGGGGTCAAAGTTTTGGTTTCATTTTTTTCCCTTCTGGCCAGGACGTTCCTTCTCCTGTATGACAAGAACCATCTCCTGAGGCTGTTTCTGAGGATATAAAAAATTGTTTAATCCAGAGTAAGGAGTGTTCTGTCAAATATTCCCATACCATGATGTATGCGACCTGATCTGGATACCCTGTTTGAGGGTGAAAAACAATCTGTTTAAGTTTACCTGTCATGTTGAGATCAAACCCTCCCTCAGCATGCCATCTTACATTAAATGTGGGCCATTCAGAGCTGCAAAAGGTTAAAAGTTTTCTTTTTTTTTTTTTACTTCTATGCTCAAGTTATGAACATGTTCCTTGACTTCTTTAAAATGGGATGTCATAAGAGAAAGAGGTGTAGTCACAGTCTATCCCACTTCATCAGTCTCTGTCTTCTAACACACAGACACTTGTATGATGCAAAACAACCAGACACAAAAGGCTAGCACTTGTCCTCCAGGTGCTTGGAGGCCAAACTGAAAGTAAGATGCTGGCCTCTCGCCAGGTGGTGGGCATGACCCTCACCGTCTTCCCACAGACTACACGGGAATTCCTCCCCCACATACAGATGCAGATCAGGGTCTGGAACACCTTCTGAGACCCCAGACCAGCGACTATCAGGTCCACCTAAATCAATGCCAGTCACATCAGAGAACTGGCCCTTTGCGCCAGAGACAAAACAAACATTCAGACAGACACTTACCAGCCTGGAAATGGGCTCTACTATTCGAGGGTCTTGGTGAGGGTCTTGGGGATCCCGGATGGGCTCACAAGATGTTATACTAAGTTCGTGAGACCCCAAAAGATCACCGACCACACAAGAGTCAGAAATTGTCTGTAAAAGCAAAGAGCCTTTATTTCTAGCTTAAGCTCAAACTCCCAGCATGAACTAACACAGCAGTCTGAGGCCAGGAGCCCCTAGCCTAGAAAGAAGCTGATTTTTACAGGGGTTTTAGCAAGGGAAAGGAGCTTCCAGACTTGACAGTTACATGATTGGGTGAGATTTAGCAAGAGCAGGCTTACTAACGACTGGCTAAAGGCAAGTTGGAGTAACTATCTTGGCAACCACAAGGAAAACATGTAATTGTTTTAGCAATCACAAGGACAGCAGTCATTTCCACCTCTTTCCTGATTGACTGGTGTCAGGGTGGGCACACTGCGTCTTCTGGAATGTTATGATTTCCTGCAAGTGCCAACAAAATTTTCAGATGGGGGCAAGTACCAAAATGGAGTCTGTTGTGCTCAGATTCTTCAACTTTTATTGTAAAGTTTTCGAAAATTTAAAATACTAAAGGGGTGACTGGAGGGATGGATAAAATGTTAAGAATACTTGCTGTTCTTTCAGAGAACCTGTGTTTGGTTTTTATTAATTAATTTATTTTTTCATTTTACATCCTGATCATAACCCCTTCCCTCCTCTCCTCCCAGTTCCACCCTCCCACTTTCTTCCAGCTTTTCCCCCTCCTGCCTCATACCAAAACTCTTTGGCACATTAAGTCACATCAAGACTGAGAGCATCCTCTTCCACTGAGGCCAACCATGGCTGCCCAGCTAGGAGAAAGAGATCCACAAGCAGTCAACAGAGTACATGTCAGAGGGGAACACTCCTGTGTTTGATTTGTAACACCCACTTGATGGCTCAGAACTGTCTGTAGCTCCAGTTCCAGGGGATTCAGTGCCCTCTTCTGGCCTATTCGGGCATCAGACAGGCATGTGATACACTGGGACACATGCAGGCTAAACACCCATACACATATAAAGAAATATATCCAAAGGAAAAGATAGCCTGTTATAATCGTTTAGTCTACTGCTTTTTATTTATCTCACATAGATGATATAAATACAAAATAATACACTAAAGTTTTAAAATATATTATGTTCTCATGTCATTAACTACTCTTTTAATAACCACATGAAATAGCATTTACTTAATGATTTCCTATTTCCTTAACATTTAAATTGTTTCCAGTGTATTGCTTTGGATAACAATGTGATAAATTTCTTTACAGCAAAGTCTCTGGATTCCAGATACAGCTTTTTTTATCTTTTAATGACACCAGTAACAGCTTAATGAGTACTTCAAAACTCATAAAAGTCATATGGTTATTTGAGATATTATTAAAATTATATTTAATTTTTTTGCTAAAATTGTGGACATTCTAGTTGCTCAGAGGTATTACTGTTGACAAGCAGCATTTGTCATACAAGTTACTCTAATGATAAAATTTGAAATAGTTGGTGGTCATGAAAAACTGTGTAGTGATATATGGTACTTCTCGTAGATTTTGTTTCCAAGTAAGTCAGACAACCTTTTGTTTCCTTTTATGAATCATCTAAAATTATGCGCTATTCCCTTAGGATTTTATTTCATTAAAAAGAGTTTCACCTTTTTATCACAAGATGAACAATTTCAGGAAATTGGTGGCAGTAGAGAAGTGTCTCAGTGATGAGAAGCAGTTACTGTTCTGTGAAACAACCTGGGTATGGTCCCCAGCACCCAGTTGTAAGCTCACAACTGCCTGTAAGTACACAGCCAGGAAATATGCTGTTCTCTTCTGACCTCAATAGGCACTACACCCTTACGCTTAGGAAGTCACCACACTCATACTAATAAAATAAATATTTTTTAATTAAGTTTATCACTGGGGGAGGCAGAGACAGGCGGATCTCTCTGAGTTCAAGGCCAGCCCAGTCTACAAAGAAAGTCCAGGACAACCAAGGCTCCACAAGAGAAACCCTGTCTTGAAAAATGAAAAAAAAAAGTTTATGCATGAGAACTTAGATTAAAAGAACATGAAACATTGTACAGCTGTAAAACAATACTGAAAAAGCATTCTGTGTAGTGATAGAAAATAATTCCTTGGACATATTCCGTCAGGAAAGACATCAATATGCACAATAGTAAATACACTTATGTTTACATAAAAATATTGAAAACAGAAGAAAGTATTGGAAGTTTTATTGGAATGAGGAAGGGACAAGAGAAGAAGAAAACAATCTACTTAGATAAAACAACAATAAAAACAAGCAAAAACACAAGAACATTGGATAAAAGCTGGACTCATTGGCAAATTGTATAGCCTCGCTACATGGGAAACCCAGGCTTCAGCCCTGGAACATCCAACATAGAAAATATAAACCTTGGATAAACATATAAATTATTAACTCAGGCAATTGTAATATATAATTTCTTTTTTTCATTTTTTTTTTTGAGACAGTCATATAGCTGTGGCTAGACGTGAACTCACTATTTGGTCCAGGATAAGGCAGAACTTCTATCTGTACTTCTCAAGTGCTCAGATTATAGACTTCCAGGCTAGGCATATTTCTCTATTTACAATGAATTGAGTACAATGTAAAATATTAAGGAGATATATACATATATATACATATATGTTATAATATAATTTCAAATGCATAATTTTTATTGACAAATTAAGTAAAGCTATGTGATCAGGATCATATGATTATTGTAAGCTTGATCTCTTTGCATTTAGGAATGAGAACTTTGAAGGTAGGAATATAAATAAAAATATGCGGCATGGGTCTGATATTGTTTTATTCTGTATAATAAAAACAAAGCCCAGCAATATATATATAATTTTTTATTTATGCATGACATGTTAAGTTTGTAAAGTGAAATTTTATTAATTTTGGACAGAAATATTTTAAAATTATATTCTTATTTTTATATTAATTACAGTTTATTCACTTTGTATCCCAAGTGTAGCCCTCTCCCTCATCCCCTCCCAATCCCACCCTCCCTCCCTTTTCTCTTCATATGCCCCTCTCCAAGTCCACAGATAAGGGAGGTCCTCTCCCCCTTCCATCTGACCCTAGCCTATCAGGTCTCATCAGAAATGGCTGCATTGTCCTCCTCTGTGGCCTGGAAAGATGCTCCCTCATCGGAGGGAGGTGGTCAATGACCTACCCATTGAGTTCATGTCAGAGACCGTCCCTGTTCCCCTTACTAGGAAACCCACTTGTATACTGAGATGCAAAGGGCTACATCTGAGCAGGGGTTCTATGTTATATCCATGAATGGCCTTTTGTTGGGTTATCAGTCTCAGAAAAGACCCCTGTGCCCAGATATTTTAGTTCTGTTGCTCTCCTTATGGCGCTCTTGATGGACAGAAATCTTATAAATCTATATGATAATTTTCCAAGTCACCAAAGACGAGAACATTATCACTTTTTGAAGAACCATATTCTGGGGATATGTTGATGGATGTTTCTTTTCAGACTATAATTTAATTATGGTGCCATTAATTTATAATTTGGTTTTCATATTGAGATCACGTTGACAGACTGAAGAATAGAATGCAATTTAACCAAATTGATGAGACACATTGAAGACAATAAACCATCTAATCTTTCTCTCCTCATTAAGCACTTACTTCGTTTCCTTTCAGTGTTAATGCAGTTATGGAAACTTTCTAAACTCATATTTATCTACAATAGGATGATATGTTAAACAATCTAGCTATTATAGGAATAAATGGTCATGTTTTAGGGTCTGTGCCAGAGATTGAACTCAGGGTTACATGACAGGCAGGTGCTTTACCACTGAGCTATATATTAGCTTGGGTTTTTTAGGCAAAGTTGCTATGCAGCCTAGGCTGGCCTGGAACACTACATCGTATTGTCTCTGCCTTCTGAGAGCTGAGACGACGGGTGTGCACTACAGAACCTGGGCATGTTAACATTTTAAAATAATCACTTGAATAGTAGATTTCACTTAATTACTAGTTTTAGTGCTCATCCAGAAGTCTTTCAATGACTTTTGCTTTGTCATAAATCAGGGGCTAAGGATTGGCAAAGTCTTGTCTTTGGACCCAATCCAACTTTGTGCATGTTTGTATTAAGCTAAGAATAGTTTTAATATTTGAAAATAGTTCCATATAACGAAGTAGTAATATTTCATGACATAAAAACTTCTTCAAATTCAAAATTCAGTGTTTCTGTGGTCAGGTTGAAAGTATATGCACTGCAATACTGTCAGTAGAAGAAAAATAAACACACACACACACACACACACACACACTGGTTGTGTATCACAGTGGGAAAATGCTTAAAGTTCCAAAGTTTATCCCCAGAATGGTAAAGCAAGATGAAAACGCATCACAAAATAGCTGAGGGAAGTGGACAATGTTTGGTAGCTTATAAGCCATTTCTTGGTGGCCTCACTGGCTTCCAGGTCTCTCTGCTTTTGCTGGCCTATTGTGGTGGTGTGTCACCAGGTTGATTGCCCACTTGTGAACGTATAGTAGTTGCAGCACTTAACAGACATACCTTCACACATAATGACCAATAGCAGGTGTTATGCCTTTCCTTGTCTTAAAGCAGGGTCCTCTAATTTTTCATCGTTCAAAGTTGTCACCATGTCCTATGTGTTTCTTGAATCTGCCTGGCAAGGGAACCTCCAGGGTTGGTCTAGATTTGTATACTCTGACAAACTGAACCCAGCCACCTAATTTTGAAAAGCTTTATTGGATCATTTCCTTGTGTATTTGTGCACATAAAAAGAACTGCTGGGACGTACATGAAAATGAGTGACTTTCTTAGTTGTAACATGGATAATAGGGTTCACAGATGTTTATTAATGACTTTTTCGTGATTTATAGAAAATGTGTACCAATGCTTATCTTAGGGTCTTAAAGATTCTCACCCCTAGGTGAGCATTGACAAATGCCCATGGGGATTTTTATTAGTTCTTTATGTTTGGTGAGGATGAGGCTTTGGGCAAATAGGAGGAAGAGACTGGGGATTCTTGGCATCTTACAATGAGCAAAACATCCTTCTACAATGAAGAGTTGTCCCACTCAAAATAATGGTGAGGTCTCATTTTGATAGACATTGGCTTCTGTAAGCAAGATTGATCTTTTCTGTGAGACCGAGTTTCAGATTTCCTTACTCTCATCATGCCACCACTCCCACATATGGCCATCGGAGGCTGTCTCTGCAAAATTGAGACTCTGGGAGGAAACAGGAGGAAATGACTGTTGTTTAGGCAATCAAGAGCACTGGTTCTGGAGAGCAGAAATGATTTGCTAAATTGATATCTGGAAGGGATGGTTCCATGGGTACCTGATAATTATAGCCTGAGTCATTGCCTGATGACAGTGGTTGTCTTTGATAGGGAAGAGCTCATAATACTAGAGTTCCATAGAATGGCAAATGTATTTTCCTGCATCCTGTGTACTGATGTCTTTGAGTTTACAAGAACTGAAGAGGTCTTTTCTTTCCTGCTTTTTCTGCAATGAACAAATTATCTCTAATAAGCATGTATTAATCATACAACTGAAAGGAAGTTTTTAAGGATCATCATAAACAATTTAAGTAATTTAAATAATTTTCTTGGTGTTTATAATAGAACCAATGAAATTCTAAGGCAGCTTTGTTGTTTGGATGACATATAGAAATGGGATTCACACCCATGTAAGTTTTATTCCTAAGCATATCTCATCAATTGACTATGATGTAACAGTTCACCAAAAAAGCCCCAGTTATGCTGTTTTACATCTCTGGAACCACAACTGCATTAAATGAGAACGTGGTGATAATTTTGAACCACATACTTACTTGATATTCCCCTGAATGAGGGAGTATAACATTCATATTTGATATTTGATGATTACGGTGCCCTAATTTTTTCATGTCAAAATTCATGGTAACATGTTTCTTTTGGGATTAGGGAGATATAGCTTGGCCTGTACAGAAGTTGTTGTACAAGCATGAAAACATGAGTTCAGTCTCTAGCACCATGGCACTAATTTGTAATCTCAGTGCAAGGGAGGCAGAGATAGGAGGAGCCCTGGTGTGTGCTGGCTAGCCAGTTTAATGGAATTGGTGAGATCCAGGACAATGAGAGACACAGTATCAAAGATAAAGGTGTCTGCGGTTCAAAAGATTGCTCAGTGGCTAAGAGCACTTGCTGCTCTTGTAGAGGACATGGATTCAGTTCTCAGTACCTATGTGGCTACTCACGGCTATCTATGACTCCACTTCCTGAAGATTTGATACTCTATTCTACCCTCTTATGGCACCAGGATCACATATGGTGTACATACATACAGTCGGGCAAAATACTTATGCACATAAAAATAAATAAATGTTTAAAGTAACCAAATACAAAAAGAAGAAAGTTGTTTCTTAGGTAGACACCTGAAATAGTCCTCTGGCCTACACATGCATATAGACCTGCATTTTACAACATATGGGTTACAGTCCCTTTGGCAAAGCTCTATCTCCAAAATATATTTACATTATTATTCATAAAAGTAGTAAAATTACAGTCATAAAGTAACTATAAAAATAATTTTATGGTTGGGGTGTCACCACAGAATGAGGAACTGTATTAAAGGATTGTACCATTAGAAAGGTTGAGAACCGCTGATATAGATACATGTGCATACCCCCACCCCACATATATGCACTCTTCCCACAAATAGACATACACAGTATGTGTAGTAACACTTTTCTTTAATCCCAACACTTGGCAGGTAGAAGCAGACGGATCTCTGTGGTGTGAGGCCAGCCTGGTTGATACAATGAGTTCTAGGCCAGCATGGGATACACAGTAAGACCTTATCAAAATAAATTTAAAGTTTCAAAAAAATATTATTAGAGTCAACACAATCTGATTTTCTCTTCTTGTATCCCTTTTCATATTCTTAATCCTGTTGATTTCTCCCAGATCAGTTACCTTCATGATTTCCTCTCCCAATAAATTTCTGCTCATGTTTTTTTTTTTTTTTTTCCCCCTCTGGGAGCTCCTTTCTCTTCTTTTACCACGGTCTTTCTTTCTTAGGGAACTTCTCTTTTCAGCCATTCATCTATAGTGGTGTGGTGCTGTCATGAAAGCTTGGGACCTAGGCTGGTCTAATGAGAATGCTGGAAAAGAGCTCCTCAACTTTAGCTGATAAAGAACAGCTTTATTCTGCTGCGGAGAAGGCTTTAGGAATGCTAGTCCAAGACTCCCTGCAACTTTAGTTGCCAATTCTATGAGACCTTGTGCCAGTATCTAGTGAAGGAACCACTATAACATTAGAATTCTCCCTCTGCAATGCCAGAGGACACCATGCTTTTTAGGCTTGCTCACACAAGCTCTTGCTTTGCTCTTTCTTTTAAAGACTTATTTTTAATTTATGTGTGTAGATGTTTTGTCTGTATATTTATCTGTGCCTTGTGTCCATGAAAGCCATAGAGAGTCACATTCCCTGTAACTGAAACTATAGATGGTTATGAGCCACCATGTGGGTGCTGGGAATTGAACTTGCTCCATCTCTCCATCTTCTTGTTTATGTTGTTGTTTTGTTTCTTTGTTTGTTTAATCTAGGCTGAGATTTAATTTCCCTCAAATGGAATCTAAGTAATATACATTAGTAAATACCAAAAGACTGAGTCCTATTGAGACTGGAATACTGATTCCATGCCAACACTTCAGTGGGAAAGTACCTTGCCTTTGTGTTTAGAGTGCCCTAAGTTTATGCTCTCAGTCCCCTGTCCTATGAAAGCTATGCAAGTTCTCCCTCCACCTTGAAGACTGTTAAGTTCCATTGCAACAGTTGCTGTAGGCCATCACAGTATGACTCCAAGCTCTATGTTGTTTTAGTGGAGTTTGACAGTAGAATATATCGTTTTTAGGTTAGAGAAGATGTGGACGATAGATACAGATGCTTTGGCTAGAATAAGCAATGCTGTGTGATTAAGAAAACACTAGATTTACAGGGACAATGGCATTAAAAAATGTAACACTTAATGTACCCCAAAGTTTTGTTGTGATACATTTGAAGGAATGATAAGAGACCAATAAATGATAACACAATTCTTCACACATAGAATTGTTGAGAAATATGTAAATAACTACCGTGCATATGCCGCCCCCCCTTCCTTCAAACCTAGAGTTTGCTTGGGGAAGTAATCGTGGGAAGAGCTATGACGCCTAAGTTTCTGCAGAGGAGTAGAAATAGGAATCTGGGAGGTTTGGAGTGGGAGGGGAAGCTGTGCTATCAGATGGGAATAGATATGGCTCTTCCCACGCCTTCAACTAAGGGAGCAGTAATCTTGAGAAGAGGGTGCGTGTGTGTGTGTTCATATGTGCTTTTACTGTGTGCCTATGAAGCTCTGTCCAGCAACGTGCAATTTTTCTCAGTCCATATTGTGTCTCTCAAATGCAACCATGCATAAGGAAACATGAAACATGTACTGTACTCAAATCCATTTCTCATGGATTAGTACCACTGAACGAAATTCCATTTATAAAACAAGTGTTACACTTGAACTCACTGTACCAGAACAGTAGGGTTCATTACAAGTAGGCATATCCATCAGATATGGTGAACTTCTGATTTGTGGACTGGAGAGATGGCTTCAGTGGTTTGAAGTGCTGGCAAGTAGGTCTGATGATGCGTGTCACATCTCTGTATATCATAAGGTGTCAGAAAAGAACTGAATCCTGGGGGGTGTGTTCTGACCTCCATATGCAAACTGTAGCATGTCTGCATCTGCATGTATATACACACACAGAGAGAGCTAGAGATAGAGAGGGGACTTTAAGTTCTAATTTGTATGTTTTCTGGCACTTTATTTTAAAAGTTGGTAATCTACCTCTAGGTAAAAACGAATTGGCAGTTTGGAATATGCTGATTTCTTTCTCTACAGGGCAAGTTCCTTTATATTCTTTCTAATGCAGTATTTTCTTCTCATTGGTAATCAACACAAACCATAAATAACCCTTACTTCAATGGTTCCTCTGTGGCTTTCATCCCCTTTAAACTAAAGATTGCTCCGAGATACAATTACCTTCTTTGAGAGAATGATAGAATAGCACCATGTTCTTCACAGTACCCATGCACCCATAATTTCTGGTACAAAACAGATCAGCTTTACATTGTATTTTAATTGACTGTGTGAAGATGTTGAGGGCCTAAAATATTTGTATTCTTGTAAATACTGGTAATGGTAGTGCATTTTTTTACATTATTAATCACATGGCATTAAATATGCTGATATTAACAAGAGTCAGATCAGAGAATTGTTACTAATTTTTACTTCAGTATTAATATTGTAAACTTTATTGCTAAGATAACTTCCTAACTAGTACTAACTATCCTCTTATCACTGCTCCTGTTGTTTGTATCTTCATGACAAATGTAATTAGGTTTCCTTGTATCCCTAGAATTCTGATAAGCATCTTATATATGGTAGCTCAGCTGTTTGAGCTTCCAAAAACTTCAATCAGGCAGCATGGTAGGATGCTGAGGTTCAGAGAGAATCAATCACTCTCCATGGAAAAAGTAAAATTTCTACTTGTGTCCTCTGTGGATGTACAGGAAAGAATGTTACTCAGGGGTGCTTTCAATCATTTGCCTCTCAGGATCTCATGATGTGCTTATTCACCATAATGTTATATATTTTATAGGAATGTGTCGAGGATATTACTGAGGACCTTATACATTCTAGGCAAGTGCTGTACCACTGAGCCATACCCCCAAACCATTTTTCTCTTTTTGTACTACTGAGCATGGATCATAGGCCTGGTGCATGTTAAGTCTGTACTCCAACCCCAAGCTACATCCACAACTCTTCTTTCTTCAAAACACCATTTTTCACCACTACCAAAAGCAAATGCAGCACCTGAAATGCCAAAAGCCCTCTAGATAATGATCCCATTACTTATTCTCATCTCTCTTTTGAACATATACTGCCTTTGTACATTTTATTTCAGAATTAAATGTATATGATTTGCTTGTGACAATGATTGTCTTCAGATGTCAGAGACTGTAAAGAAAGAAAGAAAGAAAGAAAGAAAGAAAGAAAGAAAGAAAGAAAGAAAGAAAGAAAGAAAAGGTGTGCATTGTAGAAGCCAATCTCAAATTGCTTGTGAAGTAGTTACTTTTTTCTCCTTGAGTAATTACTATTGGGTCTGGTTACTAATTTTCAGTTGCGTGAATAATTAAGGTCAGGGTGGAAACAGACTACTCACATGTACGCTTATTTATTGAACTGGTGACATGTGCAGCTGAAAGCACATTGAGGTGAGGTTGGGTTCTCCAAACTGGTTGACAAAGTATGATCCCAAGGAAGCTGGGGTTTCTTAAAAACAGAGACTGACCCTTGACATGACTACAGTGGTTTTTCCTTCAAGCAGATGTGCTGCCTGAGGTGTGCTTGGGAGAACAGGTCCCTACAACCTCCACTCAGAAGGCAATAGGAAATTAGATACAAATGACTATATGAGTAAATGCACTTTATTTTTTAAAAAAGTGAATTACTTCCTGTTTATCTGATTTGAATGACATTTACAAATAGTGCCCTTAAAACTGAGGACCACAAGTACTAGGAAGCATTAGTCTATGTAGCAGTGAGTCACCAGTGATAGCATGTGCTTTCAGACTCACTGGCCAATACAATGCCTTGACAGAAGCATCTGGAACCACTCTTCTGCTTCCATCCCAAACAGATGGCATGGCCTCTTCTTGTGGCAAACAGGGCATTTGGGGTAAGGAGATTTCTTCTTAACCTAATGTTCATTCTACTCATGTTACAAAATGGTGTCATCTGATGCATTATTTTCTTTCTAATTTTAAATTGTAGTATGGGCTGTAGAGCTTACCCACCTAAATCTTTAGTTTGGGAGTTTTCTCTATTACTGAGATATCAAGATAGACCAATCTGTAGGAATTTTTCTTCATCTTATTACTAATTTCATTTGTCTGTCTGTCTATCTATCTATATATCTATCTATCTATCTATCTATCTATCTATCTATTACAATGTATTTACTTTGTATCCCCACTGTAGCCTCCTCCCTCATCTCCTCCCAGCCCCACCCACCCTTGCTCTTCTCCCCCATGCCCTTCCCCTAATCCACTGATAAGTGAGGTCCTCCTCCCTTCCATCTGATCCTAGCTTATCAGGTCTCATCAGGATTGGCTGCATCATCTTCCTCTGTAGCCTTGAAAGGGGGAGGTAGACAAAGAGCCAACCACTGAGTTTATGTCAGAGACAGTCCCTGATCCTCTTACTAGGAAACAAACTTGGAAACTGAGCATCCTATTGGCTCCTCTGAGCAGGGGTCCTAGGTCCTCTCCATGCATGGTCCTTCATTGGAACATTGGTCTCTGCAGAATTCCCTGGGCCCAGATTTTTTTTGGCTCTCTTGTTCTTGTGGAGTTCCTGTCCCCTCCAGGTCTTTGTTTCTCCCTCTTCTTCTATATGGTATCCTGCACTCTCCCCAAAGTTTAACTTGGAGTCTCAGTATCTCCTTTGATGCCCTGGTGAGTAGACTCTTTCAGAGATCCCCTGTAGAAGGTTCCTGTCCTGTTCTATGTCTTCTCCTACTTCCGATGTCTATCCTGTTTGCCCTTCTGAATGAGGATTAAGCCTCTTCCTTAGGGTACTCCTTGTTGTTTAGCTTCTTTAGAGCTATAGATTTTAGTATGTTTATCCTTTGTTAAATGGCTAATATCCACTTATAAGTGAGTATACACCATATGTGTCTTTCTGCTTCTGGGTTCCCCCACTCAGGATGATCTTTTCTAGTTCTTACCATTTGCCTGTAAATTTCATGATTTTTGTTTGTTTGTTTGTTTTTAATTGCTGAGTAATCCACCATCCATCGTGTAAATGTACCACAATTTCTGTATCCATTCTTCGGTTGAGGGAAATGTAGGTTATTTCCAGATTCTGGCTCTTAAACAAATAAAGCTGCTATGAACATAGTTGGGCAAATGTCCGCATTGAATAGTGGGTCATCTTTTGGGTATAAGCCCAGGAGTGGTATAGCTGGATCTTGAAGTAGGACTATTCTTAATTTTCTGAGAAAGTGCCCTAGGCCACCTGCCAGAACCCCCCATCTGTGGATATCTTCCTGGGACTGGCAGCACGCATGTAGGACGCCCACCCTGCAGCATTAGGCCACCTGTTGCCCAAGCCCATTCTCTGTGGATAACTTCCTGAGAACAGCACCTGGCATCTCAGACATTGGGCGCTCACTCTCACTGCCTGTGGAGTGAATACCTTCCTGTGCTGAAGGTGATGCTCCAAACTAGGGCACCAATTATCACAGTCCTGTGTGCGCCTTCTGGGTACTAGAAGCTTCTGCCTTCAAACCCGGGAGACCACACTAAACATCCTGCGAAAATCTTCCTGGTCGCAGGGGCTAGTGGTGCTCACTCTCACTGCCCAGTGGAGGGGATACATTCTTGTACTGAGGGGGAGGCATGGATCCATTCATCCTACTCCCCACCTGCCTGGTTCACCCAGGTCAGAATCAGCCAGCACAACACAGCACAGTGAATATATCAGGGCTGAGCTAGGCTTGGGACCAAGGTTCCATTCCCCACCATCTAAGGGAAACCTGCAGGGCACTGGAGCAGCTCTAGACACAAAAATCTCTCTGCTAGCACCCCCAGCAGACTGGATGACATAGGCCAGAAACAGTGAGCCCAGCACACAGACCCAAGCAGAATTGAGCTAGGCACTTGACCAAGTTCCATTGTCCTCCTTTCCAAGGAGGCCTGTAGAGAACTGGAGCATCTCTAGGCTCAGAGATCTTTCTGCCTCCTCTCCAGCAGGCTAGCCCACATGGGTCAGAAACAACCCTGCCAGCACAGCTAGTGAATCCAGTGGAGCTGAGCCAGGCCTGGGACCCAAATACCATCCTCCACCATCTTAAGGAAGCCTGTGGGACACTAGAGCATCTCCAGACTCAGAGATCTTTTTGTCTGTGCCCCAGCTACCTGGCATACCTGGGTCACAAAAAGTGAACCAGCAGAGACAGTGAATCCAGGGGAGACTACTCAAGAGACAGGTGGATCCAGTCTGCAGTACAAGCTCCTGGAAAAATTGTGCAAGGCTACAGACAACCAGACGGCTAGAGGCTGGTGCAAGAATACAGGCAACAAAAATGAGGACATCATGGCTTTACCAGAATTTTCAAATATCAATGGATATTATATAGCAGCTGAAACACAGGAAAATGATTTAAATCTATAATTATGCAGTTATTTGAGGCACATAAAGAAGAAATGAAAAAATAGAGGCACATAAAGAGGAAATGAACAAAACAGTAGAGACCATCATGGAAAGACAGGAATCCACATTCATACAGATGAAGGAAATGATGCAAGACATGAAAACAGAACTAGAATCAATAAAAAAAAAAACATACAGAGAAAACCCTGGAGTTGGAGAACTTATGACTATTTCTTTAGAAAAATCTTTCAATATTTCTTTTCTTCCTTCTTTCCCTTCCTTTCTTCCTTCTTTCTTTCCTTCCTTTTTTGTTTCTTTCTCTGTTTCATTATGAATGCACGTACCATACTTGACCTTTTTTATGTAGGTTCTGTGCTCTAGCCCTGTCCATCCTGCCTGCATGGCAAGCACTTTATAGAGCCCCCATATTTTTTATTAAGTGGATTCTGAAAAAAATCAAGGTAGAGGAGAAGAGGGCACAGTTTTGTGTGAAGGTCAACATGAAATACGGGGATGTCTATAGATGGATCTCAATGATAAATGGAGCCATTTGGTTCCAATTAAGAACTCTAGCCTCCCCAGACTGTGGTAGCCCAGGCAGGCATGTGCAAAACCTATTAGGAGTTGTAGTGAAATTGTCCTAGCATATTGAATAAGACAAACTATTCCAATCTTTTCTTTGCCTTCTCTGGACTTGATATTTTGCACACTTTGAGCCTTCCTTTCTTTGTTTATTAGTCCATGGTCATTTGATTACTTTCCATAGCCATACATTTTTACAATTGCTTTTCTTGGTCTTATTGATCCTTTCAAAAACAACAAAAATGGTGCTTTAAACCTAGAAGCATTAAAGTTTGATTTGATATTATTGTTTATTTAGAACCTCTCACATAGGAAAATTGTACCTCTTAGTGTTTACCATTTCCATCATTCCCTTTTTCTCTTTGAGTTCAGCTCTAACTAGAGAAAAGCTTCAATTCCACCATCATGGGCAAACTGTAAGAAAAATATTGCCAGTATTAATTAAATTATTTTGTCTTGATCAACCATGGAATGTTGACAGAAACATACAAAAGACACAGGCTTGTCTTTGCGTACTATTTTGCAGCTTACACCAGCAAAATTAAGAATGAGCATTGTGGTTTCAAGGGACTTAGGATTGTTGAAATAATTATCAGGGGTTCCAAGGCTTAGCACAGCAAACAACCATCTTTACAGTCTCACAGGATTTGGTTTCTCTTACAGCAATATGTTCACACATTCATGATCACTTTTTATTTGACAGAACCTAGCAGCATGGAGAGATTTTAAGAATGGGTATACAGGAAACTTCCCAGATACTCATACTCCAACCAAGGTCTATTCTTGGAGATAACCCAGAACCCCTGCACAGATGAAGCCCAGGGCAGTTCAGAGTCCAATTGGGTTACATAGTAATGTGAAGAGGGACTGCCTCTGATATAATCTGATTGGCCTGCTATTTGATCACCTCCCCCTGGGGGGGGAGCAGCCTTACCAGGCCATAGTAGAGGACAATGCAGCCACTTTTGATATGAACTGATGGACTAAGATAAGAAAGGAGAGGAGAACCTCCCCTATCAGGGGACTTGGGGAGTGTCATACATGCAGAGGGAGGAGGGAGGATGGGATTGGGAAGGGAGGAGGGAGGGGCTTATAGGGGGATGCAGAATGAATAAAGTGTAATTGAGGAAAAATTAAAAAAAAAAGAATGGTATACAAATATCAATAGCTACTAAAGGCTGGGGAAACTCCCCAGGAAACTCCTCTTACTTGGACTCTTAAAGACTTCCACAGTTCAAGCATGATAGTTGTTCCTGTGTCTAATGGATCCAGTCTGAAATGCTTGCAAAAATAATTTGAGGTTGGGCTGGGGGGGGGATTTTGTACAAGAGAATATAACAGACTTTACAGGGAAGACACCCAATATCTATTGGCAATTGGGACTCTGGGTCATGTGTGCTGCATGGAGAAAAACAATGTTATTTGGATATTAAAACATACAATTTATGTGTAAGACTCTTTGCAAGTATGTGTTTGTACTATGTGCTTGCCTAGTGCCTATAGAAGCCCAGAGAGGACCTCCAATCTGCTGGAACTGGAGTTATTGATGGTATGTATCACATTTGGGTTCTGGGAATGCAGTCTAGATCCCCAGCAAGAGCAAAACGTGCCCTTAACATCTGAGCTCTCTCTCTAGCTGCAACACAAGCAATCCTTAAAAGCGTAAAAACCTAGGCCTCTTAGAGCACATATAAATGCATTTTCTTTTATGGATGGCCACAGTGATTTGGAGTGAGTTACTTCTTTTCAATACAGGGAGAGGTGGAACAAGTGTGGTCAAACAGAGCAGTATATGAGGACACTATTTTGGGTTGTTCCAAGTGAGAGGTACTAGCAAGTGAAGACTGAGTGTGCTGTTATGCATATCTGACAATGTTGAGGGCACCCTTCACACACACACAAACATGTTCTTACCCACTAAAATAAGCAATGCTAACAATGTGAAATCGGCCCTACAGTTTGAGAATAGGCATAGTTCACAAATGGAAGATGTATGGGATCTTGAATAAATTTATAGAGCAATATGCCACATTACCCTGAATCATTTGTTTTGTTCCATTGACACAGGGTCTTTCTAGTTAGTCTTGGCTGGCATAGAAATTGCTTGTAGATTAGGTTGAACTCAAACTCATAGAGATCCTCTAGCTTCTGCCTCTCTACCCACTGTCTTTTAACTGGACTTACATAAAAAAAAGTAAACTTCAACTGGAATTTTTTTATTCCAAATTGTTTTTGTTCTGTATCTGGTTTAAGAAAAAAAAAGTAAATTAACTAAAAAAAAAAAAAAAAAAAATCAGTAGCTCTCCAATATACAAAAGGCTGAGAAAGAAATTAGGGAAACAATATTCTTCACAATAGCCCCAAATGACATAAAGTACCTTGGTGTAACCCTAACCAAGCAAGTCAAAGACTTGTATGAAAAAAATTTCAAGTCTCTGAAGAAAGAATTAGAAGAAGATATCAGAAAATGGAAAGATCTCCCATGCTCATGGATTGGCAGGATTAACATAGTAAAATTGGCCATCTTACCAAAAGCAATCTACAGATTCAATGCAATTCCCATCAAATTACCAACACAATTCTTTACAAACCTGGAAAGAAAATTTCTCAACTTCATATGGAATAACAAGAAACCCAGAATTGCTAAAACAATCCTCTACAATAAAAGATCTTCTGGAAGTATCTCCATCCCTGATCTTAAGCTGTACTATGGAACAACAGTAATAAAAACTGCATGGTACTGGCATAGAAACAGAATGGTGGATCAATGGAACCGAACAGAAGACCCAGAAATAAACTCACACACTTATAGACACCTGATCTTTGACAAAGATGCCAAAACCATATAGTGGAAAAATGATAGCATCTTCAACAAATGGCGCTGGTCCAACTGGATGTCTACATGTAGAAAAATGCAAATAGATCCATACTTATCACCCTGCACAAAACTAAAGTCCAAGTGGATCAAAGACCTCAACATAAAACCAGACACATTAAATAAGTTAGAAGAAAAAGTGGGGAATACCCTAGAACTCATTGGTACAGGAGACAACTTTCTGAACAGAACAGCACAGGCTCTAAGACCAACAATCAATAAATGGGACCACATGAAACTGAAAAGCTTCTGTAAAGCAAAGGACACTGTCATCAAAACAAAACGAATGCCTACAGATTGGGAAAGAATCTTCACCAACCCTTTATCTGACAGAGGGCTAATATCCAGTGTATATAAAGAACTAAAGATGCTGAAAGCAACAAACCAAGTAATCCAATTAAAAAATGGGAAACAGAGCTAAACAGACAATTCTCAATAGAGGAATATCAAATGACAGAGAAACACTTAAAGAAATGCTCAATGTCATTAGCCATCAGGGAAATGCAAATCAAAATGACCCTGAGATTTCACCTTCCACCCATCAGAATGGCCAAGATGAAAAACTTAAGTGACAACACATGCTGGATAGGTTGTGGAGAAAGGGGAACCCTCCTCAACTGCTGGTGAAAATGTAAACTTGTTCAACCACTCTGGAAATCAATCTGGTGCTTTCTCAGACAAATAAGAATAGCACTTCCTCAAGATCCAGCCATATCACTCCTAGGCATATATCCAAAAGAGGCTCAATTACAAAATAAGGACATTTGCTCAACCATGTTTGTATAATAGCCAGAAGCTGGAAACATCCCAAATGCCCCTCAACTGAAGAATGAATGCAGAAATTGTGGTACATCTAAACAATGGAGTATTACTCTACAATGAAAAATAAGGAAATCATGAAATTTGCAGGTAAATGGTGGGACCTCGAAAGGATCATCTTGAGTGAGCTATCCCAGAAATAGAAAGACACACACGGTATATACTCACTCATATAGACATATAACATAGGATAAATCTACTAAAATCTATACATCTAAAGAAACTAATTAAGAGAGAAGACCCTGACTAAAATGCTCAATCTCCATCCTAAAAGGAAAAGAGAATGGACATCAGAAGAAGCAGAAAACAGGAAACAAGCTAGGAACCTGCCACAGAGGGCCTCTGAAAGGCTCTGCCCTGCAGACTGTCAAAGCAGATGCTGAGACTTATGGCCAACTATTGGGCAGAGTGCATGGAATCTTATGGAAGAAGAGGGAAATAGTAAGATCTGGAGAGGACAGGAACTCCACAAGGAGAGCAACAGAACCAGAAAATTTGAACACAGAGGTCTTCCCAGAGTCTCATACTCCAGCCAAGTACCATGCATAACTTAGAGATAACTTAGAGCCTCGGTACAGATGTAGCCCATGGCAGTTCAGTGTCCAAGTGGGTTCCATAGTAATGGAGACAGGGACTGCCTCTGACATAATCTGATTGGCCTGCTCTTTGGTCACCTTCCCCTGAGGGGGGAGCAGCCTTACCAGACCACAGAGGATTACAATGCAGCCACTCCTGATGAGATCTGATAGACTAAGATCAGAAGGAAGGAGAAGGGGACCTCCCCTATCAGTGGACTTGAGGAGGGGCATGTGTGAAGAAGGGGGAAGGAAGGTGCAATTAAGAGGGAAGGAGGGAGGGGTTTATGGGGGGATACAAAGTGAATAAAGTGTAATTAATTAAAAAAAACTATCATCCTGATGAGGTAACCCGCCCAAAAAAAAGAAAAAAAAAGTAAGGCAGTTAATAAAAGAACAGCACAGTACTGTGATATAGTTTAGTTGGCAAAATGTTTGCCTATAATGTCCAGCGCCCTGGGTTCAATCACTAAAGCTCTATAAACTGTGAATGATGATGCATGCTAGCAATCCTAGCACTCACATGGTGGGTGGAGACAGAATGATTAGAAGTTGCAGCATCATTCTTAGTCATATATCAAGCTTGTAGCCAGCCTGATTCACATGAGATCCTGTATTCAAAAACAAAACAAAACAAAAAATCCTATCAAGTATAGTATATACAGAATGCCATTATAGGGACAACTTCGTTGTGTGGCCAGTAAACATAAGAAGAGAGAGGCTTGAGAATGGAGAAACAGATCTATTAGAAAATAAGAATAAGTTTTGTAAAGTTATTGAGCACCCTTGTGAGATTGTTAGAGGATAAAGGCACTGACTTCATTAGGTGTTATTTTACTTCAAAGTGTTTCTTTCATCTTCTTTGACATAGCATAGCCCTATAGTGATTACACTTATTATTTCTGATGAGACTCACATTTCAAATTGTACCTGAATATCTAGTCATTTTGTACATGTGATTTCCCCTAAGTAGAAAAAAAAAAGAAAAAAAGAAATGGTTGGAAACTGGAGTGCTAGCTTATTTCCTGGGACTGGCCAATGCCACTGTCAAGGGCATGCATTCTGAATCTTTTTGGATTGAAGAGGCTATTGAATGCTGAGCATCTTCACACGTGTCTTACATTCATTCAGACAGTGTTTTGTCACTTATAATTTGGCGGGTTGGCCTGCAATCCAAATCTAGTTCACTACCTGTTTTTATTTTTTTTAAAAAAGGTTGTACCCAGTGGGAGTACAGGTGATGGGAGGACTAAGGGAAAGGTGGAAGAGAAAAATTGGGGATATAGTTTATTAAAATACAGTGTAGACATGTATGAAATACACAAAGGCTCTAGAGAATTAAAAAATAATAGAGTGTCCTTACATGATGTCTCAGTAGGTGAAAGTCCTTGCTGTCCAGTAAAGTAGTGTGGCAACCTGAGTTTTATACCTGGAACCCACATAAAGGCGGATGGAGTAAAACAATGACTCTACATACAGACTAGGACACTTGTAATGTGGCACACATGCTTGCACACATGTATCATGCACATGCACAAAGAGTAATAATAAAAGCTATAAAAGTAATAGAGAACAAAGTTGCACATGTTTACATTTATATACCGACTTCCTTGACATATTGGCAGAATTATTACAAAAGAAATTATATGGTCTGTAATTTGCCACAAAAGGTTGACATTTTTTTTCTATTTTCTTTTTTTAATTTTTGCTTATTCACTTACATCCCAATTGTATCTGCCTCCCTCTTCCCCTCCTGGTCCCACCCACCAATCCCTCTTTCTCCTATGTCCCCCTCCCTACTCCTCAGAAAAGAGGAGCTGTGCACTTTCACACCAACACACTTAGCACATCAAATCTCATGAGGCCTGAGCATATCCTCTTCCACTGAGGCCAGGCAAGGCAGCCCTGTCAAGGGGAAATGATCAGAGAGCAGGCAACAGATTCCATGTCAGGAAGAGCATCTGTTCCCCATACTAGGGACCCCATTTGAAGACTAAGCTGCCGTTTGGCTAAATAAGTGTATAGGAGATAGGCTGGAGTTAATTTTTAAAGGTAGTATACATTATAGTTTTTTAAATTTAAATTTTTCATTTTAATTACAGTTTATTTACTTTGTATCCCAGCTCTTTCCCTCATTCCCTCCCAACTCCACCCTTCCTCCCTCCTCTCCTCCCATGCCAGTCTCTAAGTCCACTGATATGGGAGGTCCTCCTCCACTTCCATCTGAGCCTAGCCTATTGGGTCTCATCAGGACTGGCTGCATTGTCTTCCTCTGTGGCCTGGTAAGGCTGCTCCCCCTCAGGGGGAGGTGATCAAAGAGTCAGCCACTGAACAGTCCCTGTTCCCCTTACTAGGGAACTCACTTGGACACTGAGCTGCTTTGGGCTACATTTGAGCAGGGGTTCTAGGTTATCTCCATGCATGGTCCTTGGTTGGAGTATCAGTCTCAGAAAAGACCCCTGGGTCCAGATTTCTTGGTTCTGTTGCTCTCCTTGTGGAGCACCTGTCCCCTCTAGGTCTTTCCATCACCCCCTTCTTTCATAAAATTCCCTGCACTCTGCCCAAAGTTTGGTTATGAGCCTCAGTGTCTGCTTTGATACCCTTCTGTATAGAGTCTTCCAGAAGCCCTCTGTGGTAGGATCATATCCTGTTTTCCATTTTCTCCCTCTTCTGATTTCTGTCCCATTTGCCTTTCTGAGTGAGAATTGATCATCTTATCCAGGGTCCTCCTTCTTGCTTAGTTTCCTTAGGTGTACAGATTTTAGCATTTTATCCTATATTATATGTCTAATATTCGCTTATATGTGAGTATAGACCACGTGTATCTTTCTGCTTCTAGAATATCTCAATCAGGATGATCTTTTCTAGATCCCACCATTTGCCTGAAAATTTTGTGATTTCCTTTTTTTTTAATTGTTGAGTAGTATTACATTTTGTAAATGTACCACAATTTCTGTACCCATTCCTCAGTTGATGGACATCTGGGCTGTTCCTAGGTTCTTGCTATTATGAATAAAGCTGCTACAAACATGGTCGAGGAAATGTCCTTGTTGTGTACTTGAGCAAATTTTGGATATATGCCTAGGAGTAGCATAGCTGAATCTTGAGGAATTGTTTGAGAAACACCAGGTTGATTTCCAAAGTGGTTGTAAAAGTTTGACCATTGTAACTGATCATATGGAGGATTGTTTTGTTGTTGTTTGTTTTTTTTGTTTTGTTTTTTTTATAACAGACAATGTAGACTTTGATTTTAAAGAGATCTTTGGGGACCATTAGAACAAGAATTTTGCCTTCTACCAACCTTAAAATTATGCTCCAATTAAAGTTTTTACTGTCATCACAAAAAAAAGTTTACATTCCTACCAGCAATGGAGGAGGGCTCCCCTTTCTCCACATCCTCTCCAGCATGTATTGTCACTTGAGTTTTAAATCTTAGCCATTCTGATGGGTGTAAGGTGAAATCTCAGAGTTGTTCTGATTTGTATTTCTACATGTAAAAAAATTCAAATAGTTCCATATTATCACCCTGCACAAAACTAAAGTCCAAGTGGATCAAAGACCTCAACATAAAACAAGACACACTAAATAGGTTAGAAAAAAAAAAAGTGAGGAAGAGCCGTGAACTCATTGGTACAGGAGACAACTTCCTGAACAGAACAACAGCAGCATAGGGTCTAAGACCAACAATCAATAAATGGGACCTCATGAAACTGAGAAGCTTCTGTAAAGCAAAGGACGCTGTCATCAGAACAAAACTACAGCTTACAGACTTGGAATGGATCTTCACTAACCCTATATCTGACAGAGGGCTAATATCCAGAATATATAAAGAACTCAAGAAGTTAAACAGCAACAAATCAAGTAATCCAATTAAAAATCGGGTACATAGCTAAACAGAGAATTCTCTCTAGAGGAATATAGAATGGCAGAAAAACACATAAAGAAATGTTCAACGTCCTGTCCTTAGACATCAGGTAGTATACATTTTAAACATACAAAAAGAGCAGATTATACATAAGCAAAAAATTGAATTTTGGTTTTGCTTAAGTCATTTTTGTGTGCCTGTTTGTGTACATGCCTTCACATACTCATTTGTACTCATTTAATGTGTTTTTTTCCACGGATGGTTCCACTTGCGCATGTATGTGTATGTGGAAGATAGAGGACAACTTTGAGTGTCGTTACTCAGGCCTCATCCACCTTTCTTTTCCTGAGGCTTCATTTCTCAATGGCCTGGAAGTTGCCAAGCAGGCTAATTGGCAAAAAAGTCTCAGGAAGTCTGCTCATGTTTTTACTTCCTCAGCATTGGACTTACCAGTGTGTGTCACCATGCCCAGTTATTTTCACACAGAATCTGGGACTCAAACTCGTGTTCTCATAAAAGTACTCTACTGACTGAACGCTTTTTCGAGCCACATAAACCACAGACTTTTATTTAGATATGAAACTTGACCTAAGTGGATGTCATGCAAACAGAATGAAGACTGAAATCAAAACTCTGAGTTCTTAGAAAATATTGTCAGTGGTGTCATGAAAAACATCAATAATACTTCACTTTTTGAATGAGGATTTAATTTGGGCCCACAATGTTTTCTTTTTAGCTGCTGAAGCCCATTTGGTGTAGGCACTTGATCTTTCTAGTTTTCCGCAAAAGAATAATAGGACCAGGTCTCTTATTCTTTCCTCAGACAATCTTTAACTATAGTTATATTGTGTTTCATGGTATTTGAGTAAATAACAGACTGTGTATATGATAGTAGTCTCTTGGGATTATCACCTAGTGATTCTGAAGCCATCTTAGTTTGTGTAAGTACATCTGTAATGTTTTTATAATGATAGACTCAAAATGATTATCAAAATATATCCCCCTTAAGAGTTACACAACTGTGATGCCTGAAATTGAGGGTGGAATTCTGGTTGTCAGTCAGTGGACATGAGGAATGAAAAACCATTCATGCTTACTCTAGGAAAGCAGAGATTTAAAAGCTCTAGTCATTAGAAGTTGAACCAGGAGATTTTATTTCTTAATTGTAGTGCTGACAGTTGAAACCATAATCTCATTGTAGGCTTGCCAGGGGCCCTCCTATTAAAATATAATTTGTCCAAAAATCTAAACATATTGAAATTCTGAAAGGTGTGTACACTGTAGACTACATGGACTATGCAAGGTGGACTGTGTTTCCCAGTGGATTGAACAGATTGTTTTCTTGTTAACAGAATGGAGAGGCAATAGAAGATCCAGCAGCAGTGCCATTCGGGTCTTTTGTAGGCCCATGACTATGTGTGTGCCCTAAATCCCTTGTTTTAAACCTCTTTATGGATACAGTTATTATCATACCTCATAATAAAATACCATAGAAATTTTCATCTTCAATCTCTGGGTTCCAAGCTGTATGGCATCTCTGTGAGCCCCTATGGGTCAGTCTGGCTGAGTGATGGTTGTAGAAGATGGATGAACTTGATTCCTTCAAGACCCAACAACTTGACCCTGGAGACAAAGCACTGTTCATGCTTCTATAGCCACCACGTCCCATATAGACTCTGACACTTTACTCTTCTCTCTCTCTTCATTTCTCCATGTAACACCAATGTAATGTGAGAGTTAGAAAGCCCTGCTTGGATTCAGAAGATGATCTCTTTCTGACACTGACCCACTTAGTAAACATGGACCTTGTGACCAGAGGCTTCCCCTTATTCTCTGGTTCTTAGATTGCAGTGCCACACTTCAGAGAGGTTTCTATGGCCAATCAATGGTTTGTTACAAAACATCTGAGCATCTATTAAGGCACCTGGTTCTTTTGCATCTTATGGTACCCCAACATTTTTAGGATCTAGAAACTTGGTTTTTTTTCTCCAAGATTTAGAATAAGACATCTGACATCACAAATCTGTTCTTCTCCTTTGGGGAGGTACTTTCATAAAATACAGGCAAAGAAAAGATACATACAAGCAGAGGCCCAAGCAGGAGCAGTTGGTTTTTTGAAATGTTATCAGGTTAGGATTGGATATCTGTGAAAATACCTTTCGACTGATAATACATCTCAGTTAGAAGCACAAGTTCTATTTATTTGATTTTATTTAATTTTATTTTTATTTCATGGCAGACATGGTTATATAAGCAGCTTTCAAAATAAAACATAAAGCTTTCAATTCTCTCATCTTTTGCTTTTGTGGGGTCCTGGAGGCCTTTTAAAGAACCCAGGCTATCGCATGCACGAAAAAAAGGAGGTAGGAAGAGAAATTGGCTGCAGCTTAGAATCCAACTTGATGTATCTGCTTCTCACTTTCTTGTTCAGGTTGAAGTGCTACTTGGCAAAACAAAACAAAACAACAAACAAACAAACTTGGGATAAAAGCCAAGGTTGCATGAAGGCAGTAGTTACAGTTTTGTTAGGTGTTTTCAAAGCCAAAACCAAACCAAACAAAAGGCACTGAAGAAGCAGAATCCAAAACCTGGTGGAGCTGTTTTCCATGGAAACTGGTGAATACTGAGGCATTGCATTCCCCAGTGTTTCCACAACTTTAAAGTAGCCAAGAGATTGCTTAGAGTCATCAACTTGTGGAAACAAGAAAGGTCATATCAATAGTTACCAGAGACTGAGGATAAAAGAAGAGACAGAATAGTGAAACCAGATCTGGCTATCCTTAGCTAGAGCCACTCTCTGAGCTCCTGCTTGGTACCAGAGGATCCTTCCTTATCACTTGGGAATAAAACAAGGTGGGACTCCTGATGTTCCTGCTATCAGCCCCTAAAATACATCCTGTGCACAAGTCACACAGCTCTCTCCTCTCCTCTGCATTTCCAGCTGGTATAGTGCTATGTCCCTTCATTATTGCCCTCCCACACATAGGACATCCAAAGAATTGATTAGGTCATTGCTGAGCTAGGACCTAGTTTCTTTGTTAAGGTCTTTTCTTGGTGAAATGATGTTCAGATAACACAGCATAATGTAAATGCTTCTTCTAGTCTACTGTCCTTGAAAACTATATTATGCATAACATCTGAACTTCCTTTGTCTGTGTGGATAGAAAAATCCCTTGTTGGTGGTGGGCTGGTAAGTAAAAACACATAGACAACTGGACTCTCTCTCCCTCCCTCCCTGCATGTCACTGAGTAAGTCTGGGGGGAGGTTTCCATCTTTAAGAAGTTTCCAGAAGCTGCTTATTCTATATTTTTGATGACCATACTTTGAGAACCAAGATGAAAAGGAGAAGAAGGAAGAGTTCACGATTTAGAAGTAAAAGACACTCAATATGGCTGGTCTAGCAATGTCTGCTAATCAAGGTATATACATCCATTTTCTAGACTGTGACTAGAGGACAATCAAATTCACTATAAAAAGAAACCTTTACATTCAGTACAATTTAAGGCCTGAAGTTTTAGCAACCAAGGACGAAGGGTGAAGTGACAGGATATCTTGAGCTCATGAGTTCAACACCAGCCCAGATACCATAAGAGTGTTGAAAGAAAGAAAGAAAGAAAGAAAGAAAGAAAGAAAGAAAGAAAGAAAGAAAGAAAGAAAGGAAGGAAGGAAGGAAGGAAGGAAGGAAGGAAGGAAGGAGGAAAGAAAGAAAGAAAGAAAGAAGGAAGGAAGGAAGGAAGGAAGGAAGGAAGGAAGGAAAGAAAGAAAGAAAGAAAGAAAGAAAGAAAGAAAGAAAGAAAGAAAGAAAGAAAGGAAAAAGAAAAAAAATTAAAAGGTAAAAGAAACCTTTCTTCACGGCAAAGATCTGCTGGAATGTTACTGCCTACAACTGCATTCTTATTCTCATTCATCAGTTCGGCATTTCAAATATCCCTTTGGTAATTATTGCCTCTGCTTCCCATTTGCATGACTTAAGAACCCATTCACATAACTTGTAAATAAACTAATACTCTGTCTAAAACTAGCATTAATCTTGTACCCAGAAGAACCAAATTGCTCCAACCCTACTGCTAAGAATACAAAAATTCTAAATCGCGGACAGAGTTGGGCCCTGGGTGTCTATATCCTTTGCTCTAACCAGACGTTTGTAGAAATGGATAGCTTTCTATGATGAGAAAACCTCAAATATCTTCTCCTTATATTAGATGAAGCAGGTGATTAAAATATATTAGCAGATCTTGTTTATACATTGAATAGTAAATTAAATTCAGCTTACTCCCCAGGGGCTATATTTGGAACATGACATGACTGGCTCCTGTTAATTATCCAAAATGAGATGCAGTACAAAGATTTAACCTATAGGTATGGTTATATTTCTTGCTCCAGACATCACTGGCTTTGCCCTGTCGTCTAAAGTCACTGAAGCCAGAAAAGAAAAAATGGATTTTACATTCCAGTTCAGGAAGATCAAACTGAAGAGAATAAGAGGTCATCTAAAGTACAAACATGGGTGTTTAGGAATATCTCCTATTCCTCTTATTAAGTAAAATTCAAACTGACCTAGTCACTATCTGCTTGATAGCTGGAATGTACAGGAGAGAGGGTCTCTGCTTATATCCATGGGAAAGTCTGAGAATTCCACGGAGTAAGTATACCAGCAATATGAATGGGGGCCTTTGGTCTTTATTCATCATGGCTACAGCTGTTAAAACATTCATGGGTGCAAGAAGGCTTCAGAAGATGGTTATTTCTTGTAGTCCTCCATTGTCCTTGAGGAGCTTGGAGTCTTGATGTTCTCTGAAGCCCCTTAAGTCCTTTTCTAAGATATCACTTAGATAGACTCAGAAGATATTTTCTGCCTTCTCTGTGACTGAGAGCAGGCCTACAGAGCTCCACTGTAATTACAGTCCACTGAATCCACTCTAGTGCCCAGGCTTCTTGAAGCTTCTTCCTTCCTCTGCTAATTTTTTTTATTTTTAATTTTTTTATTATTAGTGACATTTTATTGACTCTGTATCCCAGCTATATCCTGCTCCCTCATTCCCTCCCAATTTACCTTTCTTCCCTTATCTCCTCCCTGCCCCTTTCCAAGTCCACTGATTGGGGAGGACCTCCTCCCCTTTCACCTGATACTGGTTTATCAGGTATCCTCAGGACTGGCTGCAAAGTCCTCCTCTGTGGACTAGCAAGACTGCTCCTCCCTTGGGAGGTGGAGAGGTCAAAGAGCCTGCCATTGACTTCCTGTCAGAAATAGTCCCGGTTCCCCTTACTATGGGAAACTAATTGGTTACTGAGATACCACGGGCTTCATCCGAGCACAGGTTCTAGGTTATATCCATACATGGTCCTTGGTGGAGTGTCAGTCTCAGAAAAGGGCCCTGTGCCCAGTCATATTTTGTCCTATCCTTCCTCTGCTAATTTTTAAAGAAATTCATTCCAGCTCTAGGTATTATAGAGGTATAGGTGAGCAAGCTTGTTCTAGAAAATGCCTTAATGCACATTTATTTTTGCTTTGAAGGTCTTTATTTCTCTTCATTTCTTGAATCAGGGTAGCATGTAGTACAGCATATCTTCAGATTGAATTTGTGGTTAAGGATAGCCTGAAACTACAGATCTTTTAAGCCTCTGCTTCTCAATTACTGGCATTACAAGTATGAGGCACCACGCCTGGCAAGGCATTGCTTTGGTTGGTTTTCTGTCTTTCTAACCAGGATGGAAGCATCTAAACTGAATTTTGAGTCTTTTGAACTTTTGTTTCCAACATATGTTTTGTAATACATATTAAAGATGGGGTTCGTAGTGAACAAAATAAATATACCTAAAGACTGGTAGGCATGTGTTGGAATGGGCAGGAAATTAGAGGTACTGATGGAGAATTCCAGAGTTTAGATCTTATCTTCCCAGCTTTATTCCCGTTAGTGATATATCATAGGTTTGGTTTGCTCCCTTTCAGTTCCTACATGTAAGTGGTGTACTTATTAGTTGACACGTATTGAGTGTTGAGGGCTAGTGGTTCTCAAATTGTGGATGCTCAGCTATTTTCATAGGCATCATTTTCAATGTCACTTCTCAAGACCCACTGAATCAGAAACTTGGTTGGTGTTGTGTCTTCACCCATCTAGATAATTCTGATGATTGCTGAAGCTGAAAGACTTATTCATTTGTATTTTAGGTGTATGAGTGTTTTGTCTTCATTTATGTATGTGAAACACATGAGCACCTGGTATTTGAAGAGGCCAGAAGAAAGTCAGATTTTCTGGAAGTAGAGTTACAGTTTGTGAGCTACCATTTGGTACTAGGAATTGAACCCAGGTCATTTGAAAAAGCAAGTTCTCTAAATTGCTGAGCCATCTATCCCATCCTATACCCAGTACTCTCTAACTGAAGACACTACAAGACTATTGCTTTTCAAATTTAGCTTCACAGTGAAACTGTGTGGGGAACTTCAAAAAATGGAAGTGCTTGTGTCCCACCAGGCAATGCTCTGGGAATCATTACTAATTGGTTTCCTAGAAAATAAAGAGTCCTAATTTATGGTATTTGCCCATTTAGTCTTGCAAACACTTCCACTATTGCCAGCTTCAAACTACTAACATTGATGCTCCTGAGTAGAGCTGGGAAGACATGCAGACTCCCAGCTCTTAGGAGATTTAGGAGTCAAGCAAGCTTTAGACTAATTGATCTAGGTTGTGACTTGAATCTCAGAGTTTGCCACTATTCCTTCCCTGTACCAGGTGACTCCAGTGTGTAATAGAAATGAAGTGAATTTGTAATGCACATAATTCTTCTCACCCAACTGTGAGCAATAGTACCTCCTGCTCCCATGTCTTAATTACCTTTGTACTTTGGCAGTGATAAGGCCGATTCTGTACGGAAGTTACTGATTTTTCGAAACAGGGAAGAAGAGTTGTGTAAGAATATAATAACAACTGTACTTCCTCCAATTTTCCCTTAAACGTGCTGCTGTAAATACAAGACCATATGTGATACTAAAATACATACGATGAAAATGAGATATAACAGTCATTCAGTCACTAAAGCAAATTTTTTTTAGATAATAATGTAAGTCCGAGATAATTTTTCAGCACTATATAAGTTTATGGAAGTTACTGTTTTATATATGTTTTAAAAACTGGTCTCAGATATTCTAAAATGTTTCATTAACATGGTACCTAAACTTGAAATAATAGTGTTGTGTATTCCAAATCGTAGAATGAACAATAATTGGAATGTCTGGTTTTCTAAAAGACAAAGAAAATACCACGACATGTAGCATTTTTTTGGAAAAAAAAATTGTCTTAGTGTAAAAGGTAGACAATTAAGATAATTGTTTTTCCATTCTGTGTTTTGCAATTCTCATGCCTGGAAAAATGCAATTTCTCACATCCTTGGAAAGAAAAATGGCTTAATAAGTTCAACAAATATGTAATTGATTAAAGATAAAATGATTCATTTATTCTAATGTGGCATTTGGGTTTTGTGGGGGAATAAAAATATAAAGCTATTAGGAGTAGGTTATTTTTCATGTAGTTAGATGAAATCATCACTTAATACAAAGATGCTGTTAACTAGTGTCCATTAAACATAAATAAATCTGAAAACCTCACCTACTGGATGGTAGGTGATAGTGATTCAGTTGCTCTTAAACCAGTGGTCCATTGTGAAATATTCATGTCGTATGAAAACAGGGATAATAGATCTGAACACATGGAAATGTATTAACTTATTATTTTTACCCTTGGGTATCTTTTAAGTCTTCCATAAATCCCTTTAAATATTCATAATATATATGTATATATGTATATGTACATATAAATATATTGTTTAAACCTGTTATGCCAAAAGGAAACACAGGAGACAGTTCTAGCTTTTAAGATTCAAGGGAATGAAAAGATACTTTCCATCTCACTTATCTGCCAGTCCATATTCAAAATTTTTCCAAATGAATGAAGATACTGCTTACACATACACACATTTAGATGTGCAGTTTTTAAAACCTGATTAATGTTAGGTGCATAGTGTTGCCACATGCTTTTAATCCTTGTACTTGAGAGGCAGAGGCAGGTGAATCTCTGAGTTTGAGGCCAGCCTCGTTTGTAGAGGGAATTTCAGGGCAGCCAGGGTAACACAGAAAAACCTTGTCTCAAAAAATATTTGTTATTTTACACTTGCATTCTTCATCATGTATGTCTCTTTATCATGTGCATGCATGATGCTCACAGAAGTCAGAAGAAGGTCTAAAATCCCCTGGAACAAGACATGTAGAAGGTTTTAAGCCACCATGTAGGTGCTGAGACAGAACTTAACCTCAGTCCTTTGCAAGAGCAACAAGTACTCTTAACATTTGAGTCATCTTTCCAACCCCAGAAAAGCAATTTTAATAAGGTTATTTAAAGAATATTACCAGCCACCCTGTGTTCCTAAACTTGGTATAGTGTATATATTTTGACTGTTTTCTGTTATTTCACATTTATTATTCACATTTACGATTTACTATTTCACATTTCCTATTCACTATTATTATTTTCTGTTATTTTACATTTACTAGGCAAAGAAAATAAGGTCACAGAGCTATATGTTTGTAGTTAATTGAAAATAAAATTTACTCTTTCATAACCTGTTTCTGAAGTTTTTTTTTTTACTTTTTTTATTTCATAATTTGCCTACTACTATAGTCTGATTCTTCATTCCCCCAAAATTTCATGTTAAAGTTATCAACAAAATTTAAAAAAAAATGTGTGAGAGAGGCTATCTGAAAAATGGTGGTCCTAGGGCTAGAGAGGTGGCTTGGTGGTTAAGAACTCCTGCTGCCCCTGCAGATGACCCAGTTTCAAGTCCCACTACACACATGACAGCTTAGAACCATGTGTTATTTCAGTTGTTGGGGGGGGGAGGGTTCCAGCCTTGCCAAGCCATAGAGGAACATGATGCAGCCAATCCTGATGAGTCCTGATAATCTACAGTCAGAGAGTAGGAGAGGAGGACCTCCCCTATCAGTGGACCAGGGGAAGTGCATGGGGGAGAAAAGGAAGGAAGGGGGGGCTGGGGGGAGACGAGGGAGGGAGCTACAGTGGGAATACAATGTGAATAAATTGTATAAGTAAGTAAGTAAGTAAATAAGTAAATAAATAAATAAATAGATTTTTTTTTTTTAAAGAAGTGGACTCTTAGGGATGGAATTTGATAAACAGAACCTTCTGTAAAGGGATTAGTACCCTTATAAAGGAGGCCTGAGAGAGATGGTTGTCAACCGAAGATGCAGCAGAAGAGTGGCATCTTTGAAGCTTAGAACAATGCACAAAGCTTAGAACAGATACACAAGCTGCAGGTGCCTTGCTTGCACTTGGACTTGCAGAATTAGGAGAAATAAATTTCCATTGTTTTTAAATTATGCATTGCATGGCATTTTGCTATAAATAGACCGTGAAACTACCCTGAGTATTTTAATGTGATACTTCATGAATTCTTTGAGAATTTCATATAGTATATTTTGATCTTACTCACCATCTAGTCCACCCTTAATTCCTCCTAGGTCCACTCTTACTTCCTCCAAATTTGTATCGCATTTTTACATATAAAAATGATTTTTTTTTTTAGGGTTTGGTACTTGGACTTCAGGTCATTGATAGTCTGTTCTACATAACAGACCAATAGATTTGCTACAGATACGTATAAAATCGTACATATTACAATTTGCAGTGTTTGAGATGCTAGTTGAGTAGCACTTGTATTTCATTATTTGTAGTTTGCCAAGATGTCTAGATGAATGACTGCTCTACTTGACAATTTATAAGTAGTGCTTACTATAGGTGAAAAGCAAAAATACTGTGTATGGTCTAAAAGCTAAGATAAGGTGTATGTGATGGTCAATATTGATGGTCAATTTCACAGTATCTAGAACAGTGGTTTTAAACGTTCCTTATGCCGTAACCCCGGAATTTAGTGGTGACCCTCGTTAATAAAATGATTTTCATTGCTACTTCAAACTGTAGTTTTGCCACTGTTAGGAATTATAATGTAAATATCTGATATGCAGATGTTCTGAGGCAACCCCCATAAAATTGTTGTTCAACCCACAGGTTGAGAACCACTAATCAAGAATCATCTGAGAAACACAATTCTGGGCATATCTATGAAATAGTTTCTATATTAACTTAACTTAGATAAAAAGACCCATTTCATGGGCTAGTACTAAACAAAAATGAAAAACAAATTAAGTGTCAGCATTCTTCCTTTTCTAATTCCCAAGTGTGGACACAATGTGAGCAACTGCTTCATGTCCCTGCCATAATTTCCCCACGGTGATAGACTATATCGAACTATAAATCAGAGTAAATACTTCCTTTGTTAAGTTGCTTTTGCCAGGTATTTTGTGGCAACAATGAGAACAGTTACTAATGCAGTAAGAGTGTGTAATCATGTAATAGCGTATGCTGTAGGTAGAGAATCCTTGAGAAAGGGAACCTCACACAGGTTGAAGGCAATGAGTGGGAATCTATGAGGGTACATTTAATTGCGAAATAAATATTGATGTGCTACTGAGCCATAAAAATATAGACATATGGGAGACAGTTGGAATTTCCATTGTCTATTGTTGCATGACAAACCACTCTGATGCTTAATGGCTTTAGAAAAACAGCAGTTTATTATTTCTTAAATTTCAGTGGCTTTTCTGTACAGTTCTAGTGTTGGTTTTGTCTCCATTCTCGCTCATCTGACTGCATTCATCAGGGATACAGTTTATTAAAAAAGGTCCTGAAAATCTCAGGGTATATTTGCTAGTTGCTTCTAACTGCGAACATTTCTTCCAATGGTCTCCGATCTTCCAACAAAGTAGATGGGCCTCATTCCTTGTAGGATGCTCTCCAGGCACATGGCAGAACTCTGAGGCTTCTTAAGCCCCGGCTTTGAAAGATACAGTACATCATTTCTACCACAAGACCAGCCCAGACCTGACATTCTAGGAAGTAGATTCATTATTTAATGGCAGGAGAAGGACAATCACCTTGCATTGGGACTTCTCACAGAAACTGAGAAGAGTCCATGACCACGTTTCATAACTTTCCATAGCTATTTAACTGTCTCTAAATTCCATAAAGTAACTTGAACACTGGAATGTTGAAAGTTATCAGGGGATAAGTTAGAGGCTAAATTCTAACCACACATGACAATATGAAAACCAAGGAGTAATCTTCCATTTGTTCCATTTGAAATAAAGTGGCACTTAATTACTTAAGATTTGGTTATCCTAGAATCTTGGGTGGGAGAATTCAGCCTCATGGTGAACAAAACTGACTAGATAACATATGCTGAATAATTCAATCTCATTCCCTAAAGTGAGCCCATAAAATCTAAATAACAAATTGGCATTCAATCCCTTGGGATTTATTATGTTCAGTGAATAATTTGTAATAAAATTAAAACTCAATACATTTATAAATGGCATCTACTTTGTTGTAGTTTACATGCTTTCTTCTCACCTAACTTTGATTTGATTTTTAAGTAGTATTTAGTTGACCTTAGTAGACATGCTGCAGCCAAAGTTCATCGAGTTCACAGTCAGGGTGTAAGTTTAATTTGGATGTCCATAATTATGAAGTTGTTTGTGATGATTAATGATGAAGATAATGATGGTTATGCTTTTATGTAGAGTATAGACAAAAATTTTAATATTTAGTAATTTGTAAATCTCCCATATAGTTAGATTTTTCATTTTTTCATTAGTTACAGTTAATTTACTTTGTATCCCAACTGTAGCCCCCTCCCTTACCCCCTCCCAATACCACCCTCCCTCCTTCTTCTTCTATGCCCCTACCCCAGTCCAATGATAAGTGGTTATGTTTTTGATTGAAATTATTGAAATTGAATTTGAATATAAGACTGAAATTATGACCTAGCATAGGTTAAGCCAGTGTTCTACCACTGAGAAATATTTTCAGCACTCAGTCTGGATGCTGTTGATGTGGATTGTACCCAGGGTATTAAAATCCTGAAAACTGAATAAAGTGAGAGTAGAAGGAAACAGGGTCTAACAACCGAGCTGATTTTTGAGCCAATGTGAACATTTGTTTCCTTAAGTGTTCAAAGTTTTGTCATGTGACAAGCATAGGATTTAAGTGAGTAATTCTAGAAATTAGAACCAGAATTAGTAGATATTAAAGGACAACTTAGAAAAATATGACATTTGCTTCAAAATGGACCATAAAGTATATAAAGTCGTGAATTTTGTATAAACCAAGGGTTTTCGAAAAAGGATAGCTAGCTCCTCATAAGCTGGCTGAAGAGTTTGTTCTAGGATTGGGTAACAAGTTGGAATGATAATCATCTAAATTGTTGTTACCCTAGTTGAGAGTATAAGAAAGTTATATGTGGAGAAATCATTATATGATCCAGCCCAAACAAGTGTAAAAAGAAAAGTGGATGCTAGTTTCCACAATGGGAAGTTCCCAGGATAAGTCTAAATTTGAATGTGACTGGATCAAGCAGTCCTTAAAAGTTGGTATGTAGGATTGGCTACACATTTTTCCCATCTAGTGTAAAATAACATGTGAGGTCCCTTTAAATAAAATATTACTAGCATTCAGTACTGTTTTTCTCAGTCTACTTTCATTTCTAGCCATTTTTTTCCCTTGGCAGCTTAAGTCTTATCATAGCTGCAAGCAAGTATTCTTTCATTTGGTAATACCAACCAATGATACATCACCTCTGAAAAGATTTTCTCAACTGTGAATCCAAATCCATTGTGATAGCTTCTTTGCCTAGCCCTGGGTAACACATCCATCCCTGGGACTCAGGGTAGCATCAGCTTCATTGTAAAGACAAAGATAAAAAGATAGAGCAGTTCTGAAATTAAAAATGGGATAAGGGGTTATATTAACGAAGAATGAAAGGATGGTAGCTAGAAAGAAGTCTCAGCAGTAAAGAGCACTGTTTGCTCTTTTAGAGGACCTGGATTCAAGTTCCAGCACTCACATGAAGGTTCGCAGACAGTAGCAACTCTAGTCCCAGGAGATAGGATGCCTTCTTCTAGCCTCTGCTGGTACTATAGATACAACATGTACATACACACATAGGCAAAATATATTTACACATAAAATAAAATGGAACAAAGGAAAGATGAGCTGGGCACTGTGGTGCACACCTTTAATCTCAGCACTCAGTGAGGCAGGGGCAGTCAGATCTCTATGAGTTTGAAGCCAGTGTGGTCTACAAAGAGAGTCTAAGACAGCTAAACCCTACACAGCCAAACCTGATCTCAAAGGAAAAAAAGAAAAAGGAAGATGAATCTGTCCAGCACTTAATGTTTACTTTATTTGGCCAAAGATAAACAATCATTTGGAAGTACTAACTCAAATTACGAAAATGTCTTTAATTTTTTTAAGATTGTATATTTATCACACCCCTTTCTTCTTTCCAACCCACTCCTTATACACCTCCTTACACTTTTGAATAAATTGCCTCTTTTTTATCAGTTATTTCTACATGTGTGTATGTGTATGCATATAAATTCCTACATATTACCTGCTCAGTACAATTACTGTTAGTGTATGTATGTAGAGCTGACAATTTGGTATTGGATAACCAATTCTTATACCCTTCCTTGGGGAAGAGTGTTCTTCAGTTGTCTGTAGTTCTTTGTGCAGGACTGAGCCCTCATGGGCTTTATGCCATCAAGGCAGGTCTATCCACGCTGTCCTTGTTCACCTCATGTTTAGGCAGTCATGTTAGTAAGAATTTACGGGTGTAGTTTCTGACATTCCCAGGCGACACAACCTCACAGAAAACTCCCTGATCCTTGGCCTCATTAAATCTTTCTGTTCCCTCCTCCATAATGATACCTGAGTATGGGAGTGTTCTGCAGATATATCTCTTGGAACTGAGCTTTACAGCTCTGCATTTTCTGTAGCTGTGGTTTTCAGTAATGTGCTCTGTTGCAAAGAGACATTTTCATGATGAGGTGTCAGGACTACACGTATCTGTGGTCACAAGGATAAATGTTTAGATTGTTATTAGCTATTATGCTGGTTTAGTAAAATAGTGGATGTAGAGTCTCCTCCAATATTCTTGACTTCACTAGTACTGAGTAGTTAGCTAGATTTCTATTACCAGGAACGTTTTTTTCTCTTGTTGAGTGTGTCTTAAGTCCAATTAAAGAGCTGTTGATTACTGCCAAGGTATGGATGCCACAATTGAACCTTTAGGGTTATAGTATAATGCTGGTCATTGAAGTGGTTCATAGGTATCTTAGTTGGGTATGACTTTTGCTTTTCTCTCTGTTTTGGAAGCTTGCATGGTACCCTCTGGTATCACGAAAAATAGTTCACAGTGAGGATGTGTTTAGCTCAGAGGTCCCAAATTCTATTTCTAAAGTATATGGTATCTTCAAAAATAGTGACTTGCTTTCCACCTAGGTTAGGCAACCAAGGGCAACAGGAATAGGCTGTATATTTTGGAAGTCTCTTGGACAGTCCTGGCCAACAACTCAAAAGAGGGTTTCTTATTACTTTTTTTTCCCCCTAAGGTAGTCTTTGGAACTTCGAGGGAACATTGTCAACACTGACAAGTAAAGTTCACTATATGTATATTAATGCACTAATGAATATTAATACACATTTACATATATTATAGGGGTATTTTGGAAAGTTAGTGGGATTTCTTATGGCCTTTTAACACAGCTATTGTGATTTTACCCTCTTTTCTCCTTTGTATGTTTTTACTTCCCTTCCCTTCCCCAAGGAGACCCCTTTTCCATTTCCCTGATCAGATCACATGTACCTTGACATTTTTCTCTCTATTGCTTTCCAACCTTCTCATGCCAAGAATGGTCCTGTTTTACTTTCATGGTTTCTTCAGTTACTCCAAGCGATAGCCTCATATCTGAAAATTGGGAACTATACTCTTCAAATGAGAGAGAACATGTAGTATTTGTCTTTCTGGGTCTGCCTTACCTCTCTCAATATATTTTTGAGTCTTATTCTTTTACCTACAAAGTTCATGAATTCATTTGTAAGAAATTACTTAAATATTGACATTTTGGCAAAAAAAACCTATCCACACAATGAATCACAATGAATGTTAAATTCTATCTTCTTAGATCTGTATTAAATTTTTCTCATGAGCTATGTATTTAATATAACATCTGTGTGTTTTGCGTCTTCTCCTTAGCAACTGTATATCGTTATTCTTTGCTCTAGCATTTCTTCTTTGCTTTGAGATTATTTTAAGCCAATGAGCAACATTTCATACAGTCTAATTATGTTTTCCATGTCTACCTTCTATTTTTGGAAGAATATTTATATATACATATATATTTGTGTGTGTGTGTGTGTGTGTGTGTGGTAGTATGTGTGTTAAGGTTTCTTTCTTGGCCAGTTCTTCCTGAACAGTTTAATGCTATGTGTAAGATCATTACATAACATTTTTTTTTTTTTTTTTTGTGAAACTGTGCATCAAGTTTCTGGAAAAGTTTGCCATACAAGCTAGTACCAGGACCACATAGAGGTGTAATAGATGCACCACCACACAAATCAGTTCAACCTTGTTGTTTTCTTTCAAGTCTGAAACTTAGGGAGAATTGAATGAACAGACACTGTTATATCAGCCATGGTATCAAGGAGGGATGAATACAGCCCAATACAGTCAGATCCTTCAGTGGGTCAATGCAGTTCCTGGCAATGTGCCCCCCCCCAAACCTAAGTGAAGACAGGATTTCTTTGGGCTTGTTATTTTCCAGGTAGGCTAATCTTGCTGACACTGAGCACCAAAGACCAACCTCTCTCTCTCTGGCACTCTAGCTCTAAGATTACAGGAGTACCTGGCCCCAATGTCTTTTTATGTATATATCCCCAATATTTGTGTGTATGAGAGAGAGAGGGTGTGTGTGTGAGTGTGTGTATGAATGTGTGTGTGAAAAATCAATGTGTGTGTGTGTGTGTGTGTGCTTTTTGACAGCCTGTATCTCTGTGACCAATTTGTGGCTGGAAGAGGGCATCAGATCCTGTTAAACTCTGGAACCAGAGTTACAGTTTGTGAGCCCCACATAGATGTTAGGAACTGAACCCAGGTCCTCTGAAAGAGCAGCAAATGCTTTTAATTGCTGAGTCTTCTAGCCAGCCCTGAATAGGCTTAAAAAAATGAGTTTCTGGGGGTCCAAATGAAGGTCTTCATGCTTTCACAGCAAACACTTTTCCAATTGACCTGTTTTGCCAGCTATGAGCTTTCACAGTTTAATCTGCTAAATGTTATTACAGCTTGCAACCCTCTGGAAAAGCTGGTACCTGAACATGATAGCAAATGGCCACTTCCCCCACCAGCCACACCTGCCATGATCTACAAGGCATGCTTTTCTACATCATTCATTCAAGGTACCAGAGAAAAAAATGAGGTGAGGCTATCTTGCCACCCTCTTTATATAAACAGACCATCAATTAGTTAAATCCTTGGATAAGAAAACATTGGCATGCATTTATATCGGTCAAGTTCCAGCAGCAATGTGTTCTTAACTAGCATGGCTCATCCTTCATAAACCCATAGTGCATCATTTACATTAATTAAAACCCAGTCTGATGGTTTTTGTTTTGTTTTGTTTTGTTTCTGTCTCTCCCCATTCGAGGCATCTTTCTCAAATACATGACCTCGATGAAATCAAGAAGTACTGTTACTTAGGGGGAAATGAAAAGCAATGCGAAGGAAAATTCTTATTTTCAGCTTTTTCATCCAGAGATTGAAATATATCCTGATAATTCCATCAAGGTCCCCTTTCCTCTAGTGCATATTTTGTGGTTTTTACAGGTTTGTGTTTAGCTTTGGTTCATCTTGAAGGTTCTATTTGTGTTGCTGGGGGTGGATCTCAAGTCCTTAAACATTAGCTAAGTGCTCAATCATCAAGCCACACCTCTGGCCCAATATTGAAGGATTTTCATATAAATTTTAGAGTGCAAGAGTTTAATCTCTTTGATATCTTCCTTAGAGACAGCTTTAACCTGTCTTCCCATTGATAGACATTTAGGCGATGTGGCTTATAGAGGCATACACAACAGTCTAGTGTTCTTCAGAATATAAATAGAATCATTAAAAAGACTCTTGTAGCTTTCTAAATTGACTTCTCTGAACCAAGGGAGAAATTAAGTTGGGCTGAGGTGCCTATCTTTGGTTCATTAAATCTTGCAGGGTATTCTCTGAAACGGTAGGTCTCCTAGGATATGCCAGAGAAAGGCTGTCTCTAAATTCCCTGAAAGTCAGAAGGGTACAATTTTTTGATGATTTTCAATTATTCTTTAGTAGGACTGCAGACTGAAACTGGATCATATCATCTAGGTAGATAAAGGGAAGGGGGAAAGTTTATATTAATGATTATATCGACTAGCCAAAGGATTTCAAGGATGGTTGGAATTTTTCAGAGGCTCAAGCTCCTTTGCTATTTTTGACTACATAAATACTCTGATTGAAATTATACCACCAGACAAGATGGCACACACCTGTTTTCCCGGCACTCAGGAAGTAGAGGCAAGAGCTTTGCTGCAAGTTTGAGGACTGCCTCGTCTATACAGTGAATTCGAGGTCAGCCTAAGACTATAGAAAAGAAATGAACAAAACTACAAACTATATACTATGTTTTATACTATAGTTGCTTTCTTTCACATAGAGATGACTTTGAGCTGCTGCTGAATTTTCAGAAAGATGTCATCATATGAGAGGTATTCGTTTAGTCTAATTTCATAGTTCAAATATTTGAGTCTGGTGCATTTTCTCTCTCATGCACACACACAAGTACATGCAAATGCACACACACACACACACACCCCTGCACACATTTTGAAACTGTTACCTAAATCCTATTACCACACTCAGCCTTAAAACATGTTGCAATATAAAATATAAAGCAATATAAAATTACAGTAGAAATTCAACCAATATGTTTTTTCCTCTATGAGCCATACAGTATGGAATTATCACCTATGCACTGCAGGAAAGTGTTTACCCTAGTTTTAAAGTTTGAGGCCGCAGGATGACTCAGTGGGTAAAAGTGCTTACTCTCAAGTCTGAGTTCAAAGCCTTGAACTAAAATGTTGGATCGAAAAGAAAAGATTCTGCAAGTAATCCACCAAGTCCACACATGAGCTGTATATGGCACAAGTGCACCTCTCCTTCATAGAGCTATCGATATATAAACAAATCAAATGTAATAAATATTTTCTTTAATGAACATGTGATGATATAGGGATATTTCATGGTCAAACAGGTAAAATAAAATATAATTTCATCTCCTACTTAAAAAGATTCATTCAATCATAAGCGCACACCTGTAATCACAGCATTTTGGAGGCTGAGGCATGAAGATCATACATTTGAGTATAGCCTCGGCTCCATAGTGAATGACAGACCCGTCATGGATGTTGCAAAGCTGTCTCAAAAGGCAAGAGCCTGTCATTGTGGTACATGCACACTCTTAGTCCCAATACTTGGGAGAAAGGCAGGTGGATATCAGTGAGTGTGAGGCCAACCTCTTTTGCACAGGAAACTCTAAGCCAGTTAGAACCACACAGTAAACAATCAAAAACAAACAAAACCTCCCAAGTTCCCAAACAAACAAAACAAAACATCCCAACACAACATCAAAAACCCAACAAACAAAATTATTTAAGTGATGTGTTCATGAAAGCCATTTTGAACCCAGGTGGAAAATGACTTTCTGTGGAGGCTGTACCTCATGTCCACTAGATTAGAGATTTGATGATATTCTAGCATGAGCACAAAGGTAACACTCCATAAATGAACCTAACAAAGAATTAATGGAACTGCATGAGTCCAATAGGCTTCTGCAGCCTTACGCCAAGGCACATCCCACAAGCACCCATCCTGCCATTGACTTACTTACTCCCACAATCTCTGGAATAGAAAACACCTCAGAGGGACAAACTGTTCACTGAGTCATTTTTTAAATGTCATTGCAAATGTAAGCAGCTTTGGCCTTCCATAAGAAACAAAGGAATAAAATGGAGTGTTAATATTGGCGATAATTTAAGGAGCTCAGTTTATTCTCAGGGGCTCCATTCATCAAATACCACTACAACTTTATTGCATATTCATAAGAAATCATTATATTTTTGCAGGTTTTGAATTCTATTACCCTGGTCATAAATTTCCTTCTAATAAGAAATCATAGCTGTCAAGTCCAGTCTGATTAAAGGGAATGACAGATGATTGGAGGTGGTAGAGATGATGTTATTTTGCCTCCCATTACTTCACATATTAAAGATGATTATGTGATTATAAAAGGAAATCCATAGATCTACTTCCGGGGACTTGTATCATAAAGAATGTTAATGGTAGGAGATTTGCAATTTTCATGTCTTTTATTCTTTGCATGCAATTTTATGAATGGCCTCCATCCCAAGCTATTACAGTTCTCTACTTCATAAAAAAATAACCTTTACAAAAAACAAAAACTCACCAGTCATTCCCAAAATTCATAACCACTAAATTTATGAGTCAGATTACTACCTATTAATAGGTTGGAACCCATTATTTTTATCACACAACAAAAGCAGTAATAATCACTACTTCCTCCATGTGAGAACAGCTGTAATTTTTAAAGACTGACCCCATAGTTATTTGTTTATTTATTTCACTTTATTATTATTATTATTATTATTATTATTATTATTATTATTACTATTATTGTATGTGTGTATGTAGTGTGTGTGTGCACGGGTGTAAATGTGTATGCGTATGTGGAGGCTACAGGGTGTTTTCCTCAGTCACTTCTCCACCTTAGGTGGAGTTAATTAACTTAACATCCCAGTAAGAAGTTCCCTTCTTCCTCTCCTCCTAGCCTCTCTCTTTCCCCTCCCCTTTCCTTCACCCTCCCTTTCTTCTCAGAGAAGGGGAGACTTCTCATCACTATCAACCCACCTTGGCATATCAAGTAGAACTGGGCTCTCCAAAATCAACTGACCTGGACCCATTGGGGCTGACAGAGACTGAACTACCAAATAGAGAGCATCCATAGGATGGATCTAGCCTTCCCCACCCCCACCTATGTAACAGATGTACCGCTTGGTCCTCATGTGGGACTTCTAACAGCAGGAGCAGGGGCTGTCTCTGACTCTGTTGCCTGCCTTTGGATCCCTTTCCCCTAACTGGACAACCTTGTCCAGCCTCAATAGAAGAAGATGGGTACACCTTAATTTTTAAGAAAGGGTCTCTCACTAAACCTGGGACTGATAGATTCCACCTAAATTGGCCTGAGTGTGAGTTCCAGGGATCTCTCTGTATCTACATTGTAAGAGCTTAAATTAGAATGCTGGCCACAGCACCTAAATTTTTAATCTTAGTTCTGGAAGATCCAATTCAGATCCTCATGCTTTCAAGGCAAGCACCTTAGTAACCCAATTATCCCCTCAGCCCCTATGAATATTTATTTATGTTTTATTTTATTTTAATTCAAGTTCTCAGTATGTAAGCCTGGCTGGCCTAGAATTCTACACTGAGGAAGCTTGCCTCGTTCTTTTTTTTTTTTTTTCAATGCAGTTTATTCAGAAACCTTGAACAATCCTCGGACCCCGGGGAAAGCCAACCCACAGCTTAAATAGCCTCTGGGTAGCCAACCCAGGCGTGCCACGTGGGCAATGCAGATAGGTCCACATACATGGAAGCAAGCCAGATCCTCAGCCTTAGCCAAATGTGGAATTGTTCGTGACAGAGAGCACTCACCATCGGGAAGGTGGAAGGCGGAAACCAGCTCCATCTTTAAGGCATAGCATTCCGCAGCTCTCTACAGTTCCCCCTTTTTGTTTTAGACGCATCAGGCAAGAGTAGAGGTCTGATCTCTGATATTAGAAATAAATTGGGACTTTGTACCGATGTTCGTTTAGGTGTCATCCACCCAAAGAGCATCAGACCCGTTCTTATGGGAATCTTGTCTCTGCCTACTGATTGCTGGAATTAAACACTGAACCAACACATCCATCAGTGAAAAAAAAAAGGACCTCCCAAATTCTTCTTAGTGGTATTTCTATTTTATTTATTACATGCATGTATTAAAGCAACAATATTCCAGAGAAAAAAGAAAACTTAGGTAAATTTTTATAACATAACCCATACACAACATTTTATTTACCGGAAAGAATGATCCCATCATCCTTCTGTTAGAACCAACACTTTTTTGACTGTGTTTGGACCCAGTGCAGACCATCCTAAACTTCTTTTCTATGATGTTGAAACCTGCCTTACCTAGCACTGTAGAAGTTTAGGCCATAGATCCCAATGCTTAGGTTATATTTTATGTGTTCTTAAATATCAAAACTGAAGTTCCTAGTATCTGAGAAGGTATTTTACTGTAACTCAAATTTTACTGTAACTTTGAGACCTTTTTCTATGATTTCTTCTGCCTTGGCTCCACATACTGTGCAGTGAACAATAATCTTTTCATGTCTCTTGATGCCAAAGGACCTGGTGGTATATACACCTTCAGGAAATACAGGTGTCTAGTTGCTCCAAAACCTTGGCTTTCTAGGTCAGTCTGTCTCTGCTCTCCCCAACACAGGTAATTGGCATATATGAAGTTCCCACATGGGGTTCTCTTTTTCACCTTAACTTTGTGACATGATGGAGAATATCAATATATTTTGATGCCTTGTTTATTTCCTATTGGCCAGAGTGACTTCCTCTCAGGAAAGCATGAAATAAAACAAGGCTCAAACATGTTTACCATATGACATGATGAATAAAATGAGATCACTATCATGCTGTAAGAGGAACTCACTCTTTATTATGGTATGGTGTATGCTCCACCCTCTTTAGGAACACCATTTCTTTTCCTTGGACTTTAGAAAGAATAAGATACTTGACACAACTTGTTGTTATACTCCATAGCTTCTTCTCTGTATCTCAGCAAGATCAGGAGTGATATCTATGTCAACAAGCATTCTGAAACAACTGGAAAATTTCATTTGTCTTATATGAAAAAAAACAAAACAAAACAAAACACTTTTTCCCCTCTCAATTTTTATGAGAAACTACTAAGAGTTAAAAGGCAGCAATTTTGCAAGTAGGTTTAAGTTTGACTAAGAATACTTCAGATGTTCTGATAATTAACTCTATTGGTTTCAATTTTAGATTTTGTTTATTTTTTATGGGTTGCAGTCAAATAATGATGTTATTTTATATTATAGGCATTGTAGGATATCTCAGGTGCATGTGAAAAAAGAGAAATAGAGGTATACCTAATATATTCAGCGAGGTCACTCGTAGACAGTACCAAAATCACATGACATTATAAGAAAACCAGTGTTCAGTATTTTATTAAAAGACCCAAAGAAATCCTCAGCAAAGCTTCAACAGGTTGAAAGAACATGTAATTGTAGTTTTTATCCACCATAACCAAATGGGATTCATCCTAGCTATGCAGGGCAGGATCAACATTATATAATCAATTCACGTTTTCTGTCACAATTAATAGGCTTATGAAGAATGTTGTATGATCATATCAATAGATAAGAAATATATTTGACAAAATCCAAAACTCATCCCTGATAAAAAATTCAGTGAAGTCAAAATAAAGTATTCTTTCAACTCAGTAAGGAATGCTGATCTGTAAAACATGATGCTTTGTTACTATGATTCAAAGCAATGTAGTATCCCTTTTCACTACAACTTTTCAACACTGTGCTGGGAAGTCCTAGATAAAACAATAGAACATGGAAAGGGAGAAGAAAGAAATCTGTGTTCACAGTTGACACACCAATCTACTTAGAAAATCCAAAAGAATCAGCAAAAAGACTGCTGTATTCAGATTAGTGTGAAAATATATTTCTCTGTGCATCAATAATGAATAGTGTTTGTAATTAAAAGCATAACAATATCATTGATATCAGCACTAGAAAAAGAATAACAAAAAATGTATGTTATGTGTTAGTTTGTGTGTTGGAAAAAAAACTACAAAAGGTGGATGAAACAAAGAGCAGATAAACGGAGAGACATTGATGTTTACCCTAGCAAGAGTCAATGTTATAATGTCAGTTCTTCTCAACTTGATCTATAGATTCATTTCAGAACCACTCTGATTCCCAGCAGGTTATTTTTTTTTTTTTTGCATGTTAATACCCTAAAGTATTTCTTTAGCCATTAACTATAGTGAGGTAAAAGACCAGACACAAAGGACAAAGTCAAAGGACTGACAAAATCCAACCTTAAAACTTACCACAAATGTACAATAATCAAGACAATATGGTTTTGATAAATGAATATATAAATCAGAACTTGAACAGATCAAAAAAATTAATACAGAAATAAACCAACCTAAATATGGTCAACTGAACTTTGACAAAGAAATGTAAAAACATCTAGATGTGAACTTTATTATCTTTCACTGAAGCAGCTAACATAGATATGAGATGCTCTTAAACATTCAATGAAAAAATGGTTGGACATGGTAGCACATGGCTTTAATTCTAATACTTGAAAGGTATGGGCAAGTGGATCTCCATTAGTTAGAGGTCTTCCTGGACAATATGGTGATTTCCAGGCAAGCTAGGACTATAGTGAGACTCTATTTCAATAGAAAGAAACAACAACAACAAAAAGTCCAAAACTGTAAGCCTGCTAAAGACCTAAGTAATTTGCAATATGGTAAGGAGAAAACAAAACCAAAGGCATAGTGCATAACGAAAGAATAAAATTTATGTTATACTTCACTTAAATTAATAACTTTACTTCTGTAAAAGACACTATCATCAAGAGCATTGGAAGACAAGCCAGGGGTAAAATATTACAAAAGATATATGTGCTAAAAGGCAATTACAAAAAATTTACAAAGAACTCTTAGAATTCAGCAATAAGAAAATTACTTAATTTTAAAAATAGGCCAAGGACTTCAACAAAAATAACTTCACAAAGAAGACAGACTACCAGCAAGATGGCTCAGGGGGAAGAGGGGCTTACTGCCAAGCTTGATGATTTGAGTTTGAGCCAAAATATTCACACTGTAAAGAAGAAAACCACCTCCTGGAAGTTGTCCTCTGATCTCCAAATACATCTCCAATAAATAACTAAACACAAAAGAAGACAGCAAATGAGCACAAGAAGATACTCCAGTTAAAATGTTACCAGAAGAATAAAAATGAAAACAATGCTATACCACTACACACTATTAGAATAGCCACAATTCAGAGCACTGACAACACAAATGTTGACAAGGATGTGGAACAACAGGAACTCTCATTGTTGGTGGGAACAACACCAACTTATTTAACTTCCTCAGAAAATAGTTTGACAATTCCACACAAAGCTAAATGCACACTTACCATAGAATCTAATAACATTCCTCAGTATTTATTCAAGAGGTTTTTGAGCCTTCCAAATCCTAACATAGAAGTCTATAACATCTTTGTTTATAGTTATTAAAATTTGGGGACAACAAAATTAACATGTGAATGGATAAACTAATATATAGAGACAGATCATGAAATATTATTCACACCTAAACAGAAATGAGCTCTTAAACAATGAATTGGCATGAGAACAGAATAAATACAGTTTACTGAATAAAAATAAACTCATCTGAAAGGTTATAATAGTCTATCATTATGATATAGCCTTCTGGAAAAATGGTAAAAGTGTAAAGATGGTGAAAAAAAATTGGTTGTTGGAGTTATAGAGACAGAGAGAGCAAAAATTCCATATAACCAACATTTTTTATTTAATCACTTTACAATCTGATTACAGCCCCTCCCCTTCTTCTCCCAGCCCCACAATATTCTTCCTTCTTCATTATCCCCCTCTTTTTCTCAGAGAAGAGGATGCCATAAGGGGTACCAACCCACTTTGGCCCCTCAAGTCACACAGGACCAAGTGTATCCTTTATCTCAGAATGTTTTAGAGCAATGGAAATACTCTGTATGATACTACAGTGATGGACAGAATATTGTGCATTTGTCCACATCTATAGGTTATACAGTAAGAGTAAGCCCCAATGGAAACACTGGGCATTGGATGATAATGTTGTGCCAGGTCATTGATTGTAATAAATATATCATGGTGGCATGGGGTTTTATGAATGGAGAAGATTCAATGTATTGGGATAGTGAGTATGTAGATGTCTTTCTACCTTCCCCTAAATTTTGCAGTGCACCCAAAACTGCTTGACAATATAAAGTTCATGCAGTAATGATTGGATGAATATGAATAACTCTTTTTTGTTATTAAGTTATTAATTTACTTTATATCTTGATTGAAGTTTTCCCTCTCTCCTCTCCTCCCAGTCCCTCACTCTTACCTCTGCTACCCTCCCCCATTAACCCCTTATCCCATTCTCCTCAGAAATGGGGAAGCCTCCCATGGATATCAACCAGCCTTGGCATATCAAGTAGCAATAAGACTAGGTGGATGTTCTTCTATAGAGACTAGATGAGGCAGCCAAGTTAGGGGAAAGGATTCTAAAGGTAGAATGTAGTCAGATACAGTCCATGCTCCCACTTTAGGAATCCCACATGAAGACCCAACTGCTAAACTGTTATATATGTGCAGAGGGCCTTAGTCTATCCAATGCATGCTTTCTGACTGCCAATTCAGTCTCTATGAGACCCCATGGGGCCAGGTTAGATGATTCTACAGATTTTCTTGTATTGTCCTTGGACTCTTCGGCTCCTTCAATCCTTTCTCCCCCTCTTATACAGGATTCCCCAAGCTCCACTTAATATTTGGCTGTAAGTCTCTGCATCAGTTTCTATCAGCTGCTGAGTGAAGCCTCTCTGATGACAGTTATGCTATGTTCATAAGAGAGATAGGTCTGAAGTTCTCTTTATTTTGTTGTGTCTTTGTGAGGTTTAGATACCAAGGTGACTGTAGCTTTATAGAATGAGTTTGGTAGTGTTCCTTCTGTTTCTATTTTGTGGAATAGTTTGAAGAGTATTGGTGTTAGCTCTTCTCTGAAGATATTGTAGAATTCTGCACTGGCCCTGGGATTTTTTTTTTTATGGGAGACTTTTGATGATAGCTTCTATTTCCTTAGGGGATATAAAACTATTGAAATCATTTACCTGGTCTTGATTCAGCTTTGATATATGGAATTGATCAAGAAAATTGTCCATTTCATTTAGATTTTCAAATTTTGTGGTTTATAGGCTTTGGAAGCAAGACCTAATGATTATTTGGATTTCCTCAGTGTCTGTCATTATGTCCCCCTTTTTATTTCAGGTTTTGATGATTTGGATAGTGTCTCTCTGGCTTTTAGTTAGTTTGGCTAAGGATTTGTGTATCTTGTTGATTTTCTCAAAGAACCAGCTCTTGTTTTCATTGATTCTTTGAATTATTATTTTTTCTTTCTAATTTATAGATTTCAGCCCTGAGTTTGATTCTTTCCAGCCCTCTACTCCTCTTGGGTATGTAGGGCTTTCTGGTGAGCCATTAAGTTACTTGCTTGAGATGTTTTGAATTTCTTCTTGAAGGCACTTAGTGCTATGAACTTTCCTCTTAGCACTGCTTTAATTATGTTCCATAAGTTCGGGTATGTTGTGCCTTCATTTTTTTTATTGAATTCAAGGAAGTCTTTAATTTCTTTCTTTATTTCTTCCCTGACCCAGATGTCATTCAGTAGTGTGTTGTTCAATTTCAATGTGTGTGTAGGTTTTTGCTATTTCTGTTGTTGAGGTCCATCTTTAGTCCATGGTGGTCAGATCGGATACAAGGAATTATTATTATTATTATTATTATTATTATTATTATTATTATTTCAATCTTCTTGTATCTGTTGAGGATTGCTTTGTGACTATATGATCTATTTTGGAGAAGGTTCCATGTGGTGCTTAAAAGAAGGTAAAGTCTTTTGTGTTTGGTTGAAAGGTTCTGTAGATGTCTGCTAGGTCAATTTGATTCATGACCTCTGTCAGAGTCATTGTTTCTTTATTTAATTTTGCTTTTGTTGACCTGTCTTTTATTGAGAGTGGGGCATTGAAGTCTCCCACTATTAATGTGTGGGGATCTATATGTGGTTTAAATTTTATCAACGTTTCTTTTACAAATGTGGGTACTATTGTATTCCGAGCATAGATGTTCAGAAGTGTGATGTCTTCTTGGTAGAAATTTTCTTTGATGAGTATGAAGTGAACTTTGCCATCTCTTTTGATTAGTTTTGGTTGAAAATCTATTTTATTAGACATTAGGATGGCTACTCCTGCTTGCTTCTTAGGTCCATTTGCTTGGAAAACCGTCTTCCAGCCCTTTACTCTCAGGTCATATCTATCTTTGTGACTTAGGTGTGTTTCTTGTATGCAACAGATTGTTGGACCTTGTTTATGCATCCATTCTGTTAGTCTGTGTTTTTTCATTGGAGAGTTGAGTCCATTGATGTTGAGAGAAATTAATGACCAATGGCTATTATATCCTTTAATTTTGATGTTGGGTATGGTAGTGTGTTTGTGTGCTTGCTACTTTTAGTTTTGCTATAGTGAGGTTAATTTTTCCCTCTGTTAACCTGACTTTAGTTAGATTCCTGGGTTGTATTTTTCCTTCTAGTATTTTCTGTAACACTGGATTTGTGTGTAGGTATTGTTTAAATTTTTGTTGTTGTTGTTCAATATTTTGATTTTTCCATCTATAATGACTAAGAGTTTTACTGGATATAGTAGCCTGGGCTGTCATTTGTGTTCTCTTATGGTCTGCATGATATCTGTCCAGGCCCTTCTGGCTTTCATAGTCTTTGTTGAGAAGTCAGATGTGATTCTGATGGGTTTGCCATTATATGCTACTTGGCCTTTTTTCCTTGCAGCTTTTAGTAGTTTTTCTTTGTTCTGTATACTTAATGTTTTGATTATTATGTGGCAGGAATACTTTATATTCTTTTTTTTATTTTTTTTCAATGCAGTTTATTCAGAAACCTTGAACAATCCTCGGACCCTGGGGAAAGCCAGCCCACAGCTTAAATAGCCTCTGGGTAGCCAACCCAGGCGTGCCATGTGGGCAATGCAGATAGGTCCACATACATGGAAGCAAGCCAGATCCTCAGCCTTAGCCAAATGTGGAATTGTTCGTGACAGAGAGCACTCACCATCGGGAAGGTGGAAGGCGGAAACCGGCTCCATCTTTAAGGCCATGAGTCATACTGGGCAGACTACTTTATATTCTGATCTAATTTATTAGGTATAGGTGTTCTGTAGGCTTCTTGTGTTCTTATAGGCCTCTCCTTAAAACTGGGGAAATTTTCTTCTATGACATCTTGCTTTCCTATACAATTCAGAAATACCTGGGTAGTCATGACACCATCCACAATGGGCTGATCCATCCTCCCATCAATAATCAATCAAGAAAAATCCCCACAGACATACCTACAGTTCAGTCCAATGGAGACAATTGGAGAAAATCTCATCGGTTGAGATCTTCTTTCCAGCTAACTCTAACTTTGTGTTAAGTTGATAAAAATACTACTTAGAACATTGTTCATCTTGGAATGGGAAAGATTTGTTTTTCAGACTATACTGTTAGCTCTTTATTCAGAAAATCTGAAGCTACAGAAATCAATCTCTTAACTTTCAAAATTTGTCATTTTCTATACAAAAAGGTGTGCAAAAATTGCATGGTTGGTATTGAAGTATTCCTCATCTTCTAAAATATAATCTATACCCATAGAATTTCTGAGTCATTTAGATACTAACCATCCTGCTATTTAAGCAAACATAAACACCTTTTGGCAGAATCATTCACTAGGAGAGTGTGAAATGAGAAGCAAAAAGACTTATGCTCATTGGGTAATGTGGAAACAAAAAAATGTAGATGAGATTCACCTTATTTCCCTCCATAATGTGGATAGAGGGTGTCATTTTCCAATGTGATAATGAAAAACGTGTCATATTACACTTTGTATGGATAGTTACTGAGTGTGGTGGTTAATCTTTGCTATCTACTTGACTACATCTGGAATTGACTAACACCCAAGCAGCTGGGCACAGTAGTAAGGAATGTTTCTTGAATAGATCATTTGAAGTTTGAAGAGTCACCCTAAATCTGGGCTCTACCTTCTGGTGGCAGCCTATGTAAAGGGACATGGAAAAAGCAAGCTTTTGCTTTTTGTCTGCTTGCCCCCACTCTCACTGCCGAGTTCATCTATCTCACTGCTGAGGTATTTCTTCAGTGGTATTAGAGCCTCCTTCAGGATTCCTACATAAGCCAAAGGTGAGCCACCCAGTGGTGTGAACTGTATAACTACTGGACTCTTGGCTTTTCCATCAATAGACTGCCATTATTGGACTAGATGGACCACAGAATATTAGGCACTCTAATAAATCCCTTTTGAAATTTTTCATTCTATTGGTTCTGTTTCTCCAGAGAACCTTAATACATGAACTAGGTAGCCTAAAGCAGGAAGGGAAAAAATTTAAAGAAGGAAAGAACGGATACAGTATTTTTTTAGGAGGTCAGAAACTGGCCAAAGAGTTCTTTTTGGAGTAGATATGGTTTATTGAATCTGTCATAAGTCCTCAGTTAAGTGAGGGTGCAGATGGTGTATGAACCAAGGAAAATACTGTAAGTCAGATATTCTTGGGTGTTTAGCAACTGTTTTTTTTCCCAATTCTTATACTTTTTCAGGTTACAGATTTTGTAGTTTTCTGAGGGAACAAATCTACATTTCTGAATCACCACTCACATCCTCAATAAAAATAATGTCTTACTCTCTTATGCTAATCAGTAAGCCTCATATATATATATATATATATTTACATATATACATTTAAAATTTTATTTTTTATTTTTTGGTGTGTGTGTGTGTGTGTGTGTGTGTGTGTGTGTGTGTGCACGCACGCCATGGCACATGTGTGGAGGTGTCAAAGGACAATGTGCAGCAGTTGTTTTTTTTTTTTTTTTTTTTTTCCTTCTAGCATGTGGGTCCACAGGGATGGATTTAGGTTGTTAGACTCAACAGCAAACATTTTTACCTACTGAGCAACCTTGCTTATTTTTCAAGAAATATTTTGTGCTAATGAAATTGATGTTCTTGCCTTATTTTCCTCTGAAATATGGCAATTTCATTAGGTGGGTTTGAATATGTCCTCATTGCCTCTAGGATATGTGTGTAGATGGGCTCGTAAATAAATAAATCCATCTATATATCACAGGTTTTTTTTTTTTTCTTTTATTTATAAAGACAGGTACCATAGGTGAGGTGAGAAGTCCTTCATGTTAATCACAAAGGGCCTGCAATGATTTGGATGTGATGCCTCATTTTCAAGCACTGTTAGAGGTATATAGTATAAAGGAAGATATTGAAGGTTGTTATTCCTTCTCCACAAGGCATTGGCTATTATTCTTTACTGACTTACTTTACTGAACATTTGGATGTCTGTGTTTTGATGTGTGGTTTTAGGAAAATGGTACACAAATGATTTTAGCATTTTTAATCCATCTTGAATACTGAAGATTTTATAAACTCTAATGCAAAATACAGCAAAACAAAATAACAAAGCTAAGAAGATAAAAGATTTGCTTAAAGAATCAGATGGGCCCTTTACAGAAGAATCTTGTTTCTTTTAGCATTTTTTTTTATTCCAAGCACAACACTTTGGTAATGCTGATAGTAAGCCTCAAATTTAATTATTGAGAACAACGTCAACATAAAATGAAAGTTCCCAATACCAGCTTTTTCCTTTTATCAAATATCATTTAATTTGCCAACAAACTTGAGTGAAGAATTGTAGCTGAGAGGTTAAAAGAAGACATGTTGCCCTTGCCTTAATCAATTGTTTTCATTTTTATGTCATTTGGTGGTCAGCTCAAACTTCAAAACTCTAATACATGGTGCATTTTTTTATTATGTTACATAATAAATACTGTACAGATTTAATTTCATTTAATTTTATTTATATATTTATTTACTACAATTTATTCATTTATATCTCTGCCTCATTTTTTCCCAGTCCCAGCCACCTTCCCTCTGCTCCCCCATGCCCTTTCCCTAGTCAACTGACAGCAGAGGACCTCCTCCCTTTCTATGTGACCCTAACTTATCAGGTCTCATCAAGGCTGACTGCATCATCTTCCTCTGTGGCCTGGAAAGGCTGCACCCCCCTATGGGGAGGTGATCAAAGAGCCTGCCACTGAGTTCATGTCAGGGACAACCTCTGGACCCCTTAGTAGAGTTCCCACTTGGAAACTGAGCAGCCAATGGGATTCCAATGAACAGGGAGTCTAGGTCCTCTCCATGCATGGTCCTTACTTAGAGGATCGGTCTCTGCAAAACTCCCTGGGCTCAGGTTTTTTTTTGGCTCTGTTATTCACCTTGTGGAGTTCCTGTACCCTCTGGGTCTTTCTATCTCCTTCTATCCATAAGGTTTCTGTCACTCTGCCCAAATTTGGCTATGAGTTTTGCTGTCTCTTCCTATACCCTGGTAGGTAGAATCTTTCAGAGATCTTCTGTGGAAGGCTCCTGTCCTGTTCCCTGTCTTCTTCTACTTCCAATGTCTGTCCTGTTTGCCCTTCTGAACGAAGATTAAGCCTCTTTCCTATGGTCTTTCTCATTATTTAGCTTCTTTAGGACTATAGATTTTAGTATATTTATCCTATATTATATGACTATATCCACTTATAAGTGAGTATATATCATCTGTGTCTTTCTGCTTCTGGGTTACCTCACTTAAGATGATCTTTTCTAGTTCCCACCATTTGCCTGCACATTTCATGATTTCCTTGTTTTTTATTGCTGAGTAGTATTCCATTGTGTAAATGTACCACAATTTCTGTATCCATTCCTCAGTTGAGGGACATCAGGGTTGTTTGTAGATTCTGGCTATTACAAACAAAACTGCTATGAACATGGTGAAGCAAACATCCTTACTGAATGGTGAGGCATCTCTTGGGTATACACCTAGGAGTAATATAGCTAGACATTGAGGTAGCACTATTTCTAATGGTCTGAGAAGCACCAGATTGATTTCCAAAGTAGTTGTATAAATTTACATTCCCACCAGCATTGGAGGAGGGTTCCCCTCTCTCTACAGCCTCTCCAGCATGCATCACCCCTTGAGTTTTTGATCTTACACATTCTGATATGTAGAGGTGAAATCTCAGGGTCGTTTTGATTTGCATTACCTGAATGACTAAGGATATTGAGCATTTCTTTAAGTGTTTCTCTGACTTTCAGTATTCTTCTGTTGAGAATTCTCTGTTTAGCTCTGTATCCCATTTTTTAATTTGATTACTTGATTTGTTGGTGTTTAACTTCTTCAGTTTTTTGTATATTCTGGATATTAGCCCTTTACCAAGTGTAGGGTTGTTGAGCAATCAATGAAACCAAGAGCTGGTTCTTTGAGAAAATCAACAAGACAGACAAACTTTTAGCCAAACTAACTAAAAGGCAGAGAGATGCCACGCAAATCAACAAAATAAGAAATGAAAAAGGGTACACTAACGACACACACTAAGGAAATCCAAACAATCATTGGGTCTTACTTCCAAAGCCTATACACCACAAAATTTGAAAATCTCAATGAAATGGACAATTTTCTTCATCGATTCCACTTGCCAAAGCTGAATCAACACCAGGTAAATCAATTAAATAGTCCTATATCCTCTAAGGAAATAGAAGCTGTCGTCAAGTATCTCTAATCCAAATAAAGCCCAGGGACAGATGGTTACATTGCAGAATTCTACCAGAACTTCAAAGAAGAGCTAACACCAATACTCTTTAAATGTTCCACAAAATAGAAACAGAAAGAATACTACCAAACTCATTCTATGAAGCCACAGTCACCTTGGTAGCTAAACCTAAACCTTACAAAGATCAAAGAAAGAAAGAGAATTTCAGGCCAATCTCCCTTATGAACACTGATGCAAAAATATTCAACAAAATACTTGAAAAACGAATACAAGAACACATCAAAGATATCCTCCACTACAGCCAAGTAGACTTCATCCCAGGTATGCAGTGTGGCTCAATATATGGAAATCCATTAATGTGATCCACCATATAAACAAACTAATAGAGAAAAACCACAACATCATCTCCTTAGATGCCAAAAAAGCATTTGACAAACTCCAATATCCATTTATGTTTAAAGTCTTAGAGAGGTCAGGGATACAAGGAACATACCTAAACACAGTAAAGGCAGTATACAGCAAGCTTATAGCCAACATTAAACTAAATGGAGAGAAACTTAAATCAATCCCACTGAAATAAAAGACAAGCCAAGTCTGCCCAGTTTCTCCATATCTCTTCAACATAGTTTTTGAAGTCCTTGCTAGAGCAATAAGACAATTAAAGGAGATCAAAGGGATTAAGTTTGGAAAGGAAGAAGTCAAAGTATCACTATTTGCAGATGATATGATAGTATACCTGAGTGACACCAAAAATTCTGCCAGGGAACTCCTTCAGCTGATAAACACCTTCAGCCAAGTGGCTGGATACAAAATCAACTAAAAAAAAAAATCAGTAGCCCTCCTGTGTACCCAAGACAAAAGGGCCGAGAAAGAAATTAGGGAAGCAACACCTTTCACAATAGCCACAAAGGACATAAAGTACCTTGGGGTGACTCTAACCAAGCAAGTCAAAGACTTGTATGTAAAAAAATTTTCAGTCTCTGAAGAATTAGAAGAAGATATCAGAAGATGGAAAGATGGAAACATGCTCATGGCTTGGCAGGTTAGTTAGCTTTTATCCCTTGCAGTTTTTAATTTTTTTCTTTGTTCTATAGATTTAGTTTTTTGATTATTATGTGATGGGAAGAGTTTCTTTTCTGGTCTAGTCTATTTGGTCTTCTGTAGGCCTCTTGTATGTTTATGGGCATCTCTTTCTTTAGGTTGGGAAAATTTTCTTCTAGGATTTTCTCAAAAATATTTTCTGGATTTTGGAGCCTGGAATCTTCTCTTTCATCTATTCTTATTATTCTTAGTTTTTTTCTCTTTTTACAGTGTCCTTTATTCTTGGATGTTTTGTATTTGTAAATTTTCCAGTTTCTGGTTTTTTTCCCCCCTTTGGGAGATATATCAGTTTCAGTGCCTGAGATTCTCTCTTCCATCTCTTGTATTCTGTTGGTGATGCTTACTGTTGTGGTTCCTGATTTCTTCTCTAAGTTCTCCAACTCCAGGGTTTTCTCTGTTTGTGTCTTCTTTATTGATTCTAATTCTGTTTTCATATATTGCACCATTTCCTTCATCTGTTTGAACATGGATTCCTATCTCCATGATGAGCTCTTTTTTTTGTTCATTTCTTCTTTATGTATCTCGAAAAAAAACTATATAATTATAGATTTAAGATCATTTTCCTGTGTTTCAGCTACAATAGAATATCCATTTTTGGGGGGGGGGATTCTGGTAAAGCCATGATGTCTTGGGTTTTTTTGCCTGTATTCTTGCACCAGCCTCTAGCCATCTGGTTGTCTCTAGCCCTAACTGATGATTATTCTTGGAGCCTGTACTGCAGACTGGATCCACCTGTCTCAGGAGTCTTGAGTAGTCTCCCCTGCATTCACTGTCTTTGCTGGCTCACTGTTTGTGACCTGCATAGCTGAAGCACAGGCAGAAAGACCTCTAAATCTAGAGCTGCTCCAGTGTCCCACAGGCTTCCTTAAGAAGGTGAAGGATGGGGTTTGGGTCCCAGGCCTCGCTTAGCTTTGCTGTGTTTACTCACTGTGCTGGCTGCGTTGTTACTGACCCAGGTGGGAACAGAGAGAAAGATCTCCCAGCCTAGAGCTGCTCCAATGCCCCCTAGGCCTCCTTGGAGAGGAGAAAAATGGAGCTTGGTTCAGGTCCCTATCTCAGCTCCTCTGGGTTCTTTGTCTGTGCTGGGCTTGCTGTTCTGGCCTCTGTGAGCTAGGCTGCTGGCGCACTGGCAGATATATCTTTTTGCTTAGAGCTGCTTCAGTGTCCCACAGGCTTCCCTTAAGTGATGGAGAATAGAACCTGGGTCCCAAGCCTAGCTCAGCTCCACTGTGTTCACGGTCTGTGATATTCTGGCTGATTTTCACCTGTGTAAACTGTGCAGAGAGTGGAGAGAATAGGTAGAATGGAACGGTGCCTCCCCTACAGTACGAGGATGTATCGCTGCCACTGGGCATTGAGAGTGAGTACCACTAGCCTCTGCCACCCCAAGATGTTGAGTGTGGTCTTCCGGATTTGGAAAGAGGACCCTCTAGTACCCAGAAGGGGTCTACAGTACTGTGAGAATGGGCACCCGGGTTTGGATCTCACCCACTGTACAGGGAAGTATTCACTCCACAGGCAGTGAGAGTGAGCCCCCAAGGTCAGAGCTGCTGGGCTCTGGTTCCAGGAATATATCCACAGAAAGTGGGCTTGGACGGTGGGTATCCTAAAGCTGCAGGGTCAGAACCATGCGGGCCCTGCTATTGCTTGTCCTGGAAGGTATCCACAGATGGTGTTTTTGGGTTGGCTGGGTGTCCTAAGGGTGTAGTGTAGGAATCCCACGTGCATACTGCTATTCCCAGGAAAGTATCTATTGTTGGTGTGTTCAGATGAGTGGCCTAGGGCTTTGGGGTCAGACCCGAGTAAACTGCCCCACTGTTCCCAGGAAGGTATCCATAGATGGTGGGTTTGGGCAGTTGGCCTAGAGCTGCTGGGTCAGAGCTGAGTGAGCTACAGCTGCTGGTCCTGGTGAGTTGGGGAAGGTGGTCTAAGTCTGTAGGTTAGGAGCCTCTTATCTTGTGTGTACTGCTGCTGGTCCCAGGAATATATCCACAGATGGTGAGTTTAGGCAAGTGACCTAGGGCTGCAAGGTCGAGCCCAGAGACCTGCTGAAAGTCTCAGGAAGGTATCCACAGAAACTCAGCATGTGGTATGTACAACTTTATTTGTTTTCACTATTCAGCAAAGGTACATGAGTTTCCAAAGAAAAAGAGCATAGCCAGGTCTAGAGGAATCCATGACCATGACTGCCCTTTTGTCACCGAATAAGACACTTAGCTACTCCTGCAAGAAAGAGGGAAAGCCCTTCTGAGTTTCAGAACCCAGAAGTTGTCCTGGTGTCTGATCACAAGATCACCCCTACCTGCTACAATTACTGAAAATACAAACCCTGAAGAATGAAGGCTGGTGTTTTGTGCTCATGTAGACATTAATTAGACATCAATGAAGAACATTCCAGAAGCTGAGTTCCCAGATGCCAGCTGAAGGTCAGCGCTGCACTTCACCATTGTACCTCACCTGCAGCATTAGCTATGTCCTGCTGAGATGTATGCACAAGTAGCACTGTTTTCGTATACAATCATATAATTTTTGGTAAAAGAATTTCGTTGGGAAAGAATTTGGCTGGAGAGCATCTTTGAAGGCTGAAACCCTGGATTCTTTGTTTATGTTTCCTTAAAAGCAGGAATGATGTGTAGACTGAAATAAGGGAATGGGAAGTGGATCTTAGTCCAGTCTGTAAGTTGAAGGTTGGATATTTATTAGATTTCTTACAGATGATAAAATTTTTACTTCCTGAAAATACAATTTACAGCCTTACCTAAATGATTTCTGCATTACCCCATTTCTAGTTTCTCTGCACTAATGGTTAAACTCTTTCTGTCCTCTGTCATTTCCAGCTTCCAAGTCAAGGCTGCCGAGCATAAGCATGAGAATTTGCCAGGTTAAGATGAGAAGGGTGGATAGCCATGCTAAAAGAGTCCATTCACATTCTTACTGGCCGTTAACAGAGCTGCCAGCTGCCAGTTTCCCTGAGTCAATCACAAACTCTGCTTTGGTTTAGGTTGAGATGGAGTAACTGTGTAGCAGGGAAGAGCTTTTTTTTTTTTTTTTTTTTTAAATGAATTCTGAGCAGTTTATTCTCAAGTCATTACAGTGTTCAAACAATTGGACATATAAAGATAACAGGTGTAACAGTAGACATCAGGAGGCACATTCCCATTCTGAAAGGAGATATATTATACACACAGAAAAAAACCGAAGCAAATATTACAGTATTCAAAGTAACTGTTGACACTTCAGATGTGACATATTTACAAGAAAGTATGCTTTAAAATAATTAAATAATTTCCATAAGCTTACAAAAGAACTAAAATATTAGGAGATCCTGACAATCACAAGAACATAGTCCTATGCTTTTGAATAAAGGTAATTCTATATAAAAAGTTCCAAAATAGAGCTAATAATTTTACCACCATGAAATATATCAAATTACCAATACCAAAATATGCTAAAATGAACGTGCACTGTGGATGCTGTACCAAAGAAAACAGTGCCAGGCTCATCAATGCTGCCAAGTGTCTATACAAGGGTTCCTAGGTATGTTCATGAAAAAGGAACTTCCAAAAGAGCCTGGGTAATGAACATGGCAGCAGAAGGGTACTTACTGCTTAAACACCTTGTCCTGTGGTTTTCTAATGCAGGTGCAAAAAGAAAACCTCACAGAACTCTAACATATTAGCTTATGAATACAAAAGGCGAATGGTGTGTTCTTGTGCTGGGCAACTAAAGAGCATCTTAACCCCTAAACCCACCACTGCAGCAAATTCCTCCTCCTCTAACAAGCAGTCTTAGAACAAAAAAAGCAAAACACTGATAACCATGACTCCAAAACAAAAGTGTGAAATTGGAAATATCATAGAGCAGCAGCCTGGGGAAAGCAAACACTTCACCACAAAACAGCACTCGCTCAAGCCATTCTATCATTCAACAGCAGAAACTGGGTTCTTTAGAGAGGTGCTTCTATTTATGATATCCCCACAGTTAAATGCATACTCAGATTTGCTTTTCAAGACATTAATATTGCACAGGTAGTAGAACACCAACATTCTGGTGTCTCTGACATTAAATGCTATCTTATTTAACATATCAAACTATGCTACTGAAATTAATTTATTCAAACATTTAAAGCCAATCATGTAGGACTTCATGATGTCTGTGGTGCTGCAAAATTTATATTGCAATGTGGACTGTTTAGAAATTCTAACCATTTTTGATATTCTGGTTATTCAGGTGAGTGGCAAATTTTGCATAAAAGATTCGATTAGACTGTTGGTGCAGATAGGGGCATAACAGGGGTAGCAAAAGGGAGAGATTGGAGTTCAGCTATAACTAAGATTGTTTGTTTTTTTTTTTTTTGTTAGTTTGTTTGTTTGTTTTGGAGACAGGTTTTCTCTGTGGCTATGGCTGCCCTAGAACTTGCTTTGTAGACTGGGCTGCCCTTGAACTTGTGATTCTCCTATCTTTATTGCCTCGCAAATTATAGTCCTGTGTCACTAACATGCAGCCTGAGACACTTGTTTTAAAAGTTTTAGGACTTGCACCTATCAGTATTTTATTTCAGTAAAAATTATTTGGTCATAAATGTTGGGAATATCTGATTTTTTTTAAATCAAAATTTGTAAATAGATCTTATTTCTGAATTTGGATCAGTGAAAGACCTCAGTTCTTATGTGAAGTCATAACTGCCCTTATTCATGAAATCGTTGTGGCCTCTACCTTTCCATCATTAATAACCCGTTCAAGTGCCTGTGTCTTCTCATCTCATTTAGGATTGTTCTCTGAAGTCCTACATGATTGGGAAGAGCTTTTATTTCATGCAGAATGCTATAGATACTGTGATAGGAAAAGGAAATAAGAGAATACAGTGGCCCATTAACATTTGGGTCAGTTGAAGCTCTTGATTGCAGAATCCTGAATTGAGCATGGTATAGATGTCTTATCTCATTAACTTTGTGTGCACCTTAAGAATGTTATCAAATCCAAGCCTCACAGCCTGTTCTCCAAGCCAAGTTAGGCCACCTGTCTTCTCTATGCCAATTAAAAAAGTCAAATGAATAGTGGAAAGCAGGAAAAATGAGGTTTATTCAATGTGACAAACAACATTTGAAAGAGGGACAAAGAGATCTAATAGTTCTCCGCCCCCCAAATCAATTTTCTGGGACTTGAAATAATATTAGTGTTTAAACGGCTAGAAGGCAAGGATGCACATCTAAGTAGTCCCTTATAAAAATGTAGTCCCAGCCACCCTGACTCTGTGCTTTGGTTTTATATTATGAGGTAGTCTGACACGTTGTTAAATCGTGTGAAGTATCTTTTCAAGCAAGCAAGCAAGCAAATAAACAAACAAAAAACCTCAAGTGGTCGTCCTTTCTTTGTCCAGCAAGAGATTCCTGGGGAAATTCCCATTTCTTGGGTTCCTTTGTTTCAGTAGTCTGGTATTCACATTGAAAACCACAAGTGTCCCTTTAGAATATCTTCATTGCTGCCAGGCCCCTTAGAAAAGAGCCAATTACACAGTGATTGAATACTGAAGCAGGAAATACTTACTGTTGCCGTAATAAGCTGGGTTTAAAGACAAACCATGCCTTTCAATGTTTGTCTGAAGTATGCATACATATGTACTGGTGATTGTATAGGAGAACAGGAGAGGTACATAAACCAATTGTCTATGAAATAAAATTCTAAGCAGAGCATTGGAAGACATTTGAATATATGTATCTCCTTTTCTTTTTCAATGTAATTACCTACAATGTGACTATTGAAGAAACACACTGGCAATTGAATGGAATCATTAAGAATGTAATCATTCTATTGTCTTCCTCCTTGGCCTGGTAAGGCTGCTCCTCACTCAGGGGGAGGTGATCAAAGAGCCAGCCACTTAATTAATGTCAGAGGCAGCCCGTGTTCCCATTACTAGGGTACCCACATGGAGACAGAGCTGTCATGGCTTACATCTGTGCAGGGGTTCTAGGTTATCTCCATGCATAGTCCTTGGTTGGAGAATCAGTCTCAGAAAAGAACCCTGTGCCCAGATTTTTTGGTTCTGTTGCTCTCCTATGGAGCCCCTGTCCCCTCCAGTTCTTTCATCTCTACCCTTTCATAAGATTCCCTGAACTATGCACAAAGTTTGGCTATGCAGCAATTCCTGATGAGACCTGATAAGCTAGGGTCAAACAGAAAGGGAGGAGGACCTCTCCTATCAGTGGACTGGAAGAGGTAGATGGGAAGAGGTGAGGAAGGGAGAGTGATTTGAGAGGGGACTAGGGAGAGGGATACAACTGTGATATAAAGTGAATAAATTGTAATTAATAAAAAATAAATAAATTTTTTAAAAGTATGTGATGATTGGGGTTTGAGAAATGGCTCAGAGGGTAAGAGCATTGGATACTCCTCTGGAGGACCTGGGATTAATTCCTAGCATCCACTTGACAGTTCAAAACTGTCTGTAACTTCATTTCCAAGGGATCCATGACATGTGGGGCAGACAAAATACTCATATAAATAAATCATTTAAAAAAGAACGTGAGGATCCTGTTTAACCTGTGAACTGTTTTCACAAACATGTAAGAAATTCTGCACACACAATTTCTGTCAGTATTTTACTCAAATGTTCTGGTTTCACAGAACTTAATATATAGCTATCATATGCATCATGTCTTTTTGAATTCATATATTCAGTTTTGTATGGATTATCATTATGCTGTTTTGTTGATATGGTCTCACTATAAATCTCTACTTGGCTTGGAGTGTTCTATGTTGATACTGCTGACATCAAAGTCATGCAGTTCTCCCACCCCTGCCTCCCCAGTGCTAAAGTTACAGGCATGTACCACCGTGACCAGCCTCAGTTATATGTTTTTTTTTGTTGTTTTTTTTTTTTGTTTTGTTTTGTTTTTTTAATTTGTATTATTTCACCAGTATGGGTGTTTTGGCCAGCACATGTGTACCACATGCTTGCCTGGTATTAGTTAAGGTCAGAAGAGGATGTCAGATCCAAAACGGAAGTTACAGAGGATTGTGAGCCACTATTTGGGTGTTAGAAATGAAGCTGTGTCCTCTGCAAAAGCAGGGAGTGCTCTTAAGCCTTGAGCTATACCTCCAGCATAATTCTGTGTATTTTAAGTGAAAAATTGCCACTGAGTTTTTCCCAGTTGGTCCTCAGAGCAGCTCCACAGATCCAATAACACCTTGGATGGTTTGCTACCAATAAAGTGCTAGAGCTTACTGCCTTTGTCAGACCAGATGTCCTCACTTCTCGGGAAGCTCCTACCCTACCGAAGAGATTTCTGCTTCTGGTAGTTTGATCTCTTCATCACTGATTGATTTCTGAATGGAAATAGGAAAGTTTAGAAAAGGCAGAAAAAAAAGAAAGAAAGAAGTGAACACTGAAATAGAGAAGCAGAAAGAGTGACCATAGACAATGGCACCATTGCATTCCCTCAGATGCCTTGCTCTAACAACTGGCTGGAAAGTTGATTCTCTAGGCAGTTTTTGTAGAGCTTATAAAGAGTGTGTTTAGTTACACACTCGAGATCCTCTTTCTTCCTTACTTTTAAAAAAAATTATAAATCAAGAAAAACTTTCCTTCATATGTATACTTTCTCTAATGTTATTAAATGCTTTTAAACATTTAAATGGCATTTCTATGTTTCTGTTTAAGCCTGTTGTCTACCAAACCATTCCTAATATTTCAGTTACTTTTAGAAAGCTAATGATCCTGATTTCATGATGTATTTTGTTCTTTTAAGTGCTTCAGTCCAATTTAAAAATCTTTCCAGTTTAGAAGCCAGTCCTCAAATCAAAACTTGTTATTCAAATATCCATTTTAAATTAGAATTCCAAGGCTATGCTATTATTATGCCAAATTCCCTTAAGTAACATAAAATATTTATAATATTGAATGTGTACAGATTGATTATAAGTTTAATGCAAACATCATAATTTTGGCTGGATTATTCACTCAGTGACATTAAAGAGAAATCCAATTGCTATTAATAGTCTGATGGTTTCTTGACCAAGGCTTTTTAGTCTTTCACATACACAAAAATCACCCTGGGGGATGGGGCTTCTTTTGAAAACACGGGTATAGATTCTATAGGGTCTGTGTGTGTGTGTATGAGAGAGAGAGAAAGAGTGAGAGAGAAAAAGAGAGAATGTATGTGAATGAGTGTATGTGTGTGTCCTAACTTTCTAACTCCAGGAGTTCTTATGCTTCTGATGTACTGAACACACTTGCCTAGTGAGGTCGCAGATTCAAGTGCCATTTAACATCCTTCATCAGTCTGCTCACACATGACTTCTTTCCCACTGAGATGTTTAACTTCCTTCACAGTTTGATTAGTTTTGCATTTCTTTGGCTCTTTTAGCACATTCAAATGTCATTTCCATTAGACTCTGCACACTTCTCCAGGCTTTGTGTCACTGTAGTCATAAAATTAAAAAGAACCCTTGAAGATTTAAATTACTCTGACTCATTTAAAGAGAAAAAGATTGTTTTGAAATAAATGCATAGAAATATTTCACCTGGATTAAAAAATGACAAAGGATAGAGTACATGGTTGCCAGAGTGGCAATTTTAACTGTATTGGGTAAATGTGAATTTTCATGAATATGAAATACAGCATTTAAAAAGTTGCTCCCTGCATTTAAACACTTTTTAAAACATGTATTTATTTTATGTTTCCATTTGTTTTGTCTGTATATATGCCTAAAGTACACCTAGTGCCCTCAGAGGGTAGAGGAGGGTGTCAGATTCCCTTTGATAAGAGTGACAGATGTTTATGAGCCACTATATGGGTGGTAGGTTTCAAACACCCTCAAAGACATCTCTTCAGCCCCTCCAACAATTTTTTAGCCAGGAGCTTTCTCTTTAAGTAGAGAAAGAATGTGGATGGGGGACAACAGGAAGGAGTACACAAAATTAATTGGTCTTGTTCAGGGTGTGATTTAGTTGAGCTTTATATCAGTTTTGCTTCTACAAGGTGATTAGAAGTCCTTATCGCTGTCTGTGTTTGAGGGGATCAACCTGGTTTCTACTACATGCTCACTTTTTCTCCAGGATGTGACCTCAGCATCATAGATAATTGCCCTCATCTCAGAGATAGTAATGAATTGATGGTATCTTACTCCTGAATTTGCACAGTGGTCCAAAGAAGTTGTCACAACAACTGTCATTATTCAAGAAATGTTATCTGATTCTCAGGAGATGATTACTTCTGCTCCCCGGTAATGGTTTCATTGTAGCTGATTGTCCCCAACTGAAGGTGTTTGGTCCCATTAGCTCTGCTATTGCTCCAACCCATGATAACTCAGATTAAAGACAATGGCTAGGAGACTATTATCTGTCTTTTGGAGGTCTAGAACAGAACATTTAAAAAGCCTATTACTGGGCTTGTTGGCTACTTTATTGGGTTCTTAAATCCATCACCCTTCTCTACCCCAATCCCTTCCAATCCACCAACACTAAGTGAGAAAGAAGGTTAGAGGGATAAGGGGCATAACTATCTTTTCACTACTTCCTGCTGGTGAGGGGCTTCAAGTTCTCCTTGAGGCAAGTCCAATCTTCATTATCATAATATCAGCAACTAGCAATCCAGCAGTCCAGCAATCAGACAACAGCAAAAGCAGCAGCAGGAACCATTAGCAGCAGAAGTGGCAGCTGCAGGGGGAGTGACAGCCACCATACTCCTTCTCAGGGCACTCTTATTTTTCACTCTCAAGAGTCCCCAAAATTCCAAACATAAACTATCTGAAGCTGGCATCTAGAGCATCTAGATACTCCATCTAGAGCATGAGACAAATCAGAGTGGCTGTGGATAATTTAAAGCAGTCCCATTTCCCATACCTGGCATTAAAATGAAAGCATTTATATAATATAGTTGGTTTTTTTTAAAGAAACCAAAATTATCAGTACAAAAAATGTCTTATTCTTTTATTGATCTCTTCATCCTTGAAGGAAAATGAGATAGGTTAGGTATCACGGGTTTCTAGAGAAAAATCTCACAAGTGATTAACAGGCCTTTGTTCAGAGTTAAGCAGGCAAGTCAAAGTAATGGAGGGAAATGCAAAATAAAAATGATGATGCCAGGCTATCATCCCATTTTTAGTCGCCCCATGGGCTCAAAGGAGAAGCCCTTGGACTTTAGTAAAAGTGGTTTCTAACTACCTGTTATACCATCTTACTAGAATCTTGTTCTTTCACACTGGTCGTGGAAGCATACCTCTACATACTGGCAGTAGTAGGTTTCTGTATTTAAAATTGCAAGCGCCTAGGTCAAGTAATTTCTCTTTTAGAAGTCTGTTGAAATAATTAATTCCACTGGTGTGCAGGTTTGCTCAAGGACATTCATTGGGGCATCATTCAAAATAGCATCAGTCAATCAGACATTTGGAAGACTATGTGATCATTCTAAATCTTGATTAATTATCATGACAAAAAGATACATGGTATGTTGTTAAAAGGGTACAGCAGGGCCCAGAAAGTTGTTGTAATAGAACCTATTAATGCAAAAGAATAAATAATGTGTATTTATGATTTTCAAAGCAAAGCAAAATCATGGCTCTTCTACAGATATACAATGAACATGTTAAAGATTTTTACTTAACTAAGTCAGCGAACTGGTGAGATATGACAACAGAATCTAAAGCAATTTTATTTTATTTTTATTTTTTTTTACATATCATTAATGCTGAAGTAAATCTGCAAATAGTTGCAAACGTAGATTCGTGAGCAGTAGGAAAGGGAGTCAATTGTCACCCCCACCTTATAGAACTTGTTTGATGGTCTCTAGATGTTCCTTTTCATTTATCATTGGTTAATTAAAATTTAGAGTTATGGGCCACTGAGATGACTGAGAGGGTGCAGGCACTGGCCATGCAAACCTCAGGATCTGAGTTCTATTCTTGGATCTCATGATGAAAGATGAGAACTGATTCCCAAAAGCTGCCTTCTGACCTCGACACAAGTATGTTAAATGTGTACATGTGCCCATATTCACACACATGTGTGCATGTACACACACACACACACACACACACACTCACCATAACAATAATACATTTTTTTAAGAAACCAAATTGGAGACTGAAGATACAGCAGCTCAGTGATTAAGATCATGAACTGTTCTTTCTGAGGACCCAAGTTCAATTCTCAGTGCCTACATCAGATAGTTTAAGACTATCTATAACTCCAGCGTTAGTGATGGCGCTAATCCTCTGGCTTTCATGAGTAATTGTGCATGTATGTTTGTGTGTGCACAGAATTAAAAATAATAAAAATAAATCTTCAAAAGCAACAAGAAATTATAAAACAGCTTAGAGAGAACTAAAGGCACAAATCCCTTATACAGTCAAAAGCAGCCAACTTAGAAAGGTATATGTTCTGGTTATAGCTTCATAAAGGCAGTTTTCCTTTGAAGCACACGATGATATCTATGGCAGGTAAATTTTGTGTTAGTTTTGCCTTTTTCTTATTTGTATTTTATAATATTTTGAAAAAAAACAACATAAATACATCTCTTTTAGTCAGAGAGAAAAAAAAATCTCTATTGAAAAAGAATTAGAAATCACTTTATGTTTTAGTGGTTTACAAGACAAGAGAGTATGCTATGCACCTGCTGCATATAGGTACTATGAACAATTGGTTGTTCATGGGGTCTGGGACTAGGTGGTCAGTGTTTTTCTTGCTGACCTACTTCTGGTAAGTATGCCATAGATTGCTTTGTGCTCAGGCTTTAAATATTTTCACTTACCAGAGAAGGTGATCAAAGGTGAATTTTCATGCCAGGTATTTTAAGTTTTAACACTCAGTAAATGCTGTGCCAGGAACTTCCTAGTGTTTTCTGTGCTATTTTAGGGCAAGTCCAGGAAAAAAAAAAAAAAAACTGTTTACAAATGATCGCTTTTCTAGAGAGAAAGGAAAGAATGGTAGTGGTGGGCACGGGATGTAAAAAAGAAAAGCTTGCCTATAGTTGTGGATAGAGATGTCTAAATTAAAGCCACTGAGAGGTTCATTCACCACCCTCCTCAGGCCCTCATATGCTTCTTAGAGGATGGATTTGAAAAAATAAACAATTCTTTCCCTTATGCTGCACTTGCAAAGAGATAACAAACATGGTTATGGCTTACATGATTCTCAGAGTGTTTGCCAAGGTCTGAGAGATTACCCGGAGACTTTTCGTCTTGTGCTGCTCCAGGTGATTTTCACTTTTTTCCTTCTTGAAATTCTGTACTTCTGCCATAATCCTCAATTTCTCAAACACTGCTAAACTTGTTGCTCCTCCTGGGTGTCATGTTTGCCTTCTAATTCTCACCAAGATTGATGAGAGACTTTCAGAGATCTGTCCCCTGTCACAGAATGCAGTTATGCATCTTTTAAAATATTTGTTTGCTATTATTTATAAATGTATTTTGCCTACATATATGTCTGTTTATCGCATACTTGCAGTGGCCATGAATGTTTGAAGAGGCTGTTGAATTTCCTGAAGCAAGAGTTAAAGGTGTAGCACTTCCTCAAGATCCAGCTATACCAATCCTAGGCATATACTCAAAAGAGTCAAAAGTACACAATAAGGACATTTGCTCAACCATGTTTGTAGCAACCTTATTTGTAATAGCCAGAAGCTGGAAACAGCCCAGATGCCCCTCAGTGGAGGAATGGATGCACAAATTGTGGTATATCTACACAATGGAATATTACTCAGCAATAAAAAACAAGGAAATCATGAAATTTGCAGGTAAATGGTGGGATCTGGAAAAGATCATCCTGAGTGAGTTATCCCAGAAACAAAAAGATGCACACGGTATATACTCACTCTTATAGACATATAATATAGGATAAACCTACTGAAATCTGTACACCTAAAGAAACTAATCAAGAGGGAGGACTCTTGCTAAAATGCTCAATTCCTATCCAGAAAGGCAAAAAGGCTGGACATCAGAAGAAGGAGAAAAGAGGGAACAAGTCAGGAGCCTGACACAGAGGACCTCTGAAAGGCTCTGCCCTGCAGAGTATCAAGGTAGATACTGAGACTTATGGGCAACCTTTGGGCAGAATGCAGATAATCTTAGGAAAGAAGTGAGAAACAGTAAGATCTGGAGAGGACAGGAACTCCATAAGGAGAGCAACAGAACCAAAAAATCTGAGCACAGGGGTCTTTCCTGGGACTGCTATTCCAACCAAGGACTATGCATGGAGATAACCTAAGACCCCTGCACAGATGTAGCCCATGGCAGTTCAGTGTCCAAGTGGGTTCCATTGTGATAGGAACAGGGACTGTCTCTGACATGAACTGATTGGCCTGCTCTTTAATTACCTCCCCCTGAGGGGGAAACAGCATTACCAGGCCACAGAACAAGGCAGCCACTCCTGATGAGACCTAATTGACTAGGATTAGAAGGAAGGAAAAGAATTCCTCCCCTGTCAGTGGACTTGGGAAGGGGCATGCATGCAGAGGGTGGAGGAAGGGAAGGATTGGGATGGGAGGAGGGAGCGAACCACGGGGGGGGGATACAAAGTGAGTAAAGTGTAATTAATAAAGAAAAATAAAATAAATAAATAAAATACGTAAACCTTGTATTTTGCTCCAAAATAACTCTTGAATAAAAAAAAATTTAAATAAAAAAAAAGTTAAAGGTGGTTGTGAGCTGCCGTGGTGGTACTGGGAATATAACCTGGCTCCTTTGCAAAAACAGCCAGTGCTTTTAACCACTGAGCCATCTCTCTAGCCCCCAAGTTATGTGTCTTATTGACAGGGCACATGCCATAGTTGGGAAAATCCTAAAAGCTTGTCTTTATAGCTTGTTGTATCAAAGTGATTGCAGCAACATCATTAGTTACACATCAGTCCTGTGCCCTTTGATTTAGCTCAAGTAGTGGCTTATGTTCATACCCAAATGGCTTTGTTAAGTGGATAAACTTAGCATTGTTTGATAGGAACTGTTTTCTATCTGGATTATTTCTGTGAGGAGGCGGTTTTGCATTTTGCTTTCAAATACAATCAACCCCCTCCCAAAAAAAAAAAGAAAAACCTGCTGGGGGAAGCAGTATGTGCACGTGATTGGAAAGCTCTCTTTTAACAGCATTTATCTTCTTCAGTGTATGGTTTTCCTCTGCCCCAGCTAGTTTTTAGTTTCACTTTGACACAACCAAGAGTCACCCAGGCAAGGAGAGCCTCAACTGAGGGATTGCCAGATCCATTTGGGCTGTATAGGCCGTGTTTATGGAAAATCGTCTTCATTGCCGATTTTTAGGAATAGCCCACAACCCCTTGGACAGGTGTGCTTGGGTTGTATAGGAAATCTGGGTGAGTGTAAGCTATGGAGAAGAAGCCAGTCAGCCATGTTCCTCCATGGTCTTTTCCTCCAGGTCACTGCCTTTAGTTCCTCTAAACTTCTCTCAGTGATAGGCTAACTTGGAAGGGTAAGCAAAAGTAAAGTCCCTTTCCCCCAGCTTGGTTTTGGTCATGGTATTTATCACAAAAACAGAAAAGTGAGCTAGAACACCCTCCTATCACCCTTGGGAATCAATGGGGTTTGAGAAAAATGGAAACAGGTGAGATTTTGTCTTTGTTGAGTGTGCTAAGTAGTGTCATCCGAAACTATTCATTCATCTAGTTCATGCGAATTTGACTTTATCTGGAAATAGGGTCATTGTATATGTAATCAAGGTAAAATGAGGTCATGCTGGATCAGGCATCATGACTTCTGTCTTTATAAGAAGAACTTGTGAATTCATGACATAGAGACACAGAGTGCAAAATGCAGTGTAACACTGGAGATGAAGACTGAGGTAAGGAATGTCAAGGATCATTGCCAACCACTAGAAGCTAGGCAGAACAAGGAAAAATGATTGATCTTAAAATTGTTTCCCTGAGTTTGAAGCAACATAATCCAAAGTCACCTTGACTATGAACAAATAAACTTCTGCTGTTTAAAGTTACTTGTTTGTGATCTTTTATGGCAGTTATAGGAGACCAGTTATTTCAATGGCCCCAGTTTTGTGATGATATTCTCCTTTTTGTTTTTTTTTTTTTGTTATGTTTTTTGAAGACACAATTTCTCTGTGTAGCCTTGGTTGTCCTGGACTCACTTTATAGACCGATTTGCCCTCCACCTGATAGAGATCCGCCTGCCTTTGCCTCCACAAGGGCTTGATTTACAGGCGTGTACCACCTGCCCAGCTCAGTATCCTCCCTTTTTCTTTGCTTATGTATATCAGCGTTAAGGATTGAACCCAGCGCCATTCACTTGTTAAACAGGGAATTTAGCGATGTGCCATCCCAGCCTCCCTTACTCTTTATTGTCCATCATTCCTTGAATATATTGTCCTCATAACTTTATTCCTAACTTAAGGCTGAGTAAGGCAAACAGATGCCATTCTAGGCATGTTGAACAGGAAGAGATTGAGTGCAGAGAATTCTGTGCTGGAGTCTCTTGGAAGAACTGAAGATGGTGAAGGAAACTAGTTAGTACCAAGAACTCAAGGAGTGTGGCAAAGGCAAGAAATTGCAACCCAAGTCTTTCTAGCACCTAATGGGACCATTCTGAGGAAGATGCTAATATGTTAACCAAACTTCTTCTTGCCCACACATCTAACTCTGCCTTTCATCAGTATTATCTTCTTTTCATTTTCCCCAATCAGGTCTCTGTTGGTGGGTTTCTTGGCAGAATGTAAACGTGATCAAAACAGGATCACTACTGTCTAGTGGAGCTGGGAAACTTTACAGGCTTTGCCTCCATTGTAGTAGAGATATAACTATCCTGGCAACTTTGAAGATGCTCAGAAACAGTGGGTCTTTCCTTTGGCAGGGAGGCTGTTGAAATACTTCATGACACGGGAATTTCCCTGGGAATCTTATCCTGGGGGAAGGAACCTGATGCTAGCTGAAGTAGTAACTTGTCTCCCGGGAAGAGATTTCACACATGTTGTGAGATTCTGGAGAAACTAGAACCAATACAACATGGGTCATTAGAGGAGCATACCCTGATTAGGACTGCTTAACTTTGCAGACTTAAACCTCACAGTTGCAGACATCACTCTTTAGTCTTCCCAATGTTCTTCTTCCACAATGAATAAGTGTCCTCTTCTGCTTTTCCCTCTTAGTTGCTTGTTGAAACAATGAACCCACAGGAAATAACTATTTCCTGAAGACTCTCAAGCTAAAAGAAACTAAAAGCTAAACAGAAGAGGAATTTGTCTTCCATAAAGACATTTCACACAGTTTTAACAACTTGGCAGACCACCTCACAGGATGAGACTGAAGCCCAGACAAGGATGAGTTAATGGTGGGTGGGACCCTATCAAGATGGAGACTGCTTAGATGTTCATGTCTTTGTCTGGCTTTCCAGCTAAGCCATCTCCCTAACCCACTCTTCAGAATTTTATTCTACTGTGCTCTTCTCTTTGTTCATGTAAAGATATTCGTTTTTGTTGGTCTTACATTTGGAGATGGAAGATAGGTATCATTTGTTCCCACATGAAAGCACTCAACTTTACTAAATTTAGCAAGATATGTATATATCAGAAGCAAACATTAAACATTAAAAAAACACTGTAAAGTTTCAAAATAAAGAAATGGAACAAAGATATGCCAGGAATCATTAAAAAGACATTTAGATAAGGACAGAAACTTCTGATAGGCTAAAAGGAACACTATTATTGAACTTAGGTGAAACATCTATACCACAAGCCATCTCTGGCTACCAGTCTACATCAAGCCAATTAAAAGAGTCAAAATAAAAATGGAAAGCAGAAAATGGAGATTTATTTAATATGGACAGAGAAAGCCCTCCAAGTCCATCTTCTTGGTCCTGAAGTGAGTTCAGAGTACAAATAGAGAGTGAAGGATATGCACATCTAAGCAGTCCAGATGAAGGTGTGGTTTTGCCTCCCATTGACCCATCCTTATCTGGGTCATCTCATACAGTAAGGAGTAACTGCATGAAATCTCTCTCACAGAGACAAATTTCCACTCTGGCTTCAGCCCCTTCTTTCTCCCAGCATTTCCTAGGGAAATGGTATTTCTTTGGGGTCCATTGTTTCAACAGTCAGGTAGTCAAACTGAGAGACACAAATGTCTGTCTAGAAACTCTTCATTGGTACCAGGCCAGTTATAGCAATGCAAAGATTTCAACAATACAATATTGGTTAAAAAACGGAACACATGAAGTTAGGAGAGAAGAAAGATACAGTCTCGAAAGGAGGGAATGAATTTGATCAAAACCCATTATAAAATTATCATAGAATAAAAGCAATTTTATATCAAATATATATGATAACTTTAAATTTGTTTTGATCTCCACTTTAAGGTAATTGATCTTAAAGTGCTTTATGATTCTTAGTTTTTGTTTACCTTTTAGAAATTTTTAGTTGTTGACTTCAAACTTTATGGACTCTTGTCAGAGCATATCACTTGCCAGCTCTCTATGTAGGCTTTCCTTGTGACAAAGATTTTGAATACATATTTTTATGCATTAATGAAATTTTATAGATTTGTGAAAATATATTAATTCAAGAATAAAAATTCTGTTATTTTGTTTTTCCTTTTTCTGAAAAGAAACAGATTCATTTTGCTTAAATGAGTCATATGCTTGTCAATTCCATGTTACTGTAGTTTCAGGGAAGCAATTTTGACATTCCTCTGATTTTTCTCAGAGGCCATTTTGTAATGTTTACAGATAAACTTGAGAGGGTGAAGGCCTGGGCTGCTGCTTAACACTTTACAGTGTACAAAGCAGCTTCGTTTCTACAAGAACTGCCAAGCCCTATTTTCTACTCTGCAACACTGCTAGCTTGGAGATATGACACTCTTATTTCTATAGTTGCTTAGAGTTAAAAAGTGAAAGGATTTGTGTGTGTGTGTGTGTGTGTGTGTGTGTGTGTGTGTGTGTGTGTGTCTTTCCGAACTGGGCTTTTCTGTCTTGGTTCTGGATTGCTAGCTGGACTACCTGCGTTTAGTGTCTTAGTGATGTCATTGATATTGCTTCTATGACCTCAGTGACACTCCACTGAAAACTAAGGTCAAAGCTCCCCCTGGCTTCCCAACAAGGAATGAAAGGGCTGGTGGGGCCTCCCAGTCCCTTCCCTCTCCACAGCAATTTGATTTCCTTCCATTTGGAGATTCCCTGCCCTTCAAAGTTACTTTCTTCTCCTTGGTCAGAGAGCAGCCCATCTGTCAGCTTGGCCCTGGCCTCCGAAGTTCCTTCTCCAGAGCCACACCACATTCCAGGATACCTGTTCTTTCTTCCCTTCATCCTCCTCAGTTCTTTGCCAAGATCTTCTTGATCCTGGAGCTGCTTCCACAGAAATCTCCTTGCCACAAACCCACCCTTCTCACTTGCATTCACTCCATATCCTTGTCCATTTTAATAATTTCAAATGTGTACACCGCGTAAAATGCTCCATTCATAAATTGAGCCCATGGATATATTTCTTTGTTTTATTGCCGAATGCTGTATGAGTGTCATCTCCGGCTGCCCTAGAATGTCCCCACAGTATTCTTTGACCAAGCTGGTCACAAAATCACAGCTAATTAGCTGCTAAAGAAAGGCATCTGAATGATGAAGGTGATAATAACTCAAGCTAGAAAGGACTTTGGAAGGCCATAAAGCCTGTTCCCAGTATTACAAGACAGACTAAATTATGCAACATAGATGAGGATCTATCTAATTTTCAAAGCCTTCCAGAGAGAAGAATCTGGCAACTTGCTCCAGCTCTTACCAGCCCTGTTAGAAAATGTTTTCTTCCAGATAGTCTCCCTCCATCACTGCTTAAGAAATCAACATTGTTTAAAAATATAGAGAAATGCAGTTTGAAATATGAGTTAACTTTTTCTCTGCATACATGAAATTCATATAACACAGTTTCCCCTTCACATTAAGAAAAAAAAATATTTTTAATCTGAGAAAAACTGCTAAGCCAGGTCTTTCAGTAAGGGGATTGACATTCAGGCTAAATGAGTGTCTTGAAAAGACGATAGATTATATGAGGTAAGAAAAATAGTTGAATTCATTCTGTGTACTCTGAGGGTGTTGCTGCACCACTGACTTAGAATGCCCAAGCATTTTTTAAAGATGACTTATATATTAGGATATTTATTTCTTAGAAGGAATTAATTCTCTGCATTAAATGGCAAATTGTACTGTTTCCTTCTTCATATCCTAGCGGGCAGCTGTTAAAGTATGAAACTCCACCAGGCAGTTCTGTTTACCTCAGCATCATCCTTTCATTGAAGAAATGAATCTTCAAGTTTCTTACAATTTATTCAGCAAACAAGAAATGGACCTCTCTTTTGTGCTTGGGCACAATGGAGGCTAATTATAGATTTAGAGACGATTCTGTCTTGCCCTGCCAGAGACTTTAAAATTGAGCTGAGAATTTAGTCCTGTAAATAAGGAAGTTCTAAAACGGGCTTTGGGTTCTATAACAGGCACTTGTGTAAGATACAGGGGGATCTATTTAGTCCATAGCTTTCTAGTAAATATGCTTTAGGGCAGTCTTCTTCAATAACACATGACCTTGACTTTAAATAAACCTGGTGACAAATTTGATCTTTACCACTGTGTGATCTTTCAAGAACCTTAGAATCAATTCTTGCAAATAGAAAGAAATCGGCCTTAAAAATCATTGTGATTAAATTACATGAAACAGTTCCATCTAGCAATGTTAAGCAAATGGCCTGTATCAGAATAGGTACTTAGCAAATGTTTTTGTCTTCTCTCTTCAGTAGTTCAAGGATATCATAAACGACAACTGTAATGTGCAAAGAGAAACTCCCAGCATTCAAATTCCTTTCACACATTTGAGGAGTCTCCCATGTTATGAGGCAGAGACATTCATACTTTAGCATCTAAATATAACACAGACCCATCATTCCATCCTTATTTTCATCTGTCCACAGGATATTTGTCCAATAAGACACAATAGCACTACATCTTGATTTACATGGCTTGGCATTATAACTCTTGGATACTCTATTAGACATATCCTTAACTCCTTGTCAGAATCTGTTCCTTGGATTAATCATGAATGAATGGAAGCAGCCATAGTGCCTAGTTATGAGTCACAATTGCTACAGTTTTACTATAGATATTTCAATCCATTATCTTGGTTTTCAGGGTGCAGGTTTCATGTCTTGACCTCAGTAATGACAAATCTAGCATGCTTAACTTCTTTATCTCTGATTTGATTTCAAATACAGGCCCTGTGTTCTTCAAGTTCACATTTTATTGATGATACTGCTGAACGCTACTATGAATAACCAAACACGATTTTGAGGTTTTATTTATTTTTATGTATGTGACTGTATGCCATGTGCATGCAGTACCTGTGGGGGCCAAAAGAGGGCATCAGATCACTGTGACTGGAATTACAAATAGTAAGTACCTAGTTGGTGCTGGGAATTTAACCCAAGTCCTCTGGAAGAGTAGCCAGTACTCTTAATTCCCTCCAACTTCCCAAACATATTTAAATAGTCTTTTTGGATTTGTGTTTTTCACAACTAGAACTTTTGACTGATAAAAAGACTGTCATAAACACAATGATCATATTTTGTTATACAGTGATGTTTTTTATGCTGTCAAATAAGGCAACAGTTTCATTCAGTATTGAATAGATCTTTATAATAATTTCTTTTCAGTTGGTTTGTAATTTTTATTTTTGGACCTTCTTCATTTTCCTTCACTATCAAGTCTCATTTCTTATCAAACAAACAAACAAACAAACAAACAAAAAACCAACCAAACAAAAATGTATCAGAGTTTTCATTTTCTTGATGCTAGATATACATGACAGGGAAATGAATATACCTTGTAAAATTACCAAGAGCTGTAATGTCATACGCATAGAGAAAACAATTCAGATAAATTCTGTTGATGGCATGAAAAACTGCCTCACTCTTCTTCATTAATATTCTATTTAAAATCTGACTATCATAGCCAAACTTTGGGCAGAGTACAGGAAATTTTAGGGAAGAAGAAGATAGACCTGGAGGGGTCAGGAGCTCTACAAGGAGAGTAACAGAACCAAAAAACCTGGACCCAGGGGGGATCTAGAGAAACGGATTCTCCAATCAAGAACTATGACCTAATACCATTGCTAAGATATAGCCCATAGGCAGCTCAGTCTCCAAGTGGGTTCCCTAGTAAGGGGAGCAGGGGCCATCTTTGACATGAACTCAGTGACTAACTTTTGATCACCTCCTCCTGGGTGCTGTAGCCTTGCCAGGCAACAGGGAAAGACAGTGCAGCCTGTCCTGATGAGACCTGATAGGCTAGGGTCAGCTAGAAGGAGAGGAGGACCTCACCTATCAGTGTACTAGCATAGGAGCATAAGAGGAGAAGGAGGAGGAGGGGACTTGGAGGAGATGAGGGAGGGGGCTTCATTGGGGATACAAAATAAATAAATTGTAATAAATAATAATAATAATAATAACAACAACAATAGTAACCTGAGTATCCAACCCCCAAACTCTTAGAATCTATAGCAATTTCTCAATGTTTTTACCAGGACGGTGAAATAGAATGGAGTGTTTCTTTTTTGTTAATCAAAACCAGCTCATTGAGTGAAATAACCATCATTGCATTAAACATCTTATTGATAATAATTATAAACTCAAAATTATCAACTGTGAAAGTGTGTTTTAAAAGTTGTTTGCATGTTTTAGCTATTTTTCTATTGCTACAACAAAACAATATGACCAAGGCAACCATTGACTCATCCAACTTGGGGCCCACACCAGGAGAGGAAGCCCATGACCAATACTGACTGAATGGCCAGGAACTGGAAGCTAGATGGGCCAGGAACCTAGGATAGATCCAAACACAACTGGCCAATAGATAGATAGATAGATAGATAGATAGATAGATAGATAGATAGATAGATAGATAGATAGTCAGGAGAAAGTGACCCACAGAACCAACTATGCAGTGCTCATAGTGGTTCAGAGATACTGAAGCAGCAATCAGGGAGCCTGCTTGGGTCTACAGTAGGTCCTCTGCATATATGTTGTGGTTTTTAGTTTAGGGATTTTGAAGGACTTCTAACAGTGGGAGTAGCAGTGTCTCTGACAATTTTGCCTACTGTTAGGACCCTTTTCCTCCTATTGGATTGCCTAGTATAGCCTTGATATGAAGGTTTGTGCCTAGTCTTATGTATCTTTTCATGCCATGTTCAGTTGATAACCCTGGGAGGCATGCTTTTTTTCTGAAGGGAAATGAAGGAATAGTGGATCTGAAGCAGAGGAAGGTAAGAGTGGGGAGAATGAGGAGGAGTTAAGGGAGGGGAGGCTGAGGTCGAAATATATTGTATGAGATAAGAATAAATAACAAGAAAAAATAGTTCAAAAATAGTTCATTGTGGTAGTGTAGGATGGCAGCAAGCAGCAGGCATGTTGGCAGGAGCAGTAACTGAGAGTTCACATCTCAGACTACAAACAGGAGGCAAGGAGAGACACTGGGAATGACTTGAGTCTTTTGAAACCTCAAAGCCCACCTCTTGACACATCTTTTCCAGCAAGGCTACATCTCCTAATCCTTCCCAGATAGTTCCAGTACTTGGAGAACAAGTATTCAAATGTGTGGGTCTATGAAGGCATTCTCACTCAAACCACCATACTAGAGACTGAAAAAAGTAAGTCCACTTGTCAGAGGTTATGACCCTTGAGAAAAAGATACTATTATATAAAAATGACCATATAAGGCTTTTTCTGTTTGGGTTTTTCCTAGTTTATGTGGAACACTAAGATGACTACTAGAATGACATTCAAACTTAGAATGATCTTCTTCTGTAAAAGGGACACAATTTAAAATTCAGGACTGTCAAAACACTTGGAAGTCTAGAGAATATTGTAGAAATGGGAGAGTTCTAAATTTACCTATGATTTTGTGTTTGACTCTTAAATTCCATATGTACGTATATGTCCAAGAAACACAAAGAAAGCATAGCTGGAAAGTTAAGACTACAGCAGAAAGTTGGGTTTAGAAGATAGCTCGGCTGGCAAAATGGCCCTATTGCCAACCTGAGGATCTGAGTTTGATACCTGGGACCCATGTGCTGAAAGAACGGAACCGATTCTTGCAAGTTGTTTTTCTAGTGATTCACATATATATGTGCACATGCATGAGTACACATATAATAAAAAAATTGAATGTAATGAATTTCAAATGTAAAGAAAAGAATTCATAATGGTATGAACCTGTAGTCTCCATATTTGAGAGAATTGATTGCTACCATACATTATATTCATTTACACAGATTCTCCTCTGCTTACCATGAGATAGATTCTCAATAAATATACTGTAAACTAAAATATTTTATTCAATACATTTGACTTAACACATATTATAGCTTAACCTAGGCTATCACAAATGTCCTCACCAACATAGGGACATGAGACCCTTGCTGTGAAGGCAGAAAAAAAGACAAAGGCAGATATTTCACTATGTGCTAAGAAGATAACATATGGACACTTATATCCTGCCAAGTAACAATGGTTTCCTGGGCAGTTTAGGATTTAGAGTCCCCAAGTAGTCATGCCTTACCAGTAGGAACCAGATCCCAGGAATAAGTATTTTACTAAGAAATAATCACAAAATTTAAATAAATGCAGTTTAAGAAGATCAACAACTATAACAATAACTAAAGAAATTAAGTGATATTTCATTGATATAATTGTTTACCAAGACAGAACTCAATGTTCCTCTGGGGAGTACAATGCTATCTAGATTTTATATATTAGCAATAGCCAGCATATAATCACAAATTGCTTGATGGGTAAGAGAGGCACATAAGCAGAAATCTGTAATCAAGAAATGGAAAATTATGTTGATATCCAATAATTCCATGTTATTCACACATTAGTATTGGCTCAGAAAGAATATAAAAGAACAACTATAATGCGAATCTAAATATTGTAAGGAAAAGGATGAATATAATGGGTAAAAATATGAAGAATGACATGAGACAGAAATAAAAGTAAAACAAAAACCAGATGTGCTTGAGAATGTGCCTTAATTGTCTTTATTTGTCTGCATGTGTGCTACTGTGGTTTTAATCTTCAGCATTGCAAAAACAAAGAAAATTAGAAAACCTCTGAGAAAAAACACATTTTTAAAAATGAAATGAGAACTTTGGCATATTATTCTTATATTATCCCCAATGCTTTAATACCAAATAGTTAATTCTTTGTAGCTACTAATTTTTGATAAAGATCTTTATTCATTGACTTATATTTTCTCTTTCCAATCATATAAAATAGGCAGATAGTATGTTGCCATGGATAGTTTCTAACTTACAGTGGTTCAAATTACTATTTTAGAGTAGAATGAGAATAATAATCCTTTCAATAGAAACTCTATTGTAGATTTTGGTCTTGTCAGAGCTAAGGAGATGTGGCTTGAATAGTTGAGGTATTTGTTTGAAGTAGCCAAGGACATTTATGATAGCCTAGACTAAGCTATGAGTTAGGTCAAATGTATAGAAAAATTTTCAGTTTACAGTATGTTTATTGAGAATCTACCTCATGGTAAGATGAGGAGAATCTATGTAAATGAACATAATGTATAGTAGCAATGAATCCTCAGTAATTTTTAAAAGTAAGGCTCAGGGGCTTAAAGAGATGGCTCAGTGGTAAGAACACTTGTTGCTTTTTCAGAGAACCCAGGTTTGAATCTCAACACCCACATCACAAGTTACAACTATTTATAAGAGATCCAAGTCCTTCTCACTTCCATGGGTACCAGGTACCCATTTAAACAACCTTTTAAAAATACATTAAGGTTGATGTCTATGGTTTTGTTTTTATTTGTGGGTGTGTTGCTAGAGATGAAATGCATAAAGCACTTATATTTCTGGCCCTGACTTAGTGATTTTTTTAGAAGATTTGAAAAATTGTTTTACTTAAGCTTTCACTAAATACCAATACTTATTTACTATTTGTCTTTGAATTATAAAACGTAGAATCAGAAAAAAAATCATTATCTTTGAGGATTTTAGTTTGCAAAACTATGAATGCAATCGAAGAGAAAATCACAGTTTTAGAACTGGCTAACTGAAGTGAGCTTGTCTGGCTTATTTTAACTATTGGTTGTAAGAAGTATTCATGAGATTAGTGATCACAGTTAAAGTTTAATGGATTTTGTACTTCTAAAATTAGAACAGTCGCCAAAGTATACTTTTCAACCTTTTTGTGTTAGAACATTTGATTTTGAATCATATAAATTAAGTATAGCCAACCATAACAAATATTCCTTAAATGTCTGTAATATAGCACAAAGGTATTAATCTAAAAGTAAGTGTCCCATATTTTGTTTTTTAATAGTTTTAAATTAAAATGTATAAATTTGAGAGTAACACTAATTAGATTACCATTTTATGCTAGCTATTTGAAAGTGAAATTTTCCACATTAATATCATATACTGTAATAATTAATTTAACCACAATATCTGGAACACCTGGAATCTTGCAGAAGAAAAATCTATAGATACTTTATAAGTATACATTTTTTAAAATGCATCATAGACCATTGTTCTTGCCCATGTAAAATACTTGCTACATCCTCATTTAACCTAAATTGACAAACTGTCAGCTGAAATCATTTGCTATTGTGTGCATGGACTTCAATGTAGCAGGTGGGCTTGTAAAATTGGTGTTGGTGTATCCATAGATCCCAGTAAAATATTTGTAAAAGTTAGTCACGAATGCACTTTTGGTTGGAACTTTTCTGAGGAGAGGTTTCCTAAGTTTCAGATGAATTGTGGCCTTAATTCCCGAAAGCATGAGAACACTTACGAAATGTTTTTCCCTAAAGATGGGTGATCCCTTCCATTTTGTCCTTGTTTTCAGCTTTGAGTAACTGATGAAAACTCAGTTTATAGACATACCTGCAGAGGGTGACTTTCAGTGGCAAGGAAGGACTCACAGCTTAGTAAAGAAGATAGAAAGCTATTTTATTTTCTCGTTTCAACTAAATCATATTTTATTTTTCCCCTGCGGTGAATACTTGAATTTAACTGTGTTAGTGTAGCAAAAAGCATTTTTTTTTTCAACCCAAAAGAACCCAACATGCATTTTTCCTTTGAGGCAGTCTTTGTGAAAGTTTATCTCTTTTAAAAATTTTACTGGCCATTACCATAACAGGGAATAGTTATAACTAGTCAAATAAAGTCATGTTTTTACACTAACAGTTAGAAAAACAATGACTTAAAAAATATGCTGTAGGGAGTGGCATTTTATTGCTTGAAAATTTTCTTTTCTTATCCAGTTGAAAACTATATCAGTCATGTTTGATATGGTTGGTATGGTTGCACACACCTTTATTCCCAGTACCTGGGAGCCATGAAAAACTAGATTTGAGTTTGAGGCCATCCTGGTACAAAAAGCAAGTAAAGAGGACAGTGAAAGCTACACAGTAAGGTTATACCATTTAAAAAAATGTAAAAATGGTTTGGAGAGATGGTTTAGTGGTCCACAGTACTAAAGTTTCATTCCCAGTACCCACGTTGGTGGCACACCGCTTGTAACTGTAAGGAGATCTAGATTCTAGGTGATCTGATGCCCACTACTGGCATCCACAGGTTTGGCATACACATAGTGCATAGATACAGCCAAACACTCATATACGTAAAAACTACACAAATCTTGAAAAAAATGAAACACCAAAACTGTGTGAAATTTTTCTATTTTTGTTTTATTTAACATAAGTTGTATTAATAAACGTAAGATAAAGTATGATGTTCGCCTTCAAAAGAGTAAATAAATGAGGAAAACTGTCTAAAATCTACTCTAAATTGTAAAATGTATAAAAATAATAGGATTTTTGCTAGTGTTGAATGTAAAAGCTGTTCTTTTGTGTTTCCCTAGGCTGTTCTGAAGTAACAGCTGGTTTTCTTTGGCTGTTTACTGAAGTTGTGAGGTAGGAATTCCCCTGCAACATTAAGCCTATCAGTGTATTTTTACCCTGCACAATTTAAAAAAAAAAGATTTAAAATTCCTTTAACTTCATCCATAAAGAAATATAAAACGTGATGCAAAAAATAATGTGAATTTATGTATTAGTACATAATGTATTATTCAAACTACTTTTCTTTTGATTGACATGTAATTTAAAATTGGATTGCTGTCTTCCTGGTAGGCATACCTTGAGTTAAAGTGCTAAAGAACACAGGCTAGACAGCTAGCATGAAGTAGCAGAAGGCTGCTTGAATGAGAAAGGGTTCCTCAGACTGAGATGTCCTACATTCCACAGCTTTACATGAACGGGAGCATGCGCGCGCGCATGCGCGCACGTGTGTGTGTGTGTGTGTGTGTGTGTGTGTGTATGTGTGAAATCCATGTGTGTGTGTGTGTGTGTGTGTATGTGTGAAATCCATGTGTGTGTGTGTGTGTGTGTGTGTGTGTATGTGTGAAATCCATGTGTGTGTGTGTATGTGTGAAATCCTTTCTGAAATCATAAATATCTGCTTGACTAGAGAACCATAGTGAGCCTCTACTACCTTATTCTTAGCTATCAGGAGACTCTGGCAGAATAGAATAGACAGACAGGGAACATTAAAGGGACAGGAGAAAGGAACAACTTGTTTCGGGGGGGAACAGGTACACAATGCTCCCTGGTGGAGAGTCAAGAATTTGGACACAACTGACAGATTAACAACAGCTGTGCATACTGCCTTATGTAGAGACAAGGAGTTCCTGTCTGAGACTGATTTCAATCAAGAGTCTGAAAACAGCTAGTGAGCCATGCTTTAGGCCAAAACCTTTGAGTTTTATCCATCAATGCTTTTGATGAAACATGTGCACTACACCTCATAAATGAATGTGCTATTTCATTTGTAAAAGAAATTTCTTTAAGAGAAGTAAACTAATTTATGTTTTATTTACTTGTTTTAAAAATTTGTTTTCATATATGTTATCTTTGATTACATTTTCCCCATATGTCCCCCTTACCTCTCTCCAAATTCATTCTTCTTTCCAACAAGTGTCTGTCCTACTTTTATGTCTCTCTTGTTTTTTTTTTCCCATTTGTTTATTTATTTCTTTATTTATTTTTTGTAGTCCACCGCAATTAATGTGTTGCTTGCATGAACATGTGTCGGTGGTTATTTACCAGAGTATAGGTAACTCACTGGTGGCCATACCATAAACAAATGACTCCATTTTCCCAGCAACCTCCAGAATGGGTGGGGCCACATGAGCCCCTTCATCATCTATAACGGTCTGTTGGTAGGCCAACTCTTATACAGGTCATGTTCAGGTGACCACTGCTATGAGTTCATGTCAGCCACATCATGTCTATTGAGCAGTATTTCAAAGTGCTCTTCTCTAAACTTCATCTCTTACTTTCTTTTTGCTCCCTTTTCCTTGGTGCACCTTCACCCTTAGAGGAGAGAATATAGATGCACTGCTAAGGGCTGAGCACACAATAATCATATACTCTCAGCACTTTGACCCACTATGAGTCTCTGCATTAATAGTCACTGCAAACAGGAGTTTCCTTGATCAAGACTGAGATGAGCACTAATTGGTCTGATCACTGGCTCTCTTCTGCCACTGAAAATTCCTTTTATTTTAAACTTTGCTTTGATCTTTGAATCTGTTTGTAGCTCATACCCATTACATAATGTAACTTCAAAAGTCGTAAGCACATCTGTAGTACACATGCACACACAAACACACATACATAACTATTGTCAAAACATTTATGTATATCTCTCTCTTGAGAAGTTGTCATCTACTCATTGGGTAAATCCTGTCCTTTTTCTTTTTCCTACATATTTACTTTGTGTAAAAGCACATGTGTGTATGTAGAACAACCTGTTCCCCCCAAACAAGTTGTTCCTCTCTCCTGTCCCTTTAATGTTCCCTGTCTGTCTATTCTATTCTGCCAGAGTCTCCTGATAGCTAAGAATAAGGTAGTAGAGGCTCACTATGGTTCTCTAGTCAAGCAGGTATCTATGATTTCAGAAAGGATTTCACACACACACACACACACACACACACACACACACACACACACACACGTTCATGGAAATGTTTCATTTCTCTACTACCTGTATCTTCAGGATTGAGCCCAAATTGACAAGCTTAGTAGCAGTAGGTCCCTAATATAAAACCACTTCGAAGGTACTGTCCTTTATAATATACCCCTTTGCTTCATAATGACTCATATCCAACATCTTATCTGAAGCATAAGCCAAGAGCCAACCTATACCTGACTGGACATCCTGGAACAACTCCCTAGGCTTCATTGCCAGACCTATTGTGCTTGGAACCCTTCATTTTGCACTTCTCTAACACTTCATTTAGCCCTCTGATCAGTTAAATTTCCTCCTTATAATGATTAGGTTTAATAGTCAACTTGAACTTGACACAGTCTAGAATCACTTAGGTAGATAGTCTCAAAGAGGACTATTCTAGATCACATTGGCCCGGGTACAATACGTGTCTTTGTGGGAGAGAGTAGTCATTGTCTTCTTAGTGTAGGAATGATGTGGAAGTAATGATGTCAAAAGACTCATCTTAAAAGTGACCAGCATAATTTTCTGGTTTTGGGTCCTGGACTGTGTGTGTGTGTGTGTATAAAACATAACACATATATTATGTGCATATATATAAATATATTGATTGAGCATAAGCATGCATGTATACATTCTCTCTCTGTCATTGAATGTGACTAGCTGCTTTGACTTCTCCCAAAATGATGGACTGTAACCTTGAATTGTAAGTTGAATAAGTCCTTTTCCACCAAGTTGCTCTTGACAGGCTATTTTATCATAGGCACAGAAAAGGAAACTAGGGTACTACCTATATACCCTACCCCAACCTCTCTAAACATTTCCTGACCCTACTTTGTTTCAGATTCTCTGTTAAGCATGGAGTGGAAGTGCAGATTTAGGACAAAATTTGACCCTGACTAAATTGACCATTTTCCTGAGAGGTCAGAAATAGAATGGCAGGCTTGTCTAGAATACTGCCATCAGGGTACCTTCTCTGATTGGAGAACAAGATGTAGATTTGCAAAGAAGGCTGACTAGGCAGAAAAGATGAGCAAGGGATGTCTCATCTTGCCAAGAAAGCAAGAAGGAGTGTCTTATCATTTATTTGAAACCAGCCTGGCAGTGTTCCCAGTAGGCAGGCAACACTGGTATTCTGTGGTTCTCATGAGTTAGTACAGAAAATCTACAGACCACCCAGGCACCATAAGAAAGGGAGAAAAGACAACCAGACACCCTGGGCTTTGAATTTAGATGTATGAAACAAAAACTGACAACCTTAACATTCACTAGATTTAAAGAGGTAATACTGAATGGTAAGTTATATTTTAAAATATCAAACAGTGAAATGTTAAACTTTCCCAAAATATGAAGGTTTTAAAATGTCAAAACTAGGCATTTAAAAAATGTGCAGATATAATTTCAAAGTGACAAAATTAAATAGACTGTCTCTCCGAAAGATACTTTTGTTAAGATGAAATGGTGTTTGAATTCAGTGGATGATTGTTCATTGCTCTGGCATTTATATCCCATTCTTTGTAAGGACTTGGTTGCAACAGCTTTATGGCATCTGCCAGTTGGACTGAGTGGTGTTTTATAGCTCTTCCTAACAGGATGGGATACACTATAGCTTGGATTCTCTGAAATTTCTTTGATAAGCAACACTATAAGGACCCAGAAAGAAAATGATCATGTATAAGACTGGGCATAACAGCTCAAATCTTCTTCAGACTTAGCTGTGTCTCCTGCTTGCTCTGTCTGGGTTCCTGTATGTAACCTTTTCTTGCTTTGCCACCTTTGGCTATACCTATAGGTCTGTTTTCCAGCCAGTGCTCAGTTTGATGTCTGGAGAGAAACCTCGCATATGGCAAAGGCTGTTTATATTAGCTTGGCTTTTCATTTCATATTTACTTCATTTGAGTTAGACTTGTAAAAACAGTGATATATTACATGTTTGAAATTCTGTATATGATTTATCCAAACACACATACACACAGAGAGACAGAGAGAGAAAGAGGGAGAGAGAGAGAAATAGAGGGAGGGAGGGAGAGAGAAAGAGAATGAAAGAAATATCACAAAGCCCAGATTGAACTTGAATTTTCATTATGTAGCTGAGGATGACCTTGAATGCCTGATCCACCTCCTGTCTACTTCTCAAGTAATGGGATCAAAACAGTTTGTCACTGCACCTGGTCTTCCTTCTATTTTAAATAAAGTAAATTAAGAACTTTTAAACGTAGTATTTTTAAATGTACTAAATTAAGTATTTTTAAATGTAGTAAAATTAATGCCCTTTGTGGTATTTGTTCTGTTTTGTTTTTAAACTAGTATTTAATTCTTTCAAATCAAATAAATTCTATTTTCTTTTAAATAACCAGATATAACTTCATGTTCTATTTAATTTACTTTTATTAATTACAGTTTATTCACTTTTTATCCCAGCTGTAGCCCCCTCCCTCTTCCCCTCCCAATCGCACCCTTCCTCCCACATCTACTCTCATGCCCCTCCCCAAGTCCACAGATAGGGGAGGTCCTCCTCCCCTTCCCTCTGACCCCAGCCTATCAGGTCTCATACAGGACTGGCTGCATTGTCATCCTCTGTGGCCTGGCAAGGTTGCAAAAGAGCCAGCCACCAAGTTCTTGCCAGAGACAGTTCCCTCTCCCATTACCAGGGAACCCACTTGGAGACTGAGCTGCCCTGGGCTACATCTGGGCAGGAGTTCAAGGTCATCTCCATACCTGGTCCTTGGTTGGAGTATCAGTCTCAGAAAAGTCCCTTGTGCCCAGACATTTTGGTTCTGTTGCTCTCCTTGTTGAGCTCCTGTCCCATTCTGGTCCCTTTATCTCCCTCTTCCTTCACAAGATTCCCTGCTTTCTGCCCAAAGGTTGGCTATGAGTCTCAACATCTGTTTTGATACCCTGCCTCTGTGGTAGGTTCCTGTCCTGTTCTCTGTTTTCTCCCCCTTTAGATGGCCTTCCTTTTGGTCTTTCTGACTGAGGATTGATCATCTAAATCCAAATTAGCCTGAAATTTCACTTTACACCCATCAGAATGGCTAAGATAAAAAAAAAAAAAAAAAAAAAAAAAACTCATGTAACAATACACGCTGGAGAGGATGTGGAGAAAGGGGAACCCTCCTTCACTGTTGGTGGGAATGTAACCTTATACAGCCACTTTGGAAATCACTCTTGCACTTTCTCAGAAAATTAGGAATAGCACTTCTTCAAGATCCAGCTATACCACTCCTAGGCATATAGCCAAAATATTCTCAAGTACACAACAAGGACATTTGCTCAACCATGTTCATAACAGCTTTATGCATAATAGCCAGAACCTGGAAACAACCCAGAGGTCCCTCAGTTGAGGAATGGATACAGAAATTGTGGTTCCTTTTGCACAATGGAATACTACTCAGCAATCAAAAACAAGGAAATCATGAAATTTGCAGGCAAATGGTGGGATCTAGAAAAGATCATCCTGAGTGAGGTATCCCAGAAGCAGAAAGACACACATTGTCTATACTCACTTATAAGTGGATATTAGACATATAATGTAGGCTAAACATACTAAAATTTGTACACCTAGGGAAACTAAGCAGACATAACTTTCAAAGGTAGCTAGTGTTGTGAAATATTTTATACTGTAGCTATACATTTAATATCTTTTCCTTTGATATAGTTCCAGTGATATGATAGAACTTCTTAATATGCATATCTATCACCACACAGCATGGGAGTATATTGGCAAAAACAAGAGGCTTACTACAGATTTGAGGATAGCATGGGCTACACAGGAAAAAACATGATGTGTTAAACTCCCAGAGCAGACAAGCTCCCCATGAAATGTTCGAAATTCTGTTTAAGCTCATCAGTTTTCTTATTCTCTTCAGCTTAGTACCAAGACTAATATGTCAAAGTATGATAAATCCATTACAGAAAGATTATTCATATACTTAACTCAAAATGAGTAGTTCTGTCAGTTTGTGTTCTTTCAATTGTTTACATAATGTTAAGTATTTCCAATGTTAAGCTATTCATCACCGTAGTAGAAACTTGCTGTTCCTTTCCTATGACCTCCTATGTCTTTTCTTTCCTTCTACAAAATAGGCCTTGGCAATATTCCTCTATATAAGGCAAGATATTAAATATTTTGCAGCCTCCCATATAAGAGTCCCTGTAACATTTTGATTTTATTGTTGTTGTTTTTCCCTTTAAGTTTTCTTTATGTAGACCTGGCTTTCCTGGAACTGGCTATGTAGACCTTGCATTGAATTAGCTAAGTAGTCTGGCCTTGAACTGGCAGAGATCTGCCTGCCTCTCCTTCAGAGTGCTGGAATTAAAAGTATGTGCCACTACACCAGGATATGTTTGTAACTTTAATTATTTTTTTATTATCCTGTGTGTTTATGATTTTTTTAATTTCAGGTTTGTGCATGTTTGCTTTCATATAAACATGCTGCAGGTGAATACAATGGCCTCAGAAGGTAGAAGAAGGTATTACAGGTGGTTGAAAGCTGACATATGGCTACTAGGTACTGAGCCCAGATCCTCTGTAAGACCTGGTGGACATCTTTTAACCACTGGCCAACTTTTCAGCCTCTGTCATTAAAAATAGATACTCACATAAAAATATAAATAAACTCGGGTAACCTCCTGTCTGGCTATACACACATAAACACACGGTGCAGGGGTGGGGAGAGGTGGGGGAGGGGGAGGGAGAGAAAGAGTATTATGTACCTCAGACTGAGCTTAAATTTTCATTAATTTAGTACAAAGTGGAGATATAAATGTTTCTTGAGAGTGTATAATTATTTGGCTCAGCAATATTAATGTTAAATTTTTTGTTTACATTTGCCTATGATTTCTTATTTCACCAAACTAAGTCCTTTTTCATTAACATAGAAGTTAAAGATGCAGAGAAGCACAGTCATACATTAGGAAGAGCTTGAAAATCTTATGAAGAGGAGGAGGAAGGTTTGTAGGAACCAGAGAGGTCAAAGATTCTTCAAAATTAATTACCCTCGACCCATAGGGGCATGCAGAGACTGAACCACCAACCAGAGCATCCATGGATGGTTCTAGGTCCCCACCCCCTGACATATGTAACAGATGTACAGCTTCGTCCTCATGTTGTACCTCTTAACAGCAGCAGTAGGGGCTGTCTCTGACTCTGTTGCCTGCCTTTGGATTCCTTTTCTGTAACTGGATACCCTTATCTAGTCTCAATCTAAGAAGATGGGCCCAGTCCTATTTGGTATGCCAAGACAGGTTGATATTCATGGGAAGTCTCACCTTCTTAGAGAAGAAGGGGGGGGGGCACAGGGGGAGAGAAGTAGAGAAATGAGGTGAGATGGAAGACAGGAAGGAGAGGAGGAAGGTTGAGCCAGAGGGACTGGGAGGAGAGAAGGGAGGAGAACTTCCTACCTGGGATGAAAAATAAATAATGAAAAAGTTAGAAATTAGTTAAAACCCACAGCTTGTTGGGTAGTGTGGAGTTGAAGTTTTTTGACTTTGTAGTTCTTGGAAGCTGGCAGTTTTTAAATATAATAGTTTTTATTCTTAAATTAGCATGCAATGTATCAGATTGTATTATATCGTTTTTAGAGCAAAAGTGTTTAGTAAATTCTCCTGCTCCCTCAGCTTCCTAAATCTGCTACTCCTAACCATTCCTTCTAACACCCTTGTTTTCTTTTCTTCTTTCATGTCTCAGGTGTGTTTCTCCCCACCCTATACTTTCCTATTACCTGCTTATACCCTCTATTTCTTTTCTTTTTTTTTAAATACGTTTTAAATGCATTTCATCCATACTCACACTACAGACATATACTTATATAAAAATATATATGCAAAGGTGTATGCATTACAGGTTAGGGAGTGCAAACGAGAGGTGACATGCAGCTTTTAACTTTCTGAGTTTAGGAGTAAATAACAATTTTGGAGTCACTCCCTTCTAATCACTGGCTTTTTAAAATAGGAAATGAACCACCTAAGAAATTCTTACTCAGTCCAGCAAGATACATTCTTCTACCATGTAATCATAATTTTTAAATTCTTTTTTACTGCTATAAAATAGAGTAATAAAATTGTTATTGCTGTATTTTATGTTTACAGGTGTTTTGCCTAAATATCTGTCTGTGCACCATATGCTATATATCTTTATGCACAGAAACCAAAATAGATCTTCAGGAACTGGAATGACAGAAAGATGTAAACTGCAATTTGAGTGCTAGGAACTAAACCTGGGAATTCTGGAAGAGTAGCCACTGATCATAGACACTGAGCCATCCTCCCAGCCCTGTTTTTTATATTAATTTCAGTTTATTCATTTTGTGTTTCAGCTGTAGCCCCCTCCCTCATTCCCTCCCAAACCCACCTTCCCTGACATCCTCCCATGCCCCTCTCCAAGTCCACTGATAGGGGAGGACCTCCTCCCCTTCCAGCTGAACTTAGCCTATAAGTTCTCATCGGGACTGTATGCATTGTCCTCTTCTGTAGCCTGGCAAGGCTACTCGCCCATCAGGGGATATTGATCAAAGAGCCTGCCAATGAGTTCATGTTAGAGACAGTCCCTGTTCTCCTTAGACACTTGGACACTTGGACACTTGATCCAAACATGTAGACACTCTTTCCAGGTGATCAAGGCTGTGTCAGTTGGCAATTAAAATCAACTATCACACACTGTTGAATGTCATCTAATCGACAAATAGCCATGGCTACAAACAGAATAGATAGATAGGTAGATAGATAGATAGATAGATAGATAGATAGATAGATAGATAGATAGATAAATAGATAGATGATATATATATATATATATATATTGTTCATAAGGAAGCCAAGAAAAGAGTCAAAGGAAATCTCAGAGGAAAAAAGTGATTTTGAAAAACAAAACAAACAAAAATAAAAAATAAAACTAGGACTCTAAAATAGTTTTTAGTAGAGATTGTGTTATGGTAAATGTCATTTTTTAACTCTTGATGGTTCCAAGGGTCCATAAGAGGTATTGGGATTCATATAATAACACATTCCACCTTCTACAATAATGAATTGATGGGGCAGTATGTATTCTTTACAAGTCATTTATTTTTTCTTTTTTTTTAAAAAAATATTTTTATTTTCCTCACAATTTATTCATTATATATCTCGAGTGAAGTCCTCTCCTTCAATTCTTCCTAGTTCCACCTGCCTTCCCTCTTCCCACCATACCCTTCCCTTAGTCCACTAAAAGGCAGATTTCTCCTTCTCTGCCATCTACCCATAGTTTATCAAATCTCATCAGGATTGCCTGGATCCTCTTGCTCTGTGGCCTAACAAGACCGCATCAACAGTGGCAAGTGATCAAAGAGCAGACAATTGAGTTCATGACAGAGGCAACCCCTGCTCTCTTTACTTGGGAACCCACATGGAGACTAAGCTGCCAGTCAGGTACATCTGAGCAGGGCTTCTAAATCCTCTCTGTGCATGGTGCTTGGCTGGTGAATCAGACTATGCAGGACACCCTGGGTTCAGATATTTTAATTTTGTTGATCTCCTGTCCTCTCCATGTCCTTCTATCCTACTACCCTTTCTTCCATAAGACTCCCTTTTAGTCTGCCCAAAATTGGGCTGTGAGTCTTAGCATCTGCTTTGATCTCCTGTTGGGTGGAACCTTTCAGAGGACCCTTTATAGTAATCTCCCTTCCTGTTGCTACTCTTCCATTTCTGGTGTCTATCCTGTTCTGTTTGCCATTCTGAATGAGATTTAAGCATACTCTCAAGTGTCTTACTTAGTGTTTAGCTTCTTTGGGTATGGAGATTTTAGTATGACTATCCTATATTATAAGGCTAATATCCACTTATAGGTGAGTGTATACCATTCCTATCTTTCTGTTTCTAGGTTACCTCACAGGATGATATTTTCTAGTTTCATCCATTTGCATGCAAATTTCATGATTTCCTTGTTTTTAATTGCTGAGTAGTACTCCACTGTGTAAATGTACCACAATTTCTGCATCCATTCCTACACTGAGGGTCACTGAATAACACAAATCCCAGACTAGCTAAACAGTGCTCTAAAATAAAAGATCTTCTGGAGGTACCTTCATCCCCAATCTCAAGCTATACTATAGAGTAACTGTAATAAAAACTGCATGATACTGGCATAGAAACAGACTGGTGAATCAATGAACTCAAATCAAAGACCCACAAATAAACCTACTCACCTATGGACACCAGATTTTTGACAAAGATGCAAAAACCATACAATGGAAAAAAAGACAGCATTTTCAACAAATGGTGCTGGTCTAACTGGATGTCTACATGTAAAAAAAAACTGGAAGTAGACCCATATTTATCACCCTACACAAAATTAAAGTCCAAGTGGATCAAAGACATCAACATAAAACCAGATGAATTAAATCTGTTGGAAGAAAAAGTGGGAAAGAACCTTGAACTCATTGTCACAGGAGATAATTTCCTGAACAGAACACCAACAGCTTATACTCTTTTATCTACAATTAATAAATGGGACCTCATGAAACCAAAAAGCTTCTGTAAAGCAAAGCACACTGTCAACAGAACAAAATGACAGCCTACAGAATGGGAAAAATTCTTCATCAACCCTATATCTGATAAAAGGCTAATGTCCAGAATATATAAAGAACTCAAGACATTAGACACCAAGAAACCAAATAATCCAATTAAAAATGGGGTATAGGGATAAACAGACAATTCTTAACAGAGGAATATTGAATGGCAGAGAAGCACTTAAAGAAATGCACCACATCCTTAGTATCAGGGAAATGAAAATCAAAACAAATCTTAGATTCCATATTGCACCTATCAAAATGGATAAGATCAAAAACTCAAGTGACAACACATGCTGGAGAGGATGTGGAGAAAGGGGAACCCTCCTCCATTGCTAGTGGGAATGTAAACTTGTACAAGCACTTTGGAAATCAATCTGGTGCTTTCTCAAAAAATTGGGAATAGCGCTACCTCATGATACAGCTATACCACTCCTGGACATATACCCCAAAGATGCCCCACTATTCAACAAGAACATTTGCTCAACTATGTTCATAGCAACTTAATTCATCATTGCCAGAATCTGGAAAATCATTCTTATAAAACCCATGTGAATTATATGAGAATTTGCTCGATAAATCACTTTAAAATAATAAATCTGTAATCCATTATTTATATTTATATTTTTGTCATATTTCCAAATATTTATATTTTCCTCATTTTGTAATAATTATTATATAATATTTTAACTTATTAACATGGACATGAATGAACAGTCCCTACACGAATTATTTTAGATATAGATATATTTTTGCAAGTCTGTATTTATAGGTCTATGTATATTATAGAATACAAGTACTACAAGGCTCCATGTTGAATATTATTAATATTCAAACTTTTCTAGACCTTTAAAGTGGCCGTTTTCTTTATTGTGGGAGTAAATGAATTTTTGTTCAGTAAAGTTTCTTTTACTCTATGATCCAGGGATTTTTATGAAGTGCATTCATTACAATCAATCATAAGATTGAGTAAGAAGGATTTTACTGATGTGTAAGGGTTTAAGAGCACTTGCTACTCTTGCAGAGGATGCTGGTTTGGTTCCCAGAACCCACAGATCAGCTCATAATTGTCCATAACTTCAGTTCAAGAATATTCAGTACCCTCTCTGGTCTCCTGAGGTACCAGACATGCATGTGATGCATAGACATACATGTTGGCAAAATGCCTAAACACATACAATAAAATAAATCTTGAAAAAATATTCAGGAAGAAACTTGTTATATAAAACTTAAATATCAGCCTCCAATTCCCTCTATCGTTCTCTTACCACTGGCTGCTCATTCTGTTTGGCTACAGTAAAAACTATAAAAGAAAAGTCAAAATGCAAACATTCACCAGGCTTAGTATTAGTACTGTTTCCAGAGAAAAGTTCAAATCCACTTTCTTCCCAATTCATGCTTTGTACCCGTCATGATAGAGTGCCCCCTTTTACTGCCTTTTTCTTTTTCTTTTTTTTTTTTGCTGCACTACTCATCTTTTAAAAAAATTATTTTTATTAATTACAGTTTATTCACTTTGTATCCGAGCTGTATCCTCCTCCCTTGTCCCCTCCCAATATCACCCTCCCTCCTTCTTCTCCTCCCTTGCCCCTCCCCAAGTACACTGATAGAGGAGGTCCTCTTCCCCTTCCATCTGACTCTAATCTATCTGGTCTCATCAGGACTGGCTGCATTGTCTTCCTCTCCACAGGTTATCAACAGAACCACAGTGGTCTTTTCTGAGACTAATACTCCAACCAAAGACCATGCATGAAGAAAACCTAGAACCCCTGCAAAGATTTAGATCATGGCAACTCAGTGTCCAGTTGGTTCCCTAGTAATGGGAACAGGAACTGTCTCTGACATGAACTCAGTGGCTGGCTTTTTGATCACCTCCCCTTGAGGGGGAACAGCCTTACCAGGCTACTGCCATATTTTTAAGACTAGGGAATGGGTATAGAAACTAAACTAATGTTTATCCTGTTTGTGCTTCGAATGAGGAATAAGCATCTTCCCTAGGGTCCTCCTTGTTGCTTAGCTTCTTTAGGACTATAAATTTTAGTACAGAAAAAGAGGATCCCGACAGTACTGATGAGACCTATTATGCTAGGGTCAGATAGTAGGGGAGAAGGACCTCCCCTGTCAGTAGACTAGGGGAGAGACATAGTAGGGGAATAGGGAGGGAGAGTAGGACTGGGTATATATGAGAGAGGGGGGTACAACTGAGATAGAAGGTGAATAAATTTTAATAATAATAATGGTAATAATAAAGGAAAAAGAAACTAAACTGGGAATCTCAACACACTGTAAGCAAGTGCTTTATCTCTGGCATAAGTCTCCAGGCCATCTTGCCATAATCCTCATGTTTGTCTCATCTGCTTTATTTCTGGCCTTACTCGCTCAGTTATTCTCAACAAAAAGAGTGACAGACATTAGAATAGTGCTTATTGTGTGCTAGGTGTCTGAGCCCTTCACATGTACTTTAATCTTTGCAGTGACCTAAAATATAAGCAATTTTGTTACTCTATATTTTTGTATGAATGAAGGAATTGAGATACAGAAAATTTAACTGTGTTGCACAAGGATTGATCCATAGGCTATATGATTACCTACCAAGCCATACAGTATGTACATGCTTTATTTTGCATCTAGAGTAGTTGCTAATATTTCTAGAATAGTACGAAGTTTAATTTTTAGATGAAATATTAGGGCAGCTTTTCCTTTGTCTAGAAGAGAGAAGAAAAATTACATTCTATAGGACAGACTTGTCCTCTGTCCTTGCTTTTATAAATAGTCTGATTGATACATAGGACAGCATTTCCACATACATTGTATTGTTGTAGCACAACAATAGAGTGCGATAAATTTGATCAAGACCACATGGTTTAAAAAGCCCCAAATACTTATTGCCCACCCTGTCTACCCCCCTTTCCTTTTCCCCCCTCCCTTCCATTGTTTTTAGTTACTAGGGATTAAACTCAAGACCTTGCACATGCCAGGAAGTGCTGTACATGCCCAGCAAATGTTTAAGCAGGTGACATTATGCTTCCTCTAGGGTTCACACATAGAACATTCTGTGGGAGACACACATGATGACTATTCCACTATAACCCCCTCTCTCTTACACACATAAACCCATACACACATCCACATAGACACAGAGAGAGACTAAATTTCCTAAGCCATTGGGTAGAGTGCAATTTCTCACTCCAGTAACTGAAACTGCATGCCTAGAATGGAAGCTATGTGGAGGCTTCAGGTCTCAGTTCATGCCCTGAGAAAGAGTCAAACAACTGGGTGAGGGGTCACATCTTTCCAAAGAGCCCCAGAAGCTACACAGTGTTACTTCAGCACAAGGTTCATCCCAAGTGCAACCTAGATACCACAACAAATGGGTCACATTATAGGAAGAGTGGCTGGGGTGGAACATAAAGCAATGTGACTCTCTTTGACATGAAAACTCTACCACTACACCCTCCTCCTAGCTATCATACTAAATCTCATCCTGTCTGCCTAGATACTAAACCTGGAAACTCACAGGTTAAAAAATATTGTCCTGTCTAACCTCATTTTTGAAATCTTGCGGATCCGCATATCCAGAAGTCACCTTTCATTTCACTGTTCTCTTATCTTTTGTTAGTAGAAAACATCACATTTTATTTGAGATCTCGAGGAATACTTCCATCTTCAAACTTGGTTCCATCTGTGTGGGTTATTACAAATGTATTTGTTGGCTTGTTTGTTTTCTTGAGTGAGTCAAACTTTGTGATCTGAAAGTAGCTTCCTTTTCTCCCACAATCTAAGCAGGACCTCCACTCAGTCTTGCACACATAAATATAGGTATCTATTTATACCTATGTGTTGTAGGTATTTTAGGAAGATAGACAATAGTATGATTCCTTATAATTTTATCAGATACTTTTTCTGTTATTTTATTCTCTCCTTTCTTCTATATTTACCTCCTTCCTCCCTAAATAAAACCTCCCTAATTGCCCCCATTTTCTTATCAGATCATTTGTATCCTGCTATTTCTTTCTCTATTGCTCCCTCACTTCTATCTCTAGTGAAGGTCCATTTTTACTTTCCAGGATATGTATTCACATGTGAAGATTTGGAGCTAGAAGCGTCAGATGAAAGAGAACATTTGATGTTAGTCTTTAGGGGCTCAGTTACCTCACTCAATATAATCTTTTCTGGTTCTATTTACCTGAAAAGTTGATTATTTTATTTTCATTTTTCTTTTTTTCACACTTCAGTGTAGTGTATGCATTTTTATTATTAATTAATTCAACTTACATCTCAGTCATAGGTCACTCTCCTCTCCTCCAGTCCCACACATAGTCCCACATCTCCCTCCCTCTATTTCCTCAGAATAGGGAGCCCCCATATTGAGACACCCAACCTCATTTATTCACACAAGGATTGAGTCCTTCTTCCTCCTTTGTGATATAGTAGGTCACGGCTATCAGGGGGAAGTGATAAAAAACAGGTAACATAGTCTATGTCAGAGATAACCCCCACTGCCCTGACAATTGGGCCACATGAAGCCTAAGATGCCCATTGGGTATTTATAAATACAGGTCCTAGGTCAAAACCATTCATTGTCCTTGGTTTGTGCTTTAGGCCCCTCTGGGCCCTGGTTGATAGGCTCTGATTGTCCTTGTTCCCACTTTTCCATAATTACTTCTGTATATTCTATTGCCTCTTCAAGACTAAGATTCTTCCTAGGGTCCTCCTTGCTACTTATCTTCATGGGGTGTATACATTGCACGATGTCTGCCCTATACTTATAAATGAGGACATAACGTGTGTGTTTCTGGGTCTGTGTTACCTCACTCAGGATGACCTTTTCTAGTTCCATCCATTTTCCTGAAAATTTCATGATTTCTTTGTTTTTAATGGCTCTGTAGTATTCCACTTCCATTACTGGTGGGAGCACAAACTTGTACAACCACTTTGGAAATCAGTATGACACTCTCTCTCTGAAAACTGGAAATAGCCATACCTCAAGACCCAGTTATACCACTCCTGGGCATATACCTGAAAGATGCTCCACCAAACAACAAGGACATTTGCTCAACTATATTCATAGCAGCTTTATTTGTAACAACCAGGAACTAGAAACAACCTAGATTTCCCTCAATCAAAGACATGATAAATAGTGATTTCATTTTTCTTATAGCTGAATAGTATTCATTTCTTTATCCATCCATTCATCAATTGAAGAACGTTTATTTCCATGTCTTAAATACTGTAAAAAGAAAACCAACAACCATGGCTGAGATAGTATCTTTGGAGCAGGATGTGAAGTCCTTTGGGTACACTCCAAGGACTAGTATAGCTAGATCATATGGTAAATTTATGTTTAGCTTTTTGAGAATTCTTCACACTGATTTCCACAATGGCTAGACCAGTTTGCAGATATAACAACGAGTGAGTGTTTCCTATCCCCCACAGGTGTTCTAGCATTTTTTTTGTAAGTTGTTTTATAGATCTTTGCCATTCTGAATGAGGTAGGATGAAATCTAAAAGTTGTTTTGATTTACAATTCCCTAATTATTAGAAATGATGAATATTTTTTGAGATATCCTTTCAGCCAAATTTCTTTTTCTTTTGAGAACCCTTTGTTCAGTCCTGAGGCTTGTGTCTTGAATGGGTTTAGGATTTGCTTGTGTGTGTGTGGGGGGTCTGAGAGAGAGGCACACATAGGGATAGGTAGAGAGGCAGAGGGGGTCAGAGACAGAGAGCAAGTGCCATAACATGAGTGTAGAGGTGAGAAGCCACCTTGGGTTTACTTCTCTGTTGAAGTAGGTCCAGGAGATTGGATTCAGGTCTTTAGGCTGGGCAGCAAGTGTTTTTACCTTATGAGCCATCTCACCGACATTTTCATGTCCTCACCCACCCAGGATGGAGAGAAAACATTGTGGTGAACAGACAGATAGGATTCACTAGAGTATTTTTCTCAGTGATGAGGTACAGGATAATCTTATGTGCCAAATAATGATACTTTCTCTTGCCCTGTCCAATGAAATAAAAATTTACATTCTTCCTTGTGGCTGTTAGATGGTAGCTCACTGTTGTTTAATTTGCATAATTATTTTTATGTAGAAATGAAATTCATTCCCAAATAGCTATATATGTATACTAATGATTCTTTGAAGATATTTCCCTCTTTGGCAGTTAGCTAAGAGCAACACAGAAATGTGACTTCCCAGGGTCATTTCTTTTTTTCATACCTGTGCTGGATACAATCACTATTTGGGAAATAAACATTGTGGATTATAGGTACTTCAGACCACAAGATGAAGTTTCTTTGACATGTGAGATTGGTGGTTGTCTTTTTAAACTTTGTAAAACACTTAAAGTTATTTATCAGTCACATTTCTGTTGATACTGTTTTTGGAAACAAGACAATAAATTTACACATTCTTACAATTTTAATGACTTACAAAGGTTGTAATGTACTTGTTTTCAGTCAGTATGTACTTCTACATACAGACTCAATCATTCATTGATATGCTTTTTGTCTCTATAATTGTATTAAGTATAGAAAATTTTTATAGCTATAATATGATCTTTTGGTTTCTTTTCCTTAGTAATATTAGTTCTGTTTTTTATTTTGTTTGACACAGGGTCTCACCTGGGCCGGAATTCACTATGTAATGGCCTGGAGATTGTAGTAATCCTTCTGCCTCAGCATTTTAAGTGCTGGGATTAACAGCATGAACTACTACACCCATCATATATCTATTTTTAATGTTCTAATGTTTTGTTATCATTGAACCTGTCAGTAATGTGGTTTTTGTATTACTCATCTCTCTCGATTTCCGCTAAAATACCATGACTAAATGCAACTTAAGAAAGAAAATTTATTTTAGCTCTATAATTGCAAAGGCATCACTAATGTAAAGGTGGCTGGTCATGTTTCTTCTTCATATGGGAAGCAGAAAGAGCAAACAGGAAGCAAAACAAGGCTATAATCTCTCAATGACCTCTTTCACTGATATACTTTCTCCAACACAGATCCAGTTCCCTAAAAGTTCCAGTCTCCTCAAAAAGAGAAACTAACTGGGAACCATGAGTTTAAACACTTGATCCTATGGGAACTTTTTTTTTTCTGTTACCATTTTTTAGTTAAATTTTTTTAAATTAATTACACTTTATTTACTTTGTATCCCCCTGTAGTTCCCTCCCTCCTCCCCTCCCAATCCCTCCTTTCCTCCTCTTTCTTCACGCATGCCCCTCCCAAAGCCCACTGATTGGGGAGGTCCTCCTCTCCTTCCTTCTGATCTTAGTCAATTAGGTCTCATCAGGAGTGGTTGTATTGTCATCTTCTGTGGCCTGGTAAGGCTGCTTCCCTTCCCCCTCAGGGGGAGGAGATCAAAGAGCAGACTTATCAGTTCATGTTAGAGACAGTCCCTGTTCCCATTACTATGGAACCCACTTGGATACTGAGCTGCCATGGGTTATATCTGTGCAGGGGTTCTAGGTTATGTCCATGCATGCTATTGGTTGGACTATCAGTCTCAGGGTTAGGGTTAGGCGTTCAAAGTACATTGTTCTTTTAATTAGTCTGTTTTGCAAAACTACCACATTTTAGGGTTTTTCCCACTCATTTTATTGTTTCATATGTTGGATATATAGGTTAGTTCTAGGAATTAGAGATTATGAATAATTAGTATTACATGTGTAGATGTATATTATTGCATGTCTTAGGAAAATGACTTAACTAGAAGTGTTTAGTCATATTTTTTATGGATTAATATTTTAAAACCCTGTCAAACTTTTTCCCACTGTGGCCCCATAAATTTCATTTCTACCACTTTTGTACAAGAGTTCCAATTCCTCTACATCCTGAGCAACAATGATTGTCTTCTGTCCTTTTCATGATTGCTGTTCTAGTGCACCTTTAGTAGTAATTTACTGGAATTCACTTATATTTCCATGATAATTACTGGACACAGGAATATTTTCAAATATGTTGCCTATACTTATTTCTTTTTCAAAATACTCTAAAATATCATGTAATCATATAATTTATTATAGGGGTTATCTACCTCTGCATTGTTGATATGCTAGGTTGTTTTAGTTTGTAGTGTTTGTCCTGTATATTGTAGAATATTTAGCCTTAATGTTGGTCTAGTAGGTGCCAGCAGCACACATCCTGTCACAATAACCACAGATTTTATCAAGAATTACCAGGCAGGTAAGTTGAGTATTTCATTCTATAACAAATTGATATAGGCTCCAAAGAAGTGCAGATTATAAATTATAAAGGTAAGTAGTTAAAATGGAGATTAGGTGTTCTGCGTGAATACAATTTAGAAAGGAAGGAAGAAGTAGGAGAATCATCTGAAAATGCATTTCCTTTCTCGTGATTAGTTTAGCTGCTAAAAGAGTTTTCTCTGTGAGAACTGACTGTAACCCATTTTTCTTGTATTCTTTTGTTCATCCTCTCATCTTTATCTACAAGCGTCTTTCGGTAAACAGAAAATCTACACACACATTCCTCTTGTGAGCTACTGAGTTTGTCTCTACTTTTGTGCCCTTAAGTACAGTTTTGCAGTCTTGTACTATTCATTAAACTTCTATATTCCTTACTTTGCAGTATTTTCTACAATAAATAGCATATTATAGAGATGAAAAATTAACTTATTTTTATGGACTTCCTTTGTGTATTATCTTTTCTTTCAAAACTTGTACAAGTTGAGGAAAGTCCATTTTGAATTTCTTTAGGCTTTCTTATACCTACGGCAGCATTTGAATCAATTATTTTCCCTTCTACTTCTTGGAAAGTTGCTCTGCCCATTTCTAAGCTTCTAACAATAATGATCAAATACTTTTCCTTTCTTAAGCATCCTTTATATAAAGAAGGCAATATGCTAAGTAAGAACTGCTCTGCAAAATAAAATCCCCACAACAGACTAAGATTTGAAATATGAAATCATAAAGAAACAAGTTTTAAAAAGATAAATCTACTGTACACCAAGCAAGGTTGTTATTTTATGCAATAAAGCCTCCTTAAGTAAACATTTGATGGAAGGAATAAAATCTTCCGTGCACATAAATCTTTTTTATTAGCTGCAAGTTTGTGTGTATAAGTGAGCCCTAATGTACCCAAGGGAAGAGGAAGTAGAAGGAAAGATTATAGCAAATGAGATGAGGGCAGATCAGCTTCACCACTGATAATAAATTGGTCCAATATTGTTTAACCAAAACCAGAGAAAGATGGATGGCTCTTCTTGTGATGTTTTATATAACAGAGTGCAGCTAGTACCTAATCAATAGCACTCTCTCTAAGGGTTCTGAGTGCTCTAAGAACACAGTGTCACTCAAGCATAATGCAAAACACTTCCTGCCCTCCTCCTTTGTCATTTCCTTAGTGGCTGACTCAAAATGGAACAATAACAACAAAAAATACAGACATCAAATGGAACTGGTTAGAAGTTGATTTTTTTTTTTGTTTGTAGATGCAGTTCCAATTATTTTACCTACAGATAGAACATTACTAAGGGTAGAATGTTCTGGAGTACCTTGACCTGAAAGACTTTGGACAAGGAAAAGTCTCATTCTCTTTTGGAATATTTTCATTTTTTTTTAATTAGCCATTCATAGCATTTCACAAATATGCTCCATCGAGCACAGGTCAGTAAGGAACAGCATAATTGATGGAGAGCATAAGAATAAAGCATGCTTGAACCCCACTCATGTGCTCCCTCAATGGTCAAAGCATATGGAATGGGGGGATCCAGTGTACTGCAGCACTCAGCCTTCCTAAGCTTTAATGACAGGTAAATATCTACTGGGGTTTTGTGAGTATTAAATGAAAAATTCTGTGCCTGGTAAAAGAACTAAGAATCCATTATCTATCTATCTATCTATCTATCTATCTATCTATCTATCTATCTATCTATCTAAAGTTTTCATGCTTTTATTGCAAGAAGCTTGGTAGAAGGGTCTTGCATCTATGTTGACTTGCCCAGCCTGGAGCTTACTATGTTGCCAGGATTAGCCTTGATCTCACAGAGATCTTCCTGCTTCTGAGAGTGTTGGGATTATAGGTGTGGTTAAAAGGGAGAGGGATGGTACTTGCAAGCTAGCAAAGGTGCTTACTGTAGTCTTAAGGAGTCTGGTAGAAAAGAGGACACCTGAGTCAGAGACAAAATAAAGCCCACTGATCATAGAAAATCACCTGGATTAGCATGTGTAAAGTTTATGAACCTCAGTTTCTTCAGGGCAATGTGGAGAAGCCCAGATGGAAGATGATATATAGTGGTTGTCACTACAGGGAAGGAGCCCTGAGATTATAATGGACAGTAATCACATCTAGCCTTGACTCCCAAGAGAGGCATTATCTCTGTCTTCTTGCAGACCTGGCTGCTTCTCCTAGAGAAAGCACTCCATTTTAACTGTCTATTTATAATGAAATGTCATTGAAAAAATTAGACCAGGACACACAGGCCTTCTGCTCAAAGAATATATAGAAATACAAGCTGACTGTGGAGAAATATCTTCTTGATCATAATACCTAAAAGCTGTATTTACATTTAGAAGCTAGAGAAAGATGTGAAGAAATATTGTTTTTGATATATGATACAATGTAACATCAGAGGTAAAGACAAGGTCTGGAGAGATGTCTCAGTAAAGTGCTTACAATACAAGCTTATCTGCCACATAAAAAACTGGGCCTAACACAATGTACCTGCAATCTCAGTGGGAGGAGTTAGAGATAAGATTACTGTGAAATTTGAGCAAAGATTGGTGCATTTATCTAGTCTTTCAGTGGTACCCATGGGGATTCCTTTTTGCACATTTACAAGATCAATAGGAAATCAACACATCTCAGTCTTATGACTACACATCACACTCAACAATCGTTAAACAGTCCAGCACACCAGACACGTTCTAGAATTTACATATTGATATTCATCTTCACGTAGAGGCCATAAACGCAGCAGGTAGATGCAAATCTACTGAAAGGCAAACAATGCTTGTCATTCCATGATACTTAGGCAGACCTTTCTGAAAGTAGATGTTTACTATTTAACAGGTTATAGAATGTTAAACTTTGTTTACACTCAGCTATTTTTTAAATTCTTGAGCATGCAGAAGATATAGTTGAAGACTCGTGGGAAAGGATGTCTTTCTTGGTCCTTCTAGTTGGTTTTGGTTTTACTGTGCTGCCACATATATAAAATATCCATATTGTTGTTCAGAATTTGATAGAGCCTTGGTTTTCAGCCTTCCTTAGGAGGCTATCTGAACTGCAGGATTTATTGATTTATTGGGGACTTTTCATTATATTAAATAAAGAAGTTGGGTTTTTTTTGTTTTTTTGTTTTTCTTTGTTTTTTTGTTTTTTTGTTTTTTTCTTTTGCTGGCACAAATACTATCAGATTTATACAGGGAAGCTTTTTTTCAGGTATCACACACACACACAGAGGAGAGAGAGAGAGAGAGAGAGAGAGAGAGAGAGAGAGAGAGAGAGAGAGAGAGCGAGAGAGAGAGAGATGTGAGATATGACCAAATTGGTAGAGCTGATAGGTGTTCTAAAAGGGATGATCTCAATTATTCACACTGGATCTTGTTTCACAGTGGCTAACTTGTGATGCACATAAAAGTTGTTTTCTTGTGACTGTTCCTCTTTCCATGAATACATATTCAAGTCAGGGGGGGTGGTGAGGAACATTTGCCTTTTAACTCAGGATCCACCATGGGCTCTTGGTTTGCCTGGACCACAACGTTCTCTTTTTACAAAGAGAAATATACTTATATCATAAGTTGTTATGCACATGAATTAGGATACTGTCTTTGAAAGGGCCAGTACAGTCCTTGGCTCTCAATATATGCTTTTAGAATGTTCCTAATGACTGGTATGGGAGGACCCAGATAACTGTGGGCGGTGCTACTTCTCATCCTGTACTGTATAAGAAGGCAGGCTATGCAAGCCATGAGGAGAAGCTACTAAGCAGCATTGTTCCTTGGGCTCTAACTCAGTTCCTGCTTCGAGTTCCTTCATTGAGTACTTGCCCTGACTTCTTTCCATGATGCACTGTGATGTAGAAATATGATATAAACTCTTTCCTCACCCCCAAAAAAAGAATGTTCCTTTCTTACTCTACCCAAACATCTTTTCTCCTTCTTTAAAGTCCCTCCTCTTGCTACCTCTTAACTAAGCTTCATGCATATTCCTCCCAGTTTCATCTTTCTGCACAGCTCATTATCGCTTCCTCCACAACTTAGTGCTCTTGCTTTCTCCTTTTCCAGCAGGGATTTCCTCAACCTCACTTCCATGCTTTCTCTCTCCATCGACTTTTCTCCCTGGCTTCTGTCATAAAGGGGTTTGACTCATGTTGAAAATGTTTTGGTTCTACTTTCTCTTTCCCTTGACTTTTCCTTTTCACTCCTGTGCCAAAGTCTTTGAACATGTTGCCCATGCTAGCCACTCCATTAGTACCTACCCCATCATTTATTCCCTGCACTTGCTCTGTGCTTCTATCTTCCTGTTGTAGCTGTCCTGTTGGACACCATAAAACCATTTTTTTTTTTTTGCTGGATACATTGACCTCCATTTATCCCTGAGCTGAAACGTAAATGTGTTCTTCATCTCCTGTGACTTGAATGGGAAAAAGAGATGTCACAGAGAAAAACAAAAAACAAAAAAACACAACCAAACAACCTCTGCACATCACAACTTTGCCACTGTGAGATTAATCACAAAATCCATTTTTTTCTAGACTTTTCTGATGTGTTTGATTCTAGGAACTCATCCTTGAATAAGTCATTTGTCTCTCATTGACTTTGTCTTCTAAGTCCTTCTATTTCTTTTTTTTCCTTCCCTCTCTCTTGCTTTTCCATGTATTTAGCCAAGGCTAGCTTTGAACTCATTATGTTCTTGATGATGATTTTGGATTATTGAACTGATCGTCCTACTTTCATCTCCTGAGTGTTGATATTATAGGTGTGTACGACCCTATGTAACTTATGTGATAATTGGGAATGCAACCTTAATTTCTTGTATGCTAGGCATTGTGCTCCATTTCTGATTCTTGATGTTCTGCAGGCTTTTCTCTGAAAAAGCCTTCTATTATTTGTTTTTCACAAAATGTCTTCATAACCCATTGGCTCTGTTCCACATTGTGCAATTCAGTATGATTACATTATGGCAGAAGATGAATCTGACCAGCTGTTTTCCTCTCTTTCTAGTTAGGGTCTGTGTGTGGGTTATTCTTTCCAGCCAGATTGATTTTGGTAAAATTTTTGGCTCTGTCATTATCCTTCTGAAATTCAACTTTTCAAAAATGACCCTGCCAGATCTCAAACACATAAGATATATCTTTATAAGACCCTTGCTGGAACACAGGCACGGTGATACCCAGTTTATTCAGACATGAGTGCCTTAAGATATGAAATTAAATTATTGTTCTCTATTCCTTTCTAGCCATTAAACACTATTAAAATAATCAAAATGGGAGATGGAGGGATTGTTAAGTGGTTAAGAGCATTGGCTGCTCTTCTAGTGCCACATGGTGGCTCACAACCATAGATAACTCCAGTTCCAAGGTATTTGTTATAGTTTTCTGGCTTCCTTAGGCACCAGGCATGCATGTGGTAAACAGACATACATAGAGGCAAAACATCCATATGCATAGAATAACATAATTTTAAGAAATCAAGATGAAGATGTGACCCTCTTAAGTAGTATTTTTGGTTTAATTTTTATTAATTTTTATTTATTTTAAATTTTGAGATGATAATGTAATTATATCATTTCCTCATTTCCTTTCCTCCCTACAAAACCTCCCACCTGACCCTCCTTGTTTTCTTTCAAACTCATGGCTTCTTTTTTCGTTAATTGTTGCTACATACATGCATATATACATGTCAAATTTATTTTTATAAAACTATGTTTGATTCTCAGTTTCTCTCTTAACCTGGCTATCACACAAATAATTGAGACTCTTTTATGTCTGATTAATGATAAGCATCACAGCACAATAACTGAGCAATTATTATTCTGTTCTTAACCCTATAAAGTAATATGGTTTCCTTCCCTGTACATCCCAAAGATATTTGCACTTTGTAGCTTTCTCTGGTCCAGGTCCTCTGCTGATGTCACCTGTAACTACTGTGGATGAATCCCTTTCTTCTTCCTTTAAGTCCTCCTCCCCTAGCTGACAGGAAATCCAGCCCTATTCTCTTCCCTGCTGACAATGGGCTATAAGCTGCTTTATTGGCATATCAAGGAACAACTGGGGAGCAGTGTTAACACAACATTGAGGCAGGAGATTCTCAGAACAAGGATTGCAACCAGTTGTGGGGAGTAGAAAAATCAGCATTTGAGTTATACAGTAACCTTAGGCATACATACATACATATATACATACATAACTGTGTGCTTGTGTATGTAAATTTCTTAATGCACAAATACAACTTGCTCTGGTTTACAATGTTGCTTGTATGTATATGGTTTCAGGGTTGTCTCTCTTGGAAAACACAATTTCCCTAACATTTAGCATATCTTAGTTGCCTATAATAGGGTTGATGCTTCTTGAGCTTTCCTTTATTCTTGTTGTCATGTCTACTAGTATTGTTCTTTTTCAATGCATGTTTAGGCAATCATGTTAGTAACACTTCATGGGTGTAGCTTTTAACATTCCTAGAATAAACAATCACAACAAATTCCTTCATTCTCTCCACTTACAATCATTCCACCACCTACCATCCCTTTCACAATATTCCCTGAGACTTAAGTGCAAGAGATGAGTTGTTGATATATCACCTAGGACTAGGCTCCACAATTCTGCATTTTGATTGGTTGGTATTTTCTGCAATGGTCTTAATATACTGCAAAAGAAAGCTTTTCCGACAAGGGGTGAAGACAACAACTAACTGTGCGTATAAAGACCAATGATTATAGATTTGTAGTTAGGATTATGCTGGTTTGTTTAGTAAAATGGTTGTTGTAGGCTGTCCCTCAATATCCATGACTTTACTAGTACTGGGTAGCTGGCTAGGATTCTAGAGCTGAGCATAATTTCCTTCTTGCTGAACAGATCTTAATCTAATTAGAGAGCTGTTGGTTACTGCCAAGGTATGTGCAAGGAAGTATTTTTAATTCAAATATTATATGTCTTTAACACAATGGATTCTTAAAATGATATATTTAGAGAATTTTTATATTTAACAAATAAAAATTGAATTTTCCAAGCTAATTTGAAATTGCAGTTCAACTATGATTTTATTTTCATTTTTAGTCTCATTTAATATTTGAGGCATGCTAAACATTGTTCATTGTTCATCAGAAATTCAAATGGAGATTTTAAGGCAATCCCACATATTCGGAGAGTTATTTTTGGATGAAGCACCTTCTGGAACTCTTTTATACAGTCTTACTTTTCAAAATGCTAGCTCTTACTATGTTTCAACTGTCACTACTTTTGTTCCTTCTAATAGCTTTCATTCTTTGTGTTTTAGCTCAGGACCTGCAGGCAAAGAGGTCAGGGGAATGAGTGAGTGAACACAGTGAAGTTGCTCAGTGGGAAGGCTGAAGCACAAGTCTGCACTAGGAGGCTGAGGGCTTCACAGGAAACAGTGGGGCTCTTCTAAGTCTTCTGTAGAGAACACACAACAACAGCAGAGTCTGATGGGGGACCAGTTATGAGGGGGAGATGTGGAAATGGAGGCAGACAACCATGGATCCTGACTATCTGCCAACATTTAAATGGAGACCCAACCACAGGCACTGAAACTTCCCCAAAGTGGGATTTATACTATATTCATTGTGTTGCCACAGAATTCTTGAAATAGTTTTTTTTTTTTTTAAGTATACAGAAAGTAAAAGTAGTTAGTGAATTAAATCACCTGTGCCATTGGGCTGTCTCTCTCTCTCTCTCTCTCTCTTTCTCTCTCTCTCTCTCTCTCTCTTTTTTCTGTATAATCCAATAAAGCCATGGTTCTCAATCTTTCTAATGTTACAACTCTTTAATACAGTACCTCATGTTGTGATAAGCCCCAACCATAAAATTATTTTCATTGCTACTTCAAAGCTATAATTTTGGTACTATTATGAATCATAATGTAAATAAATATCTGGTATGCTGGATATCTGATATACAACTGTTGTGAAAGGGTAATTTAACCCTTTAAAGGGGTCGTAACCCACACAATAAGAACCGCTGTACGAGTGGTTAACATACATTTCTGGTCTAGTTCTTGGTGTGCATAGAGCATCAAGGAATGAAAAAACAGAACATCTTCCTCACAGGATGCACCAACATGTGTGGATGTTGAACTAAGGAATGAAAAATTAGACTTCCACATCCTCTCCAGCATGTGTTGTCCCTTAAGTTTTTGATCTTAGCCATTCTGATGGGTGTAAGGTGAAATCTCAGTATCGTTTTGATTTGTACTTTGTGATAACTAAGGAGGTTGAGCATTTCTTTAAGTGTTTCTCTGCCATTCGATATTCCTCTATTGAGATTTTTCCCTTTAGCTCTGTACCCCATTTTTAAAATAAGATTACTTGATTTGTTGCTTCTTAGCTTCTTGAATTCTTTATATATTCTGGATATTAACCCTCTGTCAGATAGAGGGTTGGTGAAGATCCATTCCCAGTGTATAGGCTGTCGTTTTGTTCTGATATGGAGAAAGGGGAACCCTCCTCCATTGTTGATGGGAATGTGAACTTGTACAACCACTTTTGAAATCAATTTGGTGCTTTCTCAGAACATTAGTAATAGTATTACCTCAAGATCCAGCTATTCCAGTCCTAGGCATATATCCAAAATATACCCAAATATACAAAAAGGACTTTGCTCAATCATGTTCATAGAAGCTTTATTCATAATAGCCAGGACCTGGCAACAACCCAGATGTCCCTCAGTTGAGAAATGGATACAAAAATTGTAGTGCATTTACACAGTGGAATACTACTCAGCAATTAAAAACGAGGAAATCACGAAATTTGCAGGCAAATGGTGGGATCTAGAAAAGATCATCCTGAGTGAGGTATCCCAGAAGCAGAAATATACACATGGTCTATATTCACATATAAGTGGATATTAGACTTATGATACAGGATAAACATACTAAAGTCTGTACACCTAAAGAAGCTAAGCAAGAAAGAGAACCCTGGGTAAGATGATCAATCATCACTCAGAAAGGCAAACAGGATAGACATCAGAAGAGGGAGGAAACAGGGAACAGGACAGGAGCCTACCATAGAGGGCCTCTGAAAGACTATACTCAGCAGGGTGTTTGAAGCAGATGCTGAGACTCATAGCCAAACTTTGGGCAGAGTGCAGGGAGTCTTATGAAAGAAGTGGGAAACAGTAAGATCTGGAGAGGACAGGAGCTCCACAAGGAGAGCAACAGAACCAAAAATTCTGGGCACAGGGGTCTTTTCTGAGACTGGTACTCCAACCAAGGATCATGCATGTAGATAACCTAGAATCCCTGCACAGATGTAGCCCATGGCAGCTCAGTCTCTAGGTGTGTTCCCTAGTAATGGGAACATGGAGTGGTCTCTGACATAAACTCAGTGGCTGACTCTTTCATCACCCTACCCTGAGGGAGGGCAGCCTTACCAGTCGATAGAGGAATATAATGCAGCCAGTCCTGATAAGACCTGATAGGCTAGGGTCAGATGGAAGGGTTGAAGGACCTCCCTTATCAGTGGACTTGGGGAGGGGCATGGGAGAAGGAAAGAGAAGGAAGGTGGGATTGGGAGCAGACAGCTGGAATACAAAGTGAATTGTAACAAACAAATAAATACGAAAAAATAACAACAAAATAAAAATGAGACTTCCTTTTGGAAAAGTTTCCATCAAGAGTGAGTAAAAAACTGAGTTCTCTATATATTTTCCATCTGTGGTTACTGGCCTTTTGTGTGATTCTGGTATCCTCCTCTGTCTGTTGTGCCTCTGTGTCTTTGCACCTGTCTCTAACAAAGTATGTTGCTCTGTTTTTAATGAACAGCCCTGAAAATGTGGTATGGGAAAGACATAAGGAGAATTTTACAGATATCTTTAACAAAGGTTTACAAGGGAAGAGCTTATTTTACTGACTCCAACTGACCCAGACTATTATCCAAAAAGTGTAAATAGTTATTATCAATCTATATATGCTTGTTGCTTTCAATATTTGGGGGATATGTATTATTAATTGTTGCTTTCAACTTTTTGGTTGTTTTCACCAAATGGTAAACACAATACACACACACATGTGCACATGCACACACATGTTTTTCTGTGTCAGGGGTGTGGAAAAGCAAGCAACTTAAGATTAAGTCTATGCAGTATGAGGAATCCAAGGCATAGTAAGGTTGCTTATACTGTTCTTTTAAAGGCTGGTTAAACTGAAACAGATTGAACACACAATAGGACAGCACATTGACTACATGTTTTTAAATGGTCTCCAGGCATATTGTTAATTTGGTTGCACGTCTGGCAAAAGTTTAGTATCTCTGAAGGCAAGACTCATTTTCAAAAGAAGATATTCTTCCATTAGCTTGGTTTTGTAAACCACACAGTTCCCTTTATCAGGTTCACAAATTGCCCTTCTGGGTTTCAGTGTAGGGACAGGAAGGTATCATATACCAACCCAGCAGTCTGTATAGATTAAGATTCAGCGTAGGGATGTGTGTGTGTGTGTGTGTGTGTGTGTGTGTGTGTGTGTGTGTGGACATAGCCCTGTTTTCATTTGCCACCCATTAAGCTATGCAGAGGGCTTACCTTCTTAATTTTATGTTTTTACTGTCAATTTTTCATATATATATATATATATATATATATATATATATATATATATATATACATCGTCTTTGCCTACCCCTTCCATTTCCACTGTCCCTCTTTTCAAGTGTCACTGCCCTCTTTCATCCCTCCAAACTTTGTGTCCCTGTCATAAAGCTATATTTTTAATATATATTAGAGGGCCTCTTTTTGGTTCTTTGGCTTTCTTTTTCCCCCTTTTGGGCAAGGTGTCACTCTATAGCTCAGACTGCCTTGACCTCTTTTGTATAGCTCAGGCTGGTGTTGAACTTGTGATCTTCCTGCCTCAGTCTCCTAGTTCTTGATATTATAGATGTGAGGTACAACACCTAGCTTTTGGCACTATGGCTGAATCTAATGTGGATACTTAAGTATTATAGAAAAAATGTAGGAATGTGAGTGGTTTCTTGTTATGGGAATAACAACAGAAAAAGCCTGAGAGCTGTGCCTAGAATACATCGTTATGTGGCATCTTATAATAGATGCTTCTCATTAGAATTTCCCAAGCTTAGGTAAATTACAAAGTCAGTTGTAATGCTATAGAAGGAATCAATGTTTGGTATGCATTAGACAGGTCAGCACCCCTAACCTCCTTTGTAACAGACACAGAGAGGTGCTCATACACCATGGCAAGACAGTTGTGCCCAGCAACAGTTTTGCCCATCTCCTGTTCACTTTGTGACAGTTCTGCTTTCCAGCCTCCTGGAACACTGCCCATCACCTCCCAGTGTGTTAAAAATATCCAAAACCAAAATTAAATTCACTTTCATTTAAAATGCAATGATATTCTATATAACACTTTTAAGAGCAGCACAACTAAGTGTTAGGAAACCAGGTGAAGCTATGGGGCAGCTATGTTCTAAACTGCAAGGTTGTAAAAGAAAGCACAGTAAAGACTTGCTACTGCTAGGAGCAGATAGGAACCAGCAGCAAAAGTAGCCTCTACATTCAGCTTTAATTAATGCCTGAGTAGTTATCTCTCTTTTCCAACTGCCATCTGATGAGTGACCAGTCCTTGTTGTATCTAAACCTGATCCATTGTTTTTTTTTTCCCTGCTTCCATCCTTCCCTCCTTCCTTCCTTCTTTCTTCATTTCTCCATCCCTTTTCCCTGTTCCTTGTTCTCTTCTTCCCTTCTCTCTTTTCTTCCCTTTCTTTCTTTCGATTCTTCCTTATTTTCTTTCTTTTTCTCCATCTCTCTGTCTTTTAGTTCCCCCTCTCTCCCTCCCTCCATTCCACGTTCTTTCTTTGTACTAATTCCATCCTAAGTACCAGACTTGTTAACACACACAGATTGGGTTTGTCATGGGTTATTGGAACATTCCCATGGTACGATTCAGTCCTTTAATGCCATTCTGCCTGGCACTGGTTTCTGGAGTGTTGCTGCCGCCAGCAGTCACAGTCTACTGAGCCAATCCAAGAGCAGCCTGGGAGAGCCCAGGTGTGCAGGAAACCACCCATCTCTCCCGAGCGACTGGTTTTGAGGAGAAAAATTAAATATGCTGATGTCAAGGCAAATGAAGAGAAGTAAGAAGAGAAAGGGTGAAACCCTTATTTCTAACAACCTAAATTTAATTCTAACTAATAAGGTTTATACTTATGGGAAGACAGGTCTTCCAATCCCTGTCTACGGTGTTACCAATAAATGGCTCAGAGTTAGTCAAAAAGTGTGATAATTAGGTAATAAAACCCCTTTTTGAAACATGCAAATGCGTTTTCTTCCAATATTGAACAATTATCATGTATGCTATCATCACTGCGATTAAGCTTTTATATAAGATTAACTTTGAATGGTTAGAAAGTAACTGTCAGGGGTTGGAGAAATGGCTCAGAAGTTACAAGCACTGGCTGTACTTCAAGAACAAATCCCCATGTTCAAGCTGCAATGCTGCTTAAAATAGGCACATGACACATACCTTTTATCCTAGTTCTTGGAAGGTAGAGACAGGAGCTCCAGAAGTTCAAAGTACCCTTGGCTACAAAGTGAGCTCAAGATAGCCTGGACTATGTGAGACCATATGTCAAAACAGTAACAACTGAAATACAAACAAACAATGGTGAGAGTTACCCAGCAGTCATGTTGACCCATTACAGCTTAATGACTATTCTAGGCTCTGGAAATACTTTCCTGGAATAAATATTCTAGTTGGGAGATATCAGTATCAAATCAAAGTACTTTAAATGTAAGGATTCTATCCTTTTAATCTTTGCTTCCTTACTGATTTTTATAATAAATTAGCATATAAAAGTTCAGAATTTACATAGAGAGAAAACGAGATAATTCATATACTTTCAATAATAGTGTGCGAAAAAAATTGAGGTAGATACATAACATTGATTTTTCTCCAAATTGAGTATATCCCCAGAATCTAACAAGAAAGAATGTTTGAGGACAAACCTAATTGTAAATTAGATATGTGACAACCAGTATCTTGTCATGTACATGACTTAAGGAGTATTGTGTTTTCAGGCCTTTACTCTTTAATATACTGTGGCATTGATGGATGTCATTACTTCTTCTTGGAAATTAGAATGTGAATTGATGTATATACCTCATTTATACAAGGATTGTTTCCACCGAGGAGAAATGCAGCCATATCTAGAGATGTTTTTGAATTGTCGCAGCCTATAAGAGGGTTACTCCTCACTTCTGCAATTGGGTAGGGTAAAGATTCAGATAAACCTCCCTCAGTGTACAGAGAATAACCCAATCCTAAATATCAGTGATGCTAAAAGTAAGAAAATCAATCAGAAGAGCAGGAATGGACATTTATTCCTTGTAATTAATATATTCTGTATGAGGTCTTTTCTTTGTATATGTCTGTGTGTTGTGCATGTTCATGTGTTTGGGCACATGCATACCTGCAATAGTCCATACTGTGAAAATTCATAGTGCCTGTGAAAGCAAGAGACTGATGTTGTCTGTCTTCTTCAGTTGCTTTCCCATTAACTTTTGAGACCGAGTCTCTTACTGGTTTGGCTTATCAACCTTCCCAGTGAACCCTGGGATACTCTAGTCTCCCCAGTGCTGGGACCACAAATGCTGAATGCTACGCCTATTTTTTTTTCATGATTTCTGGGGATCCCAACTTTGACCCTCATACTTATGAGAAAAATCACCTTACCAAGAGAGACATGTGCCCAGCATGAGGCCATTTTTATACACAGCTTATTCTTACTGTAATGAGTGAGAACAATATGGGAAAAAAACAATGTGAAGCTTTATGTTTTAGAGCATAAAGCTTTGGAGAGGGCTTAGAGGTTAAGAGCACTGGCTGCTCTTCCAAAGGTCCTGAGTTCAATTCCCAGCAACCACATGGTGGCTCACAACCATCTATAACAAGATCTGGTGCTCTCTTCTGGCATGTAGGTGTACATGGAGCCAGAACACTGTATATATAATAAATAAATCTTTTTAAAAAAGTATATATTTTGTCCTTCCTTTGATGTGCATATATGTACAGTGAACTCTCTTCTCTTTCTTTAGGCTTTCTTTTGCAGCTTTTTGAGAAAAGAGTTGATTTAGTGTATTTGACTCTGTTTCATTTATCCCCATCACAAATGAGATGTCTGCCAGAGAAATATCATCTCATATCACACTTCAGGCCAGCAATCAGACTTGGTCTGTTTGAGCAGGGCTCTTAGTACGTTGAACAAATATCTTCCATATTCATGGGAAAGAAGGATCATTTGAATATTTCCAATTAAATTTCCATTGCATGTCCTAGTGCCAACATATTCTACTTTTGTATTTACAACTTTCATACCTGACCATACATCTAGATATGGAAGAAATCTTTAGATGATATTAACATTTCTGGAAATTTCTCTCTCAATCTCTTAATCTGGAAAATTCTCCATTAAAATATTTCTTATACTCATCTTTCTGTGAAATTCTTTCAAACATTTCTGTTCAAATCAAGTTAAGGTCCAACAATAAAAATATTTTCTTATCATTATTTGAATCTTTTATGCTTGTCAAAAGCTCATGTGTTAAAAGCTGATGTCCCTGTATGATATTATTGAAATAGTAGAACTTCTAATGGTGGGGCCTTGTGAGAAAGGAAATTAGATTATATAGTGGTTACCCTCAAATGGTATATATACTACCCAGCTTCTTCCTTATTGTGTGCCTCCTGGCTATCAGTTGATTATCTTTCGTCTGTCACATGTTTCTGCCATTATATAAAGTCTCCCTTTAAGATTATTAGCTGGCAGAAACAGCTTTGAAATTAAGTGGAAGGAATGGCTATGGATTAAAATTTCACAAATTTCTGTTGTGAAATAAAATAAACATTTCATCCCCCTTAGTTTGTTTGACTCAGATGTTTTGTTACAGTAGCTCAAAGTTGACACATTAACACAAAACTTCTAGGAATTGATAAGAAAACTTTATAAATCAGTATGAGTTTCCCAAGAATTTCAGGTCCCTAAATTTATGCCTCTCAATATGTATACCAGTGGTTTCAGAGATCAGGGAAGTAATACAAAAGGAATTGACAAACTACATTAAAAGCAGTGCTATATTTTTATAAATAAGGTTGTGTTGCCTCATAAGCACAGATACTTGTATGCACCACCTATAGCTTTTGTTCCTCAGCAAAGGTGATTGGTTGTAATAGATACTGTTTGGCCTGTAAATCCAAAAATACCCTCTGTATTTACACTTTACACAAAAGATCTTCCATTTCAACAGAACAAGGGTAGTCTTTTAAAATACAATGTATAGTCAGAAGAGATAGTTCAACATTTAAGAGCACTAGCTGTTCTCTCAGAGGACCAGGATTTAATCCCCAGTACCCACATTGTGACTCACAACAGTAATTCCAGTTCCATGGGATCCAATGGTGCCTTCTGGCTTCTGAATGACCAGGCACACACTGCACAGCCATCCATGCAGGCAAAATACCCAAACTTTTAAAATAAAAATAAAAATCATGATCTATAACATGATGGTAAAGACAGATGGTATTATAATCAGTATTATAAATAATTTCTAATTATAATCAATAATTATAAATAATCAGATTATAATTTGGTCACAGTGTAGCACCATATAATTTTTATATTTTAAATATAAAATGTACATTTTATAAATTCTCAGAAAACAATCATTGAATTTTTCAAAATTAATTCTTGAGAAACATTTTCCTTAGATACTGTAGTGGAATAAGGATGAAGATATCAACAAAAGTTTGTCATAGTTCATCCTTTCTACACAGTTTTACAGCTCCAAAATACTCCTTTATGAATTAGCAAACCATCTATAAAATCTGAGAAATCAGGAAGAAGGGAGGGCCTGATTACTGTGTTGACACATTCTTTGAATAGCAGAATAATAAGGTTGAGGAAAAGAATTTGCTTTCTTGCATGTTTTTCTTGTGGTTTCATGTGCAGGTGAGAAAAATGACGTCTGTATATGTCACTATATGTGGATTATTTCTATGCTAAGAATTTGTCACATTAAGTTGTCAGTGTAGGCCACTGCATAAGAGGTTTGTTGTGTGGGCTCAGTGTTGAGCCTTGCTTTCAACAAGGATGACACAGGATTTTAACTTTGTAAATGCATATAAAGTTCTTTTCTTTCTGCTTCCCACACCCTCATTATTTCAGCTCATCAAACTTTATTTCTTTGGTGTTGTTGGCATTTTGAGTTTTAAGGTCCCTCTTTTTAAAGATCAAGGTAAGGAATGTGATAGAAACAGCAGGGATGTCTAATAATTGAGTTTGACAAGCTCATTTGTGTATTTGCAGAGCTAGTCATGCAAGGGCTTTTTGAAACATCCATCTAAGCAATGTTTACTTTTTCTGCCTTCTGTTGTCCTTTTTGTGTCTGATTGCACCTGGTGATGTTTGTGAGTTATTGGCAAATGGAATGCTTCACCAGATTATGCATCTCGTGTGGAAGTAGATGTTCCGATAAATGCAGAAAAAAAATTCTGATTGACTTCTGAACCCTGGTCTGGCAAGTATCAGACATCTGGTACAGTGCAAGGCAAAGAAGACTTTGCCAGGGCATATTGGCACTTGATGGTGTTCCATTTTTTTTTAATTTTTAGAGATTTTCCATATATTTCAAGCTTATTACCTGACTTTGAGATTTTGGCTGAGGTTGAACGTGAACATATTCATATTTTAAAGGTGTTTCCACCTTGTAATGAAAGAGATCCATTGTCATCTTCCACACAACTAATGAATCAAACAACAGTATATTTGTAGTTGAAAAACTGACCAGTCATGATATATCTCATAAAATCCATTGTCTTCTGGCCTTACCAATTTCTAGTACCCTTTCCAAACAGAACTCTTCTAAATATTGTAGTTGGTGGTGAGTTCATACACAATAAGGTTATGTTGCAATATTAAAGAAGAAAACTAATGTATCTCTGACCTACCCAAAACAAATTGATTTCTCCTAAATATCAAGGATCTGCTTTGTTATAGGCTACAATAGGATGCCTAACATAAAAAGTCAAGAACAGAAAATGCCAAATAATGCAATCTTTAGCAAATGCATCAGCGTTTTTGTGTACAGTATGTGTGGGATAATATGCAGTACTGAGTACAGATGAGATCTCTTCTTTACCTGACATTCCTGCTAATGTACATGGCATTGACATGCAGGCAGAGTGTATAAGGGCACAGGGGTGCGGTTAGCACTGCTTTTTGTTTGTTTGCCTGTTTTCCCATACTTTCAACTTCCACTGCATTTATCAATCCATGATACTTTAAGAAGTCTCCTGGCTCCCCTATTTCGATCATGGAATTTTCCAATTTCTTAAAAAGCACTTTCAAGTTGTAATGTAGAGGTGACTGTGAGGATTATACAAGATATTTTTTTTTTAATTTTTCATCAATTACACTTTATTCATTCTGCATCCCCCCATAAGCCCCTCCCTCCTCCCATCCCAATCCCACCCTCCCTCTGCTTGCATGCCACTCCCCAAGTCCACTAATAGGGGAGGTTCTCCTCTCCTTTCTGATCTTAGTCTGTCAGTTCACATCAAAAGTGGCTGTATTGTCCTCTACTGTGGCCTGGTAAGGCTGCTCCCCCCCCCCAGAGGGAGGTGATCAAAGAGCAGGCCAATCAGAGTATGTCAGAGGCAGTCTCTCTTCACATTACTATGTAACCCAATTGGACTCTGAACTGCCCTGGGCTACATCTGTGCAGGGGTTCTAGGTTATCTCCATGAATAGTCCTTGGTTGGAGTATGAGTCTCTGGGAAGTTCCCTATGTTCAAATTTTCTTGTTCTGTTGCTCTCCTTGTGGAGACCCTGTCCTCTCCAGCTCTTACTATTTCCCAGTTCTTACCTAAAATTCCGTTCACTCTGCCCAACAGTTGCCCATCAGGCTCAGCATCTGCTTTGATAGTCTGAAGGGCAGAGGCTTTCAGAGGCCCTCTGTGGTAGGTTCCTAGGTTGTTTCCTGTTTTCTTCTTCTTCTGATGTCCATCCTCTTTGCCTTTCTGGATGGGGATTGGACGTTTTAGTTAGGGAGTGAGTTGTCTCAGAAGCAAAAAGACACACATGGTATATACTCACTCATATAGACATACAACATAGGACAAACCCACTAAAACCTGTGCATCTAAAGAAACTAAGCAAGAGAGAGGACCCTAACTATACAAGATATTTAAATACAAGATATTTAAAAAGCACAGCTTGTGTTTTTCCCCAATGACCACAACAAAATCTCTATCAGTCTTCTAGACTGATGAGTTCTGAGCATTCTCATTGTATCATGTATGGAGGTTTATTATGGAAAGCCTTCAGTTTTGTTAGCAAGTGGTGAGCATAAGGACATTCTAATTCATCACAGCATGTATGTAGAAGATGATGGAGATGTATTGGGACTCTGCTATTCTAATTAAAGCAGGAAGCCTGCTCTTATCTCTCGGTAGCATTATAGAATGTCATCAGGTAGGGACACACCTAGGCTGTTTTGGTAGTGGAGGTTTTTATCTGTGACTCATAACAGTAGCTGTGTGGCTTCCATGCAACCCACTCATTCCTTATGCTACAGTACACAGCAGACATGAGCAGGTGGCATAAAGAAATAGCATTCTTGGGATCCAAAGATGAGGTATAACTGGAAGTTGCACATCATTGGTGGAGCTGACTATCATTTGGAGTTCTGCCCAAATCTGCTCATATAAGTTTCTTTTTCCTGGCAGTTCACTTCCCTTCAGGGCCAGAGGAAATAAGCATGTGCTCTGTTAGACCAGTGCACTCTGCCATTTGTTAGGTATAAAGAGGGCTTAATTTTTTCCACTTGAGTTTTCTTTTTTCCTGAGGCAGTAGAAGGTTTTTTGTTTGTTTGTTTGTTTTGTTTTGTTTTTTGTTTTTTTTTTGTTTTGTTTTGTTTTGTTTTTTGTTTTGTTTTGTTTTTTTTTACAAGAAAGAAAGTATTTTATTGGGAGCAGCTAAATTAAGGGCCATTTAATTTTTGGTGTGTTGTTATTTCAGAACCTGTGTGTTGTTAAATGTTAGTGCTAGGAGGGGTCTAGTGTGTGAGTAGGAACAGAAACCCAGAGAAGAATAGCCTGGAAAGTCCAACAAATATACTTTAAAGAATGGATTCTTAGTTAGAGAAAAATAAAAGCAAAATTATATTGCAAGCCCTTTTTACTTCAGTCAAAGTGTCAATTATTAATAAAACAAAATCTGGGCTGAAAAGATGGCTCAGCGGTAGAGAGCACTTGCTGCTCTTCCAGAGGTCCTGAGTTAAATTCTCATTACCCACATGGTGGCTCTCGACTGTCAATAGGATTCAGTGCTCTCTTCTGGTATGTAGATGTGCATGCAAACAAAGCATCAATTTATAATAAGGGAAGAAAGAAAGAGAGAGAGAGAGAGAGAGAGAGAGAGAGAGAGAGAAAGAAAGAAAGAAAGAAAGATAGAAAGAAAGAAAGAAAGAAAGATAAAATCTGACAACAAGAATATTAATACAAGGGAACCTGTTGGTAAGATTAGATACTAGTCTGGCCACAGTGAAGTTCAGTATGGAGGGTTCTTTAAACAAACACACAAAACCAAACCAAAACAACAATAAAATCCAGAACAACAACAACAAAAAAACCCTCCAAAAAATAGACCCTTTTAAATGACCTCACTATACTACTCTTCTAAACATAAAGGACTCCAAGCCAACATAATATGGAGACATTTGCTCATTGGTGATGACTGCAGCACTATTCAGAGCATCCAAGTTATGAACCCAATTTGGTGTCCATCAGAAGAGGAAGAGATTAAGAAAAATGTGGTATATGTACTCAATGAAAATTTATAGTTGTATTGAAGAGCAGTTATAAAATCTATGTCATTTGCAAGAACATGGATGAAACTGGAAATCATTGTATGACATGAACTGAAAACCTCAGTCTGTGAATGACAAATATGTGTTTTATCACCTGTATGGTTCCTAGATTTTATATAGATGCATAAGATCATTTTATATGTATGTGATGAAAGCAGAAGTGAAACTGGACAGCTGAAATGGATGGCTAAGTGGAAGCAGACTAACAATTATGCTGACCTGAGTCTGAACCCCAGGACCCACATGATAGAAAAAGAGAACTGACTCCCACAATTGTCCTCTGATCTCCACGTATGTACAGTGGTATTTGCATGACCTGACATTTAAAAAAAATATTTGAAATACAAATTTTAAATAGGAAAATAAAAGTAAAACCATCTAAGGCAACAATGCAATCTGAAATAAAGAAGGGAAAAAGGAGAAACATAGAGAGGAATGGAGGGAATGTATTCTACATGCAGTACATTCAGGTGTGAAAGCCTGTAAAGCATATTAATTTATAACACAGCTTCTTTGTAAGAGATTGCCAACCACTGTTACAGACCATTTGCTGGGTACCTGGGACCCTTGGCAGTGCTTGCTCCAGTAACCCTGAGAAGGCCTTCAGGGATCCTAAGGGTGGGCAATAGTGAAGAATGATCATGTGGAGTTCATTGAACAGGAGGGAATATAGAGCATTTGTGTGTCTCTATAGATATTTAGTGAAGAAAAGAGGTAAGGACTATGGATGAGAGACTGGGATGATGTCACAATATGGTGGCACTCTGTGGAATATAAAACTTTTCAATTGAAAGCTTCCCTTGTATGTTGTTATGAAAGTAATTTGTCCATGAGTAGAGAGGAATTTAAATCAGATTTACTGGATTATCAGCTGGACTTCAAAACTCTTACATGTCTACATACAGAGACGGTGGTTATTGGTTTGTGTTCATTTTTAGATGTGGGTCTGTTGATTGCACACGTGCCCAGAGGGTGGTCTGGGCAGGAGCAACTCTGTGCAGAGAAGCTGGCTTGGCTGTGTGATCCCTTTAACCTCTGCTGTCTTCCTGTTTAATATATCTTTGCCTCAAGACAGTATGGAAAAGGAAAAGAGAAAGGTGTGGATGCTTTCCTTACAAAGAGGTTGTGTCCATGGCCTGTGTGAGCCTTCTTCAGCTAGCACACTTCAGTTCACTCACAGAACAGTCAACATCATGGGATTAACCGTCTTGGTCTCTTTTCTCTTGTGTTCATCTTTCCTTTCCTGGGGTTCCTGGGCTCGCAATCATTGTCTAAATGCAATCACCATGGATGAATTGCTTCAGAGTTGCCTACACTAGAATTACTGTTCTAGAACCTTCTGATCCAGCAGGGAGCGAATGGCAGTCCTGTTCTTCTCCCCACTCCCCACCCCAACCCCTAGGCTTTGCCAACAGATGTTTTGAAAGTAAACCACTGTTTCTTTTGATTCATTTTTTTTGGAATTATTGAACCCTGGATCCCATGGGGGTTCAGTGAATACTGCTTCTAAGTTGAACTATTGCTCTGTTAATAGTCATGAAATTTCAGTTCATGCTGCAATCCAAGGATATCCATCTTGCTCTTTCAGTAACTGACTTCTCATACACTCAAGTGAAGTGGAAAGCTGCAGTTTTCCAGCATCTTCCAATATAGAAAGATTGACACTGTGTTCTTAGCAAACAAAGATGCTAAAGTGGTTAAGGGACTTGCAGGATTTGTCACCCTGTGGAATCTTTGATTCATTACTGTCCTGGACAAAGTGAGTGACCTGCCAAGGAGCTATGGTGGCTCCCAAGCTGAATTCACTATTTTTTTCCTGACTTTTTGGCATCTATACTTTTAAGGTGGAGAAAAGTTAACCATGAGGATATTTTTAAGGTTATAGTTTTCATGTTCTCTGATAATCCTGGTAAACCACTTAAGAAGCATAAGAGGGGAAGCCATATATTTTTCTCTGCATAATTCTTACAGTAATTTCCCTTCATTTTTTCTTTCTTTTCTATTTATTCCCCATGTACTGGTGAGAAATAATACAGAGAAAAGGAGATATATATTGCATGAAATTCCTGAAGCAATTTAGCATTTTAAGTCCACATTTTACTATAATCATTCCTGGCTATCTTAAAATGAAAGCCTAGCTTTCCATGGGTGTTATGACCATTGAGAAGCATGACATCTGCCAACAAATAGGATTCACATAATTCAAAATATAAATCAGTGGAAAATTAAAAACTGGAAATCTGGCAACCTTAAGTCTATGATTTAAAACTAAAAGTTTTGGGAAATCTGGTTTTGGAAAGGAAACACAAACAACAACAAAAAAAAAAACCCAAACAAGCAAACAAACAAACAAAAAACCCAGTTACTACAATTTATAACTCAAAATCTCCTGTCTTGTTTCTGAATATTTTGGTGTGAAGGACCAGTGTGCCATATGGATTCCTAAGGAGATTCACAGAGTAAGTGAAGTTTGCCATTGAGTTTTTTTTTTTTTTCCTCACCCTCTATTCTGTCTGTCTCCTGATTTCTGGAGCAGGCATTCTCAACCTCAGCCCTATTGACCTTGCAAGCAAGTCTGTTATTTTAAGGTGTTTAGCAGTATCCTTGGCTGAAGATTTGAAATTCTAAAAAACTAGCATGTGTCTTTTTGAGATTTCCTGTAGTTTAGGGGACTTATATGGGGTGTCTGAGATTTCTGGTTACTACTGACATTAAACCCTGTTCTGATATTAGGTCTCTCTCAATGCAAAAAACAAAACAAAACAAAACAAAACAAGCAAACAAACAAACAAAAAAGGTTAGCTTCCTAAAGCTCTCCTTTTTTCCCAGGACATGATGGCATAGTAGTCTTTGGACAGCTTCTCAGAGTAAACATTTTTACAAGGAAAATTCTTACTTGTGGAGCTTCAGCAATAGTGGTAGATTGTTGATTCCCTAATTTTCTACAGAGATGCTAAGGAGTTTTGTAACATGTCAGCAAACTTGCCAAAATTATTCGTAGTTACATTCAATATCAGTGAAGTTATTCTTCTATCTCCTCTTTTTATAATGATATTGTAATGTTTTGTAATGTTTTACAAAGTAATGTAAAACCCTACAAAGTAAAGTGGTATTCAAAATGCCACTGCACATGAAACACTATTGGTGACAACTTCATTCCTTTTATTTTTTTCTATAAACACATATTAAGGAAAAATACATAGATTTCTATCAATCAGGACTTTTAAGCATTCAAAATCATGGACTTTCTTCTTGCTCTCCATTCTGTCTTTCTAGCATCACTGTACATTTGACTTTGACAAACTTCCTGATGGCTTTCGTCTTTTATGCTGCAAAAATAATTTTTCCGTAAGGATGTTAATGTAAGCCACTACTCTCCAGTGGCATGGCCAGCTCTGAGCTGCTACACAAACAAGTTGTCTCCAGTTAGTTCTGTCCCATCTTTCTGCAAATAACATCATGTAAAACTAACGAATCACTTATAATCTATATCAAATGATCCACTAGCACTTTTCTTTACTGTAACCAAGGAAAGGAGATTTTGTTCTAAATATTCTCTATGTCACATCATATGAAACTCTGTAAATTTAAATGCATTCTTTTGGAGATCCTTGTGGGGTTCATTTTGTTGTTGTTGTTTGATTGTTCTGTTACATTTTGTTTGAGACTAGTTCTCTTTAACCTAGGATGGCCTCAAGCCCCCTAGGCAGCTATGATGACCTTGAACTCCTATTACTATCTCTCCTTATCATCCTACTTCTATTTCTCAAATGTTGGGGTTACAGGTGTGACACTCATCTCACACCTCTGACTATGGCATTTAATTTGGAAAGTTAAGGGCAAGATGGAGGCCTAGACTTTAGATATGGGGGGGGAGGTCACAGTTTTTAGCAGGGTCTGCTGGGTGAAGGTAGGGTTAACTTAGTGTTAGAAGAGCAGTGTATTTGGTCTAGGGTTGAGGAGAGTAGGCAGCATTGGCTGGCAGTGAAGGAAGATGACAAAGCCTTATCTCAAAGGAATGAACTCCTATTCCCTATGACTTTATTGCCTCTGGCCAGCCAGAGGTTACTTTCTGAGATGAAGGAAAACAGAAGCCTTTTTTGCTTCTTATGTAATTATGCACTCATGACAAGAAACAATTAACATTCCCGCCCCCTTCCCCAGCCAGCATTGATTAACTGGCATCTATGCAATGGCATTTAGCAGCAAGTGGGGTACCTTTAACAGTGTCTGCATAATGGCTGGAAGTATAGTGAGAGAAAGGGAAGATCATTTGATAAGCATTTTATAGAGACTCAAGCTATAAAAATCACCCTGTCCTAAAGTTTTCTGACTTGAGAAGCTCAGACAGAAGGATCAATGAGTGTGAGGTTAAGTTTTGCAGCAAAAAGAGTATGCTGCGAGCTAGGGCCAAACAAATTGACTATTGACTATATTTAAGATGTCAGAAGGCAAACAAAGATGTTAACGAATTGTTCGGCATAAGTTGTGAATAATAGTTTGTTTTACATGATGTAGTTTTTGAAAAAATCGGACAGGACTACTGTAGAGATTTTGTTTAAGCAACAGGACACGGCTAGTCATACAGTATTATCTGTTAGCATATTAAAATCAGCTGGAGAAAGGTGGCTTTTCAACATTCAAAAGGAACATTCTTCCCTCTACCTATGTAAAAATTTTTTTGCTGTAAAAAAACACTAAAGTAATCACCAAGCTTAGTCAAAATTAAATGACTTAGAAGAACATCTTATGAAACCTTTTTTTCCTTTTCCTGTTCTTTTTTTTCTTTCTTTTTTTTTTTTTTACAGTGCTGAGATTGAGATTTAGATCCTAGTTCTCCCACATGCTAGGCAAGCAGTCTCCCATGGAGCTACACCCACTACCTGCATCATATGAATTCTTGAGTTAATTTCATTTGAAGTATCATGTGCAAGTAGTCTATAAAAAACCCAGAATTCTCAGGTTTAATCAGATATTTCTATGGTAAATTTGACTTCTGAGCAATATAACGAAGGGACCACACATTTAGGGGAAATGGTGCATGTTAAATAATTAATCTTATAGAATATGGAATAGTAAAGACATCTGTTAAGTGAAGTGCTGTTTAGCCAAGTTAAATTGACTACGTTAAGGAAAGAGAGGAAGTATGTTACTTAAGTACTAGACAATTAAATTAAATTTAATTTAATGACGATATTGTCAAAGTTTAAATTTTCCTTGAGCTACTTATAAAAAGATTAGCCATGGTGTGACGGTTCACACATTAACCCAAGTACTCAGGAAGTGAAAGCAGGCAGATATCTGTGAGTTCAGCACCAATCTTGTCTGTGTAGTGAATTCCAGGCCAGCCAAGGCTACACAGTTTCATGATTAAAAACTAAACTAAACTAAAAAGGAGAATGCCCCGAGGGGGGAAAAATGCTTCCATTTCTCTCATCCAGACACCATAATCTGCAATTTCCCCCAAGGCAATGTGCTTTGCCACCATTAAAACAGAAAACAAATTTCATGATTTCCTTATTTTTAATTGCTGAGTAATATTCCATTGTATAGATGTACCACAATTTCTGTATCCATTCCTCAACTGAGGGGCATCTGGGTTGTTTCCAGCTTCTGGCCATTATTAATAACACTGCTACAAACATGGTTGAACAAATGTCCTTGTATATTTAAGCATCTTTTCTATATATGCCTAGGGGTGATATAGCTGGATCTTGAGGTAGGACTATTCCTACTTGTCTGAGAAAGCACCAGATTGATTTTAAAGTAGTTGTACAAGTTTACATTCCCACCAGCAATGGAGGAAGGTTCCCTTTCTCCCCATCCTCTCCACCATGTGTTGTCACTTGAGTTTTTGATCTTAACCATTCTGATGGGTGTAAGGTGAAATTTCAGGGTCATTTTGATTTGCATTTCCCTGAACTAAGCATGTTGAGCATTTCTTTAAGTGGTTCTCTTCCATTCGATATTCCTCTATTGAGAATTCTCTCTTTAGCTCTGTGCCCCATTTTTAAAATAGGCTTACTTGATTTTTGTTTACCTTTTTTAATTAAATTTTTATTGTTTTATAGTAATTACAGTTTATTCACTTTGTATCCCAGCTGTTACCCCCTCCCTCATTCCCTCCCAATCCTACCCTCCCTCATCTCCTCCCATGCCCTTCTCCAAGTACACTGTTAGGGGAGGTCCTCCTCCCCTCCCATCTGACCCTAGCCTATCAGGTCACATCAGGACTAGTTGAATTGTCCTTCTCTGTGACCTGACAAGGCTTCTTCCCCCTTGGGGGAGTGGTCAAAGAGCCAGCCATTGAGTTCATATCAGAGACAGTCCCTGTTCCTCTTACTAGGGAACCCACTTGGATACTGAGCTGCCATGGGCTACATCTGAGCAGAGATTCTAGATAATATCCGTGAATGGTTCTTGGTTGGAGTATCAGTCTCAAAAAAGATCCCTGTGCCCAAGTATTTTGGTTCTGTTGCTCTCCTTGTGAAGCTACTGTCCTCTACAGGTCTTACTATCTCCCCCTTCTTTCATAAGATTCCCTGCACTCTGCCCAAAGTTTGGTTATAAGTCTCAGAGTCTGCTTTGATACATTGTTGGGTGGTCTTTCAGAGGCCCTCTCTGTGGAAGGCTCCAGTTCTGCATCCTGTTTTCTCCTTCCAATGTCGATTACTTGATTTGTGGCTGTTTAACTTCTTGAGTTCTTTATATATTCTGGATATTGCTCCTCTGTCAGATACAGGGTTGGTGAGGATCCTTTCCCAATTTTGTTCTGACAACAGTATCCTTTGCTTTACAGAAGCTTTTCATTTTGGGACCATTCATGGAGATAACCCAGAACCCCTTTACAGATATAGCCTATAGCAGCTCAGTCTCCAAGTGGGTTCCCTAGTAATGAGAACAGGGACTGTCTCTGGTATGAACTCAGTGACCTCTCTTTGATCACCTTCCCCTGATTGGAGTACAGCCTTTCTTGGCCACAGAGGAAGACAATGCAGCTACTTCTGATGAGACCTGATTAACTAGGATCAGATGGAAGGCGAGGAGGACCTCCCCTATCAGTAGACTGGGAGAGGAATATGGGTGGAGGAGAGGGAGTGAGGGTGTGATTGGGAAGGGATGAGGGAGGAGCTACAGTTGATATATAAAGTGATTAAACAATAACTAATAATAAATAAATTTAATAAAAAAAAAACAGAAAACAAAACAGAGGAAGAAGAAAAGTGTTAGATGTAAGCAACACCCCATAGACAGAGAGATTTGGAATTGTAGATTGCAGGGAATTTTTTTCCCTTTCAATCCTGTAACCAAATGTCAAACAAGCAACAATGAAAGGAAAGATTTCTTTTTGCTAATGGTTTGGTGGAGGGGGGGGTATAGCTCATCTTGGTCAGGAAGACACTGGTAAGAGTAACCCATTGACACAGGAGCAGGAAGATAAGGTTGTTTATTTACATCTCCATAGATCTGAAAGTAGAATGTCAAGTGGACAAAGGGTTCGGGTCTAACTGTCGAGGCCTGCTCCTTAGAGACTTGCCTCCTCCAGCAAGGCTCCTCCTCTCGAAGATTCCAGTCTCAGCAAACAGAACCATCTGCTAAGGGTCCAGTGTTCTAATGCAATTATTACAACATAAATATAAAAATCTAGAAAATGGATGTGTACGAGCATCCCTACTAGAGTTCCCTTGACACACATCCCGTTATGTGCAGTCCTCATAGTTTTGTATTACATTTGGCCTTGTTTGAGGAGAAGCCTTGTGTGAACATCTATCCAGCCATGCTCAGAGCGGGCCTTCCTAGATGTTCTCCCCGGGGCTATGGTGTGCATAACCCACTTTTGTTGTTTATCTTTTGAATGTTAACACTCTGCAAGAGCTGATCCATCAGGAAAGTCCTGACAAATCTCAAATACAGCATATGAAATTGAATGTGAAGATTTGGTGAACCTGACAGAAGTCCCGAATTGTCTCAGTCAATGACCTTTAATGCCATACTCTGGAAGGATAGGCAGGGAGATTTCTGTGAGTTCAGCACCGGCCTTATCTACATAGTGAGCTCCAGGCCAGTCAGGGCTACATAGTGAGATCCTATGTCAAACCAACTAACTAACAAATTATCTACAACAAAAACAACAGCAGCAGCAGCAACAAGACCACTGGGAAAATACAACTAACCCAAGAACAAGGTGTGTTTTTGTCACACGGGGTGGGTGTGGGTTGGGCAAATGGTCATTTCCCTAAGCACGGTGGACAGTGCTTAGGTCTATCTAGGATTCCTTGGTATAATTTTTTACTGTTTTTCTGTAGTCTATCCCCTAATAGATTCACTTTGTCCCTGTGATTCCCTTTGAGCATTGGAATGAACTTTTAATGCACTTTGCATCACTGAATTGGAGTGCCTTGAACCTCTGTCCCAACTCATACACATAGGTACACAGGGCTTAATCAACCAATGGCTGGCTGGTTCTAGAACACCAACGTCAGAATTCTTTGCCCATGATCTAGGCAGCTATTGAGGCATATAGCACCTACCAGGGTCCTCTGTGATATCAGATTAAAGTTTCCCATAATGAATATCCTGAGACTAGGGAGATATTTCAGTGGTTAAGAACATTTAACTTTTCTTGGAAAGGACCCATGTTCTGATACCATCATCCACATAATGACTTACAACCATCTGTATGTCCAGTTTCAAAGTATACAATTTTGTCTTCTGACCTCTTCACGAACCAGGCATACATGTGGTGCTCATAAACCAAACAAAACAAGAGGTATTTATGGCATGCACAAAACTTTTACTGAATGTTAACTTTGTAGATAATCTTAATTTTAAGTTTTAAGGGCATCTGGATGTGCAGGTAATGCTCTATGGCAACTCACAAAGGTTTATGAGAGAGTGCTATAACTAGCCTCAATTTTTAATGGAAAAAAATAAGCATAAAGGCAATAAAGTGGTCACATAGTTAGCTATATGGTCTATAGGGCATATGACTAGAACCTGATGTTTCAGACTAGCACGGTACATCTGCATAAAATCTAGTGGTCTGGATTGGATTTTGAACTACTTCACATATTAATATCTAATAAAAAATGCACCCAAGGGGCTAGATGGCCCTCTTGGTACAACGCTTGTTGTACATGTATGGAAGAACTGATATTGACTCTCTAGTACCCACACCAACAGGCAAACATGGCTATGTGTCTGTGATTCAGAAGTAGGGAGTGGAGAAATGGAATTCATTCTAGGAACTTGTTTTTTAGACTGTTGATAATTTATGGATTCAGTGATGCATTTTGTCTCTTCTCAGCAAGTAAGGTGGAGAATGATGGAGGGAAGCACCCAACATAGACATCTGGCTTCTACACACACACACACACACACACACACACACACACACACACACACACAACTGTATATTTGAAAGTCAGAGACATTAAGATAACTAGTCATTAATGAAAGGAATCATGAAGAACACCAGAGTAGTCTGTCTGTATCCCTTCTTTGTATACCTCAGACAATAAATAGTTCTCCTTCACTAAGTGCAATTCCTCCTTCCTTTCAAATGAGTCTGATCTCTCGTGCTGATCCCTCATCTGGAGGAAATGAGAGATCTCAGATAATGCTGTACTCAGAAGCCCTTGAGAGGTGGAATTTGAAAATAACACATGAGAAATGTGAAGGTCATGTGCATAAATCTACATTTGATTACATCCATGTATGTGTTAATTAGTCCCAAAAAAGTTAAGATTAGACATATGGAAAACCATATGTACAAGGAAAGAAAAGAAAGAAAGAAAAAAGAGTAAGAAACCACCTCAGGTGTGTTAGATCTCTCAATGTGTAGAAGAAATCTAACCTTCTTAGGATGGCATTAGAGGGTACATGTAAGTCAAGTCTTCAGTTTATAATAGAGCTAATGAGACTGTATTTTACTAGTTGAGATGACAATGTAAAATATGAAACATGAATATGAATGATAAAAAAATAATTCAAATTATGTTTGAGTTTCCTGGAGGATTATGGGCCACCAGGTCTAGGATACTATATGTATTTATGAGACTATCCATAGGTGAAAAAAGGCAGTGGGGAGGCACAGGAATGTGTTTGCTTTCTTTCAGTTCTGCTAGGAACAGTGTGTGAGATGCCCTCACTAGCTGGACCTCCCACTTATTAAAGGTGTTACTCAATGGTTTAGAGAAACGTGCCTCTCTCCCAGTTCTATGAATATTTCATCTTAATTTCCATAATAATTTGTGGTTCTTAACCAAAATAATATTGTGGTTCTTATAATTTAGAAATAATCAGTGCTCCTAGTAAGATGGACACAGGGAGAGGGGGAACAATAGGAGGGCTGTAGACAATGTTTTGTAGTCCACTGCAATGATTGTGTCATGACAGGAAGAACATTTGAGCAAGTAAAGAACTTTATGGTAACTTGACTTGACTGAATATCTAAATAGATGTGAGAAAGGATAGAAGCCTGTGGGCCAGCAGACTATCAGGTACACCTCACAGGTAGATGCCTATGACTTTTGGCAATGTGACATATAGACAGCACTGGGAATAGAGCCCATCTCTTAGAGTGCTTGCCAGGCATGTACAAAGCCCTAGGTTTAAACCCCATCACCACTCAAATCAGCACCAACAATGAGGCTATGCCTGTAATCACAGCACTTGGGAGGTAGAAGTAGGAAGATCAGAAGTTCAAGGCTATTTTTTATACATAGAGGTGAAGGCCAGCCTGAGCAACATGAAACCTTTTGTTGTGGGAGAGAAAAGAGATTTGGGGACAAAGCCATGAATTAGTCTTAGACTGTTGATTATAAAATACATGTGAATCTTGCAGGTGAAAGATGTCCTGTGATGTATTATAACATATTGGTGGAAAGTGTTTAACACCTTGGTCCACTTGCTGTTACAGTCAAATGAAATGATGCCAGATCCTAACTGCTACACTGGAGAAGAGCCACCACCATCCTTGTCTCTATGGATTTATGATGACAGGGATAGCAGACAGAAACAGCTGTGTGAATTAGTATTGAAAATTCTTTATGTGTGTGTTGCATATGTGTATTTTAGTGTGTATGTGTGTGCATGCTTGTATGAGTGTGTACATGTGCATTTTTAGAAACCAGGAGTCAACATAGGGTATCCTCTCTAATTCTGTATATATTTTAGATAGGGTCTCCTTCCACTGGACTATTTATTTATTATTTATTTTTAGTTTTCTTCTCTCATATATTACATCCCAAATAGAGTTGCTCCTCCCTCACCTTTTCCAGTCTCTCCCCATACCTTCTTTCTCTCCTCCCACCCCCATCTCCTGTCCATGTCTTCACTCAGACAAGAGCATGCCTCCCAGAGACATCAACCAAACAAGGCATAACCAGCTATAAGACCAGGCACTTCCCCAAACATCAAGGCTGGATGCAGCTTCACAATAGGGTCCTATAAACAGGCAAAAGCATCAGAGACACCCCTGATCCTACTGTTAGGAATGCCACAAGAATGCTAAGCTTTCTCAGCCATAGCATATATACAGAGTAAAAGATAATCATGCTATAATCCACTGAACTCTTAGTTCACCAACTGGCTAGTGAGCTCAACTGGTCAATGAGTTCCATGAATTTGTCTTTCTCTTCTTCCCTCCTACTGGAGTTCTGGGTACATATCAACATACCAAGCTTTTTGTTTTTTTACAAGTTATTCATTATATATCCCAATTGAAGTCCCCTCCCTCAACTCCTCCCAGTCCAATGCTCTCAACCTCTTTCCCCCATCCCCTTCCCCTAGTCCATTGAAAGGCAGAGTTCTCCTCCTCTGCCATCTGCCCATAGCTAATCAAGTCTCATCAGGACTGCCTGGATCCTCTTTCTCTGTGTCCTGGCAAGCCCGCATCATTGGGGCAAGTGATCAAGAGCAGGAAACATAGTTCATAACAGTGGCAACCCTATTCCCTTACTTGGGAACCCATATGAAGACTGAGCTGCCAATCAGGTACACCTGAGCAGAGGGTATAGATCCTTTCCTGTATTATATAGAATAGCCATACTAAAATCTGCAGACCTAAAGAAGCTAAACAACAAGAAAGGCCTAGGGAGGATGCTTAAATCTCATTCAGAATGGCAAATAGGACAGACACCAGAAGTGGTGGAAGAGAGTGAACAGGATGGGAGCCTACTATAGAGGGTCCTCTGAAAGGTTCCACCCAACAGGGGATGGAAGCAGATGCTGAGATTCACAGCCGAACTTTGGGAAGAGCCCAGGGAGTCTCATGGAAGAAGAAGGGGTGGGGATGGAAGGACATGGAAAGTAGAGGAGCCCCACAATGAGACCAACACAGCTAAAAACCCTTAACCTAAGGGATACTGCAGAGTCTGATGCACCAACGAAGAACTAGCCAGGTTTTATGTTGCTGCTGGGGATCTGCAATCTGATTTTCAGGTTTTTACAGCAGAAGCTTTACTCAGTAAGTGGTAACATTGTTACTTTTCAGTCTTGCCAGCATATTACTGAGCTATCTAACTCCTTCAAGATCTTTTTCTCCCCCACCCCCTCTCTTTGGTCCTTCCTGGAGCCTCTGGGGAATGTTTGCTCTTTCCCACTCCATATAGTTTAGCTCCACCCTTACTCTGCTCCTCTCATCTGTTATTTTTCATATTGCTGTAGAAAAATACTTGATGCAGAAAACTTTAAGGAAGAACGGTTTTACATGGCCCATAGTTTCAGAGAAAACATGGCAGAACAGCTTTTCACATCAGACAGGCAAGAGGAAGCAGAGAGGGCAGGGGTTTCTAGTGTCAGCCAAACAGAAACGTAGCCACAGAGCCACACTGCACTCAGTAGCCTAAGAAGTTCTCTTTTATCTTTTAAACACCCCAGTACACACAAAACCAGGATTTATGGCTTTGATGCATAGAAGAATTTCGGAACTAGCTACTATGAAGCAGAGTTGGTGTTTTATTACATATAGAAAGGCGATTAAGAAAAGAATAAAAGCATACCCAAGAGCATGGATGTGTATGTCTCAAAGGAGAGTTGTTCATGAAAAGAAAAATATTAAGCACAGGTTAAGAGAGAGTTATTCTGGGTGCTGGATTTTCAGGGAGGGAGAATCACTCTTGTCTTACCAATTTGGTGGCTCAAATGTACCATTTTGGTTACATTTCAGAGAATTGCTAAAAAAAAAAAAAAAAAAAAAAAAAAAACACTCCCATGTCTTTCTGGTGTAATTGAAAGCTGCTTCCAGAGCTACATTAGATAAGATTATTATCTGGAAAGGTAAAACCAGGAGCCACTAGTGTTGCACAAGTGGTTTCCAGTAAGAGCCCCAAAAAACTGTAGGCTTTCATCTATGGAGAGAGACAGTCTTTACACCGTTATTAATTATCCTGGAATTCCTGTCTCTGCTGGGAAGGAGCTTCAACTAACCTTTACCAAGACAGGCTCCTCCTGTGAGAACTGCCTTTCTCATGTCCCTATAATTTGCCCTGCCATTCTAACCTGCTTTGCTTGTTATGTTCAGCTCCTTTTCTTCTATCTGGGATCCAATGCCATGGAAAGATGCTCCCCACAGTCAGGACAGGTCTTTTCTGCTCAGTTAATTTTGCCTGGAAAGTCCCTTGCAATCACACCCACAGATATGACCACACCTAGGTGTCCAGATCTAGTCAAGTTGACAATGATGATAAACCATCCTGCTATGTCTTTAAGAGCTTCCTGTTTGCTGAGATCCAGGCCCTCTTGATACTCTAAGTTCCATGTCTTACACAGGCATTAAGATGTCAGACTTCCTTTTTCTTCGTAGAGGAGAAAATTAATGAATTCTGCTTTGTCAAAAAGTACTAAAGAGATAGCAATGATCTGACTCTAAGAAATATTTGTTCCAACCAACACTGACTATAGAGTCCATAGTGGTATAGAGTTGGGGGGTTAAGAGTTAGTGATCAGTGTTATGGTTTGAGCGAGACATGTCTTATAGGTCCATGTCTCCAAATGTTGCCATTGTTTGGAAAGGTTACAGACAGAACCTTTAGGAAGTTCAAATTTCCTGGGTGAAGTATGTCACTGGAAACGGGCTTTGAGGATTTATAGAACCCCTCCTTCCTGTATCATCTGTCTGCTTCCTGTACATAGAGGAAATGGGATCTCTAAACTTGACTTACTGTCAGGCTGGCCTCAAACTCCTGCTGCCATGTTCTCTTATTCATGAAGGACTCTAACCCTCTGGAATGATAAGGCAAAATAAACCTCTTTCTCTTCTAAATTTCTTTTGGTCGTGGTATTTTATCACAGCAACTGAAAATTAACTAATACCGTTATGATTTGGGCGAAATAAATATTAAGTATAGACAGTGGCTTTGCATTTGCTGTTACTTCTCTATCATTAGCACAGGAAAATATTTATGAAGCATTGTTTCTCAATACGAATTCAGTTTAATTATCTTTCTTTTATACTCAGGCCTTAAAAACATTGACATGTATGACTATTGAAAATTTATCACATCCTTATATTTATTGGTATTTAAGTAGCAGGTAGGTTTCAAAAAATATGGGGCTTGGGGTGGCACTTATAGGCAGAACACTTGCTAGTATAGTCAAGAAGCAGGATTACATTCTTAGGACTATACTCTATGAGGAAATATGAATAGCCTTGATATTTAAGTATCTTATGAGAGTGATTATAGCTGTTCTGATTCTGTACATCAGTGGTCATAGTCAAAGGGAAGAAACAGAACACATTGGCCTCTAGATTTACAACTCAAACCCTTGATGTATTCATGTAGGTACTTGTTTTAAAACTCTATTTGGATGCGAGGCTAAGCACTGCACTCAGGGTCAGCCGCTTTGGACCCAGAGAAGAGCATGTCTGATTGCATGCGGGTTGATGCCCCAGGTCCCGCCTCTGAGAAAAAGGTATCGGACGGGTCTGATGCTCTTTGGGTGGATGACACCTAAATGAACATCTGTACAAAGTCCCAATTTATTTCTAATATCAGAGATCAGACCTCTACTTTTGCCTGATGCGTCTAAAATAAAAAGGGGGAACTGTAGAGAGCTGCGGAATGCTATGCCTTAAAGATGGAGCTGGTTTCCGCCTTCCACCTTCCCGATGGTGAGTGCTCTCTGTCACAAACAATTCCACATTTGGCTAAGGCTGAGGATCTGGCTTGCTTCCATGTATGTGGACCTATCTGCATTGCCCACGTGGCACGCCTGGGTTGGCTACCCAGAGGCTATTTAAACTGTGGGCTGGCTTTCCCCAGGGTCCGAGGATTGTTCAAGGTTCCTGAATAAACTGCATTGAAAAAAAAATAAAACTCTATTTCGGGTTATTAATACCTTTACTTCCCTTCAAACCTCCGGCCCTAGGTAGGGGAAAAAGGTTAGAAGGGAAAGGAAATGTAGGCAGAAGGTTTACAAATTTGAGGCCAGCCTGGACTGTGGTGTGAGTTCTAGGCTAACTTGCTTTACAGAATGTGATCCTGTGTCTGCAAAGACAAAAATAATATATTTTCACATCTCTGGTTAAATACCACAAACCATTTATTGCTCATTCATAGCTCATTAGTGTACTTTGTCATTGTAATTTATTTCTTGATGTTTCCTGTTTCTCTAAAGATTCCACTACTATTATCAATAAATATTCTTAGGATTTTAGTATTGTCATTTATTTAACAACCAAGGAGATGTAGTAACTCCCTAAAAGTATTTTCTAAACACAATGCTCATTATCAAACATTAGAAATAACTAACTTCTGGCTTCTTATTTAAATATCAATTATCAGATTAGATGAAATGACTCCTCAGAGCTAATGTCTCTTATTTGGTTTTACTGGCCTAGTATCTTTGACCAACATTTTTTTTTTTTTTTTGTGTGTGTGTGTGTGTGTGTGTGATCTATTTTTTTAGTACTTGTAAGTCATTTCATTTCAACAATATTTGTCTTTTTTTTGTTTTTGTTTTTGTACAAACTCAACAGACCAATGTGCTTTAACAAGGACTTTTGGCTAGAATTCTCATCTTAGCCTTATTGTACATTGTACTTGTGGTGCCTATGTGCACAATCCTGTTTTTTTTTTTTTCACATTACAAATCATAGGTAGGTGATTTACATTTTTCTTTGCACATACACACCTAGGCACACACATATTTTCACATAGGCACACACACCAGTTATTTTTTAAATTTTCAGTTTATTTTCCATGTATTGATCTTGAGCTCAAAGATAGTTCATGTTCTTTTACTATCTAGTCATTTCCATCTTCTTCATGGTAGATTGTGACACTGTTTTTGCAGTCAGGATGGAGAGAACAGTAAATGCTGGTGCTCAGCTCATTTTTTTCCTTCATATTCAGTTCAGGATTCTAGTCCATGGACCGGTACCATACACATTTAGGAAGAATCTTCCTTCATCAGGTAACTTTATATGGACCAGTGGTTCTCAACCCCTTTGGGGAGTTAAACAACCTTTTCACAGGGGTCACCTAACACCATCAGAAAACACAGATGTTTACAATACAAGTCATAATAGTAGCAAAATTATAGCCATGAAGTTGCAATGAAAACAAATGTATGATTTTTTGGTGTCAGCAGACAATGAGGGTAATAGCAACAAGGAATGCCCACATGCAGAAGGAAGTCAAATAGGCAGAAGGTAAACAATGTCATAGCAGGATGATGTAAAGGGCTGTTTTACTGTCTCATTTACCTATGCTTGAAAATGTTAGAACAAAAGAGTTCAAAGTATGAATACTTGACTTGTTCCATGATTGATTGTCATGTGTAGCTTTGCAATCCTTTAATCCCAGCACTTCAGATGCAGGCATATCTTTGTGAGTTCAAGGTCACCATGGCCTACATAGTGAGTTACAGGTCAGCCAGAGTTACATGGTGAGGACCTGTCTCAAAATAAATAAATGATAAAAATAAATGAAAGGAAAAAAAGACCATTTGCTGCTAAGCTGGACTATATGGTTTTTATCCATGGGATCCACGTGATAAAAGAAAGACCCAGATTCTACAACTCATCTGCTGACATCCACACAAGTATACAAATTAAATAAAAAAAGAGAGCAAATATACTAATAATTTTTTTTTTAAAGATTGTCAACTTGAGAGGACCTGAATCAACTAGGAGACAAGCCTATGGGCATGGCTATGAGGGATTCTCTAGAGCAACAATTCTCAACCTTCCTAATCCTGTCATCCTGCTATGACATTGTTTACCTTCTGCCTATTTGACTTCCTTCTGCATGTGGGCATTCCTTGTTGCTATACCCCCCTCCAGATAAAATGCAGTCATTTATCTTACATGTTCAAAAGAACAAAGATAAAAATTTCTATTGTAAAAGTATTTCATCATAAAATTAATAGTATTATAACTATGAAATATTAGATTTTATTTGCATGATAGCAATATCCTTGCTTGTGTGTGTGTGTGTGTGTGTGTGTAGTTTCTTTAATAAAACACACGAGGAACAAAAGCAGTCTCCATTTAGCCCACAAAACCTAATTTTTTTTTTATCTGGCCTTTTACAGATAAAGTTTGCTATCCCTGACTCAGAGCATGAGCTTCCTCTTATAATCTGAATGGCCTTTGATGAATCACTGAGTAACCCTAAGATTGCATTTATTTTTTGGAAATAGGAATGAAAGTCAGGTCCAACTGACAAGATGACTTTGAGGCACAAATATTCCTCTAAGGAAAACACTGATAATGGGGTTTGGCTCACTTCATGCTCATCTCTTCTTGTCATGTTTATTGTCACCAATATCATGTATGATGGCAGAGGAACCATTGTAGTCACAACAACCAACTACCTTCAGGTTACAACTGTGTCACCTTAGGTCTTACAGCAGTAATTCATTCTTCTTTGGCATATTTCACTGTCTAAGGAACATAATGGCTCCCTCTTTGTGAGACCGTTGTAATGAATGAAGACGAAAAAGCCTTAGAACATGGGAAAAGTTTACAAAATGTGGGCAGCTGCTATTAGTATGTTCTTTCAGGAACTCTCATTTGGTGATCTAACTTAGGGATCTTTGTAGAGATGTGGTTGGCAGTTATAAAATAGGTTTCATTTGATTCAGCCTGGAGTATAGTCAAGTTTTGAAAATCAAGGCTTCTGATTAAAAGCAAATCAAATCAAAGCAAAACAAAACAAAACATTTTTGTCCCAGAAAAATCTTTAAATTTTAGATCATGAGACAGGTACGTAAACCTTTACTATTACAACTAAAACCGTTGGCCCTGAGATATAGCTCAATTGATAGCTAGGTAAGAACATGTTCCTCGTTTTGATTCCCAACACTGCCTAAACTCGGTATTACAAGCCCTTATGTTCTGGAGTTGGAAGCAGGAGGATCAGTAGATCAAAATCATTCTTAGCTACCTAGTGAGTTATAGGTCAGGCAAGGATATATCCAACTGTCTCAAAATTAAACATAACCATCACCCCAAATTAAAACTTTTTTAAAGGCTAGGTAGTTACATCCTCAGGGTATATATCACCATATAGTCTTCTGTGAAAATTTGTATGTGAGGTCAGAAAAGGGTTGTCTCTTAATTCATTTCTGTGACTACTGGATATACTGTATCTCTCATCAATAGCTATGTCTTTTTATTAGCTTAGTGATGGGATGTGCCTGTGCTTGATTGAGTCCCCTCCTTAAAAAGGATAGGAGATTTGTTGGGCCTTCTTTGTTTTACTATAAAGAGGCAGTAAATCAGAATATTGTTAGATCATGGGCAGAATCACAGATGTATGGAGAAGTTCAATCTTCTGGGCTTGAGAAAACAACTACTCTTCAGGCAGAAGTTTGGTAAGCAAGGCATAGTGTACTATTGATTGGTAGAATGTGTCCCAAATCTTAGAAGCAAGCTCTGAATGGCAAAATACATTTAAACACTGAATTCAAAACTAATATTAACAAGAAGGAAGAAGAAAAAAGTGATTAGGAAATTTAGCAATTATCTTCATGATGTAAAAACATTTGCCTCATATAAGAGACAGTTACTTAGGAGGACTCTCTAGCACGTTCTGATAATAATATAAACTTGTTTATGAAACCAGTTGTGGATGAAATGAAGTGGTTTGAGTCTTCTGATCTTCATTCTATATAATATATTGCCAATCTTTAATAATCATAAAATATGTGGAACCTCTCGCCTCACCCTCAGGTGAGTTATTTGTATTATTAAAATGTTGATGGTGGTCATATTAAAAATGATTAATATAATGCTTGGAATAAACCGCAGTTTGCCTTTCAGAAGTATAAGTGGATTATAATGCATATTAATACATACACAAATACCAAAATGCATGTTATGTCAGTCACACTAACTGCCTATTTCCAGCTTATTCTTCTTGCTAGGCTTTGACTTCTCAAGTTTCTTTTCTTCTATAATCATGAACTTTTATATGTGTCATAGACATTTTTCTATCATCTTATTGATTTTAAGATAAAAGGACTAGTATTTGATTCATTAGAAGTCCCTGGAACCAATATAATCATCTTGAGTTATAAATATTTCTAGGAGCATTATTGAGTAGTATCCAGAATTATTTCAGCCAGCACACATATAGTTACTGTGTGACAGAAATTGGTCTAAATTCTGGGTTGACAGCAGCAATCAAACTATCTCTGATAGGCTTACCTTCTCATAGAGGGGGGAGAAATGAAACCATGCAAACAAATGTAGAGCAGACTGGTAACACAATTGATGTGGGAAGGAGAGAAAAGGTAGGAAACTTGGGTAAGGATGGATAGGTGGGAGGAGGGGAAAGTTGTACATTTATGGAATGAGCAAAGCCCTAATTGAGGCAAAGGAAGCATATCAATGATGGAAAACTTAGAGTGATCTGTTCATCCTGGGATGCCCAAATACTTCCTCTTTCTAACATTGAAGATCATATAGCTCTCAATTCATAACTCCTCTGTCCCTGTGCTGGCTTAGTTTCTGTGTCAACTTGACATAAGGTAGGGTTATCCTAAAAGAAGTAATTAAAAACAAAATGCTTCAATAGGATTTGCATATAGGCAACTGTGAAGGAGATTTTCTTGAGCATTTTTAATGTGGGCATACCCAGCCCACTGTGGTCAGTGCTACCCCCAACAAGCTGTCTGGGGATACATGAGAAAACAAACTGAGCAAGCCAAGAAGAGCAAGCCAGAAAGCAGCACTCTTCCATAGCCTCTGCATCAGTGTCTGCCTCCAGGTATTTGCCCTGTTTGAGTTATTGCCCTGATTTTCCTCAGTGATGAACTTTGTCTTGGAAGAGTAAGATGAAATAAACCCTTTCCTCCCCAAGTTGCTTTTATTCATGGTGTTTTATCACAGTAATAGAAACTCTAACTAAGACTGTGCCCTGTTTAATCTCTGGTGTTTGGTAACCTTATAAGAAATGGGAGTGCACTTAGCATGCAAGAGAAGTTGCAGATGTGGCTAGAGAGGGGCATATTGAAGCAGTAACCAGTGATGAGGTCAGCCTGAGACATAGGATATGCAGAAAACACCTAAAACTAGACTTGAGTTGAGAAAGAGTCTACATTAAAGCCTTTTGTTGCAATGCTTTACGGAACAGAAACTAAAATAACCGGTTGTACAATTAATTACAAATATAGTCTTGGAGGGGTTTTCTCCCCCATATTTATGTTTATTGCCTAAAACATGTCTTTGTAGTGTCTAGGGCCTGTCACTTCAATGCTTGGCTAAGTTTCCAAATCCCTTGTAACCCGTAGCTTCCCTGTCATTCTCCAGCTCTCATCTTCTCCTGAGTTTTGCTTCCATCATTAACAAATCCATTATAGCTAGCCCCCTAAATGCAATCAAAGCCACCGCAATCATAGAAGTTTCTTCCTTGACTAATACTTTCATTGCTGCTACAACCACCTCCATGACCATTACTGAAGTTTCTGAAACTATTTTCACCTCTTTGGCTGGATGAAACACTAGCTATCCTTGCTTCAGCAGGGTTTTTCTTACTTCACATTTGTGGCCATTCATAGAATGGTCTTGCTGAATGATGGCCTTATCCATGGAATCATGATGTTCAATGGTAAAAAAAAAAAAAAAAAAGCTCCTCCTTTGTCCACTGTCTCTGTCAATCATTATTTCAATCACCAGTTTCCCCATAATGTTCAAAATACTCTTGCAGCTGATGTTCTTCACTGTCTTTTGTAATACAACCAACAGATCTTTTTCACAATTAAGTCGTCTCAGGGTCTTTGAGACTCTTTTCTTGATACAGCTCTTTGGATCCCCCACTCTTCCATCCACCTAGTGCGGTGTTGCATTCATAGCTTCACCCACTTCCTTCACAGTGGTATAAGTGATAATCCCACAGCCCCTGAAAGGGCCTGATGTTTAGAGTACTGTTCTAAATGGCTCCCCAGTCTCTTATCAGTCTTCTTGATGCTTGGACCTTGTGCTTGAAGTATTGCTCAAAATGGCTCCTCAGACTCTCATCAGTCCTTTTGAAGCTTCGACCTTTGAAGAAGTCCTCCCTTACCTGTGGGGGTACCTTGGGAAATTCTGACTTAGATATTTGAAAGTGGAGAGTTGAAAGCCTTCAGTGAGGCTTCCTCACCAATGTCAATAAGCAAAAGAAAGGCTCCATCTTACTTCTAATCTGATACACTAGGGTCAGATGGAAGGGGAGGAGGACCTCCCTTATCAGTGGACTGGAGGATGGGCATGGGTGGAGAAGAGGGAAGGAGGGTGGGATTGGGATGATAAGAGAGAGGGAGCTACAGGGGGAAACAAAGTGAATAAACCGTAATTAATAAACATAAAATATATCTTTAAAAAAAAAGATGCCATATCTTCCTGAGCCTGAAACTCATTAGCTACGCAGGCTGGAACATGAACTACAGATGTCTCTGACTTCACAGCACTGGGATCACAGCTATGCACCTTCAGAACTGGGATTTTTTTTTTTTTTCTGACAAGCTTATTTCTTTATTCTGTATTTGATCACATATCTTTATTTTTTTTTCAATGCAGTTTATTCAGGAACCTTGAACAATCCTCGGACCCTGGGGAAAGCCAGCCCACAGTTTAAATAGCCTCTGGGTAGCCAACCCAGGCGTGCCACGTGGGCAATGCAGATAGGTCCACATACATGGAAGCAAGCCAGATCCTCAGCCTTAGCCAAATGTGGAATTGTTTGTGACAGAGAGCACTCACCATCGGGAAGGTGGAAGGCGGAAACCAGCTCCATCTTTAAGGCATAGCATTCCGCAGCTCTCTACAGTTCCCCCTTTTTGTTTTAGACGCATCAGGCAAGAGTAGAGGTCTGATCTCTGATATTAGAAATAAATTGGGACTTTGTACCGATGTTCATTTCTACGATGGAGCAGCTGAGAGTGGCCATTGTCACAGTAAATTCTACCAGAGTGGACGCAGGACTAGCCACAGGATTATCATCATGGATTGCTGCAGCCATGAATCATCTGAAGGAATGGGTGGGCATGGGAGCATTAGCAGGCCTTCTGGTGTTGGTCTCCTTGGTTTGCCTGTGGTATATATGCAATATTAGAGTCTCACAACAGTGTGATGCAGCCATGATCATTCAGGCCTTTATAGCCATTGAAGCAGGACATTCTCCCCAAGCATGGTTGGATACCATAAAAAGCTAAAATGTTACGCTCAGAACTGGGATTTTAAGTGAGTTTCAAGGTTTTGAATTTCTGTCCCCATGCTTGTATAGCAAGCATTTTATATACCAAACTGTCTTGTCTGCTTGCTCTTTCTACAGTTATGGATGGAAGAATATTACCATTTCCTGAGATGAAGAGTTGAGTTAGAATGCTGATTAGATCTTCAGTTAGAAATGTTCCATTTAGATTCAGAAATCTTCAATCAGAGAAGAAGAGAGGTGTTGTCACAGGAGCCTCAAGACAACCCCCTTTCCTAGTTCATGACAGAGTGGCTCTTTGTCTCTTTCATGCTCTGACTGCTTTCTGTAAATGTTTTTTTAACAATTCTTTTCCGTATTACTATGTATAAAACTACAATCTGATAATAAGTCCATCTCTCTAGAACAGGTGTTGATTGGAATTAAATGCAGTGTAAGTGTAGGCTAATGTATGTTTGTTTTTCTACAAGACTTTAATGAGTGTGTCTATTAGTATAACAGCAAATTTTTGAATACCATGAGATGTTTGATTATGCCATATTATGTTTTTGAAATATGCCTGGAGGTACTGTTTGGTTGATTTGAAAGAATTTCTTGACTAATTTTCCAAACACAAATTTATTTGAAGTTATTCTGAATTGCTTTTTGAATAAGTTCTCTTTTGAAGATGAGAAAACATGGATGAATTGAACTTAGTGAAGCCTGCTATAAAATATAATTCTAAAATATAGTTGTGAAATTGGCTTTTTTCTTTCCTCAATATCCTAAGTAGTCTCAGGGTAAAGAGCTGAGGTATAATGTTTAGCCAGTTTACAGTAGAGGAAACTCATATTTATTGTTCTGTGTTGTCATGCTAATATACAATGAAATAACAGTAAGTCTTGAGTTCCTTTGAATAGAAAAGGAAGACTTTCCCTTGTTTTGACAACAAAAGCGTTTAAAATATCTGGATTCTAGTCCAAAGCTAGTGACATAACTGGCTTGGACTTTGTACTGGGTATCAGGATTAAAACCACCACCACCACCACCAACAACAACAACAACATCAACAACAACGAGACAAAAGCAAAATAGCAACAACAAAAACTCTTGAGGTGATTTAAATATGCAGCTGATTTGAGAACCACTGGTATACTGCCCATGTTTTCCAGGAAGACATAAAAAATATGCATTTGTCCCTTATAGAGAGGGACATGCTTAAGATATATTCCATCAGGGGGAGTTTCTTGAAGAAAATGAGTTTGCTAGAGTTACTGGCAATAACACCAGTGACTCATTGGCAGGGCAGCTGCAGCACTAAAACTTTCACATTGCCCAGGCCTCCAGTAAAATTCTTCTTACCTTTTACCTGCTTCAGTATTTCCAAGATTAAATGTAGTTGAAGCAGGGGGTGTGGTGGATAAGATCTCAGGGGAGGGTTTTGGAGAAATCTTGTGAATTTCTTGCAACTTTCTATTTTACGTTTGAAAGGAAAATGCCATATTGAACGGTTAAAGACAAAATGAGTGGTTTATTGTCTCTGTTAGATCTGGATGTGTAACAAGCTACCCCCAGAAATAAATTGTATATGATAGTCACTGCTTCCTTTGAATTTACAGAGTTCACCTAAAGTAGGCTGTGATTAGTTGACCTGTGGTTGTGATATCAAAAGCTCCAGAAAGAAAATGGATATACATGGAGTCCTTGGAGGTTTAGGCTTAGAAGTGAATTAATTAATCCTTTTGCTCCCTTTTAGTAGCCAACATGATTTCAATCTCTGTAATCCTCAAATCAAACAATGGATGAGGGGGAAACAGCCTTGCCAGGCCACAGAGTAAGACAATGCAGCCAGTCCTGATGAGACCTGATAAGCTAAAGTCACATGGAAGGGGAGGAAGACCTCCCCTATCAGTGGACTTGGAGAGGGGCATGAGAGAAGAAGAGGGAAGGAGGGTAGGGTTGGAAGAGAATGAGGAGGGGACTACAGCTGGGATTAAAAAATGAATAAACTGTAATTAATATAAAAAATAATTTAAAAAAATGGATGAGGTCAGACCCTTCTCAGTGTGAGATTACAGCAGTTTCCCTTCCGGGGACCATACTTGGAATCTGTTACAGTTGATCATTTTTAACTTATAGTCAACTTATGTGTGTGTGTATTTATTTACTTAGTTTTAATATGTAGACCAGGTTAGTTGTGAGCTTGCTTTGTAGCCAGAATTGACAAAGAATTATTCATCTTTCTGCTTCTGTGGGCTAAGATTATAGTCATGTACACCACACCGTACAGAGCTGAGAATCAAACCCCTGGATCTGTGTATTCTACACAAATACTTTCCTAAGCTCCATGACCAGCCTTAAAGGTTTTTAAACCTTTGAAATAAAGTGGCATGGTATATGCATTCTTTCATGTTTTAATTTTTCTCTGTTCAAATAACAGGGGCAATGAGGTGCTTCTTCTATATGGTTCTATAGTCACAGTAGCTGATAGCTCATTTGAGATATAGAATCTTATGACCAGATAATCAGTTCCTTGTCCTTTTTCTTCACATTGTAGTTATATCTAATTAGATGCAGCAATATATTTTAAGCATGATTTCAAATACACCTTGTAATTTCCCCAAATTTCTTCTAGAATATTAAGTGCTGGTAATTTTACTAAACTGTATTATTATGACAGCCTACTCCCTTTATAAGATGGAAAATGTCTACTGCTCCAAATAGCTCTTTTTTTTTTTTTTGAAAGACAGATGGGTGTTTGAAAATGAACTCTCAAGGCATAATTATTAATGGAGATCTTGAAAATTCCAGTAAGAAATTATTGTTTCACTTTTGAGTTACCTAAGATTCCATGCACTCTGTCCAACAGTTTTTCATAAATCTCAGTGTCTGCTTCGATAGTCTGCAGGACAGAGCCTTTCAGAGGACCTCTGTGGCAGGTTCCTAGGTTGTTTCCTGTTTTCTTCTTCTTCTGATGTCCATCCTCTTTGCCTTTCAGGATGAGGATTGAGCATTTTAGTCAGTCTCTCTTGTTTAGTTTCTTTAGATGTACAGATTTTAGTAGGTTTATCCTATGTTATATGTCTATATGAGTGAGTATATACCACGTGTGTCTTTCTGCTTCTGGAACAGCTCACTCAGGATGATCCTTTCCAGGTCTGAGTTACTGTTTGCAGGATTATATTCAAACTGTTATTTGTCTTATTGGTTCCCATGAACTCTTCTGCATGCAATCTGTTTCCAGGAAAGGGGATCGTGATCACTTGAAGATCATGGGGTCTCCCATAGGTTTGTGATGAAAACCTGTTGTTCCTGTCTTTAAAACTAGCTGTCACTGGAAGTTTTGCTGAAGAGACAGGGTAGAATCAAAGTATCTAGAGAGCAAAACCCTTGGGCAGAGGCAGAAGAAGCTTCCTCCTACAGCATGTAGGCCTACTAGGTTTCCTCAACCTATCTGCAGTCTGCCCTTAGCGATCCCAGCAAGGTGTATCTGTAACCATCATGCTAGATGTACTCCCCCATTGTGTTGCGAGCCTACTTTGTCTCCTTTACAAAAGCAGTAATATATGAGCAAATCGTTAGCCCCTTAGGGTGCCCAGCCTCCTGGGAAATTATATATCTGTATCCAAATTTCAGTGATTTAGTACAATGAAAAAGTTCATTGTGTCTGTTTAGCTTGTAGATTGGGAGAGAAGCAAAGAGGCTTTAGTTTAAACTGCTCAGGTGTGCAAACAGCACGCTCACTTCTTTCACTCAATTAGATTATGTTCATTACTCTGCTATGGCCAGCTGGAAGGGAGGCTGAAAAATAGCCTTCTGTTTGTACAGGCATAGGAGAAGCACATTAGTACCCATGAGTTATAGCAGGCTCCACTATAAGGGTAGGATAAATGTTGCCAATACACAAAGGGCAATAATATTCTGTTTTACCTTTAGTAGTGTTGAACTGAGACCAGTGGATATGCTATCAAGTGATGGGGATTCTGATCTCAAGCCTATGCTTGGGCACAGTTGAGGGGATATTCTTCACTTTGTTTTTTAACCTCTTAAAATGAAAACCTCTGAAGATGGATTTGAATATCAAATGGTGATAGTACTTTGAACATTACTCTGCAATCATTATAATTCTGTTTTTTCTTTGTTGTATCATGTTTTGTTTGTTTGACCACATGTTTTCTAATCTGGCCACAAATATGCTACATAACCGAGAATGCCCTTTTGGACCATACTCAATTTATGTTAAGGATCATACTTAGGGCTTCATGCATGGTAGGGCAATTACTTTGCCAAATGAACTCCACCCCAAGCTGAGGTAATTCTGTTCTATTCTCCTATCTTTTTACAATGCCAGACCTGCCCTGTAATTTACTCTTTGTAATTCTTCTTTCTAAATAGAATTCTATTTCACTGAAAAGAGGACTGCATCATTAGCTACCTAGGGTGCACAGCATTCTATAAGAATTTGTATTTTTCTTTTTTATTTATTTATTTTTATTATTGTTTTTTACAATGTATTCACTTTGTATCCCAGTTGTAGTCCCCTACTTATTTTCTCCCGACCCCACCCTCCATTTTTTCCCCCATCCTCCTCCTGTAATACACTGATAGGGGATATTCTCCTCTCCTAAAAAGTTACATTTCTCCATGCATGGTACTTGGTTAAGTACCATACATGGAGATAACCTAGAACCCCCGCACAGATGTAGCCCATGACAGTTTAGTGTCCAAGTGGGTTACATAGTAATGGGAAGAAGGACTGCCTCTGACATAATCTGATTGGCCTGCTCTTTGATCACCTCCCCCTGAGGGGAGAGCAGCCTTACTAGGCCACAGAAGATGACAATGCAGCCACTCCTTTTGAGATCTGATAGACTAAGATCAGAAGGAAGGAGAGGAGGACCTCCCCTATCAGTGGACTTGGAGAGGGGCATCAGAAGGGGGAGGGAGGGTGGGATTGGGAGGGGAGGAGGGAGAGGCTTATGGGGGATACAAACTGAATGACATGTAATTAATTTAAAAAAAAAGAACATGAAAAAATACTGAGTAGAAAAATAAACAAAAAACTTTGAAGAAAAAAATTTTACATTTCTAAGAAGTACCCAGAGTGCAATGGTGAGGGAGTTTTGATACAAATGTCAATCAGAGATTTACCTTCTTAATGAGAATAAAGATTTCTTGTTTTATCTAAAAAAATCAGTTTCAGTAGTTTCCTTCCTCACCATTTGTTTATAACCTGCTTTTAGACCCTATGCTTCACTTCAATCATAAAATAGTAAGCTGGAAGTGAATTAAGATTAAGAACTTTCTGAAGAGATAACTAAACCTCTTCTGCTACCTATCTATGAGACATCTGGTGGAGTTTTCTTGTTAGGATAGGTTTTCTATGGAATAGGGAGTGGTGTGTGTGTGTGTGTGTGTGTGTGTGTGTGTGTGTGTGACATTTGACAATTCCCTTTTGCTCTTGTGCCTTTTCATTTGTTTTGTTTCACTATTCTCCAGTGCAGAGATTCTTGGGTCATGGCTTGCTTTATATGCTACATTAGTAGTCTACAGCCGCTGGTTAATGGTATGAAATAGTCTACACATATAATTAATAATATTATACTACTATTATGATTATATTTAATAACACATTGAACTATGTGAATAAAAGTTTGGAAGTGAGGAGGCAGGGATAGAACACTAGACTAGAAAACATACAACTTGGCTCACTGGGTAGGTTTGGAAAAATACTCACATGCTTTGATGGCCCAGAGGTTTTTTTGTTAATGAAAATCTAAGGTAACATTGAAAAATTCTTTAAAAGGCTCAGTCTACAGTCTTTACCAGTCTTTATTCTATATATTAATCGACTGGAAGTATTGGGTAAAGGTCTGTAAGCTTGGGGCATATTTGGCTCTACCTTTGTCATGGATAGTTGCTATTTGTAGCCATGATTCACTGCGGAAAGGAATTAGTTTTGATGTGAAAGTTATGCTTAGAGGAGAGGTGATATTTTGCATCACTACTTCCAAAGAACATTTGGATGATACTTTTGGGTTTTCTAGCTGAGCTAGGTAGGAGGGATGTTACTGACATCCAGTGAGTGGAGGCCAGAGATATTCCTAATTTATCCCTTAGTGCACAGAGCAGTCTACTCCACTTGCAGGAGATATTTGGCTTCAAAACTCAATACAAATTCAGTAGTAATAAACCTTAGAACCATGGCATTGGAGACACAGGTGAAGGCTCCGAGCCTCCAACTCCATGTCATTGCCATTAAGGGACGCTTTTATTTTGTAAGAACAAGCTAAATTTATAAAATTCTAAGTTCTAAATACTGTGTATAAAATACTAAGAGGTACTAGGAGGGAGGGAGCTATAAAGGAGATACAAAGTGAATAAACTGTAATTAATAAAAATAAAAAAGTAAAATTAAAAAAAATGGACTCTGTAATGCCACAGAATAAACATATTACAGGATCAAAGGTAATTGCTGATTTTCTGTAATAACTCTATATTCATGTTTTGATTGTACTTAAAGTCCTAACTAGAGCAATAAGACAATTAAAGGGGATCAAGGTAATACAAATTGGAAAGGAAGAAGTCAAAGTATCATTATTTGCAGATGATATGATAGTATACTTGAGTGACCCCAAAAGTTCTACCAGAGAGCTCCTACAGCTGATAAATACTTTCAGCAAAGTGGCTGGATACAAAATTAACTCAAAAAAATCAGTAGCCCTCCTGTATATAAAAGACAATAGGGCTGAAAAAGAAATTAGGACAACAACACCCTTCACAATAGTCACAAAGGACATAAAGTACCTTGGTGTGACCCTAACCAAGAAAATCAAAGACTTGTATGAAAAAATATTCTAGTCTTTGAAGAAAGAGTTAGAAGATATAAGAAGATGGAAAGATCTCCCATGCTCATGGCTTGGCAGGACTAACATAGTAAAAATGTCCATCTTACCAAAAGCAATCTACAGATTCAATGAAATGCCCATCAAAATACCAACACGATTCTTTACAGACTTTGAAAGAAAAATTCTCAACTTCACATGTTTAGAGTTTTTTAACTTTATCTTAAACAGAAAAATGCAGATTAAGTCAGGGAGTTCCCCTGTGCCCTTCATTCAAATTCTGTGAGTGATGTTACAATCTTCCAAAACCACTCTATACTGCCATAATAGAGAAATTAACATTGGCAGAATATTAATGATAGACTGTACTGTTGTATCTCTAGTAAGAATATTCAGTTTTAGCTGCAAATTTCATACCTTGTGGCCCCCTTCACAAAATTACAAAAAAAAAGTGTAACCAAAACCGCTAGACAATCTTTTCTCTATATACCTCATATGTGTGAAATGTGTGCAGATGTGTGCATATAAATTTATATAAATTTAGCTTGTTCTTACAAAATAAAAGCGAGTTTTTAGCTTGTGCGGTGATGCATGATTGTGATACCATACCACTCTATGGGGTATAGAGAAAGAAGGAATAAGAATTTAAGACAAGTCTTGGCCATATAGCTTGTTTGAGGCCAGACTTAACTATGTGAAACTCTGTGTCAAAAATTACAGGTAGAATAAGGAGGGGAGGAAGTATAGAGGGAGGAAGGGAAAGAGCCATGGTGAAGATCTGATGACTGCTAAATCAGTATTAACCTTTTTGTCCTGAATAAGCTGTGTAGCCAAATGCAAATTATGGACATTGGACTCCCTTGAGAAATTGTTAAAAGTGCATATTTTTCACACACTAAGCAGATGTGTGGTTGAGACGTACATTGGGACCCACCAAATCTGCAAAGTACTCATTTGGAGTGGCAGTAATTGAAGCATTTTCTTATTTGTGTTCAATGTATGGTGGCTGAGATTAAGACAAAAGAGCTAGATTGTGGAGGTTAAGTCCTGTTTTGACTTTCTATAGCTCTCCCTGTCTTTTTCAACCTTACTATTCACTGCTATCAAATGGAAGAAATGGTCACTGAATTTTTGAGGATTAAATGATGTCATGAACCTAAAGCCATTCAAACACTGACTAGCATGTGGTAAGCACTCAGCAAATGCTATCATTTGTTGTTATTCAGTTACTGGGCACTTGTGAAATATGTTTGTGTGTAATTTGTGTATATTTGTGATTTGTCATATATGTGCATATATAATTTGTTATATAATTTGTTGTACATATGCACATATATATGTTTGTGTTTAGATGCATGTGTGTATGTATAAAATTCATTGAATTTACATTTGCATGGCCTTCTGGGTAGATATGTCATGTTTTTGGAATTGTTGAGGGCAAAATGCTGGTGTTTGTAGATAGGTTACAATGGATGTTAGTTGTTTCAGAACATGAATCAACCAAGTGGCAAGGGTGGCTTGGATTACAGGCCATAAAACCTGTGTTGCATCAGATACTACACACATGGCCCTTGGGTTTAGGATACAGGGAAGTTCCCTTTGCACACCCATTAGCGTGCCTCTTCTTATAAACATATCTTATAATTACATATATATAATTTTATAAGATATATATATATATTAGCATAACACTTCACATTTGTAAGGTCTATAATGATTGTTACCTAATAATAATTAACCTCTTTGTGGAGGAATAATGGAAGAAAATAAGTAGTATACTCAAAGATATTCTTGAAAGAACTAGGTCTTCTGTGAGACCCCAGCTGAATAACAGAGAAATAACTGTCGTTTTAGTTGCCAGTGGGACTGTCATTACCACTGAATCATTCAAAGAATGCTAATTTTAAGTATGTTATTATAAATAAAGATGATGAAATAGTACACTTTTGTTGTTTATATTCATTTTCACAAATGGACCTCTTAAAAAGCATTAAGAATGTGTTGAGTAGTCTTGAAATTTTAAGTCAATATCTAAAATTTTGAAATACGATTGCTGTTCATCTTATCCAATTTGCTTGTATTTTCTATTTTCTGCCAAAATACAGTATGCTTTTAAGAAGCACTTTTACTATGTTCACTTTCAAATCTTACAGAATCAAAGATACCAGAACAGGCCTTTTTATATGAATGTTAGCATGTATTATTTTCCAGATACATATTGTTCCAGGAAAGAAAGGAAGATGATATTTTACATAAATACAGCAAATGATCATATAGCATGCTGAGCTGCTGGTTCAATGTTTTACCATGTAAGTTTCCAGGGCTGTGAACTATTGTCTCACTACTTGAGGTAATGCCATAGCAGATACACATGAGAACATGGAGCACAGAGATCAAGGGTATTTTTCATGCCCTTGATGTTTCCATCAAGGAATATGACAGTTCAAGTCCATATACTGCTCTTTCATATATGCATGCAGGAATTACTTCTCTTTGCACAATGTTTGTATCAAAAAATAATCTGATTTAATTTGCTTTCTTAGCTGAAATGCTTCTGTCTTGTGTGATCACCCTCATTTTGTTTTCAATTTCAGAGGTGACAGTATTTCTACACTGTAGTTCTGTAAAAGTTTCAAAATCTGTCCTCATTATTTAATGTTATAATGCCATCAAATTTCATTCAAGTGCTCATTCGTTTATTTAGTCATTCACTAATCCCATCTATATGCTTGGTGAGTCTTTTCTGTATGTCTTTCTTAGAAGACAGAATGTACAGTTAAATTTCCACATACACCTTACTGTCCTCTAGCACATTTCTCTTTCCTTCCTGCCTTTCTTCCTTCCTTCTTTCCTTCTTTTCTTTCTCTTCTCTTCTCTTCTCATCTCATCTCATCTCTTTTTCCTCTTCTTCCTCCTCCTCCTTCTTTTCAAGACATGGTTTCTCTGGGTATCCTTGGCTGTCTTAAAATTCGCTGTGTAGACCAGGCTGGCCTCGAACTTACAGAGACCAACATTTCTCTGCTTCTTTAATGCTGGGATTAAAAGTATATGCTTCTTTCTTTCTTCCTTCCTTCCTTCCTTCCTTCCTTCCTTCCTTCCTTCCTTCCTTTCTTTCTTTCTTAATATTGAAATAATTCAGCAGGATATTTACTCTTTCCAAATAAAAATTAAAAGAGAATTAAAAATAGGCACAGTTCCAAGTTTTAAAGGGCTCAAACTTCTACATCCTAAGAAGCCCTTCTTGGTAAAAATACAAAATCAAGAACAAAAATTGGCAGAACTCCATCCAGAGCCTTGGAAGAATCCCTGCAATTAGGACCCTGAAATGGAAACATCATTAGCCTCACAGTCAATCCACTTGAGGCTGAAAGCCGGCCACTTCACTCTCAACAAATGCACATTCATTCTTCACTTCAAGAGAAAAGAGATACTGCTGATAGAACAATAAAGCAAACAACAGACATGATTGAGTTTTACAGTTTTTATGTGCAGTGAAGAAATCCACTGAAGGCAGCTGTCTTTTTTGTCATCCCAAGATTGCCTTCGGAAAGCTGTTAGAAGACTCGGGAAAGAAGAAGGGCTCAGGTCCTTATGCTGTCAGCATAGTGCCTGGTCTGATTCTGATATATGGTGAGCTTTGCTGTTCAGAAGCAATTCATGGAGACAAGACTTGTACATAAATAACCACAGGCCCAGATAGGATGGTTTCCCTTTTAGGAGGTAGGGGACATGGAGTTGAGATCATTGTCAGCTGAGGAAATAGGAGCTTTCATGGGCAAGGTAACATTTCTTTGGGACTTTGATTGATGAATGACATTTGCAGGTATGGAAATGTGGTGAAACAGGAATTTCAGCAAAAGGCTCAGTGCAAACTCCAAATTGGGCTGCAGGACAACAGGAGAGTTCTTTGTGGCAGAGGTATAGGGATATGAAATGCAAATGGGAAAGACCCTCTGCCATGGATAGTGGGCAGGACTTAGTGATCTTTCTTTTGTATTGTCTAGCAGGTGACTTTTGAGAAAGACTATTGTAGTGTTGTGGAGGTGACCATATCTCAGCCTCTCAAACTGCAGATGGGTAAACTAGGATCAGAAGAGGCAGCAGTCCATGAAACTTGGTCCATTCTTATACAAAGGGGTCAAAAGGGTATGATGAAACAGGCCGGAACTAGCTAAAACACTCAGTCTTTATTTGAACACAAGTATCAATTTTCAAGTCTCTCTCTCTCTGTGTGTGTGTGTGTGTGTGTGTAATGCAGCCCTATTCAGTGGAAGTATGTGAGGCACATAAGCAATACATTTTTTTTCCAGTAGCAACTTAAAAATTTCCAAGGAGGTTCAATTAATTGTAATGACATATTTTATTTAACCCAGTAGATTCTATGCATTAGCATTTCCACATGTAATTGTAAGAAAGAAAAAACATCATCCTTTTATTCTTCTATATTCTCAGCTGGGGCCCCCATAACAAAAGACAGATTGATGAGAGAATAGCAGGCAAGTTTATTTAATGTAAGCTTTATGTGACACGGGAACACTCCCAAGGAAATGAAAAACCAAAGAAGCAGTTAGAGTTGAACACTGATATAATAAATTGAACAACAACAACAAAAAAAGAGTAAATTATGAAAAACTGACAAAACAAGGGGCCTGGGCCAGGAGGGTTCATGGTGGAAAAGTAATTAGGAAGATAGGGTTAGTTTAACAAGGTTTATTTTCATAGAGGTTTTCTTCAACCTTGCCTTCCTGTCTCTGGTGATGTGAATATAATTTTCTTTCTGATACAGCACTAGTTTTATCTCCTGCTTTAGGAAAAAGAGGGGGGTGTCCTTCCTGAACCTGCTGCTTTTATTAAGCTCCATCTTCTCAAAATAATTTTTATGACAACGTGGCACATTTTACTGCAAATCACGCATAATCAGTCTACAATATTCTTAAAATTAAAGGTAGCACATATATTATGACTATCTTTATAATTTTATAGTTGTTACACCTCTCGACTTAATCTGGCTGCAGTGTAACATAACAGTTCATTAGCTATGGGAAGCTGCTGGCTACCATTTGGACATTACAAGCACAAAACTCCAAAGTGATTCCAAAAGAGTGACATTTCTAGGACTAGAGAGATGGTTCTGTGGGTAAAGCACTTGCTGTGCATACATAAGGACCTGAGTCTCAAACCCCAGAATGCCTTTAAAGCTGGTTGCAGCAGCATGGAGACTACAGAAAGATAGGAGACAGAGACCAGACAGTCCCAGAACTCACAGAGATACTGTGTGTCAAACAAGGCAAGGGCTGAAAGCTGTGATCATGGCACACATGCAACTGTATGCATATGCACTCACACACACACACACAAACACATATACACACCATGTATACACAGGCATTATATGCACACACACCAGCAAAAGAAATAGAGAGGTTTCTGAATTTCCACTATGGCATTTCATATTCTAATTAGGTTCACCCATACCTCATCTAATTAATACTATAAATCATCAAAAAAATTATTGAATGCCTTCCTGCAAAGTGAGACTTCTGTGGAAAGCATACCATCTTACTTTGACTTTTCATATTGAGGGCTGGATAGACTAACTCTTTATCTATCTATCTATCTATCTATCTATCTATCTATCTATCTATCTATCTATCTATCTATTACACTTTATTCACTTTGTATCCCCCCTGTGGTTCCCTCCCTCCTCCCATCCCAATCCCTCCCTTCCTCCACCCTCTACATGCATGCCCCTCCTCAAGTCCACTGATAGGGGAGGACTTCTTTTCCTTCCTCCTGATCCTAGTCAATTGTGTCTCATCAGGAGTGGCTGCATTGTCTTCTTCTGTGGCCTGGTAATGCTGCTTCCCCCTCAGGGGGAGGTAATTAAAGAGCAGGCCAATCAGATCTCCAGTGCCCTGCTTGTCCTTTCCTTTGCTCATTGGCATCCATACTTTACTGGCAGTTGCTCCAGTACACCACTTTAAGACACCTTAATCTGATTTGTTTATATGGAACATTAGTGCTATAATCATTGAAAATCTCAGTCTTAAATAAATGGCTTTAGCTTCTAGTCTACACTGATTAAAATGTCCTAAACCTTGATCTGTCACTCCGTGCTGCCACAGGTTTCTGAGATAAATGTAGTTTTCTCCCAATAGACTTCTACCTTTTTCTAGAATTTCATTATTTGCAAGCCTATTGTCTTCAGTTTTGCCTTCATTGTCCACTTACACATGTAATGTTCCTCAGGTTCATTTATCCAACTCTTAACAAAGTTTCACAAATTCAAGCAGACAGACAATGCCCATTTGTCCAGGAAGGCAGTAAGGTCTTTTTCTCAATAATTTTTTCCCTCTTAGATTCAGAGCTCAATACCAAAAACCTTCTGAAGAAGTACAAAGCCTGTTCTTTGACAGGAAATAGAAAGGAATGTTGTTTCACCCAGCCTCGATTTGATTTTCACTTATTTGTGCTGCCACTTTCTGTTACAGATGCTTCCAGCCACCTCCTCTCTGAATGCATTCTTTTCCAGTCTCCTTCTTCATTTGTTTTAATATTGAACAAAACAGATTCTGGCCATCACTTATTCTGTTCACTTATTTATTAGATCCATTCAGTTTGAAATGGTTTGCTTTCATGAACCGAAGAAAACAAAGTCACAGTCAAGTTTTCCAAATGAAATTCCAATCCACCCTACACACTAACCCCAGAAAGCCAAAATCAGGGAAAGAGATATTTGATTTTGATTGGAGCTATGTGGGTGAAAAGGTAAAGAGAATAGAGTGCTTTAATGTGGTTTGGACTTTATATAACTGAAACAGTCAGTTCTATGAAAGAGGTGCAGCCCAATATTGCTACCATTCGTCTGAGGGGTTCCCATCTCAGTGAGCAACCTCTTCTCAGGTTAAGCCAGGTCCTTTACTCTGCATTAAAAATAATTTTCTGGAAAAATCACATTGAAGCAAAATTAATGAGTTTATCAAGTATTTAGACAGAAGGAAAGGAGGAAAAACACAGTGCTCACTTCCAATACATGAGCACAGGCTGTTCAAGAGGAAAAGCCACACTCAGGGTTCTTGGCAATGGCTATGTAGATGGGATGTTATACTGAGAAAAGGCTGTATCATTTACAACAAGGTTGAAACATTGAGCCAAACTCAATTATTAGTAGAATTTAAAAATTCAGTCAAAACAAATGAGCCCATTTACTTCTTATCTGAAATAATTCTCTTTTGTAAATGAATGGGAATTTTAAGTACATTGCTTAGATTTAGGCACAAGATAGGGGTGCTAACACAGTTAAACACAAAGCTGGAAGTTTTTTTTTTTTCTTAATTACATTTATTTGTATAATGCTTCCGGGCACACATGTTCCATGGCAAACATGTGGCAGTCCAGGGCTCAAACTTGGGTCCTCAGTAAGATTTCTTACCTTTTGAATGATCTCACAGGCCTGGTTAGTTGATTTAACAGTGTTTGAGAGGTTTTTAGGGAAACAAACGTTATTTTTACAGGTGATTTTGGCTTTAATAGTTCTGTGGAAATTTCTTGATTCTCAGTGTGTGATAAATGCAAACCAGGTCCCAGGTAATGGGCATCTTTCCTTTCTTCTGGTTCTTTAGGATAACACACCCTCCCCCATCATGTTTTTCTCTGTATGTAGACATGCTGAGGAACCCTATGCAAACTACTGGAATGCTGAAAAAAACTGCTTTCTCAAGGGGCAGGCAGAAGTGTAGGGAGATTATCATTTGTGGTAGCAAGCACCTCTCAGCCAATTACAGAAGGTGGTGGAAAGTGCACTAATATGGTACAACCCTGATTTGAGGTCCCTAGATTCTCCCAGAAACCCCACTAGACAGAGCTTTAGTTGACCACTGCAGTTACTTGCTTGTTAATATTGCTTTTAATGAACTCTGTCCCCTGACCCCCCTTTCATACTTTTTCAGAGCTTCCTGCATTACATTCCAAACAGGATGTACCCAAGTCTGCTTCTAGGGAACCCAGCCTAAGTAGTTTGCCTCCTCCAGTCTTGCTTAGAAGCGCATTTTGGTCAGGCTTGGTGGTGCCCATCTGTAATCCCAGCATGTAAGAGACCAAGACAGGAGGATTTCTGAGAGCTTGGATTATCCTAGTTACATAGTGAGCTGGGCTACACAGTGAGTTGTAGGCCAGCCTTGGCTGCAGTGTGAGACAACATCTCAGAAACAAAAGAGAAGAAGAGGAATCAGGAAAGAAGGAGGGAAGTAGTAAAGAAAGAATGAAAATTAAAAAGGCAGGAGAGAAAGCAAAGGGTGTTTTGTGTATTTAAGAATCCTAGTGCTCAGTGATTGTCATGAACTAATCCCAGAGGGAATGACATTCTGAATGGAAAGCCTTTTCTCTAAATTCATTTCCTCAGAAGAATCCATTGGTAAGCTTTTCTTCTTGCTAGACCCTACTTTCTCCTCTTTCTCCTGTGCTTGTGTGGCCTCCTCTCTGCTGCAAGATCTACTGCCTCCAGCTCATGGTAGCACAATATTTCTATTCCTCTACTGATCCAGGCACTCTTGAAATAGCTTAACTCAGACAGTCCTCTTTTGAGAGGAGATGGTGGTCTGCTTCCAGGCAAAATAGTGATTTGTAGCTTTTCACAGAGGGTAATCTTGGTCTCTGTTTTGTAGAGCCAGCCCAGTATGGAGCTCAGACGAGCCTTGTCTAACATGTTCCTTTCAAGCCAACTAAGGTAAGTTCCCTTGAGTCTGAGTCAGAGAACAGCTTGCCTTACAGCTTCTCATCTATGAGACACACATGGCTTCCCAGGCTTGATCCAACATGATGGTGGAATTTCCTCCTTCTCACGTCATTAACATAGGAAATCAAATATTCAATTAGTGCTTGCTCCATAAGACACAAGACATAGAAAAGCCATGTTTCCTTGAGTGTGTTCTTAGAGTTTGCAAGAGAGCACATCTACCCCAATCCCAGACCATTAACAGAGGAACACAGTCTGGGCTCACATCCTAATACCAACTCCCACTCTTCGTAACTAAACCTCTCTGTGCTACATTTTCTCTACTTAGAAAACTAAGCTAATAATATGACTTACATGTTAAGGAGATTAAATGAGTTTAATGGTAAAAATATGTAATACATAGGATATACCTTGCTGATTATCTAGTATATGCATGTATCTGTATATCTGTATATATACGTGTGTGTGTGTGTGTGTGTGTGTGTATGCTCATATTCACACATATCCTTAAGTCTCTCACATTCTTGATAGTAAGATCATGCTTTTACTCTAGGTCTTTGCTTCCCATGCTACATATTTCATAAGGTGGCCAAAAAAAGAAAGAGAGAGAGAGAAACAAACATATTGAAATTTACGGGAGAAAAGTGAAAAGCAAAGCTATCTTGGCAGGCATATTATAATGTAAATGCTGAACCAGAGGTGTCTTTAGTGTGGAAACCCAGGCTATTTATTGGCTATTTATTCAAAGCAGGAAATTAAGCTATGGTATACTTGGGCTTGAATGTGAACAGCTAACTAGAACAGGAAATATTCCTGATGCCATTTCTGGTCAGTCAGCCCTCCCTTCTTGGTAAATATTAATGTTCCCCCCTCTCTCTATGTATATATATATATACATATATATACATATACATATATATTTATGTATACACACATATTTATGTGTGTGTTGGGGTTATATATAGGGACTGGAGTCCTAGAGACCCAATCCATGATCTCATCAGTGATTACTTACTTCATGGAAAAAACAATACCCTCAGAAACCTGTTGTAATCATAGGGCAAAGAACGACACCAAGGGATTCTCCCATACTGCTGTGCATGAGTTCTAGCACCCTTATCCCAGAAGGCATTCTCACACTTCTATTTCATTATTTGTAAGAGGGAGACTAAACGCCAAGCTGCAACTATTATTGTGGTTTAGAGGGAGTAAGGAAAAGAAGAAGAAATGTTATAATTGAATTTTAATCTTAAAGAAGTAAACAAAAACCAAACCTAACACTGTCCTGGATTTTAATCCTGACTACTCATCATCTACTTTAGAAGACAAAGATGGTTGGGAGACTGGAGTCTTCCTCTTTCCATCCACTATAAACTGTTCCATTGCAAGCTGAATTAGTGCCTTCTTTTGAAGTTCTATTTCATAATCCTAGAAACTGCACAAAAGAATCAACCATAATCATCCTGAATTACATGTGACATTAATCATTCCAAGTTATCTGAATTTTTTTATAAATACACATCTCTCCCAGGCCAATAACCTTTTGTTATTTTTGTTGGCTTTAACATTAGTATTTGGATTGCTGATATGAAAGACTCCTCTTACTTTTCATGCATCTTATTATTAATCATCTTAACTGGTGAAGATGCTTCATTTATTTTATACATTCATTACATGCAGTTAATCCTTTGGAAATTAGGGTTCAGGGATGTTCAGTAGTACTCCTGAATTTGTTAATTATAGAACCTAGGGTTGAATTTGAATGAACTAGATTCCATTGTGGATTCTCTTTACCTTGTTTCATGTTTACTTTTAGTGTCTGTAATTTGATTAGCATGCATTGTATTACCTAGGAAGTAGATACTGTTGAATTGTTAATATAGATTTGACCATAAATTAAGAAGACTATGACATGGATGTTACAATATTCTTTATGAATATGCTATATATTCATTGAATACAGGGTACTCTGTTTTTTTAAGTCGTTTCCATATAAGTATATAATATACTTTAACCACAGTTTCTTTCTCCTATAAGAGCTCTGTTTTTTCCCATACCCTGCCATTCATCCCTTTCATTCATCCAGTTGCACTTCTTGTACATACATAATTATGTACATACATAATTTTCTGTATCTTTCTATAGATGAGAGAAAACTTGAGATATTTGTTTCTCTCTATCTTACTTAATTCATTTAATATGATATCATGCAGTTGTATCCACTTTGAAGAAAATAATATAATTTCATTTTTCTTTATAGCTGAATAACACACATATATACATACATACATATACACACACATACACATATATATTTTTTTACTCCGTCCTCTATTAATAAACACCTAGGTTTACTCACACTATAGCTCAGTCATTATGACCAGTCCTGCAATAAACATCAATGTGAAAGTATTGATTACATGCTTTGGGTAATTACTTTTTAAATAAATGAGTTCATATGTTACCTCTTTGGACTTTATTGCCCATATCAAGTATATCTTCAGTTGCTTTTTCTTCCATTGTAAATCCTATCACCTTTCTGTGACTCAAGGGTGCTTCATGATACCTACCTAAGGGCTTATAAGAAATCACAGGTCTCAGAAAGCTAGAGGCCCAGGCCCAGGTGAAGGTCACAGAACAGGTGGATAGCTCTACATTCTTTGTCCATCTCAGGGACAATCACAATATATTTAATCCTTTTAATCGCCTCAAACAATAGTGAATTAATTTGGTAAAAATAAAAGTATTATTATATAATATGAAAATATTTGTTATCATCTTAATATATTTACAAAATATAATTTTTGATATTTTGCCTTTATGAGTGTGTATACCAAATCAAATTGCCTTGGGTCTATAGAAAGGATGTGACACGTGGCAGATAAGACCAATGGATGAATTAAAAACTATCTTCATGGGCTATAGAGACGGAACAGCAAAGAACTTTGTTCTGCAAGCATGATGGCTTGAATTCAAATTCCCCAAAATTATGTATAGTTGTGACTCCATATGTACCTCTAACCCAAGCACAGTTAAGGTGCTGGAAACAGGAGAATCCCTATATTAGCCTAGTTCCATATTCAGTGAGAGACCCTGTCTCAAGGGAGAAGGTGAATAATAATAGAACAGAACTTGGTATCTTTTTTTTTCTGGCCTCTATGTACTTGTCCAAGTGCACACAAATACATACAACCCCTTCCAAAAGAATTGTAACCTTGAGAAAGTTCCATTTTTCTATTTTTAATGTTTCTTGGCATTTGAGATTCATAGAGTAGACTTTGGGAAAATTTAAATAGGGTAAGATGACGAAATCAAAGGGCCATTATCAACACTCAAGAAATCAGAACTCACCTACACAGCATGGATCACTTGTATTACAGCTGCTTTCCTGGTCTATGGCATCTTACACATAGCTTAGCAATCAACCACACACAAACTCTAGGCTCACATATATCTCAAGATCAGGATATGTCTGCAATGAAGATGTCCAGACATTTCCAAAAACCCAGTGCCTGCACCTGCACTGTTCATATCCCTGAGCCATAAGTGACTGTTGAATTTAAATATAACTTCATTAAAATTGAGCTGCATTTCAAGTGCTCAATAACTATCACTCTAGAAAGTTCCATTGGACTACACAGGTCCATACCATATTAAAAGCTTGTTTAAGATTATTGACTTTTGGTTTCCCTGAGCAGAATATTAAGTTATAGACCCCCAAGAGAAGCATCAGTGAGATTCTTAAGCATCAAATCTGCCTTTGCAAAGTCCCTTCTGGTGTTGTGAGGATGAATATGTCTACAGAAGAGAGCTACATGGGCAGTCCAATTTTAATGAAGAAATAAAAGAGGCTTGCAATTAGTGCATCCTTATTTCTGTGAGTGTTTTGCAACCTCTGAGATTAGCTGCCACTTGTGGGCAAATAACATGTCTTCTTGAACCTTGTTTGTGCTATTAGAACACTTACTTCATTCTGCAGAAATATGTAGCTTCTATAAGGACAGCCCATGACAAGCGCTGAGTACTTAACAAATGAGGATTAACATAACTATTTTTTTAATTCTCATTTTATTGTAGTTGAGATTTCAGAATCTTAATAGCCTTAGTGAACACTTAAAATATAAAAGACATTGGCTTTGTCTGTAACTATATAAAATACTTGTTGCTTCTTTGCTAATACTTTTTCTCCCTTTAATTTATCAGTCTGATGAATAACTTTTGGGCCAAACTACAATCTCATATATAATATTATGTGCTTTTAGGACTTTTGCTCTTGATGTTCCCTTAGCATAAATTTAAGAAATTCCACAAAATCTCTCTAAATGAACATGAGAGGAACTGTCTCAGGCAGCAAACAAGATATAGGGAGTGTGTGTTTGTGTGTGTATGTGGGAGAGAGAGGAAGTATATAAGAGAGAGGAGCTTCATATATACAAAGGAAGAAAAGAATGAAAAAAAGGAGCCCCTCTGGTTATAAAATAACTGGCCAGATTATAAAATATGGAGTTCAATAGGCTGCAGTACACAAAAATCTTCTTTATAAAATTTTTATTTAATTTTCATGAACATTTAGCCTCTATGTATGTCTGTGCATCAAATGCATGTAGTGCCAAAGGAGGCCAGAAGACAGTATCAGATCCCTTAGAACAGGAGTTACAGACAGTTGTGAGCCACCATATTGGGTTCTGGGACTTGAACTCAAGTCCTCTGGAAGAACAGCTAATGCTCTTTGCTGCTAAGCCATCCCTCCAGACCTGGTTACCTAAATATTTTAAGCAAACATCCCTGTAATAGGATTCTGGAGAAATATAAGAAAACATATTGATGTTCAGTAGCTTTTTATTCTCTACTCTTAATCCATTTTCTCCAATCTGATTCTTATAGACATTAAGCTTCCAAGAGCCAGGGTACCACCCATGTACGAAGAACACATGATCAGATACTATTTCTTATATATACCATCCTATGTGTTCAAATATGGGATAATGCTACCAACAACTAAATCTGACACAAGAAATTTCATGTTTTGACCTTTATATTCAATGGTACTGTAAATAATTAAACCTATAAAAATGTTCTTATGAGTGAAAGAGATTGTGAACAACCGCACTTCTAGTAAGATGACCATTAGAGGAAACAATAAAACACACACACACACACACACACACACAAACTGAGAAACAAATACTGCTGACATGTATATTGGAGTAGTTGGTTGCATTCTGGAGGGATTCTAGTTCATGTGTCACATTCTCATCATTATTTCCCTCTGAATGATGTGTGTGTATAATGTGTGTACACATATTTCATTACGAATGTATGTAGACATATATTACTTATTATAATTACAAGCCACTTTCCTCATCTAAAACATGAATAAGGTTCTCCTTGTGCCAGTATACAATCTGCCCCCCCGCAAACTGAAGCTCCAAATTACATTATTTGAAAGTCCCTTTGAAGTCTGTGACTTCTGTGATGTTTTCCTATAATTTAGTAAGCACACTCTTCACTTTTAAAATAAGCTCGCCATTTTGTGTTGAATAGAACATTGAAATACGCACACAAACTTCTCTGCTCTTTTTATTCCAATTTAAAGGATTTCATTTTCTTACACCTTTGATTAAAAAAAAATTCTCTTAGATTCTTAACTAGGAGTCACTATTAAGGAATTTGTTATTACATAGACAATTTCTAGAGTGAATGAATTGGTCAGAAAACTAATGAATGTAGTAACTTAAGAAAGCCATTGGAAACAGATGCAGAGACTCACATCCAAACAATAGGCTGAACTTGGAGGAGTTTTGTGGAAGAGTAGGAGGAAGGATATAGGGAGCTGGAGGGGTCAAGGATATCACAAAGAGAACTACAGAGTAAACTAACCTGGGCCCATGGGTCTCACAGATACCGAAACATCAACTAAAGAGCATGCATGGTTGGCTCTAGACCCCCTACACACATATAGCAGATATACAGATTGGTCAGCATGTGGGTCTCCTAACAATGGGAGTAGGGGTTTTCTCTGATTCTGTTGCCTACCTCTGGATTTCTTTCCCTCAGCTGGGCTGCCTTTTCAGGCTTCAGTGGGAGAGGATGTGCTTAGACCTGCTATGACTTGAGGTACCAAGGGTAGGTTGGTACCTCTTGGGGCCTCACCTTCTCTAAGAAGAAGGAGGGAGTATGGAGGAAGAGGCATTAGGGTGGGACTGGGAGAAGAGAAGAAAGGGGGCTGAAATCAGGCTGTAAAGTGATTAAATAAATGAACAAAGTAAAAATTTAAGAAAGAAAATCAAGTGTTCCATTTGGTGGCCTCTAAACAATGAAATCCAAAGTTCCATTGATGTGATTTTCATTGTATGAACCTAGAAAATGATGGTGATGCCTTTTGTCATAATACACAGCTGTGATGAACTTGACCTCTGGGAACCTGGGTCCTGCATGTCAAACTTCTTTCTGATTACATCAGTTCTAACTAGGCCTAAGTTAAGAACATTTTGGAGAAAGTGTCATTTCACATTATCTGTTAATTCTCAGCTGGGGCAGTATATATAAATATGCCCATCTACTTTTTTCCATTTACCATTATTCACTTATTCAATACTCACTGTGTTTACTACACTCATCCTTAGGAAAATGGTTGTGGTATCAGTGGAGAATTTTGGAGAAGACATGAAAATATGTAATTTTACAGTTAAAGAAAGAACACTATAAATGTGAAATCCATTAAGAGAGATAGATATCTCATACTAGTAGATCATGAATGCTCGTGACAAAGGATATTCTCAAAGCCCAAAGAATTGTGTGAAGGATAATATTGACTATAGTCTTGACAGTACATAGAATCACCTAGGAGACAAACTTCTAGGCATATCTGTCAAGGATTCTCTAGATTAGGTAGCTTGAGGTTGGCAGAACCACCTTAACTATCAGTGACACCATTCCATGGGCTAGAGTTAGAGAGTGAATAAAACAAAAGTGAGCTATGAGCCAGCAGTCATCTCCCTCTGCTTACTGAATATGGATGCAATGTGATAACCCTCTTAAGGTATGACTTCTGCAGCACAACAGACTGTAGTTAGAAGGATGAGACAAAATAAATATTGCCTTCTTTAACCTGACTGTGCCATATATTTTATCACAACAGTAACACACATAGATAATACAGGTTCTTGGTGAATAGCATGCCAGAATTTTTTTTTAAAAAAAGCACAAGTTGGAGACAAAGGTATTCACGGTGTATTTCAGAGCCTTTTCAGGAGATAGATGGACAGCAATCAAAGACATGTTTAGAGATCATCAAACACCCCTCCCTGATGATTTTCTATACGTGTTGAGTTAGCATAGTAGAGAACTGCTATACTCTAAGAGATTTTAAAACACAAAATTACTGTGTTTGGAATCAAGACTTTGGAACCATCTGTTGAGTGTGTAGGTCCATAAGTTGCTGTAATGTTTCAAACATTTGTATGGGCAATAGAAATTTTGTTAGATTATCAGAATGCCAGAAAAGTAGATTTAAGAACTTTGAAAGTCATGGTTTAGATAAAGACTTAAAAATAATATTTTATTGTTAACAGAGAAAAGTGTAGGGGACTTTTGCTTCATACAGAGAGAATGCAATTAATTGTGGGAAAATGTCAAAAACCTTCATTGTCTCAATTATTGAGGAACTTAGATGTTGGTGTCTAAAACAAAAAGGGGGAACTGTAGAGAGCTGCGGAATGCTATGCCTTAAAGATGGAGCTGGTTTCTGCCTTCCACCTTCCCGATGGTGAGTGCTCTCTGTCACGAACAACTCCACATTTGGCTAAGGCCGAGGATCTGGCTTGCTTCCATGTATGTGGACCTATCTGCATTGCCCCCGTGGCACGCCTGGGTTGGCTACCCAGAGGCTATTTAAGCTGTGGGCTGGCTTTCCCCGGGGTCCGAGGATTGTTCAATGTTCCTGAATAAACTGCATTGAAAAAAAAAAAAAAGAAAAAAAAAAAAAAGAAAATGTCAAAAACCTTCATTGTCTCAATTATTGAGGAACTTAGATGTTGGTATTGACTTTACTCAGTGACATTAGGGACTCTGCAGAGCATTTGGCTTTTGATTCACTATAGGTGACTGCCACCCATTGAAGAACGTTCCTACCTGTAAGAAAGTACAGGTTCAGTTGCAAGGAGTAGGATTCTTTTCAATTGTTTCATGTTTCACAAAATTTAGTCTTGCCCTCATTCCTTAAGACTCCCATTGTCTTTTTGAACAGTAACTGCTTTAGCCAAATTGTGACATAAAATAAGTATTATGACATTCACATTCTGAAGAAACTCAAAATTCTATTAATAGGGAAGAAAGAGAATCTAGCTATGAACAGGTCATTCACACTTTGTTCCAAAACTACCATCAACTCTTACCTAGAGAAGTGAGTGGCTTAAGGTAGAGTTGGTACTGAAAATGAAGAGGATATTCTGAAATATCAGACATTTCCATCCAAATTATTCATTAAAAAAAACTAATGCTAATGTCTAGGCATCTTGGCAAGAGTTTAGGTCATATCTGTCAACTGTGATACCATAGAGACATACAATATCTGTCCCTTGGTACCCAAAGAAAGCAACATGAAAGCCACGCTACCCTGGGAAAATGATCTGTCCTGTTTCCAAATTCATCTCAGTATTTTGAATATACAGAATATTTCCCAGTTCTTTCTTTAGAATTCCTTTCTGCTAAGATGACATGTTTCCATTATATCTGAGAGCAGTTTTCCTTAGTGATGAATAATGAACAGTAATGAACAGTAATAGTGAAGAGTAATGAACAGAATATGCTTTTCTTTATTGGTTGACTTGGAAAACTGTTCATTTCTAATTGGGTAGAGTGATGTTCACTGTTTGCCTTTCATTTCAAAAAGAGTACTTCACTAATTTCTTATCCATGAAGTAATTTATTCACATATAATAATATATGCCTGCTTCTGAATGTTGAAGAAAATCTGGAAAATAGAGATGTTGGCCAGTATGTCACAGTCATTCTGATCCTGGGGTCAAAAAGCATGTGTCTTGGGCTGTGTGTCCAATTGTGATACCTGGAGGGTGTGCTTGAGGAGCAACTGATTGAACCCAATGCTAGAAAGAGCTCCATAGGCAAGATAGACTTTTATATGGTTGTTTGTTATTTTCCCAGTTACCCAAATAGATCAACTGAATGCTGTGCATTTCATTTTCTTCTGCCCTTTTCTTGCTTTGGCATTTTCTTTACCTCTATACCTCAAAGTCAAGAAGCTTCTGCTACTTGAATTTATCTTATACCTTTTCAAGTAGAACATTCTGTTACAAAAGTACTGCTCTAGTTTCTTGCTCATCTTAGCTTTCTAAACTCAGGAATTTGAAGTATATTCAAACTTAATACATCATGTTAAATATTAAATATATTAAAACAAATACATAGAAGTGGGAGATGTATTAAAGAAAATGTGACAAAAGAGCACTAATTAAAATGTAAAACCACAACAATAACAACAACCATAATTGTTATTTTAAATTCCTTATTCAAAACCAATCCTTGTTGGTGCATGCCTATAAGGCTGAAGTAAGATGATAGCCTTTAGCATAAAACCAGCTGTATTACATAGTCCTGATTAGGTTATAGCTGATCTACATAGCAAGACCCCACCACAAACCAAACATACCAACAACCCAAGTATCATATTCAATAAGTTTGGCATGTAGGCTATCACTGAATTTTCTTGGGTAAGGCATAGATTCTTCTTGTATCTATTGTCTTGTGTTTATATACTGTGAATTATGAATAATACATTATAACCATTAGATTCCATATCCTCCCACCTGCTTAATAGTTTTGTTTCAGTAGGCCATTATCTGTTCACCTCCATTCTTCATTCTTGATTTCAATTTTCCTTCAATGGTCCTATTTTTGTTCTGACTTCAGTCTTAGTGGCTACACTTGAGTTCTGAGATAGGAAATTTTTGCTTATCAATGGAAAGCCTGAAATATTTACCAAATCCTTCTAACTAGGTGCAATGTAAATTCTTTTTTTTTTTTTTTCATTCAGGCACTCAGCATTTGCTGATATCTCTGCTCAACCTTTCTAGCATCTAGGTATTGCTGGCTCCAGGCTTTATAGAACACTACTCTGCCCATGCACAGTACTGTACACAGCCAAGACAAAATTTGTGGATTCATTTCTTCCTTCTTCTAGGTTACTTTTCTGTTGCTATGAAAAAAAAATTCCATGACTAATACAACTTAAAAAAGAAAACATTTAATTTAAAGCCAATGGTTCCAGAGGGTTAGACTCATGATTATCATGACAGAGAACATGGTAGCAGGCAGCAGGCATGGCACAGAACAATAGCTGAGATTATAGATCCTATCCAAAGGCAAAAAAAACAAAAAACAAAAAAAAACAACAAAAAAAAAAAAACAGAGAGATAGAGAGCTAACCGGGAATGATGTGGGCTTTTGAAACCTCAAATGCCACTCTCAGTGACACTTCCTATAACAGGGCCCCACTGCCTAGTCCTTCCCGAGCCATTTCATTGATATTAAATTCAATCATATGAATCTATGGGGACCATTCTTACTTAAACTACCATAATGACTATTATTTCTTGTACTCCAGTATACTGATTTCCAGGCAGTGAGATTACTCTCTTTAGATGTGAATTGGAAAAGATTACGGTCTCATCATAGATCCAAGACCTAGAGTTCATAGGATTAAATGTTGTTGTAGAAGAGCAGAAAGCCCTCGTTTCAGCCCATGGGAAGACTCAAGTTACCACTAACTAAGTCCCATGTCTTACTGAAGGTATGGTAACCTTCAGGCAAGACTCAACTATGATATCTGGAACATGTCCTAAGAGAAGTTTAAAAGTAACACATACACTCATGTCTTGATAAGGAGACCCTGACATTGGATGGTATAACACGGAGTGGGGAGATAGGAAAAATGCTCATATGTATATATTATATGCATGATATAGATATATGCATGAGAGAAGGGCATACAGGCAGTTGCCAGAGGTGTCCAGCTCTATCATTCTCAGACTTACTTCTTTGAAATAAGGTCTTTAATTGAAGCTGTAGTTAGTCTGCCAAACAGAAAGCCCCAGAGATTCTACTATCTTCACTTGACCACTTTCAGCTCTTATGTTACAAGCATTTATAACCATAACCAGCTTTTTACATGGGTATTGAGTAGTCAAGCTCAGTCTTCAAACTTGAGTAGCCAGTGTTATTAGCCATGGAGCCATCTCCACAGTTCCCATATTTTGATATGAAAAAAAAAGAGAGAACATCTTGCATAACCATCTTCTTTCAAGTTCAGCATTCCACTTCTACATAGTATCCAAGGAAGTTCCCAGACATGGGGCTGCCTGTGACATTCAACAAGCAGTAGCTCTTCCCTCAAGGAAATAGAGTAGTTGTCAATGTTAGCATTAGCAAGACAGAGCTATCACTCACTGGCTTCCTGCTATAAAGTAACTGAGGTGATAACGAATTTACCAACTGCCTGATTTAATCTGATTGTCACTCTGAGCAGGACTCAGGTAATGACTCAAGACATCATTTTATTCAGGTGGAAAAAACATGTGTAGCCTATAGGACACTGCTTGATGTGATCTTGTATTGACTTTGTCCACACTACTGCCCTTCACACACATATGTGCATATAGATAGCCTTATATTTCACAGATAAATTGGAGGATTTTTTTCCTTAAAGTCACCAAGATGAGCTCTTTTTTTTTTCTTACCTTTTGTTCTGGAAAAAGCAGCTTCTGCTTTATAATGCTAATCCTTCCAAGGATTCTCTTCCTTCTAGCTCACAGCCTTACTAATCATGTCTCTTCCCAAATGCATAGTCCTTTTAGCTCCCTGCCTGTATTCCCTTGGCTAGTCAACATGCTTGAAACACTTCTTGAATTAGAAAAAGAAAGCCTTTTATATCCTCCTGTCCCCTTTGTTACACATCATCTGAAAGGTTTTTGTACCAAGCTTCTTTATGAAGTCCAAAGGCCAGCTTTTGATCTTTATGTTCCTTGAACCACATCTTAACATCTGTCCTTTGCTACATCTTGAAACTTTCTGTCTTTTTGATTTCTGGCTCTTCACTTTACCTTTATTTCCCTTGCACTCTTAGTATCATTCTTTTTTTTTGGGGGGGGGGTTATTCTTTGAATCATTCTTTCTGTCTTTTGGGTTCTCCATTCTTCACTTTGTCTTCCTTTTCCTTGGACTTGCATATTGTTCTTTTTCCTTGGACTTGCATATTGTTCTTTGCTGATATGATTCCCTCAAGGGATATGCTTGGCTCCCTTTAAGGCCTTATAGTACATTTTGTCCTGAAGAGATCTTATTCATCCCAGCTTCAGAGGTCATCTATATGCAAATTGCTCTAGAAACTCAGGCACTGGATTTCCTCCCATTTCCCATATCTGTGTTTACAAATTCAGTGCAATATTTTTACATAGATAGTCCACAGTGACATCAAATTTATAATTACCAAATGTTACTAATTCTCTTTTTTAAAAGTTTATTATAGGTTTCACTGTATGTATTGTGTATCTATTTGAGTATGTCATGTAAGTACAAGTGCTTTCAGAGCCCCTGAAATTGGAGTTATAAGTTATAAGCCATCTGAATTTAATGGGGGTCCTCTGAGAAAGCAGTATGTTTCCTTAACTGTTAAGCCATCTTCCTAGTCCTATTTTTTCTTTTTCTTTCCTCAGGATCTCATTTTTCCTATCCTCCTCCTCTTCCTTTTCAAGATAGGGTCCCATGTATTTCAGGCTGATCTTCAATATGCTATGTAGAGGAGGATGGCCTCAAACTCCTGAGCCTCCTATCTCCACATTAAGAATGCTAAAGTCACATGTTTGTAGTATTGCACCTAAATTTATCTGGTGCTGGGGATCAAGTATAGGGCTTTGTTCATACACTACTATCTCAGCTACATCTCTACCCTTGCTTCTTATTTCTTGCACTCCAGGCCTCAAGTCACTGTGATAAAGATCAAACAGTTCTCTCAATAGGAATCATGGGCATTCTCATAATTAAGGCTGTCTGATCTCTTCTTTTTTCTACCTTGGACATGTATCACAAATCTCCTTCCCTCCCAATTGCACTTACAGCCCTCTTTTTCACTTCTGCCTTTTGATGGGGTTCATTGCTCCCTCCACAGTCTGAGTACCAGTAGCTTTCTAACTCAACATATCACTTTGTTGCTCTAAGAGGTAGTTTTCTAGATCACAGTTGCTATTTTACTTCTCTGCCCACCCCCAACACTTGTGCTTTCTGTTGTCTAGGGAATAAAATTCATAAGCCTTTGTTTGGCAGAAAAATATACTTTCAGAGAGTGAGTATGAACATGGCTAGAGATGAGCAGGTTTTGTGTATTGCCCATTTGTAATGAGGGAGAACACAGGCCACAGAGAACCCTGGGATACCTCAGGAAAAAAAAAAATTGCAAGATATATTCAGAACTGAGGGTAGATAAGTTAGGGAGAACTCAAACAAATGGGGCTAGGCTACAGATTGGATATATTAGCAAATAGGGGCTGTCCTGTGATAATAGATAAGATTAACAAATAGACCTGTAAATCTTATCTATAAGGAGGAAAAATGAATTGAGGTCAATGTTACTCAGTGGAGAAGCAGCAGTCACTTATTTCAGCCAGACAGGGTGATCTTTGTACATTTGTATGATTTGGACAATGTTCTTGCTAATTTCTGTCAGAATGACAGAGGGCTCTTGTTTGTCTTGATCCACTAAGGAAATGAGACAGCTTGTCTGATGTTGATGTGTGAATATGTTCATGTTCAATAGAACAGTAGCTCCAGCTGGAAATGCCCAGAGCACTGGATGTCAGGGGCTGATTTTTTCTTCTTACTCTTTTTCATTGGATGAGTTCCCCTTGGTAGTGTTTTGCATTTTTGTATTTTGCTTCTTTGTTCTGTTTATGTGTGTTTACTGCTTGACCTGCACTTAGCTTTATGTTGTAAGTGAATTCTCTTCATTCCTAGGTTGTACTCAAGTCAGTAGGTACAGAGTTATTAGCTTGTTCACTAAGGAACACGGTCAAAACACATCTAAACTTTGATCCAGGCTCCTCCCATCCAAGAACCAATGCTTTCTTCAAATTAATAATACTAATTTCCATGACTACAGAGACTTACATGCATATCCAGTATTCTACTATGGGATGCTGAATAAATATTAGATATGTGTTTTTTTTTTTTTTTTTCTTTTTGAGACACAGTTTCTCTGTATAGCCTTGGCTGTCCTAGGCTCACTTTCTAAACTAGGCTGGCCTCGAACTCACTGCAATGGACCTTCCTCTGCCACCCTGAGTGCTGGGATTCTGAGCAGAATGTTACTATTTAATTAAAATGTTTAGTAACTGTGAATACATGTTTTCCTCTCCGTGACTGTCTATGTATGCTGGGGTAACTGACCATTATCTGTGGTCAATGAGACCTGCAACTCTACTTTTGGTCAACCTGAGTGTACACTCCCACAGTGTTAAAATATTTAAGCTAAACATCGTGCTTGCACTAATAACAATATTGGGCATAAGAAGCATAGCTAGAGAGAAATAATAGTGTTTATACAGAGAGGCCGATCTATTAAATAGATTGACTTCAGTAGATTCTGTTTGTAGTGTTGCAGTTGGTATCTGATGTAAATTACTGCTTGGAAAAGAACAGTTGGAACTCTAACTCATAAATATGCAAATTATTCATTCTTTGAAACAGAAAGAGAGAATTATACCTTAATTCACTAGTGGTATCACTGTCCATTATAATACACATTGAAACCTTGAATTCTTTCTACACTGAATTGATTGCTTGACTTGCTTTAAATTGCTCTTGTTGTTACGGGTGACTACTATTGTGTAAGAAAGACCAGTAAATTAGATTGACTGCCTTATGTTGTATAAGGCAAAGCTACTGACTTCACAATTGTATTAAATAATATTGTTTGAGTTTAGGGCAAGCCAATTGTTGTGCTTTTTAAGTATCTCTGCTTTGAGAATACATGTGCTAATGCTTATATATTTATGTAATCCTTTAGTAGTAATTGTGCTATGAATTGTTTCTACAATTGTAACCTATATTAAAAAACATAGACTGTTTTACAAACCTAGTTGTATTCCATACATAAAGATGATTAAACTTTTTATGTATTTTTCAATGCATTTCGGTTATATTAATAATCTCTTGGAGAAGAATACTAAAAAAGCCCTGGAAGTAATACACTGGGTTTTTATAAAGCACATGCCAGTAAGTCTGCAGATATTTATTGAGCCGAGGCGATGCTTCATTTCTGAAGCAGAGCATGAAGTGAAGTCCATTTGAACTGTCAAAGTTTGCTCTGCACATTAGTGTTCTGTATATTCCCTACCTCTCCCTTCTTCTTCCCCTTGGGACTGCATTTTCTTATTCAAGTGGGGTATTTTCTAGCTAATCTCTTGTAAACAGACTTTGGTGGAAGGGTTGAAGACTCTCTGTTTAATAGATTTGAAAGGAAGTCCTGAAGTCTGGAATACCTTGGAATGAGCTGTGAAGCCTCAGGGAAAGTTAAGACACCTTACCAGATGTGATGTGCAGGCCTTTAGTACCATCAGTAGGGAGGCAGAGGTGAGGGAATCGCTGAGTGTGAGACCAACGTAGTCTGCATAGCAAGTTACAGGCCAACCACAGCTATATACTGAGACTGTCTTTAAAAACAACAAACACTTTGGAAATCAATCCAGTGTGTTCTCAGACAATTAGGAATACTGCTACCTCAAGATCCAGCTATACCACTCCTACGCATATACCCAAAAGATGCTCCACAATTCAATAAGGATATTTGATCAACTATGTCCACAGAAGCTTTATTTGTTTTTTTTTATTAATTACACTTTATTCATTTTGTATCCCCCCCATAAGCCCCTCCCTCTTCCCCAAGTCCACTGATAGGGGAAGTTCTCCTCTCCTTCTTTCTGATCTTAGTCTATCAGTTCTCATCAAAAGTGGCTGCATTGTCCTCTTCTGTGGCCTGGTAAGGCTGCTCCCCCCTCAGGGGGAGGTGATCAAAGAGCAAGCCAATCAGATTATGTCAGAGGCAGTCCCACTTCCCATTACTATGTAACCCACTTGGACACTGAACTGCCCTGGGCTACATCTGTGCAGGGGTTCTACGTTATCTCCATGAATAGTCCTTGGTTGGAGTATGAGTCTCTGGGAAGTTCCCTGTGTTCAAATTTTCTTGTTCTGTTGCTCTCCTTGTGGAGTTCCTGTCCTTTCCAGCTCTTACTATTTCCTACTTCTTACATAAAATTCCATTCACTCTGCCCGACAGTTGGCCATCAGGCTCAGCATCTGCTTTGATAGTCTGCAGGGCAGAGGCTTTCATAGGCCCTCTGTGGCAGGTTCCTAGTTTGTTTCCTGTTTTCTTCTTCTGGCTTTCTTTCAGAGGCCTCTGTAGCAGGTTCCTAGGTTGTTTCCTGTTTTCTTCTTCTTCTGATGTCCATCCTCTTTGCCTTTCAGGATGGGGATTGAGCATTTTAGTTAGTGTCTTCTCTCTTGCTTAGTTTCTTTAGATGCACAGATTTTAGTGGGTTTGTCCTATGTTGTATGTCTATATGAGTGAGTATATACAGTGTGAGTCTTTTTGCTTCTGAGACAACTCCCTCAGGATGATCCTTTCCAGGTCCCACCATTTACCAGAAGCTTTATTTGTAATAGCCAGAATCTGGAAACAGCCTAGATGATCCTTAACCAAGGAATAGATACAGAAAGTGTGGTACATTTACACAATGGAATACTACTGAGCAATTAAAAACAAAAAAATCATGAAATTTGCAGGCAAATGGTAGGAACTAGAAAAGATCATCCTGAGTGGGGTATTCCAGAAGCAGAAAGACACATATGATATATACTCACTTATAAGTGGATATTAGTCATATACTATAGGATAAACAAACTAAAATCTATAATCCTAAAGAAGCTAAACAGCAAGGACAAACTGAGGGAAGATGCTTAATCCTCATTCAGAAGGGCAAACAGGATAAGCTCCAGAAGTAGGAGAAGACAAGGAACAGGTGGGAGCCTTCGACAGAAAACCTCTGAAAGACTCTACCCACCAGGGTATCGAAGGAGATACTGAGACTCATAGCCAAACTTTGGGTAGAGAGCCAGAATTCTTATGGAAGAAGAGAGATAGAAAGACCTGGAGGGGAGGCTGAAACTCAAAGCCAAACTATGGGTAGAGTTCAGGTAATCTTTTGAGAGAAGTGGGTGATAGAAAGACCTGGAGGGATAAGAGCTCCAAAAGGAGACGAACAGAGCCAATAAAATTGAGCCCTGGCGGCCCTGCAGAGACTGATACCCCAACCGAGGACCATGTATGGAGAGGCCTATAACCCTGGCTCAGATGTAGCCCATAGACTCAGTCTCCATGTGGGTCCCTAACAAGGAGAGCAGGAGCTTTCTCTGATATGAACTTAGTGACAGGCTTTCTGATCCCTGAGGGGTACAGCCTTGCCAGGCCACAGAAGAAGACAATGCAACCAGTCCTGAGGAGACCTGATAGACTAGGTTCAGATAGAAGGGAAGGAAAACCTCCCCTATCAGTGGACTAGGGGTGGGACATAGTGGAAGAAGAGGGAGGGAGGGTGGGATTGGCAAGAGATGAGGGAGAGGGACACAGCCAGGATACAAACTGAATAAACTGTAATAAATGATAATAATAATAAAAAAATAAAATGACCTGGAGGTGACAGGGACTCTACAAGGAGAACAAGAGAGCCAAGAAACCTGGACCCAGGGGGCCCTTCAGAGACTGATACACCAACCAAGGACCATGAATGGAGAGGACGTAGACCCAGAGTTTAAAGAAAGCCCAATTGACTGCTCAGTTTCCAAGTGGGTTTTCTAGTAAGGGGTACAGGGACTGTCTCTGACATAAATTCAGTGGCTGGCTCTTTGATTACCTCCCACTGGGGAGTGCAGATATGCCAGACCACCACAGAGGAAGATGATGCAGCCTGCCCTGATGAGACCTGATAAGCTTGGGTCAGATTAAAGAGGATGAGATCCTCCCCTATCAGGGGACTAGGGAAAGGGCATAGGGGGAGAAGGGAGAAGGAAGGTGGGTGGGACTCGGGGGAGGAGCGGGAGAAGGCTGCAGTTGGGATACAAATTGAATCAATTGTAATAAATATGTATATAAATTAAATTAAAAAAAGATGAAACACTCCAGCAAAATGTAGCTAAAACTCATAGCTGTTGATGTATAAACACACACACAGAGGGTGAAGAAAGAAGAAAAGAGAGAATTGTAATAGTTATTTCTTATAATATATATTATGTGTAATATATATCATATATATGATATAGACAGGTGTGTGTATGTGTGAATGATAGAGAGTGAGAGATGTTTTACTGAACAGTGAATTTTCCTTTTGCCCTTGATCTAATTTCTGACTATAGGATAGAGGATATAGAGGAGTTTTTCCAGTACTTATGTTCCCTTCACCTGAGAAAGGACCATATTCTCCTAGTTAGCTTCATTCCCTGATGCAGTCTCTGGTAAACATGCTATTATGAATAAGCAGATACAAAGGGCTGGGTGATAACCCTAATGAAACAACCAGTCTTCAAATGCAAAATATGAAAATCAGAATTGGTCCTCAATCTGACTATAGGGTGGCCTTCCATAATTGAAGTGTGAATTTACATATCTCCATTTATTTATATAAACAGGTGCAGGTTATTTATATAGATTTCTAGTTAAGTAACCTTGTATGACTTGACTATAAAAATATACTGTCCTCAAACAGGCTGAAATGTTCACTTTCTTTTTTTCAATACCAATTTTCCCTATAGGTAAAGTATGTGAAAAGCCAAATTATAATCAGACTTCCAGCTTGTCCGAGCCTAATGAGAACTCTGCAATCAGCTGGAGGTTCATATCAGCTTGACCTGCTCACTGTTCCTTGCAGAGAAGCTGCAGGGAAACCCAAGCAATTGAAAGGCTGTCTCTGTGAGCCTGGAAACTGAATAAGGCATATTTGCAGTATCACGTGACAGTTTAATTGCACCAGGTCTTTAGTTGTGGATATACAACAGAGACCTGGTCATCTTTGTGGGACAATAGTTGCTGTATAGCAAAGTGTGTGGGAATTAGATGCCTCCTGACTCTCTCTGTTTGCTGGGTTAGATTGCTCCCTGGTTTCTCTAACCACTATGTATTTGACCTTTACTGCAGTGAACCTTTGAGAAAAAGCTGTTAACAGCTTCTGGGAGTTTTCATGAGGGTCAAATGACACAAACATTGTGAGCAAATGGCAAGCCTACTTATTGTTTAAATAATGTGTTTGTTAGCCCTTGCTCAATTTGTTCTTGTCTTACTTTCATGTCCATCATGGAGGACAAGGTCCTGCCTCAGATTGTGTTTCTTTGAATGTGTTGGCATCTTCTAGCTCTTTCTCTTCAACCTAGCAGAGTTTGGCCTCTTTGTGGACAGTTTGTATTTATCTGATCTAATTGTTTGCTTATATGTTTCAAAATTTCATTTTCAGTTTTTAGCTTTTTGTGGTTTTGTGTATGTGCATTTTTAAATGGGCATGTGTATATGTGTGCAGACATGTGTGTGAGAAGTACATGCACATGTGCACATGGAGGTCACAAGTTAACCTCAAACATCATTCTCCAAGAGCCATTTACTTTATTTTTTGAAGCACAACATCTCACTGAGATCATGATTTTCCAAATCAGCTAGGCTAGCTGAAGGGAGCCTCAAAATTCCATCTGTCCCTGTCTTCCTACTTGTGGAATCACAGCATATGCCACTTGTTATGTGCCCAGCTTGTTATAGGGGTTCTGAGATTGAACTCGGCCCCTGACTTATGCAGTGATCAGTTTGTAGACCAAGCCACTTCCCATGGCCCTGAAAGTTTAACTTTATATATCAGTGTTTCTTTTCTCCATGTCTTAATGATTGTAAGGATCATTGCGTTAGCATCTGAATGTATAGTAAAGTGTTTTGTTTTGTTTGTTTGTTTGTTTGTTTTTTGTTTTTTGTTTTTTCCCACTTGACCAGGAACTGTGTTGACACAAAACACAAATTTCACCTCAAAAGGAATAAGGGTAGTTTATTTGGAGGCAAATGTGGGAGATCATGGTCCAAGACCACAGATTCAGGTTGCTGCTAATGCTTACTGTAGAAGTGGTCACATTAACTTTTGATAGTCACAGGAAAAACCCTCATCAATTAAAGCATTTACTGAATATGTTGGTGTCAAAATGGATCCAGGATGTCTTTGCTATAGGTCCCAGATCCTCTATGATAACACTCACAGCTTTGGTATTGGTGTAAACTACTTGTCTTCTAGGTTAATACATTATGATGGCTTTCTCTGGTCATCTTAATGATGTTAGGTCAGAAACAGAAGTGGATAACAAATGGCCATTAATGGAACTAAAAAGGGACCAAGATCATTTTGGCTTCCTATCTACAGTAGTCTACCTCTCTACAACCATGAGGTTCTAGTCAGTTTGTAGAATCTTTATTAAGTTTTGGCTTTTGCAGAGGCATTTCATTCACAGATAACAGGGCCCAGTGACTAAAAGGGTGTATGACACCTGGACGAAAATACATAAAAGTTAATTATAGTGGATGAAGACCATTTCCTTGAGGTAAGGTGATGGCTTAGCAGATAAAAATATGTAACCATGTAAGCCTATCTGAGTTTAGATATTCAGAAATCATGCTAACCTTTGTCTGGAATCCTAGTGCTCTGACAACAAAATGAAAGATAGAGGCAGAATTCTCTTGAAGTATACAAGACAGCAAGCCTAGAATATGTGGTACAGTAGCAAATACGAGAATTTTTGCCTGAAAACAAAGTTGTGGGCCAACACCTGAGGTTGTCTTCTGACCTCTACAATAGAGATCTACCACATAAGTTCAAGTTGGTCCCAAGTTGTTACAGTTCTGTTTCTTGAAATTTATTAAAACTCAGGTTCATAGCTCTTTACCTTCTCTTGTTTCACAACTGCTTAACATCCTTAATTATTTAGGTTCAACTAACCCTGGGAATATTCTTTTTCAAAAAATCCCTGTTGTTTCCTGATACTCCAGTGTCCCTGAAAAAGTTCTTTTCTCTTCAACTACATAAATCCCAAATGAAGTGTTATCATCTTGTGACCTCCATATTCAAGGAAGGGCAATTGCTTGTGGAATGTACATCTACTAGGTGTCCCTTAGTGCACGGCATCTCACTTAGTGTGGAATATAATTGTGGGACAAAGACTGTGCTTCTCCTTCTCATGTCCATTTCCTCTGCTCTCCATTGAGTTTTGTGGCTTTTCCTAGAGAGATATGAACAAATATCTATATCTCTCAGATAAAGCTTTCATGCCAGACCAAATAGCAATTGCATTTAAGTATAGCTTAATGTGTTTATTGAGATCATTGAAAGGTGTATGGGTAAAGAGTTACATAAAAGGACATGGATAAGTGAAAGGCAGCTTCATCACCAAGAAGCCAACCTTAGCACGAGTGCTGACTCATGAAAGCTGCATATCCAGCTTCCCGCATGACTTTCAAGACAGCTCATCCCTCAGATTCTCACTGCATGTATAAGCTCGGAGAAGGGCTTTTTAATCTCATGTAGGAGCTTTCCAAGATGTGTAATCCTGAATCTTATGAGCCTCTCTTCTTCCTAGCTTACTTCACTTTGTGTGATTTTCTCCATTTCTTTTCGTTTTGCCACAAATGACAGGATACCACTCTTGCTTATGGAGGAAACACATGGACGGTCCTCTTCATATATGTCCCACATTGTCTTGACTGAGTTCATTTGCTGATTGACACCTCAACTGACTCCAAAGCTCGGCTGCTGTGAATAGTGCTGCAGTAAACAGGGTAGAAGTCTCTTTCACATAGCAATTTAATCTCTTTCAGAGGTATAGCCTCTGGTACTACTGGATCACATGCAAGTTCAGGTTTTAGTTTTTTGGGGAATCCACATTGTTTTCCAGTGTCTCTCTTACTTTGTATCCTTTTCAATTATGTATAAAACTTGGTTTCCCTTTGCTCAACATCTCCATCAGTACTCTCAGTATTTTAATAATGACTATTCTAACTGTAAGTGAGATGGAATCTCACTATACTTTTGATTTGGTGGAACATATTTTTAACTTGGAATGGATGAGTGGATGCCACAGCCACATGACAATGTTAAGAGCTGGACTGTTCAGCAGTCTCCTCCAGCTAGGCTGCCTTGCCTGCTCTTTGAACTGAGCCATGACCCCAGCTAGTCTACCTACATATCTTTCCCTCTTCCACTTGATCTACATTCCATGAAGAGGATAAAGTTACTTACACTCACTAAGTTTCCCATAGCCAGAATCCTTTAATAGTCCTTATCTGCTTTCTCTTCTCCTCTTTCACTGGCTTAGAAGTCCTACAAATTTACCTTGTAAAGGGTTCTTGGTCTGTGAACACTGCTGTATATGCACATGCTGCCATTACTGATTACTTATTATAGCTTTAGCTTATAGCCAGATTCTCTCATACCATGCATCATACTGGTGCTACAAGCAAGAGTATGCTTCTCTTCTCATAACTATCACAAGCCTTTCACTGGTTGCCTAGCAATGTCCAAACTCCTTAGCAGAACATTTAAAAAAAAAATCTTCTTTCATGGCCCTACCCTGCTTCCATGGCTTCTCCCAATGCACCCACTCCAGTTCTCTGTCACAATAATTCCTAAATATACAAATGTTCTTCTATGGTTCTCTGCATTGGTTCTTCTTAGGGTTGCTCTCTTCTCTCACATGTTGGTCTGGCCTGCAAAATCTAGTCTGTTCCTTCTTCAATAAATTCTCACCAATACTTGTTGAACTTTTTGCTTGAGTTTCCTTGTTGTTTTCACACTTAACACACATGTGCACACACACACACACACACACACGCATGCACATACAAATTCAGACTGGTTTCTCATTGTATAAAATGTTATAATAAAACCAGGCATTTGGCACATGCCTGTAATCCCAGCACTTGGGAAGACAGAAGGAGATGGATCTCTGTGAGTTCGAGGCCAGCCTGTTCTATAAAGTGAGTTCAGGATAGACAAGGCTACACAGAGAAACTCTGTCTCAAAACAAAACAAAAAAAGAGAAAAAAAGTCATAACAAAATGTGTCATGTTCATCCCAAAATCAAAAGGCTCACATTTAGCCTCAATTATCAGATCTCTCTCTCTCTCTCTCTCTGTCATTTAATAAGTTTTATAACCTTATTAAAGCATGTTTTTAGTTCCTTTCCATTCAGTCATTTTAGGAGCATGCAATACAGCCAAAGCTTCACAATTTTTTCATCATTACTTATTATTATTATTATTATTATTATTATTATTACATGTAGCCATTAGACACATTTGGGTAAAGACCTATTTTTTTACAAGGCACATTGAATATTTGGCAATATTTACCTAATTAATGCATAATGAGGATATGGGGATGTATATGTATTGGATAAAGGTCTTCAAACTCCCAAGTAATACACTGTAAAATCTTAGAAAAAGAGAGAGACAACAGGGACATCTTCTTCTGAACAACATTTATGAGAATCAGCTTCTCACACAGGTAATATTCTATAAACAGATAAGCTCCATTTATAAAGAATGTCAAAGAAGAAGGAGGACCCTGTGTAAGATGACCAATCCTCATGCAGAAAGGAAAATAGAATGGACATCAGAAGAGAGAGAAAACAGGGAACGGGACAGGAGCCTACCACAGAGGGCCTCTGAAAGACTCTACCCAGAAGGGTATCAAAGCAGATGCTGAAACTTATAGCCAAACTTTGGGCAGAGTGCAGAAATCTTATCAAAGAAGGAGATAGAAAGACCTAGAAGGGACAAGAGCTTCACAAGGAGAGCAATAAAACCAAGAAATCCGGCCCAGGGTTTTTTTCTGAGACTGATACTCCAACCAAGGACCATGCATGGAGATAACCTAGAACCCCTGCTCAAATGTAGCCCATGGCAGCTCAGTATTCAAGTAGGTTAACTAGTAAGGGGAACAGGGACTTTCTCTGTCATGTATTCAGTGGCTGGCTCATTGATCATCTCTCCCTGATGGAGGAGCAGTCTTACCAGGCTACAAAGGAAGATAATGCATCCAGTCCTTATGTGACCTGATAGGCTAGGGTCAGATGGAAGGGGAAGAGTACCTCTGCTATCAGTGGACTTGGAGAGGGGCATGGGAGAAGATGAGGGAGGGAGAGTAAGATTGGGCTACAACTGGAATGCAAAGTAAATAAACTGTAATTAATACAAAAATGAAAATTAAAAAAGTCAAGCTTGTTCCTTATCACTAGCATTAATGCAGATTCAAGATCCAAGATACTTACAGGAGAATTAAAAGTATATATTATGTATATTAAAATTGAAGTCAAAACTTTTCCCACAAGACTTTAAATTTAAAAAAAAATGAAATTTGATTTTAAGCAGGGTAGGAAGCATTCAGGAAGGCAGGCTGAATTGAAAAGTTATAATAATGATGACATTAATTGAGATTTAATATGTAATAAGACTGTAGGTTTGGCATATTCTTTCTCATTAATTACCTGAAGTAGGTGGTAGATGTGCTTTTTAAGATAATACTTTCAAAGTCAGCTGGGCATTGTGGTGTATGCCTGTATTCCCAGCACTCAGGGAAGCAGAGACAGGTTGATCTCTGTGAGTTCGAGATCAGCCTGGTCTACAAAGCAAATCCAGGACGGCTAAGGGTACCTAGAAAAACCTTTTCACAAAAAAAGGCCCAAAGAAAGAAAAATACCTTCAAATATTAGGGTAACTGATAAATTGTACTTATGTTTGATGTTGCTGGAATATGCACATGTGTCTTTGTATATGTAGATTAGACTGATCTCTGGTTATTACACCATATATGTGAAATAATAATCTTTAAGAAATATCATTTAGGCTATTATTTGTTATTTTACTCCTCTTAATTACTTGAGTGGGTATTAATAATTTCATATAATAGCAGGTATTTAAAAATACATAGTTATATTATTAAAAGAGAAGGTATTTGTTAATTGGTAATTGAAGCTGATGGTGGCAGTGCTCTGCTCACCATAGAGGAAAGTACAATTTTCAAAGCTGACTCAGTCGAAGTCAGACTCTAAACAGGTAGCATCAATAAAAGAAAACTGTGTGGATTTCCAGTTAAGATGTGTGTGCTCAAGTTAAACCCTTCTCATGTTTGACTGCAATTCTGAGACCAGAAATGTCTACTCAAAAGCCAAGACTGAAATGAAATGTTGATGGGCAGAAAGAAAACTGTTTATGCCTACACCCTGAAAATATGACATGAGAGTTATGTATTCATACATATAAACAGCAACAGAATATATGCCAATCTAACAAGGTGTCAGCTCGAAACAACATACTATGTCCTAAGTTGCTACTTTTAGTGATAGGGAACTAAGAATAACTTTGTTCTTTGTTATGCCAAAACCTTGCACAGTAAAAACACCAATATTGGTCCTAAAAGGTTCTTGGACTCAACACTGAAAGTTCTGTATTGTTGGAGACTAATGGAAGTTTATAGACAAATCTACTCCTTATATACTAGATACCAGTGCTCTTTTCACAGTTGTCTCCAGACATTGTCTAATATTACCTGAGAACAGAATTCCCCATGGTAGAGAACCACTGCCTCGCAATAAACATGTAGAAAACACAACCGACATGCCCTTCTTGGTCCCAAATATGTTACAGGGGAAAAAATAAGGCAGAGTGCAGAAGGGAGGTACAGACTTCCTGTTATAGTTCGTTGTTAGAAAAAGAGAAGACCATTGCTTCCCACTGTCCTGTGAAGCTGTTATATTGCAGCCTCCCTCTCCCTCCTGTCACTCACTCACTGGAGGCAGAAGCCACCCTCAGAAATTTTTATTTTATAGTCGCATAAAAAATATAGATGGCTGGTGCACAATTTTAAACTTTGAGTTGATGTGTGTCATATAAAATAAATTATTCATGGTAAAGCCATGTTATAATTTTTTGTAGAACAATATGCCATGGAGAACCTTGTTAATTGGATAGTTCTCAATAAAATATGAACACTGCATATCAGATCTTACTCTACCATCTTACCAATTAATTGCAGTCCCTTGCTAAGTTTTGGGAAGTTAGGAGGCATAGTTTATGAGAAAGAGTTGTTATGAACCCAAACTTATGTATAATTTCTCTCCAGGAAAATAGTTCATATACTGAATTTTTCTTGACTTTTTACATAAAAGTGGAGCATGTGTTTAAAGGGAATTCTCACATGACAGGCTAGAGTCTCTGGTGATACACTAACCATAGAAAGGTTATAAATGATCTCAAATCTGTTCCCTATGGAAATCCTTACAATTGTGTGGGCTTTTCCTCATCAGCACTGAAGTGAGTTAATGATTAAAATATTTTTTAATTCTTTTGAGAATCATGTCTACAAATAGTTGCGTAGGGTTGATGGCTATGTGGGAAAGATGGCTTAGAAAGTGGAAGGAATTCCAATTAGAATGAGAAGGTCTTGAAAACTAACCTCTTGGATGGAGAACTTTTTCATATACTCTCTTAGGGAGTTTAGGTCATCTATCTATCTATCTATCTATCTATCTATCTGTCTGTCTGTCTGTCTGTCTGTCTGTCTGTCTGTCTGTCTGTCTGTCTATATATCTGTCTATCTATCTATCTATCTATCTATCTATCTATCTATCTATCTATCTATCTATCTATCTATCTATCTATCTATTTTGGTGGCATACTGATTTAAAAAAAATAATTCACTTTACATCCTGGTTGTTATCCCACCCTTCCTTGCTTCCTAGTCTCACCCTCCCTCCCTCCCTCATCTCCCTCCCCTTCCCTTGCCCTATTCATCAGAAAAGTGGAGCTCTACCCTTTCCCATCCATCCCAACTCATCAAGTCACATCAGGAGTGAACCTGTCCTCTTCCCCTGTGGCATGGCAAGGCAGTCCTGCCAGGGAGAATTATCAAAAAGCTGACAAGAGAGCATTCACACCCCACCACTTACCTTACTAGAGAATCTACATGAAGCCTAAGCTGCCCATCTGCTATATCTTTGTAGGGGACCTACGTCCAGTCCATGCAAGGTCCTTGGTTGATGCTTAAGTTTCAGAAAGTCCCTCTGGCCCCTGGTTATTTGTCTCTGTTAGTCTTGTGGTGCTTCTGTCACCTCCAGGTCTTTTTCTCTTTTCTACAAGATTCCCTACACATCACCCAATGTTTGGATGTGAGTCTCCGCATTTGTTTTGAAGCAATGATGGGTAGAGCCTCTCAGAGGACAACTCTGATAGGCTCCTGTCTGCAAGCTTATCTTCTTAAATTGTGTTTCTAAGAACGCAAAAATCTGCCTAACCCATTAGCGGTTACGTTTTCTAAAATGCTACTGTGAATTATAAATTAACATAGGCAATGTATTTACAGATTAGAAATATTGTTTTTCTTCCTCCCTCTTCGTGTGTGTGTGTGTGTGTGTGTATGAATGCTCATGTTTTGGGGCTTATGTGTGTGGGTAGAAGAGAATATGTGAACATGTATGCACATGATTATGTGAAAGTCAATCATCAAGAACCATCAACCTTATTTACTGAGATGAGGTCTGTCATTGGTATAGGCTGGCTGTTTTGGTTAGGCTGACTGACCACTTAGCTTTAAGGATTTCCTTGCCTCTGTGGCCCCAGTGCTGGAATTTCAAACCTGTGCTACCACACCTGGCAGTTATGTGTATTCTAGGGATTAGTCTCAAGCCCTATGTGCTTGTATAACAACCATTGTACAGACTAATAAATCACTTCAGCCCCAGACTGTAAGAACTCTTGGAGCAAGGTGTAAAGGTTCTTGATAATGATTTTCTCATAACCATACAGATCCCAGGAGAAGAACTTGCTGTGACCAGAATACATTGGAAAAGGATAAAGTGAATTATTATCAGAATGTAGGCTGATCTTTCTTTTCTTATTAATTCTTTTCTTTCATTTATTAAGCTCACAAAAGTCAATGTCCCTTAAATCCTCATTTTATTAAACTAACCCCAAAGTGAAAATCATCCAAGTAATTTCTTCCCTCCTATCTTGCTCAAATCCTCCACTTTTAAAGGCATTAAATAATTAACAAAAGCAAATGTTTACTTTCCAAATGGGATTTGAGAAACAAAGCAAGTTTATCATTAGAATCACATATACGTAGCAGAGACTAGCAACCAGCCTTTTGTTTCATTCAGTTCTTGGGTATTGGTGGTGAAAAAAAAAAAAAGAGGAGTCAACACTACGGTGCAAAGTAAAATCTTTAGCCCCCTCACCCCATGTGAGTGTGTGTTGGGGGAAGGGGAGGAAAGAATTTGTGCATGTGAATGGGTGCATGTGTATATGGAAACAAGAGTACAAACTTAAGCACAGTCTACCATTTTTGGAGGCAAATTCTCTTACTGGTTTGGCACTTGTCAAGTAGGCTAGCTATCTGGCCAGTGAACTCCAAGGATCTCCTGTCTCTATTTCCCTGCCCCGTGCTGGAAAAATAACTGTACACACCATGACTGCTTTTTAAAGTCTATTATGGGGTCAAATTCACATTCTCATCATTATGCCACCAGCACTTTAGGGACTGAGCTATCTTCCTAGCTCTGGAAACACTTGACTATTGGAATCAGTATGCTAGTTTTATTTTAAAGGCTAGTGAGAAGTTATTGGACATATATGAGTCCTATAATGGCAGCTTTTCCATGGATATAGTAATTTGGTAGCTTCTCCAAGAAGTGGGGATAAAGGAGAAAAAAGAAGTTAGAGAGAGATCATTTAGAGACATAAAACTCTACTGAAAGTTTTGCCATAGCCCTAGGCATAAAAAATGTAAGTAAGCCATCAATGATAAAATAAACATACAACCCCATAGTTCCATTGTAGAATATAACTGAATGAAAAAGCAATCCATTATTTCTATGTAATAATAATACTTGGGTGATGGTCATAGACATGCAAAGAGCAAATGTCTGATGAGAGTCATACCATTTGTATTAGGATTTAAAAAATATATATAAATAAAAATAATTATATATATATATATATACATACATATAAATATACATATACAGGTAAAGCAAGGGCCATGCTTGAGTGAATGATTCTACTGCATCTGGAGTCTCTGTTGATGAGCGTGGCCAGTGTTACCACCTAAGGCCATGTGAAAGTTGATGGTCTGTGCTGAATCCTGAAGCTACATCAATGTCTGCAGGCTGTGCTGCTGCCAGGGGCCATATTAAATTGAGTGGCTTGTGCCACCTGAGGCAATGGAGGTATCTGGTTCCTTGCTGCCAACAAAGGACAAGCTGCAGTCTGAGGCCTTACTGCAGCTGGGCTCTGGGGGAGGTATCTGTATTGATGTCCATGGTCTCAGATACTATCAAAGGCCATGTAGAAGTCCATGGGCCATGCTGCCTACTGGAACTATATTGATGTGTGTGTGTGGCCCGCACTTTCACCTGAGGCCATGTTGATGTCTGTAGTCCAGACAGCCTCTCGGGGCCTTGTATAGGTCCGTGGTCTGGCTGCAGCAGGAGGCATGTTTGTGGCTTGTGCATTCCCCAGAAATCGAGTGGAGGCCCATGATCCATGCTCCCCAAAGAATCAGTATAGCTCCCAAAAGGAGGATACTTTTGCCATGATACTGATAATTTCAGATGCACAGCTGAGGAGAGACATAGGAGGCTTCTGTGACAACCCTTACTCACCCAACCCCACCCCAGCCCCCAAAAGTAACAGCCTAGGCAGGAAGCCACTGAAGAGAACTCTTAAAAAGTGTGAGAGATGCTGAAGATTAGCTCTCTCCAACTGATGGCTTCTGGTGGAGGTCTGAAAGTGAGAAAGACTCAGTTCTCTCTCAAGGGGCAGGTCACTAAGAGGACAGAGGCATTAGCAAGTCCTTTGAGATTGCAAGCGTAGGCAAACATGAGGGCATGTGTATATGAGCATTGCTATAGTAGCTCAATGAAGGACACAATCATATTGCATTACGTACCACATCTTTAGGATTTCCATTTGTTTTTCACGACTGTCCAAAGCTTTAGCAATTATCTCAGTTCGAGTTATCTCAGATGCTTCACACACATTGACTTCCTTTGCTCCCACCCACAGCAATACAATAATTCAACTGGGTGTGCTTCATATTCTGTGTTCCTCTGCATCTCATTAGTATCCACCTCGCATTCTGTACATGGCCACCCCTCCACCCTCAGAAAGTGAAACAAATCCATTATCACCAAGGTAACTGTAGGGCTTACATAGAAATCATCTTTTACCCAGAAGATTCCGAAGTCTGTAGTTGTGGGAAGATTACTTTTGTCTTTCTAGGCTCATTATGGCTAGAGAATTTTGAAGTCTGCTAACTAATTTTGCAACATCATTTGAGTTCTGTTGCTGAAGCTATCCTGTAAACATACTATTGTTTCTTAGTGTGCTCAGTGGATTAGCTCTAGGTCCTGTGCAGATATGAAAACCCAAATATGTAAAAGTTACTCACATAAGCATGTAATATTTGTGTATAACTCATGTACATCCTGTTGTATACTTCAAACCATGTCTTGGTTATTCCTAATACTTAATCCCACATGAAAAGTTATCATACTGTATTGTTTAAGAAATAAGTGACACATATACTCCAACCCAGAAATAACAACAACAACAACAAAAAAACTATGTATGCTTAGTACACACGTGTCCCATTTATACTCCATTCTGTGTTTGGTTGACTGCCAAGTGGGACTTGCAGATAGAGAGGGCCAATTGTATGTCTGTGTATTACTGGGTCCTGTGGAATGTAGTTTTGTATACAAATGTGCAAAAGCCTGTTGGTGTGCTCACTTGTTTGTGCACTTGGGTAGAAGCATAAAATCCTTGAAAAAGTGGCTCTGTATGTCTTCATCAAACAGTAGAGAGCAATGAAAGCCAGTATTGGAGATGGGTGGCAGAGACCAGACTTGCACACCAAGGCAACAGGCTCCTTAGGAGGCAACTTGGTACAACATGCACGGATTACAGCAAAGACTTTGCTCTTGACCCTCCAAGGCACTGCAGGTGGCCAAGGGCCATGTTAGCATCTACACACACACACACACACACACACACACACACACACAAACACACACACACAGAGAGAGAGAGAGAGAAGAAGAAGAAGAAAAAGAAGAAGAAGAAGAAGAAGAAGAAGAAGAAGAAGAAGAAGAAGAAGAAGAAGAAGAAGAAGAAGAAGACAGACAGAGACAGAGAGCCAGAGAGAGAGACAGAAAGAGACAGAGACAGATAGACAGAAAAACAGAGAAAGATACAAAAAGGCAGAGATAAAGATATAGACAGAGAAAGAAATTAAATGAAAATAAATGTTTTGTCTTATTAAAACTGCACAGGGTGACTACCTAGCCAACTGGGTGACTTCTTCCCCTTAGTGCTTCAATATTTGGCTGTGGGTAGAAGCTAGAGGGGCTAGGGAGAGGATCCAGCACCTAAGAGTGTATACTGATTTTTCAGAGAACCAGAGTTTGGTTACTAGCATCTACATCAGGTGTCTTACAACTGCTTCTTACTCTAGTTCCAGGTCATCCAATGTCTCTGGGCTCCAAGTCACCCATGTGTGCATACCTGCCTACCCCCACATACACATATTTAAAAATAAGATAGAATCTTTTAGAAAAGAGATTATAAGCATTTTTTCTTATATCTAGTACAGTCCTTCCCTAACTTCCTCTAGAGCAAAGTGTCTAGTAAGGACCAAAAGAGCAAACATGCATGCCAGTGTGGACTAAATGACCCTTATTGCAGCTACTTCATTCTGCAGTTACAGAATAATATGTAGGTATATAACCATTAGTTTTTAATAGAACTGTATTTGTTGAAACATGTGGCCATGAATAAGACTTGTCCAGCCTTGAGATTTAATAGCACTTTCACCTCTTACATCTAAGCTATCAATTTATTTTACTTTAAACTTTCAACCTTTGTTTATATTTATTGTGGTTTAACAGTAAAGATATTTATGAAGTGAGAAAATAGTACAGAAAAGTAAATTGATTTGGGGATGTGGACATGGCTTAGTGGGTAAAAATTATTGTTGTATAGGCAAAAGGACTAGAGTTCAAATCCTCAGGACCCATATTAAAGTTGGAACATAGTACAAGCATCTGGAAGCCCAGCATTCCTATAAGGAGGTAGCTGGCAGAGATAGAAGAATCCTTGGAAGTTCACTCGCCAGCCATCCTAATTTACATATTGGAAAAACAGCAAAGAAACCCTGTCTCCAAACAAAACAAAATGTAAGAACTAACATCTGAAGTTATTCTCTGATTTCCATGTGTGTGCTATGACAAGTGCACACCCACATTTATATACATATGCACCTACACAGCTGACTTCATCATTTGATCATGTGTTTGACTGTGTATCAGGATGGTGGAAAGTGTCTTCTTGTCTAAACATTATATAGTAAGTGCCATACCAACAGGTGCATAGCGCATATTTGTTAATAAATTAAGGAATGGATCCATCAAATATTCTAGCCTGATATTTGAGAGTATGTGCTTTAGACACAGATTACTGTGGTCCAATTCCAGTACACAAACCATGATTTTCCCATACTTGATGCCCTAGAGCAGCCTTCAAGCAAGCCATCCATATGCTACATCTCCATATCACAGATTTTTTTTCTGCTCTATTCACATTGTCTCACTGTTCCCCTTGTGGAAGATTTGTTGATCAGATCAGGATTGTAAACTGGTCCCCGCAGAGCTAACCATGCCCAATAGCATTCACTGTCCTGAACAACGTCAACATAATTCCTCACTGGTTCTGGTGCTAGTCAGTCTTCTCAATAAGAGTGGAAGAAAACCAGGGACAGAAAATTCAGAAGCCATTTCCAGCCCAGCTTCCCATGCTCCATATAAAGAACAAGCATCAGTATCATAAGCTGAAATTTGTAATTTCTCTGTAACTAGGGTCAGCGTAAAATTGCATTCAAATGGAGCAAAGAATGCTGATGAAGAAATGCTGCTGTGTTTACTTGAGAAGTGGAGCACCCTAGGCAACTGGTTTCAACCTGAATACTACCAGATCTAGCCAGAATATTTTGCTCAGCAGATAAGAAGATTGCTTATAATAGCATGCATTATCCACTACTTCTCTGCTGCCAGGTGTATTCCTTCTCTATCTCTCATCATTGTTTATTTCCCAATTGTCTGTCTTTTTACAATTTATACATTTTGTATAGAAAGCCTAAAGTTGAAATTGCAAAGATATTCCATTTTCATCTTTTAACCTGAAAGTCCATGTTACTTCTGTTTAACAAAATTATAGCTATATATGACCATCTGGAGACCCTAGCAGGTAAAAGGATTTACCATGGAAGCTTGGTTATCTGAGTTTCATCCCTGGAATCCCTGGTGAATGTTCTTTCAATTGAGTTACCCAAATTCTCCTCTGACCTCAACATGCATGCAAGGCATATATGCCTTGGCACATATATGTCCCCTTCCCCATACATACACAGTTGCAGATTAATGTACAGACATTAGAATACCGAATAATTTTGTGCTTTGTAATTCTCGCACTGCCAAATCCATGTTACCTGCTTATTTTGTTGTCCTTCGCGTGTATTTTGTGAACTTGAAAGCAGGGAAGAAACAGGACTGCCAGAAAAATACTTTTCAACTTCCGTCTTTCTTCATCTACTGCCAGTGATGGCTGCCTAAGGATATGATGGTCTAGTGCCACCCAGTCTCAGGAAGTGCTCATACAGTAAGTTTCTATGCTTATCCATAGTTACCATAGAAAAGAAAACCAGGATGTTGTTAGCAAAATCTAAAGTTAGTGTTTCCATCCTTCTTCCTCACAATAGGAAAAAAAAAAAAAACCTTCTCTTTTCTTCTTTTTAAATTTTTTTACAATTTATTCATTATATATCCCAACTGTAGCCCACTCCCTCATCTCCTTCAGGTCCCACTGTCCCTCCCTCATTTCTCCTATCCCTTTCCCCTAGTCCACTGAAAGAGGGAGTTCTCCTCCCCTGCCATCTGACCACAGCTTATCATGTCTCATAAGGACTGCCTGAATCGTCTCCATCAACATCTGTCTTAGTCACTGCTCTTTTGCTTTAAGGAAACCATGACCATGTCAATTCATGGAAAAGAAAGCATTTAATTGGGGCTTGCTTATAGTTTCAGCAGGTCAGTCTATTATAATCACGATGAGGAGCACAGTGGCATCCAGGCAAGCATGATGATGGGGAAGTAATTAAAAATTGTACATCTGGATCTACAGGCAGGCAGCAGGTAGCAGTGAGACACTGGGCTTGGCTTTTGAAATCTCAAAGCTCCAGGTGACCCATTTCCTCCAACAAGACCACAACTATTCCAACAAAGCCACACCTTCTAATCTTTCTTAAGCAGAATTGTTCTCTGGTGATTAAGCCTTCACCTATGTGAGCCTATGGGGGTTATTCATATTCAAACTACCACAACATCTTTCCCTATTTTTATTAAGCATTTTAATTTATTTCACACAAATTTTGGTTTTGGTTGAAACAGTATTGGTTTATACATTATTTGATCTAGTCATTCACGAACTTTATATTTTGTCTGTCTGTCTGTCTGTCTCTCTCCTTCCAGTCTTCTTCTCTCTTCACCTTCCTCATTTCCTGCTTTCCTTTTTCTCTCCCTTCCTTTATTCCTCCCTCTCTTTTTCTTCCTTTTTTTTTATTAGTGAACACTTTCTACTTTAATTTGCTTTAAAAGTCTTTATTCAGTCCTGTTGTCTTTTTCAAAAGTTCAAAAATATTTAAAATTTATTCTCTGACAAAGTATATTGATTGTTTATCTTGCCCCACCCTCCCACTTTCTTTTTTTTATTTTTTATTTTCTTATTTTATGGTGTTAGGGATTCAACTTGGTGCCTGGCACAAACTAGCTTTGAGCCTCATTGCCTCACTGAGCTTTCCCCATATTTTGTGAGTGATTTTCTACGTTGGCAGTTTTATCTGAGCTCACAAAGGTGTTATTCTACTACTGTGTGAGTTCCATTGTGGAGAAGTCAATTTCAAGTGAAACTATGTATTTCCTTTTAAGATCCTATCTCTTTTACTCTGACTAATTTTAGGGGTATGTATACTTTTAGATATCTATTTCATTTAAATACTTTGGTATGTTTTCATTTATATAGGTACAGCCACTTAATCTAAAGATCTAAATCTTGAAATTCCCCAAAGTCCAAAACATTTGAATGCTAGAGAGTGCCAGAAGTAGAAAATTTGACACCACAATCTTTGTTACAAAACCAAAAATTTAAAATAGTGCTTTCAATCTATATACAGAAGGTGTGCCTAAAATGTCTATGAATTTCATGCTTGGAATTATTCTGGTCCTAAGGATATAGCATTATGTAGGTTTATATTTCCCAAAACCCCAAAAATAATGATCAAAATCTATTTGGTCTAAAATGTTTTTAATGGAGAACTCTTAGCCAGCACTCTTTGTATTTCATTAATTTGTGTGTACTTCTTGAGACTATGGTTTCATGTGTCATATCGGGGTAGAAAGTTATCTCTTCATGGTTTGCCTCTGCCAAATGAGTGTTCTAGTAATTTGTAGGCTAAATCTTTGAGCTAGACTACTTGTATCTTTGACCCATTCTTCTGTATTTAACCAAAATATTGCTTCTCTATGCTATCTTCTCATTGATTTCTTCTATTTATTTTTCAGTTCACTAATTATTGTATACTGTCTAACTTATATTAAAACCCACTTACATGTAGTGTGAATATTTTCATTTACATAATTTACATTTGTTTCTATTTTTTCTCTAAATATGTTCTATTAATTTCTGTAGTTTTCTCTTTGTGGGCAATTCATAATTAAAAAATTTATATTGCTGAATTATTATTATCCAGAATACTGATGAATAATTTATTACTAGAAATAGGTTGTTCTTTTTTTGAATTTTTTTATTAATTACACTTTATTCACTTTGTATCCCCGCATAAGCCCCTTCCTCCTCTCCTTCCAATTCCACCCTCCCTCCCCCTTCTTCATGCATGCCCCTCCCCAAGTACACTGATAGGGGAGGTCCTCCTCTCCTTCCTTCTGATCTTAGTCTATCAGATCACCTCAGGAGTGGCTGCATTGTCATCTATGGCCTGGTAAGGCTGCTCCCCCTATCAGGGGGAGGTGATCAAAGAGCAGGCCAATCAGATTATGTCAGAGGCAGTCTCTCTTCTCATTACTATGCAACCTACTTGGACACTAAACTGCCATGGGCTACATCTGTGCAGGGGTTCTAAGTTATCTCCATGCATGTTACTTGGTTGGAGTATGAGACTCTGGGAAGACCTGTGTGTTCAAATTTTCTGGTTCTATTCCTCTCCTTGTGGAGTTCCTGTCCTCTCCAGATCTTGCTATTCCCCACTTCTTACCTAAGATTCCATGCACACTGCCCAACAGTTGGCCATAAGTCTCAGCGTCTGCTTTGATAGTCTGTAGGGCAGAGCCTTTCAGAGGCCCTCTGTGGCAGGTTCTTAGCTTGTTTCCTCTTTTCTTCTTCTTCTGATGTCCTTCCTCTTTGCCTTTTGGAATGGGGATTGAGCATTTTAGTCAGAAACTCTTGATTAGTTTCTTTAGATATGCAGATTTTAAACTTTATGCATTCCTTTCATCTTTGGTCGGAGCAGCATCACTAGCCCCTTGATTTCATCATCCTAATCACAAGACTGAGACTGAGGTCTTTATGACTCTATCTGATGATTGTGGACCCTATACTGAGTAACTTGGAAGGAAAAAGATGAGAAAGAATCATCTAGTGGTAAATGAGATAACATCCTTTAGAGATGCTTGCAACATCAAACCTCAATTTCAGATGCACTAGTGATTGTTTTGGGAAAATCTAGGGTTGTGAATACTGAGTGCTTGTGGTTTATGTGGGCTTCTTTCATGGTATTTCTTTTAAACTTCGTCATAGGTCTGTTAGATCCATGTGTATCTCTCTCTCCTGAGTGCGTATGTGTTCCACTTGAGAGACAAGTGACTGGAAGACAGTATGATTAAAGAGGGACTCTAATTAGCAACACAGCTAACACTGGGAAGCAGAGGCATCTGCTATAGTTGCTAAATATAATTCCTAGAGGAAAGTTTATAAATATTCATTTAAATTTATTTCTCAAAGGGTTGTGTATGAAATTACAGCTGCTAAATTGCCTAAAGAAACCTAAATGTACCATAATTAATGAACTTTTTATTATTTATTATAATTTATTCATGTTGTATCCCAGCTGTGGCCCCCACCCTCATCCTCTCCTAATCCTATGTTCACTCCCTCATTCTCCTCCCAGGCCCCTCCCTTAGTCCACTGATAGGGGAGGTTCACCTATACTTCTATTTGACCTTAGCCTACCAGGTCTCAACAGAACTTGCTTTATCATCTTCCTCTGTAGCCTGGCAAGGCTGCAACCCTGAGGAAAAAGTAATGAAAGAGCCTGCAAAGGAGTTTATGCCAGAGATAGTCCCTGCTCCCCTTGTTAGGGACCCCACTTGGAGACTGAGTCTATGGGCTACATCTGAGCAGGAGTTTTAGGTCCTCTTAATTCATGGTCCATGTTAGGGTATCATTCTCTTCAGGGCCCCCAAGTCCCATGTTTTTTATTGGCTCTGTTAGTCTCCTTTTGGAGCTCCTGTCCTCTTCAAGTCTTTCTATATTTCCCTTCTTTCATAAGATTCCATGCAGTCTGCCAAAAGTTTAGCTGTGACTCTCAGCCTGTACTTCAATACCTCATTCAGTAGAGTCTTTTTGAGGCACTCTGTAGTAGGCTCCTACCCTGTTCCCTGTCTTCTCTTGATTCCAACATCTATAGCATTTGCACTTCTGAATGAAGATTGAGCATATTCCCTAGGGACTTCCTTGTTTAGCTTCTTTAGGACTGTAAATTTTTGTATGCTTATCCTATATTATGCTTCTAATAACCACTTAAGAGTGAGTACATACCATATGTATCTATCTGCTTCTGGGTTACCTCACTCAGGGTGATCTTTTCTAGATCCCACCATTTGCCTGTAAATTTAATGATTTCCTTGTTTTTAATTGCTGAGGAGTATTTCATTGTATAAATGTGCCACACTTTCTGTATGCATTCCTCCACTGAGAGAAATCTAAGTTGTTTCTAGCTTCTGGCTACTATGAATAGAGCTGCTACGAACATGGTAAAGCAGATGTCCTTGTTGTATATTTGAGCATATTTTGGATATATGCCCAGGAGTGGTATAGCTGGATCTTGAGGTAGCACTATTCCTAATTGTCTGAGAAAGTACCAGATTGATTAAAAAAAGTGGTTGTACAAGTTTACATCCCCACCAGCAATGGAAGAGGGTTCCTCTTTCTCCACATCCTCTCCAGCATGTGTTGTCACTTGAGTTTTTTTATCTTAGCCATTCTGATGGGTGTAAAGTGAAATCTCAGGGTCGTTTTGATTTGCAACTCCCTGATGACTGACGATGTTGAAATTTTCTTTAAGTGTTTCTGGGCCATTCAATATTGCTCCATTGAGAATTCTCTGTTTAGCTCTGTACCCCACTTTTAATTGGATTATTTGCCTTGATAGTGTTTAACTTCTTAAGTTCTTTGTATATTCTGAATATTATCCCTCTGTCAGATATAAGGTTGGTGAAGAACCTTTCCCAGTCTGTAGGCTGTCATTTTGTTCTGATAAGTGTCCTTTGTTTTACTGAAGATTTTCACTTTTATGGGGCCCCATTTATTGATTGTTAATCTTAGAGCCTGTGTTATTGGTGATATGTTCAGGATGTTGTCTACTGTGCCAATGAGTTCCAGACTCTTCCCCACTTTTTCTTCTAACAGGTTTAGTATGTCTGCTTTTATTTTGAGGTCTTTGATCCACTTGGACTTTAGTTTTGTGAAAGGGTGATAAATATGGATCTGTTTGTATTTTCTACATATAGACATCCAGTTAGAGAAGTACCATTTGTTGAGGATGCTATGTTTTTTCCATTGTATGGTTTGGGATTTTTGTCAAAAATCAAGTGTTCATAGGTGTGTGGGTTTATTTCTGAGTCTTCTATTCTGTTCTACTGATCCTCAAGACTGTTTCTCTGCCAGTACCATGCAGTTTTTATTACTGTTGCTTTGTAGTACAGCTTGAGATCAGGGATAGTTATACCTCCAGACGATCTGTCATTGTACAGGATTGTTTCTGAGGTTTGTTGTTGTTGTTTCCGTATGAAATTGAGAATTGTTCTTTCACATTCTGTAAGGAATTGTAATGTTAATTTGATGGCATTTGTATTGAATCTGTAGATTGCTTTTTGGTAGGATGGCCGTTTTCACTATGTTAATCCTACTGATCCATGAACATGGGAAATCTTTCCATTTTCTGATATTTTCTTCAATTTCTTTCTTCAGAGTCTTGAAAAAGAAATTTTTTCATACAGGTCTTTCACTTGCTTGGTTAGAGTCACACCAAGGTACTTTATGTTATTTGTGGCTATTGTAAAAGATGTTTATCTTAGCCCATTTGTCTTTTGTGTACAAGAGGGCTACTGATTTTTGTTGTTGTTGTTGTTAATTTTGTATCCAGCCACTTTGCTGAAGGTGTTTATCAGCTGAAGGAGTTCTCTGGTAGAACTTTTGGGGTCATTCATGTATACTATCAAATCATCTGCGAATAGTGATACTTTGACTTCTTCCTTTCCAATTTGTATCCCTTGATCTCTAGTTGTCTTATTGGTCTAGCTAGGACTTCAAGCAGTATGTTGAAGAGATATGGACAGAATGGGTAGCCTTGCCTTCTCCCTGATTTCAGTGAGATTGATTTAAGTTTCTTTCCATTTAGTTTGATGTTGTCTATAGGCTTGGTGTATATTGCTTTCTGTATGTTTAGATATGTGCCTTGTATCCCTGATCTCTCCAAAACTTTAAACATGAATGGGTATTGGATTTTTTTAAATGCTTTTTCAGCATGTAAGGAGATGATCTTGTAGGGTTCCCCCCCTTCTGTTAGTTTATGTGGTAGATTGCATTGATAGATTTCTGTTTAGTGAACTACCCCTGCATGCTTGGGATGAAACCTACTTGGTCATGATGGATGATATCTTTGATGTGTTCTTAGATTCAGGTTGCGAGTATTTTATTGAGTATTTATGCATCAATGTTTATAAGAGAGATATGTCTGATGTTGTCTTTTTTGTTGGGTCTTTGTGTGGTTTAGATATCATGATTACTGTGGCCTCATAAAATGAGTTTGGTATTGTTCTCTCTGTTTCTGTTTTGTGGAATAGTTTGAAGAGTATTGGCATTAGGTCTTTCTCGAGGGTCTTGTAGAATTCTGTGCTAAAACCATCAGACCCTGGGCTTTTTTTGGCAGGGAGACTTTTGATGTTTGCTTCTATTTCCTTAGGGAATATATGACTGTTTAATATATTTACCTGATCTTAGTTAATGAATTCTTAAAAGGAAGGAAAATGCATTATGACACAGGCATCTGAGTGAATACTATGGATGAGTACTCCCCATAGCTCACATTTTGCATGTTATATTTATTAGATGCTATTACTCATTCTACTCTGAAATTTTGTAGTTTCTCTGATTCTGGCTTTCTAGATTCAACAGTTACAAATTTAACTAATGCCAAATGATTAATACACTGTTTAGTGTCTTGTGTAAGTTTAGAGTTTGCTTACCAGAAAATTTGGCTAAAGACTATTCAACAGAATTTTGTTTTCTTTCCAAATAAAACCTGGAAACCTCATTTTATTTTAAAATTCAAAAAAAAAAGTATGTGTGTAAATACCTGCACTTTAATTGTGGTATAAAAAGCTATTTGGCTAATTTTCTATTTTGTTTCCTTAGGATAAGTGTAGTCACAATTATTCACTGACCATTTGTTCCCAAGAATGCATCCAAATATGAGTTAAAGGGCTTTTTGCCAAGGCATGGTCATTTCTTCTTTATAAGGTAAGATGTAACAAAGACCAGAGACAGTGACCAGTCAGGGCAAACAAGCTAAAAATGGTTGGTAAAGCATAGGTGCCAGACAATGAAATGAGTAAGTCAGAAATTAAAAAAAAATATGCAGATGCCCAAGGGTATATAGGGCAAGATATGTCAATGGGTTTATTGACAGAGTACAGTGCTAAGCACAAGGCAGGTCACAAAGGACAAATGACATGAAGACCTGGGTACCTACAGACATAATGCAGTTGTATAAAGTTGATAGTCAGAAAAATTTGGGTTACTAAAGACTAGCTAGGGCTTCTGCAAGCAATTCTCAACTCTGGATGTTACCCCTTAGGGGACAAATGGCCATTTCTGTCTGATTCTGAGGACATTTTTTACATCTTGGAGTTTTGTTTTGGATTTTTATTTTTATGGGATAAGGTGTTCTGCAGCAGGCAGGCTTCAAACTCACTGTGTAGAGGAGGATGACCTTGAATCTCTCTATCCTGCTGCTTGTACCCCTCAAGTGCTGGGATTTTCTGTTGTTACAGTGAGGGTTTAAGAGCTACAACTAGCATTTAGCAGGTGGAAACCTGGGACACTACTCAACATCTTAACATTTGGAGAGGTAGAAAAGGGAGGTGACTACTTTTCTGCCAATCATAAGGTGTCAGGGCTCCTGTACCTATGGCACATGACAGGTAAATGGGAGATATGTCTAACATCATTTTTGACCATAGTTTTCTGTTGCATGTGAGCTATCACACTGAAGACTCAATCCAAACTCTACATTCTCACAGGTATGTTTAATAAAGTATGGATAACATTATAGAAACATCATTGGAAAAGTAGGCTGATGGTAGTAAGCTGAGGGGGAACCCAGCATGGGACCACTGTTCAGGGTCTTCTTGGCCCCTGAGCAGCATTCCATCTCCCTGTCCTAGAATAATATCTTTCCATTTTTGCTGGTCAGTTGGGAAAAGTGGTTCTGGTTTTTATAATCAGCATTTGAGTAGGCAACTTCTGATTTCAGTGTTGTGCCTTGGGGCAGAATGAGGATCAGCCAAGTGAGTAGGATAGGGTTAGGCACACACCACTACTGAAGCTTAATTTAGGTGTGTTGTTTTCTGAGTCCCATTTCCCAGGGTCCCAGAACAGCTCCACAACAAGGAATTAGCTGGCCTGAATTTCCATAGAACTAAGACTAACAAACCACCTCCCCTTAGCCATGAGACTGGTGGAAAGGAGCGGCATTGTGGGATTCAAGCATAGACTGCAAATGACATTTGTTAGCTTTGATAAGCTGTGTACATACTGCAATTTGTGTTCATTTCCAGATTTCATAAAAAGCGGCAACTTCAGCAGTAATTGTATGATGTCCCTTCTCCAGTGAAATGCAAAATTAACACTGTCCTCTACCAACAAGTCTTTGAAGGTGGTCGAACACAATTCTGGTTATTAAGCTCATCTGAAAAAGTTACTAATCTTTGTTCCATTTTAATCCCGTAGTAAATTTTGTTGATGATATTTGTATTTCCTTTTTCTCCTTATTACATGGCCTCGTAAATGTTTCCTATCCCAGGGGCATCCACCTAAATCTTTTGTGGTATGATTCTTTTTAGCATTATGAAGAACACGATAGAATGCCTTTGGGGTTCTTTGGCACTGTCAATTTACAGAGATTGGTATGAAGCCAGACTCATAGCTGCTGGAGTGCACTGATAGCACTATCTAGTTTAGAAGGGAAAAAAATCTATAGTTATAATAATCACTGAAAATGACAGAACAACTTTAACATTTTAATGTTACTAAAATTGTTACAATTTATAGTCGATGAAGAATGTTTAGTTCTGAATTAATGACATTCCTATTGCCATTTTAAGACCTGAATACTGAAGACATTTGAATTTTAAGATCTTGTTTGATTGTGTAATTTGGATTCCAAGTCAAAGGCAATGTCCTGTCACTGTTGAAAGAAAGATTTCCTTTATTCTGTATTGTTCTAATAATACAGGAGGGAATGTTGGGAATGTTTGGATTGAAATTACAGTTAACTTGGAAGTTGTGATGGCTCTGGCCACTCCATTTTATTATCGTTTCTCAAAGAGTCTGTTTTGCTTGGGATGAGAATATGATGATTCTGTTTGTTTAGTTTGTTTTCTAAATTCTGGTGCCTTTTTTCTCCCACTCCACTCTCCAGAGGTAAATAGTACCTGGCTGGAGAAGACGTGAAGTGAGAAATGTATTTTGTCTCATGGCCATGAGTGCATGACTGGTGGTGATTGGCTTAGAAGCCTGAGGCTGAGAAAGACTCTAATAAGCCAAGTCATCCTCCAGCACAGGGGGGAGGATCTGCTGATTCCTACAATATACTGCTCTCCTTGTTATAGCTTTCTATTATACCTTATCTGAGCACCAGAGTGAGAGGAACAATGTCTTGGTCTAGTTTAGCAACCACATTTGCTTTTCACATTCACAAAAGGAAATTAATAAACCTTAGAATATCAGGGAACTGATATTGAATTATCACTCTGGTTCTCTGATATCTGGTCATATTTTATGTTTGGTCATATAGGGGGTGGTATATGACCGTTTTATAACAGGAATGGATGTTAATGATACTATCACTCATCCTCCTTTAAAAATTTTTATTTATTTTATGTGTGTGGAAGTTATTTATGCCTGAGTGTTTGTGCATCATATGCCTGCAATACTGCAGTAGCTTCAGAAGCCAGAGAGACCATCAGATATACAGACTATTGTGAGCCATCATGTGGGAGTTGGAGCTAGAAGTCAGGAACAGTGTTCTTAACTGCTGAGCCATCTCCCTAGCATCTAATCTATTTTCCTTATCATTTTCTAAGAATGACAGTTTTATGCTTAACCATTTTAGCATTATTTATTAAAAGTATAAAATGGGGTGGGCTGGTGTTCACTTGGTAAAGTGCACAAGGCCCTGTATTATATACCCTCAGCATAGTAGAAACTGGGTAGTTTGACACACACATGTAATCTCACCACTCAGGAGGTAGAGTTAAGATGGACCAGAAGTCCAAGGCTATCCTAGGCTGTATAGTAAATAGAAGGCCAGACTGGGATACATGCATTCTGTCTCATAAAATAAAATTAAAAAAAAAGAATAGAGAAAAAAGGAAAGGAAAGAAAGGAAAGGAAAAGAAAGGGAGGAAGGAAGGAAGGAAGGAAGGAAGGAAGGAAGGAAGGAAGGAAGGAAGGAAGGAAGGAAGGAAGGAAGGACTTTTAGCAGATAAAGGTGCTTGCTCTGCAAGGCTTATGATTGGAGTTCAGTACAATCCCTGGAATCCAAAGAAAGGTAGAAGATGCGAATTGGCTACATAAAGTTGGCCTCTGACATCTGCAAATGTGCCTATCTGCATGTACGTATGCATGCATACACAGTGATAGTGATAACAATAATTTAAATAACAAATCAAGAATTTAAACAGTATAATTTCTAATGTGTTTTAACAACATGCTACACAAATATGACTATTTCTTTTTGCAGAGGCGTGTTTCTTTTCTCAGGCCAACTTCGTCAATGTGTTTCTGAAATTGAAGTTACTCTTTAGTTCTGATCAGCATGAGTAGTACTAATAGCTGTACATATTTCGGCAGATGATTTTTTTTTTGCGTCAAGAGTTTTTTTGCCTGTTTGTTTGTTAACACAATGTAAGATGTTAAACAATGAGCAAATGATTAATTACTTTGTAAGAGCATTCTGTTTCACAATTCTGAGCTGTTTTGAAAATGGGTACTTGTCAGTGCATCCTTTGTAATATATTCTGAAATGAATGAATTGTTGATGAAAATGATAGCTGTTCCTTGTCAAAACTCTAAGAGCTGCATGATTAGAATCCTGGATACAGACTGCTATCACCTGTTGAAAGAGCTCACAAACTGAAGGTTTCAGTGGCTCTAAACCCGCGTATTAAAAATATCAAAATTAACAAGTCTCAATTAGTTTCCAGGGCAACTGATTATTGCCTGAGGAGGGGCGGGGTTACTTGGTTCGGTGGTTCAGATCCCAAATTAACAGCTGATTAGTGAACATGGTCAGGAAACAGAGGGCTATGTGTTAGAACACTCAGCCACTTCATATGTGGCTTGACACCTCTCCATGATTTCTCTCTCAGCCTGGCAGCCACAGGTTGTTATTTTTTCAGGGGAGGTGTTGCCAGATGTGCAGATGGCTGCATCCCATAACATGAACCAACATTTCCGGACTCCATTAGCCACATTAAGGGAAGTTTCTCCTCATAAAAAAATTAATGGGACTGGTTCTGCAGAACCACATTCTGTAGGATTAATACCAAAACGCTTTATTTTAATTTTTTACAATTTATTCATGTTATATCCCAATTATAGATCCCTCCCTCATCTCCTCCTGGTCTCACCCTTCCTCCCTCATCCCACCTATCCACTTTCTCTAGTCCACTGAAAGGGAGAGACCTCCTCACCTACCATCTTACCCTAGCTTATCAAGTCTCATAAGGACTGCCTGTATCCTCTTTCCTCTGTGTTCTGGCAAGGCCACATGCCAGGGGGAAGTGATCAAAGAGCAGGCAACCAAGATCATGACAGAAGATGCCCCTGCTCACCTTACTTGGGGGCCCACATAGAGACTGAGCTGCCTATGGGCTACATCTGAGAAGGGGGTCTAGTTCACTTCATGTGTGGCCCGTGGTTGGTGCACCAGTTTCTGTCCCCACAGGCCCAGCATTTTTGGCTTTGTTGGTCTCCTTCTGGAGCTCCTGCCCCCTATGGATCCTTCTATCCTCTCTTTCTTCCATAAGACTCCCTGTGCTCTACCCAAAGTTTAGCTGTGAGTCTCTGCATCTGCTTCAATCCCCTGTTGGGTGGAGCCTTTCAGAGGACAACTATGGTAGGTTCCTGTCCTGTTCCCTCTCTTCCACCACTGATGTCTATCCTGCTTGCTATTCTGAATGAGAATTAAGCATATTCCCTAAGGTCTTCCTTGTTGTTTCGCTTCTTTAGGTCTGTAAATTTTAGTATGGTTATCCTATATTATATGGCTAATATCTCTTATAAGGGAGTATATTCTATGCATGTCTTTCTGGTTCTGGGTTACCTTACTCAGGATGAGTTCCATTTGCCTGAAAATTCCGTGATTTTCTTGTTTTTAATAGTTGAGTAGTATTCCGTTGTGTAGATGTGCCACTAAAACACTTTTTAAAGGGTATGATTATTCTGTTGACTTCAAATTTTGAACTCTCTCTTATATAATACACATATATTAGTGTCCTAAGGTAAATAAATAACTTGGTAGAGTTTAGATTGGGGTGGCAAAGCTTGCTTCAGGGACCTAATTTGACTCCCTCCCTCTTCATTTACTTGTTGTCTCTGTATGTATGCCAGGGTCTTTCTCTAGTATGTGTATATGTGTGTAAGACTGTTTCTCACTGGTCTAGGACTCACTAAGTAGGCGACATTGACTGCCAAGAGAGTATCATAGATCTAGATTGCACAGTCTCCACCTCTCCATGGTTGGAATTAGACCTGTGCACCATCACTCCTGGCTTTTTAAAAATGCACTTTGAGGAGAGAGTGAACTCAGATCCTTATGCTTGTAAGGCATGTCATGTTTTCATCTTCCTCAGACTGCAGAAGTGTTAAGTAGCTGAGAGAGAGACCTGGAGAAAATTTTTTATTAGTTTATTCACTTTATCTCTCAAGGATGGCTCATCCCATCCCTCCTCCCAGTCCCTCTACTTTGCCTCCTTCCCTCTCTCTTCCCCCCCAAAAAAGGGAAGTTCCCCCTCTCCTCATATTAACTTCCCCCTAGCACATCATGTCATGTCAGGACTGAGCATATCCTCATCTACTAAGGCCAGGGAAGGTAATGCTGCCAGGGGGAAGAGATCCAAAAGCAAGCATTAGAGTCCATGTTAGAAATAGCTTGCTCCAATTGCCAACCCCCCCATATGAAGACCAAGCCATCTGGTCCACTACATGTGTGCAGGGAACCCAGGTTCCAATCATGCATGATTCTTAGTTGATGTCTCAGTCTCTGTAAGCCCCCATGGAACTGTGTTACTTGTCTCTGTTGGTCTTCTTGTAAGGTTCCTGTCCCCTCCAAGTCCTTCCATCTTTCCCCTAACATTTCCACAAGACACTTGGAGCTCTGTCCCTTCCTTGGCTGCAAGTCCCAGCATTTGTCTCGATCAGCTGCTGGCTGGAGCCTCCCAGAAGACAATCAAGTTCGGCTCCTGTCTAAAAGCATAGCAGAGTATCATTAATAGTGTCAGAGCCTGGCTCTCTACTATGGGGTCGGTCTCAGGTTGGGCCAATTATTGTTTGGACTTTCCCTCAAACTTTGTTCCCTCATTATCCCTACGCTTCTTGTACGCAGGATTATTTTTGGATCATAGGTTTTATCTGTGGGTTGTTGTACCCTTCCTTCCACTAGTCCTGCCGGACTTAGGAAGTGGTCACTTCAATCTTCATCCCCCCCACCCCATTATTAGTCTCAGCTACGGTCACAACCATAGCCATACAGGAGCCTACCCTGTTGCAGGCCTCCAGCTTGACAAAGAGATATCCCCCAACCCAAGTTAGCAGCCCTCTCACCCCCCACTCTCATTCTGTTAAACATCAAGTTTGCTGACCCTTGGCATTATTTCATATAGCAGCAGTGGAAATGAGGTGACATGCCCTGTCTACCATGCAAGCCATGTTTCGAACAATGCCCTCCTACTGGTTTTCACATGCAGCCTACATTGTAATAGTCTATTGCGGTTTTTTGAAGTGGCCACAAGCATTCTGAAGTGATCATTTTAGGGTGAACTGTGAGTCCTTCAGTGTCCCTCTACCTACAAGGAGCTTTGGAACACCCTTCTTACCTATAGTCTATGACACCAGATGTTGTTAAAAGAGGACAGGCTTGAGGTTTTTGCCCACTGCCAAGCCATACACTCCCTTCAACCTCCTCAGCACAGGGCCAAGAAGACATGAGCTCACTACTTCACAACACACCATTTGCCAGACTTAGAAGAGATCTAAACCCCATGGGCTTCTATTGTCTGTGTTTTCAGAGTTTTTCTTGGCTCTGTGATGCCTATTTTTATCATAGCACAATGAAAATCCATTTCAACAGTCCTGCTAGTGATCTAACATTCAAATGTCAATGGAAGATGATCTGCAAGTTCTAGAAGTTTTGCCATGGTTGATTTCCTTTCCTGTTTTCCAGTTTAGGAGTAAAAGATTATTTTAGTAATAATCCTATTTTGGAAAACCTGGTGCGGAGTGTTATTTTGCAGCTCTAGACATGGTTGTCCTGGTAAACACTGTTTATAGAACCTTTATCAGCATTTGCCTCTGGAATTTATAAGCACTTAGTATAATTTGCTGTGAAATCACTGGAGATTTTTTTTTAAGCTTAATACCTTAGGCATATATGGGGAATTTGGAAGACAGCAGTTTACATCCAATAAAATGTCTTAAGAATCTAAAGCACTTTTATATTGGCTATTTAAAATGATTTATTCATTAATTCTCACAGCCAGGTACTGTCCTCATTTTACAAATGAGGGGATGAAGGAAATGATAAAAAGAGGACAGAGGACTTCATTAAGGCTGTATAGCAAAGCAGAAACCATTGAGGACTAGAAGTCAAGGTTCCCAGCTCCTCCAGTTGGCTTTTCCCAGCTCAGTTCTTTCCTTTCCCTGTGCAACAAACTAAATGTGGACCACCCTTTGCAGATGTTTGTAGTGAAACACAAGAGCAAATTGCTGTTCCTTCCTTGAGGAATTTTTTTTTCAATTTTACGAATATATTTTGCTTGAAATGGCAAAAATGCAAATAGATCCATTGGGAAGCAGACATTTTGCTTTTCAAAATTAAGCAGGGACTCCAGGTAGGCACCTTCAACCATAGAGCAGCTGAGAATTAATTTCAGCCAATTTCTCCAGAGGTCTGAGCTCATGAGCTGACTGTGTTCGCAGTGATGTAATGGAGCACATGGTTATATTACTTATTTAATTTATAAGCATTTGAAAAGTACTGTGAAACCTTGACTAGCCAAGTCAAGGAAAACAGTAATGTACCCAACTTGATCCACTGTAGCTGGAATTTTTCTTAGGATATTAAAATTTTTAATTTCCAGACTGAGTACCCACAGGGAATCATTCTGTATTAATCACATTGAATATTTTTGACAGTGTCCCTCAGGCAAAGCTAGAAAATCAATTATCAAACAAGGCTCACACTTTTCTGTTTAAGTTCTAAAGTAGTGGGATAGATTTCCATCCACAACCATGATTAAGCCATAGTTGGTGATAAAAAGTTCCACCTCATTGAATGTATTATTTTGATTCTTTAAGGATATGGATACCTGGCTTAAAACAATCAATGCATCCAGTGCCATATATGCCCTGGAAACAAATGTAATTTTGCCCACTTACTAGATGAGTAAATGTGTTCATACATAGATCTTATCTGGATAAAGATGTAAATTATATGATTTATAAATTATACAACTAGTGGGTAGCAATATATTGTGTTTAAAATTTTATTTTTTACATTTTTATCCATTAATTTTTAAGTTTTGACAGCTATCATAAGCATTCAGTCAGTGTATTGTTATATTTGCCCCATTATTCTCTTCTGCCCATCCCCCTCATAATGATCCATTTCTTCCCAAATTATCTCCCTCTTCCTGTTATGTCATTGTATGTGCAGAAGTCCAGCTGCTATTAGTTCAGGACTGTACAGCCAGAAGATGGAGTTTCATACTGTTCTTCTTCATCCTCAGCTCTCAATCTCTTTCTGACCCACTTCAGTGATGTTCCCTGTGCCTTGAAGTGACTGATTTAGATGTCTGTTTTGGGGGTAGCATTTAACAGACACTTATCCTCAGTACTTTAAGACATTTTGAATCTGTGCACTCCCACTGCAGAAAGAAACTTTTTCAACCCTGGTAAGAGCTATAAAAGTCCAAAAGTATAAACATCAATATTTAGAAAGCAGTTTGACTACATGCCCATTTATCAAATTATCAATAGTAACTCACCTCTAGGGCCATGGGTTTTTCTTTTACCAGTTTTGCAGTACCAAACACTTGTTCCCTCCTGTAGAGCAGGTTTCAAACTCATCCTGAAAGTCTTGGCCCTATTCCACCAGTGGGTACATATTGCCTAACAGATAAGTGCTGTTTCAGACAGTGTGTAATGATGGGTAAGATTACTGACTATTTTGTTACCCAGGAATTTTTATGTATTACTATACAGAGTTAGAGAAGGGCCTCTTCATGCAAGTAAGAGAGGTACTTTGTACACATTCCCCACATACTCACTCACTGTTCCTTCATCCTCCCTGTTTCTATTTTCCCAAGACAGTTCATGCCATCAGCATATTTGCTATCATTCATTTTGAGATGGACTGAATTCATTAAATGGATGCAGCTGGAGATAAAATAACAAACTAATAGCATTGTGAATTTTACTATTACTTGATCTCTGTCTGCATAAGGCTTACAGTCTAGCTGAGGAAATCTGGCAATACATAGAGCCAATCCAATCATTTCAGATGTGCTTAATGTTCTAAAAAAAAAAAAAACATTAGCAAATGGCTAAGGAATATCTTGTCTTCGTAACTAATTCTCTACACTCATACACTCAATAGACATGGAAAGTTGGTGCCCACCATGGTCTGCTTGTCTAACTAGATGGCCAGTGTGTATTATTACAACATGTCATAGTCACTTCTTCATGTAGGTTCTCTTTGAGCTCTCATTTCTAGATGATGCTTTTGGAGAAGCTTAGAGAGATGTTGTGTTATATGAGTGTGCATGTGTGGACTGAAAACTAATATTAGGAATATAAGAAGCTGCTAACAAGCCTGCCCAGCATCTTCTCTACTGGTTTCCTTTGATTTGGCTGGAATGTAAGCAACTCTGCCTTGTGAAGGGGAAGGGATTTTCTTTTTTCTTAAATCAAGACATTTTTTGGATCGATTTAATTATTTTCTTTTATATGTGTTTGTGATGTGCCTGAACATATGGATGTGCACAATGTGTGTCCTCTTCTCAGTTAGAAGAGGGTATCATATCCCCTGGATCTGAACTTATAGATATTTTGAGCCATTATGTGGGTTCAGGGGAACAAATCCAGCTCGTCACAGACAGCAAGTGCTCTTAACTGAGACATCTTTCTAGCCCCAGAGGAGGGTTTTGTTTGTTTGTTTGTTTGTTTTGTTTTGTTTTGTTTTTTAATAGTTGTTACTGTATCAGGGTATGGGCCAGAGGATGAGAAGAAAGGGACCTCTACCTTCTCTGTCTCAGTCAGAGAACAAATATGTGACCCTGTGTGTCTGGACTTTCTCTAGATTCTGATGTTCTCTGCTATTCAGCCATCCTTGTTCAAAGCTATCACTTCTCTTCACTCAGAAGATGTAAAAAAAACAGCTGAATTCTTGCCCTCCATGAAATAAGTTGTTGTGGTAGAGGATTTGGGGGATAAAAAAACTGAGCACAGAGCTGATGCAGAAAGAGAGGAGGAACCAAACCCTAGGGATTTGGAGGGGTTTTGAAGAGAAGGTGGCAGAAAGTAGACCATGTGCCTGGCATGCTAAAAGATCCCAGGGCAAGCAGGAAAGTAGAAAGGTACATTTACAGGGTACTGAGCCAAATCACTCAAAGTCCTGTAAGTTGTCAGGTAGGATTGAACACTGACAAGAAACCTATGCAATTCTCTAAGAATGAGAGTGACCTATATTTTCAGACTAGAGTGAATTATATATTATATGTAATATAATAAAGTAGAATACACACACACATATAGATAAGATATACATCATTTCAATTTTAAATCATTATGAGAATAGAATAGATAATGTAAAAAAGAACTTTAGTTGGAATGGAGTGCTTCCAATGTGTATCATTGAATAAAGTTTTGATTTGTCATTATGTTTCACTAGTATTAATATTTTTACAACTTTTTTACATCTACCCATGTATAGCTTCCAATCACTGGAAAGTATTAGTTACATTTCTGTTGCTCTAATACAATACCAAGACCAAGGCAACTTGTAGAAGAAATGGTTTGTTTGGGCTATTTCTAGAGAAATAAGAGTCCATCATGGTGTGAACACATAGCAGCAAACATCAGGCATGGTAACAGAAGCAGAAAGCTCAGTGCACACATCTTGAACCTCAAGCACAAATTAGAGAGAACAAATTGGAAATGGTGTGGTGGTTTTAATCTCAATACCAACTCCAGCGTTGTACTGCCCCTGGCAAGGCTCTACCACATAAACCTTCCTAAACAGCTCTACCAAGTGGGAACAAAATGTCCAAATATCTGAACTGTAGATATGTTATTATTCAACCCACCACACTCACTTCTAATATTTGATGAGATACAGCATAACTAGTCTATATACACATGTACGAATGGGTTACTATATGATGTTCATTTTTAACTTTAACTCACAGTTTATGTTTTATATTTCTGGAAACTTAGATAATGGTATAAAGGCTGGGATAACCTAGCATGGGGAAAATATTCCCTTCAGTGGGATGACCTCATTCTAGGTGGTTGCCTGGGAAGAAGAAAGAGTGAGTTGGACTCTGGGAACCAATTCAGTTGTTATTCTGGTCAACTAGATCAGATAAGTGTCATCAAGCTTATAGCCTTAGGCAACTACAATTAAGTGTAACTGGGGCATGGAAGGACTGCTCAGTGGACATAAAAACTCCGAGATTGGACAATGACTGAACTCTTCAAGGCACGTGCCCTGGACTGCAATCCACCATTAGTAAGGCTTTAGTGGCTCATGGATATTGGTGTGGTTATCAAGATCTGTTGTAAAAAGAACCAGGTGCAAGTATGCTGAGTATGAGTCCACCAGGGTAGCTCTGAGAACCCAATGTTAGGAGTAGTCTGTATTCTGACATCACCCTCATATCTCATCTTTAACTAGCCCTGTAATTTTATAGTTTTGTGGGGGTTTTTTTTGTGGTCTTTAATTACCTTTCTAGAGGATTTGTAATGTGGGGATGTACTCAATGAAAAAGCCCATCTGGTTATTTTGGGGATGCTATGTCAGGAGAAACTAATTCTCTGAGCCTACACGGTAGTTAGGACAATATCTACTAGCAATTAGAGCAACTGAGGTCCTAGTATTTATTGTTGTTTGTAGAATCCTGGCAATCTAAATTTAAATGGTACTTATTGGGCAACAAGTCTGAGTTTCTGGGTAAGAAGAGGAGAGAGAGCATGCTTGGATCACAGACTTATACAACATCTCACTCCTGGGAGGATGAAAAGATAATGTGTATAAATGACCACAGGGGCGTGAACCACCTTAATACAAGGAAAACTCAGGAATCTGTGTCATGGCTTTGAAGCAAAGCTCAGTATTTGTTCCCCTCTCCAAGCTCTGTTTGCCAATATCTGGCCTTTACTTCTCAAGTGCTCATAAAAAAGATGAAAGTCAGACCCATCTTTTCTGTAGTGAGAATGCCTGAAGCTCCGTCATTGCTAACTTGATGCTTTTGGCCTGACAATAATGCACAGTTCAAGTTGCATAATATTTTCCCCCAAAGCTGAACGAAACAAAACATATTATTTTGCTAACATGTACCCTAGAATATGACTTTTACTAATTGTCAGTAGATTATGGCTAAAATTAATCACACCATTGAAGGCTTCCCAAGACCACTAAATTAGCTTGTAATAATTTGTGCTTTGCCTAATTCTGTGTTCAAGACACAGCTTCTGTCCTTGAGTGTGCACTTTACACTTCAAAAGGTATTTCTTGAACTTGACAAAGTAAAACATTTTGCTTGTTCCTTTTTTTTTTTAAGGGTAAATCTAGATTTTTTTTAAGCACCGTTTTAATACATTGTGAGGACTGTTTCTACTAGGGAACTGAAAATCTGTTTGAAAATAACATTCCACAGAGAAATTTGCTAATTCTTTCTTGTTACTTTGGCTTATGTATGAACAAATTAAGTGCATTCCTATTCTCAAATAATATGTTCCAAGATTTTATGTAACTCTTATTTTTACAGACCTGAGACTATGTTCATAAGCACAGCTGTTGAAGATTACAAAGTAATTGACATTTCTTTAGTCAAGAGATTTAGACAGTAATTGCTATTACTAATTCATTTGCTTATTAAGCAAGAAAACAGGCATGGCAATATATAAAATCAACATTGACCAGACACAAACTGGTATTTTATTGTATTTGAAGTTTATAGGTCAGGAAAAATTCTAGAGATCCAATGAAATTATGTAAGGCAGAAAACATTTTTTCCTGATGCTTCCTCAGGCTGTAAACTCTTCAGTTGAATCTCCATTGGGTTTGCTTTCATTTCTGTGTTGCTTCTCTCACCCAAAATAGAAATTAGGATGTGCTGGAAGAGGAAAGTACTCTACATAACTTTGGTCTTTTTCTCTTTTCCATTAGATAAAGATATCATTTGTTGTCAAATAATGTATCAGTTTCATGATCTATTTTTATACAAGACTCAATATTTTAAACATACCGTGCAATGAATACTAAAGTATCTACATAGTTTTGAGCTTGAAATCTGTGCTGGCTAGTCATCTATCAACTTGACACACAAACTAGAGTTATCTTCTCCCCTCTGCCCCTCCCTTAGTCCACTGATAAGGAAGGTCCTCCTCCCCTTCTATTTGACCCTAGCCTATCAGGTCTCATCAGGACTACTTGCATTGTATTCCTCTGTGGCCTGGCAAGGCTGCACCCCTGAGAGGGAGGTGATCAGAGAGCCTGCCACAGAGTTTAAGCCAGAGAAAGCCCCCTGCATCCCATACTCAGGACCCAACTTGAAGACTGAGTCAATGGGCTACATCTGAGCCAGGGATTAAAGTCCTCTCTTCACATTGTCCTTGGTTCAGGTATCAGTCTCTAAAGGGCTCCCAAGGTTTACTCTTTTTAGCTCTGTTGGTTTCCTTTTGGAGCTCTGTCCCCTCCATGTCTTTCATCTCCTCCTTCTTTTGTAAGATTCCATGTACTTTGCCAAAAGTTTGACTATGAGTCTCAGTATCTGCTTCAATATCTTGATCAGTAAGTAGTCTTTCAGAGGCCCTCTGTGGTAGGCTCCTGTCCTGTGCCCTGTTTTCTCTTGCTTCAGAAATCTATTGCATTTGCCCTTCTGAATGAGGATTGAGCATCTTCACTAGGGTCTTCATTCTTGTTTAGCTTCTTTAGCAGTATAGATTTTAGTATGTTTATCCTCTATTATATGGCTAATATCCACTTATAATTGAGTTTATATCATATGTGTCTATCTGCCTCTGGGTTACCTCATCAGGATGATCTTTTCTAGATCTCACCATTTGCCTGCAAATTTCATGATTTCCTTGGTTTTAATTGATGAGTAGTATTCTATTGTGTAAATGTACCACAATTTCTGTATGTAGTACTCAACTGAGGGACATCTAGTTTTTTTCCATCTTCTGGCTATTATGAATACAGCTGCTATGAACATGGTTGAGAAAATGTCCTTGTGTATTTGCGCATATTTTGGATATATGCCTAGGAGTTGCATAGCTGGATCTTGAGGAAGCACTATTCCTAATTTTCTGAGAAAGCACCATGTTGATTTCCAAAGTAGTTGTACAAGTTTATATCCCCACCAGCAATAGAGGAGGGTTCCTTTTTCTTCACATCCTCTCCAGATTGTGTTGTCACTAATTTTTTTTTTTTAATCTTAGCCATTCTGATGTGTGTAAGGTGAAATCTCAGGTCGTTTTGATTTGCACCTCCCGGATGACTAAGCATGTTTAACATTTCTTTAAGTGTTTCTCTGCTATTCAATATTCCTCTATTAAGAATTCTGTTTAGCTTTCTACCCCATTTTTTAATTAGATTACTTTGTTTGTTTGTGTTTAACTTCTTAAGTTCTTTATATATTCTGGATATTATCCCTCTGTCAGATATAGGGTTGGTGAAGATGCTTTCCCATTCTGTAGGCAGTCATTTTGTTCTGACTACAGTGTTCTTTGCTTTACAGAAACTTTTCAGTTTTATGAAGTCCCATTTATTGATTGTTGTTCGTAGAGTCTGTGCTGTTGGTGTTCTGTTCAGGAAATTGTCTCCTGTGCCAATGAGTTTAAGGCTCTTCCCCACTCTTTCTTCTAACAGGTTTAATATGTTTGGTTTTATGTTGAGGTCTTTGATCCACTTAGACTTAATTTTGCACAGGATGATCAATACGGATCTATTTGCATTTTTCTACATATGGATATCCAGTTAGACCAGCGCCATTTGTTGAAAATCCTATCTTTTTCCATTTTATTGTTTTGGCTTTTTGTAAAAGATCAAGTGTCCGTAGGTGTGTGGGTTTATTTTTCTGAGTCTTCAATTTGATTCCATTGATCCGTCATTCATTTTCTATGCCAGTACCATGCAGTTTTTATTACTGATGCTCTATAGTACAGCTTGAGATCAGGGATGGATATACCTCCAGAAGATCTGTTATTGGACAGGATTGTCTTAGCAATTGTGAGTTTTTGTTTTACCACATGAAATTGAGAATTCTTTCACATTCTGTAAAGAATTTTGTTGGTATTTTGATTGGCATTGCATTGACTCTGTAGATTGCTTTTGGCAGGATGGCCATTTCACTATGTTAATCCCAATGATCTGTGAGCATGGGAGATCTTTCCATCTTCTTATATCTTCTTCAATTTCTTTCTTCAGAGACTTGAAGTTTTTTCATACATGGCATTTTCCTAATTAGTGATTGATGAGGGAGGGTCAAGCCCATTGTGGATGGAGCCATCACTGGCCTAGTAGTCCAGGGTTCTGTAAGAAAGATGGCTGATCAAGCCAGTAAGTAGCAAGTCAGTAAGCAAGACCCTTTTATGGCCTCTGCATCAGCCGCTCCATCCTCTAGGTTTCTGCCCCATTTGAGTTCCTGTCTTGACTTCTTTCAATGATGAAAGTGTAAGCAAATAAACCTTTTCTCTCCAACTTGCTTTTGGTCATGTTGTTTCCTCACAGCAGTAAACGCCCTAACTGGGACAAATTCTACTGGAACTGAGTAACTCAATTTCATTTAAAGACTGTCTGAACATTGAAATAAAACACTGATGTGTATCATGTGGCATGCAGAGACCAACTTACTTCTCCAAACTAAATTTCTATCTGGCCTTTTACACAAAATATAACCCAGCTGAACTTTTTTAACTATTTGACTACTAGTTGCATTATTCGACTACTAGTCTTTAAAACAGTTTAGCACCAGTGTCCTCACATTGTCACAGTTGGAAATTTTACATCTAGAGAATATAGACAAGATCTCTGCCATGACTATTGAACTCTGCCTTGTAACATGAAGGCAGTGACAGACAACATGTAAAAAAATGATGTTGTTTTGTGTCAATAAAAGTATATTTGCAAAAATAAATCCATCTTGACCCAAACTGATGCCTTATTTCTCAAAGAACAGCAGAAAGTTGGTATTCCCAAGGATCGCTTATGATGTAGCATCCACTTTACATTTTAACAAGACCATCTGAGGGATTCACAGGCACCTTCAAGCTAGAAGTGCTCTGTTCTAAACTGATCTTCAAAGTGAAATAAGTAGTCACTTCTCAGATGGCTCTTTGAAGTTAAGTATTTGATGACTCTCAGGCTTCATATTAGCTGGTTTTAAACCTGCTGCTTCTCTGTAGCCTTCAAAATTATTGAGCTCTTTATCTGTGCCACCAATAACCTGTTTCCTGATCTGGTTCTTTTCATTCTCAGATCGTTTGTTCCCTCTTTTCCCCCTCTATTTCTCGTTCTGGAAAATGTTGGCTATAGGGACTTCTGAGTCTGGAAGAATGGGAAGGGTAGGTTATTTCATATATACGTGTTGTTGTCAGTACTGTATTCCTTCTGTTGTTGGCCCATGGTTATGATACCCAGATTTGTACCTGGCATGTTTCACATGCTTACAGTTTTCTCTCAAGTCAGAGCAACAGTCCCTTTTGTCAGATGTCGTCTCTGTAACTGTAATGGAAACTTCCCATCCTCTGTGCTTTTGAAGCTTAGTGGTTGGCCACTATATAATTCAAAAGCATTTCTTGGCTGTAGCATTATCATCAATGCAGCCAGGTAATCCTTTGCTTTGGGAAGCAAAACTATTCATTGTAAGGTGCTTGATAGGATTCCTTGCCTCTCCACATTTTTTACTATTTGTCTGCACCCAGTCGCAGTATCCAAAATGCCTTCAGATGTTTTCATATGCACTCTGATGGATAAAATTGCCCCTAGCTCTTATCTACTGAATTGTTAAGATACTGGCCAATCTGTGACTTCTAGGATAGTCTCAATGTAACCATTGCCCAGATAGCTGGCTTTAGTCTTCAGCATTGTGGCATGCCATACCATGTTCCACGTGAGTCACGATAAACATCACGTGAAACTGACAGCATCTCTAGACTGCTTCTTTAGGTTATGCCCTTCCCCATTAGCCCTAAATCCTTTCAACATTTGTTACCTTTTCCCAGGTGCCTACCTGCCCTCCAGCTTGCTCTCCCTTTAGGTAATAGTTCTGACTGAATTTTTTTTTTTTTCAATGCAGTTTATTCAGGAACATTGAACAATCCTCGGACCCCGGGGAAAGCCAGCCCACAGCTTAAATAGCCTCTGGGTAGCCAACCCAGGCGTGCCACGGGGGCAATGCAGATAGGTCCACATACATAGAAGCAAGCCAGATCCTCGGCCTTAGCCAAATGTGGAGTTGTTCGTGACAGAGAGCACTCACCATCGGGAAGGTGGAAGGCGGAAACCAGCTCCATCTTTAAGGCATAGCATTCCGCAGCTCTCTACAGTTCCCCCTTTTTGTTTTAGATGCATCAGGCAAGAGTAGAGGTCTGATCTCTGATATTAGAAATAAATTGGGACTTTGTACAGATGTTCATTTAGGTGTCATCCACCTTTAAATTTACATTTTAAGTGATTTCAAGTGGGACAGGAGTTGAATATGCATTGTCTATGTGGCACTTTGAGCTGGAGCTCCTTACTATAATAAGGTCCTTTACAGCAACACACAGAGAATTGGAAATCAAATACACTTTTATAGTTTGGGAATCCTCTTTGTAACTAAAGTTTTCCAATTGATTCATTTTTATTATTTGGTACATGGTGTATACACACACATATGTACATCTAAACACTTATGTACCTATATGAATACTACATGTGATCTCTACAGCTAATGCCTAGGATCGGCACATTTCCATGCCATGTCTGATAATATGACTGTCCTGTGAGAAGGAGAACTGGCATCTCCTCAATTTGGTGTGAGTAGTGATGAGCCTCCTTTACCTCCCCAGTCAGATCAAACCTAATGCATTTATTATCCTAAGAAATATGACTGTGTGTTATTTCATTGTCAGAAGAGTCGATTTCAGATATAGAACTTTGTTTTCTATTTGCTTGGTTCCTGAATTTGTGGCATCCGGATTTTCAGTTTAACTAACTGAATGTAATAACTGAATGTAATAACTGTCCTGGTCAGCTGGAGAACTGGCTGTGGAATATACCTCCTGAGATGCTGCATGAAACATGAAATTTACAGATTCATTTGGATATTTCATTATTTCCTAGAGACATACAGAAAATAAAAAAGATGGTAGCTAGCCTAATGCTTCTGTTAGGGCATACTGTGCCACAGTGCATATCAGACACCTTTCCATCTTTGCCTTTTCTATGTTCTGGGCATTGTGACTTTAATGTCCTTTTCAGAGAAAGTAATAGTGCATCCTGAAGCGGGGCTACAAACTTCTAATTGTTGTTGATGTTGTTTGTTTCTGTTTGTTTGTCTGAACACTGCTTAGTCCTTGTGAGATTAAACCAGGACAAGACTGCTAGAAGACCACAGGACAACCATACTAACCAGCTATCATTTGACTGTAGATGTATGAGCATTTCTTGCTTAGACTAGAACTGCCCAGCTGGCCCCTTCCAACTGCATGCCTACAGACTTTTGAGCTCATTCAAGAAATTTGTATATGTCTTTGGTTTTAAACCACTACATTTAGGACGGGTTGTTATTTGGTAAAGGTTGCCATTATATGAGAGAATCAAAAAGGGGGTAGGTACTTTCCGGTAACTGAGTTGAATAATGGAACCTCATACCCAGACCCATCCCTTTCCTGGTTGTTTAATTTCTCTCTTAAGCTTCCTTGCAGAAGGTAACAGCATTCATGATTGTAAATAGTAACCATAACATTTGGAGTCAGGCTGCTGTTGCCAGCTGTAGGATAACCATTTTTAAGCTATGCCACCTTCAGCAAGGGAATTGCATGAGTCTAAGTATTAATTTCCCAAGGGCATGTGTTAGAAGGGATTCTGCTATCCATCAGAGTATGTCCATGAGAACTTTGTATAAAGATCAAAATTGTGGTGCTATAAGCCTCTAGAGTCTGGGAGACAGTCCGCTAATGCAGGGCCCTTTCCTCTGCACACTGGGCCAGACAGAGCCAGAATCTGCAGGGAGATTCTTTTCCCCAGGGAGAGGTCAGGGCAATTCTCTTTGGAAAACATTCCTAAATCCCTTTGGTCATGGTCAAGCCAGTGCTGCAGAACCAATTAAGGCACTTCAGAACTATCAGTGAAGAAACAGACCTAGGGGGCTGTGAAGAAACAGACCTAGGGGGCTGCCAGAAAGTCTCTCACCCTAAAATGCAACCCTTTAATCCCAATACACTTAGGTTGGCCAAAGGTCAAAAGCCAGGTATCTAGTAGCATGTACAGAGATAAACATAGAGTATTTTCCAGCACAACTGTCAAACAACTGCATCTTTATAGTTTTCATTTGTTTCTTTATAAAATGGGGTATGTTACTAGAATTGTGTGAGTACTACTCAAGGTGATCAATGAAGAAATCTTACTACAAGTGCTTAGACATTAGGAAATCATTTTTAAAAAATACCTGCTGCTGTTATTAATTAAACAGTGAACACCTCACCCCACCCCCGGAAGTCAGGCACCTGATGTGAGTTTAGGACTAGCCTCTAAGGCAAACTGCCATTGTCTTAGGTCTTTGCTGGGGCCTGCTTGCCTAGGCAAAGATCACCAAGCTGGGCTTAGTGATAATTAATGATTTTTAGCATTCCTTCTTTGCAAGAGAGTTAAGAAGGATTATGGGACTTTCACCTGAGTATCCAGCCACCTCTGCCAACCAGTTTTATATGTGCTTCTGTCCTAATTAATGTGTTCTCCAGGTCTTGGGGGAAAAGCCAGAGGATATAGTTGGGGAATAGTAAGGAGAAAGGGGGAGGAGGAACCACATATACATAAGAATTGAGGACTCTAATCCCTGCTGACCTTCCAGTTTGGCTATAGCAAGGTCACTCATATACTTGCTGGTCACCCCTCAGCCACTGTTGTATAAGTAAACCTAATATACTCTCTGGTTCCCCAGAGATAACTTGGTGAAATCATACCTTAGTCTGTTATTGGCACCTAGAAAGAGATGGTAGATGCTTTTTATGTGTTCTCAAGGGAAGGACTTTTAGTAACAAAGCTTTTCAGCTACTTGGGCATCTGTTTCCTCAAATTAAATTAAAGAAACAATAATTAGTCACATGCTATTATGTCATGAATACTTTTAGTTGAACTTATGTCCACAAACCGAACTGAGAGTACCTGTGTATTACCACTAAGTTTTGCAAGTTAGGATTCAGTAGTCTAAAGGGGAGGAAAATCTACATTTATTTATTTCCTTGTCCATAAGTGTTTAGATAATTTAGTAAGCAAACTTTAGTAAACAAATTATCTAAAGGAGCCTATAGGTTTAGACAAAACCCTTAAAAATAGAGTATGATAAATTTTGACACTAATAGTCATAATCATAGAAAAAATTTTGAGATGGGGTTTTATGTAGCCCAGGCTGGCTTTGGACTTACTATGTGCCCCTTTTGGGACTTGAACTCCTGGTCCTCACTCATCTAACTCCAAAGGCTTGGATTATAGTCAGGTACAACCGTACCCAGCTTTGAGAAAATATTTGTAGAGTTGCTTTGGTGGCTAGGCTCTTTTGTGTTCCAGAGATGATTGGTGATAATTAGATTTCCTTTGGGTTCAGTAAATTAATGGATGGACAAAGTTGATATAGCATAGACTAACATTGAGAAAGGAGAAGATAAAAAGCTCCTTTTACCTCAGAAGTATTGTTGATGTCACTCATATGATCATAGTATCTTTATCCTCATCCTTCTGCAGGAGTGATGGCCTCTCAATATTGGTGTTTTCACTTATTTCAGAGATGTACCAATAGGTGTTAGATCCTGAATAGAAGTGTGCTACACCCTGTGGAACAACCCAAAGAATAAGAGAATAACTTTGATTCAAAGCAGGGATTGCCACCTATTTTGTGTAAATGGATATACAGCAAGTAACAATTTATGGCTTCCAGAACCTCACAATCTGTATTACAGGTACTCTAGTTTTGGTACCAGTGCATCACTAAGCAGCCATAGAGAATATGTATGTCAGTGAGCATATATGTAGTCCAATAAAATTTTATTGGTAAGATGGGATTATGGGTTGTGACCCTCAAGGTTCAGTTTACTGATTCCAGAGTTCACAGAAATTAAGTTCATGTGTTCATAAGGGATAAAGGGGAAATTTCTTAGGATTCTTTTATTTATTTTGCTGTTGTTGTTTTGTTTTTTGATACCTGTTATCATTCCACAGCACAGGCTCGATTTGTTCACTTTGTCTTTGAGATGATACAACATGATAAGTTATTAAATTAACCTGAGTAGAATTCCATCAGAGAGACATTTAAGAACATAGTAACTGTAGTCCAATTAAGAACTTGTCTGGATATAAAAAGGGTATCATTGTTCAAAGCTAACAAGGCTATCAAAATAGGAATCCATTTCTTTCTAAATGAGCCTTATATACAAGGTATGATGGGTTTGAATATGAAATATCTCACATCATCATTTATTTCAATATAGAATCGTCATCTAGTGAGACTCTATTGAATTCAACCTTCAGCCTTTAGGTGAGGCCTAGGTAGAGGAATTGGGCCATTGGAGTTCTGTCCATAGTGGAGAACTTATTTCTGGTCCAAGCTCTGTCTTTGCTTCTTGGGTCTCTGAGATACAAAGAATCCCAAATGGGTGTTTCTGCCACCGTTGCTCTGCCTTCTTCACCATGATGATCTGTATCCTCTCAATTGTGAGCCCAAAGAGATCCTCCCTCAAGTTGCATCTTGTAAAGTGTTTATTTGGTCAGAGTGAGAATATGAGTACAAAAGGTTATTTTATTTCGAAGCAACAATGACATACATCTAATTTAGTTGTTTTTCTCAAGAAACATTAGTATGGGCCTGGGGAGATGGCTCAGTGGTTAAGTGGACTGTCTGCTATTTCAAAGACAAGGAGTTCAATTCCCGGTGACAACATGGTAGCTCACAAACATCTATAATGTGAACTGATTCCCTCTTCTGGCAGATGTAAATGCAGATAGAACACTCATATGCATAAAATAAATAAATCTTAAAAAAGGAACATTAATATATCTATAATTTTCCAGTGTCTTGCCAGGCAATTGTATCACACACCTGTACTCTTATCCCTCAGGAAATTTTGACAGGAAGGTTGTGGTTTCAAGTCCAGTTCAGCTACATAGTGAGATCTGTCTTATCAATTAATAAATGCACTGCTTGCTCTTGGGGAGGACCCAGGATGAGTTCCCAGCACACAAGCTCACAAACACCCATAGCTCCAGTCCCAGATCATTCTCCTGACTTCCCTTAGCATGAGATAGGCACATGGGCACATATATACATGTAGGTAAAATGCCTGTACACATAAAATAAATATTAAAAAATAAAGAAACATATAAAAAGCTCTATAAGATTGAAAAATTTGGTAACTAAAAGAACATTTTCATTGGAGAGAGAGTTTGGTGTTTTGTCCTGTGGTTTAGTATTCCTGGATTTCAAAAAGCCAGGCCATAGAAACTATAGCTCAATAAATCTAAGGAAATATGTGTATTCATAAAGTTTGCCCACTGGGTATGCAGTACATAGATGGAATGTGAACACTTACTAAAGACATAGCTAAGTCACTTTCATGTTTCTATCCAAATTAATTTCCTTTTAGGAAACAGGTAGATTGTAGCTTCTTTATTTTCACGCACATTTAAATTGGATTTAATGTTAAATTTTAAATTCGTGGGCCCATATTAATTGAGGATGCTGAAAGCAATTTTTCCCTGTGGCAGTTCCTAAAAATAGAATTTTTAAATTGCTTAGCAACATAATTTACCATTTACAGATAAAAATAAAAGCTATTAATTGGACCTCTTTTCTGTTTAGCTTTTCTTGAAAACTTTACTCTTAAAACACTGCCTCACAAAGCAAGGTGCCCTTGCAGCCTGAGAGCAACATATGGACAGAGTAAATACAATCCCTATTAAGTTCTGTATTTTATATGGAGTAGCAATATTGCCAGACATTTTAAGTACCTGCAACTTGTCAACTCCTAATTTGTAGTTTCCCATAGGACTAAGGAACCATACTATATTTTCTCTACCCACAGATGTGTGCCATTTTTAACCTTAGTTAATGTACCACAAGTTTTGAAAGCATTATATTTTCTACTTCATTTAAAGATAAACATCTGTTTGTTTTTACATGGAAATAAAGCCTATGGATCACAGAAAAAAAGTGACATTTTTATGAGCCTTATGCACAAACTCCAAAAATGGGCTAATTTTCAACACTTATGGACAGGCAATTATGTACTTGAAATTTTGCAGGCATATATGATTCATGACCTGAGGTTCATTGAGCATTCATTTCAAATGTTTTATAAGGTGCCAGATACTAACATATGTTTCTGTTTGAGGCTCTTAGTTTCAGAAGTGTGGTCAAGACATAGGGTAACTTAATTCAACCTAAGTATACAAAACAAGCAAACTTTATTATGAGAAAAAATAGTGGTTTTTTTATCTTAATGTGTATGGGTGTTTGTATTCGTGTGTATGATATTTGTATCTGGTGCTTGGACAACCAGAAAAGGCCATCAAATCCCTTGGCACTGGAGGTACAGGTGACTGTAAGTTGGGATGTGGCTATTAAGAGAACTGAACCCAATTCCTCTGGGAAAGTAGCTAGCGCTCTTAACTATCGAACTATCACTCAAGCTCCATTCCTTTTCTTTTTTCTTTCTTAAACACGGGCTCTTGAACTTACTATGTCAACCAAGCATACTTAGGACTCCCAGAGATCCTACTTGCATCTGCCTCCCAAGAACTGGGAGTAAAGGCATGCACCACTATGCCAAATGAGAAAAGAGCATTTGACATACATCCATGCAAAATGAATTTTTATCCATCCAAGTGATCTGAAAAAGATATTCTTCTAGAATGAAGTATAACTATTTATAAGAATTAAATCCAGGATTATAACTTAATCTTTATATACTGTATTCCTGCTGCCAAATCCAAGTTTATTCTCTTGTATTTGGGTAAAATAAACTTGTCAACATAACTTCCTAGAAGAAAGATGAGAATCATTATCCTTCTTTGTGTAATTTAAGAAGATAATCAGATAAAACTCATTTGGGGTGATATTTAATTATGACTGAGAAATCTTTGTGACATGTGTACCTGGCAAGAGTTAACAAATTAAGACCTGTAAATTTAGGGTATGTTGGTAATCTACAAATTTAAATGTTCATTGGTAGGAAACTGTAGATATTCACTTTCAAGAACATAGGTACAAGGGTGGAGAGATGGCTTCGTGGTTAACAGCACTTGCCGCTCTTGAAGAGAACTCTGGTTCGGTTCCCAGCACCCATGTGGTATCTCACAACCATCCTTAACTTCAGGGGTTATAACACTCTTAATGTCCTCTGTACACCAGCCACACACATGGTGGACATACCTTCATGCAAACACTGACATATACTTAAAACAAAAAAAAGAAATCTTTAAGAATATAGAGTTGGTAGATATGTTTTCTTGTATCATTAGATAATGGAGATCCTTTCCTGATGTGTAAGATACAACCACAATCTGAGGCTTCATGTTATTTTCTCCTATGAAAACATACATCCCTTGTGTGTATAATAGGGTATATAATACTATTATATACTCTTAGAGGACATTATAGAAAGTACGATGCTCTCTTAAAACTTTTAATAATATAGTATTATTGTGGCATCATTATCATGTTTCAGTGCAGATTACATTTAATAGTAAGGCATATTCTCCTTTTGGTCCTGTGTTTTTATTTCAGACAGAGAATAGATCCGCAATAAAATAGCTTAAATATGTGAACTATCTCATGTCAACTTGGTTATTGAATCTGCAAGCAAATGGAATTGCCTCCAGCTCTCTGCCCACGCCCCATTTTTCGTAGATTAAAGTAAAGACCAGGGCATTTATTTGGTATCAGAAATCATTGTTCATTGATAGTGGCAGTACAGTGTTCCTTATTGTTGGTAGTATTGTTAAGTACAAGGAGAATACCTGAATGCCAGGCAAATATATTCCAAGTGTGAACTTTTTTACCAAGCATGTATTCTTGGGAAGTGTTTCTCCATCTTTTAACTTAAGTCTTTCTCCACTGTACACATAAAAACAGTATCTGTATAATGGGTTAATAAACCACTTATATATAGATATGTAACTGCAAAAATTATTTTGGTCTTGTGCTTATTAACTAAGGGTTTTAATTCTTGAAATTCAATGGGATAGATGAATGTTGTATACCTGTTATGTGCCATCTATATTATGGAAAAATATCATACACACGAATACAAACACCCATACATATTAAGATAAAATGTTGCACCTGCCTCCAAGGAGCTCACAGCCTCCAAATAGAAATAGACACAAAACATCTCTAGTATACCTCAGATGTGTAGATAGTACAACAAGGTCAAGGAACTTTTGCAAGTCACCAAGTTCCACACCTGCTTCACTTACAACCAACTCAACAAGTTGGTTCTGCTCTTGTGCAAGAATTGCTACATGTGTATTTGGAGCTCAGTTAGGCTGTGCTGCCTTCTTAAAGTCCTTATAGTTCCGTAAAGTTATTTTAATTAACATTTATTTGCATGTGGTGTGTGTATGCACATGTGTGTTTGTCTGCACACATACATGTTTGTAGGTCTTAGTACAACATGAAAAAAATGCTTCTATTTATCCACAAGGTGCATCCCAGAAATTCGACTCATGTTGTCAGGCTTGTCACCAAGTGCCTTTTCCTCGAGCCATCTTTCTGGTCACAAAGTTAGTTTTGTGGCATGCAATGATTTGTTCTACTATAACATACCATTTGTTACCAATGTGAGTGTTTTATTAGAAACCTCTTTCCCATTAGATGCCAAATCTGTCCTCCAATCCAAGAACTAACAATGCTTAACTCTGTCTGGTTTCTGAAACCAGAGGAGATCAGGTACCTTCAGGGTTGTGTGGCCATAGATTCCAAGAACATCTTATTCTCCCACAAAGACACTATGGCCAACATTCTACCAGGAGGGTGAGTGTTCATGTTCTAGCTGCTTCAGTGCAGTCACCCCATCTTGTTCTCATTTTCTCTTTTGTGTTGTGCTGAATACTAGACTTGCACTGTCACAAGTTTCATTTAAGTGTTTAACAGTTAATATTAACATCATGATTTATTTCCCTTTGTCTCTCCAACCAAACTTTTAAATCTAATTGGAAAAAAAAACACACATTGGCTATATCTATTTAGAGGAACCAATGGACTCTTTTAAATGTGCATCTTGACACAGTTGTCTTTGCTTAGCTGGGGTTACAAATATAAAATCTTTATTCTCCCACAAACTAGTTTGCAGAAATTTTGTTCATTTTTCTCTACATTTGTTTTCAACATAAAATGGAAATATAGCAGAGGGAAAGATCATGGCCCATCTCAATTTCAGTTAGAGTCAAGAGCATCTTCAAAATCCAGGACTGTAATAATATGTTGCATCTTGTTTCATATCCATCTATAGTGGCCAGTGGTGTGCATGAGCCATTTCAGAGTCTAAATGCCAAAGGAGAGTTATTAGATTTCTAGAAATTCTTTGTACCTAGCAGTTGCTGTCTCTGCTAGTGGTTGCTTGGATGGCAGCAATAGCAGTGCCCTTGCTGATGCTCATCCTGGAAGCCCTGTGCTTAGAGAATTAGATCTCCTTTGGGCCTCTTCAAGGAGTAATGAGGACTGAGACTGAAGGAGCTGAATTCTGTCTTTCCTGTCCCAGACCCTTCTTCTAGGAGGAGGAAGTATTAAATACATCTTTTCTGAAATTACTGCCCAGAAATGTGTCTGGAACATCGATGATTCTTAAATGAAGCCCCATCATTCAGCATACAGACACTGTACAGGGAACTGTAATATTTTGCGCTAACAGAATGATCTCAGAAGAAAGGCTACCGGCTCTTTCCCTATACCAACTATGATGGACATTTGAGAACTAACAACGTTTTGGATTTAGATGAACAAACTAATCCCATGCTGAGCCTGAAAGGTCACACAGCTGGTAGAAAAAAAATGGCCAGCTTCAAAGCCAAGCTTTTTTTTTTTACCCCCTTTTTGGCTTCAGGGACAGAAAGGGGAGTTCAAAAGGGTGAACTCTGGAGATGTGACTGTTCTGAGGTTTTGGTAGGGGTTAGCAGGAGATTGAACATAGAAGAGCAGGCTTCCACTCTGGAGTAATGAGAAACATGGTTGCAGGTTTGCCTGAGACCAAATGCTAGAAGATGATATGTGTGTGTGCACCTGTGTGCATGCGTGCCTGTGTAGATGAGTGTGTGTGTGTGTGTGTGTGTGTGTGTGAATGTGTGTTCATTACTTTTCTCCTTGCTGTGACCCTTAAAAAAAGAAAGCAACTTGAAGCATAAAGGATGTCCTTTGGCTTTTCGTTTTAGTGACTACAACCTAAGATAGTGCGGAAGACCTGGCCGTGGGGGCATAAGGCAACTGGTCACAGTCAGAAAGCAGAGAGAAATAAATGCTGATTCCTCATTTCCTTTTGACACAGTCCAGTTCCCAAGCCCATGAAATGGTATCACTCAGATTTAAGACAGATCTTCCTGTCTCAGTGAAACTTAAAGTAGAAAATCTCTCACAGACTCATCCAGAGCTTCAATATTAACTGTCAAAGAGGGGAAAACAAGTGGGTAACAGAGAAGGGACCGGTTGTAAGAGATCAGCATGTGTAGAATACACTGAAGCACTGAAAATCTGCAGATTCTTTGACCAACAAGGAAGCAATTAAAGCAATTAAAATGCAAATACATGAAGATTACCATTAATTCCATGCAGTATGCATTTCTTGCCTCATGATTAATTCTAAAATTAAAGATGATATTTTTGTAGGCAAGTATTCATTAAAAATACTTCTCTGTTAATGTTTATCTATTAGCTAAATATCTTTCCAACTGCCAAAAAAATACTCGCAAAAATTATCATCACTGTCATTATCCAGAAAAATTGGGCAACATGGAGTTGTCAGTCAAGGACCCAGAGAGCAAACACATGTATCTTTTAAGAAAAAAAAAATACAACTAGGTTTAAGAGGAATGCATAAATTTTAGGATTGTGTTCTGTCATGTTTTAAGTGTGTGTTTTATAAAAATGCATTTTAGGATATGGGTTTAAGGTAACAAAATATACTTTCTTGGACTATGTAGATCAGATAAGTTAAAGACACTGTCATGACAAAATCTGCCTTTGAGCCTAATGACTATGCATGTGCTTTGCAACAGTCACTTATAACTAACCTCAACTCAGATTAGGTCAGAAGTAGGTCTGTGGGCGTCAAGAGTGAGAGTCAATCAAGATAGCTGGTTAAAGTAGTACTTTATTGCTTTTCTGATATTATGTCATGAGTGTCAGGTCCCACCTTCACAAGGAAGACGTTTTCCAAGATGCATGTGTTCTGAGTGTTCACGTGTATGTGAGTACATGAGTACATATGCATTTGGAGACCTGAGAACAACATTGAATATTGTGCTCAGGAACAGCATTCACTTCATTCAAGACAGGTTCTGACATCAGACTGGAGGATCTCATCTCTGTATCCTCTTGTCCCTCCCTCCCTCCATTCCAAGAGTTTATTCCAACTTTCCTTGGTGTTACTCTTCTTGACCAGCTACAATCTTATGGTACTCATGTGCTTCCTCTATCAAGCTTTCCACTTGTGACACATAAGGCCTCAGATCCTAGAAGATCCTAGATGGCCAATTATGTCACAGTGAATCTATAGCACAGGCTGATTGACTACACATTGTTGAGTGTGTGTGAAAGTTATTACCCATCCCACAATGTTCATATTTCTCCAATGAAAGGGAATATGACATTTTCAATGCTCATTTTCAATGCATTTAAAACATTTTCAATGTTTTAAGACATGCCATGTTTCTGTATGCATCTTTAGTCACAACAAATTATCTATAAACATTGGCAAAGAATAAAGATAGAAACTGGACTTCTACAAAAGAAGTGAGAGGCAAACTACCTGGGAGAAATAAATGTCAGTTTCTATTTGAGGAGGAAATTGTTTGGCAAAGAGGACAAAGTGAGTTTGGCCATAGTAGACCAACTAGGACTATGAAAGAAAGCCATTTCTATTCTCAAGGGCCTCTAGAAATTCTGCAGGGTTTATCTGAGATGCATATGAGAGATCGGATCTTGTTAAGTTGACCACTGTCCAGTGTCTTCTACCTTCATAGTACCCCCCCACCAAGCACTGAAAATGAAAGTAGTTATGGTCTCACACATACTAGGCAAGTTCTCTGTCATTGAACTATGTTCCTAGCCTTATTATGACAAGGTCTACACAATTTCTCTCCTCTGCATTGCTTGCATTTTATAGTTTTAAAAACACTTAATTTTGCTAATAATTTTCTGGCTTGATGTTGTTCTTTTGTATATTTAAGAAATGCACTTTTCTGATGTTCACATTCACATTGAAATTTAGTAGTCACTAAACCTTCCTGGCCAGTGTATGATCCCTTATTTTTCCAAGTCATGTGACATTACCATCATGGTCAAGTTGAGCAGCAATTTCTACTGTCAAACTGTTGCCTAGAGCACTGGAGCTCATTTTCAGTTAAGGGTTACATGTACCTTCAGTATAGCTGTGAATGAGGCCCAACACAAAATCATAAACTTTTGGAACATTATTAGAAATTTTAAATCTTTATATGTGTGTGCATCTGTGTGAATATCTGTGTGTATGCGAATGTGTGTGGCACTCATTCATTTCTATTAGTGTAGATATTAGCATACCACAGCATATGTATAGAGGACAATGATCAGATAAGCTTAGTTTATTAGTCTTCACTTTCTACCTTATTTGAGAGAGGACCTCTTTTGTTTTCACACTGTGTTTGCTAACTTAACTGGTTTTACAACTTCTTATCCCTGGCCTATCCACCCAGGGCACAGGGTCTGTCTAGGGAAAGAGCAGCTAGCTGGTCCTGGGACTGTCGGGGCACACAAGCTATGGGAGCATCAGGTGACAGTTGTGCCCACAGCATGGGTGGTACAGTGGTAGATTTTTTTTGACTGCCACACTGCATGCCTGGGTTTGATTCCCGGTCCATGCAGAGTCCGGTCCCTTTTAGTCCTGAGGCCCACTTGCTGAAGTTCAACACGTGCCTGTGCCACACAGAACAGTTCCTGGGCAGTGGCTTCCAGGGATTCCTTTGGCTCTGCAGCTCATTCTCCACAGGGGCTCTGAGATTTAAAAAATAAACAAAAACAAACAAACAAACAAAAAATGTATGCTATGCTACCCTGTCTAGCTTCAAGCAGGTTCTAGGATTTGAACTCAGGTTCTTATTGGTGAGCTTCAGGGCTCTAGCTCTCAGCTTAGAAGAGTGATGTAAGCTTTTGTTTTACGTTACTTTTTGGTTTTACGTGTTAAACAACTAGATTTGAGGCTCTGATATTTCAAGTTTTATCAGTCTTTTGTTCTGTGGCCAGGTCTGTTCTGCAGGAAGACTTGCCCTCCTGAGAATCTTGCTTTCTGGTCAAGGCATGAACCAATATCTTAGAAATGCATCATTTTATGAAATGAGGTAAAATGGTGATCAGAAGGAAAAGATTTGGGGTGGAAACATAAAGAAAGATGGTCCTATTCCAAGTAGTTTATAATTTGATGAATGACGCTGAAGAAAAGGTCAAATTTGTTTTCCCAAGCTATTATTACTGTTGCTGTTATTGTTATTAACATACACCATTTACTAAGTATTTGTTATTTTTCAGGCACTCTGCTGTTTTATGAGACAGGCATTAGTGTCCCTACTTACAGTTCAGGAAACTGAGACAAAGAGCAGTTCAGTGGCATGAGGTCACACAGCTGGTAAGTGACAGCTCCAAGATTTAAACTCTTACCCTTAAGCTTTTAATTCTTTATTCCATTTGATTTTGCTGGTTGGCGTTTGTGATTCTTTCGCATACCATCTTATATCCTTTCATGTCTCCCAACAATGGAGTAGCAGGCCTTCATTCAACAAGCTTTTAAATAATGTCCCCTTTCTGATATTTTGATTGGTTTTGAAATTAAAAATAATAATGTCACAGACATTCAGAATTAAGACTGGAAGGCCACACAGAATTGCTTTCTGTCCTTATCATATAATGAGAAAAATGACTAAATAAATAGAAAGGAACCACTTAATTACCAAAGAAGGGATGTTGCCTCCGGATTTTGAAATATCTATATCTTTTAGAATTGATTTTTTTCAGAACAAAAACCTTGAAGTTTGTCAAACTAAAGCAAACATTCATGAACTATGTTCCAGGCCACTTACTTTTTATTAGTATCTCCATGGGCTTAGGTCTATCCAGGTCTCTCTTTCTATCTATTTCTCTTTCTCTCTCCTTCATCCCTCCCTCCCTCCTTCCCACCTTCCTTCTATCCCTAGGTTACTTTATTTTTTCTTTTATTGAAAATATTTCTCATACAGTATACTCTGATTACAGTTTCCCCTCCTATAATCATCCAGTGCTTCCCAATTTCCCTCCCACATGGATCCATACCCTTTCTGTCTCTCTTTAGAAAACAGACAGGAATCTAAAGAACAGTAATAAAATAAAAAGATAAAACAATCAAAGTGGAAAAGGACAAAACAACCAAACAAGAAAAAGAGACAAAGAAAAAAAAAAAGCACAACAAATCTGTATAGACACAGAGACATATATTCACACACACAGGAATACCATAAGAACGTAAAACTGGAAGCTATAATATATAACAAAAGGATATCCTGACTTAACATTATGAGACAAAGAACATCCAAAGATGTCATTGAGTTAGTTTTCTGTTGGTCAGCTATTTCTGGACATGCAGCATATGCAAGTGACTATGAATTGGAGATAGCTTCTGGGTTAGGGATTGGTGTGTGTTTGTGTGTGCATGAATGCACACTGTGTGTGTGTGTGTGTGTGTGTGTGTCCATTTCTTTCATCTCTAAAATCCCATTGGTGCAGACACATGGAGACCTTGTGCATGTTGCCATAGTCTCTGTTAGTTCATATGTGCAACAGGATTTTAAGTATAGGCAGGTGAAAGAGGAAAGAGCAGAAAATTCAAGTTTAGACATCATACTCTCTAGCAATGCCCTAGAAAGGGTCTTCAATGGATGTTAGTTGATTCTAGCTATGATGCTCTAAGAAGGTAGGAATGGATGTTCTGGGCATGTATCTCAGTTGGTAAAGTGCTTACCCAGCATGCGTGCAGCCCTGGAATTTGGTATTCAGTACCATGTAAATTATGCACAGTGGCATGTATCTATACTCCTAGCACTAGAATGGTAGAGGCAGAAAAACTTGAAATTTCAGGCCTTCTTGAGCTACATAGCCAATTTGAGCCCAGCCTAAGAGATGAGGTGTTATCCATCCGTCCGTCCGTCCATCCATCCATCCATCCATCCATCCATCCATCTATCTATCTATCTATCTATCTATCTATCTATCTATCTATCTAGTTAGTTATTACAGTTTATTCATTTTGTATCCCCACTTTAGCCTCCTCCCTCATTTCTTCCCAGTCCTACACATCCTCTCCTTTCTCCCCTTATGCCCTTTCCCTAGTCCCCTGATAGGGGAGGACCTCCTCCCCTTCTATTTGACCCTACCCTATCAGGTCTCATCAGGGCTGACTGCATCATCTTCCTCTGTGGCCTGGCAAGGATGCATCCCACAGGGGGATGAGAACAGCCAGCCACTGAGTTCATATCAGGGACAGCCCCTGTATCCCTTACTAGGGAACCTACTTGGAAACTGAGCAGCTTACATGCTTCCTCTGAACAGGGGATCTAGGTCCTTTCCATGTATGGTGCTTGGTTGGAGTATCGGTCTCTGCAGAACCTCTTGGGCCCAGGTTTTTTGGCTTTTTTGGTCTCCTTGTGGAGTTCCTGTCTCTTCCAGGTATTTCTCTCTCCCTCTTCTTCCATAAGATTTCCTGCACTCTGCCCAAAGTTTGGCTAGGACTCCCAGTATCTCCTTTTATACCCTGGTGGGTAGAGTCTTTCAGCGGTCCTCTGTGGAAGGTTCCTGCCCTGTTCCTTGTCTTCTTCTACTTCCAATGTATATATTGTTTACCCTTCTGAGGTTTCAGCTCTTCCCTAGGGTTCTCCTTGCTGTTTAGCTTCTTTAGGAGTGTAGATTTTCTATGATTATCCTATATTATATAGCTAACATTCACTTGTAAGTTAGTTTATACCATATGTGTCTTTCTCCTTGTGGGTTACTTCACTTGGGATGATCTTTTTTAGTTCCCAACATTTGCCTGCAAATTTCATGATTTCCTTGTTTTTAATTTCTGAGTAATATTCCATCATGTAAATGTACCACAATTTCTGTATCCATTCCTCAGGTGGGGGACATCTGGTTTGTTTCCAGCTTCTGGCTATTATAAATAGAGCTGCTATGAATATGGTTGAGCAAATGTCCTTGTTCTATAGTTGAGCATATTGTAGGAGTAGTATAGCTGGATCTTCAAGTAGCACTATTACTAATTTTCTGAAAAGATTGATTTCCAAAGTGGTTGTACAAGTTTACATTCCCACCAGCAAAGGAAAAGGATTCCCCTCTCTCCTCATCCTCTCCAGCAGGCATTATCCACTGAGATTTTTGTTTGTTTGTTTATTATTATTAGTTACATTTTACTAACTCTGTATCCCATTCCCTTATTCCCTCCCAATCCCACCCTCCCTCCCTCAGCTTCTCCCTGCCCCTTTCCAAGTCCACCGATTGGGGAGGACCGATTCCCCTTTCATCTGGCCCTGTTTTATCAGGTATCTTCAGGACTGGCTGCAAAGTCCTCCTCTGTGGCCTAGCAGGACTGCTCCTCCCTTGGGGGGTGGGGAGGTCAAAGAGCCTGCCATTGACTTAGCCATTCTCATGGGTGTGAGGTTGAATCTAAGGGTTGTTTTGATTTGCTTTTTCCTGATGACTAAGGACATTGACCACTTCTTTAAGTGTTTCTCTGCCATTCAATATTTCTCTGTTGAATAATTCTGTTTAGCTCTGTAATGCATATTTTAATTGTGTTACTTGATTTGTTGGAGTTTAATTTCTTGAGTTCTTTATATATCCTGGATTTTAGCCGTTTGTCAGATGTAGGTTTGGTAAAGATCTTTTCCAAGTCCGTAAGTTTTGTTCTGATGACATTGTCCTTTGCTTTACAGAAGTTTTTGGTTTCATGAGGCCCCATTTATTGATTGTTGTTCTTAGAACCTATGTTCTTTTTCTTTTTTTTCAGTTTCTTATTTTTTCTTTTTTATTTATTTTTTATTTTTATTTTTTTCTTATCAGTGACATTTTATTAATTCTGTATCCCAGCTGTGTCCCGATCCTTCATTCCCTCCTAGTCCCTCCCTCCCTCCCTCATCTCCACCGTGCCCCTTTCCAAGTCCACTGATAGGGGGGGACCTCCTCCCCATTCATCTGATCCTGTTTTATCAGGTATCTTCAGGACTGGCTGCAAAGCCCTCCTCTGTGGCCTAACAGGACTGCTACTCCCTTGGGGGGTGGGGAGGCCAAAGAACCAGTCATTGAGTTCCTGTTAGAAATAGTCCTTGTTCCCCTCACTTGGTGTTATGTTCAAAAAGCTGTCTCCTGTGCCAAAGAGGTCAAAGCTCTTCCCCACTTTTTCTATTAACAGATTCAGTGTCTGGTTTCATATTGAGGTCTTTGATCCACTTGGACTTTAGTTTTGTGCAGGGTGATAAATATGGATCTATCTGCAATTTTTTACATATAGACATCCAATTGGACCAGCAGCATTTGTTGAAGATGATATCTTCAACAATATTTTTTCCATTGAATGGTTTTGGCTTCTTTGTCAAAAATCAAGTATTTGTAGGTGTGTGGGTTTATTTCTGGGTCTTTGATTCTATTTCATTGATCTACCAGTCTATTTCTATGCCAGTATCATGCTGTGCTTATTACTGTTGCTATATAGTACTACTTAAGACCTGAGTTGGAGATACCTCCAGAAGATCTTTTATTGTATAGGATGATTTTAGCTAGTCTGGGCTTTTTTTGTTTTTCTATTTGAAATTGAGAATTGTTCTTCCAAGTTTTGTAAAGAATTGTGTTGGTACTTTTGTGGGAATTGCATTGAATCTGTAGATTGCTTTTGGTAGGATACCCATTTTTACTATGTTAATTCTACTGATCCATGAACATGGGAAATCTTTCCATCTTCTGATATCTTCTTCAGTTTCTTTCTTCAGAATCTTGAAGTTTTTCAAACAGGTCTTTCACTTACTTGGTTAGAGTCATGCCAAGGTACTTTATGCTATCTGTGGCTATTGTGAAGGGTGTCATTTCCCTATTTTCTTTCTCAGTCCTTTTATTCTTTTCTATACAGGAGTACTACTGATTTTTTTTAGTTAATTTTGCATCCAGCCAGTTTACTGAAGGTGTTTATCAGCTGAATGAGGTCTCTGGTAGAATTTTGGTGTCATTCATGTATACTATCATATCATTTGCAAATAGTGATACTTTGACTTCTTCCTTTCTAATTTGTATTCCCTTGGTCTCCTTTACTTGTCTTATTGCTCTAGCTGGGACTTCAAGAACTATGTTGAGAAGATAAGTAGAGAGTGGACATCCCTACTTTGTCCTGGATTTCAGTGGGATTAGTTCAAGTTTTTCTCTATTTAGTTTGATGTTAGGTATAGGCCATCCTAAGTGATGAGGGGTGTGTGTATGTGTATTTTGTGTGTGTTTAATGGGACCTAGTGTTAGATGGCAACTTTATCTACTACACACCAGAAGCAGAGACTAGCAAAGCTCTACAAGCTGAGGAAATATTTGAAAACATGATTGAACTATGGTTAATAAGACATAAAGATGAGGTTTTACAGAGCCAAACAGAGCAAACTGGTTTTCACTGTTATACCCACTTTACATATATTAACTCATTTCCTTACAGTAAAGTTATGCATAGTTATATCTATTTGCATTATATTTTAGACTGGAAAACCAAATGCAAACTTTCCCAGCACACAAAGCAAGTAGCGTGTAGAGCTGGACTTTGGATCAATGAAGTCTGGGTCTGGAGCCTCTGGTTTTACTTGTACTTTATTAGTAGTGCAGAGGTACTTCCACTGTGAATGAGCTTCTAAATCATGAATAGCAACATGAGTTTCTTAGGGATGATAGACCATTGGATCACTCTTCCTGTCGACTTTAGAGGTAGTCAACAGGAATGGGAATATAGAATCAGAGAAAATGAATACGCTGAAAGGGAGGCAGAGCACTGACACATTGTAAAGATTTGAAAGCAGGGACTTAGGGTTCAAATTCTGACTGTTACTGATTACACCGTTACCTTGAACTAAAGGATTATTCCATGTGCTTCCATTTTCTTAGTCACAAGAGACTAGGGCAGTGCTGCAGACTCTGCCAAAATAATACATTTTGGGTCTTGCTGTTTGGGAGGCATCAGTGGACTTCCATCTGGCTGGAGCCAGCACATCAGTAGAAAATCTGTGTCTGGAACTAAGGAAAGAGGCCAAGGTTATAAACATCCAGGAATGTGAGGGGAGCTGTTGTTAAGTGGGAGATGGAGTTGGAGGGTTCAGTAAATGTTCAAAGCGGAAGAAAAACAAAAAGAAAAGAAGGCAGATCAAAGAAACAACAAAACCATCTGCCTGTCCTGGAGAAGTGCTCAGGATTGATAATGAGACTGCCAAGAGCTTATATCATATATCACTGCCAAGAGCACCATATATCACTGAAGTTAAGCATAACTGCCCAAAATGGGCTAGAAATGGTTTGTGCTTATACCTTATTCTTTTTTTTTTATCTTTTTTGCTATGAAGTCTCTTAGCACACATCATCCTGTCTTTCTATGCTGTTTACTCTTGCCTGAAGGCTTGCCTCAGCAGGATATGTCATTAAAGAAATAACAAATGCAATCCTAAGAAGCCTTGCAAAAACAATGTAGTTCCTTTTTGAAGTCCTTGAAGATATATGGATATGTGGTGTTCCTGTGTGTGTGTGGGGGGGGTCATGTTCTATTGTCAAAATTACCACAATTCTTGTTAAACTTCCTATCATCGATTCTCATTCATTTCAGTATATGTTGAAAGCTCGTTTTCTTCTCACCTCTCTTCTCTTTTATTACTCCCCCTCCTCTCTGCTTCCTTCTCATTCTTCCTTTCTTCTGCCCTGCCCTTCTTCTTGTGCAGCCAGCCTGTCCTGGAGTGCATTAATTTATCCTTTTGTACTTCATACTTCATTTTACCTCTTCTCTGCTTTCTCTCTCACATCTCTACTTGTGAGCATTGTCAAAACCAAGCACTGTTCCTTTTTATTCACCCTCATTAGGAAGTGGAGGAAGAGGGCATTATATGCTTTGTCCTTGTCACAGAATTATTGATTTCCTGATGGTAATTATTGAAATAGAACTGAACTTTTTCAATAAATAACATACAAGAGTTTCTTGACCAGAGAGAGTGCATTTATCTTTTTCTGATTTTGTGTGAATTCACTGACCTTTGTAGACTGAGGGAGGCAACATCCTATGGAGTATCCCTCTGGTTTTTAAGCAAATATATTTCTTTACGCTAAACACAACTATATATGTATATATAGTTTTCAGTTTTTAGTAGATTCCAAATGGTGAATGTGTCTAAGTAGGCCTCTATCTATGCAGAACAAGCATAGTAAGGCGGGAAAGTAATTCTATGTCAGAAGTTTTTCTCTGGCCCACACCTTCCCTAACTCACACAAAAGGAAGAAGAGTAGTTGAAATTCCTTTAAAGATGCTCTTGATTGTTTGTGTGAAGAGATCAGTTAAGCCTGGTTAAAATAAATAGGGAAAAGTGTCAGATATCTTTCCGGTGAATATTCAATGAGAGCCAATGGAAGATGGATGGGTAGATGCATTTTTGAGTGGGTGGGCAGAGTGTTTGAGAGGAATCAGTGGACACATTCCAGTAGTCTGCTTATGAATGTCTGCATGCTCGCTTTTCTATTCGGCCTTAGACTGGTTTGAGAAGGCACTTTTTTTTTTCCCTTAGTTCTTTGCTACCAGTTGGAAGAAGGCCCAGTAAGTTTCTCAATGAATTAGATTCAGGTGGTGGTAGTAATAGACTTCTCTATGCTCATGAACTATTGAACAAACCTAGTGATAGTGAATCTTGAACAACTGGGAAAGCTATGGTGTTCTCCATGTTCCTGAGTTTTATTAGCCTTTGCCAACATTCTAGGGGCTAAATCTACATTTTTTCACAATGATATATGATTTTTTATATACTGGATGATTTGGAGAATTGACAGCAAATTCCTCACTTGCTCAGCCAATTTATTTCTACCCTGCTAATTGTATACTTTATTGAACACTATATCTATTCCCATTTATAAAACACTGTCACTCTTTCTAGCCTTTCAGAATACTGCAGTCTATGGTATGTTTAAGGTTTAGAAATTTGTCAAAGAGATGTCATGTAACTTTCTCTCTGAATTTATAAAAAGTATTTGCTTTGGGCTGAATATGAAACTCACTGATAGAAAGCTTGCCTAGTAAGAACAAACCCCTCGGTTTAATTCCTAATGATAGAAAACAGAAAGGAACTCTCCCAAATACCTTAAGCTGCTTTATGAACAAGAAGCTACTAAGGAAAAGGAAGTGCCTTCACTACTGCTCTTAAGCTTTGATTATAACTTGGTTTTAGAATACATTTTCCTTAAAAAAAAAATAAATATTTGAACTGTTGAACGTGTATGAGTAACTCACACTGTCATAAAATTTGAAGCCATAGCCATAGATATATGCTGTGCTATTAGAAGGAGGATAGTGATGGTAATTGAAAGTTATAATGAGGGAAATAGAACTTTCTTTCTTTTTTTTTTTTTTTTGACCAGAGACGATTTAGCAAGTATTACTTAAGATAATAAAGTTTTTGTAAGTAACAAATCAAAGTAAGGTTACCTTCTGAAAATGTAAGCGAAAGAAGACATAGACTTAGCTCTTGGCTTAGATTCAGGCTCATCTTTCATTGAGCATATATTCCTGCTGAAACCTCGCAAGGGTATATCCATAATTTCATTGATTAGATCTTCATATCAGAAAAAATGGCAGACTCATCCATACTACTGATAACTGTTGAGTTGCTGATTAATAGTTATTAATGTCTTTGTTATTTTTCTATTCCTGTGCTGAAATACCATGACCAAGGTAACTTATAAATAGGGAAGCATTTAACTGGAAACTTGCTTATAGTTTCCAAGTGCTATCCAGGATCATGATGGGAAGATAGAAGCAGGCAAGGCAGGCATGGAACAGTAGTAAAAAGCTTTATATTGTGATCCACAGGCAGAGAGATTAGGAATGGTGTGGGCTTTTGAAACCTCCAAGCCCAGCCCCAGTGACACAGGTCCTGCAACAAGGCCACACCTTCCAATCACTCATAAATAGTTCCACTAATTGGGGACCAAACATTCAAACATATGAACCTTTGGGAGCCATTTTCATTCAAATAACTTTGCCATGTATTCCTGAATCCATACTTATACCCTCCTAAAAACTTAGAATTTTTACAAATATTTTGTAGCCTGCCACATAATTGTGACAAAAATGGCATATGTATCTTTTTTTGTTCTCCATTCTTCTCAGTTTGCTCCTTTGTTTATTGAGAAAGGGAAATAGTTTCATGACATTTTCCCCTTTGGTTAGAGAATTTTTGTTCAAAAATTACAATTTTAGTGATTAGAATGGTTATATCCATTATTTCTGTGAATAATGTAATATCCTTCTTCTAGAAAAAAACCTTAGAGACTTTTTCATTAATTTATATTAGAAGAATTGGCATTTACAAACAGGATATGACAGTGTGTGAGCTGTTTTATCCAATATTCTAGATAAGTAATTAACATAAGTAATATTTTTCATTGCCATGAAAGTGTGTCATTTTCTTTTCAGGTAATTAATTGAGGCTGGTTGTGCATATTTGGTTTAATTATATAATCCTATTGAGAAAAACCTGCTCACTCTGGTTTAGGGTATAAGAATGCAAAAGAAATGTGATATTCATTCAAAACTATATTCCTTTTCTCCTGAAAGTATGACTTTACTAGACAGGTACTTTGAACAACTAAACTAAAGAATCTGTATTCCTAAAAGTAGATTTTTTAATACTTTATGTGTTTAATTTCCATGGTCATTTGGTATGAGAACCACTATACTCCTTACTAACTTTTAAATTATAGAGCACCATATGGAATTAATATAATATTTTTATCCCATGTTTAGTTTGTTACCTGTGTGAAATTACCAATGAGTATTTTTAGAAAAAAACTATTAAATAACTACTAGATAATAGTGAAAATAAACAGGATCAGATGAATGGGGAGGAGGTCCCCCCCTATCAGTGGACTTGGAAAGGGGCACGGTGGAGATGAGGGAGGGAGGGAGGGACTGGGAGGGAATGAGGGATCGGGAAACGGTTGGGATACAGAGTTAATAAAATGTAACTGATAAGAAAAAATAAAATTAAAAAAAATAGTGAAAATAAATACTTTTTAATTTATTTTTTATTAATTAGAGTTTAATCACTTAGCATCCCAACTGTAGCCCCCTCCATCTTCCCCTCCAAATTTCACCTTCTCTCTCTCATCTCCTCCCATGCCCCTCTCCAAGTCCACTGATAGGGGAGGTTCTCCTCAACTTTCATCTGACTCTAGCCTATCAGACCTCATCAGGACTGGATGCATTGTCTTCCTCTGTGGCCTGATAAGGTTGCTCCAACTTCAGGGGGAGGTGATCAGAGAGCCAGCCACTGAATTCATGTCAGAGACTGTTCCTGTTCCCATTACTAGGGAACTCACTTGGACACTGAGCTGCCATGGGCTATATGTGTGCAGGGGTTCTAGGTTATCTCCATGCATGGTCCTTGGTTGGAGTATCAATCTCAGAAAAGACCCAGATTTTTTGGTTCTGTTTCTTTCCTTGTGGAGCGCTTCTCTCTACCAAGTCTTTCTTTCTCCTCCTTCTTTCATAAGATTCCTTGCACTCTGCCAAAAGTTTGGCTATGAGTCTCAGCATCTACTTTAATACCCTGCTGGGTAGAGTCTTTCAGAGTCCCTCTGTGGTAGGCTTTTGTCCTGTTTACAGATTTCTCCCTTTTCTGATGTCCTTCCAGTTTAACTTTCTGAGTGAGGATTGATTATCTTACCCAGGGTCCTTCTTCTTGCTTAGCTTCTTTAGGTGTACAGCTTTTAGTATGTTTATCCTATATTACGTCTAATATCCAGTCATAAGTGAGTATATACCGTGTGTGTATTTCTACTTCTGGGATACCTCACTCAGTATGATCTTTTCTAGTTCCCACCTTTGCCTGTAAATTTCATGATTTCCTTGTTTTTAATTACTGAGTAGTATTGCATTGTGTAAATGTACCACAACTTCTGTATCCATTTCTCAGTTAAGGGACTTCTGGGTTGTTTCCAGATTCCAGATATTAAGAATAAAGCTGCGATGAATCCTATTTGGTCATGGAGGATGATATATTTTGTGTTCTTGGAGTCTGTTTGCAAGTATTTTATTGAGTATTTTTGCATCAATGTTCATAAGAGAGAGAGGTCTGAAGTTCTCTTTTTTTGTTGGGTTTTTGTGTGGTTTAGGTATCAAAGTGACTTCATAGAATGACTTTGGTAATGTTCCTTCTGTTGCTATTTTGTGAAATAGATTGAAGAGAATTGGAGTTAGCTCTTCTTTGAAGGTCTAGTAGAATTCTGTGCTGAAACCATGTCACCCTGCACTTTTTTTTTTTTTTGGAAGGGAGACATTTGATGACTGCTTCTATTTCTTAGGAGGCTGTACGACGATTTAATCTATTTACCTGATTTAATTTTGGTAAATTGAACCTATCAAGAAAATTGTTCATTTCATTTAGATTTTCAAAATTTACGACATATAGGCTTTTGTAGTACGACCTAATGATTGTTTGGATTTTCTCAGTGTCTGTAGTTAAGGCCCCTTTTTCATTTCTGATTTTGCTGATTTGGATAGTTTCTCTCTGCCTTTTAGTTAGTTTTGCTAAGGGTTTGTCTATCTTGTTGATTTTATCAAAGAACCAGCTCTTGGTCTCATTGATGTTTTGAATTGTTTTCTTTTTTTCTAATTTATTGTGTTCTGCTCTGAATTTGCTTTTTTTTTTTTCCAACAATCTTCTCCTCCTGGGTGTTTCTGCTTCTTTTTTTTCCCCTTAGGGTTTTTAGGTGTGCCATTAGGTTGCTTGTATGAGATATCCCAAACTTCTTTCTGGAGGCACTTGGTGCTATGAACTTTCCTCTTAGCACTACTTTCATTGTGTCCCATTAGTTTGGGTAAGTTATGCCTTCATTTCATGCACTCACTTGAAAGCACACTCACTTGCAGGCTTAATTGGAAAGCACAGGGGTTCCCTCTGTTCTTTACTCTCAGATTTGGGCCCACATGGCCAAATGAGAGTGTAGGAGATCTATCAGCTCAGTAGTGTCCACTGTTTGGCCATTAGGCAGGGAGACACATTATCAAGGCAGCTGCCTGTGCTAGTCTTAGTCACCCAACATGAAGCCTCCTGTTTGGGCTAGCCTCTGTCCTGGTGTAGTTGCAGAGCTGGGAGTCCCTTACTGAAGCTGCCTCTGCAGTCTCAGTCAAATTGCAGGGAGGTCAGTGCTTGGGGCAAGGGAAAATGCAGGTAGGTTGAATATTCGCCACTATCAGTTCCCATCGAAGTCCACAGGTGAGCTAGATGCAAAATGTCCCAGCTCACATGTTGACTCCTCTTGCCCCAGAATCTTCAATGTTGATGTTCTGAATTCAGCTGCCCCTCCACTCAACAATTTCAGAGTTTCGGGTCCTGTGCCCCTCAGATACAAAGCATGCTGGTTGCTGCTATCTTGGATTCCTGTGAAAATAAATTATTATTTTTCCTAAATATTTCACATTTGCTCCTAACTTCAGTGATGAACTGTACTTTAGAATTCTAAATCAAATTAAGAGACTAAGTGCATGGGTATGGCATGGTACTGCTATTGTATTTAAATTGTTAGTAATTAGATGTCTTATCAAAATGGGAATAGTTCTTTTGGAATATTACAGTGAAACTTTCCTTGTCTTAATTTTTGATTTCCAGTTTATTTAAATGCTTTTTCATATTATAATATACAGATAGACACTTGCTAGTTATTGCAAATTCTCTCAAATGTAATCATGTATTAAATAAATACTATTAATTTTCTTTTAAGCACTATTTTATTTTATAAGAAGCATATGTATATAATACATACACACTGGGCTATTTTTCTCTTACTGGAGGACTGTAAGCTTACAAACAATTATTTAGAAGGAACACTCAATTCAGGGTAAATTTCACTTAATGAAATTCACTAACCCTTATAAGTTGGTGTGTGTGTGTGTGTGTGTGTGTGTGTGTGTGTGTGTGCGTACGCTTGTGTGCATGAATGTGATTTGTTAATGTGGTATATCTCCTTTTGAGATAAGATGTCTCTAACAGAACTTATATCTTGGCTGGTGTTCAGCAAGCCCCAGAAATTTTAGGGTCCCTGCCTGTCCTCCATTGCACTGGGGTTACCAGAACACATGTGGCCAGCCTAGGTTTTTGTATGAATGTGAAACGGCAGCGATCTGAAACCAGCTACCCATGTTTGTACAGCAAGTGTTTGTTTTTTTTTTTTCCACTGAGAATCTCTTCACCCCTAAAAGTAATTTATCACTGCATAAAACATTTATAACCCCCTGCATTGTTTAGGGAGTCAACATATTTCCACAGTAAAGCACAGTTGGAAAGGAAGTTTTAGATTTCACATACACATTTTCGTTACCATCAGCTGATGCCTTATTTAGAGGAAGCAAACTCTCCATCAATTGAAGAAAACCTAAGAGTTTATTTCCGTCAGATGGTAAGAAAAATAGGCAAGAAACAACCATTATGTATCTTCTTTTTAGGATAATGAGGCAAGGAAAGAAGATGGTCTGTGTGACTGTTTCTCTTTCTTGTGCTAGTCCATACTTAAGAAATTGGAGATCTCTGGGAATTCAATCTTGTGTCAAAGTAGTCTAAAGGGAGTGTGATTTCCTGTCACTTCCTGAAGAAGCACTACCCCATCACCTTTCTGCTAATCAAATGACAAAGAAAATGCCTCCAGAAAAAAACAAACAAACAACAACAACAATAAAACAAACAATAATAAGTAAATCTTCAATGAAGAATTATTGGTCTTTACCAAAGCAGCAGCAGCATCTGCAGCAGCAGCAGCAATGAAAACAAACACATTCAGTGACAGGAAAGTAGAAAGGAGCTATTGGGTGATTGGGTGAAGTTAAATTGTCAGGACTACAACTCTCATTAACTCTTGTTAATAAATAGAAAGGAGTACAAAACAAAGGGGAGATCCCAGCAATTTAGTACAGCCAAGGGAGCAAACTATGTAACCATGTTCATCAAATCAACTCCAAATTGCTAAGAAAAGGATGGCTGGACTCAGTGAAAGAAGGCCCAAACTGAGTGAGAGTCTTCCATAAAGGCAAGCTTATGTAAGTGTCCAGGAGAGAGCAGCCATGTTTATTTATTTATTTGTTTGTTTGTTTGTTTTTATGATCATTCCATTCTTCTGCATATACCCCTCAAATGCTGGGGCTTAGCAGAAATTAGGTACTTCTGTCCTCCCTGAAAGAGATAACACTCAGAAACAACCCCTGCTTGCAGGAGTCCTTCCCATGAGTGGCTGGGCAGTGTCTGCGCCCCACCCCCAGCACACCCACAGGCTAACCACAACAACAAAACCAAAACAGCCCAGACTTTGTAATTATGTTACTCTATGAATATAAAAGAGGAGGTAGGACAAAACATTATTCCTTCTGTTCCCTAATGCCTTTGTTCTTTAGGGCTTGATTGTATTGTATTTTCTTTAAAAAAAAAAAAAAAAAAATTGTTTCCTTGTATTCTTTTAGCATGAAAGGCCTGACCTGCTGTGTTTGCCAGGTCTCAGCAAATGAACCACTGGACTTATCTTTAAAAAACGTTCATAAAGTTCTTAACAATAACCTTGGTCATTGTGCCCTCATCTTTATTGAAAAGGAAAGTTGTTTTGGAACTACAGATAAACACTCTGATATTTAATCAAATTTTCAAAACGTTTCTAATTCAAACTACTTTGATATGGACTGCATGTTGCAACAGGTTAGATATTTCAAATTAACTTCATAATAAGTTAAAAACAGGTCAAGAGACAGGAAATGAAAACTGGTGGTGAGCAAGGAAAAAAAAAACTTTATAGAAAATGTTCATAGAAATTTCCTTTGGAATGAATGTTCTAAGCCTATTGATTAAGTCCTTGCAAAAGGGGACATCCTGACAGAGCAGGATGCACCAAAGGAGAAAACAGCAGGAAATGAAAAAGACCATTGGAGAAAATGTGTTTATCTTAAATTTGATAATACTACATTTCGTTCTACAGATATTTGTGTTCTAGAGATTGGTCTGAAGTGTTTTGATCTTGTAGCTGTTTCTGAATCTCTTTCTTTCTAGTGACTTATTCCATCACTTCATGGTTATATTCACACCACTCATCCTAGAAACAGGAAAGATGTCACTTGTTTCTTTTTATTATTATTATTTTATGTTTTGGTAGAGTTCTTTTTTGTGATTTAAAAAAAAATCACTTTATATCCTTGTTGTAGTCCCGTCTTTCATCCCCTCCTAGTCTTATTCTCTTCCCTTCCTCCTTCCCCCTCCACTTTTTCTCAGAAAAGGGGAGCTCCCTTTCTCATGTGTCCTAAATCATCAAGTTGCATTGAGAGTGAGTGTGTCCTCTTTCCCTATGTCCTGGCAAGGCAGTCCTGCCAGTGGAAAGTGATCAAAAAGCCAACCCCCGATACTATGAACATTACTCTGCTAAACTTGCAGACAGGAGCCTGACAGAGTTGTTCTCTGTGAGGAACTACCCAGCAGTGCCTCAAAACAGATGCTGAGACTCATAGCCAAACATAGGGCAATGTATGGAAAAGTGAGAGGAAAGAGAAAAGGACCTAGAAGTGACAGGAACTCCACAAGACAAACAGAGCCAACTAACCAGGGCCCAGAGGGGCTTGATGAGACTGAAGCATCAACCAAATTCCATGTACCAAATAAACCTAGGCTCCTTATAAAGATGTAGCAGATGGGCAGCTTAGGCTTCATGTGGGTCCTCTCATAAAGGAAGCAGGGACTGCATCATCTCTTAGGTCTTTATGTGTGACTTTCTCAGCAGTGGTTTCCAGACTTGGAAATTATAGTCTTGTACCATTGTTCTTCGAGTTGTGATGATACCACATTGACAGTCTTCATCATTTCAAAAAAGATGAAGCATTTAGACATTCACTTTTTATGAAAGTGCTACACATACACAGATAAATGTTTATGTTTCACATGGGGAAGTAAAATAATCTTTACAAAGTAAACATCTACATGCTGTGGTTTAGTCAGAACAAGAAGGTGAACATAAGCAGGTCACCTGAGGCTCTATGAAACCACCAGCCATCCAGAAATAACACCTACCCTGAATTCCATGCATTAGTGATGGCTTTTGAAAACTTTTGTCTCAATTCCTTCACTTCCTATCACGTAGATGTAGTTCGTTTCCATTGCTGTAGAAATTAATTGAACAAATATACCTCAAATCACTTAGGGGATTTGAGTTGTTTTCACTAATGAACAGTGAGAAATACTGATGATATGAATACTCTACTACATGCCCTCTGGTAAACATCTGTGTATTTATGTTGAACATACATCTAGGAGTGTATTTGTTGGGCCAAAGGTGTTTCAAGCATCCTCATGTTTAGTTCTGACTTCCAGTATTCCAAAGCATTTGCATGAAGTGTCTGCTCCCTTGCAGTGGATGCTCAATTGTTTTCCATCTTTTCTCAGTGCTTGTGAGTCCGCCTCCTCCTTCTTTCTACATGGCCATTCTGAGGTCTTACAGAATGCATTCTCTTTGTGGTTTCTGACTGCATTTCTGGAAAAAAAAAAAAAAAGATGGTGGGGTAAACAAATTATAGAATATCGATGCAGAAAAAAATTAATGATTTCCCAATTAAGACAGTTGGCAAAATTTGTTGACCTTCAACATTTTATGCTTATGTGTAGATAAAATAAATGTTGAAAAAAGACAACACAAACTTTCTTGTCGCATGACAGAAATATTAGTTGTTTCAAAAACTTCCTTTGGTTTTTGAGATTATGATATAATTACATCATTCCTCCTTTTCTCCTTCCAAACCCTCCTATATACCCCTTTTCTGTTTCTTTTGATTGCCTCTTTTTTTAATAGCAATTTCATGCACATACATATGTATACATATATATAGACATATGTAGTGTTCTTTAAAAAAAAAAAAACCTCTACTTTATTTGGGGTGTTTAGGCCTCAACCTCCCTTTCAGCCTCCCAACTCTTAGAAGAGAGAAGGTTAGTAGGAAGAGAGGGCCCCTTTACTTCTCCTAGATGTCAATGGAATCTTTTAGGGCTCTATACCAATCTCCATTAAGAGCAAACACAGCCAGCAGTTGTATCCAAGTCTCTGTACCTAAAACATTTCTCTCCATCTCTCTGCTCCAAACCACTACACCATCCATCTCTGATCTCTCTGAACTGCTACACACCAGACACCAATACCACATGCCATCCCATTTCTCTTTCTGAACTCTCAAATCTATATCCCCAGAGCCCTAGAGCAGGCTCATCTCTGTACCACACATGGAAGGCCTTTACCAGCTGGCAAAAGCCACAACCCATATGAGACAGTTAACAGGCATAGACAAACTATAGCCCAACTAAAATCCCACATGTGGAATTAAAACAAAAACATATTTACCTAACATACATGAGTTTACAAAGAAACCAGAACTTCTATTATACACACACACACACACACACACACACACACACACACACACATATATATATACACACACACACACAACCTGTTTTAGTCTGTGTGGTGGACTTGTATGTTTGTTTCAGAGCTGATCATTTGTTATTGGACAATCAAATGATGTGCATTTCCCTGAGAAAACCTATTTCTCCCGATCTCAGCATTGTATGTCTTTCTGTAGTTCTTTGTGTAGGGTTAAGGACTCATGAGCTTCCTCCTACCTACCTACATTAGCATGCCTATTGTTTCCCGGATATACACATATTATTTTGTAGTTTTATTATCTAGTATAACATAAAGCCACATAGTAGAGCTTAGATATTCAGCTTGTTCCATTGTTTTCTATTTTTCTTACTCGTACAGTTTTGAAAAGAGCAAGAAGCTAGAGAGTGAGAGTCTATATCTAGAATCTATTGGATACAAGAAACACAAGAATAATTGTTCATATGCCTGAGGCTTCCTGCAAGGCCACCAAGAATGTAGATATGATGGCTAGTTAGGACCAGATATCGGACCTGTTAATTGTTAAGAGAAAAGATTCTAGGCCACAGTGAACCCACCAGCACAGGGGGAAATATGTCCACACTGTTAAACTGTCAGCCATTGGCCAGCTTGCATCCCCAGACCACCTGACTGATGAAGTTTTGTTCCATCGCTCCACCCCATTATCATCCATCCATTAGCTATTCTTTCCAGAAGAGTCACTTCATCCTTAAGGAAGGCTAGCAGCCAATCCTACTAAACATGTCAAGAGAAACTCATTGTTTGAACAACTTATCAGAAAGCTATGTAGAGGCAAATTCACCTGCTAACTACTGTACCTTAAGCTCTGGTGCATTTCACTTGTACAGAACCCCTATAAGACCTTGTATTTCATTAAGTTTTACATAATTCACTTTATCACATTTCTGCTTATAAAGCCCCCTCTCTAAAATTCTGCAAATGTCAAATCTCAGGTGACCTGGCTGAACACTTGTCTATAGATAGTTCTCATGTTACTTCACTGATTTTGCTTATGTGTCTCTGGATGAGAATGCAGAAACTGACTAGACTAGCAATTCTTTGTCAAAGACCCTATAATTAGTTGTGAAATGGTTTTGAGTTACTGAGAATAGTGGCCACTTTTAACTGAGTACTCATTTTGCTGTCAATATTAATCTCAACAGGATTCTTCTTAACATTCTTGACATTCCTGGAGCAAAGATACTACCCTTGCTTCTTATTTATTTGTTTGTTTTGTGGGTTTTTTGTATGACAGGGTCTCATTATGCAGTTTAGGTTGTCCTGGAACTCACTTATATAAACCAGGCTAGCTTGGAATTTACAGAGATCTGCTTATTCTGCCTTCCAAGTGCTGGGATTAATGGTGCATCTCACCAAACCTGGATTATCCTTAATTTTCAAAGCAGACAATGAAGCCTCAGAGGGGCTCCTTTCAAAGGTCATATTTCACGAAATAGGGGAGCTGGTGCTTTGTATTAATTACTTCAAACTAAAATGTTTAAGTGGTCAACTATCTCAAAACCTCTAAAAACGTATCTCAGATAAACTCCCAAATATCACCATTAGGTGTGTTTACTGTTGGAATAGAAATGATATCTGACCTATGTTTACTACATATGAGGGCCTTCATTGGCTTTTTCTGTGTGGTTGGCAAAATTCAGAGCAAAATACCTGCCTACTGTTGTTCTACAGAGGACAGACACACATAACTATATACTCTTTGCCAACCAGGATGGGGCAGCTTGATGCAGTGGCATTGCTCTGCTATGTGTCCAGCTTAACTGAAGTCATCTCCAGATCTTGAGAACCTTGGGAGAACTGTCTCTAAAAATGTCTAAACCAAGTGAAGGTCATTTCTGTGGTTCTAATGGTCATTCTCACATCATTCAGTTCTTCAACAAAGATTTCAGAGCAGTAGAAACTATAAAGTTAATCTTTATAGAGTTAATCTTCAGTTTAAGGCTGAACCAAGATATTGTATCTTTGTTATTTAGTGAAAGTTTTCCTAGGCTTTTTACTTCCTGTTTATACTACAAGAGACTAAGCCTCACACTTTTGGCCTTTTGTTGCACTGTCATTTTTTTCCAAGTAGCTCTTTAATCAGTAATATAAATTGTTCTCTTGAAGATCACATTAAGTAAGGCAAGAGAATTCTGCCCGGATCTAGAAAATCTATCCACTAATGTCAAGTGGCTGAGTAAGATGTCATTGCCTCCCCATGATGCTACTAAAGGAACAGTGAACAAAATACCCTATGTTAAAAGATGGCTTTTTTTTTCAGTGAATCTTACATAATGAATTCAACTTCCACATATGATTATGTTTGTTCTCTTTTTCCTTGATAAATGGAGAAGTTATTTGTATGGGTTATAGGATGGATAGCTTGGTACTTTTTCTTCAAGGGCAAAGAAACGGGATTTTCCCCCCCTTAGGAAATGAATATATGCCTAGTACCTTGCCAATACATTTTTTTTACATTTGAGGTATATATTCATAGTATTGTATATTAGAGAGATACTACTCTAAATAAATGTGCAGTTTCGCGTAAGTTACAACTGTATCTAGTTTTTGTACTAACTGAATTTTAATGAAAATGTGGTAAATGGTAGGGTTTTCATCATATTAATTACACAAGGAAGGCAAACAAACATTTATATTATTCTTCTCCAGAAGAGGATTTTTCCATATGCACATGAATGGATGAACTGTTTTTTCATTTGCCATAGGGTTTCAGTTTCCTTGTTGTGGGTGTGTGTGTGGGGATTTCAACTTGTTTATTAGTCTGGAATCCCAATGTGCTAAGTAACAAAATCAAAGTCACAATTAAAACAAAATGACAAAGGAGTGCTCTAGTCATCAACATTGAGTATGCTGTATAGATAATCACTATGTAGTTTATGCATGCTATATGATATTATTCAAGCATAATAAGGAAGAGAGTTCTGACATGCTACAACATGGATGACAGTGAAGACATTCTACTAAGTGAAAGGTTGCACATACAGAAGGTCAAATGCTCCTTAATATGAGGTGCCTGGGGTAGTCAAAGCTTTAGAGACAGAAAGGAGAATGGTAGTCTCTACGATCTTGGAGAGAATATCATGAGGAGTGGTTAGTTACACACAAATTTGATTTGAGAAGTGTATAATACACTCAGTTTGAGAAGGTAAAAAAATCTCAAGGCTGGATGGTGACTGTGGGTATACAATGCTGTGCATGTAGTTAATGTCAGTGAACTGAATTAGTTAGTGTTTCAAATGGTAAATTTTATGGTTTTTTGATGTTGTATGTATTTCCTCACAATAACTCAAAAGAGAAAGAGAGATTAATCTGTCCAGTCCACTCTCCTTTTCTCACTCCTTTTTCTCAGGAGACTGCAAAGAGGTTACAGGGAGCTTTTAGCTTTGATGATTTTGTCTTGAAGAGCTGACAGCCACAGCAGTTCAGTAGCAGTTCCATCCTTAATACCTGGCTAAGGTCACTGGGAACCTCTGAGGGAAGTCTTAACTTACTGTGGTTTAAACGTCATGGAGAAAAGATTATGAAACAGAGAAAGAAAATTGCATTATAATTCTTAAGGCAGCAAAGGGAGAGCCTGTAAAATTCAATGCTAGCTGTCTCTAAGAACAAGTAGAGGGCTGTCACTTAAAAGTCTCTAGAACTCAGCTCCTCCCTTGCTTGTTGCCTTACACTTTCACTTTTTTTTGTTTGCCCCAATGTGAAAAGCCTAATGATTTTTTAAACTCAATTTTCAAATATGCAACAATATTGTAAAAGATGCTTCAAAGTTTGCCCTGAAGGGAACCATTCCCTTTTGTTATATTTAAACAAGAGTACAGAATGCTCCAAGCTATTGTCAATGCTCGATGGAGACAATGTGATGTCTGTTTCCATGATGCTGCAAAAGTGATTGCTGCATGATCTATTCATAGCCCAGAGTTGATTTTTGACCTTCGATTTATTAAATTAAAAAAGCTTTAAAAATAGACACAGTTCCAAATGAAATGATGAAAAGCCGTGGCACATTTCCCATTTACTTTTCCTTATGAATATTTACCATGATAGGAGAAGGGCACAGTTACATACATATACATGGAATGTAAATATTTTAAAATATTATAATTATATCCAGAATGTAAATGTTACCTTTTTGCCTATGTGTATATGTATGTGTAAGGGGTGTATATGTGTTGGTGTGAGTGTGTGTGTGTGTGTGTGTGTATGTGTGTCTGCGTGTGTTCATGTAGAGGCCAGAAGTCGGCATCAGTTATTTTCATAGTTCTTCATCTTATATATTGACCTATTTAGTCACTCTAGCTAGCTGGCTTGCTCTGAGGATCCTCTGTCTTTGATTCCCACATACTGGGTCTGATTATGGTTATTCTACTAGGCAATTAGATAGGTACAGGGAATCTGAACAGATCTCCAGTCCTAATGCTTGCAGGACATGCCCTTCACCCCACTGAGCCATCTCCTCAGCCAATGTTAGTTTCTGGTTGAAAGTGTTTCTTGGAAACCACAACTTCAGTTCCTTTCTTCCATTTTGTTGGTCTTCAAGAGTCATTGCTATATTCTCAGCAAAATGCCACTGCTCTATTGAAGAGCCATATGAGGTGAAGAGCCACTCTTTCTCCTTTCTCTCTTTCAAATGCATTCAAGTATAGCTTTGTTCAAGGTAACACTGGGTGGACTCAGAGTCTCATACATGACAGTGAAGTATGTTTCATGTGTTAATGGCCACCATAGACATTTAGGTCCAGGTCAGGGACTTGACCAAGTCTTCTAGCAACATTTAGGCAATCAGCTTCCTCTGAGATTCCGCTTTGGACTTCATGCTACATTTAGACTCAGAAACAAACTTTGGGCAGCATGAAGGGAATCTTGGGAAAGAAGGGGGTGATAGTAAGACCTGGAGAGGATAGGCACTCCACAAGCATAGCAACAGAACCAAAATATCTGGGCACAGGGGTCTTTTCTGAGACTGATACTCCTACCAAGGACCATTCATGAATATAACTTAGAATTCCTGCTCAGATGTAGCCCATAGCAGCTCAGTATCCAAGTGGGTTCCCTAGTAAGGGGAACAGGGACTGTCTCTGACATGAACTCAGTGGCTGGCTCTTTGATCACCTCTCCACTGATGGAGGAGCAGCCTTGCCAAGCCACAGAGTAGGAGAATGCAGACAGTTCAGATGAGACCAGATAAGCTAGGGTCAGATGGAAGGGGAGTTCCCCTATCTATGGACTTGGAGAGGGGCATAGGAGGAGATGAGAGAGAGAGGGTGGGATTGGGAGGGGAGGAGGGAGAGACTACAGCTGGGACACAAAGTGAATAAACTCTAATTAATATAAAAAAATAAAAATTTAATTTAAAAATTAAAAAGAATTGATTATGGTTATTCAGTGTTTGCCTTATTTTATCTATTTGTCTCAGAATATCAGGCAAATAAGAGGTCCATTAATGGCCTATGCCAATGGCCATTGATACTTCAAGAAATTCAGTACTAAATAGTGTCAAGCACTTTTGCCTCAGTGGGAATTAGGTCATGTGATTCTACTGTGAATGATAGGGACCAGAATGCATTGAGAGCAAATTCTAGTAATTGTAAGATTTTTCAAGATTAAACCAGTCAGTGAGTTGAGCTGAAACATACACAGTTCCTCTGGAACCTGAAGGGATGGCTTAGTGTATGTTGGCCATCCATGAATGTATATTGGTAAACTTGATGTTTACTTGTTTTATATAACTTGTTTATTTGTTTTATATAAAAACCAAACGTGGTGAAAAATAAAGGGGAGATATTTTATGTGATGCTGTCCTTTTTATTCAAGTGCCCACATGATGTCATCCTTTTCCTCAAATGCCCATTTTGTATGTGTCTGAGTCACTCAACTGACAGTCTCTAATTTCCTGAGATTTTAGGAGTCACACAAGCCAACTGATAAAAATTCTGTTTCATCCTCTCACAAATTAACCAGGTAATGAAATTTCCTGATGCTCTAGCTAATTGCTGCATTTCTTTACTAAATAAAAATTGGCTGGTTGGCAATGTCCATGGTTGTCCATGCCCATGGTCTGCTACAGAGAGGGCAGTCCTGTCTTTGAACAAGGACTTGAAGACATGAATCTATTTAAGATTTTTTTTTTTTTGGTTTCAAAAATTCAGTTTTCTGACTGTCAGTACTTTCTCTTTCCAGAATCATTTATTTTCTAATCACTTGGGAGTAACTCAGAGGTAACAGTCTCAACTCAGGGAAGGAAACCATTATTTTGAACTCTGTAGTCCCAAACGGAACTCAAAATCTTCAGAAAATGATCACAGACATCATTTAATATTACCCTTGTTTTGTCAGCTTTTAATCATCGTAAGAAGAAGGAAGCAATCTGGGTTAAAAATAAGAGGAAATGCAGTGTACCAGCTAAGTATAATAATCCTGTTTTCAAAACTAACAGGAACCAGGTTTTTCTTGAAATGTGGGAGACTGTACACTCTGATAGTGCCGCTTACTGAATCTCGAATATAGTATAGAAAGGATCCGTCAATGTGTGTGTATGTCGGTGTGTCTATATGACTCTGTCTGTGTGTGTGTGTGCATGCACATTTATTGAGAGGTCAGCCTCAGGTATCATTCTTCAGCATAGCTGCCTGTCTTTTGTTTTGTCAGACAAAGTCTTTCACTGAGAGCTGGTGCTTACTGATTCTACTAGATTGATTGTCAGGACCTTAAGCTCCAGGGATCCTTCTATGTCAGCTTCTCCAGTCCTGGGAAGGCGTACTTAGAAGGGTGCATATGTATTGGTGAGGAGACTTATTTTGTAAGTAGTCAGAGCAATGGAATTTCTATTCGAATATCAAAGGAAGCCTTCTCTGGCTGGACAGGCAATAAAATTGTCAAAGAAACTAAAGAACCTGCCAACTTGCTATCACCAGTCTGTGACAATGTGGAAACCATGGTGCAGGCTCACTATGATGCCAAAGGGAAGACAGATGCAGCACCAGGCTCTGTGGGTACCATTCCATTTTGGTGTCCCAAAAGATTTGGTCACTGAGCTTTGCCTGCTTACAGAGAAAAGTGCTAAATACAACTTGTCAGATGCGTGTTCAATACAGTGAACTGTAATCATTTTGAGACAAAGGTATTTGATTGGCATTATTATTTGAATTACATAGAACAGTATATTTGTTTCCTAGCTCTGATGTAATGAACTGGGTATCTTAGACTCATTAAAAGATATTTCTCACAATTCTATGAAAGATCTAAAATCAAGGCATTTGACAGGATCATGGTCCCTCTGGAGGTTACAAGGAGAATTTTTTCCTCAGCTTCTCAAATTCTTCTGGATCCTGGCATTTCTTCACTTACAGCTTCAAAACTCTAATCTTTATCAATAAATACGGCTGTTTCTGACTAGGTTTCTCTTTCTCTCTTTTACCACTAGAGTTAGTGTTCAGTCAGTTAACACATAATAAGCTATGAGTTGAATTGTGCTTGCTTCCACCAATAAGCTATGTGTAAGCATTTAATTTCAGTAGATGTGAACGAGACTAAGGTCTCCAAGGATGTAACCTAGAGTGCTTTAGGTAGTGGTTCTCCACTTTCCTAGTGCTGCAACGCTTTAATACAGTTCTTCATGTTGTAGGGACCCACAACCATAAAGTTATTTTTTTTCACTACTTCATAACTGCAATTTTGCTACTGTTATGAATCATAATGTAAATAACTGATATAGGATATCTGATATATGGCCTTCAAAGTGGTCATGTCCTACAGGTTAAGAACTACTGGCTTAAGCTGTAGCAACAGGCTAATTACAGAGCACTTGCCTAATATACATAAGGTGCTGGGCTTTATGCCTAGCAAAGTAAAATCAAGGAAAAAAGAGGAAGGTGTATTAAAAATCCTGGTTTGAACTTATATGTTAAATAACTGAACACTAACTGTAGCGGTAAGAGAGAGAAAGAGAGAAAGAAAGAGAAACCTAAAACCCCAGAATTTGTTGCTGTATACTCTATGGCTGCGTTGTGTATATAATTTAAAGCAGAATTTGACAACCTCTTTATTAAAGAGTGTGGTGACAAGATGCCAGAATGACAGACCAGAAAGTGATGTCTTGCACATAGGGAAAAAGGTGATATTTGTTTTGCGCGGTTAGAATCAAGAGAGCACAGTTGGTGACTCTGAGCACCTGGGAGTACAATGAGTTGGTTTCTAAGTGGCCCTCACAGGATAGCATAACTGAAAGTTAACAACTCCTCCCCCACCAAAAAAACAAAAATCAAAAAACAAAACAAAACAAAAAACTCTTCATTTTTTTCTATATTTAGAATCCATATCTCTGGGGATAAGTAGACAAATTCTTTACCTCTACTCCCCAAACCCCATACATGCATATACATAGAAGGTACAAGGCATTCATTGAAACCCTGAAATGTAGTGAATCCCATGAACAAGGTAGTGATGTATTTTTTTTATTTTTATTTTTTTAATATTAATCACAGGTTACTCATTTTGTATCCCAACCATAGCCCCCTTCCTAATTCCCTCCCATTCCTACCCTCCCTCCCTCATCTCCTCTCTGTCCTGTTCCAAGTCCACTAATATGGGAGGACCTCCTCCCCTTCCATCTGACCCTAGCTTATCAGGTATCTTCAGTACTGGCTGCAGTGTCCTCCTCTGTGGCCTAGCAAGGCTGTTCCTCCCTCTGTGTGTGTGTGGGGGGGGGATTAAAGGAACCAGTCATTGAGTTCATGTAAGAAAGAGTTCCTGTTCCCCTTACTAGGAAAATCCACTTGGATACTGAGCTACCATGGGCTACATCCGAGCAGGGGTTCCAGGTTATATAGTCTTATAAGATAGGATAAATATACTAAAATATATGCACCTAAAGAAGATAAACAAGAAAAAGGACATGGGGTAAGATGATCAATCCACACTTAGAAAGAAAAATGGGATGGACATGGGAAGTAGGAGAAGACAAAAAACAGGACAGGAGCCTACCGCAGAGGGCCTCTGAAAGACTCTACCTAACAACATATCAAAGCAGATGCTGAGACTCATAACCAAATCTTCGGTAGAGTGCAGGGAATCATATGATAAAAGAGGGAGTTAGTATGAATGGGAGAGGACAGGAGCCCCACAAGAACAAAATATATCAGGGCAAGGGAGTCCTCTATGAGACTGTTTCTCCAACCAATGACTATGTATGGATACAGTGATGTCTTTGAGTAGTTTATTACTTAAGATCCTCAAGAAGACTGTCAAAGGCCACCTTTGGATCCACCAGGGGGAGCACCAAGGTCAGAGAGGAGGAAGTCAGGGAGCAGAGTGTAAGTAAGCAAGTGCATTTTTCAGGTTTCTTCTCAGAAGGTGCAAACAAAGCCCAGTGGTCAGACTTTGGCCACCAGTGCCCAGATCTTATCCTTAATTGTCTGGATCCTGGCCATGGAGTACTGGATGCCAGAGACTTATGACCTCACGTATAAAGCTCACTAAAAGTGCCCGTTTGCTGTGTTGGAAAACACACCCTGAGGAGGAAGAGAGCTGTGAAAGAGTTATAGGGATCACAAAAGAGGCAGGTGAAAGATAGGGCAGCTTAGGCATGAAATATTTTATGTGTGCTATGCCATGAAGATATGAAGGAAATAAAGGAACTAAAGCTGGACACTCACTCACTCACTCACTCACTCACCAACTACTACAAGAACAAGGAAACTTTATTCATCGGCATAAGAAGCCAGGAAAACTAACCAGCCAGTTCAGAACCTTACTATTCTAGTCACATAAGTCACAGAGACTGATGTGCTGAGTTACAAAAAGCTTTGCTTAGTTGGAGAGAATCTGAAGTATGGAGACAACCTCCCACCCTCAATATCCTCTCTTTTCTTTCCCCTTCTTTTTTTGTCTTTCCCTTTATCTTTTCAGGGTGTGTGATACAGATAGAACACATACTTTCTTCTTTAACAAGCACTCTACCCTAACCCTTCTTCTGGTTTCTTTCTTTTTGTCTATCTATCTATCTATCTATCTATCTATCTATCTATCTATCTATCTATCTATCTATCTATCTATCTATCTATGTATCTATCTATGTATCTATCTATCTAAATAGCTATCTATATTTATTTATTAATTCATTATAATTTGTTCACTTTGTATCCCATTTGTAGCCCTCTCCCTCATCCTTTCCCAATCCCACCCTCCCTCTCTCATCTCCTCCAATGCCCCTTCCCAGGTCCACTGATAGGGAAGGTCCTCCTCCCCTTCCCTCTGACCCTAGCCTATCAGGTCTTATCAGGACTGGCTGCATTCTCTTCCTCTGTGGCCTGGTAAGGTTGCTCCCACCAGCCTCACGGGGAGGTGATCGAAAAGCCAGCCACTGAGTTCATGTCAGAAACAGCCCCTGTTCCCCTTACTAGGGTACCTACTTGAAATTGAGCTGTCATTTCTTTTTTAAAGGGTTTATTATTTATTTCAGTGTGAGTGTGTGTGTGTGTGTGTGTGTGTGTGTGTGTGTGTGTATGCATGTGTGCATGCATGGGCATGTGCATGTATACGTGTGTGATTACATGCATGTGGGCACATAATGAGGCAAAGAGGAGGGCATCTGATGATTTGTAGCTGGAGTTTCAGGTGCTTGTGAGCCAACTCACATGGATGCTGGGTACCAGTCTTATGAAAGTGCAGCATGTGCTCTCAACTGCTAAAACATCTCTTCCACATCCCTGATTTTTTTCAACATCAGGATAGCAAGATACACCTGGAATTAGACTCTTGACTTCTAATCTCACTAAAGAGTTTCTCCACGGTCTGGAGACTGAGCTCATCTATGTGGATTTCAGCTGAGACATGGCCTCTGTTAGGCTTCTGGGTTTTTGTGACTAGCACTTCTGAAAATGTATTGAAGGCTTGCTCCACTCTGACCAAATTCAAGGGGCTAGGTTACAGAATTCTCTGAAAACTGTTGAATCACCCAACATATCATCCATGACCTTAATGGCTCTGTTCTTAATGACGTTAATGTTGCTGGTCCTTGACTGCCACATTTAAACAACAGCAGCCATGAAGTGTGCCACTTGTGTCCAGCATCTTGACCTTCTCTTGTGGCTGTTCCCCATCCTTCCTCCCACTTTCCTGTTGATCCAATTTTGTAACTCTTCTGTAATTCCCTTGTCATCCAGACATGTCTATATGAGATCAGGCCTTATTTTGATGTCTTATGTTTTCATTGCCTATATATGCCCTGCTTCTTCTCCAACCCTCAGAATTTACATGGTACAGACCCTGCAGGGCAGTAGACAGATGAAATGAGAAGGCTGATAGTCTTCAGTTTCTGTGTTTTGTCACAAGCCTTCTACCCTGTTCGACCCTGTCCCCAGCTCCATTGTTATTTTCATTCCCAGGAAGCCAATTTTGTATCTTTAATTTATTTATTTTTTCTTTCAACTTATTCATCATATTCTCTGCCCATCACTGGACACACATGCTTAAGCACTATACTAGTCTCAAGAATTCTGACTGGGACCAAATAAAACATGAGACATTTGACAAGTGTTTATTCCAGGTGTGACCCCAACGACAGACCAAAGAAATACTGCCACCTGCACCCATCATGGTAAAACATAAGTTTTTTAGGCTCACTTGCAAAGCAATGGTGACACATTGCAAGAGCATAGATGATTCAAATGCAGCAGCATAACCAAAATATCTTTTTTGTGATGATTCACAAAAGCTACATCCTGTAGCTTTCTGTAAGACATGCAGGAAGCTCATTTAGTCAGAATCTCCTTTCCTCAGCAGTTGTTTTTTTATGTATAAACTTGAGGATGGGCCTTGTGAATCTTGTAAGTTTCAGGGGCTTCTTGAGACTTATAAGATTTTATTTTCAGTCCCATGAGTCACCAAGAGAAAATTATACCATTCAGGTAAATCCCTAAACAGTCTACCATGATATGTTTCATCTTGTGGTAAAGGTTTGGATATAGACTTGTGGAAACACAGAGCAGAAAAGTGTGACCTTGGCCTTTGGGCTCAGCATACTTCAACCAAAATAAGTGTCCATCTCTATCTATAAGATGCTAGGACATTTATAACACTCAACAGGTAAAACAATATTTCAGTAGGTTGAGAGTTTGGTCAGCTTACCAGAGGAATTGCGTATGGGTGGGCTCAGAGAGCATGACCTAGAGGTCACTGCAGAAGAGTGTAGTTAGCTAAGAAAGACCCTACCATACTATTATTCTGAGCATCTGTTCAAGTCTACACCATAGACCAGCTGTAGATATCTGTTGGGGCCAACAAGGTTAAACCAAGAAGATCAAAGAACCGATGAGGCTGGATTATATGAATCAAACCCAGTCTTGGTAGCTGTGCAAGAGTGAGAGTGAGTACAGAGTCCATGGAGGAGCTGTGGCAGTTGGCCAGAATATACATGAAAATCATATAAATAAAGCAAGGCATTATCAAGCTATGTGTGTTTATGCATTTGACAGAAATGATGTAGGTCCTCATTATAAGTACCCTTACCTAGTGCTCCCATAAGAAGGATTCTATGCTAGTTATGAGTATATAATGATATGCAAACATGCCCCAGGAACAGTTTCCAATGGTCATACAGCCTGCTAGGAGATAGATATTAGATCCAATAGGTGTCCAAGTTAAGTTGCTAAGGACAGTAGCTTGGCAGCATTGAAAGAAACCTACAAGTCCTGTTGAGAATATCCCAAGGCACTAGCTGAAGGGTAGCATTGAGGAAGAACTATGAGCTGGTGCCATATGAACTGAGAGCCAGAGGAGACCTACTATGCATTGGCCAAGTCCTAGAGTGTTCACACAGAGCACCTATAAAAGTAAAGGGCTGCAGAAAGCAAGAACTAGCTAGTGCTAGCTCTAGGCAGGGCTGAACCCTGTTTTGGTCTTTCTTACTCAGACCCTGGGTAAAGGCATCTTCCTGGCATGATAGCAAGTGTAGGAAACAGATGAGACCAGACAGTAGTACAGGTCCGCTGATCTGATAGTTCCTCAGGCCAACAGGAAACTGAATTTTTGCTGTTCTTAGCCCATAGTTGTCTACAGGTGAAGAGACAAAATGGTATGGCTACGTACTACCTTCCTCTTCTATTCACTTAGCATCCCAGAATAAAAGAACATAATAGCTAGACATACTTTAAGATCAACACACAGTTTTATATGTTCTTATATTTGTTCAATATTTTTTGCTTAAAAAACACAATTTTTAATTTATACTTGAAGAATTTTATACATGCTTACAATGTATTTTGATCATATTTACCCCAATGCTATCCAGATCCCACCCCCATTCCTTCCTAACTTTGTATCTTCTTAGCCTCCTCCTCTTTTATTCCTTATTGAGTTGTCCAATTTGTGCTGCTAATATACTCTTCAGTGTGGGTCCATTGGATTGTGATCGACCTAACAAAGGCTACATCTAAAACATGATCCTTTCCATCAAACTGTTAATAGGTCCTTAAGTAGGGGTGGAAACTCTAGGCTAGAATGTTTACTGGCTTGATATTCTGTTTACTGGCAACTACAGCTGCTGTGAGTTCATGAGTATAGGGTCCTGTCAGTCAAGAAGACACTATTTGCCCATGTCCTCACCAATCTCTGTCCCTTATAATTTTTCTGCCCCCAAACCCTTCCACAGGGGGCTTTCTGGGAGGAAAGGTGTTATCAATATATGATTGTGGATAAACACTCCTTGACACTTATTCTTTGCACTTAGATCAGTCGTGAATTTCTATGTTAACCAACATCCACAACAGAAAGAAACATCTCTGATGAGGTCACAGGGCTGCACTAATTGACAGGAAGATATAAAATTACAGGCCAGTTTGATACTCTGTCCACATTGCCTATGTTTCAGCAAATAGATTTCTCTGTGTCTTGGTTTCTTCTCCACAGTGCTCAGAGATGAGCACTAACCAAAATGAAATGTATAAAGTGAAGATGCCACAGTTCATTGATTTGGCCTTTACAGATGACATTAATTACCAGGAAGAAACAGACCAAGTATAGGCTTCACTGAAGTTAGAACAACAAGCTACTGTAAATTATTCATACCATATTTTTCTTTACAATAAAATGAAAGAATGTGCTAAATTGAGAGAGAAATAATGAAGTGAAAGGAATAGTTTGTAGATTACAACTTGGCAAGAGAATGTGTACTCTTTTCTTTTCTTTCTTTTTTTTTCTTTTTTTTTTTACTTTGTGCTACTTCTTTGCAAATCAGTAGAATAAAAACATTTAAATATGACCTATTATCTAAAAACAGCCCAAGGTGTGTACTAAAAGCTGTAAGTTAGCACCACATTTACAAAAAGAAAAAAAACAAAAACAATAACAAAAACAAAAGCAAACAAACAACAACCCAGTAAATTTTGACCAGGTTTAAACACTTCCTGTCTTTACTCCCTCCTCTTCCTCCTCTTTCTTTCTCTCCCCACATTATCAGAGCCATCAGAAAATGCATCCGGAAAAGCATAGCCTCAAATCTCCATTCTCTCTTGGAGACTATCAAATTAAAATAAACTTATTTTAATTTTGATAATTCATTTATAATGTGTGTTAACATACAGGTAATTGAAATTATAACTTCTTTCCAAATGAGATCTGAGACATACTGTTTTAAAGGGTAAGTTATATCACTTAACATCAGGCTTCTTTGAAATATTTAAGACATATTATCTTAGTTGATTCAACTCATTTTAGAGTTTTACTTGATCCTGTCTCAACCTAAATGGGAAAAATCAGAATGAAACTTGTACAGTATAAAATAAGAAACAGAGTCATACACTGTGAAAAGGTATTCCATACTGGCTAAGATCCATGCATGGCTTATTCTAGGGAGATTTTATTAGGTGTCTAATCTGCATTTTGAAAGATGAGCAGGAATGTGATAATTGTAGAGAAATTAATGTGATTACTTGAAATTTTATTAGAATTTCTTCACTATATTGAAGTATCTGAGGCAGATAGTTTCATAAAGAGAAAGTATCTCATGGTTTTGGAGGATGAAGACTATATGCCTGCATTAGCTCAGTTCTGTTGAGGACCTCCCAGCAAATAGCAGATGCTAGTATCCAAAGCTTGCATTAGAACAATGGGTCAATTTTTTAGCCAGGAAGCAGAGAGAGCAGGAAGGGTCAGGCTTGCTCATGTAAAAAGAACACATGGGAGCTCATGAGAACTACCAAAGAGCCCCACAATGTCTTCTGAGGGTACACAGTTAATGACCTAAGGACCACTTACTACACTCAACCTCTTAATTCTCTTAATACTATGACGCTGGAGATCAAACCTGCATTAATTCACACCTTGAGGTGATGGCTGAACACTCTTCTTATAGAAAAGTTCCTCAAAATGTAAGATGTATGATAGGCTCAACAAACATTTTGATGTAAGCTATGACTGGAGATTGGGATTGGAGGAGCAAGCCAACTTCATTCAGGTCAAGGTTATTAATTGGACGTACTTATAAGTAAGGATCAGAATCAATGTAGAGATCTTGTCTTCCTTCCCTATTATATATAAATATGTGCAATTTTTATATATGATATTCGTGTGTATATATATATATATGCATGTATGTATGTACACATATGTATACATTTATCTATCATCTATCTAACCACGATTTTTTGTCTTTACAACTAAATGAACGTGTTTAAATTTTAAATAAGTATTTTAAGTTAGCATACCAAACAATAGGTTTCATAACACATTTCCATACATGCATTTGTGACAGCATACTTAGTTCTTTTTTTCCTCCTCCACTGCCTTACTTAATACTCTCTGCTCCCCCTGGCTGTTTCCCTTTCTCCTACCAAATCATTGCCCTTTATACTTTTATGTCTAATTGATTCCATTACAATCTCTTTTCTTCCCTGCTGTGGTGGTTTGAATAAGTTTGACCCCCATAGACTCATGTATTTGAATGCTTGGCCCACAGGCAGTGGCACGATTAGAAGGTATGGCATTATTGGAGAAGGTATGACCTTTATAGCAGAAGTTTTTCATCGTGGAGGTGGGACACTGGGGTCTTAAATGCTCAAGCTACACCCAGTGTGAAACAAATCCAGTCTTCTCCTGGCTGCCTTCAGCTCAAGATATAGAAATCCTGGCTACTCCAGCACCATGAATTCCCACATGCTGCCTTTCCTTCCTGTCATGATGATAATTGACTAAACTTCTGAATCTGTAAACTAGCGCCAATTATATATTTTCCTTTTTAAGAGTTATTTTTATCATGGTGTCTCCTCACAGCAATGGAAATCCTAAAACACTCTGTCTTAAGGTCTCTTCCTTCCCTCTAAGATCCTCTTTCTAGTTTCAGGACCTACACACAAACACACATGCACTTATATACACGTACATACATATACACATTTACAAATACACTTACATGCACACAGGCACACATACACACATGCACACAGGTACACGTGCATATACATACATACATACATATATATATATAATTTTAAGTCTGTGTAATGTAATTCAACACAGTAATCTTCACTTTCACCCAATATCCTGAAAAAGTGAAGATTTTATATTAGTCAATGGCTACACAAAATTCCCTTGTGTTTATGTACCATATTGTCTTTATTTTTCCATCTGTTGATGGCTATTTAGGCTAGTCCCATTTGTCTGAAATTATGAATAATGCGTCTGTAAACATATATGAACAGGTCTGTGGTAAGACTTAGAGCCCTTCAAGTATATCCTCATGCATGATATAACAGGGTCATATGTTTGTCCTATTTTTGTAAGAAACCTCCATACTGATTTTTCACACTGGGTGTACAAGTTTGTATTCCTACAATAGTAAATAAAGGCTCCCTTTCCTCCACAGCTTCATCAGCATTTATTTTCTTATTTTTGTTTGTTTTATTTTTCAAGCTTTTGGACACATATATACTATATGTTGAACATATTCTCCAATCTCTCTATATTACCTCATATTTTTTTTACCTCATTGTGTTTTATTGATAATAACTAAAAGAAAGTATTTTAACTGGTCTAAACTTTTGCACATAAAATAATTTTTGATATTGAGCAACTTCTTGTACATTCCTCAAAATTTTCCAAAAGCAGAGAAGAAACAAACAACCCCGCAAATGTTTCTATTGTCTTAAATAATCAAAACAATCTACATGGCAACAGGTGCAATAGCTTCCTTCATTTAAAATTATCAAACTGGGAAAGTAAATGAAAAAGGTAACAAAAAGCACAAGCCACATCTGTGGAAAGTTATTCTGACTCTTTTATCTGGAATATTCTCAGGGAGAGTCTGCTATCTCTGGCCTTGGCCTTGGCCAGATGAAGCAAGCATGGCTTGATGGGGGAGGAAACGTTGGTTGCATACCTGGAGCTGCATGGAGGACTTCAGAGCATTGTCCCTATAGGCTCAAGCCCGTGGCCAAGGAAAACTGCCTCACTGAAAAACATAGTGATTGGAACATGCTAGGAAAATATTCTAAGTGATCTGAAAGCTGGGAAAATATATTTCACAGGAATAAGAAAGGATTCTGGAAAATAATGTGCTGTAAGTATATTCCTTAAATTTCTAAAACTATTAGAGTTCAGCCTTTATTCCTTAAACATAATTTTATCATATACTTCTTGAAAGTGTTTATAACTCTGCACACGTCTGTTGTTTTCAGTGACATGGTCTTCTATGCTGTCCTGAGAGTCTTAGTTGATTAATTAGTAAAGTGACATATGAAAGTTTGGGATAGTTCCATGGCAGGGTGTTATAGCTTCATAGTTACAAAGTACTTCTTTTATCCCTAGTACTACAACAAACAATAAACCATGAATCTCGTTGCCATGGTCGGGTGGGGTGTTTCCTCTCTTAGAAATCATTACTTTGTTATTAAATAAAGAACACAAAGAAGAAAGTTTACTGCTTTATCTTGGCTGCTAGGCCATTTCTCTTCATGTTTTATACTAAATTGTCAGGTATTGGACATCTTCAACTTCAGTTTTGTTATAAAACAACCTCACTCCCTTCTCTATTAGAATGAATGTTTCTAATTAGCTGTTATCTGTTAAACAATTTTAATTGATTTAATTTAACATGTTTTTATTTGTGTATTGTTTGTCTTTTTTGTGTAGAGGTGTGATCCTCCTGCTGCTTATGAGTGAAGGTCAGAGGACAACTTTTGGCAGTTGGCTCTCACCTTCTGCTTTGTTTTGAGCAGGGTCTCTTGTTTCTGTCACTCTGCTGCATACTCCAGGCTTGCTGGTCCATAAGACTTTCAATGATTCTCTGTCTCCATCTTTCCTCTTCCTGTAGGGGTGCTAGAATTTTAGATGTTTGTTGCCACAGCCAGCTTTTGGCCTGGCCTCTAGGAATCTGAATCAGGTCTTGAAGCTTGCAAAGCCAGCACTATTACCCAGTGAGCCATCTTCCCATTTCCTGTTTTGTTTTTGTGTCTGAGTATGGTCATCCTTCAGCAGCTATTCAACATTTGTTCCAGGACTCCCAGAACATACCAAAGTCCACAGATTGTAAAGCAGCTGCTGATCGCAGTATTCTAAAGTGGTGTGGTGTTTATTATTGTCCTCTAGGATCCTTTAAATAATCTCAAGCTTACTTATAATCACCAATGACATTTAAATGCTATGCAGGGCCTGACTACACTGGATACAGACTCCAGAAAAACAGTGCTCATGTAAGTATTAGAGTGACTAGATGCTGGCAATGAGAGCAAAGGACATGGTTTTTATGTAAGTTCTCAGCTTGCAGTCAGTTCAAATTGTGTTTTTGCAATGCTTCTGAATTTTTGGCAGACATTTTTTATCCTGAGTTGATTAAATCCATAGTTGCGGAACTCTTGGACATAAAGAATATAAATACATTCTTGTGCAACTTGCTAGAATGTCATGAGAATAAAGATTGCAACCATTTAACATCTCTTTATTATATGCCAGGCTACCTCCAGATCTGTATATCAGTAGTTTTTGGAAAAGATGAATGTACCACAGTACGCTAAATGTTTGTGGCTAGCACAAGATCAGTATATATGCACCTGAGTACATGCAGGATTCTGAGAGACCTATATTGCAAATAGAAAACAGAATATAGGTTTTTCTTTATTTTTATGTAAATAATTCTGGTATATATAGGAATCATATTATGATATGGGACATAATATATATTGCATGTGATAAATTATCATTCCATGCAATTTTTAAGGCATTCATGGAGCAATAATATTTATTATTTATCAAAAATTCACAGTTAGCTAAAAATTTTATGTTTTATCAAGCAACCCAAAGTACTAATTAGTGTAGAGTAGTATCAACACTGAGATACTTGCCAAAGACACTCCTCATTTTAAAATACAGGGACATGAAGAGGTATGCCTGTCTGTGTCTGTGTGTTTGTATGTTTCTCTCTCCTTCCGCACTCTTTGTCTTTCTCTCTCTCTTTCTCTCTCTCTCTCTGTGTTTGTGCTTGCCTAAGTAGACACACAAGGAAGCTAGAGGTTGATGTCATGTGTTTTCCTCAATCATTTCTACACCTATTTTTTGAGTCAATGTCTCTCACTGAACTAGGAGCTCGATGTTTGGAAGGAATCTGTCTCTGCCACCAGTGTTGAGGTTACAGGCACTCACCATGACTCTTGGGTTTTAGTTGTGTGCTGGGGATCTAAACCTTGGGCATTGTTTTTGAGCAACAAGCACTTTACCTTCTGGGCCATCTTTCTAACCCTCAGTCCTGCCATCCACCAAATGATTACTTATCCTACTCATCACACCTTGTGTTTATCTCAAGTAGTCCCGGGCTCCACTGGTATCTCCTGCTTTATTGTTTGAAAACATTAATTAGCTAATTCAGGGATGGCAACAAGGCCTTGCTATCTAGGCCAGGCTGGCCTTCTACTCACAATCATCTACACAAGCTACTCTGCAATGCTGAGATTATAGGCAAGGAAGGCCACCCAGCCTAAGTCAGTATTTTGTTATTGATTGAATCATATTAGCAATAGCCACAAGCAACTTCCTTTTTTATTTCAGTTTATTTACTTTATATCTCAAGGGTGCCCCCTTCCTGCTCTCTTGCCAGTCTCCCCTTCTCTCCCTTTCCTCCCAGAAAAAGGGAGCCTCTCTGCTCCCCCTGGATCAGCCCTCCCCAGCACATAAAGTCCCATCAGGACTGAGCATAACCTCATCCCCTGAGGCCAGGCAAGGTAGCACTGCCAGGGGGAAGTGATCCAAAAGTAGCCAATAGCATCTGTGTTAGAAAGAGCAGGCTCTCCTCCTTTCACCAGGTAACCCACATAAATATCAGCCACTCACTGGTCACATATGTTCAGGGGTTCTAGGTCCAGAACACGCATGATTCTTAGTTGATGTCTCAATCTCTATATGGTACCGGTTTAGTTGTCGCTGTTGGTCTTCTTTTGAGGGTACAGTCTCCTGCACATCCTTTCATGTTTCCCTCAACTCTGCCACAGAATGCCAGAAGCTCTGCCCCATGCTTGGCTCCAAATCCCAACATACGTCTCAATCAGCTACTGGCTGGGGCTTCCCGGATGACAGTCAAGTAGTTAGGCTTATTTATGCAAGTATAACAGAGCATCATTAATAGCGTAAGGGGCTGGTTCTCTACCATGGGGTAGGTCTCAGGTTGGGCTAATTATTGGTTGGACATTTCTCTTTATCCATGCACTTCCTACAGGCAGGGTAATTTTTGGATCAAAGGTTTTGTTGGGCTAGTCTTCTCCTTCCACTAGTCCTGCCTGGCTAAGAGGTGTTCACATCAGTCTTCATGTCCCCCTCTGTTAGGAGTCTCATAGTCACACCCATATCTTCCCGGGAAACTACCCTGTTGCAGGCCTCCACCTTGACAAAGAGATGCCTCCCTCAGTTTCCCTTCTTGTGCCCAGCCATCTCAGCTCCCATCCCTGTTCACCCCACATCTGATCTCCTCCCTTGTTTCCCTCCCCATTCTATCTCCTGCCCAGTTCCCTCTCTTCATCAATTTCTACTGTCTATTCTATTTCCCCTTCTGAGTGACATTCTGAATCCCTCCTTTGGGACCTCCCTGTTACTTAGCTTCTTTGGGTCTGTGGATTGTAGTATGTTTATCCCATATTATAAGTCTAATATCCACTTGTAAGTGAGGACATACTGTGTGTGTCTTTCTGGGTCTGGGTTACCTCATTTAGGATGATCTTTTCTAGTTCCATCCATTTGCCTGCAAATTTCATGATTTTATTTTGTTTTGTTTTGTTTCCCATTGTGTAAATGTACTACAATGTCTGTATCCATTCTTCTGTTGAGGGACATACAGGTTGTTTCCAGTTTCTGGCTATTACAAGTAAAGCTGATATGAACATAGTTGAGCAAATGTCCTTGTTGTATGGTGGAACATCTTGTTTGACATTTGCTAACTTCAGGAACTTGCAAGAAAACTTTCATTGTCACTCTGGTTGTTCTCAACTTCCTCCAAATGTTAGCATCACATGGGACTAAAATGGGACAAAAAAAAAAAAAGAAAAGAAAAAAACTTAACAGGCATGGTAGTTCACACTTGTAATTCTAGCATGTCAAGGCAGGGGAATTATCATGTTGCTGAAGCCATTCAGGACTACATAGTAAGTTCTAGCCTAGACTGGACTATAGAATCTGATTCTAAAAAAAAAAAAAAAAAAAAACAACCCAAAATCAAAACAAGCAAACAAAAAACAAAGCAACAAGTAAAAAGGGTTTTATTGTTGTTGTTGTTGTTGTTTTGCTTTGTTTCATGTAATCCTACCGCCCAGGTCACAGGTATACATTGCTTCCAAACAAAATTAGGATTTCTGAGGTCCGACAACATCTTAGAGGTTTAAGTGCATCAGGCATGACTCTATCACAGCAGCTTCGAGGAGAGCCCCCAGCCTCTGGAACCTTAGTTGAGATACAGTGATGTCATTCCTTAGTTGAGGTACAGTGATGTCATTCCCAGGGCTCCAGCTCCTGTGCTACCTCTGCATCCTGCCATAGGTGTATTTTGTTGACCAGTATAGTAATGATGTCTGGATCTTGGTAAAGCTGTAACAATCTGGTGGGTGTGCCGGCTTCTCAAACCATATGAGGTGATCCTTCCTTTTTGTTTTGGGCAGCCAGAAAACCAGCTTCTTTGTCAAACAAGTTTGAGGTCATTCCTCAGGGCAGGATAAACTATGGGCTATGAAAATGACATCATTCGGTGAAATAACGAAATCTATACTTAAAGTATGGCAGGACCTTACTGTCTTCTCGGGACTGTTGATCAGGGATGGAGAGAGTTGACGGACTGTTCCCTGATCATCTGATGTCACCATGTAACAGAGAGCTTTTGTTATGGTTTGGGTATGAAATATCCCTCAAATGGTACAGCTTATTGAGTTGAACACTAGGTACCCAGATGGTGACTGTTTTGGTAAGCTAATGGATATTTGGACAAATAGGACCTAATTGGAGAAAATGGGTTGCTGGAGGGTGGATTTTGCTTCCTTTCCTGTTCTCCCTGCTTCCTGCTCTATTGAGATGTGAGCCACCAGCCTAACACCCCCTGCTACCGCAGCGGAAAGCTCTTATTGCTGCCACACCTTCCTGTGATGACTGTACCCTCAAACTTTGAGTCACAAAACATCTTTCCTCCTTGAATTTGCTTTACTGTTGGATGTTTGGTCACAACAATGAGGAAGGGAGCTAGATTCGAAGTCCTTTAGAGCTGGGAGAACAGTTCCATTGGCTTCTCTCCAGGTGCTGCTTTGCAGGGTGATCCTGCAGTTTCAGGACAATTTCCTTACATTTTAGTCTTTCTCATGTAGAGAATGTAAAAGCCTTGCATAATTTCAATTGGAGCTCATAAAGTCAAATGCATAATCACAATATGCATGACTTCATGTTTTCATGGGGCAGGCTGACTCACACACTTTTCTCTGTTGAATTAGCGGAGTTTTAACTGCTTAGCAAAAAGGAAATAATTCATTTTGCAGACAAAATATTACATTTCACATACTTTAACTCAAGTATTTAAAAGTTCAAGTTCTCTGATGACATTTCCTTCTCTTCCCTCATTTTTTGCATTTTAATTATTATGGAGCCTTCAAGAGAGTTCAATAATCCGATACCATTTGCTTAAAACTTAACAAGTGCTTGGTCCTTAAAAACCAAATGATACGCTCAGGATGCGAGGCTAAGCACTGCACTCAGGGTCAGCCGCTTTGGACCCAGAGAAGAGCATGTCTGATTGCATGCGGGTTGATGCCCCAGGTCCCGCCTCTGAGAAAAAGGTATCGGACGGGTCTGATGCTCTTTGGGTGGATGACACCTAAATGAACTTCTGTACAAAGTCCCAATTTATTTCTAATATCAGAGATCAGACCTCTACTCTTGCCTGATGCGTCTAAAACAAAAAGGGGGAACTGTAGAGAGCTGCGGAATGCTATGCCTTAAAGATGGAGCTGGTTTCCGCCTTCCACCTTCCCGATGGTGAGTGCTCTCTGTCACGAACAACTCCACATTTGGCTAAGGCCGAGGATCTGGCTTGCTTCCATGTATGTGGACCTATCTGCATTGCCCCCGTGGCACGCCTGGGTTGGCTACCCAGAGGCTATTTAAGCTGTGGGCTGGCTTTCCCCGGGGTCTGAGGATTGTTTAATGTTCCTGAATAAACTGCATTGAAAAAAAAAAAAAAAAAAAAACCCAGTCTCAGATTATAAATGCTGCAAGTTTATCAAAGCAAATGGCATATACTTTTCTTCTGTTTTGATCCAAATCTGTAACAATTTCTACCCTCTGGTTTCTTTCCTTCTTTGTTTTCTTTTCTTTTCTTTTCTTTCTTTCATTTTTTTTTTAACCTGCTGGTTTCAATTGGCCCTGGGAATACCTTTTGTTTCAAGTGCCTCACAGAGGAAAGAAATCAGTTCCCATCTGAAAATAGAATAATATTATCTTCCAGCCAGCAAAGCAAAGAAGCCAGTGGGACAAATCATTTTGTAAACAATCCAAAGTCCAAACTATGTGGTCTCCTGCTATTTTTAGAACTCAAAGGAGAAAGAATCCCCTTAGGGTAGAAATGATCCAATTAACTCCAAAGTCATCCACTAGGGAGCTGGTATGTTTCAGCACCATTTTGGAGATCAGCATTGCTTTATCAGGGAAAAAAATGAAGTCCACAAAGCTGGTACCCTTTTAATGGAGGAAAAAGAGCGTCTACAACCGCTCTGTCATTTGTGTCACATCTGCCAGTTGGTAGTCCCTGAAAGGTGCATGATGGCTTTATGGAGTTGCAAAAGTAGCCTCACTGGGCTAATGAGCTCATGATGTTCACGTATTTCTCCCTAAATTTTACCAAAGACTTAAGCTCAGTACAACTTTATACTGTGTGGGTGCCCAGAGTATGGGCTCTAGAGATTCATGTACAACAAAATAATTTTAATTGAATGATAAAGTTATTAATTGTTTAATTAGCCTATATATTTTGGTTTACTGACACAGGAGCTTATATTATAGCCCAGAGTATCTTGGAACCAGGTGTAGCCCAGGCTTGCCCTGAACTCTTGGCAACCCTCGCATCTTAGCTTCCCAAGTGGTGTGAGCCAAGATGAATTAATATTTTAGGCAAGCTGTGAGAACATTAAGCTAATTATTCATCAATCATTATGAACTTATAATTTTTTCTGTTGTTAAGTTTAGGTGTTGACTGACAATTGATAAAGACACACCATTATCTATACATTTTTATACTGAAGTTTGTTATTGGAGAGAAATGAGAGCTCTTCCATTGAGTCCTTGAATTGAAATGACCCTTTTTCTCAAAGTCTATGCTATCCATGTCAGAAACGCTTATTCATGAACTGGATTAACAAATTTTCTGATGTGACCTGAACCTCTGAGCCCTCACTGTCCACCCAGTCTTGCATGTTCTCCACTTGGGTGAGGCACTAATCTGAGGAGCAAAAGTGTAGGGGTGAAAAATTCACTATAATAAGTATAAACATTAAAGCACAGTATAAAATGAAGGGAAAACACAATCTAAGAAGAGAAAAGCTTCACCATATTCGAGAAAGATGAAATGCAACAGTACTAAAGTAGGGTCAACTATATAAGCAGTGTCACAGGAAGAATGGGCAGATCTCATCTTCATATAAGTTGTTGACATTTTGAGAGTGGACAGGAAGAGTTTTCCCTAGGAATGCTATACACATTTCTCAGCCACCTTGAATATTACTGCCATCCCACTGTATCCCTACATTTCTTCTCTACTTCCAATACTTCAATTCACTCTGCTTTGCCATCTACTTAGGAATCCTATCTTGGGGTGCCCTCATTCTGAATCAATGTCTTTCTAAGCTCATATTACTCATTCCCTGGGACGTATGTATCTTGGGTCATGATATCCTTCTGTCAGTGAATGAAAAACATCTGCCAAGGTACAGAGTATGTTTGTTATGTTTTCTGTGAGACAAATGTATTCATTAATGCCTTAGGCAAACCCACTAATCATTACACAGAATTTTTAAGCCAAAACTATTGTATGCCATGGTTAAAATTTCCACTTGATGTATGACCATTCTGAAATATGCATTTGCTGGGCCTAAGCTTCCAGGTTCCAGTTCCCAGATGTTCTTCCTTGTGTGTTAGTAGTTAGCAGATCTAGTTCCTTACACATGTAGGAGTGAAGTCTGGGTTCGGGTGATGGGTGCCGCTTCATCTCCAAGCAAACTACAGCATTCTAAATTCTTATCATGCTTGGCATCACACTGTCTTTCTTTCCTGCCTTCAAGAGCTCTTGTTATGTTAGTCCCACCCAAGTCATCCAGGATAACCTCCTTATGGCAAGGTCAACTGACTGATGACCTAGCTAATACCTGAACAGTCAATTTTGCCATCTAAGAAAGTTTTGAGCAAAACAACAGAGTGTGAGTGTCCTGAGGACCAGTATATAGACGGTTGTAGATGGCCACTCTCAGGAAGAGAGCTGTATATGGACTATTTGGGCTTGTGCCTTATGGGTCAATCATCCTTGGTTGCTCCTCAGCTTCTTCTCTACAATGTATATAGCAAGATAGGTTTTAGCTATTTTGAAGCACCAGGACATTTCTGGTGGGTGAAATCAGGAATTCTCCTTGTGGAATCCTCCATAGTCACTTCTTTGAAAAATGAAGGAAAACATTCTGAGTTCTTTGACTGTAAATCCCATATGGCCTGGAAGGTGTTCTCTGTTACTCATCCTCATAACGTACAATGGGTAGCATTGAGTATGGTCTACAAGAGGCATTTCAGAATGCTTACGTGAGTATACATGAATCTATCCATCTAGAGCATCATCTATTTGGGTTTTTTGAGTTGGTATTTATAGTCACTATTTCCTACCAGCTGCCTCCACATTCCCCGAAATGCTGGAACACATCATCCGATTGACCCAGCTCTCTGTGAGCAATCATAATCACAAACCTTGCTTCCCTTCTGAGAGAGCTTTACAGAACATTTGCCTGAATTATAGGCACTAACATATGCATGTTTCCCCTGCCCTATAAACCACTCATTCTTCCCTGGTGTATACCAATGGGCTCAAATGTCTGACTTAAGATTAGAAACCCTCTGTATATACTTAGTTCTTATGTTGAGTACAAAACTCTACTAGAATTTATTTTTAATCTGTTGATTTACAACCTATTTATAAAATCTGTTAATCAGACATTTTTTTCTTTCATTGACACAAGGATGAGATTTATGTAACTTACTATTATTACTAAGTTATTAATTCTCTTTCTCTGACCCTCTCTCTCTCTCTTCTCTGTTCCTTTCTCCTACTTCCCTGTGTGCTACATACAGTTTCTTAGTTTATGGAAGGGAAATTGTCTATAATTTAAAGTGAAGTTGCAGAACGTAGCATTGATGGATAATTTTAAAATCGGGGGTGGTGTTGACACTGGAGAGATATCTCAGTGTTTAAGAGTAATGGATTTAGCAGCTTCCAGAGGACCTAAGTGTGATTTCCAGCACCCACATAGGGCTCACAGCCTTCTGTAACTCCAGTTCCAGGGTTTCTGATGGCTTATTCTAGTCAAGCTAGGCACAAGGCACACACATGGTGAACAGATATTCAGGCAAAATATCCATGCATTTAAAAATTGAATAAAGTTAAAAACTTAAAAATAAGTTTACACATGTACATAATACATTTTTTCATATTAATTACTATGTTAATTTATTTTTAATGTTTGATTTTTCTGAAGAGTTACATGTGGAAGTTTTTGTCATATGGAAGACCTTTCCTTTGTTACAAACATTGTTTATTGGATTAATTAGCATTTACAAACATCAGTTCATTTCTATGATAGTTAGTTTTATCTTTAAAAAATAGGAGTGAAGTCTGGGTTCGGGTGATGGGTGCCGCTTCATCTCCAAGCAAACTACAGCATTCTAAATTCTTATCATGCTTGGCATCACACTGTCTTTCTTTCCTGCCTTCAAGAGCTCTTGTTATGTTAGTCCCACCCAAGTCATCCAGGATAACCTCCTTATGGCAAGGTCAACTGACTGATGACCTAGCTAATACCTGTTGCTCTCCTTGTGGAGACCCTGTCCTCTCCAGCTCTTACTATTTTATCAATTTAAGTACAGTTTAATCATATTCTTCCTCCTCAGTAAGCCCTTCCAGAGTCTCTTCCTCATCCCTACTCAACCAACTTTAGGTTCATAAGTAAAAAAAAAAAAGAAAGAAAGAAGAAAAGAAAAAGAAAGCCTAAACAAAGAAAACAAAACACCATCACCAAATTGGAGAAAACTGATTTTTTTTTCCTTTCCCAGCAGCTATAAATGACAGAATTGTAATTTACAAATCCTTTTTTTTCAATTTTTAAAAATTTATTTATAAGCAAGTATCATTACCACAATTACTTGGCTCTATCTGGCTAATAATGAATAAAAATGGGGGATATAGACAAACAGGTGTGGGCTTGTAGGAAATATTATGAGAAGCCTTAACTCCCTCGTTGGAACATCCTGCGTCAGTTCTAGAACTAGCAGTGGTGGTGTCCGAGCTCTGAGTAGGTTCAGGAGACCATTGCCCCCAGGGGCGAGACGTGCTCCATGCCAATTGACTAACTCCATGTTTTCCTCCACTTTTGAAAGTCATTTAAGGTTCTTAAATTATTTTTTTCCCTTTTTTTAAAATTTTTCATCAATTACACTTTATTCATTCTGCATCCCCCATAAGCCCCTCCCTCCTCCCCTCCCAATCCCACCCTCCCTCCTCCCTCTGCTTGCATGCCACTCCCCAAGTCCACTAATAGGGGAGGTTCTCCTCTCCTTTCTGATCTTAGTCTGTCAGTTCACATCAAAAGTGGCTGCATTGTCCTCTACTATGGCCTGGTAAGGCTGCTCCCCCCCCAGAGGGAGGTGATCAAAGAGCAGGCCAATCAGATTATGTCAGAGGCAGTCCCTCTTCACATTACTATGTAACCCAATTGGACTCTGAACTGCCCTGGGCTACATCTGTGCAGGGGTTCTGGGTTATCTCCATGAATAGTCCTTGGTTGGAGTATGAGTCTCTGGGAAGTTCCCTGTGTTCAAATTTTCTTGTTCTGTTGCTCTCCTTGTGGAGACCCTGTCCTCTCCAGCTCTTACTATTTCCCAGTTCTTACCTAAAATTCCATTCACTCTGCCCGACAGTTGCCCATCAGGCTCAGCATCTGCTTTGATAGTCTGAAGGGCAGAGGCTTTCAGAGGCCCTCTGTGGTAGGTTCCTAGGTTGTTTCCTGTTTTCTTCTTCTTCTGATGTCCATCCTCTTTGCCTTTCCGGATGGGGATTGGACATTTTAGTTAGGGTACTCTCTCTTGCTTAGTTTCTTTAGATGCACAGGTTTTAGTGGGTTTGTCCTATGTTGTTGTATGTCTATATGAGTGAGTATATACCATGTGTGTCTTTTTGCTTCTGGGACAACTCAGTTGCCTGCTCTTTGATCACTCACCCCTGGTGATACAGTCTTGCCAGGACACTGAGGAAAAAGATCCAGGCAGTCCTGATGAGACATAAGAAGCTAAGAACAGGTGGAGAACTCCCTCTTTCAATGGACTAGGAAAAGGGGATGTGGGAAAGAGGGATAGAAGGAGGGACTGGGGGGGAAATGAGAAAGGGGGACTTCAATCAGAAAATATAATGAATAAATTGTGAAAAAAATAAATTTATAAATAAAAAAATACCACCAGAAAAAAAGAAAAAAAATTTATTTATATTTTTATAAATTACAGTTTATTCACTTATATCCCTGCTGTAGCCCCCTCCCTCAGCCCTTCTCAATCCTACCCTCCTTCCCTCATTTCCTCCCACGCCCCTCCCAAGTCCACTAATAGGGGAGGTCCTTTTCCCCTTCCCTCTGACCCTAGCCTATCAGGTCTCATCAGTACTGTCTGTATTGACTTCCTCTGTGACCTGGTAAGGCTTCTCTCTGATGAGGGGGAATTGATCAAAGAGCTAGCCGCTGAGTTCATGTCAGACACAGTTCCTTTTCCCATTATTAGGAAACCCACTTGGACACTGAGCTGCCAAGGGCTACATCTGTGCAAGGATTCTAGGTTGTCACCATGCATGGTCCTTGGTTGGAGTATCAGTCTCAGAAAAGAACCCTGGACCCAGAATTTTTTAGTCTGTTGCTCTTCTTGTGGAGCTCCTGTCCTCTCCAGGTCTTCCTGTCTCCCCCTTCTTTCATAAGATTCCATGCACTCTGCCCAAATTTGGCTATGAGTACCAGCATCTCCTTAGATATCTTGCTGGGTAAAGTCTTTCAAGAGGCCTCTGTTTCTCCCTTTTCCAGTGTCGATCACCTTTGCCTTTCTGCGTGAGGAATGATCATCTTACCCAACATCCTCCTTCTTGCTTAGCTTCTTTAGGTGTACAGATTTTAGTATGTTTATCCTATATTATTTGTCTAATATCCACTTATAAGTGAGTATATACCATGTGTGTATTTCTGCTTTTGGGATATCTCACTCAGGATGATCTTTTCTAGTTTCCACCATTTGCTTCCAAATTTCATGATTTCCTTGTTTTTAGTTGCTGAGTAGTATTCCATTGTGTAAATGTACCATAATTTCTGTGTCCATTCTTCAACTGAGGGACAGCTGAGCTGGGTTGTTTCTAGCTTCTGGCTATTACAAATGAAGCTGCTATGAACAGATTGAGCAAATGTCCTTGTTGTGTACTTGAGTATGTTTTGGAAATATGACTAGGAGTGCTATAGCTGGATCTTGAGGAAGCAATATTCCTAACTGTCTGAGAAAGTGCCAGACTGATTTCCAAAGTGCTTGTACAAGTTTACATTCCCACCAGCAATGGAGGAGCTATCTCTCTTATGAACACTGATGTAAAAACACTCAACAAAAATACTTGAAAACCAAATCCAAGAACACATAAAAGATATCATCCACCATGACCAAGTAGGCTCCATTCCAGGCATGCAGGGGTGGTTCAATACATGGAAATCCATCAGTGTAATCCACCATATAAACAAACTGAAGGAGAAAAAACACATGATCATCTCCTTAGATGCACAAAAACATTTGACAAAATCCAACACCCATTAATGTTTAAAGTCTTGGAGAGATCAAGAATATAAAGCATATACCTAAACATTGTAAAGACAATGTAAAACAAGCCTATAGGCAATATCAAACTAAATGGAAAGAAACTTAAATCAATCTCACTGAACTCAGGGACAAAGAAAGGCTGCCAACTTGCTCTGTATCTCTTCAGCATCGTACTTGAAATCGTAGCTAGATAAATAAAACAACCATAGGAGATTAAGGGAATACAAATTAGAAAGGAAGAAGTCAAAGTATCACTATTTGCAGATGACATGATAATATATGTGAGTGACCCCAAAAATTCAACCAGGGAACTCTTTCAGCTGATAAACACCTTCATCAAAGTGGCTGGACACAAAATTAACTAAAAAATCAGCAACTCTCCTGTATACAAAAGACAAAAAGGCCGAGAAAGAAATTAGGGAAACAACACCCTTCACAATAGCCACTAATAGAATAAAGTACCTTAGTGTGACTCTAACCAATCATGTGAAAGAACTGTTTGAAAAAAATTCAAACCTATGGAGAATCTTAAGAAGATATCAGAAGATGGATAGATCTCCCATGCTCATTGATGAGTAGGATTAACATAGTGAAAATGGCCATCTTGCCAAAAGCAATCTACAGATTCAGTGCAATTCTTATCAAAATACCAACACAGTTCTTGACAGATTTTGAAAGAACAATTCTCAATTTCATATGGAAAGCCCAAAAACCTAGAATTTCTAAAACAACCTTGTACAACAACAAATCATCTAGAGGTATCTCCATCTCTGATCTCAAGCTGTACTACAAAGCAATAGTAATAAAAACTGCATGGTACTGGCATAGAAACAAAATTTATAAATTCTAATTACCTCATTTATTCATTCATTTTTAAAAATAACAAAATAAAATATAGTAAGATAAAACAAAAACTATCACAGCAAAATTAGACAAGAGAAACCAAAATGAAAAGAGTCCAAGAGAAGCACAGGAATCAGAGGCCCATTTGTTCACACACTCAGGAATCCCATAAAAACACTAAGCTGCGAGTTATAGTATATATGCAGAGGACCTGGTTTAGATCTGCTCAGGCCCTGTGTGTGTTGCCTCAGTCTCTGTGAATTCATATGCATTTTGTTCATGTTGATTTAGAGTGTTTGTTTTCTTGGTGTCCTCCGTCTTCTCTGGCTTTTACACTCTTTCCACCTCCTATTCCAAGGGGTTTGCTGACCTCAAGGTAGACGACGATCAAAACATCTCATTTATGGCTGAATGTTCCAGATCTCTCACTCTCTTCTTAATATCTGTCCTTATGTCTCTAAATATTAATTTATAACATTTAGAATATATATATATATATATATATATATATATATATATATATATATACATTCTTTATTTTAGACCAGTATTACTTGGTTTTACTCTAGGACACTGAGATATCTAGTCTCAGGTTCTTGGTCACCCAAGCAGTATCAGGTATGTGTTCCATCAGATACTGATTGTTTATTCCCACATGCTTTGTATAACCATTGCTTAGCAGGCAGGACACTATTTTAGACAAAATGTGTCTGGGCTGCTGTTTACATTTTTACTTTGAGAGAGAGTACAGAGTACCATTCTATACCAAGAATTCTGGAATGTAAGGGTAAAGTCTCCATGTGAGCATCAGCTCAACATCTCCTTGTCCATTGAGTTGTTTAAGAATATTCTACAGCAGTGGGTTCTTGCTGTCAGTTTGTGGAGAGCAACCTAGTCTTGCCAACATAGTAGGTTTTGGGGGGACCTGAGTGGAACCCCCTTTAGCCAAACACTTAATTAGATATGACCTAATCCTGATACTGGAAGGGTTTTTTTTTTTTATTAGTTTATTTATTACAGTTTATTCACTTTGTATCCTGGCTGTAGGCTCCGACCTCATAGAAGTTTTATTTTATGACAAGAAATGAGAAAATAATCATTTGGGTCTCTGTATCCTCCATTATTTAGACCATATATATGTATGCATATATATGTGTTTGTGTCTGTGTATATATGTGTGTGTGTGTGTGTGTAAAATGAAGTTTCTATTGTATTAGGTTTCCATACTATCCTTCAAATTCCCCTTAGTCTTATCTATCTCTCCGCATATTCCCTTCCACAACCACCTCTCACCTCTCCATCCTCACTTGGTCCTCCATTACAGTCCCCCATCCATATCTATCTATTTTATTTCCTTTTCCTAATGAGACCCGTATGGTGGTTAGTTTTACTTGTCAACTTTATGCAGTCTAGGATCACATGGAAAGAGAGTCTCAATGATAGATTGTCTGGGTCAGGTTGACCTATGAGAGATTTTCTCGATTATGGTAATTGAGGTGAGAAGCCACACTCTGAATATGAGCACCATGATTTCATATGCCAGGCCCTGGCTGAGCAAAATGGAGAGAGCCAGCTGAGCACTGGCAAGCTTGTTTATTCTTCCTCTGCTCTTGACTATTCATGTGTCTAGCTGGTTCAAGTTACTGCCACCTTGACTTCTCTACTGTGACAGACTGTCACCTGAAATTTTGATCTAGAATAAGCCCCTTCTCTCTTTAGTAACGTTTGTCAGAGTATTTTATCATAGCAACAGAAATGGAGCTAGAACAATTTTCTGCATCATTCTCTTGTGAGTATTCTAAATAACTTTGTATTCACTTGAGTATGGTGAGCCACTTGCTTCTTTTAAACAATTTATAAGTGTATGTGAGGGGTATGTGTGAGACATGTGTAGATGTCAGAGGACAGCTTTCAGGAGTTGGCTCTCTCTTTCCGCTATAGACTGGAGCTATCAAACTCAAATCTTGAGCTTTTTCAGCAAGCATCTTCACCAGCTAAGCTATCTTGTCAGCCTGACAATAGTTTCTTAACATGCAGAACAAAGCAGAATCTTTGAACCAATCATGGGACAATTTTAAGATAGAATAAAACCACCATGACAATAGAGTCTTTGCAACTCAATCTAACACACAGGAGGAGAAAGTATGAGATATATCTATATATCTATCTATATATATATTTACGTGTGTACATACATATGTGTGTGTGAGTGTGTGTGTGTGTGTGTGTATGTATGTATGTATGTGTTCCAAGAGAGCTACTTTTCCTTTCTACTACAAATAGGTCATTTTATATCAATAGCATGTTAACCATGTGTATCTAAGTGGCCACATGCCATATTATGTTATATAAGATCACATAGTTTTGGATAATGAGTTTTAAGGTTCTACTTAATCCTGTATGTCAAAGATGGATGAAAGCCAATGTGTCTTGTTTGTTTCTAAGGTGCCTCAATTTTACCAATAAAGGATCAAACAGCAGTTCTTTTTCAGCATAAAGTTGCCATCTGACAGGGACTTGACAATCATTTTCTCTCAGCCTGGAAAGTCACTGATGGAAAGTGGGGAGGGAAATATAGTAGTGAGCTCACTCCAAGTAGGGTTCCCCATCTTTTTCCCTGGGAGCAGATGGTAGATTTTTGAGGGTGCTTCCCTCAATAGGTAACAATCAAAACATTTGAGAGGTGTGTGAATATGTGCGGAGACATGGGCTGGAAGTTGCAGTGCTGGAGAAGCTACAGTGCAATGTAAGCTGGCCCTGTAATAATAGCTCCTGGGAATGCAGAGGATGCCTCGGCATTAAGCATTCTCCTCGTGTTTCACATAAATGCATCCTGTTCTCAGGAGCTGACGAGCAGTGTGCTTGCCCTGGCTCATTCAAATTGAATGTTGGTAAAAGGAGAGTCCTGAGCAAACAGAACACTTTGGCATCATTGAAGGCAGGAGCAAGGTTAAGCTGTAGGCCTCATTCTCTGCTGGTTATTAGATGTTTATTTGCTGGCCTTACTGCACTCCTCAGGTATGTGGTTGACGCACTGATGGGGCGACCAATGCCTGATAGTTCCAGGTGCCTATACAATTTAGCACTATGGGTTTGAGTCAGTAAAGTTCCAGGCTTCGGATGTTGCCCAAAAATCTGCCTTGGATGATGTTTTGCTGGAAGAAAAAGCTCCTTCACGGAGGCAGTTTGCCTTGTATTTTTCGTTTGTTCTTTTTCAATGCTGCAGCTTTAACTTTGTCACAGCAAGCAGAAGGAGAGCGAGCCAGTAAAGAGCTTTCTGTGGCCCACTTTTTCCATTAGTTTGAGCAAGAGGAGAGTGGCGGCGGCAGCCAGTGCTCACTGGCTTTCTAGTTCTGTCCTATGAGGAATAAAGACACTGTAGGGCAGTGAACCTTAACTCAGCCCATTCATCCATACTGCATTGAGTGATTGCATGGAATGGAGTCAAATGCCACTTGGGGGTGAGGAGCACGCATCATCTTGCATTACTGCTGGATATGTCAGGAAAGACCCGTAACAGACTCCAGTAAGTGAAAGGTAAGACTTGAATGTACACTGTCTGTGGGAACATGCATACCAAAGGGAGATTGCTTGGGGAGTGGGAAGAAGGGAGCTAGCTCTGGACTTGGAAAATCATTTGTTGCTTAGCTTTTCTTATCCAGCACATTGGTAAGAGAGGAAGAGTTTTCCTTTTTGCCTTGCCCCTCATTTTCAGTGAAGTTTGTTTTCTCAGCTCCAAGTACCCAAAAGTGTCTTGTATTTCTTCTCCCTGAAATGGGTGTGTTCTCAGTGGGAGTCATGGTGAAAACTTTAGATCCCACGAATGAGTAAATCCACTCTTTGTCACTGTGTGTTTTTCAGGGTAAAAATCTCACTGTAAGAATTCAATCAGTGGCTTAAAAAAGAATTTCTGTTTGTTTTTTCAAAATCTAGTAAAATATGGTTCAAGGGCACAGGACTATGGGAAATGCTACATTTGTCTTATATCTTTTCTAAAAACACATAATTACCATCATCTCCTGGGAAAGGATCTGGAAGAGACTAGAAAGTTCCAAGTTAAACCATATCTTCTATCTAGTGAAGCATAAGACTACCTCTTGTAAATAATTTTACAGGTACTGTGTTTAAATTAATAATTTGATGTAAGCAGTGTCTTTTGGTGATATGTATTTTCTACAAGGAATTGATCGATTTTTGTGACTGTAAACTTAACTTGCTGCTAGTAAATCTCTTGTCCAGTGCTCTGAGCTCATTTACAAGCTGCATTAAAAATAGAAGGATATATTTTAATTAAATCAGCAACTGGATTTGCCCTCAGGGAGCTGAAATGCAGTGGACAATAGGAGTCTGTTGTTTCTAATAAAACATTCTTGTAAGTTGTGGATTAAAAGTTAGTCTACTATGTTTTGGGGATATTTCATTTTATCATCTTATACAACTAAATTTACTGACTATCTACTTCAATTAACAATCCAATTGAGTATGCTCGTAATAGGAATTGAACATGTTATTAATATATAACTATTAAGTATTTGTTAGCTATATACCTTTCATCTATTGATCTCTATCTATATGTACATGTATATGGGTATCTTTCAGAAGATTTTGTTAAAATGGTTCGACTGAGAGCTGAGTAATTTTTCAATAGTAGAGGTCACAAGACCTGGAAGAACCTCAAGAGTTCTTGGCATAGAAATATTGGTTGTCAAAGAGAAGAAGAATGTACCACTGTACATCGTTCAACAGTGTTTCACTTTAGAAACAATGCAGGTGATTACCTGGCCATTCATCATAGTGTGACATGTAGATACTTGTTTCTCCAACAGAAACTGTGTATCTGATCTGAGGATATGAGGACAGGGGCTAGGACAAAAATTTTTCGAAGAGAGAATGCAAACTCCCTTGAGAAATTTGATGTTGGAAGTGACAGTTACTTCATATCAAATAATGTCAACTGGATCGTTATTTGATAGGAAATATAGTCTGAACTTATGACAAAGTCTTTGCTTTGAGTCAAGAGTTTAAAAAAGCGTGTTTGTATGTGTGTGAGAGAGAGTTTCTCTTAATTTCTTGTTTAAGGTATGTTACATTTACCTTTTAGTGAACTTTTAGAGGTTGTAAATATGCAGTTCTCTTACATTTTATAGCAGAATGTCAAAGAAAAAAAAAACAAATACTTGAATATTTTCAGGAACATGGTCTTGTCTTGTACATATTGAGCAAAATTCTGAAGTCAGAAAGGGCAAGCTGTAAGGGTCTAGCATCAAAAGACACATCATAGTATTTCCTTATGTTCAATTGGAATCTCATTCTGGCTATTCTCTTACCTTTCATCGGTGACTGTCCACATTTGTAGCAGTAGAAAGGAGAGAAAAGAAGTGATTTTGTTTTTGTTCTGTGTCCCATTTAGCTTAAGTTAAAGCAAATGTCTAGCCTGTTCAATGCAGTTTCCCAGAGTTGTAATGGGACCAAAAGTTGCAATACTCATTTTTCTTGAGGATCCAGCTTGTTCCAGCAGCAAAGAAGAGTTCTGCCAGAAAGCAAGTAGGGGATCAACTCTACCTGACTTCATTCTTATCATAATTTCTTAAACAATTACATTAGCTCACATTCACAAAGTGCCCCTTTTGAGGAGCTAAGAGTATTTCTTGGCTAGCATCTAATTATCAACACACCCAAAGAAAAGAGAGTATATCTCCAGTAAGCAGTGGAGATGATGGGTAGACACGAGGTTAAGCGATTTCTTCAAGATGACTCAGAAAAATTCTGGCATGTGCCTGGCAATTGATCCCAGATGTCACAGGGACTTTGTTTGTTGGACTGCCTTATCTTGACTTACCAGTGGGCTCTCGGTGTTTACTGGGTTTCTCAACCCTGTTTTCTCATAACTTCAAGGACCCTATCCCAACAGCTGTGTTTGCAGCATACCATTGCCTGCCTAGCATCTCCAATAATCCTTTGCAGTGAAAGTAATGTCATGCGATTAGTCAATGCCCCTCAACATTGTTACAACCAATACAAAAAGAAATGGGACATACATATCACCCAAGTTTATACTCTGAGCCCTAAGCGCGGGAATGTCTGTCAACTGTGGAAGAGGGTGTCAGGATGTTGTTTTTAACCCCTGACACTGAAAACATTTCAGAAACGCGCTTTCGTTAGTCCATCAAGTTTTAGGCATTGAAGCAGGGCAAGCTTAATCAAAGCTGAATTAAACTTATTAAGAAATAAGAAAGCAGAGGTTCCGTAAACTCAGAGACTTACTTATTCTCTTTTATCTAGATTGAGGGATTAATTTACATTTCATTATCTCATTTCCAAAACAGAAAGGATTTCTAATACATGAAAATTAGTTAATAGAGAGGAAACCAATTACAATATATCTTCTTGTTTTTATTTCTTTTCTTTTAAATGTATTTTAATTTGTATTATAAAGAGGGAAATAAGTCCATTTAATGGAAAAATCTAATGTACTTTGATCCTATGTTCTCCTGTATCCCATTACCATCTCCCCTTTTCTCCCTCCTAGCAACCTCCATTATTGTTCACTTTCTCTTCTGTAGTCTTGGAAGCAAAATTTAGAAAAATAAATGTCATTTGTCTTTCTGAGATAAACTTAATTCACACAATACACTTATGTCCAGTTTTATATTTTCCTCCAAATGGCATAATTTCATTGTTCTATTGACAGACACCTAGGTTAGGTTCATTGCTTAGTACTGTGGCTAGTGCTGCAATAAACATTCATGTGCAAAGGTTGCTGTCTATGTTCACTTGGAGTCTTTGGAGTGACTTCTTGTTTATATACTTAAGAATTCTGTAAGAATCAAGATGTTCCTGCACATGGTCAGATCCTAGCCATACCACTAATGCAGTGATTCAGAGGTGGGATATGAACAGATGCATCCTATAGGTAAACTCATCCTTAAGATGATCTCAGCCCATCACACTATTCAGCAAAAATTTTCACATGGCTGCTGTTACTTAAACTCTTTTCTATACTACTTCTTAAAGAGGATTATAGCTTTTCAGGTCTGCAAATGATTTTATAGTACTAAAAAATTCACTAAATAAGATGCTACATAAACTCTTGTGATATATACACAGATAAGATTACTCCCAAAGATGTATAGAATGATTGCCATTCTTAAAAATTTATAGTGAGATTAACTTAGATAGAACATTTTTTTTTTTTTTTTACAAATAAAAGAATACGTTGAAACTAGTGGCTCTCAATCAAGGGTGATTTCGTTGCCATATCTGATGGGGATGCTACTGTCATCTAGTGGTTAAATGCTTAGGATGACACTGAATGTCTAATTGTACAGGATCATCCCACTATAAATGAAACCAGGTCTCAACAGTGCTAAGAAGGAAAATCTGATTTCAAATAAAACCCATAACTTATTATTTTACAATGTTTTTATTTTTTTATTCTTTGTCTCCATTGAACTGTGTGCTCTTGGTAGCAGAAGTTAATCTTGCTCATATTTGTGCAACCTGAGTTAAGCAGCACATGACATATATTATTAGGTCAGTGGTTCTCAATCTGTAGGTTGTGACCCTTTGGAGGTCGAAAGATTCTTTCACAAAGGTTGCCTAAGACCATCAGAAAACACATATACTTACATTACATTTCTTAGCTAAAGCTATGTAATAGCAATGGAAATATTTGTGGCTGGGGGTCACCCTAACATGAGGATCTGTACTAAAGGGTCATGGCATTAGGAAAGTTGGGAACCACTGTATTAGGCTTTTAATAAATGATGACTGAATTGATGAATGAATGAATGAATGTTAATGATGCCAGCAAAGGTGTTCCAGTATCCTCTTTAGAACAACATTATAATTAGAAATTGCATTTCTAATCAAGGCCTTGACATTAAATAATCAATAAGGTCAATGACACATTGCGGCAGCAGAGACACAGCAGCAGTATCTTTATTTAAAAAGTCTTCTGGGACTTATGTCATAGAATGTTAACAAAGAAGGGTACTTTAAAGGTCATTCAGCTCAACCTTACAAATCTGAAGTGAGACTATGGAAATTTAAGGAGGTCAAGTGCCTGGCCTATGTTCTTTTGGTTCAGTTACAAAATGTGGGAGTAGGATTGTTTCAACTCAGTGTCTTGAGATGTCATATGGAGATACTAAGCTGTGTATCAATCAGTCTTAAAGAGACATGGAATGGATTGCCATCATATAAGGCATCACACTCAATGTAGAACTGAACACATAAAAAGTCATGTTCATGCTGTTATATAATTTGACCTTAAATTGAGACTGAGAATAAATTTCTATTTGATAAATCCTTGTATTCTGCAAAACAGAGGAGTAATAACACCTAAAATTTGGAGCTGTGTCTGTAGTCATAGAAGCTGGGTGTGGCACTTTCTATTCTGTGTTTCTCTTCAATCTGATAGTTTTATTCACCTTTCTCAAGCGCTGTTACCAAATACCTGAAAAGATACAAGTTTAGAGAGGGGGGCTCTATTATATCTAACTGATCCAGGGCATACTATAACCCTTTGTGGCAGGGAAGGCATAGTGAAAGGAGAGTGAGGCAGTTGGTCACATGTATGAAAAGACAGAAAGCAAAGAATGAATGAAAAGTGTGATTGAGCAATAACATTTCAAAGCCTTTCCCCAATGACCCACTCCCTCTAATGGGACTCCAATGCATAAGGTTCCACAGCCTTCTCAAACAACACCATTAGCCCAGGTCTAAGACCTTAAACACCTGAGCCTATGGGGAATATTTCACTTTCCAGCCAAAAGACTGTTTCCTAAGTGGAATACTACTTGCAAAGATATATCAGTAAGTACAGTTAGACAGTCAGAGAACCTTTAGAGTTGCTAGAGTAAACCAAGGTAAGCAGACATGTTTGCCAAAGGACATTTTTGGGTTTTCCATATATGCCTCTCTCTCCCTCTCAAAGAAAGGGATATTGCTCAGCTCCTATAAATCTTAGTTCATGTATGTTATGCAGCAGCATTCCACAGAATGTATTTGTAAGACTGTTAGACCTCTTTATTTTTTTCTGTCTTTTAAGTCACACAAAAGCCACATTCCTGCATAGGTTTCAGAGGGACCTTTAAGAAGACTGTTGGAAGGGGAGGAGAACCACCCCTATCAGTGGACTGGGTGTGGATCATGGGAGGAGAAGAGGGAGGAAGGGTGGGATTCGGAGGTGACAAGGGAAGGAGCTACATCTGGGATACAAAATGAATAAAATGTAATTAATAAAAAATAAATAAATTTAAAATAAGACTGTTGGATGCCTCACTTCCCAATAAGCCTTTTTGAAAAGACTTTCTTAAGTAGTTTAAATTCTACTAGTAGTTTGAGATTTCATGTGTTCTATTGTGCATGCTGTCTACCCATTGCAAATCACAGCTTCAGTGAATTAAGGGTTTTGTTTGTTTTGTTTTGTTGTGTGCTTTTACCAGTGTTGTAGAAATTGTCACAAAAGCATCACTGAGAACAAAAACTGAATTCAAAGTTATTTAACATCCTTTGTTATCAACAAATTTGGAAAGGACCTCCAAAATCTTAAGTACGTTTCAACAGAACTTAGATACTTTAAAATCTATCCCTGCCTTGGTGAGGAAAGCCTACATAGAAATCAAATTACTTTCAGACTTTCAGTCTGCTGATTCTAAGCATCCAAACATTCAGACTGTATTCCATCACACCAAGGACCTCAGTCAGTCTTTCAATTATTATGTAAAAATGTTGTAAGGACAATATTTTAAATACTTTAATTTATAATAAAACTATTCTGTAATTAGAAAACTGACCAAACATTACCCTTGACATAAAAGGTCTTCACAAAAAAACCCTGTATTCTTTAGAAATATTTGTTTACAAAAGACATAGGTGAGTTTTTAAAAGAGATTAATGTGTAATTAACAACAGTGAAAAAGAAGATAAACCAGAGGAGGGTGGCAGAATAATATGAAAAGATAAATATCTTCACCATAACCTAAGTAAAGAAGATTAGAATGTGATTGGGGAGGGGGTGAGTTAGTACTTCAGTCTTATATGACAAATGAGTCAATTGCAACCCAAGGCCTTTAACACAATTTGGGGTACAGTCTTTTTTTTTATAATTTAGAATGTGTACAAACTATAGGTCTCTGCTTTCAGGTGAACTTGAACATGACCTACCTCTTCTAGTTTTTTGTTTGTTTTAGTTTGTTTTGTTTTCCCATTGAACTCGATGACTTAGAAACCCTTACTTAGAAAATCAGATGAAGAACACTGGTGTTTGCTTTATAATTGGGAACACATCCCAGTGCTGAAGACCATCTAGTAGGAGCTCAGTGTGGCTGAAACTGTTAGCAAAAGAAATAACTCTTCTAAGTGGTAAGGGAAAATTATATAAGGAGAGGAACTTAGAAGAGCTGGTACCCAAGTATGCATGGCACAGCTCATGGAGTGGGTGAATGGAAGCACACTGATGAAGTATGTGGACAGAAATCTTAGGAAGGCCTTTTGCTAATTCTTATGGATGAGTCATATGTCTGATACATGGGCTCTTCCCAGCATTCTGGAGTCTATGGATCATCTCAGAATTGATGCATCATGGACAAATACTTACTCATTTGGTATGTTCTTTACATTCTCCTCTTGATTTCAGGAAAGAGACAGAATGAGTTACTATTTCATTGCAGCCAAAACATTATCATTTTCATTAAAAAAAAAAAAAAAAACACTGATAATTATTGTGTGCCATAAGATAAAAAAAGAGTTGCTTGCCATAGAAGAAGAGAAGGGCAAAGGAGAACTCATAAAGGCCTTCCATCAAGTGTAATAGAGGAGAGAAAGACAAGTAAATGGAAAGACAAGAAGCATGTCAATGAGGGAGGATCCTTAAACAGAGGAATGATCTTACCCAAAAGTGCCTGAGATATTCTTTGTAAAAGGACTTTTGTTTGCCTGTTTCAATCGTTGTCTCAGAGGATTACTGCCTCTGTCTGCTAACCTAGGCCTGGTCCTGGAAGGTCTAGCATCCATTCAATCTAACCTATAGCTAGTATGTGTTCAGCCTCTGAGACTTACTGCTTATTAAACTTACCCTTTCTTGTTATTTCTGAACTGTTCTGGCTCAAACTCCTCTGGCAGCTGACATATTCAATTTGGATTCTCCCTTAGCCCCTGAGTTTCTCTGCCTGCCTCAAACTAACCACAGCAATCTTTTCTAATTTTCTGGCTCCTTCTCATTCTTTGGCTCCTTCTGTCTTCACCTGTGTCTAGGTTGTTCTTTCTCTGCAACCTGTCTCTCTAATTCTTATAGCTGTAATTGGGTAAAGGTAGGTAACTTTAAAGAATTATTATAGTTTGTTTTGCTCTAATTATATAGGCTAGCAGAAAAAAAGTTTGCCTGGCATTCAGCACTTATACTAGAAAGACAACAAATCATACCATTATTGGCATAAAGGAAGGCTTAAAAACTTATTGAAGGCTGTTTATCTTTCTTTTTTCTTTTCTTTTTTTTTCTGAGACAGGGTTTCTCTGTGTAGCCCTGGCTCTCCTGGAACCCACTCTGTAGACCAGACTAAACTCGAACACACAGAACCTGACCCCTGCCTCCCAAGTGCTGAGATTAAATACATTTCCTCAAATTACTCATGATTCCCAAGTATTTTGACCCTTCCTTACAGAAAAGCACTGTCCTGTTTTTGTTTTTTTTTTAATTTTGTTTTGTTTGTTTTTTGTTTTGTTTTTCTTGAGACAGGGTTTCTCTGTGTATCCTGACTGCCCTGGAACTCACTCTATAGATCAGGCCGGCCTTTAATTCACAGAGATCCACCTGCCTCTGTTTCCTGAGTGCTGATATTAAAAGTGTGCACCACCTCTACTTGGCTGAAGGCTATTTTTCTGAACTGCATTTAGTGTCAATGTGTTCTTGAAGTTGTTCTATGCTTGTAACTAACAGGTTTGGAAGATTGTAAAACAATGAGAAGCCATTCTGTCTTTGTTTCTGTGTGACATAAATATCTAATGATGCCTTAGTGTCTTAGTAACAAAATTTTCAAATGAAACCTTGACAAATAATTTTTCATTGTTTTTTTTATAATCTTTTTAAAAACACAAATATTCCTAGGGACTTGGGTATATTAAACTTGGGTTAACATAATTTTGGGCAGGCCAAGTGATTAAATTTCTATTTTACCACATTAAATATAAGCCTGTAGAAAAATTGTGAGACAGATTAAATACTGTGAAAGCAACTACTTGAACGAGGCACAATGGAACACAAGGCTTATTGATTATAAAGTGAAATGAATTTCACTCCGAGTGCAGGAAGGTCAGTTAGGTCTATGAAGAAAACTTTTTAATAAAGTCTAATGATTTAAGAGAGAAGTTTAAATCAGGTAAATAAGAAAAAAAAACATAATTAAAATGAATTTATCATGGAAAAAAATCCTTCTTATTTATGAGATTTAATGCTAATTATATTAATAAACTTACTGTTCTGCATTTGCTGTACTTGCATGTGTTTCAGAAACTTCCATCTGTTTTTCTAGCATCTCTGAAGACTTGATGTGTAAAATAGTGTAAGAAAGTAAATTCTGAAAAGTGGGGTATTGCTCACCTTACTTTTATAAGACCCAAAACAAACATTAGAAAAACAAAGTTTGAGATCATAAATTTTTTTTTTAATTTTCATCAATTACACTTTATTCATTCTGCATCCCCCCATAAGCTCCTCCCTCCTCCCCTCCCAATCCCACCCTCCCTCCTCCCTCTGCTTGCATGCCACTCCCCAAGTCCACTGATAGGGGAGGTTCTCCTCTCCTTTCTGATCTTAGTCCATCAGTTCACATCAAAAGTGGCTGCATTGTCCTCTACTATAGCCTGGTAAGGCTGCTCCCCCCCCAGAGGGAGGTGATCAAAGAGCAGGCCAATCAGATTATGTCAGAGGCAGTCCCTCTTCCCATTACTATGTAACCCAATTGGACTCTGAACTGCCCTGGGCTACATCTGTGCAGGGGTTCTGGGTTATCTCCATGAATAGTCCTTGGTTGGAGTATGAGTCTCTGGGAAGTTCCCTGTGTTCAAATTTTCTTGTTCTGTTGCTCTCCTTGTGGAGACCCTGTCCTCTCCAGCTCTTACTATTTCCCAGTTCTTACCTAAAATTTCATTCACTCTGCCCAACAGTTGCCCATCAGGCTCAGCATCTGCTTTGATAGTCTGAAGGGCAGAGGCTTTCTCAGACAACTAGGAATAGCACTTCCTCAAGATCCAGCAATACCACTACTGGGCATATATCCAAAAGAGGCTCAAGTACACAAAAAGGACATTTGCTCAACCATGTTTGTAGCAGCTTTATTTGTAATAGCCAGAAGCTGGAAACAACCCAGATGCCCCTCAACTGAAGAATGGATGCAGAAATCGTGGTACATCTACACAATGGAATATTACTCAGCAATGAAAAATAAGGAAATCATGAAATTTGCAGGTAAATGGTGGGATCTGGAAAGGATCATCCTGAGTGAGTTGTCCCAGAAGCAAAAAGACACACATGGTATATACTCACTCATATAGACATACAACATAGGACAAACCCACTAAAACCTGTGCATCTAAAGAAACTAAGCAAGAGAGAGGACCCTAACTAAAATGTCCAATCCCTATCCGGAAAGGCAAAGAGGATGGACATCAGAAGAAGAAGAAAACAGGAAACAACCTAGGAACCTACCATAAATTATTTTTTTACCCCTTTTTCTTCCTCTACTCTTCCCCATGGACACAATAGTTTTTTCTTGGTTGTGGCTTTAGTACATATGATAACCAGTGTAAATGTCTCTCAGTTTGCATTAACCTCCTAGGTTGTCATTATGAGGCTGACCATTGCTGGCATTACTTTACCTCTGGAGTATAGACATCTTGGGGGAAAGAAGAATAAGTAATTCACTGAAATATTATACAGAAGTACAAAGAATGAACTACTGATGTGAAGAGATCGTGTTTGGATGATAAAAATATGTATGCCTCATAATTCTATTTTTTGGAAGATTAAGGACAGGTGCTATTAATCCAGCATGATGTTACAGTCAGAGTAATGGTTACTTCTGAGAAGCAACTGGGAAAGCATCTGAGGGATAATTCTAAAGGCCAGATATGTTCTATATAGTGGCATGCATATTTGTCACATGGCCATATAAATATCTACACACATAAAAATTTTTATTAAACTTGTTGCACTTTAATCAATACCTTATAAATGGAGCCACATATTTAAATAAAGATATATTCTAGGAAAAAATAATTATTATATGAATGTCATGCATGCAGTCACATTATCATAATTCCCATACTCAGAAGGTAGATGCAGGAGAATTGCCAGAAGTTCATGGGCAATCTGGTCTACATATTAAATTTCAGACCAGAAAAAGCTGAACTCCAAGACCTTTGCTATACCCTTCTTGATAAAAGAAATAAAAATAAAAAGAAGCAAAGCCTGTTATCATATGATCTAGCTATCCCATCTCTGACCATTTACCCAAAAGAGTAGAAATAAATATATTAAATAGACATCTGCACTCTCATGTTCATTACACCTTGAGTAAAAATAGACAAGTTAGAGAATTAACTGAGTGGTCATCAGCAGTTGAGCAAGTGAATAAAGAAAATATAGTATATATTCACAATGGAATACTATCCAGCTTTTGAAAAGAAAGACATCCCATCATCAATTGTTAACAGCTTCAGTGGAGGTGATAACCACATTAGTTGATGTAATTATTCTATGTTATATTAAAAATCATAATATCACTTTATATATATTCTATAAATATACATAATTGTCAACTTATAATAATGTAAAAAAGATATCCTCTACTAAATGAATAGAAGGGTTGGCTATTTGAGCAAGAAAGGATCTCTGATATATAGTGAACACACTATTATATCTAATTAATGGCAGTAGAAATCATTGCAAACACTTAATATGTTGAGCCTCATCATATATATTTCCTATTCATTGTGAGGCTCATGAAATATTCAGTCTCATTCCTGTTTCCTAGATTTTCATTGAGAATCAGTTCCCCTTTGAAACTATACTGTGCATACCCATGCTGGGACTTAACCCCATATTCATCTGACTTGATTCCACAAGAGTCAAGGGAACTGTGGTTGGGTAAGAAGTCGACCTGAAAATGACTTGGTTGCTCCTCCACTGCTGGTGGGAATGTAAACTGGTACAACCACTCTGGAAAGCTATCTGGCGCTTTCTAAGACAAATAGGAATAGTGCTTCCTCCAGACCCAGCTATACCACTGCTAGGTATATACCCAAAGTTTGTTCAAGTACACAAAAAGGACACTTGCTCAACCATGTTTATAGCAGCTCTATTTATAATAGCCAGAACCTGGAAACAACCCAGATGTCCATCAACGGTGGAATGGGTACAGAAATTGTGGTATTTTTATACAATAGAATACTACTCAGCAATCAAAAAGGAGGAAATCATGAAATTTGCAGGCAAATGGTGGGATCTAGAAAAGATCATTCTGAGTGAAATATCCCAGAAGGAGAAAGACAAACATGGGATATACTCACTTATATAGACCTATAAGATATGATAAACATAATGAAATCTATACACCTAAAAAAGATAATTGAGCGGACATGGGGTAAGATGATCAATCCTCATTTAGAAAGACAGATGGGATGTGCATTGAACGTATGACAGGAGTCTACTGAGCGCATCTGAAAGACTCTAACTAGCAGTGTTTTCAAAGCAAAGACTCATGACCAAACCTTTGGCAGAGTACAGGGAATCATAAGAAAGAAGGGGAGTTAGTCTGATGGGGAAAGGATAGGAGCTCCACAAGGACCAAATATATCTGGGCACAGGGTCTTTTCTGAGACTGACATTCAAGCAAGGACCATGTATGGATATAACCTAGAACCTCCACTCAGATGTAGCCTGTGGTAGCTCAGTAACCAATTGGTTTCCCAAAGTGAGGGGAACAGGGACTATTTCTAACAGGAACTCAATGACTGGCTCTTTGGTCTCCCCACCCCCGAAGGGAGGAGCAGTCCTGTTAGGCCACAGAGGAGGGCTTTGCAGCCAGTCCTGAAGATACCTGATAAAACAGGATCAGATGAATGGGGAGGAGGTCCCCCCTATCAGTGGACTTGGAAAGGGGCACGGTGGAGATGAGGGAGGGAGGGAGGGACTGGGAGGGAATGAGGGATCGGGACACGGCTGGGATACAGTTAATAAAATGTAACTGATAAAAAAAAAAAAACAAAACTGAACTTAAAAAAAAAAAAAGAAATACTTCAAAAAAAAAAAAAAAAGAAAATGACTGGGTTGTTCTCCACCAATGTCCAGTCATTATGCTGTTCAAGAGTGAAGAAGCAAGTTCGACAAAATCACTTTTTTTCACTTGATTTTGGATCTGGGATGAGTCACTCTAATGGCATGATGAACTTTTAGTGGACAGTAATTATATTTTTCATACCTTTAAAAAATTTTCTCTGATTTTCTTTTTGCTTGCACTTGATTGCATCATCTTGGCTTAAATGATATTTTCTGAATGTAGCTATGTACTTTTATTCTATAAAATGGTAAGTTTCTTTTTTTTCTATGTAATGTCAATGGTAGAAATCTAATACCAAGTAGAGTCATGCCTTTGGGAGTACATGACTGCCAATCCAAACTGTACTTGGCATCTTAATCTCATCTGAACTTTGAAGAGTAACTTCTCACTGATCCTGAAAAGAGTTTCAAAATCTTGTAATAAGGACAACACCCAGGAGAATAATTGCCCTAAGAGTCAGTGCTCCTTTTCCCCCACATTATTCAGGTGGTTAAACTTGGAGAAGTGGGAGAGAATCACAACCAGAAAATCACTATCCTTAATGATGGGAGAGAGCTACACTTATCTGTGTATATAAGAAAAGATAAGTATTTTGAATGTTAGGGTCTGAGAATCGCTGTGGAAAGACACTAGACTCAAGTAGTATGCAAGAACAAAGAATGTTTATTCTGTAGAATTTACCAGCATACTGGGATCACCAAAAGGGCAAAATGGTAACCCAGAAGTGAGTTCATAGGCTCAATTGCTCAATTTATCGACAGTTAGGGGCTTTGTGTGATAACTCTTAAACTAATTCATCAGAAATAACATAATGGTATGAGGGGATTCAGGATTGGCTGATTGTTTAGGAATTTTCCCTAGTTACTTGGGACTTTGTTGATTCATCGATGTTTGGCTTTTCCTCATGTGTTGACCTTTAATTTGATTGTTTAGGGTGGCTGTGCTTTACTTTGGAAACAGCAAGGACATATATTCATAAACATAGCTTTTGTTAAACTTGACCTGTGAGCTGATTGGTTGTCCTCGTGGCTTTTCCAGGAAATCTTTGTTCGAATTCTGAAAAACAGAAATTCAGGCCTATTAAACAAGGTGGAAAATGCAGCCTGTCATAGAGTCAGCTAGTCAACAAGGCCTAGGACATCTGGGGGGGGGTCTTTAGGGTTATGAGACCCCTCATTCCCCCCTTCAGAACTGGCCCATCTTAAATCATTGATATCTGTTAATGGATAGGTATTGAGACTTTAACACCATGAGTCGGACCATGAGAACCTGATTTTTGACAATTATTTTCCAGTGCTAGGCATAATGATTTAAGGGGCCTAAAGCATAACCAAGAGAAACAGAACTAAAGACCTATTTTCTGGTATGTCAATTGGCCTTATAGGAAACCATTTGTCCCTTTTGACCAAGAACCCCTTTTGAGGTAGCATTTCAGGTGGGATAACGGTCGACATTTTTTTATTCTGTACCTTCTAGTAGCTGACATTAGGACATTGTAATCAGGGGCCCAGGAAGTCTGAAATGATAGTCAAAGAGTGAGCAATGGGGATGTTTATCAGAAGCATTTGATTAGTTGATCTAGTGGAAGAGACAGAAAGCCATCATGTTGGCAAGACTGGTTCATCAGCTTTTAGGAAGTCCATGAGAGCAGTTTGCAGTCTGCAAGTGATCTCTGGATGGAGTCATCAACCAAGTAGAAATCTTGTCCTGTTAGAAATAGTCCCTGTTGTATAAAAATACCACAATTTCTGTACCCATTCCATGTGGTATTTTTATATAATGGAATACTACTCAGCAATCAAAAAGGAGGAAATCATGAAATTTGCAGGCAAATGGTGGGATCTAGAAAAGATCATTCTGAGTGAAATATCCCAGAAGGAGAAAGACAAACATGGGATATACTTACTTATATAGACCTATAAGATATGATAAACATAATGAAATCTATACACCTAAAAAAGATAATTGAGCGGACATGGGGTAAGATGATCAATCCTCGTTTAGAAAGACAGATGGGATGTGCATTGAACGTATGACAGGAGTCTACTGAGCGCATCTGAAAGACTCTAACTAGCAGTGTTTTCAAAGCAAAGACTCATGACCAAACCTTTGGCAGAGTACAGGGAATCATAAGAAAGAAGGGGAGTTAGTCTGATGGGGAAAGGATAGGAGCTCCACAAGGACCAAATATATCTGGGCACAGGGTCTTTTCTGAGACTGACATTCAAGCAAGGACCATGTATGGATATAACCTAGAACCTCCACTCAGATGTAGCCTGTGGTAGCTCAGTAACCAATTGGTTTCCCAAAGTGAGGGGAACAGGGACTATTTCTAACAGGAACTCAATGACTGGCTCTTTGGTCTCCCCACCCCCGAAGGGAGGAGCAGTCCTGTTAGGCCACAGAGGAGGGCTTTGCAGCCAGTCCTGAAGATACCTGATAAATCAGGATCAGATGAATGGGGAGGAGGTCCCCCCTATCAGTGGACTTGGAAAGGGGCACGGTGGAGATGAGGGAGGGAGGGAGGGACTGGGAGGGAATGAGGGATCGGGACACGGCTGGGATACAGAGTTAATAAAATGTAACTGATAAAAAAAATAAAAAAAAAAAAAGAAATCTTGTCCTGGCAAAGCTTAGCAGTCAACTTTCCTGCATCTAGTTTGTCTAGTATTCTGTCTGCAATAAAAGCAATGGTATCTTTCTTGCTCAGTGGCTACTTTGCCAAATATAAAGCCATCTTCTAAAAAAGAAAATGTTTTGATGCTCATCATCTTCTTTTCAGTCAAAAGGGCGTTCTGCCAGGAGCTGGCATGTTTCACTGTCAAAAGAATTTCAAATTAATAAAATATGTTTAAATGCCATATTCTGTAGATCTCTGAGGTTTTTGAAGGTCATCTATTTATCTCTACTGTTATCTCTACTCTCTACTAGCTCATCTCTTTATCTGAACTGTTTGTTTTTAGTTATATACTGACTGATTTATTTAGAAAACACCTTTGGGCATGCTCTTTGATCACCTCCCCCTGAACGGGGAGCAGCCTTACCAGGCCACAGAGGAAGACAATGCAGCCAGTCCTGATGAGACCTGATAGACTAGGATCAGAAGGAAGCAGAGGAAGACCTCCCCTATCAGTGAACTTGGGGATGGGCATTTGTCCAGGAATAGGAGAAAGGGTGGGACTGGGAGGGGAGGAAGGAGGGGCTCATTGGGGGATACAAAGTGAATAAAATGTAATTAATAAAAATTGAAAAAAAAAGAAAAAAAAAAACACCTGTGATTAACTGAATTAGTTTAACTGTCCATAATAAAATGACAACTATTGAACTGAAGTTTCTTCAGTTGATGATGGGAGCGAGCTACACTTACCTGTGGGTATAAGGAAGGATAAGTATTTAGAATGCAATAAGAAGTGTGCTAAGAAAGACACAGCAGGAGGTTTGCCTCTGTCTTCCTCACAAATCATAGGTTAGGCTTACAGTACCAGGCATGAGTTCTCTCCTATTGAGTGGGCCTTACATCCAATTAGATGACTGTTGGTTAACCTCAAGAAATAAGCATCAGTATTGCCACACTGGGGATACCTTGTTGTCCTGGACATTGTTGGGTTTTGTAGGCATCACAGCTTAATAGAATTATTGATTGCTTTTCTCCCTTGGAAGTCTGCCATTATACCCACCAACAACTGCTGTAAATGCAGAAATCAACTGAGTGTGGAGTGCCTAGTTCTGTTTAATATATCTACTATATAACCCTTTTACCAAAGATTTAAAGAACACTGAGGAAGACCAGATGGAAAGATTTCTAAGAGCTAGAGAATCAGACATCTGCTGTAAGATTGTATCTTCTATGTAGAACAGGGAAGGTGCACCTTTACAATCTCAGCCTAAAAAAGACCTGAACAATGACAACACTGTTTGACATGCCCGTGAACTAGGGAAATCTCACAAACTCTCACCCCTAGATGAAGAGCTATAAGCAATTAATGACTGCCAAAAGGAGGAGAATCACTCCTCTCCAAGAATGAGCTCCATAACTGATGCTGAATGCCAAGGAATCATCCCCCAAAACATGTACATATGAGCAACACTAAACAGATTTGACAGGCTTTATATATCTATGTCTGTGTCTATTATCTATCTATCTTTCTATCTATCTATCTATCTATCTATCTATCTATCTATCTATCTCATCTATCTTTCAATACATGCAACAGTGATAATTAAAGAAAAAATGATGTGAATCATACACCTGACATTAAAATCCCTGATTATCAAGAAAAAATAAATTGTTTTCCAAGGGCAATTTCCTGGGCTGTACTTGTTTCTACCTGCCAATGTATATGAGAATTGAATCCACAGAGTGCCACAGCCCTCTTCACAACTTCTCAGGGGTTGGTGGTTCAGTGTGGCTGCAACAAAATGGGGAAGGGGCTCTACTCTTTTGTCTCTCCTTGATGCTCATTCAAAGAATCACAACATCTGGGAGACAGAAGTCTTTCAACACTGTTCAGTCTTTGCTCTTTGTTTTAGAAATAAAGAAACTGTGATATGGATAAAGGTGAGCATTTGAGAATCTAGAAGAGAGCTGTGAAGCCAGCTTCTTGGACTTGGAAGTGCACCTATCCTTCCTGATATCACTCTACATTAGATCAGGGGCCCAGGGCCCTCATTACCTGTATTTCTAGGGTTTAAAACTACTCATTTTTATTCCAGATCACTTGGTGTTTTCTGATTTTTGTTTGTTTTTTGGATATTTTCATGCTATTTTTAGAGGGAGGAATAAGGTCTCATGTTGTATGGGCTTGCCTGAAACTTTCAATGTAGCCAAGAATGACCTTGAACTTTTGATCTTCCTACTTCTAAGGCCTGAGTGCTGGGACTATAGACATGAACCAACATTCTAGTTTGTGCGGTATTAGGGACTAATCACTGGGTTTTGTACATGCCAGACAAACGTTGTATCAATTATGTTGTGTCCCTGGTCATGTATTTGTTGTTGTTCGTTTGTATCCATCTAGGGTCTCCCTTGAACTTGAACTTGTGACAGTTTTCCAGCTTCAGTTTCACATGTTCTGTGGTTACAGTCATAAGCCCAAATGGCCAGTTTTGGAAGGAACAAACAAAACTTTGTGACTAAGATGTGCATGAGTTGTATCAGCAATCTGCAGAACATGTACTGCAAAGCCTATTTGAAAGCTTTGCTGTTATGCTTCAATAGCCTCCTACGTCACTGGGTGCCTTAATCTCTCCAGTTCCGAAAGAGAAAGGATGAGTAATAACATTGGCAGATTTTCTCTGTAAGAAAAATAATAAATACAGAATGACTTGGTGTTTATCTGGAATTCAAATATTGCTGGGTACTCGGCAGTTTACCTGGCAGCCTCATCTGTGTGTTGAAAACAGCGGTTCTGCTTGTTTTTCTGTTGTTTCAACAAGAAAGAAAGAAGAAAATCTTAGAGGTATTTCCTTCATCTTGCCTTTTCATTCATACTTTCTTTTTTTTCTGATTGGAAAGCTTTTTATTAATTAATGTATTTATTAATTTTACATTCTTTTTTATTAGTTACAGTTTATTTACAGTTACAATTTATTTACAGTTATCCAAGCTGTAGCCCCTCCCTCATTCCCTCCCAATCCCACCTTCCCTTCAACATCTCCTCCCTGCCCCTGTCTAAGTCCACTGATAAGGGAGTTCCTGCTCCCCTTCCATCTGACCCTAGCTTTTCAGGTCTCTTCAGAACTGGCTGCAATGTCCTTCTCTGTGGCCTAGCAAGGCTGCTCCTCCCTCGGGGGGCGGGGGGGGAGGCAAAGAGCCGGCCACTGAGTTCATGTCAGAAACAGTTGGGTACTGAGCTGCCATCGACTACATCTGAGCAGGAGTTCTAGGTTATATCCATGCATGGTCTTTGGTTGGAGAAACTGCCCAGATATATTTGGACTTTCTTAACAGAATTTTCTTCATCCTGAATGGTAATTTCTTAAAAGAAGACTTTATTAGTCCAAATTTACCTAAATTAACATATATGTTGCCTGTCTTTTCCTATGGATCAGAGAAGGATTAAGGAGCAATTGAACTGAAGAGCAAACAATAGCAGATTTTTGAAGTCTTTGTGCTAGTCTAACACCTACTCTGAGGAGTGCTGTATGTATAGGGCATCTACTTGGTCGGCTTTGTCTTTTTAATGCAAACCACACCTGACCTTTCAGAAAATTACAGAAGACATTGCCTTTTGACTAATGTCTGTCTACAGAAAGACTGGGAATCCGCACATATTTTTTCCCTCAGGTAATCCATTTGTCAAGACGGTATTTTCACCCCTGAGGGAGATAATACAATATTTTCCGACAGGTCTAATGGATGCGTTTTTAAAAAGTCAGCACTTTCTCTAGGAAATCATAGATACTCAACCACTTATGAAAGACAGCAGCTTGTAGCCATTCTATAAAACTTAAGATCAAATCATCATGTATGTGTTCTAATGCAGACAGACAGTAGTTTTAGCAGCAATATGTAAATGTGTGACCTAATCATTTTGGCATTGTTGACTGATGGCTGTCAGAAATCAAAGTACCAACCTTTAAGCAGGAAGGCTCACAGTGGAAAAATAGAATATCAGGGTATGAAGGGACCATGCATCTCTCTGTTGAGTCTGGGAGCTGGTGAAAGAAGAAAGTTTAAATAAATACATAGAAAAGTGAAGCCAAATGATAGCTCCTCTAAGAGAAATTTCTCTTGGCCTTCAACATGTAACCTGCTGTCCTCCTTTTAGAAATTTCTTCCTTCTTTTTTATTCATTTCATGACATTTCAAATATATATTTCCTCTTTGGATGGGATGTAGCTCAGTGATACAGTGTTTGCATAGTATTTAGTATAACAATATGGAGAAGAGGAGAGAAGAAAAGGAAGTGAAGTGAAGAAAGAAGACGAGGTAATTCCTAATATTTTTTAGTTGTGAGCCTGAGCCTTGATATCTGAGCTATTTTTCCAGCCCTTTATTAATATGAAGTTTTAGTTTTTGAGAATTATATACATGAGCATTGTGTTTACATTATTTCCACTCTTCTGTTTTTCAACTCTTTTCTTTTCCAAACTTCTGACAATTGTTTCATTTATAATTGTTACATGTATACTCTTATATGTACATGTTTATAAGGCTGACCACTGACCACTGTGATTGGACAGCCTATGTGGAAGTTTGTCTCTGGAGACAACTAATTAAAGACTCTCTCAGCAGCCCTGAAATCCTAGAGCTCTTAACCTAAATATGGGATCATGTGGAATTTCTACTGTCTTCATTAGAATGTCAACTACTATTATCATTGTGCTGGTTTTGTTCAGGGACGCATATTTTTCAAAATTCATGGATGCATTTTTTCTCATTGTGTTTAGGGGACACCATCTATCAACAGACCTCAGCCCCCTGGCTATTGCAATATTTCAGCTCCCTCATCCATTATTTTCCCTGAACTTTAAGTTTAAGGTTTGCAGAGGTGTCAGCTGGTCTTGGGCTCTCCATAGTCACTTATTATTTACATTTGACCAGCAAAATGGTCATAAACCTAAGAGAATATCCTACTACTGACAATTTCCTAAAACTTGTTTTCTAAAGCCTCTTATCCAATCCAATAATATATACTTTTTAAGTTTTTGCTACTCTTTTCTAACTTTTTGACACCTGAAAATATTTGCTGAAGATGTACAATGCCTGGTAGAGTGAGTTTTTCTAATCACTTTGCTCATTGGTTCATTTTTTCATCTCTCCTTTCTTCTCATTCTCCTTTCTTTGTTCTCTGTTAATGCTCCTGCTTTCCTGTGGCAAAAGTCATTTTGTTATGATACTCTCATGAATACTATCCCCTAGTTTGCATTCATTTGAATTCTAGTAATGTTGCTCTATAGTAAATACAGTCTAGAGCTCCTCATGTCAAAGAGCAAGGCAGGAAGAAAAATGTTCCAAACATTTAGGAGCATTTGTTTGGGACACAAGGTGAGCATTTTTTCAAGCAATCCTTAGTGCTTCCAGAATATTGTTATTTAATACTTCCAGGACTCGAAGCTATGTGAATATAGCCTGCAACATCTGAAGCATGAAATTCCCTCTTATGTGGTAGTGGTGACAAATTTAACTAACAGACATCTGCTGGTGTAGGTGTTGGGAACTGACCAATAACAATTATAGCATCCAACTGATTGTGTGACACATACTGTAGAATTAGTTAAGCTTTATTGACAAGCATACCAGCAGATTTATCATTCCCAGGGGATCAAAACCTAAAAACTGGGAGACTGTAGATGGTAAGGGAGGTAGCTGCCATAAAAACATTTCACAGGGCTAGCTTGAAAAGGGTTACAGAGCTAAACAGAGAATTCTCAACAGAGGAATCTCAAATGTCTGAGAAGCACTTAAAAAGAAATTCTCAACATCCTTAGTTATCATGGAAATGCAAATCAAAATGACTCTGAGATTATATCTTACCCACTTCAGAATGTCTAAGATCAAAAACTCAAGTGACAGAACATGCTGGTAAGGATGTGGAGCAAGAGGAACGCTCCTCTATTGCTGGTGAGAGTGCAAACTTGCACAAACACTTTGGAAATCAATGTGGTGCTTTCTCAGACAATTGAGATTTTTCTACCTCAAGACAAAGATCAACCATTCCTAAGCATATACCCAAGAGTTCCTCTACTACACAACAAGGACATTTTTTTTCTTTTTCTTCTTAATATATTTATTTATTAAAGCTTATTAAATTTGTAATCCATTCCCTTGTCCCCTCCCAATCCGAACTTCCCTCCCTCTTTTCTTCCTATGCCCCTGCCCCAGTCCACTGATATGGGATGTCTTCCTCAACTTCCATCTGAGCCTAGTCTATTAGGTCTCATCAGGACTGGCTGCATTGTCTTCCTCTATGGACTAGTAAGGCCGCACCCCCATCAGGGAAAGGTGATCAAAGAGCAGGGTACAGAATTCAGAGACAGCCCCTGTTCCCCTTACTATGAAAGCCACTTGGATACCGAGCTGTCATGGGCTACATCTATGCAGGGCTTCTAGGTTATCTCCATGCATGGCCCTTGTTTGAAATAATCAGTCTCAGAAAAGATTCCTGGGGCGAGATTTCTTTATTCTGTTGCTCTCCTTGTGGAGCTCCTGTCCCATCCAGGTCTTTAATCTCCCCCTTATTTCATAAGATTCCCTGCACACTCCCCAAAGTTTGGTTATGAGTCTCAGCATCTGCTTTGATACCCTACTGGGCAGAGTCTTTCAGAGGCCCTCTGTGGTAGGTTCCTGTCCTGTTCCCTGTTTTCTCCCTCTTCCAATGTCTATACCATTTGCCTTTCTAAGAGAGGACTGATTATCTTACCCATGGTTCTCTTTCTTGCTTAGTTTCTTTAGGTGTACATATTTTAGTATGTTTATCCTATATTATATGGCTAATATCCACTTATGAATGAGTATATACCCTATGTGTCTGTCTGCTCCTGGTATACCTCACTCAGAATGATCTTTTCTAGTTCCCACCATTTGCCTGAAAATTTCATGATTTCCTTGTTTTTATTTTTTAATTCTTTATTAACTACACTTTATTCACTTTGTATCCCTGCTGTGGCTCCCTCCCTCCTCCCATTCCAATCCCTCCCTTCTTCCCCCATCTGCACGCATGCCCCTCCCCAATTCCACTGATAGGGGAGGTCTTCTTTCCCTTCCTTCAGATCCTAGTCAATTAGGTCTCATCAGAAGTGCATTGTCTTCTTCTGTGGCTTGATAATATTGCTCCCCCCTCAGGAGGAGGTAATTAAGGAGCAGGCCAATCAGTTCATGTCAGAAACAGTCCCTGTTTCTATTACTATGGAACCCACTTAGATATTGAACTTCCATGAGCTACATCTGGTCAGGGGTCTTAGGTTATCTCCATGCATGGTCCTTGGTTGGAGTATCAGTCTCAGGAAAGACCCCTGTGCTCAGATCTTTTTGTTCTGTTGCTCTCCTTGTAGAGTTCCAGTGCTCTCCAGATCTTACTGTTTCCCGCTTTCATAAGATTCCCTGTACTCTGCCCAAAGGTTGGCCATAAGTCTCAGCAATCTGCATTGATAGTCTGCAGGACAGAGCCTTTCAGAGGTCCTCTGTGTCAGCCTCCTGACTTGTTCCTTCTTTTCTCCTTCTAACAGGTTTAATGTGACTGGTTTCATATTGAAGTCTTAGATCCACTTGGACTTTCGTTTTGTGCAGGGTGATAATTATGGATCTAGTAACTCTAAGTTATCATAGATGGAGAAAACAAGATATTCAACAACAAAAACAAATTTAAACAATACCTACCAACCTTTTAACTTCTTGAGTTCTTTAAATATTCTGGATATTAGCCTTCTGTCAGATATAGGGTTGGTGAAGATCTTTCCTTGTCTGTAGGCTGTCATTTTGTTCTGATGATAGTATACTTAGCTTTTCAGAAGCTTTTCACTTTAATGAGGTACCATTTATTGATTGTTGATCTTAGAGCCTGTGCTGTTGGTATTTTGTTCAGGAAGTTTTCTCCTGTGCCAATGAGTTCAAAGCTCTTCCCCATGTTTTCTTCTAACAGATTTAGTGTGTCTGGTTTTATGTTGAAGTCTTTATTTACTTGGGCTTTAGTTTAATGCAGAGTGATAAATATGGATCTATTTCCATTTTTTATATGTAGACCTACAGTTAGACAAGCACCATTTGTTGAAGATGCTATGTTTCTTCCATTGTATTGTTTTGGCTTCTTTGTCAAAAATCAATTATCCTTGGGTGTGTGGTTTTATTTCTGGGTCTTCAACTGGATTCCATTGATCCACCACTCTGTTTCTATGCTAGTACCATGCAGTTTTTATTAGTATTGTTCTGTAGTACAGCATGAGATCAGGGATGGAGTTATGTCCAGATAATCTTTTGTTTTACAGAATTGTTTTAGAAATTCTGGGGTTTGGATTTTTCCATATGAAATTGAGAATTGTTCTTTCAAGTTTTGTAAAGAATTTTGTTGGTATTTTAATAGGAATTTCACTGAATATGTAGATTGCTTTTGAATTATGGCCATTTTCACTATGTTAATCCTACATAGCAGGAGGGCTACTGATTTGTTTTTTTAGTTAAGTTTGTATTCAGCCACTTTGCTGAAGGTGTTTATCAGCATAAGGAGTTCTCAGGTTGAATTTTTGGGGTATAGTATCATATCATTTGTGAATAGTGATACTTTGACTTCTTCCTTTACAATTTGTATTCCCTTGATCTCCTTCATTTGCCTTATTGCTCAAGCTAGGACTTCAAGTACTATGTTAAAGAGGTATGGAGAGAGTAGATAGTCTTGCCTTATCCCTGATTTGAGTGGGATTTATTTAAGTTTCTCTTTGTGTAGTTTGATGTTGGCTCTAGGTTTGCTGTATATTGTCTTTACTATGTTTGGCTATGTGCCTGTATCCCTGATCTCTCCAAGATCATGTGTTTTTTTCTCCTTCAGTTTGTTTATATTTTGCATTATATTGATGGATTTCTGTATATTGAACCACCCTTTGCATGCCTGGGATGAAGCCTACTTGATCATGTTGAATGATATCTTTTATGTGTTCTTCAATTTGATTTGCAAGTATTTTGTTGAGTATTTTTGCATCAATGTTCATAAAGAGAGAGAGGTCTGAAGTTCTCTTTTTTTTGTTGGGTCTTTGTGTGGTTTAGGTATCAAGGTGACTGTGGGCTCATAGACTGAGTTTGGTAATGTTCCTTCTGTTTCTATTTTGTGGAATAGTTTGAAAAGAATTGGCTTTAGCTCTTCTTGAAGGTCTGGTAAATCCTGCACTGAAAACATCTGGCCCTGGGCTCTTTTTGGAAGGGAGACTTTTGATGACAGCTTCTATTTCCTTGGGGGTTACAGGACTCTTTAATCTATTACCTGATTTTGATTTAATTTTGGTAATAAAATCTATCAAGAAAATTGTCCATTTCATTTTTATTTTCAAATTCTGTGGCATATATGCTTTTGTATTAAGACTTAATGATTCTTTGGATTTCTTCAATGTCTTATAGTTAAGGTCCCCTTTTCATTTTTGATTTTGGTGATTAGATAGTTTCTCTCTGCCTTTTATTTATTTTGGGTAAGGGTTTGTTTACCTTGTTGATTTTCTAATGGATCCAGCTCTTGGTCTCATTGATTCTTTGAATTGTTTTCTTTGTTTCTAATTCATTAATTTCAGCTTTGAATTTGATTATTTTCAATAGTCTACTCCTCTTTTGTGTGTCTGGTTCTTCTTTTTCTAGGGATTTTGGTTGTGTTGTTAATTTGTTTGTATGAGATGTCTCAAACTTCTTTTTGAAGGTACTTATGCTATGAACTTCCCTCTTAACATTGCTTTCATTATGTCCCATAATTTTCTGTAAATTGTGCTTTCATTTTCATTGAATTTTAGGAAGTCACTAATTTCTTTTTACATTTCTTCCCTGACCAAGCTGTCGTTGATTAGAGAGTTGTTTAGTTTAGTTTTCATGTGTATGTAAGCCTTTGTTATTTGTGTTGTTGTTGAGGTCTAGTTTTAGACCATGGTGCCATGATAGGATATCAGAGTATATTTTAACCTTCTTGTATCTGTTGAGGCTTGATTTGTGCCCGACTATATGGTCAATTTTTGAGAAGATTTCATGAGGTGCTGAGAAGAAGGTATACTCTTTTGGGTTTGGGTGAAAAGTTTTGTAGATATCTATTAGATCCATTTGATTTAGGACCTCTGTAAGTGTCATTATTTACCTAGTTACTTTCTTAGTCTGGATAGTGAGAGTGGAGTGTTGAAGTCTCCCACTATTAAGGTGTTGGGGTTTATGCTTTAATAATGTTTCTTTTACATATGTAGGTTCTCTTGTATTGGGGAATAGATATTCAGAAATGTGATGTCCTCCTGGTGGATTTTTCCTTTGATGAGAATGTAGTGCCCCTCCTCACACTTTTTTATTAATTTCAGTTGAAATTCTATTTTATTAGGTATTTGGGTAGCTATCCCAGCTTGTTTTCTGGGTCCATTTACTTGAAAATCATTTTCCAGCCCTTTACTCTGAGGTACTGTTTATATTTGTTGCAGAGGTATGTTTTTTTTTTTTAATACAAAATGTTGAATCCTGTCTCTGCAACCATTCTGTTACTCGTTGTCTTTTTCTTAGAGATTTGAGTCCATTAATCTTGATAGATAATCGTGACCAATGAATGTTAATTCCTTTTATTGTGGAGTTGGTGGTGTTACTGTGTTTCTATTCTAGTTTTTCTTTAATTTTGTGAAGTTATCTATATCCTTAGTTTCCTTGGGTGTAGTTTATTTTGTTAGATTGGAGTTTTCCTTCTCTTATCTTCGGTAGAGGCTGGGTTGCTGTGTAGACATTGTTTAAGTTTAGTTTGTCGGGCTGTTTTAAACTATCTTGTCTCCAGGAATTGTTTGCCTGAACTCCAGTGGAAGACTTACACAACAGGATGTTTAATGTTGATAATGCTGTCCTAAGGGCCTGTATGTTGCCCACATTGTAGGTGTGGGTTGGAGAGATCCAATGTCTGGCTGTTAGAGTAGAGGGACTCTGGATCTGGAGTATCTGCATGCTTCCACTTGAAGGCAAACTCACTTGCAGGCCTAAGCCAAATGCACAGGGGTTCCCCCTATTATCTACTCTCAGATTTGGGCCCTGAGAGGCAAATGAAAGTGTAGGACATTTGTCATCTCAGTAGTGTCTACTGTTTGTCTGCTGGGCAGGGAGACCCATACTTGTGGCAGCCACCTCTGCCAGCTACTCAGCATGGTGGGTCTTGCTCGAGGCAGCTGCCACTGCTGCCTGGGAGCAAGGAGCACCATGTTTGAAATAAATGGAATTGCTCGAGGGTCCAGTACTCACCATTCTCAGACCCCAGATATGTCCACGAGTGACCTGAATCCAAACTGGCTCAGCTCACAAGTTGTCCCCTCTTGCCCAGGAAGCCTCAGTGTAGATGTTCTGATTTCAGCTGCCCCTCCACTCACCAATTTCAGTGTTTCGGATCCTCTGCCCCTCAGATATGTTGTGTGCTAGTCGCTTCCAACTTGGAGTCCATCACAGCAAGGGAATAGGCACAACTATGTTCATAGCAGCTTTATTTGTAATAGTCAGAATCTGGAAACAGCCTGGATATCCCTCAATGAAGAATGGATAAGTGATACATTTACAAAATGGAATGCTTTTAGCTATTAAGAAGGAAATCTTGAAAGTTACAGGCAAATGGATAGAACTAGAAAATATCATTTCGAGTGAGGTAACCCAGACCCAGAAAGATTTGCATGTTTTATACTCACTGATAAGCAGATTTTCAACCTGTAGTACAGGATAGACATACTACAAATCACAGACCCAAAGAAGATAAGTATCAAGGAAAACCCAAGGGAAGATGCTTAAATCTCACTCAGAAGAAGAAATACAATAGACAGGAGAAGTGGCTGAAGAGAGGGAATAAGAAAGGAACTTAGCATAGCTGTCTTCTGAGAGGCTCCACCCAGCAGCAGATTGAAACAGATGTGGAGACTTACAGCCAAACATTACATAAGCATAGGAAGTCTTGTGGAAAAATGGAAGGAAGGATAAAAGAACTGCAGGAGCCAGGAGCTCCACAAGAAGACCAACAGAGCCAACTTAACCAGGGCTCAAATGGCCTTCTGGAGACTAAAGTACCAACCAAGGACCAAACACAGACTGTACCTAGGTCTTCTACACATGTGGAGATGATGGGCAACTCAGGCTTCATGTGGATCCCCTAGAAATGGGAGCAGGGGCTGACTGTGAATGGACTGTGTTATCTGCTATTGATCACTCTCCCCTGCAGGGGCTACCTTGCTAGGCCAAAGGGGAAGAGAATGCATTCAGTCCTGATTCTACTTAATCATGGGATGGGTTGGGGGACTCCCCTTATCTGAGGAGTAGGGGAATAATATGGGGGAAAAGAGAGAGAGGGTAGGATCAGGAGGAAAAAAGGGTGGGATCTACAATTGAGATGTAAAGTAAAAATTAATTTAAAAAAGAACTGCCTTTTAGGAGATGAATGACCTTCAGCCAGCCCTGTATATATTTTTTACTGTTGGCTTACTTCTTTTACTATAGAGATTATGGTACGAGTTATCACAACTAACAAAGATTTAACAAAATTAATAGTAAAATTGTATCTAGTTATTGATACAATAAAATATAAGTTTAGTAAATTTTGTCATGATTATGTTTTATTTTTCTTACTTGAGACCTATTAAGTTTTCATGATCATGCTTTTTTGATATTATGCCCCTGTAGAATTATTTTGCTTTAGAGTAAGTATGGTAACATGTTAAACTAATATAGAACTTGAACATGGAATACTGTTAACAATGCTTTTATATGAATACAAAATATGAAGAAGAATAGACTGAAGTGAACAATTTTAGAGCTTCTTGATATGAAACAATGTTTTCAGTCTTCTCTATTCCACATTGGAATAGCTCATGTTCATTTAGCAGTCAGTATTTCATTGTGCAACTCCCTCTGTGTACAACAGAACTGAATGGCATTAATTTATAAACAAAAGTGGGAATTTATTTAATGCAATATCAGCACCTTTGATAGGTATCTCCACAAATATCTGTATCTTCAAACACTAAATGTTTATGTCCCATAAAGCCAAAACCAGTGGCAGAATGTGACCAGTAGTCATTTAAGCATTAAAGCTTATAAATCATCTTCCATGTTCAAAACATCTGGTTTCTTGAGTTATCCTAGGTTTTGATAGTCAGTTGAAAGATGAAGAAGAGAAAGCCTGGGAAATGTTATGGTATGACCTAAAAGTGGCATGTATGAGCTTGTTTACACATAATTGCCAAAATTCAGTCATATACCATTTCTAAATCCAAGGATATCTGGGGAAATATAGTTAATGGCTTGTACATTATGTCCATGAAAACTTTATACTGTCAAAGAAAGGGCATAAATTTTTGGTAGGGAGGTAGTTATTTTTTTAAACATAGATTTTTGATTTTTAAAATTGTTCATATAATATATTTGATCATGTTCTTTCTTTTTCCCAAGTCCCCTAGATATACATTACCTTGCTACCCACCACACTTCATGTTTAAACAACAAAACAACAACAGATCACATTTAAAAATGGACTCTTTTTGTGTTGAGTACTCTCGTTCATGGGGCCTGCCCTTGAGTGTGATTGACATACCCAGTTTAAATCATTGGAAAAAAATGAATTTTTTCCCCTTTCCTGGCAGGTATCAATTGAAAATAACTTTCTGGTAAGAGGTAGGACCTTATACCCATTTGCTCTTCATGATTTAATTTTATCTCGTTAGAATTTTTGCAGGTCTTGTGCATGCTGGCACAGTCTTTGTGAATTGCTATGTGCATCTGCTTCCTGCTATCTGAAAAACACCTCTGGCTCTTACAATCTTTCTATGTCTGCTTCATCATAGATCCCTGAACCTTGAAGGATGGGTTTGATAAAGATATCCCAGTTAGAGCTAAGTGCTCCAAAGTCTCTTACTTTCTACACATCATCCAGTCATGGTTCTCTGTGTTAGTTACCATCTACTGCAAGAAGAAGCATCTTTGATGATGGCTGACAAGGCACTGATCTATGAGTATAGCAGTATTATATAAAGAATAATTTTATTTCTGTTTCTATGGCAGAATAATCCTATAAGTTGTCCTCTTGGGCCTATTACCTCTCCAGTCTCAGGTTCTTGGCCTCATTAAAAGTATCAGGTATGGATTCCATATAGGCGTTAAATCCAGTTATAAAAAGTGGTTGGTTACTGCCATAATATTTGTTCCACTATTTTGTACCAGTATATTTTACAGGCAATTTACTCTTTTAAGCAATAGGTTCATACCTAGGTGAGATTGATGATCACCTCTCCCCTCTGATAGGATGTATAACAACTTTCAACACTGTGAATGCTAGTAAGTATAGGACAAAGCTTCTAGTTGGGTACCAGCTCAATTTCTCCATGTTCTATGACATAAAAAAGTAGTATCCTCTGCAATAGGAACTTGCCGTCAAGTAACTAATAATGTTGACAATAGCCTATGGTGTTTGGGGATAGAGAGGAATCTATAAAATCTTCTTAACCAATGATTCAACAATATATGACCCATTTTTGGTACTAAGAGTTTTACTTTATAGCATATGATATCTACTTGGGACACTGTCTCCTCATTATAATGGTAACAAAACTGATCTATACTAGTAAAATCGAACAATCTGTTATTGTCATCTAACTAGTTTTCTTTTTTTGCAGACCATAATTTATTAATCATGTTTTTTTTTAACTTTTTACAATTTATTCACTTTGTATCCCAGCTCCTTTGTCCCCTCCTATTCTCATGCTGCCTCCCTCTTCTCCTACCATGCCCCCACCCCCAGTCCACTGATAAGGGAGGTCCTCTTCCCCTTCCATCTGACCCTCGCTTATCAGGTCTCATCAGGACTGTCTACATTGTCTTCCTCTGTGGCCTAGTAAGGCTGCTTCCTCATCAGGGGGAGGTGATCAAAGGGCCAGGCACTGAATTCATGTTAGAGATAGCCCCTGTTCCCATTACTAGGGAACCCACCTAGAGACTGAGCTGCCATGGGCTACATCTGTGCAAGGATTCTAGGTTGTCTCCATTCATGGTCCTTCATTGGCGTATCAGTCTCAGTAAAAAACCCTGTGCCCATATTTTTTGGTTCTGTTGCTCTCTTTGTGGAGCTTCAGTCCCCTCCAGTTTTTTCTACTTCCCCCTTCTTTCACAAGATTCCATGCACTCTGCCCAAACTTTGGCTATGAGTCTCAGCATCTGCTTTAATACTTTTCTGGGTAGCGTCTTTCAGAGGTCCTCTATGGTTAGGCTCCTGTCTGTTCCTCGTTTTGACCACCTTCCAATGTCCATCACCTTTGCCATTCTGCATGAAGATTGATCATCTTACCCAGGATCCTTCTCCTTGCTTAGCTTCTTTAGCTGTACAGATTTTAGTATGTTTATCATATATTATTTGTCTAATAGCCACTTATAAGTGAGTATATACCATCTGTGTGTTTCTGCTTCTGGGATACCTCACTCGGGATGATCTTTTTAGTTCCCACCATTTGCCTGCAAATTTAACTAGTTTTCTTGTTCGGAAAGAGAGCCCATATAACTTGTACGTCTTCTCTGTGGTCTACTATAAGATTCCTGCTAACAGCAAGTGTAACTGGATGATGGATGAGAGAAACTAAACAACTATGAATATTTATTACTAACCACGAAATTAAATTTTGCTCTTTACACAAGTGATAGAAACTTAGCAAAGCAAAGTGTAGTGGTTTGAATGAGAATGACCCCTAACAGACTTATATATTTGAATACTTAGTCCTCAGTTGGTGAAACTGTTTGGAAATAATTAGAAGGTGTGGCCTTATTGAAGGAGGTGTGCCACTGGGGGTGGATTCTGGGTTTTCAAAAGCTCATTTCTTTCCTAGTTATTTCCCATGCTATTCACAGTTAACTCTCTCTGCATCTTGCTTGTGGATAGAGTTATGTACTACCAGCTACTGCTCCACCACTATGCCTGCCTGATGCCATGATCCTCGCCATGATAGTCATGGACTAACCCTCTGGAAATGTAAGCAAGCCCCAATTAAAACTGTCTTTTATAAGTTGCTCTGGTCATTAGTGTCTCTTCACAACAATAGAAAAAATAGCTAACAAAAAAAGAAATGAGGAAAACACTTAGCTACATACTCTGTTGTCACGGAAGAATCAATGGCAGTGTTTGCCCACATTTCTTTTTCAAAAGATTTTTTTTATTATTCTTTTGAATTAGAATATAAAGTAATGGGTTTCATTATGTCATTTTGTACATCTGTTAGTGTACTTTCTTGTAATTGATCGCATTACCCCACTACCCACCCATATGCCCCCAAACCAATGTGGTGGTTCCTTTACTCTTCCAGACATCCTTGGTTCTGCTTTCATGTCACACAACTTTTTCATGTTTGCAGAAATTTTCAAAGTTAATTACCCTCAAACAATCAATACAGATTTTCTGCTCTTTTAATGCTTGATTTTATACATTTTCATGTCACTGTTTTTCTTTGCTTAATGAACATTTTATAGCAATTATTGCTTATCCCATTAATGAATGCTCCACATTTTACTTCATCTTTAGCCTGAACTAAACATCTAAGTTTCTTCTACCGAAGAAACTGTTATATGAAATCTTGGATGAAATATGTCTGTGTGCATTGCTGTATGTTTTGAATAATAAGAAATAAATTACATGAGACAGCACTAGATCAAAAGTCTCTTATCTCTTTTAGAATGCTTCTGCTTGCTTGTGCATATAGATACTTAGAGTTAGCGGTATGTGCATTTTCAAGTATTTACTGTTAAGAGTTTCATACCTCAGCTCAAAAAATAATTTATAAAAAAATTTTAGCTGTATTTACTTTATGTGTATTCATATTGTACCTGCATATCTGTATGTATATTATGTTTATGTCTAGTGCCCAGGGAGGTTAAAAGAGGGCATTAGATTACCTGGAACTGAGGTTATGGATGGTTGTGAGCCATTTTGTTGGTGTTGGAAACCAAACCTTGGTCCTCTGCATGAGCATCAAGTGCTTTTAACTTCTTTCTAGCTCCAATAAGAAAAAAAAATTGCACCCTCATCACCATTAAATTTCTTATGTCACTGCTAATTTATAATGAAAATTTATTACCTTGTGGAAATCCTTATTTCTTGTACTACAAACACAGGTATAATCCATATATTGGAGATTTATTTTCTTTTATTTTAAATCATTCTAAGCAGGATTTATGATTCTCTTCATAACCTGATCAAGTAAACTGATAAACAGTCAGCCTGAGAAGATTAGGATGATGCCTGCTTATGAACTGCCTATGCATTAAATACCTGAGGTAGGACACACACACACACACACACACACACACCTGATTTGGAGAGCTAGGTTTCCTCTTGATTATTTACCCTAACACAACCAAACTCATCATTCCAAAAGAATGGCATCTCTAGAGGAATGCTCAATGACCACCAGCATGGCACAGTGGCTTCCCAGACATATAAGAGCACAAAGTGAAGAATATTATGAGAATCACTGTAGATAGAAAAATCACAAAGAAACAAATTGATAAACAAATTCATATCCCTTACCTTTAGCCTTCTATAAACTTCGTTAGAGGAGTAATAACAGGCTAGTATGCCTGAGTGAGATCTAAGTCCTGTGAATAAATGAAGAAAAGAAGCTGTGGATATCAAGTGATGAAAATGCTCAATTTTTTTCATATTATTCTGAAAGATTAAATTTGGATCTTCTGTAAAATGTGTCAAGCAGAAGCAGAGGGCATGTTTTTATTATTGCAATTACATTTAAAAATACGTGCTCTTAGTATGAAGAAAGATCTTATTTGTATGTGTTGAAAAGTGTTAAGTACTTATTTTTTTATAATTTTATTTTTCTCATTAGTTACATTTTGTTAATTCTGTATCCCAGCTGTATCCCTCATTCCTCCCCAATCCCACCCTCCCTCCCTCATCTCCTCCCTGCCCCTTTCCAAGTCCACTGATAGGGGAGGACCTCCTCCCCTTTCATATGACTCCCTTTTGTCAGGTATTTTCAGGACTGGCTTCAAAGTCCTCCTCTGTGGCCTAACAGTACTGCTCCTCCCTTGGGAGGTGGGAAAGTCAAAGAGCCAGTCATTGAGTTCCTGTTAGAAATAGTCCTTACTATGGGAAACCAATTGATTACTGAGCTAAAAAGTGTTAAGTACTTATATAGTCAGCACCTTTTCATGCTACAGATTTCATGATTGGTGGTTATGAGCAATGGAGGTTGGGTAGCTTCTCATTCTCTGTTTTGTCTTTTGCTCATTTACCCTGAGGTCGTTCTTCAGTGAGGACCAAAGTAATGTGAAAGCTTCTGGAAAAAGTGCCAAGCCCTGCTTAAATGGCTGGCAGATGTGTTGCTATTCACAATAACAATGTAATGTAATCAGATGTGAATGCCAGGAGGACAAGGAACTGTGTCTGTTTTGTTCTCTGCTGTATCCCCAGCAACAAGAGCAATACCAAGGTCAATACATATTTGCTAAATGAAAATATATATATATATATATATAAATTCAGTGTGTATATATATATAACACAAAATACATATACACATATATATGTGTATATAAATATATGTGTGTATATATATATATATATGGAGGTATTGGTTGAATTGAACTATTTACTGTAGGAAAGCTGTAGAAGGCAAGTGAACAGATATCATTTCTTAATCTTTCTCTAATTATTGAGAATACTTTCTCCCAGTAAATTAGGTACTTATCAGAATCATACTTTTGATTTGATTGTTTTTGAAGACTAATTTTTAAAATTTAAACTTGACTTTTGTATGGGTATGGATGTTACGCCTCCATGTATGTCTGTGCCACTTACATGTCTGATGCTTGTAGCAGAAGAGTGCATCAAAATCCCTCGAACTGGAGTTATAGATGGTTGTGAACTACATATGGGTGTTGGAAGTCAAACTCTGGTCCCCTGGAGGAACAGCCAAAGCTCTTAGCCACTCAACCATTTCTCTAGGTTTGAAATTTTATCTATTTTTAATAAATAGATTAAACAAAAGTCAAGTCTTTAATACAATTTTCTCGAAATTTACATGTCAGGGGAGTTGCATTCTACATTTACCTAGATTATGGTTTAGTAACCAAAAAGTCAGAATAAATAATATGAGCTTATTTATTTTACTGACTTTGGATACTAAAATTAATGTACAACATAGAGGAAGCACTTTTACACACAGAATATTCAGAAACCCATAATGGGTACCTAAATTATAAACATTGCTATAGTTTTTACATACTATATGCTTTTTGTGTACATTAATACCTATTGTTAGGACCTAATAAAATGATGATGTGCACAGCAGATTTTATATGAAAGAGGTTTATTGGATGGAGATGAAGAGAGAGAGAGAGAGAGAGAGAGAGAGAGAGAAGGAGAGAGCAAGACATGATAAGGGGAAAGGAAGAAGCGCCCCAACAGAGAAAGGAGAAAGGGCAAGAGGGTAAGAGGGCAAGAGGGTAAGAGGGCAAGAGAGAGTGGTGGGCTGAACCTTTTAAGAAGCAATGTAACCACGCCTGCCATGTGTGGCTACCTGGTGGGTGACACATGATGACATCATAGGTTGCTAGGCAATCCAAAAGTAGGCTGCCTAAATACCAACACCTATGGTAACATTTAGTTAATAAATTAGGAACAGAAATAGATCAAAAACAATATCTGATAGAAAAATAGTATGATTTTTAACAATATACTATAATAAAAGTTAAATGACTATGATCTTACTCATGTACTCATGCACTAAAAATAACTTATTAAACCATGTTAAGTAAAATATTGAATCCAAGAACTGTGATATCATGCCAGTCAATGTGACAACCCATATAGCGGCTAAGTGACTAAAGGGGATGTAGCCTACACAAGGTGGATACATTGAACATGTCTTACAGACAAAGTAAGGTAATATGCAATTTTTTATAATTCTGAGAATAGCGTTTGATTCCAAACTTAGATTTTTTTCCTGTGTTTTCCATTTGTTTTCTTCAGAGAGTAGTTGGCTTTGAGTAGCTGAAATCAATTATATAAAAACTGAGGATTATGAGAAATAATTGTAGTCTCCAAATACTGGCAGTTACTGTAAGAATACTTAGGTATATCCAATGTTGAATAATTTCAAAGCCCATCAGAGAAGAATTCCGTGTGAACTGAGAAAATTGTTGCTTTCTCCTTCTCCTGAATTCCAGGGAAGAATTCAAAAGGATATCCACACATTTTGAATAGTACAACAAGGATAATAATTAGCTTCTCTATACTGTGTAGTTCTGGGCTCTGAGCTGTACTATGATTATTGTTTTGTTTTCTCAAATCCTGGGATTTGAGAAGTGTCTCGGTATTTGATGTTTATTTGGAGGCTATGGCAATACATCAAAATTATTGTTACTTTGTAAGGAAATCTGCGTATGTGTTAGGATATAATTATTTTATATCTGGTAACTGGGTACCTTTTTCCTTCACATGTCCAAATGTTCTGTATTCTCAGTCTTTGTTCAGATGCATCTGTGGGCTCCCTCAAAGCTGTGTTAGCACACAGTCCTTTTATAGCATTCCGTATGCAGGGCAGTGAGAGGAGCATAGACTCTGCAGCCCATAGAGCTTACAGCTCGTTCATTGGAGTGACTCACTTTGTGGATGTTTCCACAGAAGTAGACTTAGATATCATAGTGTTACATACATAGAAAGAGAAATGCAGACATGCTTTGTTTTATATATTTTATGCATATTTTAATGACAGCAAATGACAAGATCCTCATCACCAAATATGTGAAAATAGTATAAATGTTATTTCCAATATTTATAACACTCACTTTAGTGATAAGAGGTAGTGATACGCCAGAGGGAAATTGCTTTGTTATTTGTAAATGACTACACACTTTGCTTAGGTATGACATTGTACCATATCAGATCTTAGGTCCTCCTCCAAAAGATAGGGTATGGTAGAGTAGACATAAAAGGAAACCAATGCATTACATAGAGAGGTGGTTCAATCAAGAAAGTGCCTGCAGAACAGGAATGTACAAAAAGTTTGATCCTCAGCTCTCCTGTGTAAAACTGAAGCGCTGTGTATAACTCAGTCCTGCCCAGGAGTGGGAGGCAAAGAAGCGTGGATCACTTGGATATCAGGTTCAATGGAAGACCCTGGCTCAAAAATTAAGGTGGAAAACAACCAAGTAAGCCACTTGATCGTGAGCTGCAGCCTCCACATGCGTAATTGTACACATAGATGTGTAAATGCCTTGCATGTACATGTGCACATGCATCCATAAATAAGTACATGCAGGTACACCCTCCTCCCCAACACACACTCACACCAGCAACAGTGACTCTTACAAAACCATTTTTCCATTCATCAGACGGAAGCAAGTGACACATCTGATTCATGGTTAGTAAATACCTTGTCTTTTTAGGGTACCGTAAGTGCCCCCTGTCCCATGGAAAAAATAAGGTAAAGTCATGTGAAATAATTAGAAAAATTAACCTTCATGAACTTTATGGAATGTAACTTGAGCCATCTGATCTTTTATATTTGTCGTATTTAATTTATCAAGATAGTTTTTTGATTAGAACATGGGCAGCCACTGTGTTCTTTTGGGAAATCTGCCTAAAGCTGAGAGAAAATGCCAACTGGCAGTGCTTAACCTAAAATTTTTGGAGAATTAATTTTAATGAGTTTCCCCTGTATGTCAGCACATGTTTGAATGCAATAATTACCATATCATGTATGAATCAAATTTCCCTGGTTTATGTAAAAATTACAGGAATAGCTGTCATTTCAAAACCATAAATTGTGATTTTTGATAGCATTACTGTCTTACATTTTTAACTCTTGTTCTGGAGGTTTTCAGTGAGATTGGTGACTTGGGATGGATGCCAAACTGCCACTTGAATTTATATGACCTTTATGCCCATTTAATTTAATATGTAGCTTGGCTTTCAAACAAGTTCAGGCCAAATATTGACTTCATGAAGGAGTTTTATTTCATTTATTTATCCATTGTGTTGCTGCTTCTTTTTTACTAATTTAAGGGTCTGAAACATTTTAGAGACAACACTTACAACTGATGTGATGGCTAAGAATTACACTGTATAGAATCTTGATATTAAGCATTTCGTAATTCTATTCTTACTGAGAGTCATAGAAAGGGTTAAGTCTTAACATTTTTCTTAAAGGACTGCAATAAGAATCAAAGAGCTAAACTGAGCATCCCTTAGTTTAAGTGAGATCTTAGCTGAACAAAATATCTCATTAGAAAGAAACCTAACATTCAAAACATGTTCTCATGTGAGTTTATTTTTTCTAGAGAAAATGGGCAATTTAAATATGATTGAAATCAGTTCACCAGCTGATAATATATTCGTAGAATCTTGATAAAACTTGAACAGAGAATTAAGTGAACTGTGAGCTTGCTCTTCCCATCCCGCTTCTCTCCTCTGTCTCTCCTCCTCCCCCACTTCCCTTTCTTGTTTCCCTCCTCTATGCCTACTGTTCTCCCCCTTCCTCCATCTTTCCCTCTCTCATGAACCAAGATGATAAATCTGTATGCAGATGCTGGTTTATTTTGGCAGCTCCTGGAAGGTTGGGTGAGGACACTCTGAGCACAGTTGCTTCTAATAGTTTTTGGCTTGTGTTGCTCCCCATTTCTGGTCTTCATCATGTTCCAGATTTTCTTGTTATTCTTATCTTCCAACACTCCCTGTCTTTGGAGAACCAAATATGCCAGAGATAAATGTGGAAACAAAAAAAGATGACTAAATATGTTAGTTAAATTGGGACAGATGAGGATTAAAGTATATTGGTTTTCTGAAGACAGTTGGCTTTTAGTTGTCTTATCATATGAGTAGTTCTTAGATGTAGTAATGATCTGTGTGATACCATAATAAATCTGAGGTTCATTGGCTCTAATAATTAGATTCAGATTGGCTGAATCTAATGAGTATTATGATGCTGTGGCAAATAAATCAGGTAGGTCAGAGCTGTTAGCCACTGTTTAGTTGCTTAGGGCTAGAGGTACCTTTGACTACAGAATTCGGGAATGCCAAGTTCTCTGTTTTTAGGGATAACCTAGATGATGATGGCCCAGTGGTATGGAGGATGAGACATTTCTACAGGTAACTGACTATATGCTTGGAGGTAAGGCCCATGGGTCCTTATTACCTGCTGGGCATATAAGGGTAAGCATCTGAAGTGGTCATAAAGGAGAAGAAAGCCATAAGTGAAGGATGAGACATAGAGGGAAATTAAAGGACAGCTATGCTAAGTGTAATTAACCCTTTGGCATAAAAGCTCCTGTGCTTACTCTTAACCCTAGCGTAACCTTTGTTTTCTCTAACAAAGTCAGTCACTGTCCCAGTCCTCTACCACACTATGAACACAGATATTCAGAACTGAATTGTCTACACAAGTAGCATTGTAGATGAGACCCAAATGAGATGTGAGGATGGAGCACTTCAGAACTAAAACAGAAGATCTTTGTGGCTCTCAATTCAGAAAGGAATTCCACGGGTTCTAAGAGATAACATGTGCTTTTTGGACTAAGAGGCCCTTCCATCTCATTAAATGGCATTATTACACTCAACCAGGCTCCAAGTTGTTTGTTTGCTTCTCTTCTTTTCTGTACTGCTTTCCTCACTCGACAACGACATCCTCAAACCCACACCTTATATTAACTGATGTCTTCTCTGCTTTAAGTAGAGGGTCCCCTAAACTTCAGCTGTTGAAATATGATTGTCACCATGATGACATCAAGACATGGAAACTTTCAGGACATGATTAATTCATGGGGTTTGTGCCTTTGTCAGTGGATTGGTGCATTATAAATGGACTCAAGAGTGCAGGATGTGGCTGCTTGCTCCTGTGATCCCAGCACTTGAGCGGCTGAAGCCAGGGTATATCTCTTATTTTTAGGCCAGCTTGTGCTTTATAGCAAGTTCTAGGATAGCTGGACTACAGAGTCTCGAAGAAAAAGAAATGAGAGGGGACTAATTTGGGCCTTCCCCCTTTACCATTTTGTTTCTTCTACAATATACGTACAAGATCATTGTCTTCTCCAGAGAATGAAACAATGAAATGCCATTTTGAAAACAAAGAACAACCCTCAGTAAAGACTGATCCTAGAAGCCTCTTCATTTTAGACTTTCTAGCCTCCAGAACTGTAAGAAATGAATTATTTTGTCATAGAAATCATACCCTCTTGGGCTAGCGAGATGTTTTTTTGGCTAAAGTGATTGCCATGCACACGTAATAACCTAAGTTTGAATCAACAGCCTCCATGTAAAAAGCTGTAACCTCATTCAGCTAGGAAGATTCCTGAGGCTGTCTAGCCGAATCATGTGGCCCAGGTTCAATGTAGGGAGAGATTGAGAACACCTGATATTTGACCTCCACACACATGTACTTACAAACACAAGCATGTACACACATGCGTAAATGCACACACACACACACACACACACACACACACACACCACCACCACCACCACCACCACCACCACACCACCACCACCACCACCGCACCACCACCATACACAAAATGGCCAAGTCTCAAGTACTTTAATCTATGAGACTAGGCACCACGTTCCACATGAGTTACAAAAGTGGCTATTTTATTTTTACTTTTCTTCGTGTCCCAACTTAAACCCCTGCATTTTGCACTTTTATGAACAAAGCAGAAAGTGTTTGAAAACAAAACTCAGACTAGTTGGTGTAGCTAGTGATAGAATATTTGCCTAGCATGCAGGATGGACTAGGTTCCAGCCCCAGCATGACAAGCCTTAAACAATCCCCATGCAATTCAATGCATGTCCCCACTTTATGGTATACTAATATGTCCCCACTGCACTAAAATCTCCTCTCTAGTCCTCATCCTGCCCTACAGAGCTGAACAAACCAAAGCTCTGCCTGCCTTTTCATCCTCATTTAGGATCATTCTTTCTTCCATTTGCTTTCCGAACATGTGGTCTTTTTTTTTTTTTTCAAACGTCAAGCTTCTTTGTGCCTGAGAGACGGTGCTTCTTTCCCTTCTTCCTAGAACACTTCTTCCCTCAGATCTCATTATCCAGATCTCAAAGAATGTCACTGCCTTGACTGCTCTATCTAAACTAGTTCCTACTCCATTGGTTCCCCTCCTGTCACTCTATTTTGGTTTCCTGATGGCTCTCAGGACCTTAGACATTTTCCGTATTGATTTGCTTGTTTGTCACTTGCCCTGTTGTCCTCCCACCACAACTAATGATGCAATTTCCCTATGTATCTTTTTGACTACTGTCCTTGACTTCCTCCAGCAGGTCTTGTTTGCTAATTTGATTAGTGTTGGATGTGTGAATGATTCACCATTGAATAGTACAGCAGGCACCCCAGTCCTGCTAGATGCATGCTTTCAGCTTCCCCTGGCCATTTTTCTTTGGTCTTTTAGGCTCATCTAGCTTTTCTAATCCTGTATTAACACGAGCTCCCCTTACTTAGATAATGGCTGTGGCTGTCCTTGACTGTGTATCTCTGCTGAATTCTGTGTTGTTCATGACTGAGGAAGGATGCCCCTGCCTATGTCCTCAGTCTAAAACAGTTTGTGCTGCTGGTGTATAAATTTTTGTTAGAGCTTTCATTGTTGCTATTTATAAGCATGCATAGAGGCATATAAAATAGTACAATGAACACTGGATATGTAGCTAAGCAGTTCGTCTGCTTGGACAGCATATATAAGGCCCTTAGTCCAACCCAACCTTGAACACACACACACACATAAAGAGATGGAGACAGAGACAGAAACAAAGAGAGACAGAGACACCTGTAAATATTAGCAAGGTATGATACCATATCTATAATGAGAGGCAGAAAGTTCAACAGATTAAAGTAATCCTTAACTACACAAAGAGTTCAAGGCCAGCCAGCATATGATATCTGAGATCTTGTCATATCTATATCTATATACTCACATACCCTAAATACTTTAGAAACTAGAAAAGAAATGTTTTCTTCTACATTCACAATACCATAAAAACATCAATTAGCAATGTCTTCAAATCCTGTAAAATCCAGTTCTTATTTAAACCTTTTCAATTCATAGCTCATATATCTCCCAATCATAATCTTCCAATAGCACACATTCTGTTAGATGTGGTGATTTGGGGGATTCTGTTAATTCAGGACAACTCCTTGTCCTTTATCCAATGGTAATGACTAGTTAAATAAACCAGGTCTTGGACTAGTGAGAAAGCTCAGTGGATTAAATAAATTGACACACAAGCACAATGACCTAAGTTCAAATTCTCAAAGTCATGTGAAAGCATTGTCACAGTAGGACTATCTGTAATCCCAGAGCTCCTATGGGAAAATAATAAGTGAAGATGGGAAAATTTTCCAAGAGCTTAACCTTACAGAACAGCTTGCCTGGCATGAATAATAGAAAACAAAAAAAAGAACCTGTCTCAAAGATGAAAGATGAGGAACCCAACTGTTATCTTCTGCCCTTTGTACAAGCAATGTGGTACTTGAGCACTATCTTTTCTCTCTCTCTCTCTCTCTCTCTCTCTCTCTCTCTCTCTCTCTCTCTCTCTCTCTCACACACACACACACACACACACATATTCAAAGTCATGTCTTGTAGAAGATCTCAGATCCTAGAATTATCTAATTTTTTATTGTGTTTAAGTGTTTGCTTTATTATTAGTGTAGCTATCTGTTATTAGAAATTAGTTAGAATTCAAGGTCTTAGTAAGTTGCAGATAAACTTTTTAGGAAAGTTTCCCTCAGGCATGGTACCATTATCTCAGACATGGGTATCAGATCTCATTTTACAACTGAATGAAACTAATTTCTCTTTATTCCATCATTGGGCTCAGTAGGTAAAAGCTCAATGTTCTTGTTCAACTCTATGTGCTTGTTTATAGCCAGCAAATCATTTGAAGGCTGTTTCTTTTTCCTCAAGCTATTCCTCTCTTAGCTTCAGTGGTCCAAAATTAAGGCTTGTCAAAGCATTTCTACTTAAAACATATAGAAGAAACAGTCTCATCAGATGTGGTGGTATACAACTATAATCTCAGCACTCAGGAGGTACAGACAGGAGGATGAGTCATTCAAAGACAGCTCCAGCTGAATAGCAAGTTTAGGGCCAGATTGGAACACAATGAGACCCTGTCTCAATTTTAAAAAGAAGGAGAAAAAAATGAAGAAAAAAATGACATTTCTAATATCAGAGATCAGACCTCTACTCTTGCCTGATGCGTCTAAAACAAAAAGGGGGAACTGTAGAGAGCTGCGGAATGCTATGCCTTAAAGATGGAGCTGGTTTCCGCCTTCCACCTTCCCGATGGTGAGTGCTCTCTGTCAGGAACAACTCCACATTTGGCTAAGGCCGAGGATCTGGCTTGCTTCCATGTATGTGGACCTATCTGCATTGCCCCCGTGGCACGCCTGGGTTGGCTACCCAGAGGCTATTTAAGCTGTGGGCTGGCTTTCCCCGGGGTCCAAGGATTGTTCAATGTCCCTGAATAAACAGCATTGAAAAAAAAATGACAATTCTGTTCTTAGACCATGACACCAGTATCAGATTATATGTGAACAAAGGACTGTGGCTATGCTCCAATTAAGCCTTATTTATGGAGACAGATGACTGCTGGATTTAAACAGTGTTGTTCAATCCGTTGATGCCCCTCACGCTATGACTCTCTTCAGACAGAAAAGGGATCTTGGAACTACAGCCACCATTGTTACTACCATCTCATTGGTGGCTGTTGGAGCTACCACCGGGGCATTAGCCATGAGTCATACTGGGCAGACTGCTCAGACCCTGAACAATCATTTAGCCAATGTAGCTCATGCCTTAGTTGTACATAAAGGAATTAATGCTCAACTAAAAGGAGGCTTGATGGTGTTCAATCAGAGGATTGACCTCGTGCAGGAGCAAATTGATACCCTATGGCAAATCACTCAACTTGGTTGTCAATGAAAATATGCTGGACTTTGAGTCACTAGCATATAACATGAGAATTTTTCCTGTGCTGCAAATCTGTCTAAACAATTGTCGAGCTATATTTTAGGTAATTGGAGTGGAGAATTCAATACTACGATGGAGCAGCTGAGAGTGGCCATTATCACAGTAAATTCTACCAGAGTGGACGCAGGACTAGCCACAGGATTATCAACATGGATTGCTGCAGCCATGAATCATCTGAAGGAATGGGCGGGCATGGGAGCGTTAGCAGGCCTTCTGGTGTTGGTCTCCTTGGTTTGCCTGTGGTATATATGCAAGATTAGAGTCTCACAACAGTGTGATGCAGCCATGATCATTCAGGCCTTTACAGCCATTGAAGCAGGACATTCGCCCCAAGCATGGTTGGATACCATAAAAAGCTAAAATGTTATGCTCAGGATGCGAAGCTAAGCACTGCACTCAGGGTCAGCCGCTTTGGACCCAGAGAAGAGCATGTCTGATTGCATGCGGGTTGATACCCCAGGTCCCACCTCTGAGAAAAAGGTATCGGACAGGTCTGATGCTCTTTGGGTGGATGACACCTAAATGAACATCGGTACAAAGTCCCAATTTATTTCTAATATCAGAGATCAGACATTTTTGAGTTTTAAGCTAGAGGAAAAATGTCTCCTAGCTTGACTAGGGAGACTTTTTTTGATATGGTTCAATATATATAATACACAGCTCAGCTACTTATAAAAAGAATGATCTAGTTCCTAGTGTAGATGGTACTAAGATTGAGAAACCTACAGTTATAGTAATCCATTCACAAACATACAGTTTGTTTCCCTTCTATTCATAAGGGCTTACTTATAGCCATAAAAGTTTTGAAGACTTTTTTTTAAACAGAATCTTTTTTATTTAGGTATTCTCTTTACATCTCAATCTTAGACCCCTCTCTCCTCTCCTCCAAGTTCCTTCCCTCCATCACCCTCTCATCCTCCTATTCCCCCTCCCTTGTCCCTCAGAAGTCCCACCACCACCACAAAAAAGCACTCCAGCACATCCAGTATCATCAGGACTGTGTACAACCCCTTTCACAGTGCCCTGTCAAGGCAGTCCTACCAGGGGGAAGTGATTGATAACCGTGCAACAGGACCATGTCAGAGAAAGCCATGATCCCTTTTCTAGGAGATCCACATGGAGGCTAAGCTGCTTATTCAGTATCTATGTGTAGAGAGCCTCGGTCTAGTCCATGCATGTTCCTTGGTTGGTGCTTCAGTCTCTGTAAGTCTCTCTGGGCCCAGGTTAGTTGGGACTGTTGGTCTTCTTGGGGAGTTCCTGTACCCTCTGGTTTTGAAGATTTTTTAGATTTAATTTATATATGTATGAGTGTTTGCCTGCATGTATGTATGGATACTGCATGTGTACCTGGTGGCCAAGGAAATGAGAAGAGGTTGTCAGATCCCTAGAACTGGAGTTACAAACAGTTGGGAAGAACCATGTGAATGCTGAGAACCAAACATGTGTCCTCTTCAAGAGCAATACATGTTTTTAACAGTTTTAAGGTATCTTTACAGCACCACAAAGACTATTTTTCAACAAACTAAATGATGGTGACATTGATGTATTTGCAAATAAAAACTTGCTTTTTAGATGGTGTAGAGAGGAAAAAAAATCCAATGAAAACAAATCGTCACCACTAATTCTTATGTTCAGGACAAGGTACTCTTGCAATAGATATAGGCAGTTTGTGTTTGAATTTCTCTTTTCTGGTTCAAGGTTTCCATACTATGCTCAGAGTTAATCCTCCACTTGAATACCACTCATTGTGTTAATAGTGCTCTGAAAAATTGTAATCATTAACTTGAGTTAAAACACATTTCCTGCTATTGCAACTTTGTGTTCAACAAAATTTGGCCTTTGGAAATAGGAAGTTCTAGGGTAGAATGCTTTTACTCATTTTTTTTTTCCAGTTGCAAGAATCCATAACTGTTCCTTGACTCTTAGTTCTAATCAGCTGGTTTGGTCCTATCATCATATTTTTTTCTATTCTGTTTTGTTCCTGCCCTCCTCTTACTTGCTCTGATTTCTGAAAAGATACAATGGTGGAACTCAGGTCCTCACATGTTTGGCAGGCACTGTGCCACTAAGCTATATCCCTAGCCCACTTGTCATGTTCTTTTGATGACACTGATCCTGTCTGCATAATCTTGGAAACTTCATCCTGTTATCATACATTTGATTGCACCTCTAAAAGTCATTTGGGCTTGTGAGTTATTATGTTTACAAGTTTGGATATTAAGATATGGACATCTTTGGGGGAGGTATTCTTCTTCACATCAAAACTCTCAAGGGACCAAATATGCTATTAGTTATCCTGCATTCTGGATTTTTTTGCCTACTTTATTACACAGGATCCATGCTCCAGGAGCAGACGTCAGGTATTCATATTCCATCAACCACAAGCTGTGTAGCCATGAGAATATTTCCTTACTTTGCCTAAGCTATCACTGGATATCCCAATGATACCTTTCCTGAAGGGTTATTATTGAAGGCTGCTGATAAAGTAAGGTACCTGAGCAATAAATATATAATACCAGGAACATAAAAATTAAATACATGTAAGCAATTGTCACCTAGGAAGCTATTACGAGGATTAAACAAAATAATTCAGGAGCTAGCAGACTTTATCTAAAGGGCCACATAGTAAACATTTTGACTTTGTAGATCATATAATTTCTATCACAACCATTCAATTTTACTATTGTGGTAACTCCACCATATGCATGCACAACATGTGAATGACTGGATTTGATACTCCCTTCAGCTCAAATGCAGTGTTTGCTCCATTACCCTCATTCTGCTTCTCAGAACAAGAAGAACGAATGAGAGCTAGCCATTGGGCCATGACTCAGTGGTAGATGCTTGCTTAGCATGTTTTCAGGCCTGGATTCAACCCAGAGCATCACTGAAAGACTGTGTGAAGGCAAGGGATGGTGGTATACACCTGTAATACCAGCACTAAAGGTGTGGTAATGTAGGAAGATTCCCAAACATCTGCAGTCTCACTGAATGTTGGAGGCTAACCTGCATTATGGATGCTGTCTGAAGGAAAAAAAAAAAAAAAGCAAAGCAGACAAAACCAAACCAAACAAAATAATTGGACTCAGGGTAGTCAATCAATACCACCTGAGGGTGAGTAAGGGGGACTTGAGATACATTATTTGTTCACTCAATGCTTGGTCTAGGAAATTACATTTACAAATTGGAGACCCCAAGAGGACCAATTTGTCCTCAATAGAAAATCACTGAAGAGATATAGAGACACCAAAGAGTAGATAAGTGCCAGGAGAGAAAAGAACAAGGGAAGCTGGCAAGGCTAATGAGCCACAACTCTGAAGGGCTTGACAATCATGCTTTCAGAATATTGTTTTAATTGTGTCAGAGGGACACAATTAAAACAGGATCCATTCTTTGCCAGTAGAGGCTGGTATTCTTGAAGTTGCAAGCCTCATCCTCAGTGTGTCCAGTGGTGATTCAGAGTGTCTTGCAGTTCAAAATATTAAGAGGCTCTCACCTAAAGTTCAGGACCGAGATAATGCCGTGAGCTATGAAAAGCTAGTTTCTAGTTAGAGAGCACTCTTGCAAAAACACAACATCAAAAAAGTATGAAAAAACACTTTTTCCAAAACAAGCTTTGTGAATAATCAGGTCCTGTATTAACAATGGCAAGAATTTAATTATAAATGAAATTAGTTAAGTCCGAAGCTTTTCTCATTTAATGGCTTCACTGTGACCCTATGTGCTTACGCAGCTGCCATTCTCAACCAAGTGACCTTTCTGCATTTGTAAAGCTATCTTTGTATCAGGTGGCTATTGTTGTTTTATGATCAGATGTGAAACATGGCATCTGACAATGCATGACATAGCCCCCTCCCAACCAGATAGTATCATCCTGCAAAAAACGTCAGTACTGTCAAATGAAGCAAACCCTAGCCCTGAGAAACTCCAGCTATTGACTTGAGTTAAAACACATTTCCTGATCCCCCCTATCAGTGGACTTGGAAAGGGGCACGGTGGAGATGAGGGAGGGAGGGAGGGACTGGGAGGGAATGAGGGATCGGGACACGGCTCTGATACAGAGTTAATAAAATGTAACTGATAAAAAAAATAATAATAAAAAAGATAAAAAAAACATTTCCTGCTATTCCAACTTTGTGTTCAATAAATTTTGGCCTATGGAAATTGGAAGTTCTTTTGTAGCTAGGATTGTTCTGTCAATGCAGTCTTCATTTTTATCCAGCTAAAATAAATATGCCCTTTCTAGTTTTAAATCCATTCCTTGATCCATGATCCACACTACAAGTTGTACCTGTGGATCACACTATGGGAATCTGAGTTTGTTTATTGATTGAAGGCAACTGAACTTTGAGGGGATTCTGAAGTTCAGAATGAGGGGATGCAAGGAAGTGGAAGACAGAAGATATGCTTTGTAAATTCCTTCCTATGAGGTTAACCCAGAATCTGACTTGCCAAAATGAAATGAGCAGAAGAAATGAAAATTTGAGTACATCCTGGTTAATGCAATGCAGAAGAATATGTGAACAGTCAAACAGGGAATATTTAAAATGAGGCCAGTGAGATGGCTCAGGCGACCGGGTAAAGGCATTTGTTGCATAAACCTGATCTCAATTCTGAGAACCCATATAAAGGCAGAGAAAAACCTAGTCCACAGTTGTCCTCTGACATCCACACATATCCATGAGATATATTTCCACATGCACTGCACCTTTCTCTCTCTCATTCACTCCCACTCTCACTCTTGCTCGCTCTCACACTTGCTCTCTCTCTCTCTCTCTCTCTCTCTCTCTCTCTCTCTCTCTCTCTCTCTGATATATACCTATAATACCAGCACTTGAGATGCCAATGCAGGAAGATTACCAACAATCTGCAGGATCACTGTTGGTGGGAGGCTAACCTGCATTATGGATGCTGTCTGCAGAAAAAAAGCAAAGCAGATAAAAGCAAAATAAACAAAATAATAGGACTCAAGGTAGTCTGTCTCTGTCTCTGTCTCTCTGTCTCTGTCTCTGTCTCTCTCTCTCTCTCTCTCTCTCTCTCTCTCTCTCTCTCACACACACACACACACACACACACACACACACACCTCAACACATGCAGTACCTGAATATGCCAAAAGAGGGCGTGGGATCCCTTAGGACTCAAGTTACAGACCTTTATGTCTTGTGAGCTGCCATGTGATTGCTCAAAATTAAACCCAAATCCTCTGGCAGAGCAGCCTGTGCTCTTAACTTTCGAGCTATCTCTCCAGACCTCCCCCGCCTCCTAAATTTTGAAAAAGATAAGGATTTAAAATATCTTACTGAAGATTTATGACAGTGCCAATTCACAGGTCCAATAAAAAGGGACACTTTTATAGAAGGGAGTCAGATTGAGTTAATCATTTAATCAGTTTCTGGCACATGATCATCAATGATGCTTAAGGGTCCTCATCTGATTAAATAACTAAATCATTCAATCCATTTTAACCCTGATGCTACTCTCATTTACATACCCAGGTTATTGTTTTGAGTTTACCATAGCTATTATTACATGTACTTGTTGCAAGTGAATATGAGTAATCTCTAGATCTTTGTTACAATTTGCATATATTTTATTGTGAAGTACGTTTCCTAGCAGAATTATAAGCTCCATCCATGTCATCCTTTCTAGTCCTGATTTTCTTCGCCCATCCTCCTCCACAGTGTGTAGCTAGGGTGTCTTCTGGGGGGAAACGACTTTATACCTACAATGTGCCACTGTGCCATTGCTTCTTTTATGATGGAGTTCTAAAAGCCTAATGAAAGAAAAAAGCTACGATCTCTGAAGAACAGCTAAAATGCCTATTTCAGGTCTCTCCAGATTGATCCTGCCCACAATCCCCTAAAATGATCTTACTTTCAACCCTGCTGAAAGAAAAATTACTTTCCTTAAACCCAAAATCTAACGAAAGGCTATTTAGCTTATAATTTCACAGAGCCACTTCCTTCCCCCATCTGCTACTAAAGCATTACAGCTCAAGTCATCTGCTTTTCCTTTCTTGTCATTTTTAGACTCTTTCAGAGACCTTTCAGGCTTGCTTAGAATTATAAAAACTATGCATCACTCCTGACAATATATCAAAATGAATTTCAGAGCAAAATAATTTGGTTAAGGTACTTCCAAAACTGGGTAACATTCAGCATCCCTTCTGAATGACTTTTTAAGTCAGAAAAACTGAAGCCCACATTTGGCCATACAACAGTTGTTCATACAACTGTTCGTGCCATCAACAGCCCTAGTGATGGAGTATTTTTCAGGGCATTCACAACTGTTGTCATGGAAATTTTCCTTACACTTAGCCTGCAAGTCCCTTTCACTTGAGTTTTTACTCATTTGGTCTCTTATAGGCAACATTTTTTTAAAAGCAGCTTGGTCGCACAAAATAAGCCAGCTTTACCTGCTTCTGTGGTTCTGTTCCTTTCTTGGGAACTGAAAGCATTTATCCCTTTTTCCAGTGAATATGAAATTGTGCTCAGTTCTTTAGCCAAATATTTGCTTTCTTGATATGAATTTTATACCCTAGTGCTATCTCCATATCTTTCTATGTGCCAGTGACTTTCCAATTCAATACTAAATCATGCTGGAAACTTTGGAAAGACATTTTAAATGGGTTTCAACTTTACATGTGTGCTGTCAGCATAGGTCACATAAATAACAGTTACTCTATGCTTACATCTCTGTATGGCAAATCCTGGCTAGTAGAGAACAATTTATAACACCACTGACTGTAAGACTCATCCTACTTTTTTAAAAAATTGTATATCCTGTATAAAACAAGTACAGATGGAAGTTTCAGTATGAGGTTTCATATCCACCTGAGGATTGAACACTTTACTCACCCCTCCTCTGCTCTTGCATGCTTTACCATATAGCATTCATTGTCAAGGTCAGTTATGTTCAAATATGGGCAAGTAAGCTTCATGGGCTAGTTAATGCTGACTGTCAATTGGATGGGATCTAGAGTTATCTAGAAGACAAACTTCTTGGTAGATGGATGACAGGTTTTCTAGACTGGATTAATTGGGATGGGCATACTATCTCTAACTGTGGTCAGCACTCCTACAAGCTGCAGGTCTGAACTGAATTAAACCGAGAGTGTTGAGTACCAACGTTTATGTCTCTGCCTCCTAGCTGTGGCTGCAATATGACCTGCTACCTTATGCTCCTACTATCACATTCTCCCTGTCACTAAACTATGAGCTAAAATAAACATTTCCTTCCTTAAATTGTTTTTGAGAGGTATTATATCATAGCAGTGACAAATTAACACATACTCTTTATCCAAGAAGAAAGAAAGCCATCAAAGATCAAGACACTTTTATAGCTCTTTGGGATTGGCCTGTTGGCAAATCTGTTGGGCATTTTCTTGATTGATGATGAATGTTGGTGAGACACCCATGGACAGGTGTTCCTGTAATGATAAAAGAAAGCAGGTCGGTGGTGCAAGCCATGAGGAGTAAGGCTGTACACAGCATTCATCCATGGCTACTTTAGTTCATGCCCTGTCTGGGGTCCTGACCTTAACTCCTTCAATTATAGAGGATGAGCTGAGAGTTTTAAGATGAGATAAACCCTTTCTTCACAAGCTGCTTTTGCTCCTTGTGTTTTAAAACAGCAATGGAAACCCTAACTAAGACACTGACTAAGTTCTAGAGACTCATCCCTGTGTAAGTTTGCTCCTGAAGAAAAAAAGTAATCCTGACATTGATGAAGAAGGTGAACAGTACAACACCAAGTAGAAATTGTCTCACTGTGTCCCTTTGAAACACCCAGTTCAAGTGTACCCTGATTCATAAGCCATCCCACCCTAATTTCCATTATAGGATGAATCATCATAGATGGTTTTATGACAAATCAGTGTATTTTACTTTTCTCATCATATGTAATTAAAAAGTAAGCCTGAGTATGTAATAATGGCTGTTTAATGTGGCAAAATGGCTTTCCCTAATGAGCCCACAGTTTTTAGGCAGATCCGCCTTCCACATATTCGTCACTTTTTCTACTCTACTGCCTACGCCATTGACTATTATCCAATTATGTTGCTCACAGTGTATGTGGTATATACAGATTTGATGCCACCTAGCTTCTGTGGCCTTTATGATTCATTGATGGTTATCTCCAGCTGGTCTTAGAGATTACTTTTTCTTTTTTTTTTTGGGAACAACTTTCTTTTCCTTTTGAGAAACTCTTAAACCATGCTGCTAGCAGGTGTTTGGATACTTATATTGGATGTGCCTAGTACTTCTTTGATGACTCCTTAAAATTATCACCCTGTAACATTCAGGTAAAATAAATCTATCCTACTGTGATATTCTCTGAGTGAGACCTGATAAGCGGAAGAGAGATGGAGCTCTTCTGTGTGAATCTGAGTCATCAAAATTAGGATCATCAAATGTTATAAAATAGGAGCTTCAGTTGCAAACATCCACAGAGGTCCTGTAGTGAGATGTGACTTTTTTTACGTGGCTTTTTTCGGTTTCATGCACAGTATACCCATTCATTCTTTTGGCCTTGCCCATATTGTCCTCCCACGGCCTTGGGCATATGTTGATTTCCAGCAGACAGAGTCTGTGTTGCTGAGTTCTTTTAAAGGGAATTATTGAAGGCTTCACTGCTTTGGGTCCGGGAGTACTTCAAAAATGACTGATAAGATTTTTTTTTGGTTAAGCACCCAGCTTTTGTGCTCCTTGCTATTTCAGAGATTTGAAGTTTCCATCTTTACCAGACTTATGTAGTAGGATTGACTTCTAGTTACCCAGCTCCATCCAAGGTAGGTAATTTGTTTTTCACTATCTGCTTTCTGTTTTGAATATTTTTGGTTGTTTTCTTCTGTGTGTTTGTGGCATATGTACATGGTTTAATGTGCTTGTATATATGTGTGCTCAAGACTGTGGAAGGCAGATGTCAGTTATTTGTCTTCCTTGATCACATGCCAGCTTGGTTTAGGACAGTTTTTCATTAAAATCCATTCTTCTGGCAACTAGCCAAGGAGCTCTAAAAGCCTCCTGTTTCCACTGTCCCTTCTACCTCATGCTGGGGTTACACATATGCATGGTGCCACCAGGTATTTTTATGGGAGCTCTAGATTTGAAGTCATGTTTTCATACTTGCTCACCAGGCTTTTTGCTCAATGAGTTATCCCTTCCATTCCCCTGGAAATTTCTTTCTAACAGAATTGATTGTCCTTGCTTTAGAATCTTTGGCTCGGGGTTTGCTTTGATGAGATATGAGATAAACTCCAATCCTATGAACAAAGTGAGTGCTAGTACTACATTTATCTTACAGGGAAATAAATGAAAACACAGAGAAAGACAGGAAACAGCAGGGGTGGGGCTCAAAGGTACATCAAGGAAATCTGCTTTCAGAGTGGGTGCTTTACATTGAGGAAATGTTGTAGGAGTTAAGCAAAGAAATGCCAGGAGGTTTCTTCCCAGATGAAGATTTGGATCTAGTAGAGAAAAGTCTGTCTAGCAGTCTGTTGATAGTTACTTTTCCAACACAGAAATGTCAGGTACTAGGTACAAAGAGAATGTGTTATGCACACTAGGGCATGCATGCTCTATTCCCTGAACCATTGTGTGGAAGCTTTTAAATGTGCAAACTCTCATTTTTGAGAACCTGGTATGGCTACCAATTATGCCATTTGGAAGGTTGTTTTAAATTCTCTTGCTATTTGGGAGATGTGAGACTCTCCCAGCCAACAGCTCTCCAGAACTGTCAACAGTTTAAGAAGTGGCATTTTGGTCTTCTCTTTTCTTCCAATTCAGTTAGTGTCTGGGTGATAAATGTCTTTTAATTAAAGCCCAAAGGCAACGGATTTACTGTTTGTGACATAATGCCCTTCCCTGTTAAACCAATATTGGTCTCTGTGACTATAAATAAGGGTTTCAACAGTTTCATATGAATATATCTTGGCTAAAAGACATTAAAGGCATTAAAACTTTTGCCACAAAGAACCATTTCAAAAACACATTGCAATCATTTTATATTTATCATTTCTTCCTTCTTGGTTAGTATGCCAATACAGATACGTATGGCAGGTCCTTGTTAATCCTCCCCACATGCCACACCACTGTTCTGAGGCACATTCCTTTTGATGAAACTTTTTTTTGCTTGTTTTAAATTTTCTAAAGATTGTAGTTAAAAATGTCTGTCATTGATTTAGCATGGAATTTGATTGTGAGTCAAAGATTTATTTGAATTACCTAGAAAGCTGTTAGGAAGGGGAAAAGATACTGTTTATCATTCTCAGTTGATTCACTTTGTTGTGTTATTTGATTCCAGGATCAACACAAAAATAATTAAGCCTTCAATTTAATAATGTTGTCATCTTGAAAATGCTTTGTCCCATACCAGAGCATCTTAGACATAGACTTCCAGTTCCCCTCTTATAGAAAGCATGGGGGACTATGGAAGCCAAACCTGTTTATAGGAGGTTGAGGGCTGAGAGTTCATTCAGGCCCTGAAAACCCTTCCTTATATCTAGGGACTTTAGAGAGCCCAAAAATAATAGTGGAGAATGTGCAAAGCAAAGAAAATGTGTTTGGTTCAAATCCTTTGTGGAGCTACCTCTTGCATCGCTAAATTTCCCCCAAAACCATGAGAGAAATTAATATGAGATTAATTTTATCAAGTTGGTTAAAAGAGAGGCTTTAAAGTTTTTTCAGAGAGGTATCTGATTCCATCATTTCGTCTCCATAGCCAAATCCTGGCTTGTTCTGAAGCCTCAGTGCTCAGTGGCAGGTAGGGTTTTTCTGATTATCTTTTCAATAACAACAGGAAGAAAAATGGTGTAGATTTCATGCTGGAGCTGCTACGTGGTGTGTTATTTAGGTGGTGGGCACTCCAAAGGTGGCCCCAGGGATTGCCTGCTGAAGGCCAAGAACTCCAGGTACACTATTTTAGAAGCAATAATGGACCCTTGGTTTCTTTAAGTTTCATTTTGATGCTGTACTGATGTGCAGGTGGGGTGTCTACCATTTATGTTATTTTGAAAGCACATTCCTGAGGTTAAGGGATCTTTGTTACAAATACAGCTTTACTGAGCATCTCTGGGGGTGATGGAAGTTGCACTAGAAAATTTAATGTTGCTCTGCTGTGTATACTGTTTCCACGAATTGCTCCATAACCCCCAGATTCTCTGTCTATTCTCTCCTTTCCAACAAGCACACATCTCATTTCTTTAGTTCTTAGTGGGAGGACAGCATTTAACTAAATTAATATATTTGAAAAGAATCTGATTAATGGATTTTATTTCAATGCATCTTTCAACCACCCATTTAAGTCTTTCTATCTTCCTTAACATTTCATTTTTGACTACCATAATCAAGGATAAAAATGATTACCAAGGCTCTCTCCATTTGTGAAATGCAATGCATAGTCCACACCTGCTATTTATATGTTGTGAATATAAATATAGACATAAGTCCCTCTTTTGTTTGCTCATAACACATAGCCTTGGGCAGAGGTGGTCAGATTTTCCCTGGTTTCTTGCTTATCTAGCAGAACTGTTCATCAGAATTTGCAGGAATATATTCTTCATACTGGCACCTTTTCATTTCAAGGCCAAAGAATATTTACATTATTTCAAGCTACTGGCAGACACTGGATTTCAGGAAATTTTATGATTTAGAATTCCTCAGGAAAATAGGAGACTGTTGGACAACATATACATTTTCAAAGGGGTTGGATGAATCTGCCTCCTGCAAAAGGATGAGCTGTCGAGAGTAGAATGGAAGTGCCACCATTTGTGAAGCAGCTATTCTGTTCTAATGCCCACCAAGCCCCTCTTATCTCTCTGCCCTTACATTTCCTTCTCTTTTTTGTTCTCTTCCTCTCTTTTTCCACTTCTTTCTGTGCTTATCTTTCCTCTTCCTTTTCCTCATTCTCTTCTTCCTTTCTTTTCTGGGTATACAATACATTTCAACAGAGTAAGGAAATTAAAACTCTCCTCCTTAAATTTCTTAAGGAGAGCACTTCTTTCAGCTCAGTGATGTGATGGTGATGGTGGACTTCCTACCTCACACAGCCTTCATGGCCTGCTTGACCTTACCTGGTCCTCTTAGAGGTCAATTTTTCCCTCCACTCCAGTCCTTGTTTACATGGTAATTAACAGCCTGTCTATTGAAGTCTTTGAAGCTCTGATTCCCACGGCTTCCACAGTCTTCTTCTTCTGAAATTTGCAGCAGGGATAATCAACACCTTTTAGATTGACATAAGATCTTTTCACCTTAGTGCTTTGGCATGCTCTCCAAGATGAATTTTCATGAGACTTAATTCTCTGTCCTGATTTATAGAAAAAGGATTTGGGTCAGAGGCTATTTTAATTGGTGTCTTAGGAATCAATCATTTTTACTCTTTTATTTCTTTGGTGGTGGGACTTAAGAAAATGTTACATTGTTTCCTTTTCAGACAAGATCCGAATAGAATGTTATCTGGCTTATTAAAAATAAAAAAGTATTTGTGCTTTCTTTGTCTTGCATTGGATTGCCTTATAATCACTTGACAAAGGAAGTCATTTTCTGTATCTTTGCATGTCCATGTGTATGGAGGCCAGAGTAGCCTATGAGATGCCTTTCTCCATCACTCTCCATTGTATTCCCTTCAGACAGGCTCTCTCTCTGAATCTAGAGCTAGGCTGGTATCCAGCAAGCCCCAGGTAGCATCCTGGCTATGCTACCCCCAACTCTAAAATTGAGGTTATAAGCTCATGATTGACCTTGTCCAGCTTCTTACATGGGTATTGAGAATTTGAGCTCATGCTTGCAGCTTGCATGACAACTCGTCTTACCCACTCAGCTGTCTCTCCTAACCTTTTTTATCTTTTAAGAAAATTCTTCCTTATATATGACTGCTTAGTCATAAGTTGTAGGTAAAATTAAAAAAAAATTAATCCTTCCTAAAACAAACAAACAAACAAACAAACAAAATCTTTATTTTGAGAAGACAAGAAATCATATTTTTCTTTCACATTAAAAAAATCTATCTGTCAAAAATAGTGTCATTGTCGTCTAGGCACCACCTCTATTTAATTGAAATGTTTTGGTTTAATTCACTGATAGGACTTAGGCTCACATGGACAACATCTTCTCTCTGAGACCATTTCTAGCTATTACATACTCCTTTCTGTTCTCTAGCAAGCCAGATACTTCACTTCCATATATCTTCAATATCTTATTTGTAGATATGCCTTCCTATTAGATTATACACTCCTGTTCATGCCACTAGAAGACTTCCCCTTACTAGACACATGTGGCACTTCAGCTATTGTGATATTTTCTAGTTAATGTATTACCCAAAAAAAGTGCATGTCTCTATACTGTAAATTTGGTTTGTAAAGACCTGTTATAGCTATATTGTAGTATAATTAGCTTCTTCTATCATCCCAAAATATTTTGCTTGCTTAAAGGCATTCCTCAGAGAAGAAGTTTGTGATAGTCAGCTTTGTGCTACCATAGCATAATATATGAGAAAGACAACTTAAAGGCGAAGAGATTAATTTGGGATCACCATTTTAGAGACACCAGCCCAAAATCCTTGGGCTTTGTCATTGTGGTCTAGTGCTGAGGCAAAACATCACAGTAGAGAAAGCATGATGGTGTAACATTGCTTACCTTATTCCTCCAGGAAGAAAAGGGAAATGAAGGGCCAAGTACAGATAAGGACAGGTCCCTTAGTGACTCTTTTTTACTCTCCCTCTCTCTTAATGGATTATTCTGTTACATACCCATCCACAGATTAATGACTTGATAAACTTACAGCTCTTATGAGCCAAATCTACTCTCAGTGGCACTACCAGCAGGTGACTAAGTGAATACATACCATACGTGCACTTGGAGATCACTTTCTATCAAAACCATTACAAGATAGCTATGATTAACCAGGCTACAAAGGGGTTATGGCATAAAAAAAAGTTAACAATGCTACCAGAATAACCTAGAGTATACTTCAGATATACTCCAAAGAGGATTTGAAAGTAGATTCATGCCCCCAGCCTATGGATGACCTCTTAGCTTTTTGCAGTGACCCCCCCATGGTTATTACCATAGGGAAAGCTTGTAGTCTCCAATTGGGGGAGAAAAATAGAAATGGAGTCAGTGAGTTTTGTTATAGGTAGAACTCATGAGTTGTGGGTTGGAGCAACCATCAGTGTTTGTACTTATAAGCAGTATTTCGATGTAACAAGGTGGGGATATGCAGAAAGGAAAACTGCTGTTGAGTTGAGACAGAATCATGTACTGCTCTCATTGCATTCTGTGATAATGCTATTATTGCTAGCTTACACATAGCTGAAAATAGATTCCCACTCTGCTGCTTTTTCTTAGAAAGGCAAAGAGGAGGCATTTATGTTATATTTTGTTTCAAAATAATCCTGCATGGATTTCTGATTCTCAGAGGCCTTACAATTTTACCAACACCAAACACACTGTTCTTGCTATTTTTTTTTTAATCATGCGGTATATTTATCCAAGTAGATATTATTCCATGGTTATTTCTGACTGTGTATGTTAAAATAGTGCCTGTGCTTTTAAAATTTCTAATATCTAGACTACATGGTGGCAAATGCCTTTAATCCCAGCATTTAGGAGGCAGAAGCAAGAGGACCACAGTGAGTTCAAGGCTAGCTTGGTTTCAGTGGTGAGTTTCAGGATATTCCAGGCTACATAGTGAGACTTGGTCTCAAAAAATAAAAATGAAATGAAAAACAAAAGTAAAAATTCCAGATTCCTTTCTCTTGCCTCAACAAACTGTTTAGAAAATTTAGAACACACTGGATCCCACGTAACTCTACCACCTGTCTTCAAACCAATTCATATGTCTATACCCCTACCCATCTCTTCAATGGATTTTCTTCTTTTATCCAGTCTTCTAGGTTAGTGGCCCTAGATTACTCAGGTAATTTATCTTCTCCCACACTCCCTAGGTAATCTCCCTCTCCCTCTTTCTTTCTCTCTCTCTCTTTCTCATTCTCTCTCTCTCTGATTCTTTGTTCTCTGTTAACTATCTATAGGTTAGGAATAGGAGTGTCCATCCTTGACTTTTCCCTCCTCTTCTGTGCATACATATTAAGGAGTCTGTTGCAGCATCTGTACTTGCTCATCCTAGTACTTATTGTCATATATAGTGGACTGAGCAGATCCCATCTCTATCTCACCCACTTATGTTCATTTATCCGTTTCTGTTCCTTTAGCTCTTCCTCTGTCTGTTGTACTGAGTGAGAAGCTTGGGATACTTTCCTAGTTGTTCCTTTGGCTTGTGCCTTTGCCATATTTTCACATATTTTCCAACTAATCTCCAGACCCAATCTCATCCATCTTTTAAATCCTCCAAGCAATCTTCTTTTCTCTGACTGGTGTTCTTTTCTCTGACTGGTACTGTTGCCCCACATGGACCACATTCTCCCCTGGAGGACTACTGTGATTTCTAATTGACTCTTTAGTAATCTGCTTTCCAAAACAGCACCCAAGTCATTTTTGAAGGTACAGATTTCATTTCATTTCTTCAAGGCTCTGAGACGTGAAGTCTTGCTGCCCCAAAATTAGCACCTCTTACTTGCTTCACGTCTTGTCACATCCTTTCACTCTGTACCATCCACTGAACTTTGATTATGTTTCTTTCTCTATCCCCCTTTGCCCACAAATCCTAACTTTTAATCCTTTGTCACTAACCCTGACTTTTCCCAACTCACCTCTGCCCACTTCAAACACATGCTGTATGGGTTGACTCCAACTAGCAGTTTCTAGTTCATCTTCATCTCTCTCACCTTCTGCCACACATCCGTTTTTTCTGGAATACTCTGTGTATGCTCTCTGATAGCATTTGGTAATCCATCCGTATAATTGCTTGCTTGGTGTGATCTACAGGAAGACAGCCGTCTCCTTTCTTATTTTTCATGAACTCCTCACAGCAGTGTTTAATTCTGCAACACAACTCCAAGCTCTCCATATCTAGTCACTGAATGTGGAAGCTACATTTTAAGTTTTAATGTCATATGTGGAAGGTGAGCTGATTTTCCTGATTTCTCTTTGTCAGGCAATCAAAGAGTAGACTGAGCAAAGAAAAGCAGTGATTTTGATGCTTACAAAAGTATAGCTGCTATTGTTTGGGTCTGGAATATTCCTCAAAGGGCAACATGATTAAAAGCAAACAAACAAAAACAATGCCCCAAGCTTTAGCTTGGTGTAATTTGGAACTGGTAGAACCTTTAGGAAATGTGGATGATTTCAAGTGTTGGGGTATCCTTTAAGGAAAGTTTGGGTTTCTTTCTCAGATTCTATTTTTACCTCCTGGCTACCTTGAGGTGAACAGTTTTGCTTTGTCCTGTCCTGTGTTTCTACCATGGGCAGTTGCTTCATCACTGTCTGGAAAGTAATGGTACTAATCTACCCTGGGCTGCAACCTCTGAAAACTTTGAGCCAAAGTAAACCTTTGTCTTTATTTAATTAATTATCTTAAGTACTTGTAATAGCAACATTAACAATAATGCTTATTTACAGTCTATTACCTGGGTATAATATCATTAATCACTTGAAAGAAAGTTCTAAGAATGAAGACCTGTATTTTGGGTGTCAGTGTGAATCAAAAACAGGTTGAACAGGTTAGAAATTTCACCTCAAAGTAAGGAAAAGCTATGTGAGGGATACAAATCTGATTAAAAAAAATACTTCTCTAAGATGAACATATGAGCAAAGGGATTTATTCTGTGATTGCTTTCCAAAGTGACCTTTACTTACTTTAAAAACATGAAAATAATATATTATATAATAACATAATAATATGTTATTATTAAAATTATAAAAATAGTGATTTTTAACCTTTTGGTCTCATCAGTTAGCAAACAAAAGATACAGAATTTATCAAGTGACATATGCTCTCCTCAAACAACTGGTTGGTTACACAGAATGAGGGAAAAGACTCCCATGTGAACTTTTCTTGAAAAATTAAATATTGGCAGTAGAATGCCATTTTCATATCTTTTCCAAAGAAAGCCTGAATAGTCCATCACATAGGAAGAATAATAACACAAGATGTTCTACTTTGCTTATTACTCATCTTGTAGTATACTGTTTTCTATTTCCATTCTCTTAGCATCCTTGTGTGCATTACATCTCTCCTTTATTTCTATGAATGTTTAGGTGTCATGTTCTGAAGCTCCTGAAGCCAGACTATATATAGAAAGTGGGGTTTTTATATAGCCTTATTATTTAACTTGCTTGATCATGGGATTTATAGGTGACTTCTGTTCTGGCTTTGCTGTATTGAGAAATAAAAGAGCACATGACCACTCATTCCTGTGTCTTTTGTGATGCATTTTCCCTGAAGGGCTGAATGTCCATAATCTGCTCTGAGTTAGTTTTGTTCAACTAATTTTTTTTTTTTTTTGCCATCTTCTGGAAACAGGTATTGTACAGACTTTTAGAGACACCCTGCTTAAGTGGGTGTGTGAGATATAAAATTTGAAGAGAGAGCTTTTTGCCATTACAAAAACTTTTATTTCATTTTTTAAAATTATATTGTAGGTTTTTTTTTTGTGTGTGTGTGTGTGTCTGTCTCTCTCTCTCTCTCTCTCTCTCTCTCTGTGTGTGTGTGTGTGTGTGTGTGTGTGTGTGTGTGTGTGTTTGTAGTTGCCCATGGAGGCCAGAAGAGAGATTTGTTACCCCTGGAGTTGGAGTTAAAATCAGCTGTGAGCTGGCTGGTGTGGGTGTTGTGAAATGACCTCTGCAAGAGTAGCCAGAAATCTTGATCACTGAGTCTTTTCTCTAGCCCCATAGAAATGCTTTTTAACCCTCCGTCATTTTATTTACTTTCCTCAACCTCAGTTTGTTCATTTGATAAGTAGAGAAGAAAAAATAATACCTGCTTTGAGGGGCATTTTAAGAATGAAGTGGCAAAACGTAAATAAAATGCCAATATTAATCACGGCACACAATAAATGCTTTGCTAATTATGTGGGTTGTTTGTTTGTTTGTTTGCTTGTGAAACAATGTTTCATTCTGAATACCAGACTGGCCCGGCACTTATTGTATGGCCCAGGTTAGCCACAAAATCAGGGAAATACTCTTAACATTAGATTCTTGGGTATTACGCTCACAGGCCTACACCACCATGCCCAGCTAAATATGACCTTCAGAGCTGTTTTGCATAACTGGGGCTAGAATGCTTGTGTAGCATGCATAAATCCCTGGGCTTTATCCCCATCACCATATAAACAGGGGTTAGTGGTGCATGCCTGTAATGCTGGAGCTCAGGAGGTGGAAGTGGGAAGCTCAGCAGTTCAATGACATCTTTAGCTACATAACTGCATAAATTTGAGCCTAGCTGACAGGTTTGGGGGTATAGGAGACACAGTATCAATAAGGAGTGAAGGGAGGGAGGAAGGGAGGTGAAAGGGAAAGGAAAGGGAGAGAGAGAGAGAGAGAGAGAGAGAGAGAGAGAGAGAGAGAGATATTTGTTATCCAAGTGTGTATTCTAGTAAGGGAAAGAGGGTCTCTCTCTAACATGAACTCAGTGGCTGGCTCTTTGTTCACCTCCCCCTGAGTGAGGAGCAGCCTTGGCAGGCCACAGAGGAGGACAATGCAGCTAATCCTGATGAGACCTGATAAGCTAAGTTGAGATGGAACATGAGGAGGACCTCCCCTATCTGTGGACTTGGAGAGGGGCATGGGAGGAGATGAGGGAGAGAGGGTGGGAGTAGGAGGGAATGAGGGCTACAGCTGGGATACAAAGTGTATAAACTGTAATTAATATAAAAATAAAAATTTAATAAAAAAAGAAAGGTATAATTAGTGCCTCAGAATTGCAACATGAGCTTGAAAATCTTGTATCTTTGTTAAAAAGTGAAATAAAACAAACATCAGAATGCATCTCCATAGGAGGAAGGACTATATCACTTCAGTGTCAAAGTAGCAAGTACTCTTGAATTCTTGCTAGATCCATTGTTAACAAGAGTGGTTCACTGCCATGATGCTTGAGCTGCTCCTATGACACTTGTTTTTGTTTATTTCGTGGTTCTTGCTTGTACTCTGTGAAAGGCAGATAGAATAAATTCAAACACCAGGGGAAGATGTGACTTTATGTGTGCGTGTTGTGTGTGTACACTTGCGCATGCACACACATTTTTGTCTTCAATGTTCTTGTTTACTGGAAGGAAGAAAGGGCAATATATATGTCGGGTTTGTTCATACTGAGCCAGGCTTTTGAGGGCAAGGATTTACTTGACAGCTGGGTATTTAATATCCTGCCTGTGGAAACTCAGTAGGTTGCCACAAAACACAGCAATAACTTAGTGTTCCTGATATCCTTGTGGGAAACGATTATTTACCAGCTCTGGGAGAGCAAAATGCCTTTTAACAAGTATTGCTTCTGAAGTCTTTAGGCACATGATTTCATCCTGAATATGGTCATGGGGTCTGCTTAGCAATAAGCTACCATTGTTCAAATTTAGACCTTACATTGTAGCGTCTCCTCAGAGTTTTGGGGAAAATTTTGAGATTAGGTTTCAAATGGAAAAGAAACTTAAATAAGTCTTTTTCCTTAATTTTGTTTTTGGCTGCCATGTCATGGATTATCAACTTTAAGCTTCTAAACTTTCACTTTTCTGAGATATTTCCTGTTACCGTATTATTGCTACCAACTAAGGTGAAAAGAAAACAAGGACAAACTAACCACTTATAATTGGAATATCTTTCTCTGTAATTCTGAGAGTGGCTTTATTTTTGTTGTATTTTAAAAAGCTTTATCTAATCGTCCTTTCGTTGCATAATGCACAGTGTTGTTTTTCACATATAGAACTGATTGCCTGATACTTATGCTGATTCTTTACACTGTGTGTTGAACTTTGACTCCTCATCTTAATAGAAATGTCAAAGATATCAGCAGCTGGGCATTGCTGACAAAGCCCAGCAAGGCTCAGTGGACCCAGCAGTCTCCAGTCACAAACTACTGGGCCAATTAAGGGCAATAAATAAAAGGAAGGGTGATGAAAATAGGAGGAGGAGGCAAAGAGAAGAAAGAGATGTTTTTCAAATAAATTCTATAGTTCCCCTTTGGTTTAAAGGACCATCTTCAGGTTTCAATAACTTGCTAATTGGTTGTGAATATTAGTCTCCTAGTACAGCATTGTATTGATGGAAGAACACCACTGGGAAGAAAAGATAGACAGTATTTACCTTGGGTGTGGGAAGTGGTCACAGAATGATTCCAGTTTGAACTTGCAGTGTGGTCTCTGTCATTTCTTCTCAAGTAGTTATCTTCTACATCCCGTTAGCCATCCACAAGTCCTTCTTTAGACCAAGCATCCACAGTTGGAACGTCACGTAATCACTGTTCTCATTTTGTTTGTTTGTCCTTTGCGTACATAAAATTTCTGAAATATCAGAGTTTCACTTTAAGAGCTTCCCTCCCCACCCCCCGGTATTGAAAAAGAATATTTTAAAATCCATTTTACTTGGTTATCACAAAAACTTCCATAAAATATGGGCTTGTGGACTTTTCTTGAATGACCTACCTTCTCAACCTTCAATGAGCATAGCTATTACATGAGAACATTATTAAGCACAGCTTAGGAATCCATTTTGGGTAGGAACTGGCCTTTTGCATTCACCTAAGATGACAGCCTAAACAAATACAGCCAGGAGACAGATAAATGCAAAGTCCAGACTTTAAAACAGACTCATTTCTTACCTCCTAATTATCCACCTCCTCCTCCAAATGTGATCATGTGAAAGAATCCATCCTTAGTATTAACTACCAGTAAAGTCAGAACCCTCATGTTGCAATCCCATCCCAATGGTCCCATCTCTACTGTACCTGGAAGTAAACATGAGCCATTGAGAGATCGTTTTTACTTCATCCATAATAATGTCAATAAAACTATTCTGTAGACAATATTCTCAAATTTATTAATGACTAATGTGTTGCCTATCTCCCTGCGATTCACATCCTTACTGATTGAGACTTTGAGGAAAAGATGTGCCTTTTCCAAGTTTCCTGTCCCAATTGGAGTTAACTCTTGGCAGTTAATCCTGCTTTCTCTGAAATAACATTGTTTATCTGTTTACACATCCATCTTGCCAGAGCAAATGGAAAGGGCTTGAGGGAAAGATACCACCTCATTTGTCTGTTTGTCCTTGACGTTAGTAGAATTCCTTGCTTATAGGTACTCAGTTAATGTATGCTGAGCAAACAGATGAATGACATTTCATTTAGATAATAGCTGTTTAAATGACAAATACAATTTTTATGTTTGTGTCATGCCTGTTTTTAGCTCTTGCTCTGCTGATAAGATCAATTTCAAGAGCTGGAAATGGATCATTCTAAATACCAAGATACAGGTGGGCAAGTTGTTAAGAACTCTGTATGATTAATGAATTACTGCTCTGAATTTAGCATATTTATTTTATGGTCAATGCACATACACTTAGCTTCTCTGTTCATCTCTAAGGTTACTAAATGTTTTCTAACATCTCCCACATGGATATAACTTTATTTTTAGGAGAAAATAACATTGCTGAGGTCTCTTCTTTTAAGATGACAACCATGTTCCCAATCATTCCTGCTGTTAGTTTTCCAGTCTAAACTATCCGTAGCAATCAGAGTTCAGAGGAGTATTTAAATTCAAATTGTGCAGAAGAATTCAATCTTTGAGCTGGGTTTCAAATCAGGTTGCTTCTAAACACTATATTTAAGAGACGTAGCTTTCTGTGTTGCCTTTTAGAAATATATCATCAATCCATGTACCTGTTCACTTATGCAGACTTTTACTGAAAACCTTCTAAATGCCAAGCTGTTTATATATACCTGTGTGGTTTTTTTGTGTATTTTGTGTGTGTGTGTGTGTGTGCGTGTGTGTGTGTATCATCAGGTGAGTGTCTCAGGGAAGGACAAAAACATCTAATATCAGTTTCAAAAAAAAAACTGAGGAGTTAGTTGTTCATGTTCTCAACTTTTAAAATAATAATTTAGATATAAATCTATTCAAGTTAGGTTTAAATTCAACATTTAATGACTTCCTTGCCTGGGGAAGGAGCTGAACCAGTACAGCAAGAGAAGATCTGAGGCCCTCTGTCCAATAACCACTAAGAAATTGCATCCTGTTGGCAGTCATTCAAGTGATCCTGGAAGCAGATCCAGCTCCAGTGAAAACTTGAGATAACTGTGACCTTAGTCTCATGATCACTGCGTCCTCCCACAGAAACTGTAAGAATAAATGTTTGTTGTTGCTATGTTTTAGGGTAATTTGCTACTCAGAATTGAATAACAGAGATATATGTATTTTGTATTTCAAGTACTTCGGAGAAACAAATTAAAAATAATAAACTTTCCAGGTGATAGACGACAAAAGTTGTCAGTGAAGACCTTTACTGGAAGTTGACAATTTCATTTCTTTTTTTCAATTTTTTATTAATTACACTTTATTCATTTTGTATCCCCCCATAAGCCCCTCCCTCCTTCCCTGCCGATCCCACCCTCCCTCCCCTTTCTGCATGCATGCCACTCCCCAAGTCCACTGATAGGGGAGGTTCTCCTCTCCTTTCTGATCTTAGTCTATCAGTTCTCATCAAAAGTGGCTGCATTGTCCTCTACTGTGGCCTGGTAAGGCTGCTCCCCCCTCAGGGGGAGGTGTCTTATTTATCATTATATGTATACAGTGTGTTGTGTGTGTGTCTTTATGCTTGTTTGTATATGCAAGTATAGGCACATGCCACAGAACATCCATGTCAGAGAACTACCTTGGATACCAATCCTCACCTGCAATGTTGAGACAGGGTCTCTCTTTTCTGTTTGTTGTTTTTCTGTTGCATATGCCAGGCTGCCAGGCTATGATATGAACTTCTGAGGATTCTTCTTTGATCTTATTCTCTCTCTCCTCTAGCTCTCATTCTTACTCTAGCCCTTCCTTTCCTCTCTCTCTCCCTCCTTTTCCTTCTCTCCTCCCTCCCTCCCTCCTTTCCCCTTCTCCCTCTCTCCTCTCTTTTAAATAATGTCTTCTTTCATAATACACAGCTCAAGATTCTAAGGAGATGGACTGAGTTTATGTATCACCACATCATGGTTTTATTTCTGAACTTTTGTGAATGGAATACAGTTAGAGACACATACTGGAATGTGTATTAGTTATTCAAATTTTGAATAATACATTTAATCATTTTTATTGTTTTATATACTAACAGTATCCTTTGATACTTGCCTTGATATTAATTAGTTTACTTATCTTTTCAAGATACCAACTTATCTTTTTTTTTTCTTCATCTTTAGTTTATGTGAATATGGGCACATGCCACAGAGCATGCATGGAAGTCAGAGAACCACCGTGGGTACCAGTCAGATCTACTACTTTGTTTGAAACAGGGTCTCTATGTTTTCTTTTGTTTTTATTCCATCTGAATCAGTTTTAAGCCTGAAGTAAAGCTATACTAGACACTCCTCCATTCTTTGATATTTGTTCTTAGCCATTCTGTTTTCTCTCTTTGTCTTTCTTATTGATGCTCTTGTTTTACTTGAGTACATTCCCAAGTAAATTTAAAGGAAAATTTTAATGGAAGGTTAAATCCCTTATCCTGCTTGGAAGATTTATTTAGTTATTTGCTGTTTGTTCAGTATTTCTGTTACTACTTTCACAGAGTGGTGCCTCCTTATCCTTATAAAAATCTATTTTGCCTCATGTTTGGCTGAGCATAGAACTGTAGACTGACAAGGATTTTGTTTGTTTGATTGGAATTCTATGATCATGTCCTTATTATTGGTGAGAAGTCTGATGCTAGTTAAATGACATTGTTTTATGGGTATTTTTTTTTCCTTTTCTTTGGTATTTTATACTGAAAATGTTCTTTCTGAAATGTAATTGATATTTCTGGACACTTTTCCTGAAATATTAACTACATTTCAGAATATAATGAGTGAATTTATTCTAAAATTGCCTAAACATGACCTCTAGAAATGTTGGTAATTCTCAATTTTTATTTTGCTCTTTCATTCTGACACTCTTTTTAAATGAGTGTTGAAAAATCGTTTGTTTCTCTATTTGATTTTTCCCTATCTCCCCTTATGAATGCTGTTTCATTAAAATATATGCATATCTATGAACTTCCCTTGACTTTTCTTTTTGTTAAGAACACGTTTTTCTAATATTTTGTTGTTATTTTTGTTGTTATTGTTTTCTGGTTGTTCCATGTTAAAGCATTCTGTTCCTGCTCTATATGTTTTCTCTCATTTTTCTTTGCTTAGTAGTTAACTTTGCTTCATTTTCCTGACTTTTCTGTTGGCTAGCTATAGTCTCTCCTCTTTATTTGTCTTGTGTCTTATCTTTTCTTATTGATATATGGTTGTCAGTTTATATCTAAACTATGAGAAACTGACTCTGCTTTTGAGATGGGGGTAAGTAGGTATTTGCTACATAATAGCGGGTTTGAGGCTAGTCTGCAGACATGAGACTTTATCTGACTTTTTTAAAAAGTGAAACAGTGGGTGCTTTGTGTATGCATGTGCACTTTTTTGTGTGTCTCTGAGAGAGAATGAAAGCAAAATCAAGAATATATTTTATTGTATGTTTGCATATTTTCCTATTTTTAACACCATAGTTTTTAAACTATTACAAATCGTTTGAAACTAAGAGCAGTATAATGTCCTTACTTAACATTTTTAGACTTACTGTCTGTTTTCAATGGTTTACTATTAAAAATAGTAAGGATCTAAAACCCCTGTTCAGATGTAGCCCATAGAATCAGTCTCCAAGGGGGTTCCCTAGTAAGGGGAAAAGGGGCTGTCTATGGCATGAACTCACTGGCAGGCTCTCTGAGCACCTCCCCCTGGGGGTGCTGCCTTGCCAAGCCACAGAGGAAGACAATGTAGACAGTCCTGATGAGACCTGATAGACTAGCATCAGAAGGAAGGGGAGGAGGACCTCCCTTATTAGTAGACTAGGGTAGGGGCATAGGTGAAGAAGGAGGGTAGGATTGGGAGGAGAAGAGAGAAGGGAGCCACAGCCGGGATACAAACTGAATAAATTGTCATAAATAATAGTAATTAATAAAAATATTATTTAAAAATAGTAATAGTAGAAGTCTTTCCCATGACTTTGATTATCCTTCTTTTTGTACCTTATTTGAAATAATGCACCAGAGTGAAAGGTTTATATGTTGTATCTGTTCCTGAGACATATTGGTAAGTTACTCTACAGAAAAATTCTCTTTACTTGATCTTCTTCTATATTCCTTATAGCTTCTTACCGGCATTAAGTTTTATATCTTCCCTGTGAATGCATATTTATGTTAGGAGGATTCATTTACCATATTACAGAAAATGTTACATGGAAAATTACAGAAATAAACAGTTAATAAGTTTTTAATTGCACAGGATCCTAAGGAGTGTGATAAAGTCTCCTAGCCTATCTCTTTCCTTATCGGGATATAAATCACTCCCTTTTATGGAATATCCATGTTGTATATACTACGTAGTCATTAGTAATTTAAATGCTGTCTCAGTTATCAGCTTGACTGTCCCAGTGGCACCAGGCTTGTGTTCAAATAACCTTTATTGTACTTAATAGTGAGCACAAAGTACAAGAGTGCTGATGCTAGCAATTTGCATGTGCCAAAGAGAAGTCATGCTCAGTCTTTTCTCTTGCATATATATGATTAGCTTCGTTTAAAACTTCTTAAGCTTTAATGAAATCAGTAAATTCTTTTTACTATCTCATTCTGTTTTCCTATGGAGACCCAAACTCTGCATTGCTTTCTTTTTTTTTTTTCTTTTTGAAAACATTTTAAAAGACTTATTTATAATTAATATATGTTTTAATTGAAATTGAATTACATTGCTTACTTCTCTTTCCTTACTCCAGCCTCTCTCAGTTTTCCTCTCTCCAACCCCTACCATGTCCCCCATGACTCTCAAGGTTACAACTTCTTTTTCTTTAATTGTTAATGTTATATACACATGTATCTGTATGTGTATGTATAAACAAATATATAAATACAACCTTATGAGTCCTTATTTTTAACTTGTGTGTATGTAGGTTCAGACCTGACTGTTCTGAACTGGACAACCAATAAGGGTCTCATCCTTGCAAGAGGCCAATTTTTCTCTCAGCAGTCATTAGATGCCTATAATTCTTGTTCTAGAGGTGGGAACACATGAGGTTTTTTTTTTTCCTACTACAATAACATGTTCATTGACATTGACATTGTTCAAGTGTTACTTATATAGCCATTCCTAGGAGATACTGTTCCACAGCAGACTTCTTTGTATTCTGGCTTTTGCAGTCTTTCTATACCCTTCTTCTGCAATGGTCCCTGAGGCAGAGATGAAGGAACTTTGATGTAGATATAACCACATGGGCTAGAGTACTTCTATCTGTTGTCCTCTTCATTGTTTCCAGTTGTGTTTTTCTGTGATGTTCTCTATTTTTTATAAAGTGAGGGGTGTATTTTAAATTAAGTGTTTTAGATCACATGGTATTTTCTATAGTATTAGGTGCCAAGTATGGTTCTTCAAACATGATACAGTTGATATGTAGATAGAATGACTCTCTGTTGATGCTGGACAGGAGACACATGGCTGCCCTGTACATTGTAGAGGATTTAGCAGTATCCTCAGCTTCTACTCAATACATATTAATTAGCAACTAGTTCTCTAAAACATGACAGCCAAAAAGGACCTTATCTAAGAACCACTGCATTAGAGTAATAAGCTATAAAAACAGTGGACAGGGTGAGGGAAGGATGAGGTGAAGTGGAAATAAGAGGGAATACTTATTATAAATGCTTATTATAAATGAAAGGAGACACAAATATTTGAATCTGTTCTAACAAATTTAAAACGGCTTTTTTCTTTTTCGAAAAACCTCCTTTCTCATTCCACAGCAATGCAATTATGAATTTTGGGCAAAAAAGCAAATGCCTACTTACCTCATAAAGTAAACTTTAATAACAAATATGGAGATTTTTGTAAATGAAACCTGGAAATAATCTTTTAAATCATTTAATCCCACCTCACATTAGCTTGCTTATGATCACTTTGTGAGTAAGTAGGAAATTAAAAATCTCATTTTCAGTGTTTTTCAAATTCCAGCTTTAGTTAATTCCTAACTACAGTTTTAAAGAAAGCAAAGGAACTGCGGTGAGTTGAACAATGTTTCTGGAAGGAGTGCTTTAAGGATTACGACGAATATATTCTACATTGCCTTTTGATGTCTTCAGGCATACCTTTTGACCTATGGTAGGTGTCTGTATTGAAACAAGTATTAAAGAGCTACCTAAATGTTCAAAGACATAGAAAGACTTTATTCTCTTGGAGTTTGTTTTCTTATAAACAAATCCACACACAGAACTAAATAGTACAGAACCAGAAGCAATCTGTTTCTGTCATGAAAAGAGGATAGATAAAACTAAACTAAAATACAACGTAGAGATTTTCATATGCTCTTCCATGAACAAAGCAGTGTTCCAGCTTACAAATGACTTCCAAAGATTTAAAAATGTTGTGATTGAATGGACGGACCTCTTGTTGCTAGAAAGATATTACTTTTCAGAGAGGTTAGCCAAAACCTGCAGTTTTGTCTTCTGAGTTAATGGATCAAAATATGTGGATGGGCAATGTAGAAACAAGTGAAAATGTGTCAGGGGAAAAATCTGAGCTAGAGCTATTAATGAGCAAGAACAATCAGATGGGTCAAGAAAGATGATCCAGGGCTCGACAGATAGTTTAGTAAGTAAACTGCCTTGGGGACATGAGTCCTATCCACAGAGGCCACATAAAGAAGTTTATTATATGAGAGCTAGGGAGACATGACAGTGAACCCTGGTGTTCCCTATATAGTCATCCAGCTTCTTTGCTGAGTTCCAGGACAGTGAGAGACTGTGTCTCAGCAAGCAAAGTTTATAAGACTTAATGATTGACACTAAATCACTACGACACACACACACATATAGACATAAATGCATGTACCACCCAAATAAACACACACATATACACACAGACACAAATGAAGCATGGCCTAAAAATCTAATTTAGTCAACTAATTTTACAAGGAATACTATGTTCAAGCATGAAGCCCTCTAAAAGTCTGGCCTTAAGTCCTGTCTTCAAATCACTTATAAACCATTTGGGAAGATGACAAATATTTGAGAAGTCAGGGAATAATAAAAAATCTCAGCATTGACAGGAGAAGCACCACTTGGCAATTCACCTTCAGTTTCCAGCTAAGTGATGACACCCTTATATAGAAGTTTTGAAAAATGAAATTGATAACTTGGAAAAGAGCAAGGAAATACTTCTAACAGAAAAAAGTCTCAAGTGAGTTTTCAAGATGAAAATAGTTTTTTGGTTGTACTGAAGGCAGGGACTTTCATAGTGTGCACCGTGGCTCAAGCATATTTGTGGAAATACAGTGTGTAGAAGTGGTATTTCCATGTAGATAGCGATTGAAGGTTGACATGAGTAGATCACCTCTCAAGTTCATGAGCCTCTGTCTTTCAGCCCTTCTCCATTATAACCTTTCTTCTCTTTTTAAATGGGTGTATTCCATCAGTCCTGAAGTTTCTATTTTTATAAACTAAATCATATTCTAAAGATCCTTGAGATATTGCCATTTAGGGGAAATGGGCAAATATTTAGATCTCATTGTATCATGAGGAGAATTTTGTTTAATTATGTTTCAGAAATACGTATGAATGGCTTTGGTTGGCTTTGCTCAGAGACATAATGAACTAAAGGGCTAATGGATTGTTTGATTTCTTTGGCTTTGTTCTGCTCTTAGTATAGAAAGCTTTCAGACATCAATATGGAGTCACAGAACCTGGTACAGTGGTGCATGGCCTAAATCCATTATTTGTAAGGCTGAATCAGGAGGGCTGTTACAACTTTAAGGCCAGCCCATTCTATACAGTGAGTTCAAGGTTAGGCAGAATACTGAATGGAATTTTAGTGAAAATAAACCTTAACAAGAATCAACTCTTTCATACCGTTGTTCTTCTTATCCACAAATTGTGTCTTTCTGAATTACCCAGTTTATTTCCACTGGTAAAAGTTTACACACACACACACACACACACACACACACACACACACACAAGGGTTGGGTATAAACACATAGTGAGCATGGAACTCACTGTGTGACTGAGGCTAACATCAAACTTCTTATAATTCCCCTGCCTCTGTTTGCTGAGTCCTTGTATTATAGCCATGTGCACACCATTATTTTTCCAACAAGGAAAATAAAATATTAGTCAATACTTGCTCTCCTAAGCATGATTCTAAACTTTCTAGTTCAGTCTAAACCAAGATCCCAACAAGTCTCTCTCTCTCTCTCTCTCTCTCTCTCTCTCTCTCTCTCTCTCTCTCATTCTTCACTCTTTATCATCCTTCTCCTCTTTCTTTTAAGTAGTACTTACATAGATTTAGCAACTTTTTTCTCTCTTATGATCCTCTTGTTTACTCATTTCTTTGCTTAATTCTTGCTGATTCAGTTAGGCTGAGATGGGTTTTAAAGGCACCCCTCCTGCTGAGGTGTTGTTTCACCCGGGAACTTTCTGCAGTCCAGTGCATATGAATGTGTGCATATTTCCTTCTTAATCATAAGCACTGATTCTGGTTTTTGTGTGTGTGTTTCTCCCTCATAACTTTCTCATTTAAAAAACAAAAACTAAAAAACATTTAAAGGTTCATTCTCTTCTTGAGATTTACTCCTTTGATAAGAACTCTGATGCCAGTACCACTCTAGCTGTCCCTCCTAACTTGCTTGTCTTTGCTCCCCTTTTTTTCCCCCTGTTGTACTGGATTTTCTGATGTTTTGAAAAGAAGTGTCTGAAACACAAATGAATGTTTCCTATGAAGTTAGAAGTATGAATCATGCCCAAGGATTTCTGAAAGAAGCAAACCCTGATAGACATTCAATGACTGGCAGTTAATTGTAAGCTCTGAGAGTCCTTTTTAATATCTTACATCAGAATTAATTGATACCCCTCTCTTCTTTTTAACCTAAACCTAGAAAATAAAAGAGATAAATAAATAAATGCTGCCTTTGGCCTTTAGGGATTTATTATTTTGTGATTTTCCAGTCCTAAAGAGAATTAAAAGCTATTTGGACTGTATCCAGGTGCATTATTTAGCAGCTAAGTACATCAGCAAGCCAATCCACAAAAGCTTTTCAGATGACCTTACAGTGGAAACCATTCCTGCTGTTTAAGTCAAGTTATAAAAAGTCCATTTTAGCAGACACAGAACACAAAGGCTTTGTGAAAGAAACAAAATACTAATGAATCAACCTTAATTTTTGGCATCCATTTTGCAATTTTGGATAGGAGAGAAATTGTTTTACCCTTGCTCCCTGACCCTGCACACCTCCCTCCCCCAGCTGTTCATTAAACATGCTGGTCTGGTGATGAAATCTGGGCAGCAGTTAGGGTTCTATGTCAGGCTCATTTAGTGTTGAGAGAAAATTAAATGAGTATATCACTTGATAATTTCAAAAATGGCTCAGTCATTTCTAATAATGGTTTGGAGAAAAAGAAACCTCGGAGGTACTTAAGATGCCTCTCAAGGAAGGGAAGATAGATTAATCCTGAAAACCTGGTTTTAATCCAGCATATTACATGGGACCTTGTATGTAGCAGATGCTCAGTGCATATTTGCTTAATGAAGAGATTACAAAACCGAAGGTTCTGATGCCATACCCAGGGAACTTGCTTCTTCCATAGCTCATGGAGTTACACAGCCATCACGGAGGAGGCAAGAAAATAAAGGAGTTAGCATAAGGAATTTTTCTAAACTGAAGATAAAAAGGATGTATAAGCGATAAAACTATTATGAATTTAATTGGAGGCCATTCTCTGGTTATCTATCAGTTTTCTGTAGATCTTTCAAACAGAAGCCTCAATAACCATTGTTACAAACTGTCTTTACAAGGCTGTTGTGTAGTGAGTAAATATGGGTAGTCCAGGGATAGAGCAAAGGTGAAGTTTGTTTATTGCTGTAAAATCAAAATGAACTGTCCTTCCTGGACTAAGTTCAGGTAAGTTCTGGGGTCCATTTAGAAAGATTCAGCTTACCCAATTAAAGGATTCTTAGAACTTTTGTATCCTTCAAAGAGAATTGGGACTATGAAAGTGGCACAGGTGCTGATATTATGACTATCAACTTTCCATGAGCAGCAACTTCCTTTCTCTGTGGCCTGGGAATCCATTGTCTTCTGTAAACCAGCATGGAAAGGTAGCAGACTGGCATATTAGATTGAAAGTGGATCAAAGCTCAGACTGAGCAGACTTCTTACATGTATCAGTGTTTAAAACAATGTAGCTAGTACAACACTAGCATTTGAACCTTGCACAGTTAAGCCCAATGACAACACTAGTGACTGTCAAGTGGTAGCATTTCCCATGGGAACATACAGGAACTCATAGTAGCAAGGTCAACTAGAATGGACATCTTGTTATATCTGGCTAATTCCATTTTCTTTTCTAACCATCAAAATGATAACCAGACTTCACCAAAGACAAAGGAAAAGGATTCCTTGTCTCAGATAAGGGGCCTGAACATCACATGTCAACAAATGGGATGCTTCTCCTAGGAGCAACTCACTTTTTCTTATTATTTTTCTTGTTGAATTCCATGTTTTGAGTATACAAAATAGTTATTGGACATTGGAACCTCAGCTTGTCAAATAGGCTTGTCCCAGTAGAAGTTGAGAACTTCAGAATTCTAATAAGACTAGACAAGACAAGCAATCAAAGCAACCAAAACAAGTTACAAAAGATCCTAAGTGCAAGCCATACATAAAGCTGCTACCTACTGTGTAACCTTTGAAAGGTCACCATCTCTCCATGCTTTAACCTTTTAACTCAAAAAAAAAAAAAAAAAGAACAGAACAACAGAAATAAATATCTTAAAATGATACTGGCAGGATCTTAGAGATAAAGTTAAAAGATTTAAAAAATACAAATACAGTATGTGTATTTATCATTTAAATTACGGATGGCAACAAACATGTCTGTCAACCAGAGCAGGTGGAGTTGGGCTTGGATGTCTCTTCTACCCGACTACGATAAGCCCCTCACAGGCTCCTGTGGTTAAACCATTGTCCCTCAGCTGGTCGACATTTTGGAATGAAAACTTTGAGCACCCTAATTGAAAAAAGTAGTTCACTTGGGACATGTCTTTGAAGGTTGTGTCTAGTTCCCAGGCTTCTCTGTAACTCTCTGTGCTTTCTGACTACCATGAAAGTCCTTGTTGAGTCCAGAAATGAACCTATGGATTCAAACTTCTGTAATTATGAGGGAAAAATTCCTTCTTCCCCAAGACTGTTCTGTCGGGTACTTTGTCACAGTCACAATAATTCTAGCTCATTTGACTTCATAGTTATTGTTTGAAAATTAATTCTTGCTTTCTCTAGTAATGCACAAAGGCAAAGACAAGGGCCTGGAGACAGTAACCCCAAAGAAGATTTGCACATTCTTTTTGAAGAGGGTGGTGTAGAGGAATTTTAATTTAGAGCATGGCTATTATGGCAAGAGATTACAACTAAAGACCTTCTAGGTCTGTGTGATCTGGCTGGAATAGAAATACAACTTTAGTCCGTGAGACAGAGGTAAGCAGATTTGAATTTAAGGACAGCCTGGTACAGAGCAAATTTCAGCTAAAGGAAAGGTTAGGTTTAGTCATGGTGGTACATGGCTTTAATCTCAAACAATGAAAGTAAATTTAGTTTGTAGAAGGAAGTACCCATGTTTGAAAGTGATGCCTATGTGAATGGCAGAAACAGTGACAAATCAGAGAAAGACTTGGCAGAATAGGATATGCCCAGCTCTCATCAGAAGAGAAAGAAAAGGGAAGCTACTTAATGGGCAATGCAGAGAGAGAGGGGGTAGTTTTGGGTTTTTGTTTGTTTGTTTGTTTGTTTGTTTGTTGTTGTTGTTTTTTTTCCGGACAGTAATAGAAGGATAGGTTTCAGAGAGAGAGAGAACAAGGTAGACACAGGTGAAGACTGAACAAACTAGAGAATGAAAAGGAACCAGAAGTTTAGAGGAGAGTGCTGGATTTGGTTTGAGGCCAAGCAGAGCAACTCAGAGGCCAAGGGAAAAGCCAGGTTGAATAAGTCAGTCGGGAGAGAAATTTGAGCCAATACAGCTGAATTGAATCAGTCAGCTCAGAGCTTAGTAAGAAAAGGAAACAGTGAGCTTATTACAGAGGCTGAAAACATTCTAGGTCTAGGTTAGATTCTATGGAGGCTAGAAGCTTCCAAGACGAGGCCTAGGTTAGCAGCTAGAGGCAGTAATCCTCTGAGACAACAATTAAAACAGGCAAACAAAAGTTCCTTTTACAGGGTAGGAGAGTGCAGAGGCAGAAACAATAAGGAACAGATCTGAGGAAACCAGAGCAAAGAACTAACCGTATTTTCTGCATTGCACTACAAAAACTACAGAGTGCTATGTATGGTTTATAGGCACACAGGGGGACTCTAGGTGGCAGAATCCTCAGTAACAAAGTCAAAGGGAAAGTGGCCTCCACTTCTGCAAATGATGAATGTCATAATTCTGCCAATAATTCTTTACCAGTAGCTAGCATTGATTGAGGAGGTTGGATATTGTCACTTTTCTTGGTTATTGCATGCCTCTGTAAAAATCCATGAGCTTTGCTTGAGTTCAGAAAGAATGAAGGGTAAGTTCTCTTTACCATGCTGCTGAAAGCCCAGCTGGAAACAGCTATAAACATCCAGTTTCTAGCCCTGAAGGGCACGTTGTGTGGAAATTGCCGGGCATAATTTGAAACTCCATGAAATGCTACATGGCTTTGTCTAAAAATAATGGTGAAGCATTGAATAGCCTTCAACTAATGCCCAAATTGCACATTGAAAAAAAATATCTATATTATAGAGGAAGTCTCCCTAGGAGGGTGTGTATTCTCTTTGGCCTATAAAACTCTAAATATTAAAATAAAAATCATTAAATACACAATGGAAAAAGAACACTTTTGTTGACATCATTTATTTCATTTGCCCCCCCCCTTTTTCTCTTTCTCTCACCTTCAAATAATGGCTCCATGACAAAAGAATTTTCTATCTTACGCATTCAGTTTCCTTTGTGTATGAGACTCCTGGTATGCAAATTGATAGGTGGATGAGGCAAGGCATTCTGCCATTGCCTTGTGCATTATTTAGAAGGGAAAAGGAGAAAACTCAGAAGCTGGGTGAAGAGGAAGAGTGTTTGGTAAGATGCATGGGAGGATTTATTTTTAGGGACTGAGCACTGGGGAGTAATGAGCTCTTGAGGGGCAAATTATTGAAGGTTAACTCAACTCAGTGGAGAACTATTTCTCACAGCTACCAGGTACTAAGGCTGTCACAATTAAAGGGAGAAACTTGTTTGCTGTTAATTGTTGTAGTACTTTTTCCAAGAAGTTCCATTTTATGAGGGTTGGGAAGATAGTTTAGTCAGTAAGGTACTTGTCTGGAAAACATGAGGAACTTCATTTGATCCCCAGACCCCATTAAGTGGTGTGTGCCGTAGAGATAGAGACAAGTGGATTCCCAGGGCTTGCAAGTGAGCCAGTCTAGGTTACTTGATTATCTTCAGGTAATGGAAAGAGCCCACTTTAAAAACACCAAGGTAGATGACACCTGAGGAATGATACCCAAACTTTTCTTTTGACCTCCACATGTGTGTAAACATATGTGCATACCCCCACCTAGTCAACTTTTCTTTCTTTTACTCCCTCTCCCCCCCTCTCATACACACACACATTTCTCCTATGGCAGCTATTATGTCACAAATCTGCAGGCTCACCAACAGAAACTATTTCTCATTTAAATATTTTGGCTCATATAAGGCTGTTGTGCCCTTAACCACAAGACTTTGGGAAGTTAGGGTGTTTCAAGAATAATATAATGAGCTTAGTCCAGAGACTAGTCCACAGTTTTCTGGAACAGAACTTTCCAACCAGTGTGTCAAAAAAGGATATAGGCAGGGTAACCATATGTCACAGTTTACTGGAACTGAATTGGTTTATGTCTGTAGTCTCAGTGAGATTATTAATAGTAGATCTTTTCACTAGAACCATTGTCCCAGTTTAGATGATAAATGGTAATGGTAAAATATAGTTATGTGCATGCTTAGAATTTCATCTCTCTAGACTTCAGAGTGGATCAAGTCATAGGGCCATTTGTTTCATGCTGTGAACAGTCTCTTCCATTTTCCCCAGCCTAACACACAGAAATTTTCACTTGCTAAGTGTGACATGTGACCTGTCCTGTCCTGTTAAGGGATCGCTGCTCATTGGGCACAGCATGACTAGGACCACTGCTGTGGAGACAAGTGGGTCTTTGGTGGGTGAAAAAATGAACTGAGAAAACTCAATATCAAGGACAGAAGTCATGCAGCCAGATTTTCCCTGGCTATTTGACAAATCTAAGTTCTTGTAAGCTCCTTTGTAAAGATACCCTAATTCACACAGTGCAACACAAGCTATCATAATGCAACACTTCTTGCTAGTAAGGATAGTCAAGAATTTATTTTCTTTTTTTTTTCATTTTTTAAAAATTCTTTTTTTTCCTTTTTTTTAATTTTTCATCAATACACTTTATTCATTCTGCATCCCCCCATAAGCCCCTCCCTCCTACCCTCCCAATTCCACCCTCCCTCCTCCCTTTGCATGCATGCCACTCCCCCAGTCCACTGATAGGGGAGGTTCTCCTCTCCTTTCTGATCTTAGTCTATCAGTTCACATCAAAAGTGGCTGCATTGTCCTCTACTATGGCCTGGTAAGGCTGCTCCCCCCCAGGGGGAGGTGATCAAAGAGCAGGCCAATCAGATTATGTCAGAGGCAGTCCCTCTTCACATTACTATGTAATCCAATTGGACTCTGAACTGCCCTGGGCTACATCTGTGCAGGGGTTCTGGGTTATCTCCAAGAATAGACCTTGGTTGGAGTATGAGTCTCTGGGAAGTTCCCTGTGTTCAAATTTTCTTGTTCTGTTGCTCTCCTTGTGGAGACCCTGTCCTCTCCAGCTCTTACTATTTCCAAGTTCTTACATAAAATTCCCTTAACTCTGCCCAACAGTTGCCCATTAGGCTCAGCATCTGCATTGATAGTCTGTAGGGCAGAGGCTTTCAGAGGCCCTCTGTGGTAGGATCCTAGGTTGTTTCCTGTTTTCTTCTTCTTCTGATGTCCATCCTCTTTGCCTTTCCGGATGGGGATTGAACATTTTAGTTAGGGTCCTCTCTCTTGCCTAGTTTCTTTAGATGCACAGGTTTTAGTGGGTTTGTCCTATGTTGTATGTCTATATGAGTGAGTATATACCATGTGTGTCTTTTTGCTTCTGGGACAACTCACTCAGGATGATCCTTTCCAGATCCCACCATTTACCTGCAAATTTCATGATTTCCTTATTTTTCATTGCTGAGTAATATTCCATTGTGTAGATGTACCACAATTTCTGCATCCATTCTTCAGTTGAGGGGCATCTGGGTTGTTTCCAGCTTCTGGCTATTACAAATAAAGCTGCTACAAACATGGTTGAGCAAATGTCCTTTTTGTGTACTTGAGCCTCTTTTGGATATATGCCCAGGAGTGGTATGGCTGGATCTTGAGGAAGCGCTATTCCCAGTTGTCTGAGAAAGTGCCAGATTGATTTCCAGAGTGGTTGTACAAGTTTACATTCCTACCAGCAGTGGAGAAGGGTTCCCCTTTCTCCACAACCTCTCCAGCATGTGTTGTCACTTGAGTTTTTGATCTTGGCCATTCTCATGGGTGTAAGGTGAAATCTCAGGGTTGTTTTGATTTGCATTTCCCTAATGGCTAGTGAGGTTGAGCATTTCTTTAAGTGCTTCTCTGCCGTTCGGTATTCCTCTACAGAGAATTCTGTTTAGCTCTTTTCCTCATTTTTTAAGTGGATTACTTCGTTTGCTGCTTTTCAGCTTCTTTAGTTCTTTATATGAGTCCTCTATCAGATAAAGGGTTGTTGAAGATTTTTTCCCAATCTGTAGGTGGTCGCTTTGTTTTGATGACGGTGTCCTTTGCTTTGCAGAAGCTCTTCAGTTTCATGAGGTCCCATTTATTGATTGTTGCTCTTAGAGCCTGTGCTGTTGCTGTTCTGATCAGGAAGTTTTCCCCTGTACCAATGAGTTCTAGGGTATTTCCCACTTTTTTTTCAAGCCGATTTAATGTGTCTGGTTTTATGTTGAGGTCATTGATCCACTTGGACTTCAGTTTTGTGCAGGGTGATAAGTATGGATCTATTTTCATTTTTCTACATGTAGACATCCAGTTGGACCAGCACCATTTGTTGAAGATGCTATCTTTTTTCCATTGAATGGTTTTGGCATCTTTGTCAAAGATCAGGTGTCCGTAAGTGTGTGGGTTTATTTCTGGGTCCTCTGTTCGGTTCCATTGATCCACCATTCTGTTTCTATGCCAGTACCATGCAGTTTTTAAAACTGTTGCTCTATAGTACAGCTTAAGATCAGGGATGGAGATACCTCCAGAAGATCTTTTATTGTAGAGGATTGTTTTAGCAATTCTGGGTTTCTTGTTATTCCATATGAAGTTGAGAATTTTTCTTTCCAGTTCTGTAAAGAATTGTGTTGGTAATTTGATGAGCGTTGCATTGAATCTGTAGATTGCTTTTGGTAAGATGGCCATTTTTACTATGTTAATCTTGCCAAGCCATGAGCATGGGAGATCTTTCCATCTTCTCATATCTTCTTCTATTAATTATACTTTATTCACTTTGTATCTCCCCTGTGGTTCCCTCCCTCCTCCCATCCCAATCCCTCCCTTCCTCCATCCTCTGCATGCATGCCCCTCCCCAAGTCTACTGATAGGGGAGGTCTTCTATTCCTTCCTTCTGATCCTAGTCAATTAGGTCTCATCAGGAGTGGCTGAGTTGTCTTCTTCTGTGGCCTGGTAATGCTGCTTCCCCCTCAGGGGGAGGTAATTAAAGAGCAGGCCAATCAGTTCATGTCAGAGACAGTCCCTGTTCCTATTACAATGGAACCCACTTGGATACTGAACTGCCATGGGTTACATCTGTTCAGGGGTCTTAGGTTATCTCCATTCATAGTCCTTGGTTGGAGTATCAGTCTCAGGAAAGACCCCTCTGCTCAGATTTTTTGGTTCTCCTTGTGCTCTCCTTGTGGAGTTCCTGTCCTCTCCAGATCTCACTGTTTCTCACTTCTTTCATAAGATTCCCTGCTCTCTGCCCAAAGGTTGGCCATAAGTCTCAGCATCTGCATAATATAGTATAAATCTACTAAAATCTGTACACCTAAAGAAACTAATCAAGAGGGAGGACATCAGACGAAGGAGAAAAGAGGGAGCAAGTCAGGAGCCTGACATAGAGGACCTATGAAAGGTTCTGCCCTGCAGACTATCAATGCAGATGCTGAGACTTATGGCCAAGAATTTATTTTCTATAAGAATGTGGAAACCTTGTCTCTTCAGTGAGGGAAATTTAAAAGGGTAGATACATCTTTGAGAAATAGTCTGGTGGGCCATTTCTTAGTGTCACACACAGAAACTTGTATGTGAATACTGATGACAGCATTACAACATGTATATCCATCAACAGATACAAGGATAAATACAATACACTATATCCATATAACTGAACAGTGCTCAGCCATACAGAGAGAAAGATACTGACACATGCTGCAATATAGATCAAACTATGAAGTAAGTACATGAAGAAGTGAAATGGATCAATTGCAAAAGGTCACATACTATTGGATTTTATTTGTCAAAATCTTCCGAATCAGCAAACCCAAAGAGGAACAAACAGATTATCGGTTTTGAGGAAGCTGCTAGGAGAATATAATGGGAAGTGCCTGCAAAGGAGTAAAGGGTTATTTTTATGGTTTGATGAAATATTCTGAAAACATAACATGGTGATGGTTACAGAACTCTCTGTGTGTACTAAAATCCCATTGAGAATGTGCACTTTAAAAATGTAGATTGTATGCAACATAAATTTCGTTTTAATAAATGTTTAATTTATACACACTAGGCCAGCAGCACCTATAATTGTAAATTTCCTATTTAAGTACATTAAGAAAAAATGAAAAGAAGACCCTTAAATTTAATAATTCATTTTTAACTGAATATAATCAAAATGCAGCTTTAACATACCATTGATTTTTTTTCTTAATTAGTAAAATAGTTCATGTTCCTTTTATTCTATTATCTCCTAAAAAAAAGTCAGTATATATTTTATACTTATCCTATCTTAATTCAAGGTGGTTCCATTTCAAATACTGAAATGCCACATCATGCCAACAGCTACTATAGTGGGCAGTGTGGGTCTAACTGGTGGTTATGAATAGCTGCAAGCTTCTGGGTCATGTGTGTAGAATAAGATTACATTTGAAGGCTGAAATGGACTAAACTTCAGCATGAGCTTAGTTGAAACAGAAACAAATGAAAGTGTTGTTAAATTATGTTTTCTTTAGTTTTAGGGCCAACTTGTTTATCTTGTCTTGCATTATTGATTGTGCTGTCAGAGTAATGGTGGGATACAGATATTTAGGGATTTTTTTTTTTTTAGGACAAAAGAAAGCACTCTAATTCAATCCATTTATGTTTGTTTTGAATTCCCAGATATGGGTGTTCTGGTCATGTGTCTTCTTTGAAAACTTCAGTGTACCTGTAATTTCTGCATTTTTGTAAGAGTCAGCCTACTGTGCTCTTCTTGGTACTTCATGTGCACACATGAGTGCACATGTATGTGTGTATGTGTGTGTGTAGGACAGATGTTGCCATCAAGACTTTTCTTCAATCGCTCTCCAGCTTTTTATTTATTTATTTATTTTTGAGACAGTATATCTTACTGAACCTTTTGTTTACTGATTTGGCTAGACTAACTATCCTGCAAGCCCCAAGGTTTTTCTTGTCTTCATCTTCCCAGAAATAGGATAAAGGGTATATGCCATTGCACCTAGCTTTTTATGTAAGTACATAAATAAGCTCAGAGCTTATTTACATTGATGCTGGAACTCAAACTTGGTTCTTCAGCTTACAGATCAAGTTTTTGAATAAGCCATTACCCCATGTCATCATATTTGCAGCTGTAATCTAACTCAAAGCTCCTGAATTATTTTATCTTATAATTTCTTGCCCATATGTTGGTTTTTATCTTCTCAGCCTCTGAATACAGCACAGACTACACCTTAATCCCATCTGTAGTATTCTGGCCATCTTTTGGCCATCCTCTTATTTTAGAAAGAAATATTGGAGGTTTTAGTCATATTTACGTAAACTTACAAAGATAGAAGAAAGAAAAATATGAATCGTCTGTGGAGAAATAAGATATTTCTTTCTTAAAGGATGTTTTCCAAGAAGCAGAGAAAAAGAAGATTCTGAAAGGAAATTTCCTGCCTGTCCAACAGCACAATTATGTCCCTGATTAATTTCAGTGAATCTGTGTTTGTTTTGACACCTGAGCAAAAAAAGGGTTGGTAAGGTCTGTGCAAAGAGGAGAATAAACAACAGCTTCATGAAGGCATTTTTTTAGGAAACTAGGAAGATAACTTGTATTACTGCTTACTCCACAAAAGAAGACATAGGATGTTGATCTTGGGTTTTGGCACTAGTCACAGATGTTCTTGATACATGAGTGTGAGGCTTTAGTTTATACGTCCCCCGACCCTGGATATATTATTGCCTTCCAGGAGCAATCTTTGCAACCTGAGTTTGACTAAAAATGTTATGATGGCCTTCTCACTTCCTATTCTGTGGGAACTTTCTGATTTCCTCTCCCAGAATCAAGCGCCAGGGCTTTCATGGTGAGTGAAATGCCTTTGACTTAGTTGTTTTTCCAATGGGCATTGCCTTAGTCACCATAAAAGTCCATGCAGAGCAGTGTTTCCCAAAGAGTGGCCCCAGATGGGCATCAAAAGCATCTTCTTGGAACTTGGTTGAAGGAAAAAATTATAAGCCCTCCCCCAAGTTGTACTGATTCAGAAAATAGGTTTTAAGAAATTCTGTAAGTAATAATGTATAATACTCAAAGAATATATATATTCTCTAGTCTTTACCAATCTAAAGGTCAGTGGTATATGCCCATATACAGAGACTGGGACTGGGACTCTACCCACTAAAAAGTATTCAACACTGTGTATCAGATTTACTTAAAATATTTTCAAAGTATAAGACAACATACATGCAGAAATCTCATGGGTTCTTTGCTTTATAGCACCTCTTGTCTGCAAAATGGAAGCAAAGACCCTTTATCCCATAGATTGTTCAATGGATTCGACATTTTACTATTCACATAACTTAGGGCTGTGAGCTCAAGGATGAGAAAATGAGAGGAAAATTTCTTTCAAGCTCTGGAGGAGGGACCTGTTCACCTAAGCCAGTATCTTCTAATCTCTTTTAAATCAAATCCCCCACTAAAACTTGTGTCATAGTACATTGATGGGCACACATATCCATACCTTTATAGCACAATTAGCGGCAATCTAGAAAGTATGTGACATGAATGCTGGTGGTAGCTGCTTTAGCCCATTTAATTTCAGTGCTTTTCACCAACTTAGAGCTACCCTGTACTGCTAAATTGGTTTGTCCAATGGGCTTTTAGGACTACAAAGAAGAAATGCAATGGGTAACCAGTCAGCTGGTGATTTGATATCCCACAAATCAGCACACTAACTTGAAATATCGGACAACATAGCCTGTAGCACACAAGAAATTCTGAGTCCCTAGAGTGAATGTTCCTCCAATGGGAAGATGATCAAAGGAGCTAAATCAAATAGGAAAGTGGTTTTCAGTTCCCAAAAACCCCTTGCCCATGTTTATAGGTCTACAAACTCAGAATAGGAAAGAGCAGGCCAGGAAGTTCCTCTGTAGGGTTGGTTCATCTTAAGGCATTTGAAAATGATTGTAAGCATGGTGGAGCTGTGGCAATGACAGGGAGCATGTGTGGAACTTTGCAATGGGTTGATCAGAAGGTCTACAAACTCAGAATAGGAAAGAGCAGGTCAGGAAGTTCCTCTGTAGGGTTGGTTCATCTTAAGGCATTTGAAAATGATTGTAAGCATGGTGGAGCTGTGGCAATGACAGGGAGCATGTGTGGAACTTTGCAATGGGTTGATCAGAAGCCAGTTGTGGCAAGGAGCTTGAAGCTACCTCACGCTGCTAAACTGGTTCCTCCCAGTGTACCTGGAGCACCCTAGTGGAGAAATGTGATGAAGAATCAGTCAGCGCTCTAGTGTGCCTATAGCAGCCTAGTAGCAAAGATGCCATGAATAATCAGTTAGCTCTCCCAGAGTCCCAGGTCTCCAACATGGGCTACTGTGCTTTAGCTATGATAAATCAACACCTTAGTCCCAATTCAACAGTGGAAAGAAAACCAATAAGGAAACAACATACTTAATGAAGGAATAATTTCTCAACCTGGGATTTCCCTATGGATGTTTCAAGCCAGATCATTTTTAGCTTTTGTTGTTTTGAGCACTCCTGACCATTGTAGAGTGCTTAGAAGCATTGTTGGACTTGCACTATGATATTGCCTGTAAGTGCTATTCTTGGTCCCCCAGTTGTGACCAACAAAAATATTTCCAAATATTATCTCCTATTATACCTGTACAACTTCCAAAGCAATTTGAGATATGCCACTAACTCAAATACAACATATGATTACAAGGTAGTTATGATAGTTCCTTTTAACACTTGAAAACGCTGAAGATCAAAGAGTCTCAGCAACACATTCATAGTGACTCAGCTGGGGTGTTAGCAGGAATGTTTCAGAAGTTGAGTCAATACAACTTGAACTGATTTATCCTATGATTTATCCTATGACACATCCCTGGAGTGTCCTCCAGGGAGCAAAGCTAGCCAAGTTGAGAACCAAGACACCAAAGTCATAAAAGGACCCCAGACATCATCTTAATCATCAGTACATATGTGTTTGTGCTTGTATAAAAGCATGTTCCTTCCTTGCAAATAGGTAGCAGGTCAGAAAACAACTTTGAAGAGTGAATTATTTTCTTCCTTGTGGGTTTCAGAGATTGAACTCAGATCAATGACTTGCATGACAAGCACTTTTACTCACTGAACAATCTCATGGACCTGAATTTTTAAAAAGGATTTCAAGTGAGAGCAAGCGGTTTTCTCAGAGTAAGCATGCCCTGTACCTTTGGGGAGTCAAGTGGAATCAGTGCAGGTATTTTTTTTTGTTGTTGTTATCTCTGGTCTTTGAAAGTGCTAGATTCATGCTTGATCCCCACTCCTGGGCACCAACAAACCTCCTAAAATCTCAAGTAGGCCAGAACAAGGTGACCTTGAACTCACTATATAGCCAAAGATGACCTTGAACTTCTGGTTTCCAGCCTCTACTTCTGGAATGCTAGGATTACAGTCATGAGTCACAAGCCTAATTCATGTGCTGGATATGGAATCCATGCCTTTGTGTATGTGATCCCAGCACCATACTAATTGACTTACATCCCTAACCCATGCTTCTTATACTTCTGTTGCTCAGAGTTGTGACATAAAGGGTAGATAGCTTGTGGTATATTTTAGCTTTGCCATGAATCAAGAGCTTTGTTCTGTTTATTTATGTGTGAAGTACAGGGTTAAACTACAGCCTCCATGGGTTAGTGATAAAATTTCATTGGAGGAATAAAGGAAATTCATAAGAAGTGTACCAGTAGCATAATTGCAGTTATTGCCAAACAGCATAAAAAAATCAACATCCCCCCTCAGCATGGTATCCTTCATTCTCCTTCTGCCTCCATTTTATTCTGTCTCATTAAACTGTGAGTAGTGTAGCCTTCTGGTGTCTTCTTTCACAATATGTAACTGTATTCATCACATAGCTCCTGCTTTCACCTTATTGGGAAATGACTTGGACTTGGGTGCCATGAGTAGCAATTGTCCTTACAAACAAAGGTCCTATTTATAGAGTGGTAATTAATTTCATGTAGCATGTACTGCTTGCATCTTCTTAGAAACATCTGACTGTGTTCATTTAGAGAATGACTGAGCATTGAGCAAAGTGTAAGCATTTGGTTATTTCAGAGCAACAACAGCCAGCCCTAAAATGTACTATATTAGTGTTCCTGGTAAACAAAATGACCTGTGGATCTGTTAGAACCATATCCTCAATTTTAATGGTATCTGTTTTTAAAGCTGAGAAAAATAGAAATGTAGTCTTTAGAATTTATATTGTCAGCGAATAATAAGATCATATACTTTGAATTAAGAACGAACAATCAACAGAAACAACTGTGTTATTCTCAAATGAGAAACACTTCTACCAATAAGAAAAATTCCTTTTCTTGAAATATAAATCTCTAGGAAGTATAGCGTAAACCAAGGAATTTCAGGACCAATAATGCAGTTTGGGCTCTCATGATTTTTATTATTTCTGTCATTGATTTGGTTAAGAAATCTTGGGCTAAAAAGGAAATCACATTCCTAGCATATGCCCAGGAAATATTAAATTACTCAGGCAAATAGGTTTCTTCTTCTTCTTCTTCTTCTTCTTCTTCTTCTTCTTCTTCTTCTTCTTCTTTTTCTTCTTCTTCATTTTCTTCTTGTACAAGAAAGATCTTTGTTGTAGCAGAGAGGCCAAAGGTCATGTGTCATAAAATGAAGGTGCTTCTGTTTTATTCATTCTACATTTATATGTTTAATTTCTAGTTAAAAGATATGGTCACAGTTAATCATTCATTGTGAAAAGGAGTGTAAGAAGACATATCTGATTTCATGCTAGCCTTTTGCCTTAGGGAAAGTAGCAGGCCCAGAACATACTCCACCCACCAACCTTTCTATGTGAAGCTGGGTTAAGGTATACATTTCTAGTGGTTTCCTTAAGACTGTACTTGAATAGATTGCTCTGCTTTGAACACTCTTTTATAACCAGGCAGCTTAAAAGGACTTAAAGGGATTCATTCTCTGACAATCACCTACCTGACTGATAGGATCTCACATGCAGAAATCCATGAGCAGACCATACTGTTGGAAATTCTGAGTTATGAGATTTTGCTGGTCTAGCTCTCAACCAAACTGATTGTGGTCAATCATCTTATTACTGATATAGCTTTTAGAGAAAAACATAAAATCATAGGATAAATCAGTTCAAGTTGTATTGACTCAACTTCTGAAACATTCCTGCTAACATCCCAGCTGAGTCACTATGAATGTGTTGCTGAGACTCTTTGATCTTCAGTGTTTTCAAGTGTTAAAAGGAACTATCATAACTACCTTGTAATCATATGTTGTATTTGAGTTAGTGGCATATCTCAAATTGAAGTTGTACAGGTATAATAGGAGATAATATTTATTTTCAGCTATTAAAATTGGATTATCTGCATGGCTGGACTTGCAGGGTAAAACAGATTTTTTTTTCCTTAAAATGATGAAATAATGCAGAAAAATACAATGCTGACACAGATAATGCCATTGCTGATAACAATGTCTTAAATTTATTTACAGGGTTTTCATAGTTGTTATTTTATATAGTTTTCCACAGCCCCGTGAAAAGATCACAGTTTATTTCATATAATATGACTACTGAAAGAGTATAAAGATCAAATAGGCTCTTTTATGCCAACCCATCTGCTTGTGTTTAAAAGGTAGGAAAATTAAAGGTATTTTACATCAAGTAATTCTCTTTCAGCTTGTTGTTTTTAATGTACTGTTTTACTTCAGTGGAATTTTCTAATACTGTACAATGCTTTATTGGGAGCCAGCTATTTCTATAATCATCTTCAAGGTACAAGACTAAGATTGCTGCCTTCTCAGTATGATCAGTAAAAGCAATTAGTCTCTGGTCTTCATCTTGCTTTCTACTTTCTGGTTCAGTATTTATTATAGCCTTCATTAGCTGAAGGGCTGTTTGTTTGAACTGTCCCTCCATGAAGTGATATTTTTTTCCCTATGAAGAGATTTTTTTCTAAATTCATGTTGCTTTTGGGGGATATACTATTTACAATCTAAATTAGTGATTTTAAAAGGCATAAAGAAAGACAAAGAGAAAAAGACATAAGAGTAAAACATCTGAACTCTCTCTACTAGGATTAGCTTCTATTGCATGAAATTTTAAAATGCTGAACAACAGCAACATTTAAAATGACAAAAAGTTTATTGCTCTTGAAAAATAAGTTTAAAATTGAGCAAAACATGAAAATTAAATGAGCCCTTAATGGTTACTAACCACCCTTTTGTTCTGCCACTGAAATGATCTGCTTTCCCCAAAAAGCTTCCTTCAACTTTCAGTTCAAATGTTCATATTTCAGTTCATATATAACCATATTCCTTCAAACTTATTCCTCATCAATAATAAACAGATAGGCAATGACACTTTGTCAGACAACATCCAATTGTGTTTGCGGGATGGCTGAAGAACCTCTGTGAGTTTTTCATAGATTTTTTTTTTAATTTGATACATTTTCCAACTGTTTGTATAAGAAGTGGCAAGAAATTGTCAGAGGATAAAGGAAAAGGTCAAAGGTGGCAAACCTCTCTAAAATTTTAACACACACATATATGTGTGTGTGTTTATTACCTTAACATGAAAGTCATTCATTTGAATGCCTAATATCTTTATTTATATTTATTTCTAAATTTTTAGCTTTGTACTGTCATTTCTTAGTTTGCATTCTAAAAGTTTTTTTTTATTTTAAATTTTATATTACTCATATCTTGCCACTATTGATTTATGGTGGTGGTGGTGGTGGTGGTGGTGGTGGTGGTGGTGGTGGTGTGTGTGTGTGTGTGTGTTCTAACTGCTTTCTTCTTTTTCATGTCTTTATAACACACTAAGCAATGTTCAGGCTCACTAGTTACTTTCTTATGTCATTATGTCATTCTGGGAGCATGTTTTCCTCGCCTGCTTTTATGATTGGCAACTTTATGCCTTCTCTTTTTTGTTCTTGGCACACTAGACTTCTACCACCCTCCAGCAATTATACGAGAAGGCAATTACACAGACCGTAAGAACAGGTATTATTTATATAATTCTTTGTAGAATATTCTTTCCTCTGCTGCATCTCTTTGACTATCACTATAAGGATTTTGTGCCAATCACAACAAGCACACAAACTGCAAAAACAATACTAACTGAAAAGAGCTGCTGGGTTTAAAGCAATGATCAACAAGAAAAGGACGGATTTGAATATTCAGCAACTGTCATGTGTTGCACTGTTATTTAATGGAATGTCTTTTTCTTTTAAAAAGTCATTTTATTTTTTCTATTTTTATTAATTCTTTAAAAATATTTCTCCAACTTGTTCTAGATGTACCTCCATTCCCTACCCACCCAACTTTGTAATTTTTTTTTTTTTTTAGAAAACACATCAAGTATCATCTGGGATGAGCACATACTCTTGAATGTGTGGCCTTCCAGTGGTTTATGGGCAATCTATCAGGAATCATAATTAAAAACAAATATTCTACGTCTCCCAGCAGTTATTACTTGCCAATCAGCTTCTTAAGATTTAGTCTGCCTTGAGCTTGTGCATGTCTTATGCATGCTGTCATAAGTGCTGTGGCTTTTTATGTACTACTGATTTGCTGTGCCTAAAAAACATAGATCCTTTGTAGTCATCCACTACACCTGGCTTTTAGAATCTTTCCATCCCTTCTTTCACAGTGACGTAGGACGATTGAGAAGAGAAGGAGTGATATTAATGTCCTATTTAAGACTGAGAATTACACACAGTTTCTTTTTTTTTTTTCAATGCAGTTTATTCAGGAACCTTGAACAATCATCTGACCCTGGGCAAAGCCAGCCCACAGCTTAAATAGCCTCTGGGTAGCCAACCCCAGCGTGCCACGTGGGCAATGCAGATAGGTCCACATACATGGAAGTAAGCCAGATCCTCGGCCTTAGCCAAATCTGGAGTTGTTTGTGACAGAGAGCACTCACCATCGGGAAGGTGGAAGGCGGAAACCAGCTCCATCTTTAAGGCGCGGCATTACACAGCTCTCTACAGTTCCCCATTTTTGTTTTAGACGCATCAGGCAAGAGTAGAGGTCTGATCTCTGATATTAGAAATAAATTGGGACTTTGTACCGATGTTCATTTAGGTGTCATCCACCCAAAGAGTATCAGACCTGTCCCATACCTTTTTCTCAGAGGCGGGACCTGGGGCATCAACCCGCATGCAATCAGACATGCTCTTCTCTGGGTCGAAAGCGGCTGACCCTGAGTGCAGTGCTTAGCCTCGCATCCTGAGCATAACATTTTAGCTTTTTATGGCAGCCAACCATGCTTGGGGAGACTGTCCTGCTTCAATGGCTGTAAAGGCCTGAATGATCATGGCTGCATTACGCTGTTGTGAGACTCTAATCTTGCATATACACCACAGGCAAACCAAGGAGACCAACACCAGAAGGCCTGCTAACGCTCCCATGCCCGCCCATTCCTTCAGATGATTCAGGGCTGCAGCAATCCATGGTGATAAGCCTGTGGCTAGTCCTGCGTCCACTCTGGTAGAATTTACTGTGATAATGGCCACTCTCAGCTGCTCCATCGTAGTATCGAATTCTTCAGTCCAATTATCTAAAATATAGCTAGACAATTGTTTAGACAGATTTGCAGCACAGGAAAAATTCTCATGTTGTATGCTAGTGACACAAAGTCCAGCATACTTTCATTGACAGCCCGGTTGAGCCATTTGCCATAGGGTATCAATTTGCTCCTGCACGAGGTCAATCCTCTGATTGAACACCATCAAGCCTCCTTTTAGTTGAGCATTAATTCCTTTTTGTACATCTAAGGCATGAGCTACATTGGCTAAAAGATTATTCAGGGTCTGAGCAGTCTGCACAGTATGACTCATGGCTAATGCCACGGGGGTAGCTCCAACAGCCGCCAATGAGATGGCAGTAACAATGGCGGCTGTAGTTCCAAGATCCCTTTTCTGTCTGAAGAGAGTCATAGCCTGAGGGGCATCAACGGGCACAGGCACCCAGCGAGGCTTGCGAGTAACCAGGGCATACCTAAATTCACTAGCATTCCAGCATTGGGCAAAAAAGCAAGTATCATCACCACAATTACTTGGCTCTATCTGGCTAATAATGAATAAAAATGGGGGATATAAACAAACAGGTGTGGGCTTATAGGAAATATTATGAGAAGCCTTAACCCCCTCGTTGGAACATCTTGCATCAGCTCTAGAACTAGCAGTGGTTGTGTCCGAGGTCTGAGTAGGTTCAGGAGACCATTGCCCCCAGGGGTGAGACATGCTCCATGTAAATTGACTAACTCCATGTTTTGCTCCACTTTTGAAAGTCATTTAAGGTTCTTAAATTATTCCCCCCCCCTTTTTTTTAAATTTTTCCTCAATTACACTTTATTCATTCTGCATCCCCCTATAAGCCCCTCCCTCCTCCCCTCCCAATCCCACCCTCCCTCCTCCCTCTGCATGCATGTCACTCCCCAAGTCCACTGATAGGGGAGGTTCTCCTCTCCTTTCTGATCTTAGTCTATCAGTTCACATCAAAAGTGGCTGCATTGTCCTCTACTATGGCCTGGTAAGGCTGCTCCCCCCCCAGGGGGAGGTGATCAAAGAGCAGGCCAATCAGATTATGTCAGAGGCAGTCCCTCTTCACATTACTATGTAATCCAATTGGACTCTGAACTGCCCTGGGCTACATCTGTGCAGGGGTTCTGGGTTATCTCCAAGAATAGACCTTGGTTGGAGTATGAGTCTCTGGGAAGTTCCCTGTGTTCAAATTTTCTTGTTCTGTTGCTCTCCTTGTGGAGACCCTGTCCTCTCCAGCTCTTACTATTACCCAGTTCTTACATAAAATTCCATTCACTCTGCCCAACACTTGCCCATCAGGCTCAGCATCTGCTTTGATAGTCTGTAGGGCAGAGGGTTTCAGAGGCCCTCTGACACACAGTTTCTTAGTCTCTGCAACTTAACTAGTTATGGGTCTTAGTATTATAGCTATATACTGTGAGATAGAAGTTCTCTGATAAGGGTTGAGAGATGGACTATAACAGTAAGTCATTATGATAGTTTTTTTTTCATCAATTACACTTTATTCATTCTGCATCCCCCCATAAGCCCCTCCCTCCTCTCCTCCCAATCCCACCCTCCCTCCTCCCTCTGCTTGCATGCCACTCCCCAAGTCCACTAATAGGGGAGGTTCTCCTCTCCTTTCTGATCTTAGTCTGTCAGTTCACATCAAAAGTGGCTGTATTGTCCTCTACTGTGGCCTGGTAAGGCTGCTCCCCCCCCCCCCCCGCAGAGGGAGGTGATCAAAGAGCAGGCCAATCAGATTATGTCAGAGGCAGTCCCTCTTCACATTACTATGTAACTCAATTGGACTCTGAACTGCCCTGGGCTACATCTGTGCAGGGGTTCTAGGTTATCTCCATGAATAGTCCTTGGTTGGAGTATGAGTCTCTGGGAAGTTCCCTATGTTCAAATTTTCTTCTTCTGTTGCTCTCCTTGTGGTTTTTGTTTTTGTTTTCTGTTTTGTTTTGTTTCTGAGACACGGTTTCTCTGTGTGGCCTGGACTGTCCTAGACTCACTTTGTAGACCAGTCTGGCCTCGAACTCGTAGAGATCTTCCTGCCTCTTTCTCCCCTATAATCCACATGGGATTATAAGCATGTGTCACCATGCCTGATGTACTATGATAGGTTTTAATACTATGCCCATTTAGCAAGGTGATGGTAGTAGGTTCTCCCCTTAAAGTCTATGGCCCATCTAATCACAGTTTCTTGGCCCTGATAGCAGTGATTACATTATGTGCCTGTGTGCACATGCATCCATACCATCACATGCACTGTGAAGGTCAGAGGACTGCTTAAAGAAGTTGGTTTTGTATTATCACCATGTGAGTTGAGGCATGGAACTCAAGTCATCAGCTTTGGTACTTTTACCCACTGAACCATCTCAGCTGGCCTTAAAATGACTTTTGATTAATATCTGGAACATATTCCTGATGAAAAATCCTGTCTTAACATCTTAAAAATAAGTAGATAAAGAGAACAAATAAAAGTTACTAAGAGACTTTATGACAACCCACAGGAAACAGCTCCTATTACCAGTCAAAGCCAATTTCCTAACATGGCAGACATCAGTCCCTTGAACTCTTAGCTCCCCCTGTTTTTTCAGCTGTTATTATCTCTCTCCAGGATTTGTATTTTAAAGAATTTTGCCCCTGCCCCTAAATTAAAATTTGAACATATCACAAATTGAATATCAGTTAAAAGGAAGCTTATTTTTAATATTAATATTCATCTTACACCAAGAACCTGTCATAAATTTTATGTCCACTCATAAATGTTGAAGTAGTCCTATGATTCAGCACCATTAAATCACTTGTAAATTACCACTGATGAGGCTAAAATTGTTAGCTCTGAAAACACACTGCTGTGCAGGCTTCCTGTAGTTCCTTGAATTACCACCTCCAATCTGCCTTCCAAGTTGCCCTGGCTGTCTTGTCAGACAGGATGAAGGCTTGATGGCCACTGTCGGGGACCTCCACATGGCAAGACTGGCCTTCCAGCTCAGCAGGGATGTAATTATCTCTTCTTTAGGTTTTCACTACAGAAGGTACAGTAGAACATCTAAACTGTTTAATTATATAATGTGACTATCATTATTACAACAGAAAAAATAGCCCCCCCCATTTTTCATTGTTAACTTAGAGATAGGAAGTAAAGAAAGATATTAATGATTGGTGAATATGTGGTGTTTTGCTGCCCTTTTTCAGATCATGTGCTTATCTCACTTTCTTTTTCAAAACATCCTATAGTGAATAGAACAAATTAAGCAAGTAAAGAAGAAAATTAGCCTTGACAACTGTCCAAACAATAAGGCATTGTACTCCTTGAAAAAGCGATCCACTTTCCAAAGCAATGTAGCTATTAGAGATCTATGGTAATGATAGGACAAAAAAGTTGCTTCTTTGAAAATGTTCCTTGTTTTTTGTGTGTGTTTGACTTTAAAGTTAATAACTTAACTAAGATATTTGCTTAATGAAAAATAGCAGATTACTCCCTTGATATTTTTTTGTTTTATTGGTGGGAAAGAAAGGGTGACAATAGGACCATTTGTTAAAATGTCATCCTTTATTGTTTGAGGGATTATGGAGTGATTTTTATGTTAAGGAACATACAGCGTGCTCTAAGAATTCTGGGTGTGTACTGTGCAACATTCAGCCCATTATTCTGTTACTCATGGAGTTATTTAGAGCCAAACATCAAGGCCCTTATGTGGCAGAAGAAAATGAATGCAGAATGTTACTTTTATAGCATGGACTGAGGGCATCTGAAAATCCAGTTCCATGAGATTTTGATTTCTGATATGAAGCAAGTAATGATCCATATGGATTCCAATTTTTGTTTATTTTACTTACCCAGTGAACCTCTAAACTTTAATGTTCCACAGCACCTCAGGCAGATATAGAATTATTCCAAACCAATAAAATGGCATTCAAATTGTGTTCACTTTACAAATGGGAATAAGGATGAGGACCTGGTGGCTCAGTAGTAGAGCTCTTCTAGAGGACCAGGGTTGGATTCCTACATGGTAGCTTACAACTCTTGTTTCAAGGACTCCAATGCCCTCCTCTTACCTTTGTGGGCCTATGTCCATATGGTGCGCATACATATATGCAAAGAAACTTGCTCACACACATAAAATTAAAAAAAAAACACAAAAGAAATAAAAATTACAAACATAAAAGAAGGGTGTGATCATGGATTACAGAAACTATTGAATGTCATGGAACTGCCAAAACCTGTTTTATAGCTTTTGATGCTCAAGACTATTTCCAACAGTGTACTTTATAATGGGAAGGGTTGGGTAAAACAACATATCTAAGCCTATTGGAAATAAACTCTAAAAAAAAGAACTTAGACCTGAGATTTACTGCAGATTCCTAGGTCTTACTCTAAGTTTATCAATCCAGTATAGCAGACCTCCCATCCTCCCCTACTCATACAACAAGGCTTATTAAAATAAAAGATTGCTTGGCATTTGTAGTTAAGAAGCCAGGAATTTAGAGCTGTATCTATAGACCAAACTTAATCTTCATCTTTGTGTGTGTGTGTGTGTGTGTGTGTGTGAACTATCTCTACCCTTCCAATCTCACGGAGTTGATGAAAGGCCCTAAAAGGACATTTATGAAGTAAAGCAACTTACAGAGGTCCTGACATTATGCACATTATCTTATTGGTTTAACAGTTCTGACAAGGTCAGAGAAATTAAAAGACAATCTGGAGTTAAGTTAATGGAAATGTATCAAAGAGATTGCTCTTCTGGACAGATCTTCCACGGGAAACTGGGAAAAATGTATATAGGAACTATTTATATTTTCCTTACACTTTTGCAACCAAAGCAAAGGTACTTTTTAAAACATTTCACACATACATATACTGCAATCCTCTCCCATGAGTGGGCCATATTAACCTTCTAATGTCAAGGAGGGTCTTGGGATACTATACATGCTATACATGTTTTTGGAGGATCTCTTCTAAAGATTTGGTAAACTGTTAAACTTGGATATATAAAGTTAAATAAAGTCAATTAATGAGTTATAGTTTCATTATGATGTTCTTGTTTGTGTAGAGTATAAAATGAGAGGTTAATCATAGAGGAGCCTATTACCCAGCATGTGAAATTCTCTCATTAATTTTATTTAGCCTCTGTTTCCTTGTCTAGGATAAAAGGTTTCCTCGATGCCACACTGCCTTTGGCTTCTCTGATATGCCTTTTCAGTGGCTTCTGCTTAGAATAGAGGAGTGATTGTTGAGACTCCAGATACAAGTGATTGCCACTATAGAATACAAGCTAAAATGAGTGTTTGTTTAAGATATCACTAGGTCAAGTCAAGTTATGGCAGTGAGAATGTGATCTTGAATCAAGATGCTCAGGTTAATGCATTGATGGTAAATGCTTCCTTTGGATGGAAAGGACTGGAATTCAACTACTCATTTTTTTTCCTACCTTAAAGCAGGTATATATACCTTGAAGCATGTTAGTAACTTACACAGGTCTATGTTTCTTTATGTTCAAATGGACATAAAGCAATAGGATATTAGACTGATATTATTCAGATATAGGAGAATAAATAGAAATAATCATGGTAGGGGCCAAGCATATAGTAAGAACTTTAAATCTACAGACTAGTATGACTGCTCCAGTCCTATGCCTTCATTCCCTTATTTAGTAGTACTGAAGCTAATGAGAGAGAACTGATAAATCATTAGTAACATGAAATTTGCTGTAATGGGAATAGTAATACTATGGAAATCAACATAGGTTACAAACAAGCTTACTGGTTTTGAGTTCATTTATCTGCATATCACCACCTGATGTTTCTTCTGATCCCTACTTCTTCCCTTTTACTCAAAGGAAAATTAACTCAGAAAAGGATTATGTATTTTTCTGTCTTGATCTTAAATTGAAAAAGCTGAATTATCTTAAATAAGAATTGCACTTTCTGTATAAAATTACTAGAAGAAAATAAAAGGGTTGTTAAAAGACTGTAATAATTAGTGATAATCATAAGAAATGTTGGAAGTTTTCTTCATATATATATGTGTATATATATATATATATATATATAATTTATGGTTTGGAGTTTTGAGAAGGGTTCCAAGTGAGTAGACTGTCCTCAGGATTGAATGAATTTTGTCTTTTCCAAGATTACATCTCCACCTCATGTGTCAGGATTAGAAACTGTCATTCATCCGGTTCCTATCAGGTCATTTCTGATGCTGAAAAAAATGTTTAACCTTATTTAAGGATTTCCAGACATTTGCCTTCACTGAGGGAGTCTCTGAACTATAGTAATTTTGAAAGCCTCAAAAACAAAGCTCATAGTCACTCTGAGACAGTAATCCATCTAAACTCCAGTTTGTCAGTCAGTAAACTCTTCTACTATTAGACACCATAGCTGGGCTGGTTTTATAGCTGTTTTGTTGTTATTGGTGGTGGTGGTGTGGGTGTGAGTGTGTTTGTGTGTGGTTGTACACTTTTTATTCCTGAGGCTAAAAGATATTCTTGCATAAAGTTGAAGAACATTTTATTTTTTCTTGTGGGGGTCTATAGGAAACCAAAGTGAGGCTGGGCAGTTGGCACCTTTTAGAGAAGAATGACTCAGTTAATTAGACTACCATCTCTTTCTTCATAGCTTCTAGTCCTCATATTTCTTATTTGTTTTAGATAATGCAGAGCAATATCTTTATAGAGGCATATAGCAATGGAAGTGTGAGGCATTTTATTAAGAATTGCATTGAATTTTCTCTCATGCAATCCTCATAGGTACTAGATGGATTGTGGATATCCTTCTCACATCTCTATTCACTTCATTACCAGTGAGTAAATAATGAAGACACAACCATTTTAAATAACTTGACAACATGGTACTTAACTAGTGAAACTTGGATTTATCTTCCTGGAGAATGTATTTAACCACTACCTTGTAGTTTCTTTCTGCAGATGATAAGATAGCAAAAAAAAAAAAAAAAACAATTATGAAGTTTGTGAACATGAAAAAACTCTCCAAAATCCAGTGATTTCTGGGCACAGTCACTCTATATTTTTCACAGCTGGCTTTCCCAAGTGCTTTACCATCACTGTCTCTCTTAATCCACAGACAAACCTAGAAGACAGGGAAGACTGTTCTTTAAAGGAACTGAGCTATTCAAGGGAGTTATCAGAGCAAGCTTGTAAGTGCTTCATTTAGAAGGGTTTTCTCTCAGACTTGGGTCTTAGTTGATACCTGGATACTTGACTCTCAATATTTCCACAAATGATGTGATTTTTAGTTACTGCTTCTTTTGCTCTGGGAGTCTAAAATGCATGAAGTGCTTAGGTTAAGGGTACATGATTACCAACAAATTAAAACCTTGACTATTAGATCTTCAATTAATTATAAGAGCAACAACATGACACACAGGTTTCTGCAGTATGTTGCTAAGAGGAGAAGATTATCTGTGTAACATTACAAGAGATGGAAAGGGTATGGGAAGCCAAAGTCCTTATGGATATTTGCTGTGCTATTACCATGATAAATCTTCACTATAAGAACTAATATATATTGATAACAATGAGTCTTCCTAGTTAATCACTACACACAGAAATGAACTTGAATACCCCCAAATCATGGGAATTCAGAGATCATAAGGTTACTAATCTATCACTGCATAACAAACCACACCAAAATGAAATAGCCCCAAACAGCCACACACACCTTTCTCTTAACTCTTGACTGGGTGGTTCTCATGACTATTTTTTTTAATATGCCAATATTTGGCCAGTAGTAATAATTGGATTCCTTATGCTTATGGTTCTTTGTTTCCTCCACAATCAGATATGTGACATATGTATGTAACAAGACTCTTTGTTTTTCTTTTAAGGAAAGGGAAGACTTACAAAATTCATGGATTTCAATAAAAGGAAAAGTTATACATATATTTTTACAAAATAAGTCCTTTACACTTCTTGAGGATGTTACAGTTTAATCCAATAAGCACTATTTTGTGTATGAGAGTTTCAAGGATTTAGACAAAAGCATTCGCGTCAGTAGATGGTAGTATGTGAGGCCAACAGTGTAGTGCTGTGTTTGTGAAATAGCTTTAGAATTGGTCATATTTTGAATAGAGCAGAGGCTTTGTGTGAACTCTGGTTTTGTGCTACACTTAAAAATGTCATCATAGTGATTCTGTCCTACAACTCAGCAAGCTAAGAATGATATGTGTAAGGCTAGGAGAAATGAAATAACCTGTATGAGTTAGTCCAATAAAATCGGAATAAGGGTCTCTAGGTGGTTCAGTGGTTGAAAGTACTTGCCACACAGTGATGACCTGAATATCATGATCCCACAGTGGAAGAAGAGAATTAATTTAATTTAAAAATATAAATAAAATGTGCAGAGTGAATTTCAATGTTCGGATACATGTGTCTTAAACTTGTACCCCTAACCAATCGTTCATATGTGTGTGTGTGAGCACGCGTGTGTAATATTGGTTTTTGATCTTTTGGGGAAGGATCTTGTTGTGTAGACCAGCTAATTTGAAAACTGAGATCTCCCTTCCTCAGTCTTCATAGAGCTGGGATGACAAACATATACCACTTTGCCAATATTATGGCTGTTTCTAAAAAAAAAAAAAAAAAAAAAAAAATATTATTGGCTGGGCCCAAGCTGATGATTTTTTTTTTCAGTCCTGACACTAATGGAATGAGGCAGTAAATTTGCTCATGGGGGAGATTATGTATACATAGAGTGAGTAAGAGCTCATGACTGTAAATATAGCTCAGTTGCTGGAGTGTTTGCCTAGCCTGCTCAGAACCTTAAATTCAATCCTCAACACTGCATGGAGCCAGGAGTGGTACGTACACCTGTAATCCCAGCACTCTGGAAGCAGAAGCAGAGAGATCAGAAGCTTAAGAACCTCTTTGACTACATAGCAAGTTTGAGATCAGCCTGAAAACTAAAGACAGTGTTTCAAACTACTACTCATGTTTGATAGATAATAAGTCATTTTTGAGTTTTGTAAGTGAAAGAAGAATGGAATGCAAAGAAGAAACATACAAATAGAAAGAAATAAAAAAAAAACCTGTATTTTTTCACTGGCCATCAAATATAAATCAGGTGTTTGTTTCCCTAGAGGGAAAAAAAAATAGAACAGACAAGATTCATTTTTTTATTATTTGTAATAAAAAATAAACACTGAGCTTTGGAGGAATTTAAGGACTTTGCAATAATAGAGGTCCTTATATTTGATCATAGGGTTAGCAACTCATTATACCTTCTTATGTAGTTATAAATCTCTCAATGGTCCTAAAGGAAACCATCAAACATTTGCCTGTTTTCCATGTTCCTGCCATTCAATAAACCTAAGTAAACAAATGCACACTTTTTTAAAGCAGTCTTTACTTAATACACTGTCCCATCTAGATTTCAAAGAGTAAGATATTTTTATTTAAGTCTATTTTTCTTAGAAAATCAGATTTCTATTAAGATTAAATCATTTTCATTTTTATTTTTTATTAATACGTGGGGCACATGCATTACAGGGCACATGTATGGAACTCAGAGGACAAGTTTCAGGAGTTGGTTATATCCTTCTACTCTAGGTTCCTAAGATGGATCCAGGTTATCAGACTAGCTGACTATTTTATCCCCTCAGCCACCTCACTGACCCTGTTAAGGCCATGTACAGCAATCTGTTATGGAAGAGTATTATATTTTTCCCCTCTATCATGTTACTGTTATAAGTTGAAAAAAAGGATTTTTTTTAACATTTATTATTTCTACAGCATTCTGCTTATGTGTATGCCTACACACCAGAAGAGGGCACCAGATCTCATTATAGATTGTTATGAGCCACCATGGGGTTGCTGGGAATTGAACTCAGGACCTTTGAAAGAACAGCTCTGAACCTCTGTGGCACCTCTCCAGCCCAATACAGGAAATCTTTAAAATATTACCAACTCATGAGCATACACAGAAAAGAAATTCTTTCTTGGAATGCAATGAACTGAGGAAACTTGTCCTCTGAGTATATATATATGTGTATATTTATATGTGTGTATATATATATATACATATACACACATATATATAAATGTATATGTATATATATACATATACACACATATACATTTATATATGTATATATGTATATACATACATGTACATATGTGTGTATATATGTACATATGTACATACATATATGTGCATATATACACATGTAAATATAAAACACCCACTAAGGGATTTTCCTTGAGTTTAATTTTTTGAACCAAATTTCACAGAAAATTTGATGAAGTGGAAGAAGCTACTCAATAGCTACTAAAGGAGAGTGCTATGGAGCCCCCATTCTAACCAAGGTCTCCTAGAAAATGTTATGTACAAGACAGCAAGGGCAAACAAGCTACATAAAACTTAATATTTCCTTGAATAGCTATTTGCCATTTAATGTTGCTTTAGATGTGCATTATCAGTAATTATATATACAACTGTAATGATTTCCATAATCCAATTAAGAGAGGCTTTCAAATTAAAGTATGGAAGCAGAGCAAGTAGGTTAGGTGCTATCTATCATAGCACATGAGACCTGGAGATAGAGGGAAATGCAGAGAGTAAGCAGAGCAATGAAGTCACAATGACAAGAGGAACAGAATTTAAGAAACTGAGCCCTATTCTATAAAATTTCTCCAAATGATAGTTTAAAACCAAAGATGTTTCTCACATTATCCTCCATGCATAATAGCCATTTAAAAGTATAATAACTTTTCCAAGCAGTGAAAGAATATTTTGAATTTATATGGACAGCATGTCTTTTAGTTGATTTTCCCTGAAAAACACAGGTAAAGATTTGGAAAAAAAATCCAGAGTCACAATGACACTGCCATGTGATTGAATCATGTTGTCCACATCTTTGCTAGTGTGGCCCAAGAACGATACAGTGGTTATCTTATTGTCAGTATCCTCATGAGTCTGTTGCAGGACAGTTATTGCTTTTGGTGGAAATGATAGAATCTTAATCTGTGAAGACTTTTCCCTTCTTGAGATTGCTGATTAAGAAGGATGGAATAGAATAGAATTCCCGACCAGATTTTGATTTGTGGGTTGTAGATCCTCAAAAATGTTGGTTAAGAGCTTGAAAAGACTAGAGCTAAATGTGATGGTTAAAAAAAAAATGGAAGTTAAGCTAAATTTTATCATAAATCCTTTGAAAACAGGAACCTGCCCTAACCATAAACTGAATACTCCAAAGCACTTGCTTTAAAAACATTCATGTTCTACTGCCCTCTGCATCTCTAAACAAATGCTTTGTTGGATTTGAAATGAGGTTTTATAGGTTTAATTGAATCATCTTTGATGTTCTACTTGTAATATTTGAAAACTCAGCTTTTAATAAGCATTGATTGAGAAAAGTTGTAAGCTTTCAAATTAACTGAAAGAATCGAATGAACACCCAAGGCAGTGTGCCTACCATGTACAACCATTGCAGGCTCTTATTATAGGCAACAGGTCAAGCAAAGGAACTAATAGCTTCTAGCACTGAAATTATTGTTCTCAGTATAAGCTGTCTCAACTGTTTGGAGTTACAGAAAGGTTACAAAGAAACTTTTGGAGTAGAACGTAGGCTTTTTGGCCTGGGTAGAATCTTCAACTTCTCTGTCTCCCATGTCCTCACTTTTTCTTGAGACAGGCCTGTGAGCGTGGCGTGCTGTTTTTTTTTTTTTTTTTTTTTTTTTTTTTTTTTTGCCTAAAAGGTTTGGGGCATCTGTAAAACACTTTTGACATTACATTCTCTATGAATCTATTTGTTTATTTTTGTTCAAGTTGTATTTATTTTATTTGCTGTGTATTAATGTTCTGTTTTATATATGTATGTACTCTCCTTCTCTCTCTCTCTCTCTCTCTCTCTCTTTCTGTGTGTGTGTGTGTGTGTGTGTGTGCATTATTGCTCAGGAAGACCAGAGGATGAAATCCCCTAGAACCAGAGATGGTTGTGAGCTGCCATGTGAGTGCTGAGAATGGAGCCCACTAGCCTCTGGAAAAAAAAAAAAAAAAACAACAAAACAGCATGTGGTCTTAATCACTGAACCATCCATCTAACCCATATTTTTATTTTGTTTATGTTTTTTTAAAGAGATGGTGGCCTCTGTCCAATGAAATCGGAATATAAAACAGCAGTAACAGAGCAAGCATTTTTCTAGGCTGAGTGTTTTTAAACCTCTCAACATTAATCTCATTAATACATCTATACCACCTCCTCCAAGATTCTAGCAACATCACAGAACAGGACAGGGTGGAAAGACTTTTAAGAGCCAGTGGTTGGAGAATCATGTTGTTAAAAGATGGCCTCTGAATGAACATTACATGGTCCTTTTACTCCTAAACTCACTGCAACTGTAGTTATCTACAAACAACCTTAACAAAATCAGCCAGTCAACATCCGGTGGAGGAGAGGCCAACAAAGCCACTTTGTAGCTGAAGAGAGACAATTGATAAAGAAGAGGTATGGTATTCCTCAGTGGTGTAGCTACTGAAAAGTAGGCCAGAATGCGTAAATAGCTGCCCACCAATGTTCATGCAAGAAACCCTCATTAATTTCAATGGGTCATGTGTGCATGTATACACAACACAAAAATAGGAAGGGAAACAGTTTGTTTATTTTTTTTCAAGTTGTATTTATTTTATTTGCTGTCTATGAATGCTCTTCCTGTTTATATGTATAATATGTTCTCTCTCACACACATACTCTCTTACTATTGTTAAGACAAAAAAATCTTAGTGGCAGAGATGGGTTATGAAAAGAGTAATAGGTATTTTAAAAAATGACTGAGGTTCGCTATATACACATATGAAACTGTTAAAGAATACATTTCAACGATTATAAAGAGAAAAGGAAAAAGCCAAGGTTTATACACATAGGTAAAGCTATAGTTTTGCTTTTTGAAGCAGAAATCCAAGGTAGAACTAATAATTAGCCTAATGACTTTAAAGCAATACTTTTCAATAAAAACTATTGGTGTGTTTTTAGTATAAAGAAGTGGAAATGCAACTGTTTATCTAAGGACAAGCCTTTTTTGGTTTATAGACTCAGAAATATTTGCCAGAATCCACTGTTGCTTTTAGCCCCTATATAGATACCTGTAATGCAAAACACAAAGGTTAAGGATTGTGCTTTGATACACATGGTTTAGAGCTCCTTTCCTCCTCAGAAGTGTTTGTTCATGGGTTGAGTGCCTTTCTAGTTTTCATTTTTTGATGTCTTTCTCTCCCTAGAGCAGTGGTTCTCAACTTAGGGGTTGCAACCTCCAAGAAGTTGCATATCAGATATCCTATTCATCAGATCTTTGTGTTATGGTTCATAACAGTAACAAAGTTACAGTTATTAAATAGAAACAAAATAATTTTTCTTTCTTTTTTATTGTTTATTATTATTAGTTACATTTTATTAACTCTGTATCCCAGCTGTATCCCGTTCCCTTATTCCCTCCAAATCTCACCCTCCCTCCCTCATCTCCTCCCTGCCCCTTTCCAAGTCCACGGATTGGGGAAGACCTCCTCCCCTTTCGTCTGGCCCTGTTTTATCAGGTATCTTCAGGACTGGCTGCAAAGTCCTCCTCTCTGGCCTAGCAGGACTGCTCCTCCCTTGGAGGGTGGGGAGGTCAGAGAGCCTGCCATTGAGTTCCTGTCAGAGATAGTCCTGTTCCCCTTACTATGGGAAACCAATTGGTTATTGAGCTACCACGAGATTCCTCTGAGCAAAGGTTCTAGGTTATATCCATACATGGTCCTTAATTGGAGAAACAGTTTCAGAAAAAAAAAAAAAAAAAAAAAAAAAAAAAAAAAAAACCGTGCCCAGATATATTTGGTCCTTATAGGGCTCCTATCCTTTCTACATCATACTAACTCCCCTTCTGCCGAAGGTTTGGTTATGAGTCTTAGTATCTATTTTGAAACCCTGCTTGGTAGAGTCTTTCAGATGCCTTCTGCGGTAGATTCCTGTCATACATCCAATGCACATCTCATTTGTCTTTCTAAGTGAGGATTGATCATCTTATCCTGTGTCTGCTTTCTTGTTTATCTTCTTTAGGTGTATAGACTTCATTATGTTTAGCATATCTTCTAGGTCTATATAAGTGTTTGTTTTTCTCCTTCTGGGATACTTCACTCAGAATGATCTTTTCTAGATCCCACCATTTGCCTGCAAATTTCATGATTTCCTCCTTTTTGATTGCTGAGTAGTATTCCATTGTGTAAAAATACCACAATTTCTGTATCCATTCCTCCGATGATAGGCATCTGGGTTGTTTCCAGGTTCTGGCTATTACAAATAAAGCTGCTACAAACATGGTTGAGCAAATGTCCTTGTTGTGTACTTGAGCAAATTTTGGGTATATACTGGGTCTTGCAGAAGCACTATTCCTAATTGTCTGAGTAAGCTCCAAATTGACTTCCAAAGTGGTTGTACCTGTTTACATTCCCACCAGCAGTGGACGAGGGTTCCCCTTTCTCCACAGCCTCTCCAGCATGTGTTGTCACTTGAGTTTTTTATCTTGGCCATTCTGATGGGTGTAAGGTGAAATCTCAGGGTTGTTTTGATTTGCATTTCCCTAATGGCTAATGAGGTTGAGCATTTTTTTAAGTGTTTCCCTGCCATTCAATATTCCTCTATCGAGAATTCTATATTTAGCTCTGTTCCCCTTTTTTTAATTGGATTACTTGATTTGTTGCTTTTCACCTTCTTTAGTTCTTTATATATACTGGATATTAGCCCTCTGTCAGATAAAGGCTTGGTGAAGATTCTTTCCCAATCTGTAGGCATTTGTTTTGTTTTGATGACAGTGTCCTGTGCTGAAACAAAATAATTTTATAGCTGAATGTTTACCACAACATGAAAAACTGTATTAAAGGGTCACGGTATTAGGGAGTTTGCGAACCACTGCCGTGAAGTATTTTCATCCCCTGCTGTCTAATGTTACTCTTTTGTGATATGTGGTGCCATACTGCTTTCCTTAAACCTTCTTAAGAGTCAAAAATAGCATTTATTTGGAATATATGCTGTGTTAAATCACAGAGAAAAGCAACAAGCTTTCAGTGGGGGTCTGGAAATATACTCCTCTGCACTGCCCAAAGACCATGCTTAAGGGAGTGTGCAGTGAATTCCCAATAATTCCAAAAGTTGATTTCTCCTTTCCAAGGGAATAGCAATGGATGAATTAGGTAGAGACAAGCAAGCAAATAACTCAGGTAATCTATTAGGCAAGAAAGAACAAATTTAAGGAGCACTAGTCTCAGACCTTATTGACTTATGCCTATAATCTCACTGAGATACGAGGCTTACTATGAATGCGTTTTTAATTGCTAACCAGAGCTATAGAGTGAGACCTTGCTTCAAAAAGTAAAATAAACAAATAAGCAAGCATTGATTTTATTTTTTAGCAGTATTGGTACATTTGAATCTACTCATTTTGGCAGAGTTCTACTTAGTTCTGCCTTCTTTCTGTTGCTGAACTTAGATGTGTATCAGTCTCCAAATAGTGGGGTGGATGATCTCTATGTGTATGTGTATTGCTACAGAAATGTTCACGTGTGTTACTTGGGTCCACAACTTCTTCCTCAGGAATACCCATTCTGTATCCCTAAGACAGTTGTTGGCACCCAAGGGAACAGGCCCTATTTCATCCTGACTTCCTAGGCTTATCAACAGTACATCATGTAGCAAAAGCAGCTGGACCCTATGCTAGAAACCATCCAGTATTATCAGTGCTCCTCTGATTTATTTACAATGCCTTATATTTAGAATATAAGAACAAAAGTAAGTTATTTTCTCAAGAGGCCATTTTCTCTCACACTTTGGTATAAACACTGAAGGAGGACCAAGTCAGTTTTGTCTTACACTTTGTTCCTGTGTCATTGTACTAGACCTACTTGTGCTATGCCATAGTTTTTTTTTTTTTAATAAAATTCCCAATATTTTGTCTTTGTTACTTGAAGAGTATATTTACCCTCAGGCTGAAAGGCACAATGATTAAACTCATCGCACCTTAATAAAGTCCAGAATTGGGTGCTGTCTTCTCAGAAATTGGTGTTCCCTGACAATTCTCCTTTCCCTAGTATCAGATGACCAGTCCAATTGATGTTTTAACTGAATATTCCTATTGGACAAGTTCAGTGCTGTGAAATTGTCAAAATATGGTGGCTACATTCTTAACATGATGAATAGCTAGTCCTCAGTGCAAACATGCCCAGTCCAGCATATCAAAATAGATTAAGATAAAAGTCTAGTTGATGAGCCATAGGGGAAAATTACTCACTTTACTTTTAAGCAATAACAAGTGCTTTCTAAGGCTCAGCCAAGGGATATAGCACTTCTTTCTTTTAATTAAAATGACACTTCACTTATTTTCATGGAACATTAAGCTAATTTGTTCCAGCTTCATGCAAACAAGGAGGAAGAAAAACACATATATTTTCTATAGTAGACCCTTTCTACGGGTTATGTCTCCTAGAGGGATGTGATGTAGACTAAGTAAAGGGTTTAAGCTGATTCTAAGTCAAAGACAACCTGCTCCCCAAACAAACAAAAGGACTACAACAATAACCGTAGAATACAATAGAGCCAATAAGGTGCTGGTTTCCTTTTCGTAACAAAAGACTGATTTCTAATTTTCTACTATGGCTTTTACATCTCTTAATGAAACAAGGTTTCTTTTTTGGGAGGAAGGGGGCAGAACATAGAACAACAAATAAGAGACAGACCTCTGAAGGTGGACTGGTTAAAATAAAATACATGAGGATGTAAATTAGTGAATTCACAAGAATTAGTGAATTTTTATGACTTATTAAGAAATCCAAGTTACTATTCATGTTTGCCGTTGAGAATGTGTATAAATTTCATCTCAGTTTACTGAATAAATCAAAGAAAAATTTGCCTTACTTTATTTTCAGCAAACATGCATTTTTTGTTTTCTTTATTTTATTTTATTTTTGGTCAGGAATAAACAAATGGTTTTAGACCTAGCTGTATTTACTTGAGATGGTATCAAAGAGCTGGAACAAATTGGGATTCTGTGAAGAAAGAATTTTTTAACAGAACACAAGAGAAACTTCATTACATGCAAACTAAAGACTAAAGACTATGAGCAAGAATGCATACATGGAGAATGCATACACAGGACCATGTAGGGCAGTTTCACCAGGTCCTATTCACTATTGTTAAATGTTGCTATAAAAGGGGATTAAACATGACAGTAGAAAGCACACATTATCTCTATTGTCAAGATCAATGCATAACCAGGGAGTAGATATGCTGTGTAAGTGTATGTGTGTCTGTGTGTGTGTGTTTATGCACCTGTAGGTAGAGGTGGTCATGCGTGCTTGTGGAGGCCAATACTGGCATTTTCTTCAATTTCTTTCCATCTTACTTTCTTTTTCTCCTGCACCTTTATATTTTATTTTTTTATAACTTTTATAAAATTTCTTCATTGATAATTCTATATACTAATATATTTTTTGAGATGTTAAGGAATGCCTACTGAATCTGGATATCACCAATTTCATAGAATGGTTGGCAAGTGAGACACAGAGATCTTCCTGTCTCTGACTCTGTAGAGCTAGAATTACAGGAACACACTTGCACATTTCTTTTAAACATGAGTATTAGACGAGTGAACTCAGGTTCTCATGCTTGCACACTAAGCGCTGAGCCATCATGCCAACATTCTTGCAGAAAGAAATCTGTATTTAAATGAAACATTTTTACCAGGCATAGTGGCACATACCTTTAATCTCAGCACTCAGGAAAGCAGAGACAGGTGGATCTCTGAAAGTTTGAAGCCAGCCTGGTCTATCCAGGACAGCCAGGGCAGTTAGTTACCTTCTATGTTTTGCTGTGTGTGTACCTTTAGGCTTTCAAGCAATGGGCATACCCGAAATATTTTGCAATTAAAGGGCCTATTTGAGCCACATTATCACCCACTTGCATGAATTACTTCCTATGACTGTCTAGATCAGGCAAATCGGACTCTCATGATCTCATTCTATCATCTATTCTAAATCCTCTTTCTAGAGCATGTTTTTGAGCCTTCAGATCTTCACTGTCAGTCAAATCTGTACTATGTACAATTTGTTCCCCAAGAAGTAATATGAAATAATACAGAGAAATTCAAAACCCATATTTATATTTCTGGCTTCTGACAACTAGTAAGCTACAAAGATAAGTTCCCTCCACTCTCAAGTTCTTTGTGATGAGCACTGGTGGCCATTGATGCCTTTTTAAATCTATTTACTTTCTCTTATGATGGAAGGCTAGATTGGTAATAAAGTCAGTGGGATGTATCAGAACTACCCAAAAGAATCTAGAGCACAGTATAAAAACTAAACTTGGTTGAATGAAATTTTCTTCAGACAATGCCCCCTTTCTCACAAACATAATGACTTTTAATTCAGAGGTTCTCACTGAAGAAGGCCCTTGCAAGTGAAATATTGTATTGTTGGTCATTACAGAGCCTGATAGCTCTGGTCTTAGTATGCATAGGCTTATACCCAGGTAACTGTGATTTGAAAAGGTATCCATGCTAAGAGTGTGACAAGAGTTGCTAAGCAGTATTTTCAGCTGCATTGTAGCCATCCTCCACAAAGACGAATTAACTCCCTTGAGATTAGAGACTGTGTTAGACAATGGGATTGTTTATAATAATTCATAACAAATAATTATACATAAATGTGGTAGCACTGCAAACACGTGTTGACAAGTGTTTATTGCATGCATGTTATATATAAGTATAATTTTACAATAGATACATATTAACAATGAACTTCATGCTTATACTATGAATGATCTACAAATGTTTTTATATATTTATATACATAGGTTTATATACATACATATATTTATATGTGTGTATGTATATAATGTTTGTTTATAGATAATAATATTTGGGCTTACAGTGCTTGGTTTGTTTTACTTCAAACCAGTAATATAAGTACATTTGCATAGATTTGCATACAATCTTCTGAAGGATTCTAACATTTAGAGATTCCTGCCCTAAGGAAGGATCCCTCAAAAGTTGAAGCACTTGGCATCCTGTGTTAAGATGGGAACAGATCCCTTAGTTCACAGCTTTCATAAGGCCTTGACAACACTTTGCTGGCAACCCCATTGTATCTCTTGCAGATACATATTTTAAGCTTAAAACAAAAGATTTTGTATGACTTGTCATTTGGTGGATGCTGCTTTTTCACAGTAAGAGAAGAGGTCATTGCAATACGGGCTGGTGTTGATTCTCTCGGAGGAAGCATTTATTCTAAGGTCAGATATTCACAGGCAAAACAAGCCTGAAGAAACTCAAGTTGGGCAAGAGTATTGGGGGAAGGGAGTTACCAATGAGTTTTTCAGCATGCAAAAAAATTTGAAAGCAAGTGCAAGGTCAGGTATGGTGGCATCTGAAACTAGGAATGTAACTGAAAATAGAGCAAGAAAGAGACCACAACTGTTTTTTTGTTGTTGTTGTTGTTTTTGTTTTTCTCTTTGTGCCCTTTCAAGAACTAGTGAGTAGTACATTTAAAACTATATTTATGAGGAGTAATTGGATTAAAGTTAATACAAAGAGGATGTCAAGAAAGTAGCGCTGGGAGAAGTAAAGTCTGAGGTACTGGGCTTACTCTGATAAGCTAATATCTGCTCATAGTTCTTTTAAGGTGCAGAATACAGCTGTACTCACTCTTGTGTGTCACTCCAGGGAAACAAGTCCTTCCTCTGTAGAACTGAGGGAAAACTGATGAGCTAATGTCTGCAGAGCAATTTCATCTCCTTAGGTGAGGCCCCCTGCAACTGCACATTTTGATCATTATGACTATTTGTGTCTCTATGAAACACTGCCAAAGAGAACAAGGAGAGCCTGCCAGAAAAAGAAATTTTCCAAGGGTGAGAGATGAAAAAGAAATGGGATAAAAAGGTGAGGCTTTAAAGAAATAGGTAAAAAGTAATTACAAGAAAGAAATTAGAACAATTATATAAACAGATTGGCTTCAAGGACACATAGCCAAATCTTAAAGGAAGGTTGGCAGTGGGTGAGAAGAAAAACATAACAAAAACCTTTGAAAGATAGGGTGTTAAGTTCTCTAGAGGTGATCAGAAAGGTTCCAAAATAGAACCATTGGGCAGGCTACATATAAAGAAAGATAAGATAAGAAAAGAAAAGGAAAAGCGCAAAAGAGGAATAATAGAGAGAAGGGGAGAAGGAGGAAGGGAGAAAGATGGCTTAACGATGTAGCTTAAGTTGGCAAGGTGCCTACCTAGTATGCATAAAGCCCTGGGATCCATCTGAAGCACCCCATAAACCATTCATGATGGCACAGGCTATAATCTCTGAACTTCGTAGATAGAGGCAAGGTCATCTTCTGTCACAAAGCAAGTTCAAGGCCATCTTGGGATATATTAGACCCAGTCTTAGGAAAAAGCAGAAGTGAGAAAGTAAAAGACATGAAAAGAGGAAAGTCAGATTTCCAAGTGTGGGATTTTTTACTCTTCTTTTTTCCCCGAATAGATTTTTTTTTTCAGCTATATTGGCCATTAGAGATCATTGGCAGAAATCACATGGAATATAAATAGTAATTGAAGATTTTGTAGCTTCTCCTAAAGAAATATATTATGCTGCCGGTAGGCACTGCTCCTTTCTTTTCAACTCATTCTCTGGTGCTTTAGATGAGGAAGCTCTCACTTTACTCCTTTTTTTATGAAAATGATACTAGACTGGAGCATGTGGTCTTATGCATCATAATCAATGACTGACATTTTTTTCTCTGAAAAAAGCAAATGGGCTTAATGATTTCAGGAGTCCGTGTCAGAAACACTTATCACAACAGTGACAGTAATATAAATTGGCAGTACATAAATGTTAATTCTCGCAGTGTATAAGACTATTTTTAAGTAATAGTTTTTTTAGAAAGCCCATGAGCATCTTATGATTCACAGAGTGGGTGATTTGGAGGATCAAAGCCCTGTTAATAAGCTAAGGTAATAGTACTATCCAGGACATTGGAGCCTGCCTTTTTTTGCTTGTTTTTTAATACCTAAAGGAAGAACTTGACAGGAGCATATGTCAAGTATAGGAACAGCATATTGGCTTCCCTGAAGGTTCCTAATAACATGGCCTGGGAGGCACTTTTCTATTGTGAGGATTCAGAGAGGCATCTCCCATTGGTGTCTTCTCTGTACATGCCCACACTGCACACTGTTGTATTGCAAGTGCCACTAAGCCCATTGATTGTCCTGCATTAGACTTACCCCATAAAACTTCCTGCTATAGAGATCTGAGATGACATCCCAAAGCCCATATGTTAAAAGCTTGTTCCCCAGCTATGTGCTATTAGAAAATGGTAGACGCTTCAAGAAATGGGTACTAAGGCTGGGTGGGACACACACAACTCCAGCACTTAGTGGGGCAGAGAAAGACAAATGATCACAAATTTAAGAACAATCTGGCCTATATAGCAAATATCATGCCATCCAAGGTTATACTGCAAAACATTGTTTCTCCTTTTTAATAAAATTAGAAAAGTAAGAGAAGTGAGTGGTTTGGGTATAGCTTACTTTGGTATGTTTGCCTCACATGCATGAGGCCCTGGATTAGATAATCAGCACAGTAGGAACCAAGTTTGATGGCTCAAAAAGTAATCCCAGAACTTGGGAATGGGCAAAAGGGAGGGATCAATTATTCAAGGTCCTTCTCACCTATTTAGGGAGTTTGAGGATAGCCTAGAAAACATGAGAAACTGTTTCAAAAAGCAAATAGGGACTATATAAAAGAGATAGGGACTACTTAAAGGAAGGTAGAATAGGAGGGATGTATTTTCAGAGGCCACTGGGACGCCTACGTATTCCTTGACCTTAGATTTTCTTCTTCTGGCTATCAGGTAAGTAGCTTTGTTTCACCACACAGTCCCATCGCTTTCATCACAGACCCAACTAAATGGGACCTCCAGACAATGGACTAGAAGCATCAACATTGCAAACCCTAATAACATTTTTTCTTTATGAATATTTTAGGAATGCGGTATACAATCATAAAACTGACTAATACTTGCAAGCAAGAATTTTTATTTTTAAAATTTATTTAGTATTTTATTAATTATACTTTATTCACTTTGTATCCCCGCCGTAGCAGTCTCTCTCATTCCCTCCCAATACTACCCTCCTTTCCTCAACAACTCCCATGCCCCTCTCCAAGTCGACTGATAGGGGAGGTCCTCCTCCCCTTCCATCTTATCCTAGCCTATCAGGTCTACTCAGAATTGGCTACAATGTCTTTCTCTGTGGCCTGGTAAAGCTACTCCCCACTCAGAGGGAGGTTGTCAAAGAGCCAGCCACTGAGTTCACGTCAGAGACAGTCCCTGTTCCCCTTACTACGGTACTCACTTGGACACTGAGCTGCCATGGGCTACATCTGTACAAGGGTTCTAGATCATCTCCATGCATGGTCCTTGGTTGGAGTATCAGTCTCAGAAAAAGACCCCTAGGCCCAGATTTTTTGGTTCTGTTGCTCTCCTTGTGTAGTTCCTGTCCACTCTAGGTCTTTCATCTTCCCTATTTTTCATAAGATTTCAAGCACACTGCCCAAAGTTTGGCTATGAGTCTCAGCATCTGCTTTGATACCCTTCTGAGTAGAGTCTTTCAGAGGCCCTCTGTGGTAGGCTCCTGTCCTGTTCCCTGTGTTCTCCTTCTTCTGATGTTCCATCCCATTTGCCTTTCTGAATAAGTATTGATCATCTTGCCCAGAGTCCTCCTTCTTGCTTAGCTTCTTTAGGTGTACATATTTTAGTGTGTTTATCCTATATTATATGTCTAATATCCACATATAAGTGAGTATACATCATGTGTGTCTTTCTTCTTCCGGGTTTCCTCACTCAGGATGATCTTTTCTAGTTCCCACTATTTGCCTGCAAATTTGATGATTTCCTTGCTTTTAATTGCTGAGTAGTATTCCATTGTGTAAATGTACCACAATTCCTGTATCTATTTCTCAGTTGAGGGACATCTGGGTTGTTTCCAGGTTCTTGCAATTCCAAATAAAGCTGCTAAAAACATGGTTAAGCAAATGTCCTTGTTGTGTACTTGAGCTTATTTTGGATATATGCCTAAGAGTGGTATAGCTGGATCTTGTGGAAACACTATTCCTAGTTGTCTGAGAAACTGCCAGATTGATTTCTAAAGTGGTTGTACGAGTTTACATTCCCACCAGCAATAGGAGAGGGTTCCCCTTTCTCCACATCCTATCCAACTCAAGTGTTGTCACTTGAGTTTTTGTTCTTAGCCAATCTGATGGGCGTAAGGTGAAATCTCAGGTTTGTTTTGATTTGCATTTTCCTGATGACTAGGGACATTGAGCATTTGTTTACTTGTTTTTCTGCCATTCAACATTCCTCTACAGAGAATTCTGTTTATCTCTGTACCAAATTTTTTAATTAGATTACTTGCTTTGTTGCTTTTTAATTTCTTGAGTTCTTTACATATTCTAGATATTAGCCCTCTGCCAGGGTTGGTGAAGTCCTTTCCCAGTCTGTAGGCTGTTGTTTTGTTTTGATGACAGTGTCCTTTACTTTCAAGCAAGAATTTTTACCTTATTGTTTGTCCAGTTCATTAAGGAGGAGTTTATGAAATTCTGAGAATGGTGCTAAAAGAAATATGTGAATGTATTTTGTCTCAAAAATTCTGAAAACCTGATGATCAAGAAGAATCTCATTTATGCAAATATCCAATATGCATTGGTTATAGGTATAATCCTGAAGAAAATATTAAGTTCCCTTATTCAGGAAATGAAGAGAGCCCAGAAAATTATACAAGTCTTCCGGGCAAATCAGCAAAGGCGGAAGAATGATATTATTAAGAAATCCATGAGAGGGACACCTAATCCTCCTATCCACAGGCTACAGAGTAGCTCAGTGTAATGAAATCCTAATAAAAGCTACAGGTTATTTAAAGTGCCTGGTACTCTAGTGTCTCTCTTCATCTTTTGAGACAGAATCTCATTGTGCAGCCCAAGCTGGTCACTTCAACCTTGTAAGTGCTGGGAGTACTGGTTTGGCCCTCCACATCCAACTCTCTAATGTCATATTTGAAAAACCAAATAAACTGACGGCATTCAGTTTTATTATATTTTGCTTAACCAAATACTATCAGTTCAACATGTAAAGGTATTAAAAATTTTTAATGAGACTTATTATATCTCTTCCCTATTAAGTCTTTAAATTCTAATGTGTATTTCTTACTTATGGCTCATCTTGATTCCAACTGTTTACACTTTCAGTATTCAGTATGACCATATTGGAAGGGTAGTTACTTTATTCAATAAGAAGAATTGAAAAGAAAGCTTCAAGAAGGATGAATTTAAGTCAGAAAGATAAGCAGTCATTTCAGAGAATAAATGGAAATTACCTCAAAAGGCTAGCCAGCCCAAACCCTGAAAGGCTACAAGAAGGCAATCTATGAAAATAAATACATGCAAGTTTTTGCCGATGCCCTTGAACTAGAGGGTAGCCATTGATAAGGCTAGAGAAGTTAGGGAATAAGTTGGGAATAGTGAATAAGATTTCTGCAGTAAGTCTTTAGATTTCGGGATCCAGGAGATGGCTGAGTCAGTAAAGTGTTTTCCATCAAACATGAAAAACTGAGCTTAGATTCCCAACATCCTCATATAAAATCAAAGAGTAGTCACACAACTGTAATTTCAGCACTAGGAAGGCAGAAACCAGGGTGACCCTTAAGGATGGCTAGCCTGACAGTTCTATCCAACTGGTGAGTTCCAAGTTCTATGTAAGACCCTGCATCAAAAGATACAGTTGAAAAACAATTGAGGAAGATCCTGTTTCTGATATGGCTTCCAATGTGCATATGCACACACATATTTACACGACTCCCACAGACATGCAAACACAGTCACACATAGAAAGTATAAAGCCATGTTGCTTCTGAAGTGGCTATGGAGAAATGGAAGCATGAGATGGCATTAAAAAATATTGCAGGTATTCAGAACCCCCAACTTGGAGTTCACTTGAGCACGGAACTTTCACAAAAGAAATGACAATTTAATCAGCATTTGAGAGGATGGATAGCCAATGTCATTTACCCTGCAGGGGATGTAGGTTACAAAGAGGAACAGACATATCAGAGTTAATTATTGGAACCATCAAAAGTTTATGAGTACCACTTTCTCTGCATGTATCATTCACACCTCATTATCTTTTGTAAACAATTAGACTTTTGCTGTGCTAGAATGGCATGTTGATATAGGATATAGACTTTTCATTAGAATAGTTATATTCTAATCTTTCACAGAATCAAGGTTTATTTTGAGTGGCTTAGGAGAATTTTATGAATTTTAAGCTATTGAAAATGATTATTCATGAAATGCAAAATTATCACTGTAAGTTGTGCCTAAGTCATGCAAACTCAATATAAGCACCACACTTATGAGCCTTCTTTATCCAAATAATTTAAAAAATCATCTAAATTTAGGTGTAAAACTGTAATATAAAGTCGAAATGTAGATGAAATCTATATTTTTATATTTTCTTAGTGGAGGAAAAGAAATGTAAGAAAAGGTTATAGTTGTAAATTTTAATTTTAAATAAGTTTATTTTAAAGGACCTCAAACACACGAGCATCTTAGAAACACAGTTCTTATGTCATCTTTCTCAATAATTTTTAGAAGCTGAATGAGTTTATGAGATTCAAAATTACCTTGTTATAAGCCAGGTATGGTGGCTCTGACCATAATTTCAGCAAGTGGGAAACCAAGGCAGGAGGACTGCTCTGAGTTTAAAGCCAGCTTCAGCTATACAGTGAATTCCTGGACAGCTTTGGCTATAGAATGAGACCTTGTTTCAGACAAACCACCACCACTACCAACAAAACAGTGCAAAAATATCAAACACGGAAATCTGGTAGAAGCTGAGAATTAAAACACAAGGTAGATGGACATATTTAGGAAAATACCTGAGTTTGCCTCCTTTCAAAAGGCAATAGGATAGATATATATTTATTCCATTTTTAACATGTGGTAAATATACAAGAAGACATTTTAATTTTAAAGAACCAAGTAATTGCTTACAAAAATGCAATTACACCTGTTTTTTTCTTTTTCCTGCTATATTAATGGAGTCCAGCTAAGACTGTAAAATACCAGATGAATGAGGTTTCTGGAGAAGGTGAAGCACACATGCTGTAAAACAGCATGCCAATGCCTGAGACTTTGGGTCATCTATATTGTACAGGGTGTAAGTATGAGCTTTATCTCTCCAAGACTTGTAAGTAAAGATTCACTGAGAATCAATATAGCTAATATCTACTACTTGATGGCTGTAGTCCACTGTGGAGGCTCTTGTAAAATCCCTGTCAAGCAAAATGGCTGTAAGATACACTGCCAAAAGGACCATTTGTTTTCCAGTAATTTAGTTTCAGGGATGATAAGGTCTTTGCTTATGGCTCTCAGGAATTTTCCTGTCTTGAACATCAAGGCCTCTGTTGTGCCCTACAAAACAAAACAAAACAAAACAAAACAAAACAAAACAAAACAAAAAAACCAAACCACAGAGTTAGTTTAATTAGATTCTGAGTATCAGGCTCTAAGTTTAAGCAAACATTACTGTTGGTGATAACATAGCTTTGTTTTGTCTTTTTTGTTTTTGTTTTGGTATATATCTATTTACATTCATCTACAACCTATGGTTGGCTATAATATATGAAATAGTGGAGTTTCTAGGAGGAAGACTCAAGCAGTAACAATTCTAGACTTTGGAAGCCATGTGTCTATTGTACTAGAAACAACTCTTGCTATTTTTTTTAAAAGAATGGAGGCAAATTTAAACAATACTTAGATGAAGAGGCATGGCAAATCATGTTCTGATAAAACTCTAATTACAAAATCCAAACAATGGGATTAAGTCTATGTGCAGTAGTTGGCTGAGTACTAGGGTGCAAGATAGATGGGACAAATGACATTACCGTGGCACAAATAGTGCCCAAATTGATAGTACCTGGGTATGTTTCTCAAGGGCTTTGTATTTTTCAATCTAGTTTATTTTTAATTGTTTTCAACTAATTCTATGTATGGTGTACCTGTTCCATACTGGGGCCAAGTCATCACTTTGTGATCTTCCAGAAACGAAGTGAATTCTAAGATACCTTGTATGTACAACGGGTCTTGTTAGATAACAGTAAAGTAGAGGAGTCATGAAAAGCTCAACAGACCTTTCAATGTGCTCTGGTATAGAGCTAAAGCCAATGGCAAAGATTGAGGACAGACCAAGTCTTGGGTATGGGGTTGGAGCTCTGGATGCTGACAGAACTTCTGAAGTAAGAGCTTATAGCCAGAATTCCATGGAAATATGGGACCCTTGTGTTCTAGATTATCTTGGATGCTCTTGATTATTGTTTTGGGGGGGTAAATTAGAACATTGATCAAGCTGCTTCTACATCAGAAGCTGAGATAACTGAATTCATTTTGTCCTACTCTTCCTGCTTAAACAAGTTCTAATGGAGTCTTCTTCCTTGACCAGGGACTCCTAAGGTCAATATCAGGTAAGGAGTAGGCCCTGGCTTCTACACTGTCAAATTGCTGTCAGGTCACCCTCTCTGGCCTTACAAAAAATACCTGTCAGCCAGTCTCTATCCAGATATCTCTAACTAAAATCAGGTTTATGCTCTATTTCAGTATAATATTAGACTGGTTACTCAGATGTAGACCTTAGACCAGCAACTTCAACTGACAGCTCATTAGAAACAGAGTTCAAGCACTGCCATAAGCCTGCTGGATCAGAAGCTGCTATATGAAAGGCTTTCAGGCACGTTTCTAATAAATGTGTCAGCTAGTTGCTAAAATCTCTTTCCTGGAAACATCCACAGCCAAAGATATATTATTGTTGTCAGATGGAAGAAGAGATTTTTTTTAATGTGTCTAATAAAAACTTCTGTATGTCACAACAGAGTTCTTTCCTTGCAGTTTGTAAATAAATGTCTTCTTTGCTGGGGAAATAATTACTCCATGATGTAGGACTATGGAGAGCTTATTGCCTCCTCATTGTGTTCACCTCATTTTGTCTCTACAACACATCTTTAAAAAAGTACACGATGGTTTGGCTTGGCTATGATTTACAAAGTAATTATGTTTATGTATATAAAGTTGACAGAGCTTATGGCTATTTCTTGAGTTAAGACAAGGAGATCCTAGATCTTTCCCTGTGTTCAGTCATCATATACCTACAGGTAGAACAGATTGAATGAAAAAACATGAATGAACTCTAAATGGAAGTCACAGAAGATGGATGAAATCTAAGGAAGTTTAATACGATTGCTAATAGCACCATTTATTTTGCCTAGTTGTTATTGTAATTTTCATGAGAGAAATATTTATTATCAGAATTATTGTGGAAATAAGAGGTCAAAATGGGAAACTGTGAATGTTACTTTTTTTTTCTTTAAAGTATGAGCTTTTCTTGTTGCCTAAGAATTTCTAAAATAATAGAGCATAATTCGGATTTCTCTTTACAGACTGCCACAGCACAATACTTATAATTCCAGTCCATCTGCAACCTCACTTCTTCTCTCTGCTTTGTGTCAGATTGTTCAGTCTTTGAGGGAAAGCTTATTAGACATCTACTTGGTACAAATCTACTCATCAGCTGTTCACTAAAAAAAAAAAAAGGCTGAAATGAACAGAGCAAACGTAAACATAAAGGTGACACTGCGTGGGAAGTATGTGCAAAAATGAGTGAAACATCTCAAATGATCTTAGAGTATCTTTTCTTTCAAGTGGTAGAGAAGATAACAGGCAAAAACCCTTGGTGGACTCTGTATATTTTTAAAGATTTCTTTATTTTGGGTTTTATGTGTATGAGTGCTTGCTTCCATGTATGTAAGCATACCGCATCATGACTGGCTAAAGAGTGTGTCATTCCCTGAAATTGGAGTTACAGATGGTTGTGAGATACCATGTGGATACTGGAACTGAACCTAGGTCCTGTATGAGAGCAACAAGTGTTTTTAACTAATGAAGCCATCTCTTAAGCCCTCCATTGGTTTTAGAAGGAAAAGCCTGAGAACACAAAGTTGGGTTAGTATGGTATAGGTGGTAAATCTGGGAAGAGACGGTGATGAAGGTCATAATACAATGTATAAAATTTGAAAATAACTAATAACATTTTGGAAAGAAATCCCTGAATGGTATATGCCTATTTTCAAGTGTATATACTTGTATTCCATATGAGGCTTTTTAGTACATTTTTTATGACCTTGGAAATGTGCAGACATTAAGGGATTTAGTGAAATGCTGTGTTATCCCTCTGACATTTAGATTGACACTATTAAAATCATTTTCATCTTCACATTTAGTAGTGAGCCAAAATTTTGCCTTTATATTAACTGTTTCAGAGGATTTGAAGTGCCATTGGCTCCATGGTGATTCAGAATTGCAGCAGACAGAGAAAGCCATGTCACTACAGGACTAAAGGCAAGAGTCTTTCCATTAATAATTCTACATGAAATACAACAAAACTCTTCTGTAATTAGGTACAAAATAAAGAAAACTAGCTTTGTATGTTCAGTTTGAATTAAATATAAACTATGAAAACATCATCAATATGTACAAACTCCGGGAAGGGAAGCAGGTGGCACAGTTAGCAGCAGCACCTTCAGGCATGCCTAAGAATGCTGTCATTCTCTGACTTGCCTTGCTAAGGAAACCCACAGGTTTACTATAGGGACCTGCTCTTTATAGGATTATAATAAATAGTAGAGAAAGCATCTCCAGAAGACATTGACATAGCAGGCTAGACACAACTTATGCTGGAGATTAAAACAAAAAGGCTTATGTTAGTGAGGTGGTTGTAATTTAACAAAATACCAACTAACACCATCAGCAAAGTGGCTGGACACAAAATTAACTAAAAAAAAAATCAGTAGCCCTCTTGTATATGGAAGACAAAAGGGCTAAGAAAGAAATTAGGGAAATGTCACTCTTCACAATAGCCACAAATAACATATAGTACCTTTTTGTGATTCTAGCCGATTTAATGTGTCTGGTTTTATGTTGAGGTCTTTGATCCACTTGGACTTCAGTTTTGTGCAGGGTGATAAGTATGGATCTATTTTCATTTTTTTACATGTAGACATCCAGTTGGACCAGCACCATTTGTTGAAGATGCTATCTTTTTTCCATTGTATGGTTTTGGCATCTTTGTCAAAGGTAACCAAGCAAGTGAAAGACATGTTTGAAAAAAAAAACAAACAAACAAACAAACAAAAAAAAACTTCAAGTGTCTGAAGAAAGAAATTGAAGAAAATATCAGAAGATGGAAAGATCCCACGCTTATGGATCGGTAGAATAAACATAGTGAAATGGCCATCCTGCCAAAAGCAATCTAGAGATTCAATGCAATTATCATCAAAATACCAAAACAGTTCTTTACAGACCTTGAAAGAACAATTCTAACTTTCATACAGAAAAACGAAAAACCCAGAATTGCCAAAATGATCCTGTACAACAACAAATCATCTGGAGGTATATCCATCCCTGACCTCAGCTGTGCTACAGAGCAATAATAATAAAAACTGTAAGGTACTAGCATAGAAACAGAATGGTGAATCAATGGAATCAAACAGAAGAGCCAGAAATAAACCCAATGGATACTTAATTTTTGATGAAGAAGCCAAAACCATAAAATGGAAAAAAGACAGCATCTTCAACAATTGGTGCTGGTCTAACTGGATGTCTACATGTAGAAAAATGCAAATAGGTCCATATTTATCACCCTGCACAAAACTAAAGTCCAAGTGGATCAAAGACCTCAAAATAAAACCAGATACAATAAATCTGTTAGAAGAGAAATTGGGGAAGAGCTTTGAACCCATTAGCACAGGAGACAACTTCCTGAACAGAACATCAACAGCACAGGCTCTAAGAACAACAATCAATAAATGGGACTTCATGAAACTGAAAAGCTTCTGTACAGCAAAGGACACTGTCGTCAGAACAAAACAACAGGCTACAGATTGGGAAAGGATCCTTACCAACCTTATCTGACAAATAGCTAATATCCAGAATATATAAAGACCTGGAGGACTCTGGCAAAGATGCTCAATGCCCATTCAGAAAAGCAAAGAGGAGAGAAATCAGAGGAGGGAGAAAACATGGAACAGGACAGGAGCCTACCACAGAGGGCCTCTGAACTGCTCTTCCCTGCAGGGTATTGAGGCAGATGCTAAGACTCATAGCCAAACTTTTGGCAGAGTGCAGGGAATCTTACAAAAGAAGTGGGAGATAGTAAGACCTGGAGAGGACAGGAGCTCCACAAGGAAAGCAACAGATTCAAAAAGTCTGAGCACAGGGGTGTTTTCTGAGACTGATACCCCAGCCAAGAACCACTCATGGAGATGGCCTGGAACCCCTGCACAGAGGTAGCCCATGGAAGTTAAGTGTCCAAGTGGGTTCCATAGTAATGGGGACAGGGAGTGATTCTGACAGGAACTGATTGGACTATTCTTTGATCACCTCACCCTGAGGGGGGAGCAGCCTTACCAGGCCACAGAGGAAGACAATACAGCCACTCCTGATGAGACCTGATAGACTAGGATCACAGGGAAGATGAGGGCGATCTTCCTTATCAGTGGACAGGTGGGGGGGTACAGGTGGGGAAAAGGGAGGAAGGGTGGGATTGGAAGAGGAGGATGGAGGGAGCTACAAGGGGGTACAAAGTGAATAAACTGTAATTAACAAAAATAAAATAATTTTAAAAATCCCATCATCAAAAAAAAGTTAAAAAGCAACAAGTCAAGTAATCCAATTAAAAATGGAGGTACAGAGATAACAGGGAATTATTTGTAGAGGAATATTGAATGGCAGAGAAACACTTAATTGCTCAATGTCCTTAGTCATCAGGGAAATGGAATCAAAGCGACCCTGATATTTCACCTTATACCCATAAGAATGGCTAAGATCAAAAACTCAAGTGACAGCACTTGAGTTGGATAGGATGTGGAGTGTGGAGAAAGGGGAACCCTCCTCCATTGCTGGTGGGAATGTAAACTTGTATAAACACTTTAGAAATCAATCTGGCAGCTTCTCAGACAATTAGGAATAGTGTTTCCTCAAGATCCAGCTATACCACTCCTAGGCATATATCCAAAATAAGCTCAAGTACACAACAAGGACATTTGCTTAACCATGTTTGTAGCAGCTTCAATTGTAATAGCCAGAACCTGGAAACAACCCAGATGTCCCTCAACTGAGGAATAGATACTGAAATTGTGGCACATTTACACAATGGAATACTACTCAGCAATTAAAAACAAGGAAATCATCAAATTTGCAGGCAAATGGTGGGAACTAGGAAAAAAAATGTTGGTGAGGTATCCCAGAAGCAGAAAAACACACAGGGCATATACTCACTTGTAAGTGGATATTAAACATATAATATAGGATAAACATACTAAAATCTGTACACCTAAAGAAGCTAAACACGAAGGAGGACACTGAGTAAGATGATCAATCCTCACTCAGAAAGACAAATGGAATGGCCATCAGAAGAGGGAGAAAACAGGGAACAGGACAGGAACCTACCACAGAGGGCCTCTGAAAGACTCTACCTAGAAAGGTATCAAAGCAGATGCTGAGACTCATAGCCAAACTTTGGGCAGTGTGCTTGAAATCTTATGAAAGATAGGGAAGATGAAAGACCTAGAGTGGACAGGAACTACACAAGGAGAGCAACAGAACCAAAAAATCTGGGCCTAGGGGTCTTTTTCTGAGACTGATACTCCAACCAAGGACCATGTATGGAGATGATCTAGAACCCCTGCACAGATGTAGCCCATTACAGCTCAGTGTCCAAGTGAGTACCCTAGTAAGGGGAACAGGGACTGTCTCTGACATGAACTCAGTGGCCTGCTCTTTGATTACCTCCCTCTGAGTGGGGAGTAGCCTTACCAGGCCACAGAGAAAGACATTGTAGCCAATCCTGAGGTGACCTGATAGGCTAGGATAAGATGGAAGGGGGGGCAGACCTCCCCTATCAGTGGACTTGGGGAGGGGCATGGAAGGAGATGAGGGAGGGAGGGTGGGTGAGATTGGGAGGGAATGAGGGAAGTGACTAGAACTGGGATACAAAGTGAATAAACTGAAACTAATATAAAAAATAAGAATAAATATAAATATATAAAAAAACAAAATACAAACTAAGGCAAAAGTAGTGATGAACCTTATCATGCATCACACGATTTTGATAGACAGAGCCTCTTATAATACTTCATTTGAAAACTTTTACATACCAGCTTGCACTCCTGTTATGCTGGGTCCAGGGAATCTTGATGTAATTTTTGGAAAGTAGACACTACTGTGTTTTTCTTTTCCATTACTGTTTGCAACTCTGTGTCTGGTTGCATATTTGAAATACCATCCATCCAAAACATAGGCCTATCTGTTTATAAGAGATCACTTGTTTCATGGATTTAATGTATCTCATAAATATTCAGGTATATGATGTACTCATTGAAAACACGTCATCCTTGGCTCAAATATTCTGGCATACAGAAACTTCATTAATTTCCCATGAGTAGTGAACTGAAAATGGTCCATCCTTGGCTAAAGTACTATGGCAAACAGAAACTTCATTTCCCATGAGTGGTAGACTGTTGCCATGCTGACAAAAAGGTCCTCCCCTTCCCAGGAATCTATGCACCTGGATCTATTCCAATCCTGTTAAGGATTATAGCTTTTGAGAAACAGGCCCATTGAAATGATGAAGGTGGACATTGTAGAGCTAAAAGGCACAACAAAAGTCACAGATTCTAGCACTTTCACTCATAAATGAGGAAACTGAAGATGAAAATCTGAAACTATTTTTCTAAGGTTATATATAAAATCACAGGTCAGCAGCTATGGGTTGATGTTCAAATATGAAATATTCTGTGAATATAATGATTTATTAAAAAAAGCCTTGGATACTAGTTTACAGACAAGCGACTTTTGATTCTTATCATGTCATATTTGAAATAGTGACTGGCAGGAAATTTTGTTAATCTCTGCTGCATGCAAACATTAGACCTGTAACTTAGCCTCTAGGTTCGAAGCCAGTGATCTTTCATCTCTATCTGTTTTTTTTTTTTTTTTTTTAGTTTTAGCTCACAGAAAGTATATGCATAGTTCAGTGCTTTCTCCTGTCTCCTTTTTTTCCTTTTAATAATCTCTCCTTTTTTTTCTTGTTGAAGGTGACACGGGATTATTTAGAAACATTTCAACCCCCTCCCCCCCGTGTGTGTGCATGTGTGTGCATTGGGTATGAGTATACATTTGTGTGTGGTGAGAGTTCACATGTGTGTGAGCTCATAAATGAAGATCAGAGATCATCCTGGGTGTCTTCAATTGCTTCCCCATCTAATTTTTGGCATCATTATTACTTTCTTTCTTAAGATATGGTCTCTCATGAGCCCTGAAACCTGCTGTTTCAGCTAGATATGCTAGTCAGTGAGGCGCCAGGATACTCCTGTTGCCTATCAACCATTCCATGCACTCGGTTCACAGATATACACTACTAGATATGCCTGGCTTTTACATGGGTGCTGCAAACCCAAACTCCCCAGCATCTAATATTTTCTCTTACTCAGAAAAAACAAATTAGAAAATGAGATGAACTGGTAGATAGGCTTTAAATAAAATCGACTTTAAGTTTGGCACGATGGCTCAATGGGTCAAGTGCTTACCACTAAACTTTATGACACCACTTCAGTACCCAGAATACACCTAGTGGGAGGAGAAAACTGCCTCTTCCAAGTTGTTTGAATGCTCCATGCATGTTCCATCCTCTTAAAAAATAAATATATATTTTCTAAAAAGATTTTTTTGCTTTAGTCTAGGATTCTAAAAACCAAGAGGCCAGATCAAGAAGATCAAGAGAAGTACAGTCTAGATGAGCAAGTAATTTCTATGTAAAATCACTGAAAATTAAAAAATGACTGTGTATTAATATGTGCATGTCTCTGACAAGGTGAAAATATGAAATAAGATTTTCCTGTCTTCTCATTCTTACCCTTGAATTTCTGGGAACTTTTTATTTTAAATATTCTATGTTTATTAATTCATTGAGAATCTCATGTATGCATACAATTTATTTATAAGACTGATATGCTGCCTACTGCGCTAAGTAGGCAAATACACAATTTACTTTTAATCATATTCCCCCCTCCACTTCTTACCCTAACTCCTCCCAGATCTATACCTAACCCCTATTCAAATTTTCACATATCTCTCTATCTCTCTGTCTGTCTGTATGTATGTGTGTATGTTTGTTTATTTATTTATTTATTTATTTAAATAACCCATAAAGTTCTATTATCATTGCCTATACGCAGTATGGGAACATCAATTGGAGTATGGGTATGAGAACATCAATTGGAGCATAGACTATCTGCCAGACACTGCACTCCTAAAATAGGAAACTCTCCATCATTTAGCAACCATCAACTGTTTATATCTCCCCAGCTAAAGGAGGAGTTTTTGATTCTCTCCCCAGTTAATGTTGGTTTTTGAACTGGAGAGATCTTGTACAGGTCTTGTGCAGACAACAACTGCCATAAGTTCACGAGTGGAGTGGCTCTGACATGTCCAGAAGACACTGTTTCCCACAAGTCCTCCCTGACCTCTGGCTCTTAAGTTCTTTTCCATTACCTTTGTTGTGATGGTTGCTGAGCCTTTGGGGGAAGGGATGTGATGTAGAAGTCCCATTTGTGGCTGAGTATTTGACAGCCATTTATTCTCTGTACTTTGACCAATTGTGAGTTTCTGAATTAACATCTGCCCACTACATAAAGATGCTTCTGAAGAGTTTTGATAAAGTTCATGGTTCAGGAAATAACACCAACTTGGAAAAATTGCCAGGTTAGGTGAGTCATGATTCCTGCAATCCTCAACAATAGAGCAAATTCCATGAAGACAAGTACTTGGTCTATGTGTCACAGCTCTACCTTGCAAAATTGCAGACACCAGTGATAAATGATTAACTAAATAAGATCTTAAAGGTAATAGATACTTAGGAGAAAAAGAGCTCCTAAGCAAGATTCTAGCCTACATCCAATGCACATTCAAGGAACAGAATAATATAGGGTTGCTATGTCATCCATAAGTCTCACCAAAGAAGGCCACTCTTCACTCTTGGTGAAGACAAGAAAGTTATCTTTATATAGATGCTTAGCCCCCATGATATTTTTGTCTCTACTTGGAACCTTTTTCAATTCAAATTGGCCAGTTTTGTCTTGTGTCATCAGCCAAATCAAACTCATCTAGCAAGAGAATCATTTTACACCTCAGACCTGCTTCTAGAAAAAAGAAAGATAGCAGGGATAGATTGGAGCCTGATATTTACTATCCTTGCCTGACCATTCTTTGGGCCCCAATTTCATTAAGACTGCTCTGAGGGGCTTTGTAATCAGAATAGACTATTCTCCAAAGCTAAGCCCCTTGTTCTGGTGCCTCGAGTGAGCTGTTACTGTTCGTACTTATCTGTCCTGTTCGTTTCCAGAAGCAACAAACTGATGTGTATGTTCTCTGATTTCCACTTGACATGCCTCATCATTCAAATTCTAGGGTCCTTCTTTTCAGTATTAGTTATTTTTTCATTTCTGTGATAGGATGTTCCAACTGAAACAACTCTTGGAAGAAGGGTTTGCTTTAGCTCACAGTTCCAGGTTCAGTTCTTCATGGTGGAGAAGGCATAATGGTAGGAGTTTGAGTCAGCAGGTCACATTGTAGAACAGTCAGGAAGCCATGAGAGATGAATGTGCTTGTTCCACTAGATTTCTCCTTTTTATTCACTCTGGAACCCAAACCCAGAGAGTGGTGCTACCAACTCTTAAGATGTCTCTCTCTACCTAAGTTAACTTAATCAATATAATTTCTCCTGGGCATGCTTAGAGGTTCCTTTCTGGGGTCCTGTCAAGTTCACAACCAATGCTAACCATCACATGTTCCGTATCTGACTGAAGATGAACTGTAAGTTTATGTTTCTGTCTTGAATTGTGTGCTCTGAACAATTCTGTATGTTATCTGTAGGGCAAAAGAATTTCTACCATTTCTATTGTCCTCAATTATGTGTTTTGCATAAACAATCTAATGACTTACACGTTAGATCCATTAACAAACAATAGTTGTTTGACAATTAGCTTTGGTAGGCACAGGACACTTCAGCATGTATTTTTGAAGAACTGTGGTTCACAAACCATCATCATTGCTGTTGAGATTTGAAGGACAAGACCACATTTCCCCTTTAAATTATAATAGCTTTGCACATTTAAAACATCATTTATGAAAGAGAAGAGACACATAAATGCAAAGCATCAAATTTGATTGGATGCTGATTCAAACAAGCATTTCAAGAAAATATTATTAGTGTAATTGGGAAGATTTGGACATGGTCTATACATTCAATGATAATATAACAAAATTCAATCTAGTGGATGCAATATTGCAGTTTTCAAGGAGACTGATCCTTTGGATTCAGAGTGATGTATTATGTTACAACTTTATGTTACAAATAGAGAAAGAGGATTAAAGAAATGAGATGGAATAGAAATAGAAGATAAATGAGTAAGGAGAATGGAAAATAAGGTACATGCAGCACTGTTTTGGTAGGTCAGCCTGTACACTGTTGTCATTTGGAGCAGGAGAGTTTTCTTGTGAGGGGCCACTCTGTGCTCTATAAGGTAGTTATCAGAACTGTTATCTCTATTTACGTGGCAGTGGCAGCAGTAGTGACAACTGAGACCAACCAGCCATTGACAGGTGATCTTGGGGTTTGGGCTGTAAAATCACTCCTCATAAGAACCAGAATTCTCATTGGCAGCTCTCCCAGAGGACCTGGTTCAATTCCCAGCACCCATATGCTGTATAACAACGATGTATAACTCATTCCTGGGGCTCTGATGCCCTCTTCTGGCCTCCAAGTCCACTGCTTGCACACAGTGCACAGACATATATGTGGGCAAAAACCTCATATGTATAAAATTTTTAGTATATATATATATATATATATATTTTAAAGAACCAGGGTTCTTTTTGAAAAGAAACAAAGATTTATGGACATATATATGGATGTTTGCACATATGTCCAGGTGGTTGTGGAGGTCAGAGGAGTTGCAGGTGGTTGTGCACACCTGCTGTGGGCACTGAGAAATGAACTTTAGGCCCTCGGAGAAGCAACAAATCCCTCTTCCTAAGTCATATCTTCAGTTCCAGAAACAGAGATAATGATTGAAGAACACAAGAGTTTGTTGGTGAGGCATGGTGACGCACGCTCTTAATCCAGTACTCCAGAAACAGAGAAAGGCAGATCTTTGTGAGTGTGATGTCATCCTGGTCTATGTAAAGAATTCCAGGCCAACCAGGGCTACATAAAGAGATTCTGTCTCTGGGAAAAACAAACACAAACAAAAAACAAAGGATGTTCACTGGAGTCTGATTTTAATGTATCTTAAGTAATTGAAATTTCTCAAAACAAGGAGGCATAGTTAGGACCATGAACTCATTGTCTTTGGAGAGGCATATGTTGCCAGTCCTTTGATATGGCAAAATGAAAACAACTTTACATCAAGGAAATTAGTCAATAGATAAAAGTTGGCCATTAGTAAGGTTTAGACTTGAACACTCTTGCTTCCCCTTAGATTTCTGACTTTCTGTCTTCACAGTATTAGGGGGCTTCCAGGAATTTTAAGGCAATGTGCTATATTGAGTATACTGTTAGCTTTGTAGGCTTTAAAATCCTAGACCTGAGCCAGATATGGCACCTGCCTTCAATTCCAGCACCTGATGCTTGCAGAGCAAGTGCTTTTATACACAGAGACATCTACCTAGCCCTCTTCCAGATTATTTTCCAGTACCTGAAACAACATGTGGTATAAACTAGTCACTCAACATTTGTTACAGGTGTTGTTACCACACGCATGAAAAAAAGTAATAACAGCAACTGTGTTTGATCACTTAAATAACAGTGGTCCTTAACACACCCAGACATTATGGGACTAACGATAGTCCCAAATTTTCAGAGAAAAAATTAATGATTGTCAAGTATAATTCGAGTAGCTCAAGCCTTTCTCAAAATCACTCTATAGACAAGAATAATCTTGAATTCCAGACTTTCCTGCCTCCATCTCCTGGGTGCTATTATTTAGATTCAGGCATCACCACACCTGATTATGCTAGGACTTGAACCCTGGGCTTCCTGCATACTAGGTCATAGTCTCTTAACTGAGCCACATCCTAGCCTTAATAATTGACTTTTCTGGGAAGGTAGTACCAAGGATTGAACATGGGATCTTTAATTTGTAGGCAAGTGGTCAGTATCTCCTGCTTAATAATTGTTTTTGCCATGTCCTTTAGAGCTGTTGTGACAAGCAACTACTCATGAACGTGCCTAGCACAGTGTCTGCCAAGACAGCAATTTGTAAGCCTGGTATACTCTCCCTACATGCTCTTATGCCCAGAAGGCCAAAAATCTACAGTTTTAATGCATAAGATTCTATGACCATATTACTGTAGATTTGGGTTTATTTGCTGATTCTATTCATGACTAAACACTACTCAGAATCCCAACATCAAAGATGATATAGTCACTACCCTTACAGAGTGAGTGCACAGCTTATTGCATCCACATGGCATGACATATGTACTTAGTGAGACACAACTATAAACTCAGAAAAAAGATGCAGACCACATTCCAACACTCAAGGCTTTGTCTGTCTATTGTTCTTATAATTTGTTCTTTCAACAATGAAATGTGGCTTTCCTGGTCTCCTGTACAATTCATGGCAACTAATAATCACCTTTCTAGATTCTGAAGAATTCCGTAATCTAAAACATACAAGTGTACTTTGCCAAAGTCTTAATTCAAAGTCAAACTATAGGTGACTTGAATAATAGCTCCCATGTGTGATGCCAGTTACTCTAGACACCTGCCTCAGTCCTATCATATTTTCTGGAGCTGACACAGTACTTTTCATAAACCAAGGCTAATTACTAGGCATGGTGGCTCATACTTGTAATACCAGCATTCAGGGAACTGAGGCAGGAGAATCACCAATAGTTCAAAGCTCACTTGGGCCAAAGAGTAAGAGCCTATCTAAAAACAAACGAACCTTAGATTTGCTTGCATAATTTTTTTGGAAAGAGAACAAGTTAACCTAGATTTCCATCTTCTACATGATTAGGAGACATAGATCTCACTCAACAGGGTGGTAGAGGTCTGATCTGAAAGTCCCCTCACAAATGGTTTGACTGTGTAGGCTGGTAAATCATATAATGGAGCAGATGAAACTAATAAAAAAAATGTTCAATGTCATTGTCAGAATATACATTCAAATGTCACTGTATCATAGTTAAGCTCTTGAGTCATAATAAACGTCAACTTAACTAAAATGAGTATTTGATGAGTGTACTTCAGATGATGTGCTTTGTAAGGTTTGACATTAGTAGTTAAAGGCCTGTTTTTCTTCTTCATTATACTTTCTTGTCCTCCTAGTCACAGCAAAAGTGACATTTTCTAAATGGTTGGTGGGATGCTTCCGTCCGGATGGCTTTGATGTTCTAGTTACCTGAGTGGCATAGTTTCATCAGTAGTTTGACATTCGTAGTTAAAGGTCTGTTTTACTTCGTCATTATACTTTCCTGTCCTCTTAGTCACAGCAAAAGTGACATTTTCTAAATGGTTAGTGGGATGCTTCTGTCCGGATGGCTTTGATGTTCTAGTCACCTGAGTGGGATAGGTTCCATCTACTGTACCTTCTGGAACTTACACATAATGAGTCATAGAAAAAACAAGCTGCTACCTGCTTTGTGAAATCAAAATACCTTACTCCTGCAATGAAGACTGTATAAGAGGACAGTGATGTTTGGAAATAGAGAACAATACAATCAAATTTAGGCCATGTCTGTGTGTGGATAGTATGATAGACAGCACCTAGTAGACCTCTTAGTCATGTCTTTACATGCTCTGGAGATAACAAACTACAGGACAAGCCTCGCTAGCGGTCATGCTGAAGATGTTGCTCTAACCACAGTAGAGTACACCATGCCAGTCACAAAACAGTCATGGCTGTCACCAAAACTTGGTGCTTTTAAAATCTATCCAGACACATCTTATATTGATAATTTTCCTCTTTCCCTGTCTTCTCCCTTGGCATAAAAACCTAAAAGGAAGCAAAATACCAGCTGCTTTAAATGCAAGCTGATGTTGGAGGATACTTAGACATATCTGGTGCATTTGGGTGCCATAACCCAATATCATTTGAATTATTCTTGGGAGACATAAGTAATCATCTACTCTTCCCTCATAGGACACCCAAAACACGAAATGATCCCACCCAAACTTAACTTAGTGAACATGAGACTGAGAAAGGTGCTTGCTTACTAGAGTTTGGGTGTGGTGCTCTTTCCAGGAGCATAGATGATGCAAGGATGCAAGGGCAGCTCCATCACCAAAAACGTTACCCCAGGCTAGGTGATGATTCAAAAATGCTACAACCCTCCAGTTATATATGTAACTTGAATGCAGCTAATGAGTCAGAGTGTCTCCCATCTCTGGCAATTGCCACTGCTTATGTAACCTCAGGAAGACCTTGGAAAGCTTGGACATTTCAGGAACTCCCTGAGACTTGTAAGTTTTCTTTACTTCCTGGACCTTGTAAGTTTCATCTCCTTTCTGAGTCTTAATAACCTTCCCTCCTCCCTCCAGGAGGGAAGGTTTTAAATTGGAGGAAATAACTACAGAGCATCTAGCCACTAACCTTGACAGAAAAAAAATGGAAAAAATGTTTTCCATTTTAAAAGTTTGTATGCAACACTGTATAACCTTGGGTTCATATGCAAATAATTTCTGTGAGGTCAGAGAAGTAAAAATGAGCAGATTCTGGGACAGTGTTTATTTTGTTGTGTTTTCATTAAACTCACATTTAATGCCAGCAGCCAGTTGCTTAAAATGACTTCCAGTTGGGGGTCTCCTACTGTCCCTGTTTCTGTGCCTTAGCAGTCTATATAAAACATGGTATTTCATATACTGCCTAAAGATATAGTTTCTCCAGAAACTAAATGTTTCTTCTAAATGTATTCATTGTACCCAGGAGGCTGAGGCAGAAGCATTGGATGGATTTTGCTACAAATCGTAGTTGGGAGTCACCATATGGGTGCTAAGAAGCTAACATAAGCCCTGTGCAAGAGTATTCATAATGCTCTGGTCATCTCTCCAACCTTGGGGTTGCCTGTTAGTACCATCCCTGGCTTCTAGCCACTAGAACTAAGAAAAGACATAACAATCTTTTCTTACCTATGGGCTACCAAAAATGTCTCCAGATACGGATAAATACCTTGGAAGACAAAAAACACCCTGGTGTGAGAAATAATGAGTCAGAATAATTTACCCATACAGATGAGGAAAACAATGTAGAGTTCTATTTACCAGAAGGTCATATGTATAATAAAAGGTGGGATTTGCATCTACCTGACTCAGGTCTTTGGAACCTGATGTCAGAGCCCTGCCACCCCTCTTGCTGATGGTGAGCTGCTGAGCTATTCCAAGGAAAGTAGCTTGCCTGAACTGTGTGCTTATGCTTTCTAAGAGTTCACCCTCTTGTAGACTGGCCATGGAAATTCAGTTTAGCAAATGGAGACAGACAAACCATTAAAGAGCATCAGTTACTTCTACCAGTCATCTCAACACAAAGAGTTCTGCAACTCTGTTTGACCCATTCATAGATGCTCTCATTTCATAAGTACGAATAGCTTTTTTGTTCATAGTTTCTGTCTGTTGCAAACAACGCATGAGTGAAGCTCAAATTTGCATACCAGTTCAGTCAATCTAGGGGAGTTTCTGGAATGATTTAAATAGCCCTAACAATGTAGGTCGCTATTTTTAAGGTTGAGGTAAGTGTTCGAAAGCAGTTCACACAGCCATGATCTCAGATAGGAGTTGCAGAACATTAGAATCACAAGGAGTCTCAAGGCTTTTCCTGGGAAAAGAAGAAATCTTTCGGTCTTCTGTACCCTAGATCACAGAGTTTATGGGGAAAAAAACCCTGATCATTCCTTCTGCCTTGGAAGCCGTTGAGTTCATCAGCTTCTAAGTTTATGGGAAAGGGGTCACTGTTTCATCTTACTCTAGACTTCTTCTTCTCAGGCTGTGAAGGAAAATTGATGGAATTATTTATTCTTTTTGCATTCTGAGTCCTCTGTTATTTTCACTTTACTCTGTACTAGGCACCATATTATTCTATTTACTGCACAGAGTTAATAGTCTCATAATGACATGAGGCCTTTTATAGAGGAGAGATACAGTTACTGAGGAGGATAGGCAGGTTAGGTAATTTGTTCATGTTTATGGACAATAAATGTAAAAGAGTCAGTGTATAATCTGGAAATTTTCAACTGTAAGTGAGCATCAGCACGGCCTGAGCACTGTATGAAATAAAGGTTTGCTTAAAAATTATTTCTGAAAATTTCTTATTTAATGGAGTGTCCTGCAAATAGTGATGCATGGCTGCAAATGACAGTGGGGTCAGCAGCAACACTGAGAGAAGTTTAGCAGAACTGCTAGGGGGCTGCATAAGAGAGTCTTTATTCCAAAGTGCTAGTCAGGAGGAATCTTGATGCTTAGATGCCCTTGGACAGTAAAAGTAAGACCTCCTTCAAAGAGAGGAGATTGTATAATGGCCCAAGCCCCTGAAATTGTACCAAAGAACTCAGAAAAAAATCATTCTGAAACTGTCAAGGGAAGAAGGATGTGAGTCTCTTATAGGCATCCACATGAACCTTTATTATCAAAAATGAAGATTTATGCACAGAACAGTGTCAGTTCTGCATAGTATTACCACAGCTACCTGTTCCTTCTATGGAACTGAGCATCATTTCTGAATTTGTTAAAGTAAAAAAGAGCCACTGCTTTCACTTGCATGTCATCACAGGAGCTACATCTTAACAGTCTTTGTAGATCCCACCATGGTGGCTCATGAGCCAAGAGGATTGCTCTGAGTTCAAGATCATCCTAAGCTACAGAATTCTGGGACAGCAAGGGATACAGAGGATATCCTCTTTTCAAGTGCACAAAACAAAATAAGTAGGTTAAAAAATGTTGGGCCACGTCAAGATCCAGCTATACCACTCCTAGGCATATATCCAAAAGATGCTCAAGTATACAACAAGGACATTTGCTTAGCCATGTTTGTAGCAGCTTTATTTTAATAGCCAGAATCTGGAAACAACCCAGATGTCTCTCAGTTAAGGCATGGATACAGAAATTGTGGTACATTTACACAATGGAATGCTACTCAGCTATTAAAAACAAGAAAATCATGAAATTTGCAGGCAAATGGTGGCAACTAGAAAAGATCATCCGGAATGAGGTATCCCAGAAACAAAAAGATACACATGGTATATACTCACTTATAAGTGGCTATTAGACATACAATATAGGATACTCATACTAAAATCTGTACACCTAAAGAAGCTAATCAAGGAGGACCCTGGGAAAGATGCTTAATCTGCATTCAAAAAGGCAAATGGGATAGACATTGGAAGAAGGTGAAAACAGGGAACAGGACAGGAGCCTACCCAGCAGGGTATTAAAGCAGATGCTGAGACTCATTTCCAAATTTTGGGCAGAGTTCAGGGAATATTATGAAAGAAGGGGGACATAGAAAGACTTAGAAGGGTCTGGACTTCCACAAGGAGAGCAACAGAACCAAAAAAATCTGGCCCCAGGGGTCTTTTCTGAGACTGATACTCCAAACAAGGACCATTCATGGAGATAACATGGATCCCCTGCACAGAGCCCATGGCAGCTCAGTCTCTAAATGGGCTCCCTAACAAGGGGAGCAGGGTCTGTCTCTGACATGAACTCAGTAACTGATTACTTCCCCCTGAGGGCAGAGCTGCCTGACCAGGCCACAGAGGAAGACTATGAAAGACAGTCCTGATGAGATCTGATAGGCTAGCGTCAGATGAAAGGGGTGGAAGTCCTCCACTATCAGTGGACTGGGGAAGGGGCATGGGAAGAGATGAGAGTGGGCAGGATTGGGAGGGTATGAGGGTGAGGCTACAGCTGGGATACAAAGTGAATAATCTGTAATAAAATTATATTAAAAAGCATAATAAAAACCTTAATATATATACACACACAAAGAATTCAGTTAACAAAGACACCACAATGAGAAATAACAGTGTTAACCAATTCTAGGTACCCTAAAATTGATATTTTCACATTAAAAAAAAAAAGGCTGGACCAGTAGTGAGAAATCAGGGGCACTTGGGAGTGGCACAGAGGCTGGTGATGAACCCTTTGTGGTAATATCAGAGAAAGGAGATCCCTAGAGCATTGCTTGAGCTAGCAAAGAGGATCCAGTATCTCCCAAAGCTATGTAATCTATTAAAGCAGGTCTCTCAGTTGTCATACTGCAGAGAAGACACTCTCTAGTTCTAGCATCTATTTTTGATTTTCCTCAAGTCTGCCCCTGATAGATTCTTTACAAGTGTTTTTGTTTGTTTGTTCTCCTTACTGTTTTTCTTTGCTAAGTTCTACTGAAGCCTTTCTGATCCACATATTTTAAGTCAATTCATAAACAGGCAGATATATCTATGTTTGATTTTAATTAGTTCATCATTTATTTTGATGCCCCTTACCTAGAGGAGCACAGTTAGTATGTGTGGTGTTTTTGTTCTGCTGATAGTTTCTGGTCTAGCAGCAGTTACTGGTGCTGGCATTTTAGGCAGAGATTTTATTTGAAAACATCTTGCTGAATGGCTGTTTGCTACACTCTGGACATACTACCCAGGATAGAATGTGGTATATAATACAATTCAGCAAATAAAATATAATCCAAGCTTCCTTCCTGCAGCTCCTTATTAGAATTCTGCTTTTGACATTTCAATTTTATTAGGGATCCTGTGCCTTTCCTTAGGTGATTAGTATTTCATGTTGTGTATGTGGAAAGGGGCCAGGGTAGAAAATCAAGGGGGAAAAAAAGACATTTTGTGTTTGTCTCTCTGAGGAAAAGGGTTAAAAAGTACATGTAATTTAGAATTGCATGATATATTGTAGCATTCTGTATGTAAGCTTCTTTCCAAAGTCAAGAATAGTCTTTGTGTCACTTTTAAGTATATTCCAGCTTTGGGGGAAAGTTTTAAACAACAGAATAGACTGTATCCATACCTCTAAGAACTTCCTTTCTTGGTTCCATCTTAAAGAGCTTTCCAAATGTGGTCCCTGCTGGCATAAGGGAACTACACTGGGGATTTTTTGTTTGTTTGTTTGTTTGTAACAGTACCTCAGGGTAGAAGTCATGTGTTCTCTCACCTGGAGGAAATAGCACTTTTTGTTTTCTTCAAAACCCCCAGAGGAAATTGCCAGTGCTGACATTTGCATAAGCCAGGGAAACAAAAGAGGTGACCATGGTTTTTCTTTTAATAGTCAGTGAGCAAGAAAGGTTCCTACAGTGGCATTCTAAATTTACCAGACCCCTATTAATTTTATGAACACTTTTGATCCACATTCTTTATTGGAGGAGGTAGCAAGACAAAAAGGAAGTTAAGGAAAAGCAATGGAAAGGGCTTTAAATTATGCAAATCTTCCTCTTCCGTGGAGGAGTTACAGGAAATGGGCTTGCATCTCTTGACACTGGTTGAGTCACTGGTTGGATGGATGTGGTGACAGAGCAAGGGCATTGAGAAGAGGTGTTACTTCAGATATTCAGTGTAGAAGGGCAACAGGCTGCATGAGAGCCAAGTATGTTGCATCCAGTAGAAGAGGGCTGAGCCAGGATGTCAGGTGACAGGTGCAATCCATGCCCTCTCTGCACTCACTGTCTAGGCTGCTCTTTTTTCATCACACCAGAGAGTCTTTCTTGGTATAAATGGCTCTCTGGTAATTGCTGTGGCACTGACTCTGAGTCCCTGCAAATATCATCACTGCTCTTTTCCTGCTCACTTTGGATGGTGACAATCTGACATTTGGAGCTACTGCAGGATCTTAGAAGCTGGTTATCAAATGAGCTACTATTTGATCTAAGGAACCACATTACAGGTGACGTGGACTAAGGCTAAAACGGCATTTCTTCCTTCCAGTTTCATGGGTAAAGACTGAAGAAGTGTTGGGCATTCATGGGAAGGTAAGAATGAAACAAGCCAGCATTTGGTGATCACTTTAGAAACTGGTTACAGGTCTCCTTAGGGACTGTGACTGTGCAATGCTGCTTGTCACAATGGCTTGTCACAAGCAATTATGACCTGCTCCTTTTGATTTTTAAAGACAAATATATAGAAAACTTGCTAGAGTTTTTTAATGTACTGAAAGACAAATTGACATCGGGGCCTTAGAAATTGGAAAAGATAATGTGTGGATATTTGTTGCAAGTTATCAGTGAGGGTTTTTCTAATGTTTTTATGACTGACATTGCTTGACATGTAATATAGACTATGAGTATAGATTTTATATTTTGGTAATAGGAATCCAGAAAACTTCAACTTGTTTTTTTTTCTTAAAAACATAAAATATTAATTTATCTTCCTGTGTCTTTATATGACTGTGAAGTCTATGGATGTGCTCAAAATGTATAAATATCTGGCATATCTAAATATGCCTCTTGTGGTCAGAACTACAAGGAACTTTCAATCAAAGCTTTCCACAACAAAGCTATTTAATTTTACTGACCCATTGTCTTCCTGTCCATATGGTGTGTAATTATACTTCCCTCATGTGGATTCTGTGGAAAATCAGTGCTCTGTTGCATACAAAATGCCTAGCATGGTATCTGATGCAAAGGCATTCATTACAGCTGGCATATGATCAGTTATTCACACAGCTCACAATTTAGAAGAATAAGACATGTATCCTTGATTAAGTGATAAAAAAAGATATGCTCAGGAGTCACGGGTGATGATGATCTCTTTGTTTTCCAGCCATAGAACCAAGTCTTCGGGCTGGCCACCTCCATCAGGAACCTGGGGCTTGAACCAGGTACCACCCTATGGATGGGAGATGATGACAAACCGAGATGGACGGGACTATTTCATCAAGTAGGTTAAAAAGACGCTAAAGAATGAGGCTAATGTTCTTTCAGTTTTGATTCATTCTTTTTGAAAAGGATTTATTTATTCTTTGACAATTGTGTACATGTATAGAATGCATTTTGATCATGTTTTGACCTCTCTTATGGCCCTTCCCATGCCCTCTGTAAACTTCTCTACATGTTCCCTTCTTATTTTCCTGTCTTTTTTTTTTAATTAGTGTTGCTAACATGTGCATGTGTGTGGGGTTATTGACTGGCTAACTGGATTACCAGTAGTTACTTCCCTAGCATGGTAATTCTGGCTCACAATGGAAGTGTGCACTGTTAAATATTATGTCAGTTTCATTCATTGCCTGAAACTAAAGAATGATGTGGAATCTTGTTATTTAAAAAGTTTTCAAGGAAGGGTCAAGAATGTTACTGAGTTATCTACTAAAATGATTATGTGTTTTAATAAGATGTCTTACTGTTATTTATCCTGTGATATTGGTTTAGATAAGAAATTTTCATGATACTCTTATTTTGTTTGTGTTAAGTGAATATACATCACAGATTTTCCTACTTTGGCCATTTTGGATGTACTATTTAGTACCATCCTTGATGTTGTACACTTATTTAACACTGGCTATGACTTTTGTATCTCCTGTGTCTTCATTTACTTCCCATTGCTGTATTAAACCACACTGACCAAAACCAGCTTGGGAGGGGAAAGGGTTTATTTAGCTTATACTTCTAGGTCACAGTCTCCCACCAAAGGAATTCAGGTCAGGAATTCAGGCAGGAACCTAGAATAGGTTCTGAGGCAGAGAACATGGAGGAAATCTGCTTGTTGGATTGTTCTCCATGTCTGCGTTAGCATATTCTCTTACACTACTCAGGACTGCCTACCAAACATGAAAATGCCCATAGTGATCTGGGTACACCCACATCAACCATCAGTCAAAAAAAAATACCCTATAGACTTACCTACAGGTGTATCGTGGACAGTATCTTCTCAATTGATATTCTATTGCCTCAGGTGACTTTAATTTGTGTCTAGTTAACAAAATGCAAGGCAGTACAACCCTCCAAAAAGTTTTGTAAGCAGGAAATTGTCACTCTGTGTCTGTGTAAAAACAAAGTAAGACAGTGTCAGAAGATATAGAAAGGGCAGGAGGAGATTAAACTGCTTGAGAAATGGCTTCCAAGCACTGTTGAGTCCTCACTTTAACTGTATTTATTAGCCTGAGTAAATCACAGCTATAATTTGGAAATGGCCACTGGTAGTTCATACGTGATCTGCTAGTGTTTATCCTTCTTTTATTTTCCAATAGCATCTGGTCTCTTTTTTATGTTTCTATACATTTTCTTATTCTAGGAACCTCATCTAAGTGTAATCATGCAATATTTGTCCTCTTGTATCTGACTGATTTAATTTTCCATGAAGTTGTCAAGATCTTACTGATAGTATAACGTGTTAGAATTCATTATCTTTAAATGCTGAATACTATTCCACTGAATGTATGTAGCGCACTGATTTATCATCATAGGATGCTTATGTTGTTCTTCCAACTCTTGACTACCAAGCAGGGGTGCTGTGAATATAGTTGAACAGACACTCTTTTAAAAGACTGTGGGTATAGTTTAATAATGCTTGAGTGTTTGCTCTGCTTGTACAAATCCCCAGGTTGAATACACACACACAAGCACACACACACACACACACACACACACACACACACATAAATACACATGTGCATGCTCACACACACTTTTTGCTCCTGCTTTAACTTGGTTGGGGTCTACACGTAGAGTTGGAATGGAAGGGCTATATGAAATTGATAGGTCAAAGTTAAATTCATCGCTTCACATTTTAAGACACTACAAGAGTGGTTTCCAGAGTAGCTTTCCTCATCTAGATTTTTGTAGTTTGGTAAGAAAAACATTTAGAGAGAGAGAGAGTGAGTGAGTGTGTGTGTGTGTGTTTCTTTTATTAATTAATTAATTAATTTTACATCCTGATAGTAGTTTCTCCTGCCTCTATTCCCAGTCCCTTCCTCTCACCTCACCTCCCCAACATCCTCCCAGCATCCTTATTTCCTCAGATAAAGGCTGGGATAAAGGGATGCCTCCCATGGATATCAACCTGCCTTAGAATATCAAGTAGTAGTATGACTAGGTATATCTTTTATTATGGCTAAGCAAGGTACTCTAGTTAAGGGAAAGGGATCTCAAGGCAGGCAACAGAGTCAGAGACAGCTTCTGCTGTTATTAATCCCACATGAAGACCAAACTGTACATTTTTTACATATGAGAAGAGGGCCTAGGTCCATCCCAAGTATGTTCTGTCTAGTGGTTCAGTCTCTGCGAGCCCCTATGGGCCCAGGTGAGTTGATTCTATATATTTTCTTGTGGTGTCCTTGACCTCTCTGGCTCCTTCAATCCTTTGTCCGCATCTTCCATAGTATTTCCCAAATTTCACTTAATGTTCGGCTGTGGGCCTATGCATCTCTTTCTATCATCTGCTAGATGAAGACTCGCAGACGACAGAATGCTAGGCACTTGTCTGGCAGTAGAACAGAATATCATTAATAGTGTGAGGGGTGGGCTCTCTCTCATACACAGATCTCAAGCCTGGCTAGTCATTGGTTAGACATTCCCTCAATTTCTGTTCCATCTTTACCCTTGCACATCATGTTGGCAGAAGAAATTGTGGTTCTAAGGTTTTGTAGATGGGTTTCTGTCTCAGTCTCTCCATTGGAAATCTTTTCTAGTTATAGGAGATGGTCATTTCAGGCTCTATATCCCCCATTGCTAGGAGTCTTAGCTAGGGTCACCCTCATAGATTCCTGGACGTTTCCATTGCCCTAGGTTTCTAGCTTGTTCCAGATACCTGCCACCAACTGATTCCAGTTCTTTTTCTTCCTACTCTCACCCTCTCTTCTCTCCCCACTTGACCCTCCTACTCCTGTTCCTTCCCCTTCCCCCACCCAGTTCCCTCCATCTATCTACCCCTGTGTTTATCACTTTCCCCTTAATAGTGAAATTCAAGTATCTACTTTGGTTCCTTCTTGTTAGTTAGCACTTTTGGGTCTGTGGATTACAGCATGTTTATGGCTATTACCCACTTATAAGTGAGTAAATACCATGTTTATCTTTCTGGTTTATCTTTCTCACTCAGGATAATCTTTTCTACTTCTATCCATTTGCCTGAAATTTTCATGATGTCATTGTTTTTAATAGCTGGGTGACATTCTATTGTGTAAATGCACTACTTTATTTTTTTAATAAATTCTTCAACTGAGGAACATCTAGGTTGTTTCCAGTTTCTGGCTATTACAATTAAAGCTGTTACATATATAGCTGAGCAAGTGTCCTTGTGGTATGGTGGAGTATCTTTTGGTATATGCCCAGGAGTGATATTGGTATAGCTGGTCCTGAGGTACAATTATTGCCCATTTTCTGAGAAACTGCCAAATTGATTTACTAAGTGGTTGTATAAGTTCACACCCTCAGCAGCAATGAAGGGTGTTACTCTTGTTCCACATCTTTGACAGCATGTGCTATTGCTTGAGTTTTTTACCTTGGCCATTCTGATGAGCATAAGGTGGAATCTCATAGTCACCTTGATATGCATTTTGCTGATGAGTAAGGCTGTTGAACATTTAAGTGCTTTTCAGCTGTTAGAGATTCTTCTGTTGAGGATTCTCTGTTTATATATGTTTTAAATTGGTTTTTTTTGTTGTTGTTGTCGTTGTTTTGTTTTGTTGGTATCCAGTTTCTTGAGTTCTTTATATATTTTGGATATTAGCCCTTTGTCAGATATCAGGTTGATGAAGATCTTTTCCCATTCTGTAGTTTGTCCTTTTGACAGTGTCCTTTGCCTTACATGAGCTTTTCAGTTTCATGGGGTCCCATTTATTTACTGTTGCTCTTAGTGCTTGAGTTGTTGGTATTCTGTGCAGGAAGTTCTCCCCTGTGCCAATGAGTTCAAGGTTATTCCCCACTTTCTCTTCTATCAGATTTAGTGTATCTGCTTTTATCTTGAGGTCTTTGATCCACTTTGACTTGAGTTTTGTGCAGGGTGATAGATAATGATTTATTTGTGTGCAAACATCCAGTTAGACCAGGACCATTTGTTGAAGATACTCTCTTTTCTTCCATTGTATGGTTTTGGCTTCTTTGTTGAAAATTAGGTGTCCATAGGTGTGTGGGTTTATTTCTGTGTTTATGAATTGATTCAATTGATCAATGTGTCTGTTTTTATGCCAATACCATGTGGTTTTTTATTACTATTGCTGTGTGGTACAGCTTGAAATCAGGGGTGGTGATTGTACAAGATCTTTTTAGCTATCTTAGGTTTTTAATTTTTCCATATGAAGTTGATTATTGTTCTTTCAAGGTCTGCAGGAATTCTGTTGGAATTTTAAGGGGAACTGCATTGAAACTAAAGATTGCTTTTGGCAGGATGGCCATTTTCACTATGTTATTCCTATTGATCCATAAGCATTGGAGATCTTTCCAACTTCTGATATCTTTAATTTCTTTCTTGAAAGACTTGAAGTTTTTGCCATACAAATCTTTCACTTGCTTGGTTAGAGTTACACTGAAATGTTTTACATTATTCGTATCTATTGTGAACGATGTTGTTTCCTTAATTTTTTCTCATCCCATTTCTCATTTGTATATAGGAGAGATAATGATTTTTTAAATTAATTTTTTATCAGTTGTCTGGTAGAATTTTGAGGTAATTTATGTATACTATTATATCATCGGCAAATAGCAATGCTTTGACTTCTTCTATTTCAATTTGTATCCTGTTGATTTCCTATTCATTTCTTATTGCTCTGTCTAGAACTTTAGGTACTATATGAAGAGATGTGGAGAGATTGGGCAGCCTTGTCTTGTCCCTGATTTCAGTAGAATTGCTTTAAGTTTCTTTCTATTGAATTTGATATTGGCTATTGGCTTGCTGTATACTGCCTTTATTGTGTTTATGTATGCACCTTGTATCCCAGATCTCTCCAATACTTTTATCATAAAAGGGTGGCTTAATTTTGGGAGAATGGGAGATTTTTAAAGACTGCTTCTATTTACTTAGGGGTTATAGACCTATTTAAATTGTTTATCTCATCTTGATTTAATTTTGGTAAGCTGTATCTATCAAGAAAATTGTCCATTTAATTTAGATTTTCCAGTTTTGTAGAATATAGGTTTTTGAAGTAAGACATATGATTCTTTGGATTTCCTCAGTATCTTTTCTTATGTTCCTCTTTTCATTTTTTATTTTGCTAATTTGGATATTGTCTCTCTGACTTTTAGTTAGTTTGGTTAGGGGTTTGTTTATCTTGTTGAATTTCTCAAAGAACTAGCTCTTGGTTTCGTTGATTATATTGTACTCTTTGTTTCTAATTAATTGATTTCAGCCCTGAGTTTATTTACTGCCATCTACACCTATTTGATGTGTTTGCTTCTTTTTGTTTTAGAGCTTTTCAAGTGTGTTGCGAAGTCTCTAGTATGAGATCTCTTCAATGTCTTTATGAGGGCACTTAGGCTGTGAACCTTCCTTTTAGTGCTGCTTTCACAGTGTCACGTAAGTTTGGGTAGGTTGTGCCTTTATTTTCATTGAATTCTAGGAAGTCTTTAATTTATGTCTTTATTTCTTCCTTCACGCAGTGATCATTGAGCAGGGAGTTGTTCAGTTTTCATGAGTGTGTAGGCTTTTTGTTGTTTCTGCTGTTGTTGAAGTTCAGCTTTACTCCATGTTGATAAGATGCAGGGGGTTATTTCAGTTTCCTTGTATCTGCTGAGGCTTGCTTGTGTTTCCGTATATGATCAGTTTTGGAGAAGGATCCATGCAGTAATGGGAGAAGGTATATTTTTCTGTGTTTGGGAAAATGTTATGTAGATATCTGTTAGGTCTGTTTGATTCATAACATCTGTTAGCTTCATTAGTTCTCTGTTTAATTTCTGGCTAGTTGGCCTGACCATTGGTGAGAGTGTGTTGTTGAACTCTCTCACTGTTAATGTGTGGGGTTCAATGTGTAATTTAAACTTTAGTAATGTCTCTTTTACGGAGGTGGGTGCCCTTGCAACTCGGGCAAAGATCTTCAGAATTGAAACATCATCATGGTGTACTTTTCCATTGATGAGTATGAAGTGCCCTTCCTCATCTCTTTTGATTAATTTTGGCTAAAAGTATTAAATATTAGAATGGCTACTCCAGCTTGCTTCTTGGGTCTGTTTGCTTGGAAAATCTTTTTTTCCAGCCCTTTACTCTGAGGTAATTTCTATCTTTGTTGCTGACGTGGGTTTCTTGTATAAAGCAGGATGATGAATCCTGTTTTTACATCCATTCTGTCATCAAGTGTCTTTTTTTATTGGGGAATTTAGTCCATTGATGTTGAGAGATATTAATGAGCAATGATTGTTATTCCCTGTTATTTTGATGTTGGTGGTGATAGTGTGTGTGCGCAAATACACACACTCACACACAGTTCACTTCTTTTGGTTTTGCTGGTGTGGAATTGTTTTTTTCCTATGTTTTCTTGGGTATGGTTAACCTCCTCAGGCTGGAGATTTACTTCTATTATCTTCTGTAGGGCTGGATTTAGGGATAGATATTGTTTAAATTTGGTTTTGTCATGGAATATCTTGTTTTCTCCCAGTGTGCTTGATAAAGAAGTCTGGTCTGACATCTGTGGTCTCTTAGAGAGTATAAAACATCTGAGTGGACCTTTTGACTTTTAGAGTCTCTGTTGAGAAGTTGGGTGTAATTTTGATAGGTCTGCCTTTATTTGTTACTTGGACTTTTTCCATTGCAGCTTTTAATATTCTTTGTTCTCTGCAGTTAGTGTTTTGATTATTGTGTGGTGGATGTATTTTCTCCTCTGGTTTAATCTAGTTGGTGTTCTATAAGCTTCTTGTATGTTTGTAAGCATATCTTTCTGTAGGTCAGGGATTTTGTTGAAAATATTTTCTAGACCTTTGAGTTAGGAATCTTCTTTCCTTCCTCCTCCTTCCACCCTTCCTCCTCCCACTCCTCCTCCTATTCTTCATAGATTAATTCTTTTCATAGTGTCCCAGATTTCCTGGATATTGTGTCAGGAACGTTTTATATTTAACATTTTCTTTGAACAATGTATTAATTTCTTGTATCTCCTACACGTGTGATTCTTCCTTCCATCTTTTTATTTCTTCTTTATTCTGTTGGTGATGCTTGTGTCTGTAGTTCCTATTCTCTTACCTAGTTTTTCCACCTCCAGGACTCCCTCTGTGTTTTCTTTTTTGATTCTATTTTAATTTTTAGGTCTTAAACAGTTTTATTCATATTCTTCATGTTTGGTTGAATTTTCCTATATTTCTTTAAGGAAAGTATTCATTTCATCTTTAAAAGTCTCTATTGTCTTTATAAGATTGGATTTAAGGTCATTTTCCAGGGCTTGTTGTAATAAGATAGCTGGGCTCTAGTGGTGACATATTGCTCTGGCTATTGTTAATTTTTTTAAAGCTAGCTTTTAGTCACGTGGGTTTTTTAGTAATTGTAGATTTCAACGTTGATTTCCGAGTTTATTTTTGTTGGTTGGATGTTTGGGGGGAGTTTTTCTCTTGGTTTGTTTTCTTTGTGTTTCACTGGCCTGAGTGGCATGGAGTTCTGGTTACTAGGTCGTCTTTAGGTTCAGTAGGGTGTGGCTTGTGTTGTCTCTGGGGTTGTGAGTGCTACCCTTGCTTCTAGTACCAGTGTGACCTGAAGTACCTGGTGCTGGCAGGCCTCCAAAAAAGCAAGCTGGATTATGGACTGGAAAATGGAGTCCAGGGGGTAGGATGCAGTTTAAGGCTGATGGATGTGTTTTAGGCGAATATGGCGGACAAGGGCAGAATCTTACCTGTTTGTCCCTGGTGACAGCAAGGACTCCACAAGTGCAGGCAAAGTTGTGGGGTGGGAAATGGGGCTAAGGGGTATGAGGTACAGCTTACCACCATTGTGGGTGCCTACAAATTAGTTGGCTGGTAGGAGCTTAGGCAGGGATGGATTTACCTGGTGACCCAGGTGTTCTCAGGCTTCTGGGAAATCGCGTAGACCTGTGGGATGTGAAACAGGGCAGAGGGCTATGGAGTGCAGTTTACGGCCATTGGAGGTGATTTCAGGGGAGCTGGCTGGCAGAGACTTGCAGTGGGGAGGGCTTTACTTGGTGTATCTGGTGCCAGCAGGCCTCCTGGAAAGCAGGAAGAATTGTAAGGTGGAAAAGAGAGCACAGGGTATGGAATACAGTTTATTGCTGTTGGGTGTATTTTCAGGTAGACCTCCAGGAAAACTTTCAGAATTGTGGGATGGTAAATGGGACACACGGTATTACTGAAAATATGTTTTGTTTTGTTTTTTTGAGACAAGGTTCCTCTGTGTAGCCTTGGCTGTCCTGGACATGCTTTGTTGACCAGGCTGACCTCAAACTCTCAGAGAACTGCCTGCCTTTGGCTCCCTGAGTTCTGGGATTAAAGGTGTATGCCACCACATCTGGCTTTGAAAGAGTCTTAATTACAAGAAATAAGTGAAATAGACTTGTAATCAGGAAGTATAGTTGGCCAGAATCCAGTAGTAATTGAATAGGGATTTGAGTAATTGAATAGGGAAAATGTTTTTTTCCCACCAACAGGCTCTTTTCTTTGTTTCAACCAACCTGCCTATGTATTTATTAGCAAATATAAGATCATATGGAAAGTAGGGATCATTTTTATAAAGATGTCTGTTTAGATTGCTTGGGTCTTCCTTACTCCTTATTCAAGTGAGGATTGCTGGCAAACTACCAGGGAGAAAGCTTACAGGGATGTTGTGGTTGATTTTCTTGTATTAATAACCGAAATCCCTCTTTTCCATAATTGCTGCAGAGAGAAGACCTCCCTTCTTGAGTTCACGGCTACTCAAGGGACTGCCTCTTGAGAACACCATGGGAAGACCTGCATGGCCCTTAAACATGAACCATGACAGGGAATATAGGACAAGTGCCTTCTGACTTTTAAAGGCTTTCTTAAGGCTGTACTGTGCTCACAGAGAAAGAAGCATGAGTGTAGCCTTTGGAACTTAGTTTCACAATATTCAAAGTACAGAGAGAAAGACCAGTAGTTGGGCTCATATCCTGGATTCTGTTTTTTTTTTAATTTATTTTAAATTTATATATTCACTTTATATCCTGATCATTGCTCCTTCCCTCCTTCTCCTCCCAGTCCCACCCTCCCATTCTCTTAAACGATTAATTTTGTATCATTTTTCCAAATCCTTTCTTAAGAAAATGTTTGATAAAATGTATGCTGTCTACTTTCGTACATAGCTACAAATGTGTTGGCTTAGTATTTGCAGTCAGAAGTAGAAAAATCATTGAAGCAAAAAGTGAAGATTTTAAGGCATGAATTAGGACTTTATGAAGGTGCATTTCAGACTTGTCTGATTAATGTCTAGTTTTTTCCCCTCCTGTTTGGTATTCATGGGGTTTCTAGACACTGTTTCAAAAGGTTTCAAAAAGTTCAAAACTCAAATTGGTTTGCTAGTGAGCCCTTCTTGGAACACTGGGTAACTATACCTTTAGAGTTACTCTTAAGTCCCTTTAACGTTTATATGGGATGGGTATGTGTAAATTTAAGCTTTATATTTCTCTAATGCCAGTGTCAAACTATAAGAGACAGGTGGTTACCCAAAGAACTTGCTCTGACTGCTGCTGCTACATTTGAAAACCCAAATCACCAGCATCATTTTCCCAAAGTTGATTTACTTTTTTTCTTGAAAAGTAAGGTTCTATAGTCCTTTCAGAGAACTTGTAAGATGTCCAGGATAGTACTCCTAGAAAGTGCTTGTTCTTTCTCTATTACTAATGAGTCTGATAAATAATGAAAATCCTTCTACCTATTGAGTTGTGGCCATTACAAGGGATGCTGTAATTATTACTTTCTGGAGAGACCAGGTTTGCACTATGCAGTATTTCTGTATTCATTAGTATTCTTAGTTAAAAGGAAAACTAGAAAATCCACTGACAGTTATCTATTGATAGTAATTAACCCCTTTACATTTGATTTTTCACTTGTTTACATATCTTTTGAAGGATATTACAATCTTGAAATCTTGCCTTAGGATAGAAACTATATCAGCATCAGACGGGTGCTTTGGGTGGAGATGTAACTTTCACTGAGTGATGTACCAAAATGATGGGAAGAATAAGGCTCTCTGTGTTCAAAGTTAAAGTCTGAGGCTAAATAATTAAAAAAATCTATCATGAGTCTTTCAGTACATGCCTAAGATTACTTCAAACTTTTTAAGTTTCATCCATGTGTATAGTTCCCCCATTACTAGGGCTGAAAAACTATTTTCTATAAGGACTTACTGATCTATAGGGTTAAAAAATGAAGAAGGGACTGTATAGATGACTCAGCAGTTGAAAGCACTGGCTGTTCTCCCAAAGGACATGGATTTTATTCCCAGTTTCCACATGGCGACCTACAACCTCAAGTAACTTCAGTTCCAGAGCATCCAACACTCTTCTCAGCATTCTGTGGACACAAGGCATATACACGACATACAGACACCAATGCAAGTAAACAGCAATATACAACGTAAAACTGAAACAAAATGAAAGCTATAGATGCACATATGCTAGTGTATACTTGCATGACATTTCATAGTTTGAAAACAACTACCTGCATATTAGAATAGCTTAAAAGCAGTAAGATCCTGATGCCTGAATTCCAGGTGACACCTGGAATTAGAAAGTTTCTGATGCACCCAGGTGATTCCATTGAATATCTACAGTGGATACACTGGAGTGATTTTCTGCTTCCTTTATTTGGCCTCAGCACAATAACAATATTCCCATAACCCTGATGATAACACAGAGATTAATCAAGTGGCATTCCCAAAGTCATGCACATTTACTGATAAATATTGACAATATGAAAATATTCCAGAACTCTGCTTAGAAAAGACCACTTTCGATGTAATATGTAGAGATATCTGAATTACAGATTTAGTTTCTGGTGGTGCCAGAGATGGAACTTATGCCTTCATACATGCAAACATGTTACCACTGAAGTACAGCACTAACTTAAGTATAGTGTTTGGGGGTGGGGGGAGTAGAGAACAATTTAAAGAAATATGACAAACTGGCCACTTTGGTGGATGACTGTAATTCTAACACTTAGGAGGTTAAGGCAAGAGGATTAGAGTTGAAGGCCAGCATTGTCCCAAAGAGCACAAACTTGAATACAAAGCAAAATAATTTTTATCACTGCTTCTTATTAAAAATTAGAAGAGAAAGCAGAACTGAAGATGGGCTAGAGCCAGTTGAAAAGAGAGGAACAACAAGGAAAGGGGAAAAAGGCTTTTATGACAGTGCATCATGGTGAGAAATGGCTATGAGAACGAACAGTAGAGAGAAAGAGAAAAGCATAAGAGCAAAGCAAGATAGCTGAAATGATTATTATTGTAACAGCATCAGTGATCCATAAGTCTAGGTGTATATGGAGATGGGTACCGATACACATATAGCTGTGGAGATAGATAGATAGATAGATAGATAGATAGATAGATAGATAGATAGATAGATAGATACAGATAGAAGTGTAGACAGATAGGACATAGAACTAGCAGAGATATTGGCTCATATATACAATATAGATATAGATGGTATACAGTCCATGACTAAAAATCACCAGCCATGGTGTGAAGCCCATGCTCTGTTGCAAAGAAAATAGGATGGTCACAGGAAGCTGGGAGGTTGACAATATCAAAATGCACCTTGAACAGATAAAACATATCTTATTTCTACCATATACATCACTAGGCAGGCAGGTTCATGTGGGCATAAACATACATGAAGACCAGATATAGGCTGAGAGGAGGTAGATATGCAAGCCTACCAGAAGGTATAGGCTTTTGACTTTACAAAAGCAAAGGCAGTCTAATAAGAATAGCTATATAATATATTATCACACTGTTCATGTTTTCAATCCCTTAGACATCCAGTGTTAGCCATGTTATGCTGATTCAGCCCTCCCCTCTCCCCCGATGTTCAGTAATAGCCATGTTTTAACTGACTTATACTGGGTATCTATAGCAACATCATGCTGTCTAAATATACATTGGTCCTAATGGCCATCTGTTTCCAATACACATTCACACAGATGAATCCTTGGTCATGGTACTTTAAAAAAATATATAATTACTTATTTATATTTGTCCTCTCAAAGTATTCTGGTTTGGATAAAACAAGATAACTTAATCTAAACACATTACCGACATTAAAAACATTCTTCCAAGGCATAAGATTTCATGTAATTGACAACCAGTCCTCGGAGGAAGTCAATGCAAACAGAGACTATTTCTTACTTGCAGAAAAAGTCAAGGGTGTCAGGAATTAGAATGTCCATCTCTTATTTCTATTCAGCAATATCTTATTTCTGTTCAGACTCATGTTTGAACCCATAACATTACAGTCTAAGGCCTCAGTTCTTTGAGTCAGTCCATACTAAAGTCCCTGTATTCTATGATTTTGACTCCCACTCTGACAGTCACCTAAGCCCAATAATGTGTTTGCAGCTCAGCTTACCTCCATCTGTACCAACAAACATTTCCCCACTCAATAGCTGTGCCCAATAAACTTAAATATCTACTCACATGCTTCCTTTAAAAGCTTTTCTTGGCTATACTAAGTATTTATTAAGCACCAATAACTATTAAAGTCGCCTAGATACATAAGATAAATTGCTGTTTTCAAGAACCTCAGAGTTCAGTGGAAATACAAGGATAATAATAGATTTGGCTTTAGATGCAATGGAGGCCTCCAAGGAGGAATGAATGCAGTATTTTTGACTTAAGATGACAAGAATAAAAGCTGTTGCCAAGGGCTTCACCCACTTGAGAAGCTAACCATCATTTTTCAATGGAAACATGACTTTAACTTCTATACAGATACTTAAGTTTCATAGTGAATGGGGATCATCACATGTTATTTTCCCTTCAATTTTTAATGGAGTAAGAGCATGCTTGTATGACTGTAAAGTGGGAAGGCTGAATGCTTGGGTGACTCATACATCTAGTGCTTTAGTTTTGGTATATAGGAAAAATATTAAAACATGAACAAAGTAAACACTGGTCAGCTGGTAAGATAAAGGACCATGAGCCAAGTTGGAAACTATTAGTTGAGATAGGAACTTAGAGAAGATACTAAAGGATAATTTCCAAACTAACACCTGTTTTTATAAGTTCCAAATTGAGAGATCCCTACCCTCTGGACTTTATTTTTCTAGCCACAATCACCCTGTGTGTGTGGGGGGGGGGGGAAGTAGCTCTGTGTATCAGACAAGACATACCATTCCATTATTTTATCAGCAATTCCCATGGTAAGCAATTAAACAGAACTACTGTCCCCTTAATGCAATAGAATTCAATTATGAATTCTGACTAGTAGAGATTAGTAATGAGCTGAGGAAACTTCCACCTTTGTTCTCCCGTTTGGACTTGGCCAAACTTCGAAATTGTTGAACCATCCCCATCTGCCAATCTCTAATCTCTCCCCTGGTCAATGGAAAATGTATTTTCAGCTCATCTGTCTCCAGGAGAGAATTAGCTGAATAAATGCAATTAGCTTATATTTTCTCCATGGTTTCTTATTGACCCTAGAAGAACACAACCAACTCTAGGAGATAGGATTCAGTCATCACAGAAATCAGAAACAGCAAGACCTCCTCACTTCATGTACCCATGAAAGCCCCCTGCTTTTCCTCTAGAATTTACCTGATCTAATTCAAATATCCCAAGGACAGGAGAAGTAATTGATTGTCTGCAAATATTATTTGTTAGCTGTAGGGATAATTTTACAACATTTTTTTTCTTCCAGGATTTTATAAGACTCTGACTTATTTTGTGGTTGAAGCTCTTTCACTGTTACTCTGTGATAAGCTCCCTTAAACTTTTCTCTCTATAAATTTACTGTCAAATGTTACACAGTTATTGTTGGTGTTATGGTCATATTGCCATTCTCTGTAATGTTTTTTTTTAATTTAACGCCAATATTAATTTCCTACTACATTAAGCCTACATATTTAATACCCAATAAAGAACAAATGGATCTGATTAGATTACACAGGTTGTTACCCTCAGTTTCTGGCAAGATATTTCTAGAGGTCTCAGCAAAAATGAAAAGTTGTACCCATGAAAGGAATAAGAAAGTTATGTCACTGGGGAGATAGCTCAGTCAGTAGACCACATGCTTGGCTTATAAGCATGGTGACTTGAATTTGATCCCCAGCATTCATGTAGAAATTCAGCTAGGTGTGGTGGTATACATTTGTAATCCTACTGCTGTGGAGGCTGAGACAGGCTGGAGATCAATGTCTAGCCACTCCAGTCAAACTGAGTTCCAGATTCAGTGAAAGATCCTGTTTTAAAAATAAGATGCTAAGTGAATAAGGGAGAGATCACTTGCTAACCTTTAGCCTACACATGCATACATGCACATTTTCATGCATGTCTGCATACAACCACACTCACCCACTCACACCTACCTACACCCATCCAATCACACCTACCCACAGTAAAGATATGTTTATGGTATCCAATGCTGTTCTTGTACAAAGTTTAAAAATCAAAAAAAGGGAACTAACAGTATGCGATAGGTGAGGGAGTATGCTTCATTTATTTAAATTCTTTCTTTCTCTGTCTTCCTTTCTTCTTTCTTTTTTTGGTGAATAATTGTGAAATAAAATACACTTTCAAAGCATGTATAGTGAGTTCTGTAGAAAAAGTCAATAATTTCCTCATATCAAGAACAAATGCCATTCTGTTCAACAAATTCCTTAGGATTTCAAGCATGTAGTCACTGGGAGGGAAGCATACTGTAATTTTGGAACGGTGGGAACAAAGTCAACTTGATGGTGTCATTACATAAAATGAAAGGTGATTATGTTCCCTCAATGCACATGTTTCTGGGGCTGCCATTAAGGCTGCTGATTCCCTTCCTTGGAACAGATTTGTTTTCTTCTAACTCTGACAAAGCACCTATCTGCTGGGTTAATAATTGCTGCTCCCAGCTGGAGAGTAGGATTCCTGTGCTGATGGAAGGGCTTTAACAGGAAGGTTCAGAATTGACACTATCATTTTGGATCTAACTTGGCATAGAGAGTGGGAGCTCTGCATAAGCAGACTTTTTCTCTACCCAGCTTGTTTCCTTTTGTCTTGAAAGTTCGCTGGTTTACTTGATGTGGCCTTCATGGAGGACAAATGCCTGAAACCCTTGGCTTTTTTTATCTAGCAGGCCAAAGGATCACATGGCATTTTAATTACCCAAAGTTCCTGGGGCCAGTTGACCATAACAGAGTCGGGGTATACATGTTTGGGCCAAGCTGTGAGAAGCAGGTTGGCTCAATGCCTAGGGTCAACTTTTTCTTCTCCTATGCTAGCTGTAGCCCTAGGGGTCTGCATAAGGTGGCTCATCAAGTCCATTTCTCTGCCCAACCTGTAAAAAGTAGAAGCACCTGGACAACCAGGTTTCTGTCACAGCCTGTAATTGAAATCCTAGCTTGGGGCTGCCTGCCACCCTTGATTCTTTTGATTCACCTTTGAACGTTTTCTGTCTGGACTGAGCCAGCCCTAGCAGAGAGCAATTTTCATGTCACTGCATATGTCTGGCTCACAAGCAGAAACTCTGGTCTATGCCAAATTCCAAGGGGGTGTTTCTGGCAAGTAGATTAGCTGAACTTGAGAATCACCTTTGTGGCAGGTGGCTTTCCATTATTGTTTGCCCTTTCATGAAAGGACACAGAAAACAAGTGACTGGAGAGCATGGGGACAGAGTACCTACCTTACTGCTTTCCCTCAAAGGGTGAGAGACTCCAGTCCCTGGCTAGTCTTTGTACTATATCTTCCTTCAAAGCCTGAATAAAGGCTTTTTTTCAATTGTCAATTTCTGTCAAAGAACCTGTTCAAGTAGAAGGGTGAGAGAGTGGCATGTTTTGTGCCATTGGACACTCTGATCAACCTAAGTCAAGAGTTCCATGCCCTCCAATTTCACAGAGCAGTCCATTCACACTCTGTTCCCAGAGTACAGCCTTGGCAAGGAGCATTCACACTGAGAAGGCTTGGAGGGCTCTCAAAGAAGAGGGCAGTTCAGTATTAAAGGATGGCACTGAACATAAACAGAGACTGCAGAATTTGGTAGATACATTACAAAGTGAAACCCCAGGATACATGTGCTGATAAAGGGACCTAGGTGTTTGGTTCTACCTTTTGAGCCTTTGATCTCTCTGTGATCATATAATTGTTTGTTTTAATTTGCTGTTTAACACCATTCTAAGTAAATGAATGGACATTTTGATTTCTATCCTGAGTTTTTCCTTGGCATCCTTATATTATACAATGTAAGTTATATGGGTACAAATGTGAGAGCATTTAGTTCATTTGTGCAGTCAACGTAATTATGTCAACATTTCTCAACACATATATGGATGTCTTTCATTGTAACTAGAATGTGGAGATGGTGCAAAGCAGGTTGTTTTGACTGTCTTTTTTGTTTTTCATTTGTTTTAGTCTTACTCTTTTTTACTTTTCTTACTTTTTTCATTTTTCTTTGATGTGTATAAGGCTACACAGACATATGTGTGCGTTGTGTATAGAAAGTAACATTAGGTCTTATGCTTCAGGAACAATACCCACTTTGTTTTTTGAGATATCATCTCTTACTAGTCTTACTGGCTTGGAACTTGCCCATACTAGCATAGGCTGTAATCCAAGCACTTGGGAGTCAGGAAAGATCATTGTGTATCATCACACCTGGCTTTTTTTTTTTTTTTTTTTTGACATGGGTTCTGAGCATTAAATGCTGGAACCAAGCATATGGAAGTCAAGCACTTAATTGACTGACTGAGCCATTTCCCCAAGTCTGTTTTTGTTTTAGTTGTGGTTGCAAGAAAAATTTTCACTGTCTCGACTGTACTTGAACAAGTGGCTTACAGGCCTCAATTTTCTGTTTGCTGGTACTGGAAGCATGCATTGCTGTACCCAACTTTGATCTTAGTTCTTCATAGGAGCACATTTTCCTAATGCTCCTTCCCAACAACTTTTCTGGCTAGTGAGGAAATAACTAACTAATGGGAAAAAAAGCAAAACAAAACAAACAAACAAACAAAAAATAAACAAGAACCCTGTCTTGTCTTTAATTTTTCTTCTCTGTTGTCATGTTCAATGTAGTAGTTGGTAAACACAAATACATGCAGGACTAAGAAAAGATATGACATGATTTCTTGTTCTGTGTTTTTTAGAGTGCCATATATGTTAAAAATGAAATGGCATTCAGTCCTCATCTTGAAACCTCAGTTCATGATTTTTACAAAAAGACATATTTTATATAACTGTCTCAGTAAAAACCTGGCAAAGAAAAACATCTGTTTGGCTATTAACTCAGACTTCATGCCCTGTTAAGGATGTATTATCTCCCCAAAAGGCCCACACTTCTCTTCCTCTACCCAACACTGAACTCTCTAGTCCAAGTAGGGAACTGCTTCAGGCCATAGTTGTATAGTAAGCATTTTAGGATTTGGGACTCATCTGGTTGTTGTGGCACAAGTTAATGTAATTCTGCTGCCGTAGTGTTAAAAGTGATCTAAGGAAATATGTAAACAAATAGATAAGTGTGCACCAAAAAAAAAAAAACTTTATTGATACAAATAGACTGGGGTCCATGTTTGACATATGAGCTGCTGTAGTTTGCTGACTCCTGCTAAAGAACATGCTGCAATTGAGCCCACTCTCATATTTTTATTTCACAAACTAATAAATCTTTAAAACTCATATTTGAAGTGGGGGGGGGGATGCCACATGCTTTGTATTTGAAACAAACTTAGGGCAGTGATTATTAAAGTTATTTTTCTGTGTGTGAAGAAAATTAACAATGGACCATTTGTCTTCTGCAAGTTCTTGCATAGAGCTGGCATCTATGACCCATCTCCTAAGAGTTTTCTAGGAATGTTATCACAATTCACCAGAGAACTGAAACTTGTAATATGCAACTATGACTTCTCCCCTCTTGCTTTTGGTGGGTACTCAGATGGAGGAGATCTATTGATCACAGGGTTCACAGCTGTTCCCCACCTCCAACCACCACCTTTGTAGGAGGGTGCTGGAGGGATAAGAAATGAGAGGAGTGGAACAGCCCAGTCATAATGGCATGCTGAAGTCAAGTGCAAATAATTATTAGGGAGATGAAAATTACATAGCAACTTTCTCTTACTAATGGTCTGCAGAGAAACAGCCCCATTGTATTTTCAAAAATTTAATTATCCATGGTGTTTAGAAGAAATTCTGCTTATTACCCTCATGGAATTCTATAAAGCTGTGGCACAAAGGTTCCCAGATCACTTTGATGATGTTCTGTTCCAGAATGTTCTCTCAGTTTCCAGGACATGTTCTCCCTTCTTTTGTTGCAAACTCATGGTGAGTTCCTTTTCACCTTTCTCCAGCTGGTTCTTTTTAATTCAACATTTTATTTCCAACATTAGCATTGAAATTTCTCCTTAAGGTCCAAAGAAAAGTAAAAAATTCTCGACTGTGACTATTTGATTTCTGTCCAAAACTTACCAGAGAATCATAACTGTTCACCAGTTGGAGATAAAAGAGACCCACATGATTAGCTTATCCTGCCTAGACTATTCTTTGGACAGTGGAAGATTTACATGGATGTATGTTTAAGCATGTGACTAGATGGCTGGGGCAATAGGACTATTTCTGGAACATTAGTGAAAATTAGCAAGTGATTTAGGTTTAGGGAAAATTAGCAATCTCCTTACATTACACATACAGATGCTTCACTACCACAATTTAGGCATTTATGTAAAGCTTATATCCTATAATAAGACACCAAGAGTTCATTAAAGCCTCATTACTGGTTCACAAATTAGGGTGGCTATTTACCACCTTTTCAAAACTCAGGATGTAATGAAAGCATCTTTTTCAGGCAAGTATGATTGCGGTGGGTTCTAACAAGTGGCATAAAATAATAAGGTACTAAAATTAAAGTGAAACCACTTGTGCTAGAATCCCAGCTCATCTCTAGTCAAAGTAAATGGGCAAACATAGTAATCTATTTGAATGTACTTTGGGTGCACTAATGTACTTTGTGTCCTGTATAGAGTTTAAATGACAAAAATTAAAATAACTATATTAAGGCACTATGTAGTATAGAGCAGAGTAATTTGCAGCTTTTGTAATATAAAATAGAAGCAGAGATTTATAGGAGTAGAGTTGTCATTTGAAAACAGATTGTGATAACTTAAGCATATTTTATGTAACCATTTTGGTATCCGCAAACACTGAACCTATCGCTATGGCCAGAGGCATATGGCAGCTGGTAATTAGCCTAAGCCAAGAGTGCCCACCCTTAAAGTGGGTAGAATCAGTTCTGCCTCACACACTAGAAAGTGAAGTAGTAGAACTAAAAATCAGCAAATTTCACTGTAAAGACCAGACAGTAAGTATTTGAGGCTTTTTGAGCCATTTGACCTTATTTACAACTATTCAGCTTTGCCATTATCTAATGAAAGCAGCAAGAGACATTGAGTGAATGAGCACAGTTATGTTTCAGTAAAGCTTTATAGACAGTGATATTTGAACTTTGTATAATTTTCATGCATTGGGAAGGATTATTTTCTTTGAATTATTGAAAATTATGTTAAAAAAACAAAACAAAACAACAACAATAAAAAAAAAAACAGGCTGCAGATATAAACCAGAAGGCCCTGGATTCAGTCTCCTGTATAAATGTTGCCTGTGAGAAGAAACATCTGTTTACCCCAGATAGCGTATCAATATAGGCCCAAGAAATGATTCTATCCATGTTAAGCTTGGTAAATTTAATCAGTGTTACTTACAAGAGCATGAATGGTGAGTTACCTAGAAGATCATAAACAACTTATGGTCAGGCCCAGAATGGAAAACAAATCTTTCTCTTCCTAGCAGTTGTTAATCACTTTGTGGATGCTGTGGGGATGGGGGTGGGACACTCACATACTCTCTGAAAGCTCCTCTTAAGCCTTTTGTGCACCACCTAAGCCTGTGTTCCTATAATGAGGCAATGTTAATGGACTCACTCTTGTGAAGGTCTCCTGTGCTTACTCATTATTACAATGGCTCTGGTGTCAAGATGACAACAGCTGTGACATGCCTGGAGGACAGTGTCTTCCACTGTGTGAGCCCCAAACAAGACCATTCTTAGCTCACAGGTGGCTGGTAAGATTTTGGCCCATGGGTTATAATTTGCATATCCTGTTCTAGATAAGCTCTCCAATTGCCTTTTTAGCTCAATAATTATTTTGTTTCATAATTTTACCTGGGTCACCTTCATTTCTGGCTTGCAATGACCCTGAGCTGACCTGTTTGCTCAAAATCTCAGTGTTCATTGCAACCAGGCATTTGGAAGGTCATAAAGTCTCTTTTCTTTCCATTTGTGCACCAAATTGATATAATATCTTGTTTGACATAGGGCTCTTGGGAAATATAGGATAGAACACTGTTAAATATTAAAGACAATGATTCCCTCTCCCACACACATGGTTATTGGAAATTAAAGATATGCCTTCAACTCTACTGGCATGGCTTATAGAGTTAAGTTCAAGCTCTGTCATGTTGCTAAGCAATTCTTCTATTTTTGTTCACCTTTAGCAGTATCGTTTTTCTAGCTGAAGTATTGAGTAGACTAGAACTCTCGTCAAAATGATATATTTCTTAAAGAACTTATTTTCCAGCCATTGGACAGAGTACCATTATGTACATGATTGAAATATTTGAAATGTGGGCTTATAGATCTTCAGGGTCAAATGCTGACCCCGAGGAGAGAAAACGGAGGCAGAACTGAACAGTAAGGAGCAACCAGGGAATATGTAAGGAAACTTTTAAATCCCTGTGAAAGAGAGAGAAAAAAAAAAAGGTTTGGCTGGATAAAAAAAAATGGCTTGGGAATAGGAAAATGAACAGGTCTGTTGAAGAAGAGTGATTTGTTCTAAAATGAAAAGAAAAAATTTCAGAGTGATCTGCTCAAATGGGTTTGGGCTGCTTTTGAATTTTTGTCCAGGTACTTTTAGCACATCCTGCACTTTCAATTCCATAATTCAGTTCCTTATAGTCAATTTCTGGAAAATTCCAGAAATATGAAATTCACAAGTTTAAACTACTTTTTGTGTTTGTACCTTTGTAGATGATTACTGTAATTATTCTTTTATTAGGTAGTTTTGTTAAACTACCCTGTCTAATTCTGAAGTAAGTTTTCTATAGGTAGACATCTATATAAATACGCAGTCCACTTCGAGTTGAATATCCATGGTGTGTAGCTTCCACTGTGGGTCTGTCTCAGTATCTATTTTGCTATGGAGAAAGGGACACTGTTTTATAATGACTTATTTGCTCATTGTTTATGGCCTGCCTGTAATTAAAAAAAAAAAACTATTTGGGTTATAAAGATGGCTTAGCTGTTAAAGTACTTGCTGCACAAGCACGAGGGCCTGGGTTTGTATCTCTAGCACCCATGGGAAAAAAACAAAACAAAACAAAACAAAATAGTGACATGTGCCTAGAACTCCAGCACTGGGGAAGCAGAGACAGAAAGATCACTAGGACTTGGAAGACAGCCAGTCTATTTCAATCAGTGATCTCATTATATTCAAAAATAAAGTGAAAAATTATGGAAGGAGACATCTTCTGTGTGTACATATGCATGTGTATCTAAACCCGTGTATCTACATGATATCTTATGTAAAATGTATAAGGTACCATTTTTGAGTCACTATATGTCAGACATGGCTTTTGCCAGATTGCAGTACTAGACATGAAATTCCTTCCTGTAGATCAGGGCTAATCAGAAAGTGGTTAGTTATACCATGACAGTCATACCACTACTTTATTATTAGATACATCTCACTGTACAGGTCAGTATTGCAGTATACTGAGTATACTGGGTAAGATTATTAATAACTTTTCTCCTCCAGTGGCCTGCAGAGGACCTGCTGGCAATATGTAAGATGTCATACAGAGAGGAAGTTTCCTGACCAGTATGGACTTAATCTCTGTATGTCCTGCAGCCAAAGTATGTGGTATCTTTAGCAATAGTGTCTTACTATGTTGTTGAAATGGCAATATCCTATGTTGTTTTGGAATCTTCTGGGGCCTTCTTAACCAATTACACTTATGAAGGAATCTAATGACTTGCACTGAGATTTTCATTTAATCATCATGTCTTCTGCGAGTGATAATGACCAATCATACAGAGTAATTTCATTCAGATTCTCTCTTTTTTAAGGTTTTATTTTAAAATTAGCTTATAAATAGGTTTCCATAAGATTCTTCCATATATCCTTAGCTTTTGTTTATTCACTAAATAACCCTTTCTTCTTCCTTCTGCTCCATCCCTACCTAGTCCTTTAAACGTCCATATTCCCACTATAAAAAATTGTATAATATAACTTGTATGCTAAGTAATTAATTTGATATTTTAGTACAATTCTATAACTTTCAGCCAACTTATATTTGTATAACTGATATCAAACCTAATTTTAGAATATATTACCATGTCATCAATAATTCTTATTCCTTTTTTGGTGCTTATTCCCTGTTCCCACTCCAAGCTTCAAATATTTATGATTTGTCCTGACTCTTTAGTTTCTTATTCTCAATATATCATAAAAATGGTATTGTATAAATTATGATATTTTGATTAGACTCCTTCACTTCATATAATATTTTTGAGAGTTATCAATACCGTAGTGTGTTTTAGTAACTCATTCCTTTTCAAAATGGAATAATATACCCTTGTATGTATAGGTCACACTTTGCTGATCTATTCACTCAATGATGGGTATTTGGGCTGTTTGTATTACTTAAACATTCATGTACAAGTCTTTTTGTATGAGCATGTCACTTTATTTTTCTTATGTAGACAGGAGTAGAATTAATGTACTATAATGTAACTTTAGAATTAGCTTTGAAATTTTTATCATATTCATTGATTGATTTGGGGAGTACAAAGGGGTACACATATAGAGCTTAGAGTGGAAAACTTTTGGAAGGCAGTTCTCTTTCCTTCATATGTTTCCCAGGAATTAAACACATATCATCAGGCCTGGTGGCAGGTCTTCACCTCCTGAGCCAAGTCAGTGACCCTCGATAGTTAAGCTTCAAAGGAAAGGTTTTTGTTTTTGTTTTTTTGTTTTGTTTTGTTTTGTTTTGTTTTTTTCTAGCCTACCAGGAAGGTGTGAGTGCCTCACGGTATTCATATTCTTACTCATTCTTGTCATTATGTTTTCAAGGTCATTGTTTTTGCCCTTGTCTGTTAGTGAGTGACATTGAGAATCTTGCCATGGAACCACAATTAACTAGCCTTGCATTACTCTGACCAAAAGAAAAATGCTAATATAAACAATTTAAAGATTTGTTCTCATGGCTGGTTTTGGAGGCGACAGTTCACAATAATTTTGTGCGTTCATGGAACATCACAGGAGCAGGGACGTGCAGCAAAAGATTTTCACCTCATGGTGGACAAGAGTCAGAGAAGGGCTGAGCAGCCTGGGAGACTAGTCTAAGCATCAAAACCCTACCTTAGTAGCCTATTCCCTTTAATTAGACCCCTCCTCTCAAAGTTTCCATAACCTCCCAGCACAGCTTCTAAGAGAGTAATAGAATTCCCCTTCCACTTGAGGAGGAGACTTTCAACACATGAGCCTCTGTGAAGGATGTTCTAACCCTATTCCTATCATTTTATCTATTGATCATTCGTGCACCTTCTATTGCAAAACCGCTAATCAAATCTCCCTAGTCCTTTCAAATCAAGCTCTTTCTTTTCTTAACCGTAAGTTATAAGAATACCTTGCATATTTGAGATATTTTTAATTTCTAGATTTTATAGTTTCCAAACCTCTCACTATGAGAGTACTACAGGGGAGGCAATTTACAATTGAAGGGTCTTAGGAATGTGTCCTTTCTGGAACACCACTGATTAACAATCCCTTCAGGCATACAGAGACCTAATCCTTGCCCCACCCCAAACCTCCTACAACTTAGTTCTCTTAGTGTGACCAATTCATAAAAGTATGGTCTCATGTGCCACTGTCCCAGAATCAAAAACTGACAGCAGTCTGACCTTATCTGTCATCTGCCCTAAATTTGAATTTTAAGCTCATTCAATACTAATGTTTTCTTCTGAAATCTGGAGTAACCCTAGTGAGTGACAGAAGCTTACAGTGGTATCCGTCCCTGAGGGATTATTATTTTTTTTAAGAATTTACTTATTTGCTATGTATACAACATTTTGTCTGCATGTACACCTGAATTCCAGAAGAGGGTACCAGATCTTATTACAGATGGTTATGAAGACCATGTGGTTGCTGGGAATTGAACTCACGACCTCTTATTTTTGATCCGTGCCTAGATTTGCCTCTTCACCCTCTAAGAGCCCCTTGAGCAAAATACCATCATTAGCACTCGATAAGTTACAGACTCTATGGACCACAGAGAGGTCCATTTCTGAAGGACCAGGGAACTAATCCCACTCTCACCCTCACTTATTTTGTGTCTCCTTTGAGATACATTTCCCTCTGTCCTTTGATGCCAGCCTTCATAACACAACCTTTCAATCTTCTTGGGCAAATAGCAGACAACTTGTTCTCAAACACTGAATGTGCCTCTGAAGGCATCATGGAAATCACAATTAGTGGAAGGCATAATGTTTCCAGGAGAGACAAGGACACAAGGAAGAATTTCAATTGCCACTAGAAGTTCTGTGAGAAAACAGTCTGATTTTACCTCTAAGTCAAATCCACTTCTTGTGGTCTCAGACAGTGTCACTCTGTACATCAGTATAAATTTTCTCAAGTGGTACCACTCATAGGTGGCTCCTAGGAAATTCTCTCTATCTTTTGTAACATGCTTTATGAAAGTCCCAAGTGGCTGAGTCCTAGAATTAGAAGTCAGAAAAGAAAGTGAGTGTGTTTTAGATTGTCAGTATTCCCCCCATCCAGTATCCCCCAGCCAGCCAGTCGCATGGGTTATCAATACTAAAATTTGAAAAACTAAAAAAAAGAAAAAAAAAATCAATCAAACAAACAAAAACAATAAACCAATCCCATGAGAAAATAAGGACCCAGTTGATTATTTTGTCTTTGAGACTGTAAACTTCTAGTTGGTTTGGGTCTTGAGGGACAAATACTGTTTGAGTAACTTTGGCAGCCCCATCTTCCTCACTGTTTTACTAAAGCTATGCCTTCCTATTAAGTTGCTGAAGAATGCCATGAATACGGGCCTCTCTCTGCGGGAGTCCTCACCTACAGAACTCCCAGGAGATGTCTCTGTGTCCATTGCCTGGTCTTTGCCCTCATTTTATTCACATTACTTTCTATTACTGTTGATTTCACAGGCACCACTTCTGTTACTGTAAATGATCCTTGTTAACCTTTTGTGTTCTGTGTGTGAGAGAAAGAAAGAGGGGGGATGGAGGAAGGGAGGGAGAAAAACAGAGATCTTCCCATGTCCTTATTAGTTAGCTTGGTAGGGTTTTGTTAGGGGAGGGTTGGAGGATGTCTGAAATGGAAGTGGGAATGCATTGGTATGGGCAGATACACACATACATATATGCTCCTGTGTAGAGACCAAAGATCAACCTTGGGTGTCATTCTTCGAAATACACCTGCCTTGTTTTTTGAGACAGGTTCTATCACAGGACTGTAACTGACAGATTCAACTAGACCAGGTAGCCAAAAAGCTCCAGACATGTCTCTCTACTTCCCCAGCACTGGGATCATGAATGTGTGCTACTATGTCTGCCTTATTTTTCTAACGTAGGGTCCAAAGATTGAACTCAGGTCCTTAAGCTTGCAAGGAAAGCACTTTATACATGGAGCTACAGCTCCAGTCCTTTACTTTGTATTTTTGAAAATTCTTCCCTTCAGGATAAATAACTTTTACTCGTTTATGACAACTTTTTGGCAACTAGACAGAAACAAGAATGGTAATGTGTTCTTGGTAGACACACAGTATAGGTAAGCTCTAATGGATGGCACCCAACTCCAGTAACAGAATGCTGTTTTTACGTGTTGTGTTCTACTAGTTAAAGCCCCTTACAGAATTTTTTTCTCAAATCGTACACGGGCTTTGTTAAATTCTCATTCTAAGGACAGTCAAAAACTAAAGAAATGGTTTTAGCTTGGTGTGGGAAATTAAACATGCTCACATGCAATAATCCCTGGCATTTGAAAACCTTTCTGTTATGACCTACCAACCAATGAATGACCAAGAATTTATTAGTTAGTGATTGTGTGCCATGTTTTAGAGTACAAACCTTGAGAAGTGGGAGAAACACCCCAGTATCACGATTTCACGGGTTTGAAGTTCATTAGAATGAATTCAAATTTGCTTATTTGATTCATTTATTCCTTCATTTATAAAATTAGTGTTCACTAATTATCCACTACATAGCACACACACAGTCTTGTTATAGAAAATAATGTAGCAACAATTTTTAACAGCTGTGCAGTAGGAGATGAATGCTAAGACAGAGACCCTAGGAAGAAGTAGCTGGCAAAATTAAGATAGCTCTTCTCCCTTATTGTTGTCCACAGTCTGGTAATTTCTACTCCTGATGTGATTATAAAGCCTCTGTGGCTTGACCTAGCAAGCACTCTGCCCCCCCCCATCTTTGTCCTAAAAGCATATTAAGTCCAGCATACAAGTACTGGCTATAAAAGCATCAGTAGTCCTTAAGTAAACTTCACTTTTAAAGAACTCCTTTTCTTAACGCTGTTTAACCTGGCATTTAAGTCACTTATATATTGATCTATGCTTGTTCTCTATTGTATTATGTATCTGTTGTGGAATAACCAGTTATACCAATGTTTTGTAGTTTTTCTGGTATGCATATGAAAAAAAAATCCTCTCCAATTCTTATGCGTTAAGTTGATCTTTCTAATCTGGTATTCAAAGCTGATAGGCTGTTAGATGTTTGAACTAGGTCTTATTTTCCTTTTTTTTTCTCACAGTCCAAGATTTATCAAGTAGGGAAATCAAGGCAACAGTAACTCAAAGCAGGTACTGACAGTCCAGGATTCCAGTTAAGAAATTATTTTACCCACAGTGTACACCTCTGCCTTTCAGTGTACAGGTCCTCCCACCTCAATTAACACAATCCGTATAATCCCCCATAGATAACATAATCCTTCAAAGGCCTAGCTCCCAAGTGACTCCACATTTTTTCGGTGTGATAATTGTCACTAACCAATGTAAACCATGAGTGCTTCAAGCTCATCAAAATGGATTAATCCACTGATAGATTTGTAATATCATGGAAATATTTGTAAATAGATGGGAAAAGCCGGTCATTTGGAGAAAATTCTTAAAGGCTCCTTCTTTATTCTGTTTTCCTGCTTCTTGTCTTCCATGAAATAAACAAATTCCTCTGTCCCATTCTCCCCTGGACATGATATTCTCACTTAGCCCAATCCAAAAGCTATTCATCCAGGAGACCTTGGGCTAAAACCTACGAAACTGTGAGCCAAAATAATCCTTTTCCCTTTCCCATTGTTTTTCTTATATAGATCGTTACAGACTTTGAATGAGGTGACTCTCTCATTGCTGCAACAAAACACTTGACAAAACTTAAGAGAGGTTTGGAACTCCAGGAAATTCATCCATCATGACAAGAAATAAGGGAAACAGTAGTTTGAGGTACTTGGTCACACTGCAGCAACAGTCAGGAAGTTGAGCCTGATGAATCCTTGTGATCAGCTCACATTTTTTCCAGTCCAAGTCCCCAGCCCACAGAATGAATGACACCACTCACATTTAGGATAGGTCTTCCAATGTGGGTTTATTTATCCAATGTAAATCAAACATGTCAAACATGACCAGGTACATGTTGTCCCTCTGATTCTAAATGCCATCAAATTTACCATCAACATTAACCATCACAAGATGAAAGCAGAAGTTATATTGTATTTTAAAATAATAGGTATTTATTATTCCATAATCCCTATTGATCAGGGATTTGGATATGGCTGAGTTTTCTAATCCAAGCTCTCTGAAAAGACTACAAAGGATTGAGAGAGATGGGGTGTTTGAAAAATAACCCCAGGGAAACTGATGCATCCACAGTCATTTGGTACTTGCTGATGTACTCTAGAGCTGTTGCACTTAGAGAGGACCTTGTTCCTCACTGACAGTTTTTTCTTAGTCAGCCCTCCTCGAATCTCTTCTCAAGCCAGCCTTTCTAGAATTACTGCTTATTTCTGAAAAAAAAAAATATTCAAGCTAAAAAGACTAGACAGAGTAGGAAATAGAAAACATCATTTTTGCAACCTAATCACAGAAGTATAATCTCCTCAAAACTGCCATATTCCATTAGGTAAAAGCAAGTTAAAGGATATGATGTTGCACAAGGCAGTGGCTAATAGGAGACAGGGATCATATCACTACAGTTCATGTTAGAAACTGCCTTTCAGACACGTGTTTTGCTTAGCAAACACTTATTAACCATCCAACATATTAGGCACTAGAGTATAACTCTGATTAATAACTGGCCCTTTTTCTCCAGGTGCTTTCTCATAGTCTGCTTGGGATCACGAACCTATCAAAAGATTAGCTCTGGGGTTTAAAGTTTGAAGAGGGGTTTAAGATTCAGTACTTTATGGGAACTTTCAGGTAGGACTTATATTGCTGATTCAAGGACACTTTGTATTATAAGGATTTTAACATATCATTCAGGACTGCTGATACCAATATCAGTGTTTGCTGATAGCACTAGTATTGATGACAAGCTGTCAGCTTCTTCCAGCCTCAAATTCCACTTATCTCCTGTCCTTCCTCCTGGTCTCCTTGAGAGATTTCATGTTGTTTACTGCTTCTCTGATCCTTCTAACTTTCCATGTTAATGACAGTATGCAACAGGAGCTGTGACATGCCTCTGCCTTTCACCCTCATCCAAATCTCTGACAGAATGTAAGATCTAACCTCATTACTCCCTTATGCTTTCCCTCCCTGTTTATTGGCTTTGCTTACAGCCCTTAAATTTAGTTCTTAGTCTCTCATTCCTTAAAGTCTTCAAATATTCACAATCAACTAAGGTTCAGGGGTCAACAATCATCACTACTGTTTGAGAAAGAATCTGTGATCTAAGAATTTGTGGAGTTTGAGAGGTGAGCCAAATGTCAGAAAAAACAAATGAGCGAATCTCTCATCATGGGCCTCTGGGGAATGTTGTCTTAGGTGGACACAAGGCAGCTCAAATCCTACTCCTCCGGAAAACAATCTTGAAGAAATGGCTGTCTCTACCTGAGCCAATGTGTTTTCAGTTGTAAAACAGCACATTAAATTTAGGAGATCTTTGTTGTCTGTGAAAATTAATGACATAAGGCCAGCTTAGCCTCAAACCTTTATTATGTGTTTAAACTCAATGAGAAGGCCCTAATATGACTTATTTACATTTCTAAGACATTTGTGAACACAATTCAGAGACTATGAGTTTCAATGGAGTGGTTTCATTTATATCCTCTCTGCCCTTTGACTGTTGGAGAGCAATTTCTTCAATTACGTGTGTAAGCAAAATAGTAAGGTAATATTAGCAGTCCCTGTGATGTTGTCTGAATAGAAATGACATTCGCATACACATAATGTCAGATTCTGGTTTGGGGAGATTTATCATTATGTTCTCTACTACTTCAAAGTTTTAGAATGCATAAGATGCTCTACTATATTGTCTCATTATACATGAAAACAGAAGAGTATACTTCTTAACTATAACACAGTGTCTGTTCATTAAAAGAGTTTTGCCCCATGGGTCACATTGACAATGTGTGGGGACAGTTCTTGTTGTAACAGCTAAATAAAGGAGTTCCATTGATGTCTAGTGAGTAGAGGGGTGACACAGGAAAGCCTTCTAACCCAAATAGAATTTTTCAGTCCAAAATCTCACTAGCGCTAAGACTGAGAGATCCACCATAGCCTTTATAAAATATTTGGATATGTATGTTTTAGTTAGATCAATTTTCTTTGTAATACAGTGTACTTTATTATATATATTTATAAGCTTTGTTCTCTGAGGTGGTCTGTGATCTAGTCAAACTATCAAAGGCACAAACATTTTTAAAACCTCCCAAGTGAGGAATGAACAACAGAGATCAACATATTTTTGCATTAGGAATTAGCTGTAATAGAAATACATTTACTTAAGAAGGAATCCTCCCAGGCCAAGCCACATTATAAGATTCTTGTCATCATTTATATCTTGATTTTAAAAAGAACATTGATTTGGTAACATAGTTATCAACAAACTCATTAAATCACAAATTCCAAATTAATGTCTTTTTATTCATTTGGGTCAGGGTCTTCAAGCCAGCCTGAAATTGATTATGTAGAAAAGAATGGCCTTGAACTTTTGATCCTTCTGAATTCACAACAGAAGATCTGGGATCACAGGCAAAGATCACCATACCCAGTTGTGCTGGAGAGGGAACCCAGGGCTTTATGCTATCGAGAAAAACAGTCTACCAAATAATAAACATCTATAGCTTCTCTTGAGGTTGTAAAATTTTTATTTATTTGTTCACTGATTGGAATCCCTCTTCTCCTTCTAACTCCCACCCCACACACCTTTCCTCTATCCTACCCTCTCCTTGTCAAAGAAAGGGGAGGTCCCGTGAGTACCAACACACCCAACACATTAAGTCACTGCAGAACTTGTCACATCTTTTTCTACTAAAGCCAGAAAAGGCAGCCCATCTAAGAGAAAGGAATGTAATGGAAGACAACATAGTCAAAGATACCACACACACACACACACACACACACACACACACACACTCCATTTGTTGGATTCACATGTTAGCCAGGCTGCACATGTGCTACATATGTGTAGGGGGTCTAGGTCCTGTCCAAACATGTGCTTTGGGTGGTGGTTCAGTATCTGTGAATCCACATCGGCCCAAGTTAGTTTGCTCTGTAGGTCTTCTTGTGGAGTCCTTGACCCCTCTGTCTCCCTCTATCCTTTCCCCAACTCTTCCATACGACTCCAAGGCTTTAAGTTCACTTTCTAAGTAGAAGTCAGGCTATTTTAGGAATTTGTGGTAAGGGGCTTTAAAAATAAAATTAACCTAATTTACACCTTTTATAATTTGAATGCCCTCAAGAATGTAAAACCTTTTCATCAAATATATTTCTATTCTTTCTACTTAATATTTAAGTAATGTAAACTTCTTATCTAAATTAATTAACAAAACTTTCTCAGGTTTTAAATCATCTTAGAAGATAATAAGTTAAGCTTAAAATATAAAACAATGGCAACTTTCAAATTTTCCCCTGTGCCTACAGATTAAATTTTAAACTTAAAATAAAAAGCTTCAAACAGTCAATCAATTATGTACTTTATCTGGGAGTCACAAGCTATCATTTAAATAAGCCGTAGTTCTCTTAACTATCCAAGCATAGACAGCTCCAAGTTTGTGCAGCCACCTTAACGAAGAAATGTTAATTGCATAGAATTAATGTCTATGCTCCCACGGTTGAAAGACCCCGAAGAAGTAAAGTGCATTCTTGGTTACTGAGATGACTTCTCAACAGGCATTTCAACTGGGAGGGAGTTTACCCTTGCAAAAGTAGACATCCTTCCAAGGGGATTCATCTCGCACAAACTGTCATTTTGTCCCATGACACGTAACAGTGCCTTCTGCCTATACTGGAGATATTGAATGATTGGCATTTTAGCCAAAAGCTTACCTGTTTTTTTTCTCAGGAAGCTTAATAAGTTATGAGTAAATCCATAGCCTACTAGGGGTACATACACATGCAAACAGCTTTATGGATGTGCATTAAATGTAACATTTAATCGTCTCTTATTTCCAAAAAACATCTAGACACAGTAACTAGATTTTGAATATTTTAAATTTACCTAAATGCTCTCTGTGTAATTTTAATAACTTGTGTGTGTATATGTAGAGAGTATCTTCCTCTCCATTGTATGTTTTGAGACAGGGTCTTTCAATGGACCTAGAGCTCAATAATTGGCTAGGCAAGCTAGCTATTGAGATCCTGGGAAGACCTATCTCTGGGTCCCTCCTCCTGTTCCCTGTGCTAAAGTAAGAGATATATTCTTCCATCATACCCCACTTTTATGTGAGTGCTGGCGATCTGAACTCAAGTCCTCATGCCAATATGACAGGTAATTTACTGACAGAGCCATCTCGCAAACCCCACTTTGAAGATTTAACTTTGTAAAATACTGTTTCGTTTCTATTCTCAGGACCAACTTATGAATATTTATACATGATATACTTGAATTCTTTGCTGTATTGTCACCCCAACTTGTCAGCACATTGGATTGTTGAATTGTGTTGATTCTAGAGATATCCTTCATGACTGTGTCAAACCCAGTCCATTCCTTGTGGATACACAGCTGAATAAGTGCTTTTCTCATTTATGTCTCCCTGCCATCAGGACCAAAATACACATCAAAATCTTCTTGAATGGGATGTGGCCTGTGGCAATTGCAGCAAACTAAGAACAAAAAAGGAAAACTCCACATGTTTCCAAAATTAATTCAAATGGACATGCCTCCTTGGAAATTGTGTAGCACATGCTGCTAAACAAAGGGCAATAGTAGCTGCCTGCTGTGTTAATGAGCCAAGGATTGCCTTAAAGCTACAGCCTCCTGAGTTTCAGCTGATTGAGAGTGTGTGATTTTAATTCTTGATTGTCAGTTTGATGGGATTTAAAATTGCTATGGAAACAATTCCCTGGACATGCTAATGACATAGTTTGGGTTGATTGCGGAGGAATTGTCCTCTGTAACTGTAAAGGGTCCCATAATATGGGCTGAAGATGTCTATGGTTGAGCAAAAAGGAGAAAGTTAGCTGAGTATCAGTATCCATTGTTCTCTGCTTTCCTGCCTTTGGGTAGATGCAATGTCAGGAGCTGCCTCATGCTCCTGCTGCCATGCCTTCCTTCCCTTTTTGATGGAGTGTATCCATTTAGATTGAGAGCACATCTAAACACTACCTTCCTTAAGTTATTTCTGTCAAGAATTTTGTCACAGCAATGAGAAAAAAAATAATGAATACAGAGTGAGATAATGATGGCTTTTGGTGAACAACAAGGTAGGAGAAAGAAAGGTATATGTGTGTAGCACTCATTCTGTACTTCAAGTTATGGAACAATCCTTCATTAAAATATTTTTTTTTCTTGTTTGAGGCTTCACAACTTAAGAGGCATTTGAAAATCTTAGCACTAGTTCCAATCAGTAGTGTATCTAGAAACAGAGTTGAAAACTCCATCATTATCAGTGAGCCACTTGACATGGCGTTGTTGTGTAACAGTGAACTGCTTTGCTTAAAGACACTGCTAGGAACAGCTAGAAAATAGCAGCTGGAAAACAGTATGCTTTCAAAGCATCATTTTTGAGATACAGTTTCAATGTGACAGTGAAAGAGCTGTCTAAGTTTTGACACATCACTTTCTAATGAAATTTTTGCAATAGCCATCATTTGGTGAAAGATACTGAGTCTCCAATTGTGAGAACATCATTTCTTGGCAATTGCCATTATTCTTGTTCTCTTAGTCACCCATAGGTAGCTCAGTAGCAGTCTCTCTTATGACCACTACATTTTCTAATTATTAGTTTATAAGCCAGAAGTTGGAACACAGAACCTAGTTTTCTATAAAAATAATGTAGAAAATAGTGGCCAAATTCCATGACATTGTCCAAAGATATGTGGTCAGCATGTAATTCATCCATAGCTGGGGATACAAACTGCTTTTGGCATATGAATATACTATGATCCATTCAATGCAGTATTGCTACCCCAGGCATGAAAGAGGTAGAGGAGTCTACCCAGCACAACTCTGCTGGTAACCATCTCCATTCAAACCAAAAAGATATACAGGGAAATATGATGATATAATCAATGCTAGGAAAAAAAGTGTTTATTAAATATTTAGTTTGCCTTTGATTATCAAACCATCCCATCAACAATCTTACAAAAGGAAACTTTCTCATTCCATAGCTGAGGGACCAAAGCACAGAAATGACAAAGGATTGGCCCTAAGTTACATAGCTAGGAAAAGCAAAATCAAAGCGAATAGCTTAGCTACAGGGCCATGGTCTTTGTTATTATGGTACAGGATCAGCAATTCGTAATCTACTAACTGGAATTTTATGGCTGAGACTGAAGAATTATTTTTACCATTTCTAAAAGTTTGGAGGTCAAGAGGAAGAATATTTTATGGCACGTAAACAATGATGAAATTTAATGTGTCTGTAAATCAAATTAAAATACAACCATTAAAATATAATATTTTAATCAAGTTAAAATATAATTATGTATTTGTATAATTAATGCCTATTTCTACTTTTATCCCTGAAGTATTATGACAAAATATTTTGACATAATTTTAAGGGAGTATAAAAAGTATATAGTAATATGATTTCACTAATACATATGATATATTTAAACAGAAAAAAGTACTGAGAACATATCTAAAAAAATTAATAATGAGCACTAGGAAAAGGAATAGTTTAGAAAAAAAATCTCTACTTTTGACCTTTTCTAAAAATATCAGGAAAAATTTTTACAATAACAAAGGCAGCACTAAAATTAATTAATTAAATCTCTTGGTGTGGTGACACATACTCATAATTTTAGCACTTATAAAGAAGAAGCAGGGAAACTAGAAGTTCAAGGCCAGATTGGTCCACATAGCAAGTCTCAATCAAATACAAAATGACTCAAGTAAGATTAATTTCTCAAAGAATAGAAGATATGGTGCATATTTCCTGCACTAATTGGACCTAGGAGGTTATTGCTAACAAGAAAAGGGGAGAGCAAAACTGAGTGGGGAGAACTGGAGAAAGTTGTAGAGGGGTAATTGTCAATGGGCATTAATTATCAAAGTACATGATATATATGTAAAATTTTTCAAGAGTAGATAAAAAACATACACCAATGGCAAAAGTAAATAGACATTCAATGTAAAACTCTAGGATCATGTCTAATTGATAGTGTTGTTATGGTCTTTTCACTATTAGGAATAGAACCTAGCTCTTGTTGTGTGATAGGAGTATGAACTCTACCACTGAACCAATTCCTCAATTCCCTTGCTTATTTATTTTTGATTTGTCTCTCTTGGTAACTTACTTATGCTGATCTTAAACTCACAATCCTACTACTTCAGCCTCCTAAGTGTTAGTACTATAAGCCTTAATATTTTGTCACATCATTAATTAGATTACTTTCTTTGAAAAGATTTATTTTATTTTATGCTCAATAATGTTTTGCCTGTTTATATGTATAACATAAGCATGCAGTGCCCAAGGAGACCAGAAAAGTAGTATCACATTCCTGATGGTAGTTACAGACAGTTGTGAGCTACCATATGGGTACTAAAAATCTAATCTGGGTCTTCTCCAAGAGAATCCACTGCTCTTAAATAATGAGCCACTTCTACAACTCTAATTACATTAGTTTTTTCTTCCATACAGGATTTCTCTGTGTAGCCTTGGCTATCCTGGACTCATTTTGTAGACCAGGCTGGTCTTGAACTCAGAGAGATCTGCCTCTCTCTACCTCCCTCAGTGCTGGGATTAAAAGTGTGCACTGCAACCCCTGGGTTCTAGGTACATTCTTCTTTTTGGATTACATAATTTTTATTTCTTTTTCATCACTTCCTTACACTGCTACTGAAAAAAAAAAATCTTAGAATTTCCCCTTTGTTTTTTAAATTTATCTATTTTTTCTTTTTTATTGTTTTTTTTTTAAAATTCATTATTAATTACACTTTATTCACTTTGTATCCCCCCCTGTGGTTCTCTCCCTCCTCCCATCCCAATCCCTCCCTTCTTCCACCCTCTGCATGCATGCCCCTCCCCAAGTCCACTGATAGGGGAGGTCTTCTTTTCCTTCCTTCTGGTCCTAGTCAATTAGGTCTCATCAGGAGTGGCTGCATTGTCTTCTTCTGTGGCCTGGTAATGCTGCTTCCCCTCAGGGGGAGGTAATTAAAGAGCAGGCCAATCAGTTCATGTCAGAGACAGTTCCTGTTATTATTACAATGGAACCCAATTGGATACTGAACTGCCATCTGTGCAGGGGTGCAGGCGTCTTAGGTTATCTCCATGCATGGTCCTTGGTTGGAATATCAGTCTCAGAAAAGACCCCTCTGCTCAGATTTTTTGGTTCTGTTGCTCTTTTGTGGAGATCCTGTACTCTCCAGATCTTACTGTTTCCCACTTTTTTCATAAGATTTCCTGCACTCTGCCCAAAGGTTGCCCATAAGTCTCAGAATCTGATTTGATAGTCTTCAGGGCAGAGCCTTTCAGAGGTCCTCTGTGGTAGACTGCTGACTTGTTCCCTCTTTTATCTTCCTTTTTTTAGTGCTTGGCTATGTGATTTTTATTTATTTTTTAACTTTTATTAATTATACTTTATTCACTTTGTATCCCCCCATAAACCCCTCCCTCCTCCCCTCCTAATCCCACCTTCACTCCCCCTTCTTCTCGATTGCTCCTCCCCAAGTCCACTGATAGGGGAGGTCCTCTTCTCCTTCCTTCTGATCTTAGTCTATCAGATCTCATCAGGAGTGGATGCATTGTCATCTTCTGTGGCCTGGTAAGGCTGCTCCCCCCTCAGGTGGCGGTGATCAAAGAGCAGGCCAATCAGTTTATGTCAGAGGCAGTCCCTCTTCCCATTACTATGGAGCCCACTTGGACACTGAACTGCCATGGGCTACATCTGTGCAGGGCTTCTAGGTTATCTCCATCAAAGGTCCTTGGTTGGAATATGAGTCTCTGGAAAGAGCCCTGTGTTCAAAATTTTTTTTTTCAATGCAGTTTATTCAGGAACCTTGAACAATCATCTGACCCTGGGGAAAGCCCGCCCACAGCTTAAATAGCCTCTGGGTAGCCAACCCCAGCGTGCCACGTGGGCAATACAGATAGGTCCACATACATGGAAGCAAGCCAGTTTGTTTGTGACAGAGAGCACTCACCATTGGGAAGGTGGAAGGCGAAACCAGCTCCATCTTTAAGGCACGGCATTACGCAGCTCTCTACAGTTCCCCCTTTTTGTTGTTGTTTTTTTTTTTTAATTACAGTTTATTCACTTTGTATCCCAGCTGTAGCCTGCTCCCTATTCCCCTCCCAACCCCCCCCCCTTTCATCTCCTCCCATGACCCTCTCCAAGTCCACTGATAGGGGAAGTCCTCTTCCCCTTCCTTCTGACCCTACTCTATTAGTTCTCATCAGGACTGGTTGCATTGCCTTCTTTTGTGGCCTGATAAGGCTGCACCCCCCTCAGTAGGAGGTGATCAAACAGCAGGCCACTGAGTTCATGTCAGAGACAGTCCCTGTTCCCATTACTAGGGAACCTACTAAGTACATTCTTAATGCGGTTATACTTACATAAGTTTGTTTCCCTTCTGGTTATATCATCATGTGTTATATTGGAATATATGATATTTGAAAGGCATTGATTCATTAAATCTTAACTAAAGAAAGAGGATTCTTTCATTGCAGAAAGGGGAAATGAATTTAAATATGTATTGTGATCCTTGAATGGGTTCTTCAATTTTTAAGTTCTTATGCTTTTTAGCAAGCATAGAAATCTGTTCCACTCATTTGTTTGTTTGATTGATTGATATCTCACTATATATCCCTGGCGTTCTGAAATTCACTGTATAGACCATGCTGGCCTCAAATTATTAAAGATGCCTCCTCACATCCTCTTTATTGTGATAAAAACAAGACAACCCAAAATACCAAAAACCAAAACACAAAACCACTTTTATCTTTCATTGACTGCAAGATAACAGCTTTGTGTTTTCTAAGTTCTGATGTTTATAAAAGTTAACAGCCCCAAAGTTAACAACTGCTATACAATATAACCTATAACCATCTATAGCTCTTCTAAAGTGTTGCTTCCTAACTGCCTAACATTGTGGTAACATGAAGCCATTCAGTAGTCTACAGGGGTTCTCCCTAAAGAATGTCACTAAAGTGAAGCATCCCATTTTTATGTTTGCTTCAGTTCTATGTGAATGCTCTAAGTGAAGATTAATCAACTTAGAAATGGTATTGAGCACTTCATGGCAAGCATGACACTCAAATATTGAAGGGACAATGGACATGATATTAAGTGATTGGACCTGGCCGTGAGTAAAGGTGTTAATTATGCAACATAGGCATAATTTGAGTAAATCACTAGCTCTAGTTATGCCTGAATTTGGAGACAAAATCTGTGCTAAAGAAAACAACAACAACAACAACAACAAAACAAACAAACAAATGAAAAACACATATGTTCCTGATAGGTAATAGAATTAGCTCCTTGATCATGAGTTTTTCCAGAGTTGGTTCAGTAACTTGGACAGAAGCACAACCTTCTGAATGGAATTGGCTCCTTCAGATGCCCAGGTTATTTATTGGCCTATCTCTCTCTCTCTGTTTCTTTTTGTGTGTCTCTGTCTCTCTATCTCCATCTCTCTCTCTGTGTGTCTCTCTCCCCTCCCTCCCTCCTCTCTTTCTCATTCATATTTATTGGGTATATTTGAAAAATTCCCTTCCCCCTGACTTCTGGAACAAAAGATTGAAGACTAGCAAAACAAGCTTTAATCTAAGAAGATCCACATACATAAGATTCTCTAAGTTACCGCATAAGGTAGCTATCAATTGTAGCATCAAATTTGTCTGCAGAACTAAGGGTCACATCAGATTGGTTTGTATCAGTGAGAGAAATACCAGGCTATCATCTCTTCAGAGCTCTTTCCTCTTGAACCATCTTGGAAATGCTAACAACCCAGATTCCTCTTTGCAAGTTCTTGAGAGGAAATCAATGTCATTTATTTTCCAAGTCAGATACCCAGTATGTGTACAAATATGCTTTATTCCCTAACTGATACTGACTGTTCTAATTTCCTACAAAATTAGATTATTCAATTGTAAGATTATCTTCATTTATATTCTAGAGCTGAAATTAATGTATCTCTCCTTGATTAGTTCTCAAAAGAAGTTGCAATTCTGTATAAGGGTCCTCTAATACAAAACTTCAGAGTGTGTCTTCATAGATGGTCATAATTTTCTTCTGTAAATTTGCCAACTGCTGCATCTGTTTCAGAACATGAAAGCTCTAAGTCACAGCTACAATAAGGTTTAATAGGCTTCATGCTGCTGTTGTTGGCAGTCTCCAGGTGCCAACAGCATCTCCCAAACTGTGTCTACCAAATGCTAATCTAAAACAAAGCTCGAGAAAGGAATTTGTGTCAATGAAAACACTGTCTTATTTTCTACCTTTTCTTATGGAGACCTGTCATCCTCATTATTATTATATGTAGAAGAATTTTTAAAAGGCCTTCCTTGTTGTATGCCTCGGTGTAGGAGGTTTGGCTAGCATCTATAAGGTTCTGGTATTGAGTCCTGGCAGCATAACAAATATAAAGAAAAAATAAAAGAAAAAATGTGGAAAAAGTCCACATGCTCAGAGAAGTTCTCTTCAAATTTGGGGAGAGGCAACCAAATCCTTTTTCAGTTAGGGGTATTACTGTTCATAGTTCCCTAATACACCATTTGTACATAAAATATTTTTAGATGTACTCGGAGTATAGGAATGTTATTGAGAATACTAATGTATTTGTCGTGTGATTGATATCTTCTAACCTGAAAATCTATGACTTCTTGGCATTCTATTTTAAATATATGACAGGATCCATTTTATTTAGACTCAAGAGAAATAATATATGCCTTAAATGGACACTTTAGGACTGGAAGAAATTACTTTTCTAACTGGGAAGTAATTACATATAATTACACATTGGAAAATGGCAGAGATAGAAGTTTGGACATGTGGAATTTTTAACCATATTTAAATTATTTAAAATTGACAATACGTTCTATTAATATTTTAGAATTCTGTTTGGGCATAGAAATTAACCAAGTGACAGTGGCAGAAAGAACAAAATGCTGTAGGCTGACAGAATTTTAGTGAATTTGAACGTTAGCATCTTTTTGAAGAAAAAGACTCTTATGAACAACAACACAAAGCATTATCACTGCTACTTTTCATGAGAAATAAGTGGAATGATTTATTTTTGATTCACTGAGGTGGACTGCTATTGAATATTTTAGAATAGTATGCCAGCTACAAGAAATATTGTACAGTGTTTGTAGCTTCCATTCTGAAAGCACTTTTCTAACTCATTTATTAAAAATTCATTTTCTGAGCCAAATCATGTAGCAAGGGTCGGTTCTCTGTATGTTCACTTATGTTCTTTTTTTCCTTCTGGGTCTTGGATACAAAAGATTGACTTAATAATTCTTCTCAATTCATAGAACATTATAATCTGTTATTCTCATAAGGCTTCCTCTTGGCAATCAGATTTAAATACAGATCTATGTTCATTTACTTATATTTATTTACTTTTACAATACATATAGTATACACCTAAATAAATTGATCACTATAGCTTCCTTTTATCTTCTATATAAATATACAAATGTATATATACTGTATATACATGTTAACATATACATCAAGTGAATATATAGACATTATATATATTCTAATTTTTTCTCTTCTGGGAAAACTCACTTCCTGAATATCTCTTATTCATATATCCTTGCAAAATATATGCTGTTTTGTGACCATGTTTTCTCTTCTTTCTTTGACAGGTGTTTTAAATTTTTTTTCAATGAATATACTTATTGTATAGATACTGTGGTAGATAATGATGTTTTCATATAAGTACATATTGTATGCTCAGCATATTTTTCATCTTTTTTAGATTTAAAAATTTTATTATGTGTATGAATATTTCACCTGCATGTACGTATATGAACCACTGCATTCTTAGTGCCCACCAAGGTCAGAAGAGCATATAAGGTACCCTGAAACTGGGAGTTACAGATGGTTGTAAGCCAATATGTAGATGCTGGGAATTGAAATCAGGTCCTCTGTAAGAGTAACAAGTGCTGTTAAGCCCTGAAAGATCTCTTCAACCCCTCAGTATGTTTTCTTTACTTATCACTTAAATAATAATAATATATTAACGTTTCTTAGTTTCTCACTTAAGATTATAACTTTGTAATTTGAAAAATTAGAAGAATGAGTCAAGTATGAAATGATAGAGGAATACAATGAAACTGTATAAGCCAACTGTGAAACTCTTAACCAAGCTTTATTTCATCTGTGCCCTTCTCACTTCTATAACACCTAGATTACTTGAAGGGATGGTCAACACAGTCTCTGACCTTATTGAATACTTAAATATATGTGTCGAAAATAGTTCATGACATTAAAGCCCTACCCAAGAAAGATAGTAATCCCCTAATATCTTAAGGCATCTTTGCCTACAGCTGAATAGAGTACTATACAAACAACAACCATGCATAAGCTCTGGTTCATGTGTCCCAAATCTCTTCTGATCTCTGTACTTTGATTGGTTTTCCATATATCATTGAAAACAATCTTTGTTGTATATATATTTACCAATACTGTAAATTTTGTTTGCCATGTCCCTGTGATATTATTGAATTTATTCTGATTTTTATTAAGTTTCCATTAGTATACAAAAATGGATTTCAATATGACATCTTCATATATCTATCTCCTCATTCTTTGAGTTGAGAGAGGGAAACGAGGGATGAATTATAACATACTCCTCTTATTCTGTATTTCCAGGGATTTAGTACTAGTTTTATTTTGTTTTGTTTTGATTCTGTTTGTCAGGGGACAATACTTCATTGGCAATACTGAGTTTAGAGGTATATGACCTCCCTGTGTATATAATGTTAACAGCCATTGATGATCCTTCTTAAACTTTAATTCACCAGGTAATAGAAAGGAATGCTGTTTTATTCAGCCTACCTATCTTTGTTTACTACTTCCAGCATCACCATATGGAAAAACTTCCTCTGCTCAAGTATTTGTTACACTAATTACAGTGCATATGAAAGACAAAATGAGAATATGATCCCCTGGAGAGTGATAAGAAAGATGAGGAAAGGAAGGAGGAGGGGAAGAGGGGGTAGGAAGGGAAAAAGGGGTATGGGCGAGAAGAGGGAGAGAAGGTGGCAAAAGAAATGCCTGTGGCTTCTACTCTATGCACCAACTGTCAAAATAAGAAGAATGTGCTCTAATATTCCCAAGGTGATCAAGTGGTGTTCTTGTATGTCCTTGTCAATTTTCTCATAAAATAATGCATTTTGAGATTGTTCATTCATTTCCTATACCACAGATCAACCATGTCTCCAATAAGTCCTGATAGCTTTTAATAGAAATTAGTGTCTCAAGGCAAAATACTAAGAGTTAGCAATTGGTATTTAATAATTGCTACCAGGTAAGTGTTATCTGTGATCTTCTCCATACATAGTTAGAAAACCAGTATATCTTTTTAAATAAGAAAATGTAACACTGGCATGGTGGTGCACACTTGTAATCCCCAGCACTCAGAGAGGTAGAGGCAGGTGGATTGCTGTGAGTTTGAGGCCAGCCTGGTCTACAGTGCAAGTCCAGGATAGCCAAGGCTACACAGAAAAACTCTGTCTCAAAAAACGAAAATAAAAAAATATGTATCATGATTTCATGCTTCTTCTAATTTGACCTGGGAACTCAAATTTGTATAGAGCCTCATTGCTGTGACGTCTGTGTCTCCTTTCTCAGAATATCTCAAACAGTAACAGTCTAAGTGTTCCCTGGAAGCATCCCATATCCTACACAATCACAGACTAATAAAACCCGGAACTGACTGGAGAGATGTCTCAGTGGTTAAGAGTGCTTTTGCAGATCACTTGCTTCTTTTCCAGAGGATCTGAGTTCAGTTATAAATACCCACATGGCAGCTTACAACCATCTGTAATTCCAGCTCCTGTGCCCCCTTCTGACCTCTACAGGCATGAGATATACACATGGTGCACAGAAACACATGCAGGAAAACATTCATGTACATAAAAATAAAAGTAAAATTAAAATAAACCAAAATTAATACCACCATAAGGACAATGGTGATACACAGTTTATATATCTTCTTTCATCTGAATCTGTTCCAGTAGTGTTTAATTGAATTGCAATGCTTTACATTTACTTGAAATATTTCCCCCTTTCTACAATTCTGTGATTCTTTCAATTCCCATTTAATTTATTTTCCACCCTTTATCTTTATTTATGAATACATCTTTTTAAATCTTTCATCTTTTCCTCTCCATCTATAGCTCTTTAGAATATCTTATTGCTATCAAAATGCAATGTACAAAATGTGATTTATTTTCCTTTTCGTTTTTATTCCTTCTGTTGTCTTTTTATTTGTAGATAGACAGATAGGTAGGTAGGTAGGTAGGTAGAGCAATAGATAGATAGATGGATAGATAGATAGATAGACATATGCATACACATACATATACACATACATGTCTAGATATATATTACTCTCTGTAAAGAAAAGAAAAACTTAAGCTTAATATACCTTACTGTGACTGCTTTTTTTACTCTACAAGGAGTCCTCACTGCTTTATGCATCTGTAGATACCAATGAATTTTTAGGTTGTTTCTAGTCATATGCATGCTACACATTGTCCCACACAGTGATTTCACAAGATCCATTTGTAATCCAATATGAAATCTGTCTATCACTTTATACTGCAAGAACATGTGTCCCATAACATTTTACTTCTCTTGTAAAACCCTCTCTGTGGAGTCCTGACTCCACTACACTTAACCAATCCTCATGTCTTTATGCCATCTCTTCCCATCCTATCTAAACCTGGATGTGCCACTGCACACATAGGCCTTAGTCCAGCTACATGACATAAGCAGCAGCTCTATGTAATATGAAGTCTCACTTGAGGGCATTGCCTTGTCTCTAGGATTTAGATGCCGTTACCAGAACCCATATTGCAATTTAATCATGGGCCTGAGAAATGGCTCAGTGGTTAAAAGTACTTGTTGCTCTTGGCAGAAGACCCACTTTCAGTTACTAGCATCAACATAGCTGCTCACAAACCATCCTTAACTCCAGATCCAGAGAATCCAGTACCCTTCTCTGGCTCCATTGGCACCAAACACACATGTGCTATATAAACATAGATGCAGACGAAACACCATACACATACGCATACACACACCAAATAAATCTTTAAAACAAAAGAAATATATTGTCTAAAGTGTGGTATTGAATGTTGAGACCATGGTTGGAGCTTTTGCTCAGTGGTAGACTGCTTGGCTACTATTTAAATCCCCTATGCTTGAGCACCACAGAACAGTAAGAGAAACAAGGAGGAAGACAGACAGAAATAGAGAGACACAAATAAAGGCAGAATATCAAATGAGCAGATGATGAGACTGTTATAAGCTGTTTATGTCATGAGGGTTCAATCCTCATGAGTAGGTAAATCCATCCATTGAATAATGAATTAGTAGATCAACAAATTATCAAGGGGATATGTTTGTTATAAAACTGAGCTGTCTCTGGCTTGCTCTGTCTCCCCATGTTATGACATCCACCATGCACTGAACTGCACAAAGCTACATGTTCAGTTAAGCCATCTTCGTGGATTTCTAGAACTCTTGAGTTGAAAACAACAACAGCAACAACAACTATTTTCTTAGTAAATACCTAACCTGTGGGATTCGATTATAGCAACAGAAAATGAACTAATGCGCCTTTCCTTATAAAGGATCATTTTTCCATTTAATTTCAATATCAAAGCAACTATGCATTCTACAGTGTTTGCCAAGCATACCGAAATGCCAGGGATGGCCTCCCCACACTGCAAAGATAGAAAAGCAAATGCATGCATTCATCAATAGTTTGCTTCTCAGACATGCCAAGAGTTTATCTCATAGAGTATGTAATATGTAATAGTTATATTTTCCTCTTTGTTGACTTCAGAAAGTTTACTCCCAAATTTAATCTAATTTACTCATATATTTTAAATCAAGATTTGAATGGGCTGTAAAAATCAAACAAGCCATTCTAGTTATACAAAGTTCAAGTCTAAGGGTAGAAGGGCATTCACAGATGTTCCCATGTTATTCCATTTCAGAGGATGTTTAGAAACTTCATGCCCTTTCATAAATGCACTGGCATTCTGTAAAGTACATTCCTCTGTAATGATAACTTTTTAAGGTGACTCTTAGAAAGAGTGACTTGACCTATAAAACTTATGGTGGCAGGAGTTTTATATCAAGAAAACACTTCAGCCCTGAATGAGAGAGGCGTGCTTCAGAATTTCTTAATCTTAAAGGGCAAGAGCAAAGAGGTTTCTTTTTTCTTTATTATTAATGTGTGCTTGAATATGTATACTTATAAATTAAAAGACCCATCAAGAGATTTAAAAGAAGATTTCAAGCCAGAATTGGTAGCTCATGCCTATAATCATGAGCACTCAAGAGGCTGAAAAAAAGAATACTGCTGTGAGTTTGAGGCCACTTGGGATTAATAATGAGTTCTAGTATAAGACACTGTCTCAAAACAACTAAAGTAAAGAAAGGAAGAGTAGATTTGAGACTTTGGCAAGCAGTTATCTCTGCTTTATAAGCGTGTTGTCTGTAAGGTTGTAGCTATGGCTCAGTGGTTATGAGCATGACTACTTTCCCAGAGGATCTGAGTTTGGTTTCTAGCACTCATATTAGGTACCTCAAAACTAACTGCCTATAACTCTAGCTCCATGGATCCCATGCTTCTGATCTCTGTAGGTACTACACGTATATGCACACAACTCCACAGAAACTCACACACACAGACACTTAAAATAAAAATCTTTTTAAAAAGAATGCTTTGCAAGCAAGAAAAACTGTTAATGTGCATTTGATGCAAGTTTGTATTTATATTCATTGTCTTTATGAATGCGTTAAATTATAATTTGTTTTTTATCAAAAATACAACATAAGGAATTCTGAAAAAAAATAAAAAAAGAAATTCTGTGTGTTTGATGTAAAACTTTTTCTATATATAAACAAAATTTATTTTGCAACTTTTGGTCAAATTAGGTATAGTGCAAATAGAATCTGTCACTGTTTCCAGTGCTAATTCTCAAGGCATTCCAGGAGCTTCTGCCATACAGTCCATGAGTGTCAGAGGTCAAGGGGAAGTTCCTAAAGGTTATGCTCTCCAAGGTTGTTTAAGGTCATTGTTTTTAAGATAAAAGCCATGACCTACTAGTTATTCATGAAGTCGCTTCAGCAAGTCACAATCAGTATTTTCAAATATGATCAATATCAAAGTAGAAAGTAGAAGTACCTGGCATTTGGCATAGTTTTTATTTTTTGATATTTTTTCATTCTCAATAAAAATGGATGTGTTCATGTATGCGCACTAGATCAAAAATGAAAATTCATTTGTTCTTGTGAGAGGTACTCCAAAACATTAGAAGTGCTGTTCTCCAGGTCCCATCCCAGGCCACTTGCTGATTGCGAGACATTAACCACCACTCTATGGATCCTTTTCTCTTCTTTTGCTGCCAAAGCCATACCCAGTGTTAGGAAACGTGCGCCTGTGAGGGTTACACACGGGTTCACAAATCACACCACGAGATCGGTTCCACGTGGGAGGTTTATTAGGGAAAGGGGAAACGGGTCGCAGAGAGTAGAGGCAGAGAAGAGAGAGAGGGAGGGGGGTTCCTGTTCTCTTTATAGGGTGACTCGGCATGCTCAGGTAGTTCCAGGTGGTCAGCAGGTGATCTGGGTGTCTTTTTAAATGCCTGATAACTGGTCTGTCAGGTCCCTTGGGGCTGCCTGTAGAAGTGCCTGCTTACTTATCCCAACACCCAGAATATCTTCTTTCTTAATATTATGACATTTCCTTATCCCCCCTGCTCCAAAATCATGGTTCATCTTTTCTCCTTGATTTTGAAAATCAAAATTCCCCAATCCAGAATCCTGTAATATTCTCCTCCTGTCCATGAGCCTATACACTTGCCATATGATTTCCATCGCAAAAGCTGAGGGTCTGGAATCTGAAAAGGGAAAAGAATAGGGTTATGTCTAACAAACCATTGGTAAAAAGAGAAGAAAAAGTAAATGGCTTACAGACTTTTAGATGGCTAACATGGTCTTCTTGACAACATTGTAGTAGAAGTGCATATTATCTGTCTCTGCAACTATAAGGTTCCAATGAAAAACAGATGCTTGGCACTTTTTCATTCAAGACACATCTCCAGAAAGTGATCAGGCTTGAAAATACAAAATATATTTGTTAAAATATTTGCTACAGCGAGATAGATGGCAACCTCTTTCAAAAGGCATTTTTGCTTTCAAAAGGAGATAGCAGAGGGAGAGCATGCAGGGTTGTTTTGTTTTGCTTTCCATGTACATAAGATGCAGAAACAAGAGAAGAGTCTATAGAGAGCATCAGAGGTCATTGGGAAATGGGCTCTCCCAGAAGAAGGAAAGTGTTAAAAGAAAGAAGCTACAAGAAGGAGCATCTTAAGTTCAGGTTGTGGTATTATATTATAGGAGGAGTTCTTCAGTTTTATACTGATGCCCACATTTGACTTAGGACAGTGGTTCTCAACCTTCCTAATGCTTTCACACTTTAATACAGTTCTTCATGTTTTGGCAAACTCCAACCATAAAATTATTTATGTTTTTACTGTAATTTTGCTACTGTATGAATTTTAAGATAAATATCTGTGCTTTCTGATGGTCTTAAGTGACCCCTGTGAAAGAGTTTTGATCCCTAGACTGAGCACTGCTGATTTATCAGGAATCAGCTAAGCAGGAGCTGATTTTCAAATTTAAACCCATAAGAACTTGTCTACTCATTTACGAAGATAATTCTTGGGCCCAAAATTGATTTGAATTGAGTTTTCTCCACTGTATCAAATCAAGGCTAAGGAATGTTTCATTAGCAGACTTACTCAGAGATAAATACACCTGCGGCTGAGAAGATAGCTGAGCAGGTAAAAAGCACTTTCTGTGCAAGCACGAAGACCTGAGTTCAAATCTCCAGTACCCATGTAAAAAGCCAATATGATCACTCATGCCTGTATGCCCAGCACTGAAGGATACTTGAGCAGAGCTAGAAGAAACACTAGGGCTTCCTGGCTGCCAGCCTAGCTTCAGGTTCAGAGAGAGGCACTGTCTCAAGGGAATAAGGCAACAAATGATAAAACACCTGACAAAATTTTCTGACCTCTGCATGCAAGCATATAGGCACACACATGTGCATACACATAGGTGCACATATACCAATACACATCACCACAATCACACACACACACACACACACACACACACACACACACACACACAGAAAAGTATATATACAGAGATGAATTTTTAAAGAAATAAATATATCTTATAGTGCATCATTAATACATCTGAGACAATAAAAGCCAAAAGAAACATTTGGTCTGCAGAAAGAATTACTTTTTAGAAAGATTTTGTAAAACAGAAAGTGTTAACAAAATTTGAAAATTTTGAAAAAGCTCTCAAAGATGTTTGTAATTAGAGCATAAATGTTACTTGTGTTAAAATTGTCATATAAACTTCTGTTTGAGAAAAAAATGATTCTACCCTACTTAAGTGAACATTTAGTTACAGAAAATTACCCAGCATGGAGTACTTTTGCTTAGTTGAACAATTATCATACATTGACAGTTTAAGGAAGGAAAAATTGATGTCTTCAAATTATATTTTATTCTGTGAAAAATAGGCCCTCCCTGTTTTTACTTTTAAGTCTTGGAAACCCAAGATTTTGTTCAGATATGAAAAAAAGCAAGTGTTCTTGCAAATGCTGTGCAATTACAGAGTGCATTCAAACATCATTTGTTGCATTTGGAAAAATGACAGAATCCATTTAGAAGCAATTCAGTACACGTTTTTCTAAAGTCACACACACACGCAAATCCCTCAGTGATTTCACTCCCACTGTAAAAATATCACAGTGATATATATGTAATATAATAAAAGGCATGTATATAATATATGTGATATATTATATATATCAGAGTGTGTACATAGTTTTGAAGTTTTTATATTCCACAATTATTTTTCCCTTGTTCAAAATATGCACTTTGAGATATACTTATCTCTTCTTTTTTATTTATCCTAACAATTTCAAAAGTGCACACAATAATATCAGTACCCTAGACATTTACAAAAGTGAATAGCCAGATGGGATTGATGAAGGGGGAAAGAAGGCAGAAGAGAAGAATGCTAGAGTGATCAAAAAGTCACCTGAATAAACCTAAAGGCGATTGAGGTTAAAAATTCCAGTTCTCTCACCATCATTCAGTTCTCTCACCTCAAAATGATGACCATTAATTTTAAGAACTTTAAACGCTTCATATTTTCTTTATAATTCAAAAAGAAAAGAAGATAGGAAAGAGGGAAAGGATAAGAAAGACAGCAAAGGAAATGAAGGGAAGCAAAAGGAAGAAAAGAGGAGAATGAAAAGAAAGGCAGAAGGACAAAATGAATCTCAATCAACTTGGAATAGAGCTGGGCTATAGAGAATGTTTAACCTAGCATATATATATATATATATATATATATATATATATATATATATATGTACACACACACACAGACACACACACACACACACATTAAGTGTCACTCCCAGCACCAAAGCAAATAAACATGTAAACATAAAAATCGAGGTAACTTTTGGAGATTTAAAATCTCCCACTAAGAAAATAAAAAAAATAAAATAAAATTATAGAGTTGCAAAAGATATTTTCACTGGATTTATTGTTTTAATTCCAATGGTTCTCAATAAAAGACTTTATTGCTTTATCTTTATACATGCAGCTGAACATGTATCTAGACAATTGGTGTGTGTGTAGTTCTGTCACCTTACAGCATCAGAGAAACAATTTTCATGGTATTTGCCTCATCTTCTGTGCCAGCTTTCCTACTAATCTCTCAGTCAACTGGAACTTGAGAACAGCCTTTACTTTTTATGGATGCTGAAGAAAAGTATTACGTTCAAATACCTAAAAATGTTCTTGGACATGACTTGCTTTCAGTAAGTGAAGAACTGTTAAATTTCAGTATATTTACTTAGAATAAAATTGTAAATGTAAATAAATGCAATCCTGTATTTATCTTGGATGTGTATTTCCTAGAAACCCTCCTTAGCTTCAAGAGATAATAAAATATAAACTTCATAAATATTTTATTTTGTTGCAAAGAATGTGAGGCTGCTGATAATGATATCTATTTTAAACATACTTACCTGTTATTTTCCTGCAAAGTACAAAATGAGCAATCAACTCATGTGACTTTTCTAAAAAAGAAAATCATACTTATAGGTTTCTAAACAACTTTTCTATGAAAGGTTATATTCTGTGCCATTTAAACAATTTTGGAAAATAATCTTTGAGCCAGGTATGATGGAGGCTGAGGCAACAGTATTACTGCTAGTTTAAGGCCAGCCCTGGGTATAAAACCAAACTGTGTCAAGAAAAGCAAACAAATAAACATTTCTTCTAAAAAACTGGTTGTCATAACCATAATGTAGCAATATAAATGCATATGTGTTGCATATAAAATACAAAATATTGACAAGGTATTAGGTGTTTGAATAAAGGATAATTGTACTGCAGAGTACTTATTTGTTGTAAGTATATCATTTCTTTCAAGAAGCCTATGCTGTAGGCTGGTTATTTAGATCTCTTCTGGTTGCGAATGGCAGAAAGTCTGATTCAATGGCTTACCCACAAAGTGCCCTTGTTGGCTCATTCTGTGGAGTAGATCTGTATGCATGTAGGGTCCAACAATGGCATCCAGAGTCTGAGCTTCATTCCATGGCCCTCTTTTTGTCTCTGAGCTAGTGTCATTTTACCATCTTGACCACAGAAGTCCTAACATTACTCATCAAGTGTTCACAATGACAAAATACTTGGAAGAAGCAAGTTGAGGTAAGGATTTATTTGGGTCTGATTGTTTGGAGCACATAGAGCATCCTGGTGGGGAAGGTGAGGCAAGAGGAACTTGCTAATATCTGGCAGATGAAGAAAGAAAGAAAGGAAAATGGCTACACTTAGCATCTTTTTTTTCCCTTTGCTCCCTTAAAAAAAACAAAAAAAAACAAAAAACTTGTCATTGGCTACATAGTTCTCATTCAAGGAAAGACTTCCCCCATCACCAATCCTTTCTACAATTGCCCTTTAAAGCTATGTGCCCTCACTATTGCCAAGTACAATTCTTAATTCTATCAAGTTTACATGCAAAATAGTCACTACAGCTACGACAATCTCAAACTCATGCCCTGTAAACTCTGAAACTGATAGTAAGGATGCTTCTCTTTCTCAATAGTCTTACCAAAAGAAGATGTCTAACCATCATCTCTATTACTCTCTGTGTCCTTCTTGAACCATTTGCTGTGGCTGGAAAGATGGTCCCCTCTTGTGTGTGTACCCTGTTCAGGCACACAGGATCTTGAACTTAAAAATGTCTTGTGTTTTTTTTAATCCACTGCTATCAATATGTTGAAACACTTAAGAGCTTTTGAACAAAAGTTCCTGTATTTTTATTTACAGTTCATTCCAAAAATTATTTAACTTCTTGAGTTCTTTATATATTCTGGATATTGGCTCTCTGTCATATATAGGGTTGGTGAAGATCCTTTCCCAATCTGTAGGCTTGTTTTGTTTTTATACAGTGTCTTTTGCTTTACAGAAGCTTTCCAGTTTCATGAGGTCCCATTTATTGATTGTTGATCTAAGAGCCTGTGCTGTTGGTGTTCTGTTCAGGAAGTTGTCTCTTGTGCCAATGAGTTCAAGGCTCTTTTCCACTTTTTTCTTCTAACAGGTTTTCTTCTAAAAACAGTGTGTCTGCTTTTATATTGAGGTATTTAATCCAGTCGGATTTTAGTTTTGTGCAGGATGATTAGTATGGATCTATTTGCATTTTTCTACATGTAGACATTCATTTAGACCAACACCATTTATTGAAGATGCTATATCTTTTTTCCATTGTATGGTTTTGGCATCTTTGTCAAAAATACAGTGTCCATAAGTGTTTGGGCTTATTTCTCGGTCTTCTATTAGATACCATTGATTCACCATTGTGTTTCTATGTCAGTACCATGCCATTTTTATTACTGTTGCTCTATAACACAGCTTGAGATCAGGATGGACATACCTCCAGAAGATATTTTATTTTAGAGGATTGTTTAGTGATTCCTGGTTTTCTGTTATTCCATATGAAGTTGAGAATTTTTCTTTCAAAGTATGTAAATAATTCAAGTAACAAATCAAGTAATCCAATTAAAAATGGGGTACAGATCTAAACAGAGAATTCTCAATAGAGGAATATCAAATGGCAGAGAAACACTTAAAGAAATGCACAACATCCTTAGTCATCAGGGAAATGCAAATCAAAATGACCCTGAGATTTCACATTATACCCATCAGAATGGCTAAGATCAAAAACTCAAGTGACAATACATGCTGGAGAGGATGTAGAGAAAAGGAACCCTATTACATTACTGGTTGGAATGTAAACTTGTACAACCACTTTAGAAATCAATCTGGCACTTTCTCAGACAATTAGAAATAGTGCTATCTCAAGATCCAGATATACCACTCCTAGGCATATATCCAAAAGATGCTCAAGTACACAGCAAGGACATTTGTTCAACCATGCTTTTAGCAGTTTTATTCATAATAGCCAGAACCTGGAAACAACCAAGATGTCCCTCATTTGAGGAATGGATATAGAAAGTGTGGTACATTTACACAATGGAATACTACTCAGCAATTAAAAACAAGGAAATCGTGAAATTTGCAGGAAAATGGTGGGATCTAGAAAACATCATCCTGAGTGAAGAATCCCAGAAGCAGAAAGACACACATGGTAAATACTCACTTATAAGCAGATATTAGACATATATAGGATAACCATCCTAAAATCTGTACACCTAAGGAAGCTAATCAAGGAGGACCCTGGGTAAGATGCTCAATCCTCATTCAGAAATACAAACAGGATGGACATTGGAAGAGGGAGAAAACAAGGAACAGAACAGGAGCTTACCACAGAGGGCCTCTGAAAGACTCTATCCAGCAGGGTATCAAAACATATCCTGAGACTCATAGCCAAACTTTGGGCAGTATGCAGGGAGTCTTATGAAAGAAGGGGGAGAGAGAAAGACCTGGAGGAGATAGGAGCTCCAAAGGAGATCAACAAAACCAAAAAATGTGGGCCCGGGTGTCTTTTCTAAGACTGATACTCCAAACAAGGACCATGCTTGGAGATAACCTAGAACCCTACACAGATGTAGCCCATGGCAGCTCAGTGTCCAAGAAGGTTCCCAAGTAATAAGAACAGGAAGTGTCTGTGACATGAACTCTTAGGCTGGCTCTTTGATCTCCTCCCCCTAATGGGGGAGCAGTATTACCAGTCTACAGAAGAAGACAATGAAGCCAGTCCTGATGAGACCTGATAGACTAGAGTCAGATGGAAGGAGAGGAGGACCTCCCCTATTATTGGACTGGGGAAGGGGCATAGAAGAAGAGGGAGGGAGGATGGGATTAGGAGGGGATGGGGGATGGGCTACAGCTGGGATACAAAGTGAATAAATTATAATTAATGAAAATAAAATAAAAATTTAAAAAGATATTTTTCCAAGTCTGGGAAGATATAGTTAGTATAGTTACTGATAGCCATGGATTCATTGCAAGAACAAATTTGTTGATTTGAATTGCCCCAGTGTGTACATGGAATGTGGTTGGGAAGAGGTGTATATTTTTTTTAAAAGAAAGAATGATACAAATAAGTAGATGTTTGTTGCATAAGCATCCTTGCTGGGCTGGAATGTGGTTTAGTGGTAGAGTATGTTCCTAGAATACACAAAGTCTAAGGGTCAGTCCCCAGAACAGCAAAATAAAACAAAGCAAAGCAAAACCAAAACAACATAACAACAAACAAAAGAACAAAAACCTTATTGCTACCATCACTTCTAAAACAGGGAGATCTGATCATGGTAGTGATGAGGCAAACAATCAATGTACTCTACTGTGTGACCCAACTAACAACACATACTTCTAGTACAGTATATACCAACAACAAACTTCAGTATGGTATATACCATACTAATGGCTTCAGCTGTGTCCATGGAGAAGCAAGTTCCAGCCAAGTCAGACAGGATGATATCCTGAAAACATTGGTGAAAGAACCATATTTAAGGATATACTGAGGAATAGTGAAGAGTGTAACCTTGACTTCATGGGGTTGCTGGTGTAATGGACTATTTGATTGGGTAAATTTGAAGTCAGAGTACTGGGGGATGCCCCTCCTTAACTAATGGTGTCAACAGAATTTAAGCTGCAATGGGCAGAGAAGGTCAGGCATGAGGACCCTAGAGACTGTTCCAAGTAGGTGATAATATTGCCCCTATGTGAGCAAAATTTGTATCTTATGGACAATTTTTATAGAAAAAGAACTAATTACAACAAAATATATTATCAGATAGTGTATTATTGGCATTAAAACTGAATGGGAGCTGAGAGGTGGTGGTGCACATCTTTAATCCCAGGACTTAGGAGGTAGAGACAGGTGGGTATCTAAGAGTTCAGCCTGCTCTATAGTGTAAGCTACACAGAGAAACCATGCAAAGAAAGAAAGAAAGAAAGAAAGAAAGAAAGAAAGAAAGAAAGAAAGAAAGAAAGAAAGAAAGAAAGAAAGAAAGAAAAGAGATAAAGAAAGCTTATTAAGAAAATGATATCATAAGAGTACTTGTCCTGAGGAGACCTGATAGGTTAGGGTCAGATGGAAAGGGAGGATAACCTCTCCTATCAGTGCACTGTGGGAGGAGCATAGGAGGAGAAGAGGGAGGGAAGGTGGGATTGGGAGAGGATGAGGGAGGGGGCTATAGCTTGGATACAAATAAATTGTAACAATTAAAAAAATAAAGAAAAAAAATCACAAAATTGATGTGTCAATTTGTAAGTTTGTGAAGAAACATTCTGTTGACAAATACAGAATAAATACCATGGCAAAAAAGAGTCCTTAGGGGGGCTAGGGATGTAACTAAGTTTGTACATGATAATGATAATGTAATTAGTTGAAGGCTAATGTGAGATCTAAGAGACCATGTCTCAAACAAATATTACTGCCCCCCATTAGGGACATTTATGATCTTGTCATCAAATTATGCACAAAGAATTTTGTATATTATTTTTCAGGGTCATTCACCCACCACACACTATAACTAGAGGTGCCACTTTGGTTCCAGATTTAAAAAGGTAAAGCTTGGTTCTATGTTATGAAGAACTGAGGATGTAGTTCTTCAGGGCTAGGATGCCTACTAAACTAGTGAGGACTAAGGGAACCACAGCTGGGCTTCCTTAAAGACCGGTTCTCATTTTGTTTTGTATGTGTCCGTGTGAACACACACACACACACACACACACACACACACACACACAAGCACCTACCCGAGACAGAGTGCTTATCACAGATCTTTTCCCAATGCCTCAGTAAGACATGTCCATATAGAGAGACTTAGAAGGTGTGAGGATGTAGCTAAGGGGTAGGATGCTTGCCTAGCATTTGGAAGGATGTGGTTCTATCCCCAACACCCCAACAGTACACATTGTATTTGAGTAGGAGAAAGGAACAAAAGAAATCTCTAATATTGCTCAGGTTCTATGCAATGAAATGTAAAGCAGCCATCAAATCAAAGGGTGGATGAAATGTTGTACCAGTTAACAGAAAACTAGGGATTGTTGTTTTTCTGGAAGACTTCAGCCAACTCATATACAGATCCACGTCTCACACTCATCTATTCAATCAGTGTCTAGTGTAAGTAACATATTAATAACATTAATAATAATGTAAAGACTTGCACATTTTTTTCCGATATGAATGTGGTATACATGATTTGTGATTCAAACCTGGCATCCTCGTTAGTGAACTTGTCAAAGGTGGGGTTGGGGGTTGGGGAAGAGGTAGTTGAGTTTTTCTCCAGAGAGGTTTGAAATGAAGTTCTGTTCTTTTTGTAATTCAAGCATTTTATATATTGCCTCCTCTCTCTTTCAGTCTTATAAAAAGGGTTAGGGGACCCACTCATATGATTTAGACAGACCTCCTGGGTATTTTCCACTGTGCAATCCCATAAAAGTGTCCATATTGCTGCTTTTTAGTGCTGACCTTAGCAGGCATCTCATTTATGGCCTCATTTTCTTTACCCCAACAATTATAAAGACATTAGCACTCTACCTGGACTAACTATCTCAAGAGACTTATTTCCGGTGATCTCTGAGGAACTCTGTGTAAAACAATTTTAGCTCCTTGGGAGGAGAAAATGTGAAAAAAATAAATAAAAAACCTACAAAGTGTTATGATTAGTTCTTTCATTCTCTTGAAATGGTGTGAGTAGAAAAAGGAAACAGAATATCACACAGGAAATTGGCTTGAAACACAACGTAAACAAACTCTCTCTGTGAAGTGCCCTGGCATACTGAGAATCTGTGTGCAGGACCATTCAAAGCTGGAGTTTGGTCATAATCCATCCTGGGGCTTGACTGGACAGAGGTAAGTCTTGGTGTCTACCTATATGCATGCAGTAAAGTCAAGGCATCTTTCCTGAGTAAAACTTGGAGTGTTTCTAAACAGGAGTGATTTTTTAAGACTTAAGTATAAATGTAGATCAATCAGGAGAGATATATAGCCAAAACAGCACACATTACTAAATTAGTGGCGACTCAAGGAATCACAGTTGGGCTTCCTTAGAGACTGCTCTCATTCTGTTGTTGAATCCACCTGTGAAGATTCCATGATGTCACCCTATGTACATGTGAACACACACACACACAAACACACACACACACACACAGAGAGAGAGAGAGAGAGAGAGAGAGAGAGAGAGAGAGAGAGAGAGAGAGAGAGAGACACCCAACCTCTGAAGCAGAGACAGGACCACCCAGCTTTCCTAATGCCTCAGTTCCCTTTGGGGGAAGCAGAAAAAGACAATTTTAGCTTCTTGGGAGGAGACAAAGTGTTCCATTTTCTCCACATAGACAGACTCAGTACCACAGAAAAGAAATCTGGGGGTCATGAAACCCATATAGGGACAAATGACGCATCTGTCCTTCCAAGATTCTACTCTTCCCCTAGAGAAGACTACAGTAACCGTTGTGCTGAATCATTAAGAAATCTTTTCTGGGAAAAGAGGAATAAGTCTTGATGTTGTACTATAGGAATGCAGTTTATTCATTTTTTTTGTTTGTTTTTTTTACTGTCAAACTGAATTTTATTTTATTTTTTATATGAATCACAGGTTATTTACCTTGTATCCCACCTGTAGCCCCCTCCTCCATTCCGTCCCAATCCCACCCTCCCTCCCTCATCTCCTCCCTGCCCCTTTCCAAGTCCACTGCTAGGAGAGGTCCTCCTCCCCTTCCCAGTTTATTAATTTTTAATCTTAGTACCAGAGTTGTTTCATTAGAAATCTCTGACTATGCAGAAACCTCAAACTATTAGTGGGACATAATGTCTTAACACTATATTAGCTAAAAACCCAGGGAACTTGGGTTTCTAATCAGCACTGATGGGTGGGTACCACATCCTTGCAGAGCTTGAGTCTTAGAATCCTAACTAGGGGCAACAAGGGAATGAAGAAAGAACAGACACTAAAGATATGACAGACACATAGACAAAAAGCTGGGATGGAGTAATCTGTGCTCTTAGAGAATCCACAGCCAGCTGGAAACATGGTATGTTTACTATATATAGTTGAACAGGGAGGCAAGGCACATAGATTGAACAAGGTGCTTCTTATGTACAAAAAAAATGAGGCAGGGTTTATGGTATATAGCTGAACAAGGAGACAGGTTTATTATGTATAGTTGATCAAGGAGGTGGGATTAGCTAATCTTCGTAGGAGCAGTCTCTATAGGGTAGCAATCTTTAGGCTGTAAATATCCAATAGGAGAAAGCTATAGTGGATGTGTTCTCTATACACAATCAATATCTACACACAAGCCAGAAAAGTCTTTGCCATCCTTCTGAGCTTCACCCAGGGAAGGCTTTGACACTTGCAAGGGGCTGAGGCATTGGTCCTAGACATAGCCATGTCCATATAAACAATACATGTTCGTTCAGGACTTTGGGTAATACTTCCTCAGTATGTCTAATTCTAGGATGTCCTGACAATTGCATTGAGAATCATGTTTATAAAGTACATTATTGAAAGTAATGTTCAGCATGGCCAGGGACTGCATTTAGGATAACTCCTTATCTATCAGGAGATTGCTAGATGGGACTTTCTATGTGTCATTTTGCAGGCTGCTATAACAAATGCAAGAGACTGAAGTTTAAGCAATAAGCTATCAAGAGCTGGGATTGAGGTTCAGTGGTGCAGCATTTTATTGTCACGATCCTGAGTTCAACCCCTGGCAATGCAGAAAAGGAAAGAAAAGAAGATAACCATTTCCTTTTCCCAGTTGTGGAGACTGGAAAGTCCTATTTCAGGGTGTTAGCATTGATGGAGTTACTGAAGTCCTACCTCTGTAGATGGCCGTCTTCTTATTGGTCTTCTGAGAAAGGAACTGAGAAATCAAGAAACTCTCCCACACTTCCTTTTGTTGTTTGGTTTGTCAGTTGGATGTTGTTGTTGAAACAAGGTCTCACTGTGTAGCTCAGGCTGATCTCAAACTCTCAGTCCTCCTGAGTGTTAGGATTATAGAAAATGAGCTATTAAACACAGCTTCAGTGCCTGTTCCTTAGCAAGACTAATCCCATTCTTATAACCTAATTAACTGCCCAAGGGTTCTATATCTAACGGCTGTCCCAGTGGGAATTCGGCTTCAACTTTTGAATTTTAGTGGATACCAACATTTAGCTCACAATCTTTCTATAAGATTTACTTTCCAGATTTGAGACTGGTGTGCTGCTTTAAACATTTACGTAGGCACAGATTCCTTACATGATAATTTTCAAACTCTGGCTCACATTTCTATTTTCTGCTAAAGTAATTACAAATGACAAAACATAAGCTTGTTTTATTATTTATTATTTATCCCATCTGGAAAAGGATTTTCCCAACCATGTGCTGCTCCTTGAAGATTGCTGAGTTGGGAAGACTGACACTCCATAGATATAACATATTACTTCTAATAATAGGCAGTTATTAAGTACACCAAGAGAGTCTCATACCAATAAATCATTATAATTGGAATCAGTAAGTGTGATCAACTTTCAGTTGAAGCCACATGGTTCTTATTAAGGCCTCTATCACATTGAAGAGTTCCAGTAGTTCTCAAAATTTCTAATACTGCAGCTCTTTAATGCAATTCCTCATGTGTGGTAACCCCCAACCATAAAGTTATTTCATTGCTACTTTATAACTTTAATTTTGATATTGTCATGAATTGGAATATAAAGATCTGGAATGCAGGCAACTGATATGCGACCCCTATGGGGTTGTGACCAAGAGGGTTGAGAACCACTGTTTTATGCCATGCTCCAGTAAAGGGAAACAGTAACCTTTGGGAAAGTGGCTGATTATAGGGCAGTGACAGGTAAAATAACAAGATAACTACAAGCACTATGTAGCAGTAGAAACTAATGAAACAGCCAGGTATGATAAGACACTCCTGTAAACCTAACACACATAAAATCTAGGCAGGAAGACTGCATTCTCAGGATCATCCTGGATCACAGAATTAGTTCCAATCCAGCATGAATTATAGAGACTGTTCAAAACTAAGAAGGAAAGAAAAGAATGTCAATGGGACACAGAAGTCAACCTCAAAGAGTTCCCAATAGCAAACCTGGCATGTTTGAGTAACAAAATATTGGTATTGTCTGGATTTATTACCTAATTTAAGAATAATTACAAGTCCACACTGATATATAAAAGAGATTTAACAGTTTCATAGGAAAACTTGCACAGATAGCTCAATGGTTAAGAGTACTTACTACTTTTGCAGAACACCTGAATCCAATCAGGCTTTTTTTAAAAAAAAGTCTGACAATTCCAATTTGGGAGACATTCTACCAAATATCTTTTGAGTCCTTCACAAAACCATCAAGGTCATAAAAATAAGTCCCTGTCACAGACCAAAGAAAATTAAAAGACATGACAACGAAATGCAAGGTGACACCTGTATTATCACAGAACAGCAAAAGGATATTAATAGAAAACCCAGTGGGATGGAGTTTAGTTGCTAGTAATGTAGCAGTGTTCCTTTTTTATTGTAGCAAACGTACTATGGCAAAGTAAGCTGTCAATAATTGAGGGAATTGTTGTGGTGTGGCGGTACGTTATGGAGGAAGAGGCTGGAGGATCTAGGGCTTGAAGCCAGTGTAGGTACACCTTGTTTCAAAAAACTGAAGTTTATAGGAGGGGGTGAGGAATATAGGAGAGGAAAATAGAACCATATTCATGCTATCCTAACAACTTATCTATGACTCTAAAATTTGTCCAATAATGTTTATCAACTTTGTGAGATGAAGTTTTAACCTCTTAATTATGAAACACGATTATCTTTGTTATATTATAGCAAGGTGCTGAGTAGTTGGAGGCAATAGTGCATTGTATAAAGTGAGGACCTAGAGAGATCTCTAAGGAATGGTTTGGAATACATGGGCCATGACAGAGCTACAACTCTTGAACATCTGTAAGAGGGACACAGAAAACTATTCGCCTATACCATAGCCCAGTTTCTTCCATGGAATGTCTACATCTGCCAGACAATCAGACTATCACTGACTAAAGGGAAATGTCTAGAAAATGGGCCCTCATGATCTAGAGGAAATATAATAACACAAATGCAGAAAAATGAAAATGGTGACAGGCTTTTCCATCTCCATTATATTCATCAAGTTCAAGTCTTCTTTGTCTTAGACCACTTGAGTCACTCAACAACATATGGAAAACTCAGATCTTTCAAACATTGTTTAAATTATCACCAACATGCACTTTGGGTTGTTGTTGGTGTGGTGCTTGTAAACACACATGTGCATGTATGTAGTTTCTAATCTTACCTCTTGAATCTTCAATGTTAGCATATTCACATTTTTGTTAAGAAAGGATGGTGGTGAATGTAGCCTAACATAAAATTGTAAATTTATTCCCAATTTTCTGAGAAAGTGCCAGATTTATTTCCAACATGGTTGAATAAGTTTGTACTCCCACCAGCTATGGGGGGAAGGTTCCCCAACATGTGTTTTCACTTGAGATTTTTATCTTAGCCCTTCTGATAGGTGTAAGATAGAATCTCAGAGTTGTTTTGATTTGCATTTCCCTGATGACTAAGGATGTTGAGCATTTCTTTGTTTCTCTGCCATTCTATATTCCTTTGTTCAGAATCCCCTGCTTAGCTCTGTACCCCATTTTTGCAATACCACTCCTGGGCATATACTCAAAATATGTCCCACCATTCAATAAGGATATTTGCTCAACTATGTTCATAGCACCTTTTTTTGTAATAGCCAGAATCTGAAAACAACCTAGATGTCCCTCAACAGAAAAATGGGTATGGAAATTGTGATACATATGCACAATGGAATACTACTCAGCTATTAAAAACAAGGGAATCATGAAATTTGCAAGCAAATGGATGGAATGAGACAAGACCATCCTCAGTGAAGTAATCCAGAAAAAGAAAGACAGGCTTGGTATACACTCTCTAATAAGTGGATATTAGCTGTATAATATAGGATAACCACCTGCAGACCTAAAGAAGCTAAACACTAAGGAAGACTCTAGCACTTAAATCTCATTCAGAATTGCAAACAGGATAGATAGATAGATAGATAGATAGATAGATAGATAGATAGATAGATACCAGAAGTGGTGGAAGAGAGGAAATAGAATGGGAGCCTACTGTAGAGGGTCCTCTGATAGGATTCACCCAACAGGAGATAGAAGCAGATGCTGAGACTCAGCGTCAAACTTTGGGCAGAGGCAGATATCTTAAGACAGGTCCATGGATTTATAACTTAACAGGAATCAGAGGTTTAATGTGACAGCCATCTCAGAATTCAGGCATCCCTGATCCCTCAAAGACCTCTGGCCATCCCAAGTGACAGGCATAACTCATTAAAACTGCCTTAGAGTCAATACACAGGCCTACACAGTTACTTATTACAGAAAGAATAGAGACTAAAACTGGTTGAATACTATAGATTCAATGATCTCCGTTTCCTCTTTGGTTTCTAAACAATGTTCTAAAGATGATTTATGAGGCGTTAATGACATCTGTAGAAGTGAGGTACCATGGGGTATAAAAATAGCCTTGCTAGAGCACCCAAGGTACCATCCAGCAACCCTTTGTGAACAATTGCATTCACTTTATCTCACCATCACTATCAGTCAGCCTCCTGCAATCCTGACAAAGGATTTGGTTTTCTTGTTTGAATGCCCATAAAAGAGTTCCTGTGGGTCCTGTGGTGATGGAATAGACTGACAGATGGCTTGTTTCACAAATGTAGCCTTCAAGCCTTTAGCAGTTGAGGAAGTGCTGTGGTATAGAACAAACAAACAAACAAACAAACAGCCCTCTGGACAGAGAGACCATTTCTCCAGGTATTCACATTAACGTGAATTCTGCTCAGAGCAAGGGTAAAAGAGAGAGAGAAAAGGAAAAGAAAAAAATTCAATATGATTAATCACAAGTCAGCTTTGAACCTAACTGTCTTATTTTAGTTTTACACTTAAAAAGGTAGGATTTTTTTTTTTTTTTTACTTTACCCAACTTGAATCTAAAGCTCTTAATTTTATTAGAAAAGAAACTCTAACTTTAGCCTGTTTAAGTCTGAATGTGGCTCAGAGTGAAAAGCAAGTTCTTTAACTGTGAATATAAGAGCTTTGGTGACCAGACATTACATAGTTTGGCTTCTGCAATGCAGTAAATGCAACTCTGGAAACATGCCATGGGAGTGCTTCACCGGGGGGTCAGTTGCAGTGGACCTGCATACCAACCTGTGGTTTGTGACCCCTTTGGCAGACCTCTAACTTCAAATAATAATTACATTATGAATCATAACAGTAGCAAACTTACAGTTATAAAGTAACAACAAACACAGTTTTATGATGGAGAGTCACCATAACATGGGGAACTATATTAAAGGGTCACAACATTAGGACGGTTGAGAATAACTGCTTTACAGGAAATCCTTCTTCATGGTCTTCTCCAGCATGTAGAGGCTGCTCATATCCTTTGGCTTGTGGTGCTCTTCCATTTTCTAGGCTAGCTATGACCACATATACTGTGCATAAATTTATTCACATCTTGGAAATGACACTGTCTACTGTCTCCATTAAGAATAATACACACACAAACACACACACTCATGTAAATGTATGGAAAAACACCAAGTGATATAACATATGCTTACATCATATGATAGTGTTTGGTCTGGGGTTCAATTCCCAGTATTTCTACTCCACACCCTAATTAAATGTTATTGACAATGGAGATTAACTTTTTGAAAGAACATGTATTCTGAGCTTTCATTCATGAACCAGGAAAATCAAAGTAGTAGATGTGGGGGGGGGGGGGGAGAAAAACTAAAGAGAAAAGAAACTGCTTAAAGTGCATTAAGCCAAAAGAAAGTAAATAAGAGCCGCTAGAATTCTTCATCCAAAGTATAGTAATCCTGTGAACCATCCCGCACCCTAACATATAAAAACCTGACATAAGTGAAACCTGACATAAGTGAGCTAATTCTATAATAGGTAAGATATTGTTAACTTCTTTAACAAGGTTGACTGAAGTCTCCAAATCTATTCTCCCCTTTCTACTTTTATATAACAACCTTCAGACCACCTTTCCAATTTTATGATAATACAACGATTATCTCAGATGTCTCAGACTTGTTACAATATGACTGAGTAGTGTGTAGCTCTTGAGAGCTTCATGGTTTCCTTAATTGGCTGTGACAGTAACTGATCTCATTACGATGTATTTCAAAACCATCTACTGAGCAAATTCATAATGGATTTCTGGAGGAGTTCAGCTTCAGGGGCAGCCCCAATTTGACCTTGATTCTGAGTCCTTGTGGGTTCCCAGTAGAAGCCACATGCTGTGACCCTGAATCAGGAGCTAGACTGGGCATGCTCTATTCAGTCTGGCAATGGCTGTTTAACTGGGTATCTTTATTGCTAAATAACGATGCGTTGATATTTTATTTTATTTTTTAAATTCAAGGATTTTTGTAGAGAAAACTCAGTTTTGGATGCAGCAAAGGCAGATTATTCAGTTACTGCCTTCTCTAAGTTCTTGCTGGAGAGAAAAATCGGATCTGATTTCCTTCATGAGTGCTTCATCTTATCCAAAAGATAGTTCCAATAAACAAAAGAAAACTCAAAATGATTTCTTGTTACAGCTGCTGGGGGGGGGGGGGAGATGAGGTTAAAAGCAGAGAAGTTGATACGAGGGACCTTTGGCAGAGTACAGGGAATCATAAGAAAGAAGGGGAGTTAGTCTGATGGGAAAAGGATAGGAGCTCCACAAGGACCAAATATATCTGGGCACAGGGTCTTTTCTGAGACTGACATTCAACCAAGGACCATGTATGGATATAACCTAGAACCTCCACTCAGATGTAGCCTGTGGTAGCTCAGTAACCAATTGGTTTCCCAAAGTGAGGGGAGCAGGGACTATTTCTAACAGGAACTCAATGACTGGCTCTTTGGTCTCCCCACCCCCGAAGGGAGGAGCAGTCCTGTTAGGCCACAGAGGAGGGCTTTGCAGCCAGTCCTGAAGATACCTGATAAAACAGGATCAGATGAATGGGGAGGAGGTCCCCCCTATCAGTGGACTTTGAAAGGGGCACGGTGGAGATGAGGGAGGGAGGGAGGGACTGGGAGGGAATGAAGGATCGGGACACGGATGGGATACAGAGTTAATAAAATGTAACTGATAAAAAAATAAAAAAAAACAAAAAAAAAACAAAAAAATAAAACATTACAATAGAAAAAAAAAGAAAAGAAAATAATACTCTGTACCCTTAGGAAAACAGCTGTTCGAATGGGTAAAACATTCGTATTACAGATTTGTCTAAAAATGAGTATCTACTTTCAGTGTGGCTATGAAAACCTACCAATCTGCTCTTTGTACATAAAATAACTATAACTTCTGGGCATGTTAAAAGATATTTTAAAACACCTGCCACAAAGCACTCCCAAATGAACCAAGTCAGATTCAGAAGGGGAAGACAGGCACAGCCAGATGTTGTCCGTGGGCATCTCACTCTCCAAGTGGGTAACCTAGTAAGGGGAGCATGGCAAGTCTTGGACATGGACTCAATTGCCTGCTCTTTGATCACTTACCCCTGGAAGGATGGCCTTGCCAGGCCCCAGAAGAAGAGGATCCAGACATTCCTGATGATACTTGATAACCTTGGTCAGATAGTAGAGAAGGAGGTCACTATCATTGGACTAGGGGAGAAGGATGTGGGGAAGAAGGGAGGGTGGGACCAAGAGGAGATGAGAGAGCAGGCTGCAATTGAGATACAAAGTGAATAAATTATATATATATATATATATATATATATATATATATATTAAGAGAGTTCACTTGGCCAGTGGCTTTAAGTCTAAAGGTATGAAAGTCACAGCTGGTTTCACATCAATGTCTGATACTCCACTCCAAATAAGGAACCTATATTCTTTTTGCCTAAGAACCAAAGGGACAGAGTTTGGCCTGATGAGTTTTGGTACCAGATGAAGGGGAGGGAGTATCCTGAAAGGAGAAAGCACAGAAGTATTTCTCATACATTCAAACTCTGTTCCAGTTTGTCTTGAGTCTTGAGTCACACATATGGAAGCAACTAGAAGTAATCTAGCAACAATGTGATAACTGAAATGAAATTGCTGTTTATGTCTATAAGTCACTGTCTACAGTGTACTTTCATAGATAGGAACTTCTGTTCAGCCCTGTAGGAACACTCACTAGAGACTAGAAGTCCCACTATCCAATTGGCTCCATCCATAGAACAAAATAATGAAATAAAGCTACCCCTTTCCCTCTCCAGGTTCCTTTCCATTTGTCCAAAAGTGTCTCCCTTTCATGTTGCCAAAGGAGAGTATGGCTGCTAGTACTAGCTTTCCAGAGTGAGGTTTCCAGAATTAGTGACAGAGGAGTATAATAAAGGGACCCTGAGAATGAAAGTACGATATATTAAGAACATGGGCTGCATTTCAGCCTGAATTTTACTTTCTTCTGGTCCTGCAGACATTTTTTGCTTTTCTGCTGTACTTTGCTTGCCATCCTTACTTCTCTTTCTTCCACTATTGCTCAAGAAGGTTTTCAGATGCTATGAGGCTTCACTATCCTATGGTCATTTCATCTCTCTGATATCTAATTATGTCCTTGCTCTTTGGTTTTATCTCCCCTTCCCTTTGGAGAAGCCACTGTATTCCAAAGATTTGCATTTTGATCAGTCAGGTCCCTCTTAGGGCACTGGTTCTCTGATTCTATGCCACAACACATTATAAAGTATGTTAAATTATAAATACATCCAATCAGCCTTCACCGAACTGTAAATTCTGTTCTCTGAACTCCATCTATGTCTTCTGAAAATTGAAAATGATAATATAATAAGAAGAATATCTCTAAATCTAGGTCATGATGATTATGAATAATATGTGTGTAGTGTCTGCAATATCAAAGGCTCTCAAAATAGTTGATCAATTCATTAATACATCTTTGTCTTTCAAGAAAAAAATCTTGTCTGGTAGAGATATTCAAGAAATATTAACTGCATTATAGGAGGAGAAACTAAAGACCAGATGCTATTTGGTCGTTAGTTAGCTAGGACATTTCATACTATATAATGAGCCTTTCTTATTTCTCTATATTTCCAGAGGCAGTAACTGATTAAAGAGTGGCAAACTGGCCTTGGATGCTAAAAGAGTCAAAAGCCAATATGGAAGCCATGGTCAAGCACTTAGAAGCTCTGTCACCAAGCTGGTTCCAACATAATCACCTTTCAATTTCAACTAGTCATAAACTTATTCTTTGCTATCACTTACCAAAGTATGGACCTAATTCCATGGTCAACCCAGTGATGTTTAAAAGGAGTGACAGTGTTATTATATGATGTTTTCATCTTATAATTCTTTTAACCCACTGTTATTTGTTTTTTATATATATTTTTGAGACAGGGTCTAATGTAGCCCAGAATGGATTACTACTTCGCTAAGAATGACAATTTATGATCTTCCTGCCTCTACTTCCATAATTCTGAGATTATAGGCAACTGACACCATAATTAGTTCTAAGTGAGCAACATTCCAGGGAGACTGCTGTTTTTATTTATTGCTGAATTTAGCATCCATCAGTGCTGGTGACCTACTACACAGATGAAAGCAGAACTTGCGCCATCACTTTTTCCTGCCATTTGGTTCTTGATTCATAGAACTATGAGAGCTGAAAGCTGACCCAGAAGCTAGGAATAACCCACTTGGAATCAAACACAGTTCATCACATTAAGAACCTGTCCAAAACATACCTGCGAAATCTTTACTTAACACCATTGTAGCATATGGGATTAATGGCTGCTTTCTCCTCCTCCTTCTCCTCTTCCTCCTCCTTTTCTTGTTCTTGTTGTTGTTCTTCTTCTTGTTGTTCTTGATGTTCTTCTTCTTCTTGTTCTTCTTCTTCTCCTCCTCCTCCTTCTTGAGACAGGATCTCTCTATTTAACCCCAGCTATCCCAGAACTCATTATGTAGAGAAAGCTGGCCTCGGATTCATAGAGATCCACCTGCTTCTTCCCTCAAGTACTGGAATTAAAGGCATGTACCAATAGACTGAGCCTAATGGCATCTATTTTACTTTTAGGACCTTCAATAAGTATTCTTCCCTCGTCTTCCTCTTTCCAACCACTATCTTGGAAAAGGTCATGTGAAAAAATAAAAGATTTAGAAAATTGAATGCTGTGCTTTGTGAGGGAGGTTTTATTTCTTTTAGTATTACTCCTTCTCTTAAGAAATGTCCCATGAAGCTTTAGAGGAAGATGAAAGAAATTGGGGGTAGGCTCCTCAAAAGAAGATATTTTAATTTATTTTTTATTGTGGTAAATATGCATATCTTAATATTTAGCATTAGTGTCATTTATTATAGCCTAATGTTTCACATGTGTCACCATTAAATACCCCTTGAACACTTCCAACAACCCCAAGTTAAACTGTGCTATCTAGCAATCAATTCCCAGATGCTCTCCCTATAGCCACTTTCTGTAGCTGTTGAGTGGCTGCATCTTGCTAGTTCATATACATGAATCACACAAGAGGTAGCCTTTAGGACTGTAGCATGTGGCAACACTTCATTCATTTTTATTCCTGAATTCTGTGTGACTATGGATGCATGTGTATGTGTATAGAATTTTGCGTATATGTCCATCAAGTGATGGCCAGTTGGGTTGTTTCTGCCTTTTACATCTTGTGAGTAGTGTTTCTGTTGGTGTTCATGTACATTTTTGTTCCAGATGTTCATTTTCACTTCTGTTTAGAGGACACCGAGGAGTATAATTGTTGGGTAATATAGTTATTCTGTTTAGTTTCCTGAGAAAACACTAACATTAGTGACTTGAAAAAAAAAAGAAATCTTACCTGGTATATGAAAGGATTATGTGTTTAAGTTTGACGGAGGGTAAAAGACTTATGTAGCTCAAATGGTAAAGGAATCTTCATGAAGTGTGAAGTATCAGGTCCCAGAATTTCCTTCCTTTAGGACAGTAGTTCTCAACCCTCGTAATGCTGCGACTCTTTTAATACAACTCCTGATGTTATGGTGACCCCCCCAACCATACAATTATTTCATTGCTACTTTACAACTGTAATTTTTCTACTGTTACAAATTACAATATAAATATCTTATATGTCAGAGATCTGATATGTGACCCAAAGTAAGGGTCATTTTACTCCAGAGGGGTCATGACCTACAGATTGAGAACTACTACTTTAGGGGACAGAAAGTCATAGTCTACCATGTGAACTGTAACAGAAAACTCATAGTACTATCAATAACTAGAGCATATGGTCTCTGCCTGAGAATATATGAAGTGAAAAACAATAGTCAATCCTGGTGACATAAGACTTAAATCCCAACTACACAGAAGGCTGAGGTAAGAGGATCATAAGACTGAGGCTTGAGTAGGCTACAAAGTGCTTCAAAAGGAAAAAAAGTCAAAAGAAGGCTGGGTCTGTAGCACAATGGTAGAGCACTTATGGAAGTTAAGTGAGATCCTGGTTTTAATCCCCTGATCAAAGAAACAGAAAAAAAAAATCCAAAGCAATTTTTGTTCACTGAATAAATCAGTAGTGGTGACATCATTGACAAAGATTTAAGGAATATTTTCACAGTGCTAGGTAAGTGTGACCCTAGCCATAGAGAACATAAGCTTTTGGAACAATACTCCACGATTCACTTTGTCTGCTTTCGTACTCAAAGCAATCCAGATGATCTTGTGCAATGAATACAATATATTTCCAATTCACTGTACTCATTTTGCAATGAAATAATCCACTCCACAGCTAGTGCCAATTTGCTCAAAAATAACAGTGGTCTAGCAGTATATCTCAAGTGCTTTTTAATTCCCTATTTCTCTGCCTGTTTCAAACGTGCATATGTCTAACCTTATTTATACATACATATACATTTGGGAATTGGAGAAGTGCACACGTTTGGAGATCAGAGGATAAGTTTTGGAATTCGTTCCTGCCTTCCACATTTCTTGAGGCAGGCCCTCTCTTGTTCCTGCTTCTTTGCCTAGTATTGGAAGGTCCACAACCTTCCAGGTGTTGGGATGAAAGATGTATATTAATATATCCAGCTTTTGAGAGGATCCTGGGGAGCTGAACTCAGGTGGTTCTGTTTGCATGTTGAGCACTTTTACTCGTGGAACCATTTTCTTAGCCCCTATCACACATTTTTTAAAGGAGAATAAAACATCCTGCTAACTGCATGCATTCTTTTATGATTCCTCTAAGGATGTTTGAGATTTATTATTCATTTTCAACCTTATAGGATAAAGAAAGAGTTTTTAAGTCAACATCTTCTAAATATTTGGTTGAAACAGATTGAAATAACTTGGATTATTTTCTGAGTAATGTCAGATTGATTTCATAATGTACTATTTTATGGGCACAGATATTTGGATAGATTTGATTCTTTTAACCTTAAAAAATTCAACTTATTTTAAATTAACCTATTACCTAACTTGACTATTTTAGGCTAACACTAGGCATTTTATGTGACCATTCAGGAGATGGAGATGCTGTTATGTTTTCCCCAAAGATCAAGCTACTGTTTATTTAGTCTTTTAAAACAAATTCTTAGGAATTCAAGAAAAATTCTGTGAGGAGAGAAACCACTTGTAGGTGTGAACTAGCTTAGGTTTTTAATATATCTAAAATTAGATAGTGAAGGTGTTATATTCTGTTTAGCAATAATAGTCACACAGAGAAAGGTTTTATCTTTTTATGGTAACATAGGTACAGTGAAAATGATTAGCACTCGTTTACTTACCTCCATTACCCTACCTTCCATGCCTGCAGGAGAGAGATGTGCTTAGGCTTGTGATTCTCAACTTTCCTAATGCTACGACCCTTTCATATAGTTCCTTATGTTTGGCTAACCTCCCCAAACAAAGAATTATTTTCGTTGCTACTTCATAACTGCAGTTTTGCTATTGTTATGAATTGTAAGGTAAACATTTTTGACAATAGAGATTTGCCAAAGGAGTCACAACCTAAGGTTGAAAACCACTGGATTAAACATTATTTAATCGCTATTTTCTGATAATTTTCATATATTCTGTGCATGGTGATGTGTGCCTGTGAAACGTGAGTTTCCATGCCTAATTTGCTTCTTAATTGTGTGTGGTTTTATAATGTCCATAAAATAACACTTATAGGCATAATGTTTAAGACAGCCCATTTCAGGAAAGAAGAGTAAGATTTATTTCCACATGTTTCTATCGAACATTTTCCTCTTAGTCCCTTTTGCCCTCCACTCCCATTTCAGTGTGATGATTAATGGCATGCAGTGCTTCATAGCAAGAATTCATCTGCTTTTTCCTTCCACCTAGTGAATCCATACTTCTCAGATCTTAACTTGAAACAGAACAAAGTCTGCTTTGCATAATTATCCTATGAGACTGTCTATAATCAAATAACACGGTTTGTCCGTGCCTAAGTATGATGATGCTGTGTATGAACTTTCAGCTGGCATTTGCCATTAGGGTACAAACAAACTATTAATTTCCAAGAGTTAAAGACTTCTTGAGGATATTTTTATTTCCTTTTTTAACATTTGTTATTTAATTACTTTACAGCCTGATCCCATGTCCCTCCCTCTCCTCCTCCTAGTCCTACTCCTATGCCCCCTCCCACCATTCCTCCCTCTCCTTCTTTTCAGAGAAAAGGAGCCACCCAATGGGTAAAAACCCACCATGCCACTTCAAATTCAGCAGGACTAAGCAGATCCTCCCTTAGTGAGGCCAGACATGGCAGGGCAGCTAGGAAAAAAAGGGATCTAGAAGCAGACAATAGAGTTAGAGACAGTCTCTACTCCTGATGTTAGAAACAGGCTGGTGGATCAATAGAATTGAATAGGAGACCCAGAAATAAACCCGCACACTTATGGCCACCATATTTCTGACAAAGATGCCAAAACCATACAATGGAAAAAAGAGAGCATCTTCAATAAATGGTGCTGGTCTAATTAGATATCTACATGTAGAAAAATGCAAATAGATCCATATTTATTACCCTGAACAAAACTAAAGTCCAAGTGGATCGAAGATGTCAACATAAAACCAGACACACTAAACCTGTTAGAAGAAAAAGTGGGGAAGAGCCTTGAACTCATTAGCACAGGAGACTTCTTGAACAGAACACCAACAGCACAGGCTCTAAGATCAACAATCAATAAATGGGACCTAATGAAACTGAAAAGCTTCTGTAAAACAAAGGACACTGTCATCAGAACAAAACAACAGCTTACATATTGGGAAAGGGTCTTCACCAACCCTACATCTGACAAAGGGCTAATACCCAAAACATATAAAGAACTGAAGAAGTTAAACAACAACAAATCCAGTAATCCAATTAAAAAATGGGGAACTGATCTAAACAGAGAATTCTCAATAGAAGAATATTGAATGGCAAAGAAACACTTAAAGAAATGCTCAACCTCATTAGATATCAGGGTAATACATGTCAAAATGACGCTGAGATTTCACCTTACACCCATTGGAATGGATCACAGATCAAAAACTCAAGTGACAACATATGGTGGAGAGGATGTGGAGAAAGGGGAACCCTCCTCCATTGCTGGTGGGAATGTAAACTTGTACAACCACTTTGGAAATCAATTTGGTGCTTTCTCAGACAATTATGAATAGTTCTACTTCAAGATCCAGCTATACCATTCCTAGGCATATATCCAAAAGATGCTCAAATATACAACAATGACAGTTGTTCAATCATGTTCATAGAAGCTTTATTTGTAATAGCCAGAAGCTGGAAACAACCCAGATGTCCCTCAACTGAGGAATGGATACAGAAATTGTGGTATATTTACACAAATGGAATACTACTCAGCAATTCAAAACAAGGAAATCATGAAATTTGCAGACAAATGGTGAGAACTAGAAAAGATCATCCTGAGTGAGGTATCCCAGAAGCAGAAAGACACTTTGGTATATATATGGTATATATATGGTATATAATATGGTATATATTCACTTATAAGTGGATATTAGATATGTAATTTAGGATAAATATACTAAAATCTGTATACCAAAGGAAACTAATCAAGAAGGAGGACCCTGGGTAAGATGCTGAATCCTCACTCATAAATACAAACAGGATGTTCATTAGAAGGGGGAGAAAAAAGAGAACAGGACAGGAGCTTATCACAGAGGGACTCTGAAAGACTTTTTCCAGCAGGGTATCAAAACATATCCTGAGACTCATAACCAAACTTTGGACAGAATGCAGGGAATGTTATGAAAGAAGGGAGAGATAGAAAGATTTGAAGGGGACAGGAGCTCCACAAGGAGAGCAAAAAAGAAAATCTGGGCCCAGGCATCTTTTCTGAGACTGATACTCCAACCAAGAACCATTCGTGGAGATAACCTAGAACCCCTGCCCAGATGTAGCCCTTAACAGCTCAGTATCCAAATAGGTTCCCAGTAATGGGAATACGGATTGTCTCTGACATGAATTCAGTGGCCTGCTCTTTGAACACCATCCCCTGTAGTGGGTGCAGCCTCACCAGGCTATAGAAGAAAATAAGGCCGCCTGTCCTGCTGAGAACTGATAGACCAGAATCAGATGGAAGTGGATTGGGTGAGGGGCATGGGAGAAGATGAGGGAGGGTGGTTGGGATTGGGAGAGGACATGGGAGAGGGCTACAGCTGGGATTCAAAATGAATAAACTGTAATTAATAAAACAATAAATAATTTAAAAAGAACTTCTGGAGGTATCACCACCCCTGATTTCAAGTTGTATCACACAGCAATAGTAATAAAAACCACATGGAATTGGCATAAAAACAGATATGTTGATCAATACAATTGAATCAAAGACTCAGGAGTAAACCCACACACCTATGGAGATCTGATTTTTAACAAAGAAGACAAAACCATACAATAAAGAAAAAAAAGCATCTTTAACACATGGTGCTGATTTAACTGGATGCTGCATGTAGAAGAATGCAAATAGATCCATATTTATCACTCCACACAAAATTCAAGTCCAAGTGGATCAAATACATAAACATATAACCAGATACAATAAATCTAATAGAAAAGAAAATGGAGAATAACCTTGAATGCATGGTAAAGGAGACAACTTATTGAACAGAACTGTTAATAAGTGGAACCTTCTTTCTTTTTTGAATTTCAGGGAAAAAGGTAATTTCTTGAAATGAAAAATAAGTGGAATCTTAAATATGCTATCCTCTTCACAATCTTGAATATGTGCTAGTTATCAACATCACACTTAGACTTTTGCCTTAAAATATTTCATGATGCTTTTCGAATGGCTTTACCCGTGCCTATTGAAAAGACCCATTTTTTTGTGTGCAATTCTAAAGCCCCAGATGAGTCTTGCAAGTGTTTTTAGCCTTGATTAATACCTTTTTTTTCTAGTTAGATGAGCCAAAGTTTCCTAGCCCAACTTGAAATAGATCTAAAATGTATTCACATGGGGCAGAACATCTCTGGGACTCTTTGTAACAACCCATGAAGTATTGTTAAATTGAATTTTACAGATGTACTAAGTTGGACTGAATTGCACTTCCATTCCCTATGGAATTTTTCCTACCATCTGTAAGTCATATGCTACCGAAAATTGAAAGAGAGAGAGAGAGAGAGAGAGAGAGAGAGAGAGAGAGAGAAAGAGAGAGAGAAAGAACTTAACCCATAAGAAATTCATGTTCTATAGTATTCCTTTCTAATATTTACTTGCTAATGTTAATGCATTCGTTAGTGATTTATTGGTCTTGAAAAAATATTAAACAAAAACTGTAATTTAACTGCATTTTATCCACTGACCTTTGTAGATATAAACAGTGGAAAAAGATTGCCTTGGTTTAATCTCCCTGGGTCATTTGTGCTCATGGTAGGGCTTTGGTAATCAAGAGAAAAGAGCCCAACTTGGTGCAAATAAACAAGGAAATAATGTTAAGTATCTCCTTAATGATCATTTAGAAAAGCATGACTTATCATGGCTTCCTGTATATGTCTACATCTAATGTCATGAAATTGCAGTTCACTGGCCAAATCTAGTCATGTGTCTTTTGTAAATAAAGTTTTGTTGTCACATTAACTATGCTAAGAGTTGGGCCAAGGTACTCATGTTTGCTAAACACATGGTTTAGCACTGAGCACATCTCTTGTGGAATATTTATTTATTAATTTTACATTAGCTAATGATTTTTTTCTTTTATTAGTGCTTTTAGAATGTGTTTTGTCATATTCACACCCTTCCTCAACTTTTCCCAGATCCCCCCCCCCATTACCAGCTCAATTTTGTGTTTCCCTAGCCTGGTTTTGTTTGTTTGTTTGTTTATATCTATGAAGTCTAATTTATGCTTTCCATATAGTTTTTGGATATGTGGTCTTCCACTGGAGCATGGTAAACATCAGGGATGACATTCTTAAGAAAAACTGATTTTCCTTCTCCCAGAAGCTATAAATTGTCAGTTCCTTCTCACGTAAGATAAGAACTCATATCCATTCTCCATGCTGGGATTTGTTCTGGCATGAGCTTGCACTGGTCTTGTGCATGCTCTCATAGTAGCTAGGAGTTCATATGTACATCTGCTCTGTGTGCCTGGGAGACATTATTTCCTTGTAGTCATCCATCACCTTTGGCTCTTTCAGGCTTTCCTGTCTCCCCCTTCTACAACAATACCTGAGTTTTTAAAGGAGTGGATATGGTAAAGACGTCCCATTTATGGCTGAGGATTCCATAGTCTCTAATTCTGTGTACCTTGTCCAGTCTTGAATCTCTGTGTTCAGCACCATATCCCTGAAATAGGAGCTTTTTTGGAAAGGTTTGAGAGGTGTATTAATCTATGAATCTAATAATGTCAACAATACTATGTATACTTAGCAGAGTAATCATAGTAGATTCTCCTCTATGGTCTATGGCCTGTCTAGCTACAGACTAATGTGAATCATTTTAATCCCAGTGCTAAGCTGTCTACTACTGGACCCAGGATCAGCACCTTTCAAATTTTCAGTAGTCTACTGTATAGGCATATTTAGGCAGCAGTGTCCTAAAACACACCTTGCCTTATCATACAACATTTATTCATTAAAGTGACTCTGGAACAGTGTTTTCAGATCTCCTGAGGGTAAGAATATGAGTCTCCTGCTGTCCTAGTAATTCCTACTTCAAAAATACCAAAAAGGAAAGAAGTCATGAAATTAGAAGGGGGACTAGTTGACAATAGGAAGAATAAATATCAGCAGGAGTGAGGAAGGTTATATGGAAGCATGAGAGAGAGTAAATGTGATCTAAATACATTATATACATGTATGAAAGTGTTATTGAATCCTATTATTGTGGATACTTACTACATCCTAATAAAAATCTTTAAAATGCATACACACATGAATATTTTAAATAAATCCTTGCTTTCCCATCAGAATGCCAGCCTCACAGAATCTGAATTGCCAGGAGGTGGTCTCACAAACTGTGTACTTATCTGAGAGTTTTCTAGTGTTATTAGCTTTGAGCTTATCTGTTCACACCTTATGTTCTAACTAGTTGGGAGTAAAAAAGGTCAATTTTGAAGTCAAAAGAGCAGAGCTAAGCCCCTGGAGAGCTGGGATTGTAACCATACACGACCACATTCAGCCTAGTATCTTCTTTATGAAGAATAATATCACAGAGACAAATAAGAAAAGGGAGCTAGGATAAGTTTTCCTGATTCTATTCTACCTAACATATCCAAGCATACTAATCTATCATGTTACATCCATAATCCTATTTCTAAAACTGAAAAGCAAGTTCAACTCTCTACACGTAACCTTTGACATGCACAACCTCTTGTAAACATTGTCCATCTGGATGGTAGTCAGCCGAAAACAGCCTCAGTCTCCCAAACCCAAACAAATGTTTTCATTGTCACTAGCTCTCCTACTTGTGCAACAAACACACAAACATCTGTGCACATCATGTCACCTGCCAGTGTATGACATTGAGTTAAAGCTTGCTTAGCAACAAACAAACAAAAACACAGTATTCTTCATTTTATTTTATTGCAAAGTAGCATACGAAGCAACAAATTTCCTTATGGAATTTTCATATATTCTTACTTTGAGTCAACCTTCTCCCAAGCCCACCTCATAACCATCTGCCTGTCCATTCATTCCTGCTTATAACAGTCTACCACCAGTATTCTCAGTTCTACTTTTATATTACATGTATTCCATGACCCAACTGTACCACGCCTGGACACATACCAAAAGAACTCTGTTTCCTACCACAGAGATACTTGCATGTTCATATTTATTGCTGCTCTATTCACAAACCAAGGAAATGGATTCAGCTAGACTAAATGCCCATCAATAGATAAATAGCTAGGGAAAATGTGGTACATACAACACTGTGGCATTTTTGTTCAGCTCTAAAGAAAAGGTGAAATAATGAAAAATGCAGGAAAATGGATGGAACTGAAAAACATCACATTATGTGAAGTAATCATGGCTCAAAATGAAAAAATACCTCATTCTCCCTCTCTCTCTTTCCCCATCGCTCTGTCTCTTCCCCGTTCATTCCTGCCCTCCTGCCCTCCCTCCTTCTCATGTGGATATAAACTTATAATGTGCATATATATATATGTGTGTGTGTGTGTGTGTGTGTGTGTGTGTGTGTGTGTAGTTATAAGGGAAGTAGTATGGGCACATGCCAGGAATCTAAAAAGAACAGCAAAAAGAAGCTTAAAGAGAAAGGGTTGGAAAGGATAATAAAAATAATTTGATCTAGGCATGGTGGTTCACACCTTTAATCCTAGCATTTTGGATGCAGAAACAGGTGGTTTCTATGTATAAGTTTGAGGCTAGCCTCATCTACATAGTGGGTTCAACCAGAGACACATAGTGAGACCTCCCTTTCTCATGCATACATACATACATAATACATACATACACTCTTGGGCATATATAAAAGGACTATTTTTCCTACTGCAGATACTTGAATGTTCATGTTTCATGTTTATTGCTGCTCTATTCACAAAGCAAGAAAATTATTCAGCTTAAATGCCCATCATCTATCTCTGTAGTGGGGATGGAGGACGGCCAACTCAAACTAAGAATTATGAAAATACCATAAGGAAATCTGCTACTTCATATGCCAATTAAAATAAAATAAAGTGCAGAGTCCTGGATATATATATATAATGGGTTTCATTTTAAGTGTGTGATCATTTCCATCTTCCTTATAAGTATTTTCAATATAAAATAAAATGATAATATGCTAAAAGATAAATTAAAAGCTAAATAGCTAGATAGTTCATTATGTTTAAATAATATGAAAAAATTTACACTGCAATAAATCAAGCAACCAGACTTAGCACCCCAAAACCATTAATAGTGGTAAGTTGTCAAGTGGATTTTATTGGAGCTGTTTTGGGTTCTGTGTAAATTTCCATGCAGAGAGTAACCCTTCACCCTTCCTATGAAGACCCTCATTTAAGAGAAATGTTTTCCTATGCCAGAGTGAGAGAGGAATGCTATGCAGAAACCAAGAAGAACCTAAGTGCTAGGATTTTTTCAGGTAGTCCACTATTTGGTCCAGAGCTTTTATCTATTTATATGTCTTCATGGCAGTCCATACTTCAAATAGCATGAGCATGAAAGGAGAAAGCTCTTCTGAATCTTCTAAGTCTTCCTTTACGAAGACTCCAGTGTCATATATAGCTTTTATTAATTAAATCAATTACGTTTTTTTTTTCTCATCACCTTGTCTTTGTTTGTAGACATGTTGGCCAGTTATTCATGTAGTGGGGCCAGGAAGAGGTAATCTCACTCCTCTTCTTTGTGCTTCCATACTCTCCAATTACTGTGGGATTTAGAATAATAGATTACAAGTTTTCTTTCATTTTCCCTTCCCTAAATACAACATATCCTGATTCTAGCAATACCCCTTTGGAAAATGACAATATACTCTTACCCTTTCCCCTCCCAAATTTTATTTTCCATATTGTTTTTAGTAATACAAAGATTGGAAATATTTGCCACCACACTGTAACCTCATTAAGTCTCCTGTGCCTTACCAGTACGTTTACTCTAAATATTAAATACTCACTCGATAGTTTTTTAATACTAAGTAAGTATTATTCATTGTGTGGTGTGTTTTTTTATGGCTGGTTGTATTTTTGCTAATGCAAAGGGGATATTTGTTTGTTTGCTTATTTTTCTAATTCCCCTTACTTTTTATTCCGTTCCTAAACCTGTCTTAAATATGATGTCTTTCTCAGATGTGGAAACTAGTCTTGGGAATCATCCTCTATCCCAGGTACTTCAGTCCTCCATTCTTCTTCATGTTCTAAGCAGAGATGATGAGTTCCTCAGTCTAAACTAGTATCCTGTGATGTTGCTTTTTTTCTCTTGTGCTGGATTTTTGTTTTGTTTTGTTTTCTTTTCTTTTTTTGCCATGCAAACACTCACTTTTATTCTTCAGGTTCATAAATGCATAGAAAATACATAATTTGCGAGGCCTAATAAGTAACTCTGTGTTATCAGTTATTACCGTTTCTGTATATCCTTATTTTTTAATATTGCCAAGCTTAATCCTGCAATCAAACCTTAGCAGACAAATAGCAATTTACACCAAGATGCTATGATGTCTTACTGCTTTCTTTTTTTTTCTTTCTTAATTACACTTTACTCACTTTGTATCCCCCCTTGGTTCCCTCCCTCCTCCCCTCTCAATCCCTCTCTTCCTCCATCCTCTGCATGCATGCCCCTCCCCAAGTCCACTGATAGGAGAGGACCTCTTTTCCTTCCTTCTGATCCTAGTCAATTAGGTCTCATCAGGAGTGGCTGAGTTGTTTTCTTCTGTGGCCTGGTAATGCTGCTTCCCCCTCAGGGGGAGGTAATTAAAGAGCGGGCCAATCAGTTTGTGTCAGAGACAGTCAGTTTATTTTCTTGATCCCATGGTTTATATCTCTTCATTTTCTGGAGCATTTCCTCAGTAACTCACTTCAAAAAGACATGTCAAGCCATAAGCTCTCCAAGTTACTATATATCTAGAAATGTCTTTATTCTGCCCTCTTCACATAGAATTAGATGTTAAAATGAATGCTCTATCTAAGTTGATTTTGTTTGCTTATATGTTTTATTATAATTTTTTAATAATTTATTTAATTTTATTTTATGTGTGAAGATGTCAGATCCCTTGGAATTGGCGGCACAGATAGTTGTGAGCTGCCATGTGGGTGCTGGTAATTGAACCCAGGTCCTTTGGAAGAGCAGACAGTGCTTTTAACCACTGAGCCATCTCGCCAGCCGCTGTATGTTTAATTTTTAAGCTCTTGAGATAAGGTATATACCATATAGCCCAGACTGGTCTCAAACTCTCAGTCCTTTCCAACTCAGGCTCTTGGGTGCTATGAATATAGGCATGGACTACTTTGCCCGCTTTTCTAGCAGTTTTTAGGCAATCTGCATTGTATATGGAAATCCAAGGTCTGAAGTCATATAATGATGGGATTCTCTCTCCTCTGTCCTTGATGATACATCTTTTCTACTTATACCTTTAAGGGTAATCTCTTTATCCTTTTCTCTTTAAACCTTTCAAGATAATTTCTTTATCCATGGGGAACTAAAAGTTCTCTGTGAGGCATCCAACTGTGAAGGTGACTTTGTTGTCAGTCTCAGGGTTCTTAAGTGTGATTGTCAAATCATTCAGCTTAGATATGTTAGAGTCATTAAAAAAGTACTCCTTCCCTTATTGCTTATTATTTTTCTTTCTATTTTAGATATTCTTGTGAACCATATATTGAATCTTTTGAAATGATTAACCAATTTTCCTTTCCTTTTTCTCATATTTCCACACTTTTCTTTTTGGATTGACTTCTTGGAAGATTTTTAAGTCTTTTTCTTCAATCTTTCTAGTGAATTTAGTAATGAAATTAAGTACTTAATTTCTAGAATGATTGTTTGTAATTTAATATATATATAATATTTCCTTCTAGTTGTTTCAGAGATTAATTGTTTTACAAAAACCATATAACTTTGTATGTAGAATATATGTGATGTTGCTTTGAAAAAAGCTACTCAGCAAAGCATACTTTATTTGTCACTTTATTTTACTTTATTTTTACTGTGCTGGAAATGAAACTAAGGTTTTCAAATACGCTACACAAAACTGTCATACCGCTAGACAGGTATTCCTGTTTTAAACAACAATTTATTCTTTTTCCTTATTTGATTATTTTATGCTTTGTTTCTGAACACTTGTTTTCTTTTAAAAATATCTATTTATTAATTAATTTATTTATTTTGTGTGTGTGTTAGTATGTATGTATATATAAACTGTAGGGATTGTAGAGGACAGAGAGGGTATGATATCCCCTGGAGCTAAAGTTACCTGCAATTCTGAGCTGTCCAATGTGGGATCAGGGAATCAACTCAGGTCCTCTGCAGGAGCAGTTTATGATACTAACTGATGCGCTATCTTCCCCTACCTTGTTTTGAGACCAGATCTCAAGCAGCGCAGGCTGCCCTGAAACTTATATGATAACTGACGTTAAACCCCTGATCGTCCAGCCCTCACCTCCAAGTGCTGGGATTACAGGTAGGGATTACCCACACCCAGCATATGCAGTGCTGGTGATCAAATTCATGCACACTACACCATCTCTCTACCAACTAAACTGTGTTGTTTACCCATTTTTTTTGAAAGAGTATCTTGTCTGATCATGTAGTGGTTTGTGGGGACTCCTTTCACTGTCATATAAAGCTGTTCAGTGTCCAGTTACTCCATTCTTCAGTGCTTTCTATTATGAATGACAACAAAGATACCTACTCAGTAGATTCATTGTGAAGATGAAATGCATATAAAAATAGCACATCTTGCTGGGCTCAGTGACTGTTCATAGAAGGTGCTCATTAAACCAATGAGTCCTGAATAAAGGCCCTAGCTCAGTGTATGGTTAGGCAAATATAATCTTAAGATTACATAAAATGACTATTTATTATTGCCATTGTTGTCATTGTTGTTGTTGTTGTACTGAAGACAGAACTCAGAGTCTAACACAGATTAAACTATACCCCAACCTCAATAAAGGTAAATGGTTGATTAAAATGGAGAGGTGATAGGAATAAAATTGTAATATTTTTTAATTGATGAGGAAGAGACTGTAAATATAACTGAGTGGTGGAGCACCTGCCTAAACTGCACAAGGCCCTAGGTCCCTTGAATTCCATCTGCAGAACAAGAGATATAGGAGTGAAGATGGAAGGGGCAAAATCACTCCACATTTTTATACTGAATCTTTAATTTGTTTCTCCCATGGATTATATAGCCCAGAAAATAAGTGTCATACCAACAAAAGTTGAAAGTAGTTTTCAGCCCTTAAATTGAATTAAATGAGTACTATTTTGACAAGCTAATTAGACATCCATAAAATTGTTAAATATATGTCATGGGAAAATGCCTATGTTCCATATTTTGTTGAACATCAATTATGCTCATAAGAAATCTGCATAGGGTAAAATGGACTTGTGACACATGTTAATTATTCTTCTAAAATAACTGAGTGCTTCAAAATTTTCAATATGCTATTAAGCATTCACGGCCTCTGAAAGTCTGAACTATTTTGAGCTTTTCCAAGTGAATCTAAGAATAAAAAATGGAGTAAAATTCTTCTTAAAGGTCTCTTAGTAAACCAAAACACAAATTGTTATATTTAAGAGTCCATTTAAAAAACAGTTATATTGGTCTGGATTTCAGGATATTCAGGAAGAAATTGTCTCAGGTCTCAGCCCTAGTCTGTGAAAGGTTAGGCACAGCAAAGTAAATTTAGACAATGGGGAGCTGTCTTCTTTGTGTGTGCATCATCAGCTCTGAACAGAGCAGCGTAAGAACTGTGAAAAATGGGCCTTTAATCTCTAATCTATATGCTTTCCAGCGGGCTTGATGCATGCTAATGTAATGGCAAATGTGAATTCATCAAGTTGTTTATCAAAAGAACTTGCTGTTGCTGCCCTGCAAAGACTTCTTAATGTTAATTCTGATTCTCCTGAAATTTCCCGGGAAATTAAAACAATACAACAAAGGCCAGCACTGTAGCCAGCTATATAGTGAGAAAAACTGAAAATTGCAATATATGTGGACACTGATCATCTGTTTCAACTGCCGAGTTGCCTGGATGTTTTCCATTGGACTAGTATTTTTCAAAATGGCTCACTGAATTCTGCACAGAAACCTCCAAAATGCCTATGAAAAATTGATTGTGGGGCTAGAGAAATGGCTCAGCAGTTAAGAGTAGTTACTGCTCCTGCAGAGGGCCCAGATTTTCTCACAACACCCATCTGTAACTCCAGTTCCCGGGCATATGACCCGCACTGTGGCCTCCAAGAGTACTGCATACACATGGTACACAGACATACATTCAGGCAAAACACCCATGCATGTAAAATAAACACAAGTAAATCCATTTAATTTTTTACAGTTATAATTGCTGCAGAATGCTGGATTGAGCAATAAGAATTTAAGGCTAAAAAAAAAACGAATTTAAGGCTATGATTTAGGCTATCAGATGTACTGTAACTAGGAAATGAAATACTTTAAAACAAGTAGAATGGACATAAATAGTATAGAAAATAGCACAGCATTGTTGAACTACTGCAGTGTTTTTATTCTGAAATGGAGCTCGACGGTGGGAAATTCTTAAAGTGAAAAATTCTGACCTATCTACTCTCTGTGATTATTCTCTGCTCACACTGAAACAAAGAATATTTATTACTTTATTGAATGAAGTTGGAATCATCAAATCCTCTCCTTTCTTTCCACACATTTTTTTCCTTGATTGTTAGTACCTCAGGCTGGTTGGTTGGAGCAGATTCAGTTTTGTTTTGTTTGTTTCACTTTGCTTTGGATTTTGTTGCTATTGGTGATTGTGTGTGTGTGTGTGTGTGTGTGTGTGTGTGTGTGTGTGTCTAGGTATAGAATCCATGGACTGCCTCATGCATACTAAGTATTTTCACCACTGACTGTCACTCCCAGCCCTTGGAATATGCTCTTGATAACCCTGGACACCTTAGCAAGTGTCATGAAGGGACAAGAGGCCAATGACTATTAAGAATACAAGCTTGGGAGGAGGGACTGCCTCTGGCATAGTCCTGTTGGCCTGCTCTTTGATCACCTCCCCCTGAGGGGAGGGCAGCTTTACTGGGCCATGGAGGATGACAATGCAGCCACTCCTGATGTGATCTGGTGGACTGGGATCTGAGGGAAGGGGAGGATGGCCTTCCCTATTGGTGGACTTTGGGAGGGGCATGCATGAGGGGGGAGGAAGGGTGGGACTGGGAGGAGAGGAGGCAGGGGCATATAGGGGGATGCAGGGTGGATAAAGTGTAATTAATAAAAAAAAAGAATACAAGCTTGGAGTTACAGCCAAATGCTTTTCTAATATGATTATGCTGTTTATCCTCTAGGAACAAAACTAATATAGAAGTGTGGAGGGCTCTACAGTCTCCCTTAGAATGCAGTTTATACTGACAGTTGAATAAATGGCACACTTTATGCCAAGGATTACCAAACAGAGCACAGAAACCACAGGAACCTTTGGAAGTGAAGAACCAAAGACTTGAGAATGATCTATTGTTTGTCTAAGGTTTAATGACTCATAGACAGCCCTGTGGAAGTGTGACCAAGCACAGGGGTGTTATCTAATGCAGTGGATGAAGTGAAACAACTCAACAAGGCTTATGTGTACCAATTCTCCTTGGTCTCTCTGTGTAGCATCCCTTACACCAGGATTAGAGTAGGGCTTCTTGTGGAATGAGGTTCTTATGACCCACTGTCAGACTAGACAACTTGGAGAATTTCTTTAGTCTTTTTCTTATATCTATTTAATTTTACTTTACGTGTATGAGTGGTTCACCTGGATGCATGCTATTTGCACCACATGAGGGCAGGAGTCCATGGAGATCAGAAGAGTCATTAGATCTGTCCCTAACTCCACAGTTGAAAAGCACCATGTAGGTGCTGGGAACTGAACCTTGATCCGCTGCAAGAGTAACAAGTGCTCTCAACCACTGAGCTGTCACCGTACCTCCTAATAGAAGTTCTTTATAGCCATCTCTTACACAGAAAGGTTACAAAAGTTTAGTGTAGTATTTTTAGATTTTATGCTAGCTTTAGGAAGACGAATTCCAGTTTCTGTGACATATATAGAGGTGGAGGTTGAAGAAAGAACAAGGGCAGAAGGACACTATGGTTTTGAGGCCCTTCCAATGTCCTTCAATTTGAACTATGTTGCATTCTGAATCGCCATACACTAGGGTACCCCAACACTTCTAAACTGTGCATCTCTAAAGCTGATAGTGTGAGATGAGGTTAAGAGATAACAGCTCTGCTCAGCATCTCAATGAACCGAAAGACGTGATTAGATTATTATTGCCTCCTACACATTCAAGTGCCATTAACATAAAAGTCATCTCTTAAACACATTGAACTGAACTCAATTAGTATAATTGATTATCAGCCTAGCTGTAGGGATTTTGCAGCTTTAGGGAAACTGACAAACATCTTGCCCTTTTAGATCCTACAATTAGATTCACAAGTGACAGTCAATATGCATTTCCCAGGCTCCAAATTCATCGTCTATAATGATAGCAAAAATGTCTCTGGGTGGATGAACTAGCTGTTGATAAAAGACTAATTGCGAAAATGGTTTTCAGTACTGATATTGGCAAATGGAATTGAGCCTGTGAAGGATAAATTTGATCACGAATTAATGGAACCTATTCTGGATGTTACTTTATATAAACCCTAAGAGATTCTTGATTCCCTGCATCTTGTTTTCTAAAGCTGGAAGTATAAGTGGAAAAAAAATGCCAGTTTAGCTTCTGCATAAATCCCATGATCCTTTCAAGTTTATTCTTAAAATGACTGATTGTAAACAATTCATAACGTGTGCATTTGAGAAAAGAAGCCTATTAGCTTTACCTTCTGAAATATTTCACCTCTGTCTCCTATAATGTGGCGAAACATTTTGGTTTATTATTTTTATTTTTTCATTTCATTGTCCACTGGACTATAGTCAAATGGTTGGTTGCAGTCTTTGGGATTTCTAATGATGCTGTGTAATTTCTTATACAAAGCTATATTGAAGATATTGTACAGCATTCTGACATGATCATGATTTCCTACTCAAAGCTCTTTTCGCCTTGTTACTGTTCTCCCTCCTAGCTTCTACTCTTGAAAGTACCCAGGGAGGGACAATTTTTCTAAATACCACTTTTATTATCCTTCTATGACTTTTTTTGCTATTCCCTCGGATTGAGATGCCATTCTCTCCTTTTCACTGTGCTTCTTCAGGTTTTTCTGTCCGCCATTTGTTTCCTTTGTTCCCCATGGATCATACGGCTTTCAACCTGTTATTGTAAAATTAAGAGTTTTCTATGCCAACTATTGTAGTATGAAATATCCTATGTGCCTAGCTCTTTAAATGACCCTATGCCTTTCAGTGTCAGTTGGCTCTTGGACTTCTGGGAACAGAAGAGCATATAAAAAGCCAACAGAGGCTGAGAGATGAGAGGGAGGAGGATGAAGAGGAGAAAGAGAAAGAAGAGGAGGAGGAATGGGCAAGAGTAGTTTCCAGGAGACAGAAAAATAGGGTCAGAGAAGACAAATGATACAGAAAGAAAAAAGATTGAGAAAGGCTAAAGAACAAAAGAGATTTAGCAGAGTGAAGATAGGAGACAGTTGAAAGTGAATTGAGAAGAGAAGACAGTTGATGACAGTTGACCCAGGAGAAGCTGAGCTAAGACACTGAAGACATTGTTAGGATAGAGTTAGGAAAAAAAAAAAAAAACATGAAGAATGCACACATAAAGTAGCTATAAATAAATATTAAGATTGAAAAGCAACACACTCTAAATGCTACACACTCTAGCTCCCAAATAATGATATGGAACCTATTATATTTATTAATAAGCTTCAAGCACTATAGCTGGGCAGATATTGAGCTACTCTAAACCATTCATGCTGGCCTACATCCCCACCATGTGGCCCATTACCTAACATCTTAATCTTGCCCTGGCTACTTCTGCTATATCTGTGTCCTGGAGGCACACTCTCCTTCTACCTGGGATCCTCTCACTGAGATCAGAAATCCTGCCTTGACCTCCTTCCCAGCTACAGGCTGTTCAGCTCTTTATTCATCAATCAGAGGTGATGGAGAACAATTTTTACACAACATTGAGAAAAAAGATGCTTCAATAATAATGACAATACCGATGTCCTGATTGAAATTAGATCTTTGTGAACAGAAAAGAGCACTTGAATACACAGTGCACAAAACATCCTCCAACATGTTATACTTGGGAATTGTTATCTCTGGCTCCTCCTAATGGTCTGGAATTTATTTGAGGGCAGCAAATGAATATTCAATGGCACTATAATCATAGAAGCAGAAAATAGTAAAGTGATCCTCATTCAGCCTTACCTGAAGTAGGAAACTTGGATAACATGCTCAAAGCTAGGTTCTTTTCCCAGCACTGTAAAAGTTTGGAGGAGATGAAAAGGATGAGGAGCAGATAAAGTTTTCTGGATAAAGAAATGAATGCATGAATAAATGATAAATAGCCTGAAGAGAATTCTTTCAAAGCCTTTTTCTACTCTACCTATCACTTTGGGATATTTTGCTTTCTGAGATATTCTCTCCTCTCAGTTTTTCATAAGGTTTATCTTGTCTCCAGTGTTCTAAGGAAGTCTCTAGATCCATGTGTTAAAATAGTACTTTCCTTCTTCTACACTCTATGTTGAAGTAGCTTTCTCTCAAAATAAAAACCTAGGTGTGATTGTGCCTACCTAAAATCCCAACTCTCAGGAGGCTGAGGCAGGAGGATCAAAGTTTAAGGTCAACATGAGCTACATTACGAAACACTTTTTTTTTATTAATTATACTTTATTCACTTTGTATCCCCCCATAAGCTCCTCCCTTCTCCCGTCCCAATCCCACCTTTCCTCCCTCTTGTTCACGCATGCTCCTCCCCACGTCCATTGATAGGGGAGGTTCCCCTCTCCTTCCTTCTGATCTTAGTCTATCAGATCTCATCAGGAGTGGCTGCACTGTCATCTTCTGTGGCCTGGTAAGGCTGCTTCCCCCTCAGGGGTAGGTGATCAAAGAGCAGGCCAATCAGTTTATGTCAGAGGCAGTCCCTCTTCCCATTACTATGTAACCCACTTGGACACTAAACTGCCATGGGCTACATCTGTGCAGGGGTTCTAGGTTATATCTATGCATGCTACTTGGTTGGAGTATGAGTCTCCGGGAAGACCCCTGTGTTCAAATTTTCTGGTTCTGTTGCTCTCCTTGTGGAGTTCCTGTCCTCTCCAGATCTTACTATTTCCCACTTCTTACATAAGATTCCATGCACTCTGCCCAACAGTTGGCCATAAGTCTCAGCGTCTGCTTTGATAATCTGCAGGGCAGAGCCTTTCAGAGGCCCTCTGTGGCAGGTTCCTAACTTGTTTCCTGTTTTTTTCTTCTTCTGGTGTCCATCCTCTTTGCCTTCCGGGATGGGGATTGAGCATTTTAGTCAGGGTCCTCTCTCTTGATTGGTTTCTTTAGATGTACAGATTTTAGTAGGCTTATCCTATATTATATGTCTATATGAGTGAGTATATACCGTGTGTGTCTTTCTGCTTCTGGGATGGCTAACTCAGGATGATCCTTTCCAGGTCCCGCCATTTACCTGTGAATTTCATGATTTCCTTATTTTTCATTGCTGAGTAATGTTCCATTGTGTAGATGTACCACAGTTTCTGCATCCATTCTTCAGCATCTGGGCTGTTTCCAGCTTCTGGCTATTACAAATAAAGCTGCTACAAACATGGTTGAGCAAATGCCCTTATTGTGTATTTGAGCCTTTTTTGGATATATGCCTAGGAGTGGTATAGCTGGATCTTGAAGAAGCGCTATTCCTAGTTGTCTGAGAAAGCGCCAGATTGATTTCCAGAGTGGAAACCTGATCTTTGACAAAGATGCCAAAACCATACAATGGAAAAAGATAGCATGTTCAACAAATGGTGCTGGTCTAACTGGATGTCTACATGTAGAAAAATGACAATAGATCCATACTTATCACCTTGCACAAAACTAAAGTCCAAGTGGATCAAAGACCTCAACATAAAACCGACACATTAAATTGGTTAGAAGAAAAAGTGGGGAATAACCTAGAACTCATTGGTACAGGAGACAACTTCCTGAACAGAACACCAACAGCACAGGCTCTAAGAGCAACAATCAATAAATGGGACCTCATGAAACTGAAAAGCTTCTGTAAAGCAAAGGACACTATCCTCAGAACAAAACGACAACCTACAGATTGGGAAAGGATCTTCACCAACCCTATATCTGACAGAGGGCTAATATCCAGAATATATAAAGAACTAAAGAAGCTGAAAAACAGCAAACCAAGTAATCCAATTAAAAAAGTGGAGAACAGAGCTAAACAGAGAATTCTCTGTAGAGGAATATCAAATGGCAGAGAAACACTTAAAGAAATGCTCGACGTCAATAGCCATTAGGGAACTGCAAATCAAAATGACCCTGAGATTTCACCTTACACCCATCAGAATGGCCAAGATGAAAAACTCAAGTGACAATACATGCTGGAGAGTTTGTGGAGAAAGGGGAACCCTCCTCCACTGCTGGTGGGAATATAAACTTTACAAAACACTTTTAAAAACATTGTTGTCCCCTAAAATTCACGGTTTGTAGTTCAATTTTTGGGCTGTTTTTCTTGAGCTAGTCCTTCTACCAGAGTTGGGCTGTCAGGTTTTCCTTGTAAAATCCCAGTTAGTAAATATTTGAGGTTTGCAAGACTTCAAGGTCTTTGTTACAACAACTGAACTCTTCCAGCCTAGTGTGAAAGCATCTGAAAAGGAAAAAATAAGTGCAAGTAGCTGTATTCCAATAAATCTTTGTTTCTAGGTCAGATTTGGTCTGTGGGCTTTAACTTGCTGGCCCCTGCATGGCAATATAAACTTATGCATCTGGCTAAATCACAGATCTATGTTAGGTACCAGACACAAAGAAAGCTTTTTATTAAATAGTTGTTCAATAAATACTAGATAGATTTGATCCACTACAACAAAAAAGACTGCTTTGAACATAATTTGGAAAGCTAATTTCTACAAATTCAAGTGAAAAAAGTAGGCAAAAACTTCAAATAATATCAGTTCTTCTCAAGTGTGATGCTCATCCATTCTAAAATGTAGTAATATTTTTACTCTTACAATCTGTAGGTTTGTTCAGATTGCTCTGTGGGTTATACTGACTTAAAGATAAAAGTTTATTGAGAAAATTTGGAAGAGAGACAAAGGAATATCTACAGTGAGAAAAACACATTGTTTTCAGTGTTTTCTTTTAAATTTATTTTTTATTAATTACAATTTATTCACTTTATATCCCAGCTGACGCCCACTTCATTGACCCCTCCCAATTCCACCCTCCCTCCCTCTTCTGCTCCCATTCCCCTCCTCCAGTCCAATAATAGGGGAGGTCCTCCTCCCCTTCCACTTGACCCTAGCCTATCAGTTCTCATCAGGATTAGCTGCATTGTCTTCGTCTGTGTCCTGGTAAGGCTGCTCTCAAGTCAGGAGGAGGTAATCAAAGAGCCAGCCACTGAGTTCATGTCAGAGAGAGTCCCTGACTCCCATACTAGGAAACCTACTTGGAAACTGAGCTGCAATGGGCTACATCTGTGCAAGGGTTCTAGGTTGTCTCCATGCATGGCCCTTGGCTGGAGTATACGTCTCAGAAAGACACCTAGGCCAAGATTTTTTTGATTCTGTTCCTTTCCTTGTGGAGCTCCTGCCCTCTTCAGGTCTTTCATCTCCCTCTTCTTTCATATGATTCCCTGCACTCTGCCCAAAGTTTGGCTGTGAATCTCAGCATCTGCTTTGATACCCTGCAGGGTAGAGTATTTCAGAGGCCCTGTGTGGTAGGCTCCTCTCTTGTTTCTGTTTTCTCCCTATTCTGATTTCCATCCCATTTTTCTTTCTAAAGGAAGATTGATTATCTTACCCAGGGTCCTCATTATTGCTTAGCTTTTTTAGGGGTACAGATTTTTTTATGTTTATCCTATATTATATGTCTAATGTCAACTTATAAATGACTATATACCATGTGTGTCTTTCTCCTTCTGGGATACCTCATTCAGGATGACCTTTTCTAGTTCCCACCATTTGCCTTCAAATTTCATGTTTTCCTTGTTTTTTTTTTTTTTTTTTTTTTTTTTTTTTTTTTTTTTTTTTTTTCTGAGTAGTATTCCATTGTGAAAATGTATCACAATTTCTGCATCCATTCCTCAGTTGAGGGACATCTGGGTTGATTCCAAATTCTGGCTATTATGAATAGAGTTGCTAAGAACATATTTGAGTAATTGTCCTTGTTGTATAGTTGAGCCTATTTCCGATATATGGATATATTGGAGTGGTATAGCTATATCTTCAGAAAATACTATTCCTAATTGTCTGAGAAGGCACCAGGATGATTTTCAAAGTGGTTGTACAAGTTTACATTCTCACCAAGAATGTAGGAGGGTTCCTCATTCTCAACATCTTCTCCAACATGTGTTGTCACTTGAGTTTTTGATCTAAGCCATTCTTATGAGTGTAAGGTGAATTCTCGGGGGGGGGGGGATTTGATTTGCAATTCCCTGAAGACTAAGGACACTGAGTATTTCTTTAAGTGTTTCTCTGCCACTTGATATTCGTCTACTGAAAATTCACTGTTTAGCTCTATACCCCATTTTTATTTGGATTACTAGATATTTTTTGCTTTTTAACTTCTTAAGTTCTTTATATATCTTTCATATTAACTCTCTGTGAGATACCGGTTTGGTGAAGATCCTTTCCCAGTTTGTAGGCTGGCGTTTTGTTCTGATAACAGTGTCCTTTGCTTTACAGAAGCTTTTCACTTTCATGAGGTCCCATTTATTGATTGCTGATCTTAGAGCCTGTGCTGTTGGTGTTCTGTTCAGAAATTTGTCGCCTTTGTCAATGAGTTTAAGGCTCTTCTCCAATTTCTATTCTAACAGATTTAGTGTGTTTCATTTTATGTTGAGGTCTTGATCCACTTGGAGTTTAGTTTTGTGCAGGGTGATAAATATGGATCTATTTGCATGTTTGTACATGTAGACATCCAGTTAGACCAGCACCATTTGTTGAAGATGCAATCTTTTTTCCATTGTACGCTTTTGGCTTCTTTGTCAAAAAATCAAATATGTATGGGTGTGTGGGTTTATTTCTGGGCCTTCTGTTTGATTCTATTGTTCCATCATCATTCTGTTTCTATGCCAGTACCATGTAGGTATTTTTACTATTGGTCTGTAGTACACCTTGAGATCAAAGATGGAGATACCTCCAGACAATTTGTTGTTGTATGGGATTGTTTTACCAATTCTGGGTTTTGTGTTTTTCCATATGAAATTGAGAATTGCTCTCTCTAGTTCTGTAAAGAATTGTGTTGGTATTTTAATGGGAATTGCATTAAATCTGTAGATTGCTTTTGTTAGGATGACCATTTTCACTATGTTAATCCTACCTATCTATGAGCATGGGAGATCTTTCCAACTTCTGATATCTTCTTCAATTTCTTTCTTCAGAGACTTAGAGTTTTTTTTTTTTTTTCAAACACGTCTTTCACTTACTCCGTTAGAGTCACACCAAGGTTCTTTATGTTATTAGTTTCTATTGTGAAGAGTGATGGTTCCCTAATCATTCTCACACCTTTTATCCTTTTGTATACAGGACGGCTACTGATTTTTTTTTTTTAGTTAATTTTCTATACAGCCACTTTGCTGAAGGTGTTTATCAACTGAAGGAGTTCTGTGATTGAATTTTGGGGGTCACTCATGTATACTATCATGTTATCTACAAATAGTGATATTTTAACTTCTTCTTTTACGATTTGTATCCTCTTAATCTCATTTAATTGTCTTATTGCACTCAATGAGTCTTCAAGTACTATGTTGAAGAGATATGTAGAGAATGGGCAGCCTTGTCTTGTCCCTGATTTCAGTGAGATAGATTTAAGTTTCTCTCCGTTTAGCTTGATGTTGGCTATAGGCTTGCTCTATATTGTCTTTACCATTTTTAGGTAAGTGCCTTTTATCCCTGATCTTTCCAAGACTTTATACATGAATGGGTGTTGGATTTTGTCAAATGGGTTTTTTGGCATATAAGGAGATGATCATGTGGTTTTTCTCCTTCAGTTTGTTTATATGGTGGATTGCATTGATGGATTTTTGTATATTGAACCACCCCTGCATGCCTGGGATGAAGCCTGGTTATGGTGGATGATATATTTGATGTGTTCTTAAATTTGGTTTGCAAGTATTTTTTATTAAGTTTTTTGCATCAATATTCATAAGAGAGATAGATCTGAAGTACTTTTGTTGTTGTTGTTGTTGGGAGTTTGTGTGGTTTAGGTACCAAGGTGACTGTGGCCTTCTAGAATGAGTTTGGCATTATTCCTTCTATTTCTATTTTGTGGAATAATTTGAAGAGAATTGGAGTTAGCTTTTCTTTGAAGGTCTGGTAGAATTCTGTGCTGAAACAATTTGGCCCTGGGATTTTTTTTTTTTTTTTTTTTTGAAGGGAGACTTTTGATGACTGCTTTTATTCTCTTAGGCAATATAGGACTACTTAATGTATTTACCTGATCTTGATTAATTTTGGTTAAAGGAATTTATCAAGAAAATTACCCATTTCATTTACATTTTCAATTTTTTTGGCATATAGACTTTTGTAGCAAGACCTAATAACTGTCTCGATTTCTACAGTGTCTGTTGTTATGCCCCCCTTTAGGTATCTGACTTTGCTGATTTGGACAGTTTCTCTCTGCCTTTTTGTTAGTTTGGCTAAGGATTTGTCTACCTTGTTGATTTTCTCAAGGAACCAGCTCTTGGTCTCATTGATTCTTTGAATTGTTTTCTTTGTTTCTAATTCATTGATTTCAGCTCCGAGTTTGATTATTTCCAATCATCTACTCTTCTTGGGTGTGTTTGCTTATTTTTTTTCCCTTAGGGCTTTTAGGTATGTCATTAAATTGCTTGTATGAGATTTCTCCACCTTCTTTCAGGAGGTACTTAGTGCTATGAACTTTCCACTTAACACTGCTTTATTTGTTTCCCATAAGTTTAGGTATGTTATGCCTTCATTTTCATTGAATGTTAGGAAGTCTTTAATTTCTTTTTTTTTTTTTTTCATTCTTCCCTGACCAAGGTGTCATTGAGTAGAGTTGTTTAGTTTCCATATGTATGTAGGCTTTTTCTCACTTATGTTGTTGTTGAGGTCTGGTTTCAGGCCATGGTGGTCTAATAGTATAAACGGGAGTATTTCAGTATTCTTGTATCTGTTGATGCTTCCTTTGTGCCCGGCAATATAGTCAATTTTTGAGAAGGTTCCATGAGGTGCTTAAAAGAAGGTATACTCTTCTGTGTTTGGGTGAAAAGTTCTGTAGACATCTTTTTTAGGGCCATTAGATTTAGGACCTCTGTAAGTGTCATTATTTCCCTATTTAGCTTTTGTCTAGATAATCTGTCCCTTGGTGAGAGTGGAGTGTTGAAGTCTCCCACTATTTAGGTGTTGCGATTGATGTGGGATTTAAGCTTTAATAATGTTTCATTGACAAATGGAGATGCTCTTATATTTGGGGCATAGATATTCAGGGTTGTGGTGTCCTCCTGCTGGATTTTTCCTTTGATCAGAATGAAGTGTCCCTCCTCATCCTTTTTGATTAATTTCCGTTGAAAGTCTATTAGCTACTAGGATACCTACTCCAGCTTGTTTTCTGAGTTTTTTTCACTTGAAAAACATTTTTCCAGCCCTTTACTCTGAGGCAATGTTCATCTTTGTTGCAAAGGTGTGTTTCTTGGATGCAGAAGAATCTTGAATACTCTTTTCACAACCATTCTGTTAGTCTGAATATTTTTATTGGAGAGTTTAGTCCTTTGATGTTGATAGATAATAGTGACCAATGAATGTTAGTTCCCCTTACTGTGGACTTGATTATGTTACTTTGTTTCTATGCTTGTTTTATTTTAATTTTTTGTTGTGAAGTTATCTATATCCTGTGTTTTCTCGAGCATAGTTAATTTTGTTAGATTGGAGTTTTCCTTCTAGTATCTTCTATAGGCGTGGTTTGTTGTGCAGATATTGTTTAAGTTTATTTTTGTCAAAAAATATTCTGTTTTCTCCATCTATATTGATTGAAAGCTTTGCTGGGTATAGCAGTCTGGTTGGCATCTGTGGTCTCTTAGAGTCTGCATGACATCTGCCCAGGACCTTCTGGCTTTCATGGTTTCTGTTGAGAAGTCTGGTATGATTCTGATAGGTCTACTTTTATAAGTTACTTGGCCTTTTTCAGTTGCTGCTTTTAATATTTTTTCTTTGTTCTGTAGATTTAGTGTTTTGACTGTTATGTAACATGAGGTTTTTTTTTTTTTTTTTTTTTTTTCTGGTCTAGTCTATTTGGTATTCGTAAGCCTCTTGTATGTTTATGGACATCTTTTTCTTAAGGTTGTGAAAGTTTTCTTCTATGATTTTCTTGAAAATATTTTCAGATCCTTAGAGCCTGGAATCTTCTTTTTCATCTATTTCTTTTATTCCTAGATTTTGTTTTTTAATGGCGCTCTTGATTTCTTCTGTGTTTTGTGTTTGGAACTTTTCTTATTTTACTTTTTCTTTGAGACATGTATCATTTTCTGCAATGTATCTTTAGCACCTGAGATTCTCTTCCATCTCTTGTATTCTCTTGGTGTTGCTTACCTTTATGGTTACTGATATTTTCTCCAAGTTCTCCAGCTCCAAGGTTTTCTCTGTTTATGTTTTCTTTGTTGATTTTAATTCTGTTTTCATGTCTTGCACCATTTTCTTTTATGTGCCTCTAATAATTGGATAGGGATAGATTTGAGGTCTTTTTCCTGTGTTCCCAATGAATTAAAATATCCATTGATTTTTGGGGTTCTGGTGAAGCTATGATGTCTTGATTTTTGCTGGATGGGTTCTTATGCTAACCTCTAGCCATCTGCTTATCCATAACCTTTGCTGTTTGTTCCTGGAGTCTGTACTTCAGACTGGGTTTGTGTGTCTCTGATGTCTGAGGGATTCTTCAGAAGATGAGAGAGGACCACTGATTTGAGAGTGGATGTTGGTGTTTCAGCTGTACCTAAGGGAGGAAGTTTGCAGGTGGATGTGCACAAGCATGGAAGTGTGCATGGACGTGTGCCTTGAAGGACAGGTTGCTAGAGCATTTAGATTCCTGGAAGTATGGAGCATAAATGCAGGTAGGGGTGCTGGTGCCATTTGTGGGCACAATGCACATGTGCAGGTGCCCAAAATGCCTCAGTGGTCCACATGCCTGTTGTTGTACTGTCCTCCAGGTATTCAGATCTGTCTGGGTTCCAGTATCTTGGCTCCAGGAATTGTTTGCCTGGACTCCACAGGGAGATCTACAGAATAGGGGCCTCAATGTTGAGAATGCTGTCCCAAGGATCCCTATGTTGTTCCCAGTGGAGGTGTGGGTGAGAGAGATCAGATGTCTGGCTGCTAGAGTAGAGTGACCCTGTATCTGGGGCTCTGAATGCACTCACTTGAAGGTGCACACTTGCTTGGCGGCTTAATATGAAATCACAGGGGTTCCACCTGTTCTCTACTCTCGGATTTAGGCCTGCAGGGGCAAATGAAGGTAGGAGATCCCTTAGCTCAGTGGTGTCCACTGTTTGTCAGGCAGGTAGACCCGCACTTGGGGCAGCCTCCTATGCTGTCTCAGTCACTGAGCACAGAGTATCCTGCCTCTGCCATCTTAGCCAGTGTGCAAGGAGGCTCCTCTTTGGAGCATCCGCTGCCTACAACAGCCGCAGACCTGGGAGGTGCTTACAGCTGTAGCAGCCTCTGCAGTCTTGGTCACGGAGCAGGGAGGATCATGCTTGGGGCAACCACTGCAGCCTCTGTCAAGCAGGGAGGCCAGTGCATGGGACAAGGGGAAGTGCAGGGGGAGTCGATTATTCACCACTTTCAGGCCCAGGAACAGTCCATGTGTGACCTGAATCCAAACTGTCTCAGCTCTCGGGTTGTCTCCTCATGCCCAGGAAGCCTCAATGTAGATGTTCTTGCTTCAGATGCACTGCACTCACCAATATTGGGATTTCGCATCCTGTGCCCCTCAGATAAAGTGTATGCTGGTCATCACCATCTTGGAATTGCCACTTTCAGTGATTTTAAAGGTCCCTATGTCTGGACTGGAGAGATCGCTCAAAAGGTAAAGTGCTTGCCATGCAAACATGAATACCTAGGTTCAGATGCTCAGCACGCAGGTGAAAAGCTGGATTTGCTGTTGGACAATTCTAATCCTAGCACTGTGTGTGCATGTGTGGTTGGAGAATGGGGAGGCAGAACCTGGAAGCTCGCAAGTCAGGCAGCTTAGTTGAATCAGTGAGTTTGGGGGCAGAGAGAAACTCTCTCAGCAAAATAAGGTGTAAAGTGTTAGAACACACAAATGCATTAACCTTTGGCTTCCACATCTACAGCCATTACATGGATACACAAATACACACATTAATACATACAAAATAAACATTAATAAAAATTAATGTCCATATATGCAAATGCCCCTTCCACAATTGGATACATATTTTATAAGGATGTGGATTTTTTTGATGGGGGTTACGATTGGTTTTGCGTATATAAATATGATTGGCATAAGTTAGTTGAATATTTGATGCTCGTTCTGCTTCCTATAGAAAAGTATTTATTGCTGTGGGATGAGACTCAGGAATAAAGCCAGAGTTAGAAGGCAGAGCAGGGAAACAGCTCCTTAGGTGTTGTCAGGTGACAGAGTTGGCTTCGTGGGATGAACTAACTTGTTTCATGGACAAGAGAGGCAAGGTGAGTAGTTCAGAGTCCTGACAAGCAAAAACAGGTGTTGACATCAATAAGGAAGCCAATAAGTCACACTGCGGAAACAGAGATTAATGCAGCTGCGACCTGTTTGCAGGACAAAGCTTCAAGCAGCACTGAAAGGAAACGGTTGGAGCAATTGTACCAAAGCAAGCTCATGAAAGAGGCATTCTGCCTTTCTGCCCACAGTTTTCTCTGCTAGCACTACCCAAATTTTGAACCCAGTGGGAAGCCAGGTAAAGCAGATTTACTTTAGGGTAAACTCTAAGGGCAGAGAGACACAGTATAATCTGGGCAATGGATCTTGAGTGGTGGTGGAGTTAATTTCACAGGCACAGCAATTACAACAAAGAAACACAAGCAAATGGTAATAAAGTCAAACAGTAACGTAATTTCAAGTTTAGGAAGTGTGAGTTCCCTAACTGAGGACTAGAAATATTTTCTTAATATAGAAGACATTAAGATGGCATATGTTTCTGTTAGCTTTACTTATCTACCTATTTATTTATTTTTGAAATGGTCTCACTCTATACCTCATGCTGGCCACAACTTCATAGCAATTCTGCTACCGTAGCTTTCCAAATCCTGAGATTACATGTATTAGCCACCATGCCTGACAAAGAAAATTAAAATAAGTTCAAACAGATATGTTATTTCAGACCTTTGATACTGGGATTTTTTTTTACCAGCTGCTTTTCACTTTTTCTAGAAGGATTTAGTTATCAAATCCTTAATCAATTAATCGGTTAAAAATTTCTGTAAAGATTATAGAGTCTATTAAAATATGGCCAGAAAACTCCTTAAAAATATCTCTGATCAAGATGGGAACGTGTCTCTGTCTCACATATTTCTTAACTTAGTATTTGCCAGAATCATAGTATCATATATATAAAATGATTGAATAATTTTTCAAAGAATGCAAGTGACTCATGCCTGTGATCACAGTACTCAGGGAGGCAGAGGCAGGCAGATTGCTGTGAGATCAAGGCCACCTTGTCTACAAAGTGAGTCAAGTACAGCTTAGGCTACACAGAGAAAGCCTGTTTCAAAACAAAACCAAAAACAAAAATATTTCAAGTTCACTGTAGGAGGCATAACATCCTGGCATGGGAAGAAAACCTACTGTTCTTTAAACCATCTCCTTACCTACTGCCCTAAAAAGTGATTAGAACTCAGTTTTCTGGCCATGAAGTAATGATTTTAATTACTTTGAGAAAGGCTTTGTTCCTTTTTATCAAGTTTCAAGTTTTTGCTTGAAAAATTGTTTGCCCCTTATTATCAAGTCTTTTGTTCAAAAATCATATTTTCCTGCAGGTTAAAAAAAGAGAGAGACAGACATAATCAATCAAGAAGAAAAAGTCTGTCCAGCCATGCAGCACTTCATGCTCTGTGAGCAACAGATGTTGACACTTCAGAAATGTTTGGGGTGATTAGGATTTTTAAGACCCAAAGGGCTCACTCTGCTGGAGCCCAGAGCAAAGAGCATGTGTAAGAACTATCAGTCTGTCTGTCCCTGTTCCACTCAAACCTCAGGCCATTTCATTTCATTTTGCATGCTGGCAAGATTAGATAAGCCATGGAAATGCATCATTTCCCATGAGATTCTACCCTCATTTTTTACTATTTATTTTTTTATTTATTACAATTTATTCACTTTGTATCCCAGCTGCAGCCCCCTTCCTCATCCCCTCCCAATCCTGCCCTCCCTCCCTCCCTCCATCTTCTCTTCCCATGCCCCTCCCCCAGTTCACTGATAGGGGAGGTCCTCCTCCCATTCCATCTGACCCTAGCCTATCAGGTCTAATCAGAACTGGCTGCATTGTCTTCCTCTGTGGACTTGTAAGGCTGCTCCTCTCTTAGAGGGCGGTGATCAAAGAACCAGCTACTGAGTTCATGTCAGAGAGAGCCCTGTTCCCCTTACTAGGGAACCGACTGGACACTTAGCTGCCATGGGCTACATCTGTGCAGTGGTTCTAAATTATCTCCATGTATGGTCCTTGATTGGAGTATTAGTCTCAGAAAAGACCCCTGTGCCCAGATTTTTTGATTCTGTAGTTCTCATTGTGGAGTTCCAACCCTTCCAGGTCTTTCTATCTCCCCCTTCTTTCATATGATTCCCAGCAATCTGCCCAAGGTTTGGGTATGAGTCTCAGCATCTGCTTTGATACCCTGCTGGATAGTCTTTCAGAGGCCCTCTGTTGTAGGGTCCTGTCCTGTTCTCGGTTTTCTCCCTCTTCCAATGTCTATCTCATTTGCCTTTCCGAATCTTACCCAGGGTTCTCCTAATTGTTAAGCTTCTTTAGGTGTATAGATTATAGTATGTTTATCCTATATTATATGTCTAATATCCACTTATAAGTAAGTATGTACCATTTGTGTCTTTTTGCTTCAGGATGATCTTTTCTAGTTCCCACCATTTGCCTGCAAATTTCATGATTTCCTTGGTTTTAATTACTGAGTAGTACTCCATGTGTAAATGTACCACATTTTTAAAGTTCCTAAAAATGCCACTGTGTTAGAATGTAAAAGCTGGGCTTTTCAAGATAGATGACTTTGTAAGATAGATGACTCTTCCCACCACTGAATAGCTAAACCACCCTTAGGGTTTGTACCATATGTCAAGAACCCTCTGGTGCATACAGAAACAAATCTCCATGTAATTATCTTTACCTTTATTAGTAAAATGCATTTTGAGTCGTACAATTATAAATATATTAATTTATATTTTAGCTACTATTATATAATTTATTATTATTATTATTATTATTATTATTATTATTATTATTATATAAGTGTCTGGCATTTTTCCAGCCCACTTATTAGTTAAATATATAAATAATGTCATGACTATATTGAGGATTCTAAAGTATATGCTTAAAGCATATTAAAAATGGGATGTTTTTCAGATGAGATAAGCTTGGGGTGACTGCGTAGACACATAATGCCAATACTGGTGAGGCAGAGGTAGAGAGATGTTAAGTATGAGGCCAGCCTGGGCTTCATAGCAAGACCCAGCCTTGAAAGAAACCAAAGAAATAAGAACAACAAAAGAAACCAAGCAAAGTAAAATGAAAGTGAGATAGAAATTTTAATCACTTAAAATCATTTTGGCTGTGAATTTCTGCATCTGCTTTGATTCCCTGCTGGGTGGAATCTTTCAAAGGACATCTGTGGTATGCTCCCTTCCTGTTCTCTCTCTTCATCACTTCTGGTGTCTATCCTGTTTGCCCCTCTGAATGAGAATTAACCATCTTCTCTACAGTCCTCCTTGTTACTTAGTTTCTTTAGGGCTATAGATTTTAGTATGTTTATCCTATATTATATGGCTAATATCTGCATATGAGTGAGTATATACCATGCATGTCTTTCTGCTTCTGAGTTACCACTCTCAGGATGATCTTTTCTAGTTTTGTTCACTTGCCTGTAAATTTCATAATTTCTTTTGTTTTAAAAACTGAGTAGTATTCCATTGTGTAAATTTACCACAATTTCTGTATCCATTCTTCTGTTGAGAGACATCTAGACTGTTTCCAGATTTTGGCTATTACTAATAAAGCTGTATGAAGAGCAGAGGCAGTCTCTGACATAAACTCAGTTGCCTACTCTTTTATCATTTCTACCTGGCGGGGTGGGTTTACCAGGCTACAGAGGAAGAGGATCCAGGCAGTCCTGATGAGACAAAGCTAGGGTCAGATAGTAGGGGAGGAGCACTCCCCCTCTTCAGTGGGCTAGGAGAAGGGAATGGAGGTGGGGACGAGGGAGGGATGGTGAGACCAATAACATAAAATCATTTTGGTATCACTGCTGCATTAAATCATTTAATGTCTTAAATGGCAACAAAACGACTGGAGATTTGTTAAATCTCTTGTTTCATCACTTCATTGCATAAAAGTTGGAGGGTCTTATGAGTGCAGCTGAACTCTTTAGTTGAGTTATATCAAATCATTGAAGAAAGAAAAGAAGGCATAGAAAACTATGAAGGGACAAGAGGACAAAGGGTCATGCTTGTTTGTTCACTCAGTGTCTGGTTTTCCTTCTCATCTATTGGAAGGATTTTGACGGACTTCAACTGGAAACTTCTTTGATGCTCATCAGCTGTTCTCACAAACCAAACGGAAAATGCTGCCTTTTCCTATATTTAACAAATGGCTTCAACATCCACTGAAATGCTTCACTTGGAAGATTTTTAAGCAGGCTAGAAAAGTCCATTTCCAAGTTTAAAGACTGCAGCTTCTATCTATACATATTTTGCATAATTTTCAATAAAACAATTAGATAACTGTTACATCCAAACATCTGTTTCTCTACATGCTTAGCACAATCCAAGTTTATGTGGAAAAATCAAATTACTTTCTCACTTATCACTAAAATATCTCCTATTCGGAGAAGACCACTCTGTGAGTTTACTGTTGGCTAGTAGCCAACAACCTCTATTGGAGGACAATAAATTTCCCTAGCTATTCTACTGGTTTGTTCCAAAAGCAGCTGCATTGTTGGCATATGAGCTCCCTTAGGTTTCTGTGCTACTGCAAATTGCACTGAATTCTTTCAACAGTGACCATCTCTAAATTTAACCTAGAGGTTTCATTTTATTGTAGTCAATGTTCATGGTTGCATTATTTTTGTAGGTAGTCGTATGTTTTGTCATGCATGTGTGTGCAGGAGCCACAGATCAACATCAGGCATTTCTTCTCAGATACCATCTACCTTCCTAAATAAGTTCATTCACTGACCTGGAGTTCAACACTTAGGCTAAACTGGATTTCCCTTAATCCCCAGTAATCCCTCTGTATCTGCTCTCCCAGCAGAAGGACTACAAGGGTATGCCATAATCTACAGCTGGTGTTTTATGTAAGATTTTTTTGTTTGTTTGTTTATTTCAAGGTTGTCCTGGTACTCATTCTGTAAACCAGACTGGTCTCAAACTTACGGAGATACACCTGCCTCTAACTCCTGAGTGCTGGAATTAAAGTTGAATGGCAATATGCTAAGCTGTAAGATTTTAATTTTTAATTTTAATTGTGTGTGTATGTGCATGCACGCGCGAGCACACACACACAAACACACTTCCTACAGAGGCTGGAGGAGGGTGTTGGATCCTCTGGAGCTGAAGGTACAGGTAGTTTTGAGCCACCTAATATAGGTACTGGGAACAAAACTCAGGTCTTTTGTAAGATCAGTAATCACTCTTAACTGCTGAGCAGTCTTTGTATCCCCATTGAACATTTTTTTGGTTGTGCATTCTTGCGAACTAAGGTCATCATGCTTGCATAGCAAGCACTTTATATTTGGAGCCATCTTCCCAGCTCCTTTGGCTGTATTCTTTTCTCTGTTTTGTTAATAGCATACCATTCTAAGATTTGTCATTTTAAAACGGACTGCAAAGAACATTTTTCTCACTTTGTGTTCTTTTATAATGCCATAAACAATTTAGAATTTGCTGTGTTGAATTCTTTAAAAGGGGATGTTCACATCTCATTATTGGACAGCATTAAATCTGTAAATTCTTTTGGAATGAACTGAACTTTTTATATTTATTCCACTCCATTGCAGAGAAGCCCTGCTTATTCTAAAGCCGTCTGAAATTCTACAGTGAAAATCTTCTATTTGTGATTTTAAGGTTAATCATTCTGGAAACTCTTGGCTTTCAAGGACTGTGTAAGTTTCTAAGCTTGACGAAACAGCTTTGTATCTTTAAATGCTCCTGACACATTGTGGGAATTGACTGCCAGTAGCCTATGGAATTGATTAGTGAAGGTCAAATTCTTGTGAACCCATAGATGCATGTTCATGAAGGTAAAAACATGAGACACACTGCTAAGTGCACTGAAAAGCCATTATGTGCAGTTATTTCTGTTCAAAAAAACTTTTGACTCATCTCCAATGGAGGGATTTAGTTTGGCTCTTTTGATTCCCAAGGACTGAGAATTACCCAGAATTGCTCAAAACATGGGAGCTGAATATAAAAACATGTACATGGTAAGAGTTTTGCATAACAAGGACTTGAAAATGGAAATGTTCCAGTATCTGTGCCCATTGACCTCTGAAAAAATAGCAGCAAGTGTGGACACATACAAGTTTAGATTGTTCACTAGCAGGAATTCCTGACCCTCCTATTATAATATCTCTTTCCACTATGCTTACCTAGTCATTATTTTTTTCTAATTTTTGGTTACTCTTTTCTGTCATACAGAGTACCTCATTTCTGACTTGGTACTTGTGCATATCATTATTGCATTGAATATTTATGGGTTGGCCATTCAGATAAAATCATATTGAATATTCAAAATGCATGAGGATCTTCTGCATAGCAGAAACCCTAGTTGACCTTGATGTGTTCATTTTCTATTGCCTACTATTATGGTAATCTGTGTGGTCCCTTGAGTTTCACTGATTCTGCCATTTCTTTTTATTTATTTATTGTTTTTTATAATTTATTCATTTTATATTCTAATTGTAGCCCCTCCCTCATTTCCTCCTGGTCCTACCTACCCTCTTCCTCCTATCTCTCTCTCTTAGTCTACTAAAAGGGGAGTCCTCCTCTCCTACTATCTGACCCTAGCCTATCAAGTCTCATCAGGACTCCCTGGATCCTCTTCCTGTGGGCTGCTAAGGCTACTCCTCCAGGGAGAAGTGACCAAAGAGGAGACAAAGTGATCAAAGAGTGGTATAGCTAGGTCTTGAGGTATGGTGTTTCTCAGCTTCATGAGAAAGCACCAGATTAATTTTCACAGTGGTTGCACAATTTTACTTTCCCACCAGAAATGAAGGATAGTTTCCCCATGTCCACATCTTCTCAAGCATGTGTTGTCACTTGTGTTTTTGATATTAGTCAGTCTGATGGGTATGAGATCGATTCTCAGAGTTGTTTTTATTTGCATTTCCCTAATGACTAAGGACATTGAGCATTTTTAAGTGTTTCTCCACCATTTAATATTCCTCTGTTGAGAATTTTTTGTTTAGCTCAGTACCTCATTTTTGAATTGGATTATTTGGTTTGTTGGTGTTTAATTTCTTGAGTTCTTCATATATTCTGGATATTAACCCTCTGTCAGATATAGGGTTGGTGAAGATCTTTTTCTGTAGGCTGTCATTTTGTTCTGAGGACAGTGTCCTTTGCTTACAGAAGCTTTTCAGTTTCATGAGGTCTCACTATGATCATTGTTCATAGTGCCTGTGCTGTTGAAGTTCTGTTCAAGAAGTTGCCTCCTGTGCCAAAGAGTTTAAGATTCTTTCCCACTTTATCTTCTCATAGATTAATGTGTCTGGTTTAATTTTGTGTTTGGGTAAAAACTTCTGTAGACATCTATTAGGTCCATTTAATTTAAGACATCAGTAGGTATCATTATTACTCTATTTGCTTCTGTCTTGATGATCTGTCCCTTGGTGAGAGTGGGTGTTGATGTCTCCCACTATTAATGTATAAGGATCAAAGTGTGATTTGAGTTTTAATAAAGTTCTTTTACAAATGCAGGGTCCTTGTATTTGGGGCATATTTGCTCAGGATTGTGAAGTCCTTATTGTGGATTTTTCTTTTGATGACAATGAAGTGTCCTTCCTCATCTCTTTTGATTAATTTTGGTTGAAAGATATTAGGATGGCTACTCCAGCTTGCTTCTTGGGTCTCTTTACTCGGAAAACCTTTTCCCAGCCCCATGCTCTGAAGTGGTGTCTATCTTTGCTACAGAGGTGTGTTTCTTGAATGCATTTAAAAGGAATCTTTCCTTCAATTCCTTCACCTGTTTCTTTGAACATTCCTCTGTTTCTTTTATTTCTTTCAGTGATTTAATTATTTCCTCTCTGAATGCCACAAACTGTTTAGCTGCATCTTCCTGTATTTTTTTACAGATGGCCATAATCTGTTTTATTATATTTTCCCCTAATTCTTTACGCATTTTATTTGCTTTCTCCATTAACCTCTTCATAAGCATAGATGTAAGATCATCTTGTTGAATTTCAATTAGGTTAGGGTGTCCAGGGCTACTTGCCCCTGGGTAACTGGGTTCTGAGGATGCCATATTGCTTTGCCTTTTGTTGGTTGTACTTTTTCTCAGGTCTCTACCCATCTCCCTGTCTCAGGTGTTTTCTGTTAATTTCTGGTGCCTGCTGGATCCTGGGGTGGGGAGAATCCACTTGGCATGGTTCTGATGTTCTCCTCTGCTTTTTGGGTATGCTCAACTGAATGGTGGTGCTTCTCAGGAACTGTCACAGTTCACTTCAGGCATATGGACCTGTGTGGTAACTGTCATGTTCAGAAAGGCTCTCTTCTCATCAGGAGAGGTCCTGGTGATGGCTGCCCTGCTGCTGGGTTTCTTGCTCTGAATTTAGTGAGCAGCAGCTGTTGCTCTTAAGGTGTAATTGTTGGGTAAAGCCCTTTTGAAGAACCAGGGATTCCCACAGTTTTGTCAGTTTAGCTAGGGATAACTGGTTGAACCTTGGAGCAGTATCTGAGGGCTGCTGTAATGGCACTCTGGCTTTTGTAGGTCTGAAGATGCAGCTGTGTGCCCCAGTGCCCTAGTGGTACTCAATAATGGCGGGTGAACATGGCGCTCCTGCCTGCAGTAGTAGGCTAGAGCCTAGAGTCTGTATGAATCTAGAAAGTTTTCTGGAGCTGGGTGTCCGGAGTGTTAGACCTGATGATCTCCCCCGCTGTGGGGTTTCCTCCTGACAGGGACACCCAGTATTTGCTTTGGGGACAGCCGTTCTGTCTGTCATGGCGAATAGAACCCGCAGGCACAGACTAGTGTGGCTCTGCCTTTCTGGCGATGAGGTGCCTGGGCATCTGCTGAAACTGGGTAATTTTTCCTGAGACCTTTTCAGGGTGGTAGTATCTGAGCTGAGTGCTCTGAGATCAGACCAGCGGTTCCCCTCCCTGTGGGGAGAAACTCAATCTCTGGTGCCCTGGGGCTCACTGTTCTATCTGGGGCAGCAAGTCAGGCACGCAGGCAGGACTTTGTGCGGCACCTGGGTCCCTGGCTCTAGCTCTGGGCTGGCTCCTGGGTGCCTGCAGAACCTCGGGTCTTTTGCAGGGAATGTCTGGGTGACCTAAGGTCGGTGCTGATCGTTTCTTGCACTGTGGGGTTATCTCTCGACTGGAAATCTCAATCTCTGATGTTGTGGTGCCCACAGTTTCAGTCTGGGACAGTGATCAGAGCACGCCAGCGTGTGGCTCTCAGCTGTCAACCAAGCGCCTGGTGGAACCAGGAACTCTTCTGCGGTTTAGCTGGGTGAGTTGAAGCTGATTGAATCTCTCACCGTGGGGTATCCTCTCACTTTGGAAACACAATCACTTGTGTTTTAGGGCCGCGAGTTCTGACTGTTAGTCACTATGTTGATCGTGCTGTGCTGCTGGTCAAAATGAGAGTCATCCTGTTGCTGCATCTTGCCAAATCCTCAAAAGGAATCTTTCTATGGACCCATTTTTCCCATCTTTCACAAATAAGTATATTGTCATTGGCAAACTCTGATTTGCTTAGATTAGTGCTTTTAATGAAAGTTTCCATACTTAGTTCTTCGTTGACTACCTTAAGTCTGCCAAGAACATTGGAAGTTCCCAATAAATAGACTGTAGAGATAATCAGGGGATAGTTTCACTTCAGGATAACAGGTTCCCTGCTGAGGTTGCCAATGACAATAGATTTATTTGTGAAAGATGTGAAGAATGGGTTCATAGAGAGAATACTTTTGAATGTTATTAAAAGCACTGGCTTTTAAATGTTATTAAAAGATTATATGAGTACGTTTTTATGTATATTAACATCCCCAATATAGTTTCATAACATAATTCTTATTTAAAATCCCTCATAGAGGTGACTAATGTAGCCTAGGAGCTAGGCAGGTCTGCTATCTCTGTTTTTTTTCATGGTGGCTTAGACTATGATTTGTTTTCCATGTGTTCATTCTGGAGACTAGGCTAAATATATGGAAGCCCACTAGTGTTTTTCATTATGGGGACAGACCAGCATGGGCACCTACTCAAACACACAAAGGATATTCAGGTGTCAGATCTGGGTTCATCCATATGACAATCTTTGGGCAAAGAGCTATATTCAAGTCAAGGAATGGAAAAATTGCACTGAGTGCCATGGAAATCAGTAGAAAGAAATGTAACATCTGGTGAGCAAGTTACATCCTGTTGGTGAAGTAAGATGAAGTTGGTCTCTCACACAGACCAGTGCTCCCATGAAAGACACAAGAACAGGGTACAAATGCTGAGACTGTTGCTCTCCTGAAGTCACCACTGGACTTTATCTTGGTACTAAGGTCACCTTATCTGGCTAAACTCAGGCATAGATGCCTATTTATATTCATTTTGGTTCAAGTCTTAACCTCTCAGGTAATGAACCTGCCATCATGTGTTTGGTCAGATACCTTAATGTTCACACCAAAGGTGATGTTTCTAAATTTGTAGAACCTTTCATCTCAGCACATTTTCAACAAAAGGATCATGCTGACTCTAATGTGTCTATCAAGTCCAAGAAAAGACTATAGCTTTTCTTCCAATGTGCTTTCTTATAGTCAATGTCATTTTTCTGATGAGTCTGTTATTGTTACTGGGGCACTAAAGCTCCAAGAATTCAATGAAACTTCTTTCCTTTTGTCATGGGGAATGGAGCTGCAGGAGTCCCTTTAGAAATGAAATCCCCAGGAAACAGCAAAACTCTTCAGTTAATCCTGATGGGCACATTTTCCACGTCAATTATTAGCCCCTATTTTCAAGTCATAGATTCCTGACGTATCTGTATGTGTTTTCTGAAGGCCACTGGGGCAGGGTTGAAGGTTTTTACAGTGCATCACTTGTATTCTCCTAATATCAGCATGAGAATTTACTGAAGCATGTTCAAGAGGTGAAAAGATATGGCTTTTTAGTTCCTTATAAAAACTCACAACCCTCCGCACACAAAAAAAAGTCTCTCAAGTTCAGGTTCCTCTAATTTTTGCCTTACTGCTCTGATTGACATTTCATGGTATGGAGATATCTTAGTGCAGATATGTCTACTGAAAATGAAAGACTGATAACTTTTATATCATTAATCTGAAAATGTCACCTGATGAGCAAGGCATGGGTAATGCAATCAGAAGCTATTCCTCAGTGTACAAGCAAAACAAAGTGGATCAAAAATCTTTAATAAATACCAAGTGGTAAATCCAGCAGCAGCCAGAAAAATATGCATTTGATTGGGTTTGTAATCATTTGGGGTGGGATAGAGCAGTGGAACTAAATGGCCTTACATGAAATACTGCTGACAGAGTTGCCTTGTCCTTGGTGTTGTTCTTGTGTGAATGCCACCTGTCAGCCTTGGGCCTGTGTTCTTCAGACTGAGCACCACACCTTGAATAAAGTTGCAGAGTTCTGATGTAGAAATTGCCAAACAATCTGTGACCATCAAGACCATGCTGGAAGATTTTGGAATGGATGATAAAGAAGACTATCATCTTATTCTTTTACCAAATGTTAATGAAGCAATCCTAAAAAAGGTTACTCAGTGGTGCACCCACCACAAGGATGACCTTCCTCCTGAGGATGATGCGGACAAAGAAAAGCAGACAGATGGTATTCCTGTTTGGGACCAAGAACTGAAAATTGACCAAAGAACACTTTTTGAACTTATTCTGGCTGCAAATTACTTAGATATCAAAGGTTTGCTTGATATTACATACAATACTGTGGCCAATGAGATGAAGGGTAAAACTCTTGAAGAAAACCTTCAGTATCAAAAATGACTTTACTGAAGAGTAGGAGGCCCAGGTATACAAAGAGAACCAGTGGTATGAAGAAAAGTGTTGTGCCTGACACTGTAACACTAGAAGGTTTGTTCCAAGTGCCTGTTGCACTCCTCTGTTTATAGTTGTTAATATTAGAGAACAATAAACAAATGCAACCTTATCCTCACTGCATGTGTAGTTCTAGTACAGATCAAACCTGTGGTTGAGTTTCTTATATGATCATAAGTAACTTTTTTCCCCTCATTACTCTGAATAAAACCAAACTATGAGTTCTCTGTGGAAAGTAACATTTGGGGTTTTCCCTCATTCCGTAATGTGATTTCTGTTTAGTTCATTGTCCAGTTAACTTCAGTGAACCTTTGAAAGTTGGCACTGTAAATAAAACAACTTAGGACAATTATTCTGCAATAGAATTAACAAAACATGATCTTTGTTCATGAGTTGAAAACTAGAACAAGGCAACTTGAACTTAATGCTGAGAGTGGGTTTGTTAGGATGTTTTCCCTCTTCTTTGCTGCTGGCAAGCTTGTGTGCAACTGGGCCCTATTATTTGGATCTGAGGTCTTGTTTCCTCTTTTTAAAAAAAATTAAGTCTTCTCAGATTTGCATATGTTGTATAGAGATTTGGTTTACTAACCAGTTTGTGGTTTTGGGTGTGAAGGAACTGTAACTAAACAATTTGTTAGCTGTTTAATTATAAAAACAGTTAATAATAATAAAAAAAAGAAATATTGCTGACACAGAGAAAATGGTATCTGAGAAATGGAGGCTCCCACCTGCCTCAGCAGTTATTCAAAGAAGAAATGAGCCTGTCTCATGACTCCCCTCTGGCTCACCCCCATCCCTGTAGTCCGTGGTGTTTAGTGGGCAAGAGACACAGCCAAGGAATATTTACTGTTTACTCTATCTTCTTATTTTTCTGTATCCTTGGTATAGTATTGCCTTGGGTATCTCAAGTCCTATTCATTTCATTTTGCCATATCACTTGATATAAATTTTGTAATTGAAACCCTTGGAGTTTGACTGGGACTGATGAGGCATTGCACCCAGAGAGCTGGTCTGTAAATGTTTGAAATGGCAGGTTGGTATCTCATCTAGACTTTCTGTTGCTATGATAAGACACTATGACCAAAATCAACTAGGGAGGAATGGTTTTATTTAATCTTACACTTCCATGTCACACTCCATCACTGCGGGAAGTTAGGGCAGGAACTCAAGCAGGGCAGAAATTTAGAGGCAGAAACTGATGGAGAGGCATTGAAGGAGTGCTGTTACCTGGCTTGACTTGCATAGACTGCTTTCCATAGCACCCAGGACCACTGGCCAATGGGGTGATACTACCCACAGTGAGACGGACCCTCCCACATCAATTATCAATCAAGAAGATTCATCACAGGTTTGCCAACAGACCAATCTGGTGGGGGTGTTTTCTCAATTCAGGTTTTCTTTTCCAAAATGATATAAAATTAGCCAGCTCAGTTGGTTTTAAGATCTTACAATGGAATGTTTTCATCATGTCTGAAATTCATTCTCTCCTTCATTGCCAATGATCTTTATAGATAAAAATAAAAGCTATCATTTTCAGAGCACTTACAATGTGACCAACATTTTGTAAGTGCTTTACATGTCTTGTTTGCTTGCTTTGTACGGCTCTCTTATAAGATCGTTATAATTACTGTCATGGTTTTCCGAAGGATGCATGAAATAAGGAAGCAGGTCATCCTGCTAGGATTTAATAGGATTAGAACCCAAAGCTAGGTCATTTGGTTTTGAAGTCTTACTGTAAACAACCATGCTGGTTTTTTTTTTTGTTTGTTTGTTTTGTTTGTTTTTTTTTTCAATGCAGTTTATTCCGGGACCTTGAACAATCCTCGGACCCTGGGGAAAGCCAGCCCACAGCTTAAATAGCCTCTGGGTAGCCAACCCAGGCGTGCCACGTGGGCAATGCAGATAGGTCCACATACATGGAAGCAAGCCAGATCCTCAGCCTTAGCCAAATGTGGAATTGTTTGTGACAGAGAGCACTCACCATCGGGAAGGTGGAAGGCGGAAACCAGCTCCATCTTTAAGGCATAGCATTCCGCAGCTCTCTACAGTTCCTCCTTTTTGTTTTAGACGCATCAGGCAAGAGTAGAGGTCTGATCTCTGATATTAGAAATAAATTGGGACTTTGTACCGATGTTCATTTAGGTGTCATCCACCCAAAGAGCATCAGACCCGTTCGATACCTTTTTCTCAGAGGCGGGACCTGGGGTATCAACCCGCATGCAATCAGACATGCTCTTCTCTGGGTTAGCCATGCTGGTTTTTATGTCTATCTGAAACCTAAGCACCTGTTTCCTGAGCAAACAGGAAGGAGGCATATTTCCCACAATGTAGGTGCATCAGAGCACATACTCATGCTTCACTCTTGTGAAGCGAAGGTATATGCAGGAGAAAAGTTACAGAGTAAGAAGCTCACCCTTGATCCACCAGAATAGGTTCCAACAGTATTAAAAGCCCCCAAATTCCTGTAACCTCTGTCATTCTCACCCCAGTGTGAACCATTATTATCTGTAAGAAGGGATACCACGGCCTATGAATGGTCTTTCTTATGTACTGTCCTCTCAGCTGTCAACATGGTAATTGAATATATTGTTAACATTTAAACTTTTCATTGGCTTCCTGGTTGAACAAAAGACCGAGGAGACACATAAGCTGTACAATCTCTGAAGGATCTCTACCATCATTTCTTTACTACACCATCACTATTCAAACCCACAACCTACATCTCACTGGCTTCTACATGTTCCTAAGCATCTTTTCTTCCCCTGAAGCATGTTGCATTTCCAGATAGTTGCACTTCATGGTTCCTGTGTCCTGAGCACACTCACTCCAGATGTTACCCTCACTCAGCAGCTGTCTTCCCACACTCCCTGTTTAGATTCTCTCCTTATCATTAACCATAAACTAGTATGGACATTTTTTTCCTCTGCTTTCTTTCCTTTTGTATTCCCAGAAAGGAGAGCTCAGGGAGCATATATTAAATTGAATAAATGAATAAATTAGTATATTACAAAGTTGTCTTGAAGAATTAAATAAACCAACATATGGAAAGCATTTAGAATAAACAATGCTTAGTACAAAATTGATGTTTAATAACTGTCATATTATTAAATTATAATATGAGAGTTGTTGAATGAATGATGTATTGAAATTTTAAATAATGTTACTTTATTGTTTCCTAGAAAGAGGCTAATAAAGCTGCAGATGTTCAAAATATTCTAATTTCATTGCCAATGTCTATTACAAGAGACACCAACCAAACCATTTGTGTCCTTTTTTTCCTCTTGTCTCAAGTTCACACTGCCATGGCCTCTTTCCTTTATTCAATCTTTTCCTGTCATTGCTTTTGAAAAGAGCTTGTGTAAAGGGTCAAATAGGCTCCATCAGAGTAAGGTCTTCAAGAACTAAATCATATAACAGATGAGCCTCAGCACAAAGAATACAACACATTGATCCATTCTGTTTCTTCTCATGTTCCATGTCTCAAGAGTTACATTCTGTTGAAAGGGGATTTTGAAATTGCATTTTCTTAGCCCTGATATATATTTAAGAGACAGATCCAGAGGGTTTTTTGCTGATTTTCCCTAACTCTTATTAATTGCACTGAAGAATATCATGCTTTCTCCTTCCCTGGATTTTTTTTTATTACTTTTGGACAGTATGTTGTCCAGACAACAAATAGAACACCAGTGTACAAGGTATTTTACAATGATATTATTTACTTAGTAAAGAAGACAATGCAGCCACTCCTGATGAGACCTAATTGACCAGGATCAGAAGGAAGGAAAAGAAGACATCCCCTATTAGTGGACTTGGGGAGGGGCATGCATGCAGAGGGTAGAGGAAGGGAGGGATTGGGATGGGAGGAGGGAGGGAACCACAGGGGGGATACAAATTGAATAAAGTGTAATTAATGAAGAATTAAAAAAGTTTATATCACAAAAAAAGAAGACAATGCAGCCACTCCTGATGAGACCTGATAGACTAGGATCAGATGGAAGGGGAGGAGGACTTCCCCTGTCAGTGGACTGGGGGAGGGGCATGGATGAAGAAGAGGGAGGAAGGGCGGGATTGGGAGGGAATGAGAGAGGGGCCACAATTGGGATACAATGTGAATAAACTGTAATTAATAAAAATAAATTATTATAATAAAAAGAATATTCTAAGTTGAATTGATAGCTGAGGAGAAAGCTTAGTGGATAAAGGTACTTGGTGCCAGCCTTGACAACCTGAGCTCAATCCCAGGACCCACATGGTAGGAGGACAGAGCCAGGTCTTGGAAGTAGTCTTCTGACCTTCATATGTACTTTATGCTGCCAGCATGTACACACACTCACACACACTCAGTAGCTAGAAGGAGAATAATTAAATGAATGTAAAATAAAATTAAAATTGAATTAAGTTCATGTCAGTCATTTAAGTCATCTGAGCTAACATTTCTTGAAGACAGTTGCTAATATTCTGCTAACAACTCTTCCACAAAAGAAAGCTTCCTTGGACAATTGCCACGAATGAAAACATCACCTTTGACCAGATTCTCTATTCTCCATTAAAGTCCCCTATTGGCCATTGGGGACTTTAATGGTGATGCACCATTATATATTTTTTTCAATACCGAATCTTTCTTTCTTTCTTTCTTTCTTTCTTTCTTTCTTTCTTTCTTTCTTTCTTTCTTTCTTTCTTTCTTTCTTTCTTTCTTTCTTCCCTCCCTCCCTCCCTCCCTCCCTCCCTCCCTCCCTCCTTTCTTTCTTTCTTTCTTTCTTTCTTTCTTTCTTTCTTTCTTTCTTTCTTTCTTTCTTTCTTTCTTTCTTTCTTTCATCCCAATTGCAGTTTCCTATCCCTCCTCTCCTCCCACTTTCTCCCCCTGACCCCTCAGCATCTGCTCTTCCCAAACCTCAAGCACTACCCATTTTGTCTTCAGAAAAGGCCAGACCTCCCACTGGTGTCAACCAAACATGGCTTATCAAGTTGCAGTAAGACAAGTGGCACCTCTACTCATATTAAGACTGGATATGGGGTAAACCAGTAGGGGGAAATGATCCCAAAGGCAGGCAACAGAGTCAGAGACAGCTCCTGCTCCCACTGTTGGGAGTCCCTCAAGAACACCAGTCTACACAACTATAGCACATGGGCAGAAGGTCTAGGTCAGTCCCATGCAGATAATTCATAAGATAATTTTGATCTTAATTTCATTGTTAACAAATGTGATGACAATGACTTCTCTGCTTCTTTAAGTCTGAGGGTGACTATGAGTCGAAAACATGTTAAAATTTTGTGTTATTTATTATTGACAGTTTCATACATTAACATCATGAATCTTAGTCCTTTTCATCCTTTTTCCCTCTCCTCTCATCTCCCCCGGCCCCACTGGAACCATTTTTATTAACAAGTCTCCATTCTACTTTCATGTCTTCTTTCTGCATGTAGTCACTGAGTTTAGTTAAAAGAGTTGTTTTGCTCTAGTGTGGGAAGAAGGGTTTTTATTAGAAGAACAAGGGCATCTTAGCAGGGGTTATACCATTGAAGAGAATTTTACTTCCCAAGTATTATAGAATATTCAAGTTTTTATTATTGCTAAAATTCAGTTAATGAGAAAACTCATTTAAATCATTCAAATCTTTTTTCCCCTAAGGTAAATGTCAAGAGCTACACAATCAGATTAAGAATGGTAGCAGGATATTTTGTACCAGAGTAGCCCATCACCACCGAAATCACCTATATTATTTTAATTTTGCCTGGCTCAAGTGCCATATATACTTCCTGCTTATTGTCCATTATTTTATGTGACTGTGGGTCAGCATTTCAGTTGATAACAGTCTACAACGAAATAACTTCTTATCCCTGCTTATTAATTCCATCTACTGTTGAGAACTTGCTGTGAGTCAGACATGTTTTTAGGTACCTGAGATATGTCAATGAATGTAACTAAGTTTATATGATTAGGTCTGTAGTTCAATGACAGCAGTTATCTAGCATGTATTAGGTCCCAAATTCCACGCAGAGCTCTATACATAGGACAACTAAGTATTTTGTCCTTAAAGACTGCACAGTTTGTCATGGAGAGCAAAGCAGTAAAAAACCATCATAAAAATAAATGTCTTCTGTAGTACATTTATTGGTAAGTAGTGCCATGCTGGAGGAAGAACACATAAAAGGGTAAAGAGGTTTGGTGGCATGAGGGAACCAGAAAAATCGCATTAAAATAGTATTCCAAGGGAGTCTTTTATAAGCTATAATACGTGAATGGAAGTTTGACAGAACAATAGATATTTGCAGGACAAGCATTCACGTCAGATGACTAGTCAGTGCAAAGCCTTAAGAAGGGTATTACAAAGTTCCCAAGGAGCAATATATGGACCATGAAAGATGATTATGAGTCTCTAAATTGTTCCTACTCTCTACCAAAGACAACAGGATTCTAACTAAAAAGCACATGAATTCAAGGGCAATGCCTAACCCCACATTAATACCACTTTTCTCTTGTCTGTATTTTTCCCACAGTCACATGACACAAGCAATCCCATTTGATGACCCTCGGTTTGACAGCTGCCAAATCATTCCCCCAGCTCCACGGAAGGTGGAGATGAGGAGAGACCCTGTGCTGGGTTTTGGTTTCGTGGCAGGGAGTGAAAAGCCAGTGGTCGTTCGCTCAGTGACACCAGGTAAGGATCCAGCCCCACTCTTTGGTCTTTCATAACACTACCTGCCACACCTGCTTAGAATGGCTTCTGTTCAGTTCTGTGAGTGCTCAGACTATGGAGACAAAGTTATACTTTCCCATCCCCCAATAGATTCCCAAAAAGAAAGATGGAGAGACAGAAATGTGTAATCAAAATGGGCTTTATTTTTCATATTTATATATGTATGTTTGTACATATGTATTGGGGCATTTTTGAAGACAGAGCTCTGCTATGTTGCCCTGTATGCTTGGCACTATAGCAATAACCTCACCTACCTTAAAGTTTGTGGCAGTCTTACCACCTCAGCCCAACAAATGCTGGGATCACTGTCCTGAATCTCCATGCCTGAGTTCAAAGGAGATTTTAAACTGCCAAATACATCATGTCCCCTGGGTAAGGAAAAATACTGATAATATCACTGTTATCTGTGTTACCACTTCTGAATGGAGAAATGCAAATAGTGATGGACAGGAACTGTAATATATGTAAGTACCTGATGGAAAATAGTTATAGTAAAATTTAGTCATGGGTCACATGAATTGTTTTACAAGTATACGCATCTTTTCCTTCTCAATACAGGCAGGCAATTTCTATGCCTCATTGTTGTTAGTGTGGATCAAGAAAATGCCTTTGGCCAATGACACATTGAAAATATACTCAAGGGAGAAGGTTGACATGCATGTATATAGTTGAACTCGGTCATAGCTATAAGAAGGGATGTTTTCCCAGGGAAGCTGCTATTCCTTCAGCCTCAACTCCATGATAAACTCCTGGGGCAACAGCCAACTAGCCTGAAGCCTGAAGCTCAGTCCAACAAAATCTGTATTTTCAATCAGATCTGTTCAGCTAAGCCAGGCCTGAAATCATCCTAACAATCCACAAGTGGTAGAAGAAACAATTATCCGGATTGAACACAACAGATGCTATCTGATACATATCACATCTTTTAAATTCTACAGTATGATAATAGAGTGTATGTCAGTTAGTCATATGAGGATAAACTGCTCCCCCACTATGAACACAGTAAGTCAGCTTTACATTTCCAGAAAAAAAAATTGCTTCTGGTTATTTATTTATTATATACATTTATGCCTTTATTGTAATGCAAAATGTTTTCTTATTTTCTCTGTCATTGCTCTGAAGATTTTGCAAATCACTAACAGAACTCAATAGTAAAGTCCTACACATAATAAGATAGATTCTGGAGCCTAGGGAAATGGCTCAGTGAGTAAAGTACATGCTACACAAGCAAGAGAAGCTGAGCTCAGATCCCAAAAAGCCATTAAAAAGTTTTCATGGTTGTACACATCTGTCAGTCCAGCTGTGGGGTAAGAGTGGAGTGGCTCCCAAGGGATCAGTGATCAGCTAATAGATATACAGGTTCAGTGAGTGACCCTGTCTCAAAGAGTCAGGTGGACAATAATGAAGAAGGTACTAGGCATCAACCTCTGGCTTCCACATGTATACAAACACATACACATGTCCACATAGCTACAATACATATACATGCACTATACACGTTCATACAAAACTTAGAAGTGTCTTTTAAGAACAAGCACAGATTCTGCAGTGAATACTATTCAGTTTAAATCCCATCCTCAGTCCTTACTAGGTTTTGGAATATCCATGTTCAGCCCCTGCTTTTCGATTGGATGTAGCTTTTCTATATTATTAATGCTTTGGGGATTTTCATAGTACCTAACTTAGCAAGCTATAGGGTAGTACGCAGAAATCCTTCCATGACTTCTGGGTTATTGTTATTGAATTCTCAAGTGTCTTACAATGATGGAAAATAGAAGTTGACTAGTGAAGCAATATAGATTTTTTTTCAAGTTGATTAAGTTTTTAATTTTCCATTACTTTGACATAACCTCCTTGAGTCAAGCACCACAAATACAACTGAGCATTTGAACTGCGGCTGAGAATAGTGTTTTATTCTAAGCTGTCCCATCATACAACTCTTTACTTTGTCTTCACAACTTTGTACTTCATTAGATGTGAATTGTATTTTGGGATTCTGTGAATGCTGAGTTTGAAACCACTGAGGATTGTATTTTCCAAATATAAGTGTTTCTTTTTATGTTTTATAAATTAAATCCATGTACATACACACACTCGGGTAGTGCAGAAATGAAAGCTAAGTGAATTCTTTAACTCATACTTCTGAGAACCAGGATTCCCATAGATGCGGAGAGCATACAGCACAGACAGAATTCAGTATGCACACAACCAGAAACTATAAGCACTGAAAACTTTCCACACTCTTCCTTTCCTTGTACTGAATTCTTTATAGCTTCAGAGACACTATAACACTGACTGTCAAACATTTCTGAGGAGAGTAGAGAAGAAGTAAAAACAGAGATGAAAGAGTCCTTCTTCTGGTTATTTTTTCTCAGTGAAAATATTGGTCAAATAAACTGTCTATCATAAAAGTGATTCTACTCAAGTCCCAGGTGATTTGAGTGACATGACCAGATTTTCTATAGGACATAACCCAGTCATCAGAGCAAAGGTCATGAAACAGTCCTTTGAAGGATACCATTATCTCATATTTTGGAAAGATTTGTGTGTCATCTTTTCCAGAGTTCTTGATTCAAGTTGCTTGACTAACCAAGAATATTCCCATTTGATAAAAAGGCATAAGTCAACTGAATGTAGTGACTCATGCCACTGCTACCAGCAAACAGGATGATGATTTAGGTGAATAACTGTAATTTCAAGGCCAGACTGAGCTACATAGTAAGTTCTAGGTCAGGTGGAGCAGGACCTGGTCTCAACAAACAAGCAGATAAAACAAACAGGTGAAACCTAAGAAATTATTCTATTGTTTGAGAGTAGTGTTCTCACCAAAACAGTTCATATATATACTTCAGACAGCTTCTATGAAATTGTTTCTGTGTTTAACCAGCATTTGATTTGTAACCATTTGCTTGACTGAATAGGTGTGGCTGTTTGCACATAATCTAACGGTTGAAATAGGTTTCTCAAGTGCTCTTTCTGAATTCCTTGTGTGTGAGCACTAATTCTCGCTTTTCAGATCTACAAAATGAATGTTTTCTATCACTTATTTGGGTGCTTGTTAGGTTCCTTATTTTCTAACTCCCCAGAAATACAAACTGATGGCACAGTTTGAGTGTCAAGTATCAGAGTGACTAGAAAATAACTATATGACTTTCAATTTCTTGTTCTGATCATGAAACATTCATTTCAATTGTTAAACAAAAGATTATTGAGCTTATTAGAAAGATGCTATTCTAACTGTACCTATCACACAGAGTTATGTCTCTGGAAATATGGGGAAAATTATATAGTACCACATAACACCATGTCAATATTTGGGAGGCAACTTCACCCAGCTGCACACGTGAGAATAATTCAAATAACTGAATAATCTGAGTAATTGTTTACTTTTTTAAAAATCTTAAACACTTATATATTTTATACAGATGTGGCCTTAGGTCTTCCTTTGTGAGAGCAAGTTCCAAAGAGAAGTAAGCCACTTTGAACTTGCATACATCTGATATAATTATACCTTCATGCCTATTTTGTTACTGCTGAGCTTAGTTCTCTCATTTGTGCCAGGAACCATTGGACTATTCAGTGAGTTTACCAAGTAAAATGTTATGCTTCTTAGCCTGGGGCATGATAACTGTCCAAGAAACATTAGGTTCTTACTCCCTCATTAGGAATCTAACTGAAAAAGTAAAACACCTTATGACATCTAGTATTGTCAGGCCATCAGAGCTGGGTCTGGCCGTTGTATTGATCGTAAACAACTTGACCAAATGTCAACAGCAGACAATGCCACTAACCATGATAGATTGGGGCCTGTGAACATAGACACAAACATCCAACCATACTTGAAGTCATATATTTCACAAACCTCAACCCTCTGTTAGCCGACATACGGACAAATGCATTTTTTAAATCTTAAATCACAACTAGGTCTCCTTCCTTCATTTATTTCATTGTATTATATATTGTATATCACATATTTTATTTATATGTATTCATATACACACATAAATATAGTATATAATTATATGTAATAAAACAGATATTTATATATAATAACAAATATACATGCATGTTTGTCTGCATTCCTGTCTGTGTGTCTGGTGCCTTGGGGAAGGTCAAAAGAGAATATTGGAACCCCTGGGACTGGAATTACAGACAACTATGTGTAAGCTTCCTCATTGTTGCTGGGAATTGAACCAGGGTCCCCTGGAGAACAGCCAGTGCTCTGAACCACTGAGCCATCTCTCCAGCCCCATGACTTTTTCATTTAACCTTTTGAGCAATCATTTAGATGTTTATGATGAAACTGTTCCCACTTCTAGTTAGCATCAAATATGCAGAACATGCCCCTACTTCATTTAAGCTTTCCCAACAGTACTCAAAACACATCCAAATTTTATGAGTTTTTTTTTTTCTAATACCCTATGGTTGCGTGTGCAGTCACAATATTTGATATGAACAAATGCATGCAGTTTTGTTCAAATATAGCCATGTCTCGGTTGTAGCAGAACTGTACAGGTGAAGACATATCTAGATTCCCTTCCATTCCTGACTCAAGTATCACGCAAAGGGTGGCTGCAGAGATGGCTCAGGAGTTAAAAGCGCTTACTTCTGTTACAGACATGCTGAGTTTGATCTCCAGCACCCAAATCACAGTTCCCACCTCCCAATATCTCCAGTTCAATCGGGATATAATTCCCTCTACTGTCCTCTGCAGGTACTGAACACATGTGATGCACAAACATGCTTGAATAGAGAACACTCACAAATAAAATAAAACAAAGGGGAAAATATGTGGGAAACACTGATAGTCTAGTATCGGTCTTGCTGCTGAAGTTTTAGGAAACCAAGATGCCTGAGTTCCATTCTCAGAGATCCTGACAAGTTAGAGTGCATCCTGGTGGTCCTCAGATGGTCCCCCAAAAAACACCCTGGTGTTATTGGTGTTATTGGGTTTTGCTTATGTTGAAAACATCATTTGCTTGTAATGAGTCATGATGGGGAGAAGGAATTTCGAGTGGGTAGCAAAAGGAGTTCTCACTTGCGTGTTTTTCTTTCATCTATCTCCAGGTGGCCCCTCAGAAGGCAAGCTGATTCCAGGAGATCAGATTGTAATGATTAATGATGAGCCAGTCAGCGCTGCACCAAGAGAGCTGGTCATCGACCTGGTCAGGTAGGCGACATACTCATTCACCTGTACCTCATTACACCCTTTAACAAAGGCTGGTGCACAGTTCTTGGGCCTTATCTGGCAGAGAAAGAACTTCCTGTGGGCCAATACAGGGCCAAATCATGAGCCTCCACATTCATGTTATAGAAATATCAGTTATTCTAATTTGTAATAAAAGAAACAAAAATCAGATTTATACTTTTAATGATTCCTATCTCTATTAGAATAGCCAGGGGTTGCATTTCATCTCTTTTCAGAATTACTAACACATTGATTTTTGTGTAGTCAAGGAGATTAAAAATGCAGGTGCTAAATATAGCATAAATTTATGAATAATTTTATATACATAATTCCATGACTACACAAACATAAAATTCACTAATTTTTTTTCCATACTTGCCTGAGTGATTCACTTTGAGATCATCATCTGAAACAAAAGTATAATTAAGTCAAAGCCAAGATGTAATTTGTTTGTTAGTTTAATTTTATTGTGTACACAGATTGTTAAGTGATATTTTTAATTGGGCACAAGAGAGCACATTTGATATAACTTCTCAAATGCTGATCAAGAATCTGCTTTAAAGTCCACTGAGTTGTACTTTCTCAGGGACTGAATGACAAAAGAAACCTTTAGAATTTATTCAGGTGAAACAAGACCTTTTACACAAACAGATCCATTTATACAGTGGTATCAAAGGATAAAGAGGTGTGATGGTGTGATATTTCTCTATTATAAACTGATGCTGCCTAGGAGGATTAAAGTGAAAGTTATCACAATGCTTTCAACTGAGGAAGAGATAGTTTATCATGTATGGTCACTCAGAACAAAAAAAGCACATCTGCATTTGGGAAAAGTGTTAAAGGATGTTTGGGATCTTCAAAGGAAAAGTTCTTCAAACTTGGTTTCTACTTCACAAAGATGTCTTGGGTGGTTATATGACCTAAGAAGAATTTGGAGATGGTTAAGAAAATAGAAATATAAAAAGAAAGGGTGGTCATTTTTATACTGACCAACCATCATAGTTCTACCATGAGCAAAAATAGAGAAAAACTCCTTGTGCTAAGCCAATTCTGTCAGTCTCCAAACAGTTGGTCTTTGCCATCATTTAGGCATTTGTATCCTCTTCCAAATTCATATTTTGCAACCTAATATGTATTGTAATAGCTTTAGGAGGTAAGGCCTTAGGAAAAATAATTAAATAATGAGTATATATGTATAAATGCAAAAACACAACTCACACCTCAAAAAGGATAATGGGTAGATCATGGCTCAAGAACACATAAATTTTAAATTAAATTTTAACTTTTTAAATATTAATTACAGTTTCTTCATTTTTTTATCTCAGCTATAGTTCCCTCCCTCATTCCCTCCCCATCTCATCCTCCCTCTCTCATCTCCTTCCATGCCCCTCTCCAAGTCCACTGATAGGGGAGGTCCTCCTCCCCTTCCATCTGATCCTAGCCTATCAGCACTCATCAGGACTGGTTGCATTTCCTCCTCTGTGGTCTGGCAAGGCTGCTCTCCCCTCAGGGGGAGGTGATCAAAGAGGCAGCCACTGAGTTCATGTCAGAGACATTCCTGTTCCCCTTTCTAGGGAACCCACTTGGATACTAAGCTCCCATGGGCTACATCTGAGCAGGTGTTCTAGATGATATCTATGAATGGTCCTTGGTTGGAGTATCAGTCTCAGAAAAGACCCCTGTGCCCAGATGTTTTGAAAGAACACAGATTTACATCACCTCAAATTCCATGTTTCAACATCGACATAGTTTCATGAACTTTTTGTAGCAACAGAACAAAGTCAGTCATAAATCAAGACAGCACATTGATGAAAAGATCAGAGAGGAAGTTTTCAGCAAAGCAGGAAACATCTGTTGATGGCCTCAGATGCTGTCAAATGACACTCTTAACTTTTGGTTGATGGAAACTGGCACTCCACTAAGTTAATACATTCCAAAAATTGTTATCTGTTAGGCACAAAATGTTAGAGCTGACTCAGAGGTAGACAAGAACTAGCTATTTAGGGGGTTAAAAGTAGACAAAGATAAATTGTTATTTGGCTCTAAACCTGCAAAATCCTAACCTCTTCAGTCATTAATAATCTAATCAGCCTTGAAGAAAGTACAGTTGGAGCTTCTTTCCAGGAAATTTCCTTCACATATGTCATTATAAAAGTTTGTCCATGCTACTTCTACTATATTATGATGACAATAGGTAACTGAATTTAAGGCCAGAACCTTCATGAAATTGTGAACCTGCTGATACCTTCCTATTAGGCTTCTGGGGCCACAGACCTGTGAGCAATAAACTTCTTTTTTTATAATTACTCAGTCAAAAAATATTTTACAGTAGCCCCAAAAGACTAAGTCATTCTACATTAGTCTGGGCAAAATGTAAAAATGTAATGGCAACTTTCCAACCAGATGGAATTGTCATACTGGTACTTATGGGGCATGCAGATCTCCAAAGAATGTTCTTTCATGGGGACAGGCCCTGAAACTTATGTCATATTCACCCTCCATCAGGAGCAAGACCTGATCTGGGAATGAGTGGTTCAAATATTTCTGTGGACCAGAAAGGCCAAATTATGGAAAGGCTATTTTTACAGACTCTGAATTGAGGCCGTTTCAGATAGCTTATATCTTGGCATGCATATGGGTGTCAGCAGGGATATGCCTCACCCAGCTGAGCTTTATATCAGCTTGTATCCTAGAGGGCTATCTTTATGTGTAATGGCAGAATTCACATTTTGATTAGTCCTATTGATTTCTGTGCTTTCAAAAGGGTAGAAAAATCTGTGTTTCAGTTTTCTGTGACTGGATGGCTGCAGGACAGAGAAGGAGAAAAAGCTATCTAAAAGTGTGATCACTTCCTAGCAATCTTTACTCGAGGCATAGAGAGTTTGCCACCTGAAAAAGGTTGACTGCTTTTCTCATCTCTTAATGGATTGACAAGGAAAATGGTATCACTGTAAACCCTATCCCACTTTATATGTAAAAGAATAAATGAACCAGTTAAAAAGACAAGATGTCAGGCAACAGCTTCATGTCCAAATTGAGGCTGCCACATAATTTCACAAAATCTGTGAGATAGCAAAGTTTTTGTTTCTTAAAAAAAAATGTAAGAGGTTGAAATAAAGAAGAAAGAAGAATATTTCATGGCACATAAAAATCACATGAAATTCAAATTTCTGGTACTTTAAATATAGTTTTACAGTAAAAATAGCCACGCTCATTCATTTACATATTATCTAAGGATACTTTCTCCCTAGCTGAAATGAGCAGACATCATGTGACACACAAAGCCTAAGCTACTTTTTGTCAGATCCTCCACAGAAAAAAATAGTGTCTGTCCTCATAGAACAACCTGTTTGTATTTCATTTTTTGGTTAAGTAGAATTTAGACAGAAGCCCTAAATAAGATAACTGTGATTTCTCTGACACTTCCACATGCTTGATAAAGAGATAGGGCTTTCAGTTCACTGAACTGGAAGCCATCCATTCCTTCCATCTCTCCATTATGCTGTGAAAGTTGTTTGGGAGGTTTTGTTGTTCATGCAATAAACTTGGGACTATTGAGGTTTATAATCTTTTGTGTCAGGAGAAATCAGCGATTGGATGAAGACCCTTAAGGAGGAAGAAGATTTCAGGGAAATGGCTTAGCAGCTTTAAAGCTCCTCCTCTGTGAACAACAAGTCTGTAGATCTGAATTGGATCCTTAGAATCTAAGTAAATGCTGGGAAGGCATGACGGCCCACCTGTAATTCCAACATTTGGAAGGGGATCTTCATCGAAAGAAAACTAACTAGACTAGCCATATGGGGGAGCTCTGGTTTCAATTCAGAGACCCTGCTCAATCAAAGAATAAGGTGGAGAATAAACACGGAAGACCTAGGATCTTAATCTTGGGTCTTTACAGGCAAGTGTACACATACACAGGTACACACTACATACACACTCATACACACATGAAAAAGGACAGGGGAAAAACTGTGAGTATATATATATATATATATATATATATATATATATATATATATATGTGTGTGTGTGTGTGTGTGTGTGTGTATTTTATATATCTCTCTTTAAAAATTTTTCTTTACATCTCATATTTTTTATTGTGAGTCTAGCCTTTAATGGCTGAAGCATCTCTTCAGCTCTTCTCTTTACATCTCAATCTTAGCCCCTTCCCTCTTCCCCTCCCAGTGCCTCCACTCCATCTCTTCCTCATCCCCCTATCCTTCCTTCTCAGCACCTCAGAAAAGGGGAGTCTCCCTCCCCCGACAAGCCCACCCCAGCACACCCAGTTGTATCAAGACTGTGTACTTCCTTTTTCACTGAGCCCTGGCAAGGCAACCTCACCAGGGGAAACTGACCCAGAAGCATGAAACAGAGACCATGTCAGAGACAGCCCCTGATCCAATATTCTTTCTAGGGGACCCACGTGGATGCTAAGGGGCCCATTTGGTTTATATTATTAGAGGGCCTAAGTCTAGTCCATGCACGGCCTTTGGTTGGTTCTTCAGTCTCCAAAAGACCTCTGGGCCCAGTTTAGTTGGGACTGTTGGTCTTGTGTGGAGCTCCTGTCCCCTCTGGGTCTTTCTATCCTTTCTCCATTCTTCTATAAGGCTCCTTATGCTCCACCCATTGTTTGGCTGTGGGTCTTAGTTTCTGTTTTGAACCATTGCTAGCAGAGCCTCCCAGAGGACAGCCATACTGGGCTCCCATCTGCATACAGAGTAGAGATTCATTAATAGTATCAGGGGTCGGCTCTCTACCATGGAGTGTGTGTCAGGTTGGGCTAGGCATTGGTTGCACATGCCCTCAGGCTCTGCTCTATCTTTACCCCTGAACATATTGAAGGCAGGGTGAATTCTGGGTAAATTTTTTTGTGGGTGGGTTAGTGATCCACTCCATCCACTGTGAATCTTGTTTGATTATAGGGTGGCCTCTCGAGTCTCTATGACCCCCACCACTAAGACTTCCAGCTAGAGTCATCCTCCATATCTTCCCAGGGACCCATCTGGTTGCAGGATTCTAGCTTGTCTAAGACATGTCTCTGCCCATGCTTTCTCCTCTCTCTGCAAGCCCTTTCTCTGTCCTCCAGCCCCTGCTCTCCCCATATCTGATCCCCACTGTCATTTCTGTCAGTGCCCCCTCACTTCAACCGCTTCCAATGACTATTCTGTTTCACTTCTTTTTTATTTTTTTATTTATTACTATTTATTCACTTTGTATCCCAGCTGTAGCCCCACCCTCAACCTCTTCTCCTCCCATGCCCCCTTCCCCAGTCCACTGATAAGGGAGGTCCTCCTCCCCTTCCATTTGACCCTAGCCTATCAGGCCTAATCAGGACTGGCTGCATTGTCTTCCTCTGGCAAGGCTGCCCCCCTCCTCTGAGGGGAAGGTGATCAAAGAGCCAGCCACTGAGTTCATGTCAAAGACAGTCCCTGTTCCCCTTACTAGGGAATCCACTTGGACACTGAGCTGCCATGGGCTACATCTGTGCAGAGCTAGGTTATCTCCATGCATGGTTCTTGGTTGGAGTAGCAATCTCAGAAAAGACCCCTTGGCACAGATATTTTTGGTTCTGTTGCCCTTCTTGTAGAGCTCCTGTCCCATCCAGGTTTTTCTATCTCCACCTTCTTTTTGTAAGATTCCCTTGCCCAAAGTTTGACTATGAGTCTCAGCATCTGCTTTAATGCCCTGCTGGGTAGAGTCTTTCAGAGTCCCTCTGTGGTAAGCTCTGGATTTGTATTTTTTTTTGTTTGTTTGTTTGTTTTGTTTTGTTTTTTGTTTTTTGTTTTCACCCTCTTCTTATGTCTGTCCTGTTTGCCTTTCTGAATGAGGATTGAGCAACTTACCCAGGGTTCTCCTTCTTGCTAAGCTTCTTTGGGTATACATATTTCAGTACAACTATCTTATATTATATGTCTAATATTCACATTATAAATGAGTTCATAAGATGTGTTATCTTTCTGGGATAACTCACTCAAGATGATCTTTTCTAGTTCCAACAATTTGCCTGCAGATTTTATGATTTCCTTGTTTTTAATTTCTGAGTAGTATACCACTGTGTAAATGTTCCACAGTTTCTGTATCCATTCCTACATTGAGGGACATCTGGGTTGTTTCCAGATTCTGGCTATTACAGCTAAAGCTGCTATGAACATGATTGAGCAAATTTCTTTGTTGTATACTTGTACATATTTTGGATATATGCCTAGGAGTGCTATAGCTGGATCTTGAGGTAGCACTGTTCCTAATTGTCTGAGAAAGCACCAGATTGATTTCCAAATTGTTTGTACAAGTTTACATTCCCATCAGCAATGGAGGAGGGTTCCCCTTTCTCCACATCCCCTTGAGTATGTGTTTTCACTTGAGTTTTTGATCTTAGCTATTCTGAAGGGTGTCAGGTGAATTTTCAGGGTAGTTTTGATTTGTATTTCCCTGATGACTAAGGACATTGAGCATTTCTTTAATGTTTCTCTGCAATTTAATATTCTTCTATTGAGAAATCTCTGTTTAGCTCTCTATACCATTTTTTAATTGGATTACTTGATTTGTTACTTTTTAACTTCTTGAGTTCTTTATATGTTCTGGATATTAGCCCTTGAGATTTGAACATCCTCTCCTGGGTCCTCCTTGTTATTTAGCTTCTTAGAGTCTTTGAATTATAGTGTGGTTATCCTGTACTTATATAGCTAATATCTACTTATAGATGAAAACATACCATGTATTTCTTTCTGTGTCTGGTTGTATCACTCAGGATTGATTATATTTTCTAGTTCTATCCATTTGCCCGAAAATTTCATGATTTCCTTTTTTTAAATAGCTGAGCAGTATTCCACTGTGTAAATGTACCACAGTTTGTTTTTTTTTTCCCATTCTTCTGTTGAGGGACAGTTGGGTTGTGTCCAGTTTCTGGCTATTACAAATAAAGCTGCTATGACATAGCTGAGCAAATTTCCTTGTTGTATGGTGGAACATCTGTTGGGTGTATGTCGAGGAGTTCTATGGCTGGGTCTTGAGGTAGAACTATTCTCAATCTTCTGATAAAGAATGAGATTCATTTCCAAAGTGGTTGTACAAGTTTGCACTCCCACCAGTAAAGGAGGAGGGTTCTCTTTTCTCCACATCCTCTCCAGAATGTGCTGTCACTTGACTTTTTAATCTTAGCCATCCTGACTGGTGTGAGATGGAATCTTAGAATCGTTTTGATGAGAGTTTCCTACCCATTCAGTATGTCTAATTGATAGAAGTGTGAGACAAATGTTTGAACAAATCGTTCTTGGCTCTCTTTCCTTCCACAGTGGAAGGAAATACGACACAATGGAATATTTTATACTGGTGCTTGAGATAGATAACCATTGTATAATAAAATGAGAACATATAGTTTTTTTTTAAATTTCTTTTTATTATTATCCATTATTACAGTTTATTCACATTTTATCCCTGCTGTGGTCCCCTCCCACCTCTCCCCCCAATCCCACCTTCCCTTCTTCTTCACCCCTATGCCCCTCCCCTAGTCCACTGATAAGGGAGGTCTCTCTCCCCTTCCCTCTTGCCCTAGCCTATCATATCTCATCAGGACTGGTTGCATTGTCTTCCTCTGTGGCTTGGCAAGGCTGTACCCTCCCAAGGGGAGGTGATCAGAGAGCCTATCACTTAAATCATGCCAGAGAAAGCCCCTGATTCCCTTTTTAAGGAACCCACTTGGAGACTGAGTCAATGGGCTACATCTGAGCCTAAGTTTTAGGTCCTCTCCATGCATAGCCCTTGGTTGGGCTATCAGTCTCTGTCAGCGCCCCCTGGGCTCAGTTTTATTAGCTCTGTTGGTCTTTGTGTGGAGCTCCTGTCCTCTCCAGGTCTATCTCCCCCTTCTTTCATAAGATTACCTGCACTCTGCCCAAAGTTTGTCTAGGAGTCTCAGTCTCTGCTTCAAAACCTTGATCAGTAGAGTCTTTCAGAGGCCAACTGTGGTAGGCTCTTGTCTTGTTCTCTGTCTTCTCCTGATTCTAATGTCTATCACATTTGTACTTCTGAATGAGGATTGAACATCTTCCCTAGGGTCTTCCTTATTGTTTAACATTTTTTGGAGTATAGATTTTATTATGTTTATTCTGTATTATATGGCTAATATCATATATTATATGGTTAATATGTCAAATATCTGAGTAAGTATATACCATGAGAACATATAATTTTTACCAATCAAGAAGGTTTCAAATCCCATCCTTGTTTTTAGCTTCCTCACTTCAAGTTGAAACAAGGTATTGACAAAGACTGAATACTGTTTCATAATTAAGGTAGTCCTGTTTTTCATGGATCAAAAACCCCTTATTTACTAACATATTGCCACACCATTCCAACATTTTCAACTGTATCATGGCTTTGCTGTTAGAACAGCATCCTAAGACAGAAATCTGAAAAAAAAAATTCCCAAGTTCCCTGTTCTTCATTTTCCCCAGCCAACCAGTCAACCATTATTCTGTGTGTTTATTGAGCAATTTCAATTCACTGAGACAGGTGTATTTTTCACCTATCATTGACTTTGGTTGTTTCCTGTTAAATCCCCCTTTCCTGTCCATTAACAATATCTGTGGCAGAACCCCTATGCACTCTTACTTCGAGATGAGCAGTTTGAAGCTCTAACATTATGTCATTCTAACTCCATCTTCTCTTCTTTCTAGAAAGAAGCCAACTCAACTTGAGAAATTAAGAGTAAAGGGTTGGATTTGTGTCAACTAAGCTACATCTGCTATTTCCTTTTTAAAACATTATATGTGTCCTGGTATAGATTGAAATGCTCCCCTCCAGATAAAATACATATATGCTTGTTCACTTGCCCATGGCACTGTTAGAGGATGATGGAATCTTTAGGATGTGGGTTATCTTTCAGTTACTCTTCTTAACACTGTAACCAAACACTGAACAAGAAGCAAGTTAAAGAAAGAGAAGTTTCTTTTTGCTTGTGGAATGAGATTGTATGATGAGGAATAATGGCAGTATGACTGTAGGAATTCAGTTGGCTGTCTCCTTTTTCCATTTTATTTGTTGCAGGACTCTAATCCATTAGATCTATCCACTCATTCCAGCTAACCTCTCCTCTCTCAGTTAATTCTCTAGGGAAACACTGTCACAGACACACCCCAAAACTATGCCTTACTAGTAACCTAGACCAATAGTTCTCAACATTCTTAATGCTGCAAACCTTTAATGTAATTTCTCATATACTGGTGTCCTCCCAACCATAAAATTATTTTCCTAGCTACTCCATAACTACAATCTTGCTACTGTTATGAATTATAGTGTAAATATCTGATATGCAGGATATCTGATATGCGACCCCTGTAAAAGGGTTGTTCAGTCCCCATAAGGTTGCAACTTACAGGTTGAGAACCACTGCTTTAGATATTTCTTCAATTCCAAAACCAAGTAGAAAAAAATTACATCACTGTAGGCATTTCCTTGAATCAAATATTAGTACACTATCCTCTATTTGCTTCTCAGACAATCTGAGGTAAGTAGACCTCACAACACTATGTACTATCATATGTACTGTGTTGCCACAAATTCAAATCAACAAGGCTGTCCAGTTATGGGTTACAGCCTCTGAAACTATGAGCCAAATTGTATATTTCTTAGATATTTTGATATGAAAATAGGAACCTTACCATCAAAGTGAAATGAAGATGAAGCAGGAAAATAATTAAAGTCTTTTTACTTCACCATCCCTGGTAGGATCATCTCACTGAGCTGTGGTGTTCTTCTGAATACTATTCATTTCTACCCTCCTTCTGCATTTCCCACAATTACATGTTTCCTATGCTGTGAAGCTCAGATATGAAGACTTAGTGGTAAACAGTAGGGGTACTAATGGAGCCATCATATAATAGATCTGAATTCTGAATTCATTGCTTTCTCTCTCTCTCTCTCTCTCTCTCTCTCTCTCTCTCTCTCTCTCTCTCTCTTTCTCTCTGTGTCTTTCTGTCATGTGTGTCTGAGTTTATGTAGCTGTTTTCTCTCTTATTCAGATCTTCTGAATAAGCCAACCACAAAACTCCATACTCATCAAGATAGCTACTTGAGAAGAAAACAAAGTTCCTGCAAATGACCAAATATCCAATAGAACTACAGTAATTTCTTCCATTTTTACCGGTTTCTCATAAAAACTGAGGAATGTAGAAGTAAAGATATTGAGCAGGTGGATAGAAGTTATCAGAGTCCATTTCTCCTCCTCTTACAAATTTCACTTGATGTTGCTTTTATAATGCAGTCCTTGTATACCTTTGCAGATATGGCATGGATATATAACAGAAAAACAGTTCTGATATAGAAGGAAGGTTAATATTAATTATAAGTTCCATGAGAAAAAAAATCTCCCACAATGCTTGCCTCATAAAATATGCATGATAATATGTTAAATGGGGTTTTAAAAAACATTCTTTAAAAGTTACACACTTATTTGGGTCCTTCCAAGTTCTCCTTCAGCTCAAAATTCTGCAAATATTTGAATGGCAAGTATTGAAAGATGCCTCAGAAAACAATTTTTTCACTCATCTATGAAATATTTCTATGTCATATTTATGCTTTATATAATAAATGAACCCAAGTAAAGGTAATGCAATGATCAATGAAACAAACCCCAGACTATTAGTTCACTTGCAATCTAGAGTACAATGAGCAATGGCTTCAATTAAAGTTGTTTATTAAGACAGACAAGCTCCCACATTGAAAACATAAAAGAAAAATCATTTGAAAGTAATTGTTCTAGTGCGTAAAAGCCAGGAAGTCTAGATACAATTGACACAGTAAACATGTGATGCTAAAACATTCTGCCTTTTAATCACTAGACAGTAAATTTATCTTTATAAAAGTAATGAGATTCTTTATTTTAGCAAACTAAATTCAAGTACAATGAACCAGTGCTAGTCTATATCATCAGACTCATTAAACTCAAAATCTGAAGCACTGTGTTTCCCAATGATGAAACTGTTCATGTCTTTCAAATCTTTCACGTGCCTTCCCATAAGTTTAGTCATCTATCTGCTAAAATGTGTACTGACCTAAAGGCTGAGCTCTTAAAAAAGAATTTCCTTTTTACTGAGCTCCTCAGCCTGTATGCGGTTTAATGTCTATCTTACACAAGATAAATTCTCCTTTTGTTTAAGAAAATATCCCATTTTTTTAGGCACTAAGTAAATTTGGAAAAACACTCATCGTTTTAATAACACTATAAAATTCTCTCCTTAAATATTAGCATCTATTTGCTCCTCTAAGTAGTTCAATGCAGCACTTGCTTATGAATCATCTGGTTTTCTTTTGTTTTAGTTTGCTTTGGATTGGTTTTTGGTTTTCAGAAGATTCCTTTCTTTGTGGATTATTTTCATCATCATTAGACTCTCCTGTTATAAACATTTATTATTTTTTCATAAGAAAATGAATTTCTTGGAGACCAATTTACTGCTATAGTAACCACATTTCCTTTCTTTCCCATGTCAACTCAAGAAGCGCTATAATTGCTGCACTGAAACTAGATTAGTGCCATTCATTTTATAGTTTTCTAAGTTATTAACATAACTTATTCTTTATAGTCATTGAGGAGACATATCCTTGAAGAATCCATGCCATTCACAAATTACCATATCCTTCCTTTTAAAAGTAGTACCCAGGGGTCATTGACCTTTTACAGTTAAAAACAACTTAAAAACATCTCCTACATTTTGTTTTTCAACAGTGCATACTATAATTGCTCATAGAAGTGTTGTGACTCATACCTTGTTTTTCCAAAGAAGGCCAAACAAATTATATTTCTTGAACTTAAGCAGTTATTAAGTGCTATGTACATCATGTAAGGCATTGAGCATACAGAAGGTATGTTCCCTGCCCTTATGGTGGAGACTTCACATTGGTTGGAGTATTGTATTCATAAATATGCAAAAAGGTAGAAATGTTTTGTGGAGATAATAAGTCAGATTGAGGAATGGAGTTCTAGAGGTGATGATTAGCCCTCAACAATGAACGGAAAGGACGGTTTATGCATGAATAAATGGCTATTAAATAGCTTCCCTTTGTTCCCGCAAACCTCAACACTTCCAATTAATACTTTTTTCCAAGCTGCAGATACAGACAAATTTATTACCCATGAGGCTTTCTTGAAGCAAAACCTCAAAATTTGTCCTTCAAGTCAGAACTACTACCTCACCTCAGCTCTGATAAACTGGTTTTTTTTGGATTAGAGATCCATTTTAGGGCCTTAAGAATGTCATAGACTTCTCCTTCCGCCCAGGAAAATCTGCACAAGGGTTTTTCATAAATAGAATAATATTTCATGGACCCTGGAAGCCAGTGCCAGTTTTGAAGCCTAGGCATCAGACTTACAAAATGCTTTCCCCTGTTTTTGCCACTCTTGAGTACCAGAAGGTAACAATAAAAAGCCAGACACAAAGCAGTTCAGTTCTATTCGCTTCTCTTTAATACAGTCATAGAAGGAAAATTAAAGTCTCATAATAAGAAGACAGAATGTGAAATAGGGGACTTATCCCTGCTTATCCCAGCCTCTGTAAGAGTCAGATAACTATTCCTTTATCTACTTTCTTTCATTTATACCTTGATTATTCTTGCTGGTCGATAGGAATGATCATTTACCCACAGAAGGTAACTTGGGTCTCTGTTGGTATAATGTTCTTTTGGAATGTATACAATTTACACTTATTTATTCAAATGCTAATTTCTCTACCTTATTATCTAGTTTCAATCAGGACATTGCATTGTTAGGCTTATTCTAAGCATCATCTGTCTCAAGTTTGTGTAAACATGCCACTATTTGTTCTCTATATTATCAATTAAACAACCAGCCCCAGTGCTGTGCAATGGAGAGGATAGGATGGGACATCCTGGTTGGGAGGAGAGAGAGAGGAAGCAGGAGGGAAAAGTAAAGAATCTGGAGGAGAGGTCTTGGAACCACATGAAGAGATGAACCAGCCCTAAGATATGACTAAAGGCAAGTACAATGGGTGAAATCTGAATGGCAGGAAACTATGAGGGCTTGGAGGTTTAGGATAGAATAACTATTGCCCAGCATTGTGCTCTAGGTTAACTAAATAAATCCCAGTCTCTGTGTGGTGATTTGGGTATACAGCTGGTTTAGGAATAACCGTTGCTTAACTAAAAGATAAATCAATAGTAAATATTAATAACACACAACAGCTCTCTAAGACATTCACTATTTCAAAACTATTACTCTGATATTGGAAATAAATCCCAAGGGCAGTAAGGCTAATTTAATAAGAAAAGATACTGGAATGGAAATAAGAATAATGAGTTTTCTAACCAGGTGTTAGCAAGGTTGCTAATAGTTTTTTGTTTGTTTTTTTTTAATTTATTCATATTTTTATTAATTACAGTTTATTCATTTTATATCCTAGCTGTAGGCCCCTCTCCCATCCCCTCCAATCCCACTGTGCCTCCCTCTTCTTCTCCTATGCCCTTCCCCAAGTCCAATGTTAGGGGAGGTCCTCCTCTCCTTCCATCTGACCTTATCCTATCAGCCTATCCTATGGCTTCTTTGTCTTCCTCTGTAGATTGGTAAGGCTGCTCCCCCCTCAGGTGGAGGTGATCAAAGAGGCAGCCCATGAGTTTATGTCAGAGTTTTTGTCAGTTCCTATTATTGGGGAACCCTCTTGGATACTGAACTGCCGTGGGCTACTTCTGTGCAGGGGTTCTAGGTTATCTCCTTGCATAGTTCTTGTTTGGAGTATCAGTCTCAGAAAAGACCCCTGTGCCCATATTTTTTGGTTCTGTTGCACTCCTTGTGGAGCTCCTGTTCCCTCCAGATCTTTCTATCTCTTCCTTCTTTCCTAAGATTTCCTGCACTCTGCAAAAAGTTTGGCTGTGTATCTCAGCATATGTATTGATACACTGCTGGGTAGGTCATCTGATGGTTTTCTGTCAATAGTGGTCATCCACAATCAAAAGTACTTTTATGGAAGCTTTGGAATACAGATAGGGTTTGTAAAACTATAGTGGCGCTCAGGACTGAGGAGGAAATAAAAAAAATAGATGCATATATGCCTGAATAGATAGCTGGCTTACTTACTGTGGCCAACTACTGATCCAGAAACACCCACATTTTCCTATGGGCTTAACTAGAGATTTGTCTAGCTGGCCTGTTTAGCCTTGGTTCTTCAACTAGCACCATCTTTCAAGGGACTTAAAATGAGTTATGCCTATACATTCCTTGGGTAACAGACCTATTGAACTTAGTCCTGGATGAAATCTGTGACTTCTCTCCAGCTTCTGAAGCCGATCTGGGAACAGTTATGCCTACACAGAAACCTTCAGAAGACAGGTCAGTGTGTACATTTAGACATAAGCCTGATGAACTGTCATAGATTCTCTCAATACTCCTAACTATGGTGGAGGAGCAGCCCTGCTCACCCAATGGCCTACTAAGTCACATGTCTCATCTATGCCTCCAGAAGCTGATCTGAGGGTCTTAGTCTCAGCTGTGAACAGAAAAATAGTCCTGTGACACAATTCCTGCTATTCTCATCATGGTTTGGGGTCATTTCTTTTCCTTCAAGGACATGTACTATGTATCCTCTTATAAGAACCATCTCATGAACCTGGTAGGAAACCTCATGCATGGCCCATTATCTAGACACTTAGCTCTGGATGTAAAAAAAAAATTAAATGCCAGCCAAACTGACAGAGATCCTGGGGACAATAAGTTAACCCTAGGTCTAAACAGGACCCATACTGTCCTAAGACAGTGATACTCAGACTTATGTGAATCACACTGCAGATCCTGTAGCATTCAAGTGCTGTAACTTCAGTGCCATCCCAGAGGTAATGCTGCTAGCCTGCAGAACCAACAAGTAAAGGTTTTATTTACAAAAGCCCATCTATTAAAATGGGAAGAAGTATTTGCTCATTCAAATGCAGAGACACCAACTCAAAGCTACAAGAAACATACAGAATCAGGCAAATGTTCTCCATCAAAGAAAACTAATGAAGCTCGCCATAGCAACCCCCAGGAAATGGGATTCTATGAACTGCATAAAAATGAAGTCAAAATAGTCTTTCTTGCAGGATCTTAATGAGGTACAAGTAATCACAAACAGACAACTAACTGATACAAGGAAAATGATGTAAGAACAAAATTAGAAGTTTATTACACAAATATTTCATCAAAAAGCGTGAAACAAGTGAGCATGGTGGCACATACCTGTAATTTCAGAATTTAAGCAGTGGATACAGGAGGATCAGGTTTAGGCAAGCCTCAGCTTTATATAAAGTTTAAGACTAGCCTGCACCCTGGGATACATTAGACCCTGCCTCAAAATGCAATGCAAAAACAAAAACAAAAACAAAAACAAACAAACAAACAAAAAAAAAAAAACAAATGAACAAACCAAATAAGAAAGGAATGAAACAGAAATCTTGGGGCTGATACAATAACAGAACTAAACAGTTCAGTAGGAAGACTCATCAGCTGTCACAACTATGCAAAAGAACAAACAAACTTGAAAACAGATTGTTTCAAATTAGAAAGTTAAAAGAACACAGAGTAAAGGAGGCACATTGTCCTATAGAATATCATAAATTCAACAAACACATAAAGTATGGAAATGGTAGAAGAAGAGAGCAAGATGAAAGAATTAACTAGTTGATAAAGTAATTAATTTAATGACTGTGAAAACTTCCTAAATTTTGAGAAGGGTATAGAAATCCAGATTCCTGCAGCTCAAAGGAATGCAAGCAAAGTCAACCTGAAGAAGCCTACTCTCAGATACACTAGAATCAGAATGCCAAAAGGCAAACTCAACAAAGCTTGAAAGCAACAAGAGCAATTTGTCACATCCAAGGGAATTTCAATGATCCTACTAGTAAGTGGGTCATCAGCAACCTTGCAGTCACATAGAGAATGGACACTATATTGTGCATGCTGAAACAAAAACTTCCCACCAAGAATGCCATACCCATCAAAACACTCCTTTAGAAATTAAGGAGTGATAAAACTATTCCTAGATCAACAACAACACATAAGGGAGTATGCTCGCACTAGGCCTGTCATACAAATTTACATAAATAAACTACATATGAAAGTAGAAGTTGTACTAGTAAAGATAAACATACAGTTAAATTCTAATTTAGAATACATTGTGATGGCTGTGTGTAAATAACATTTAGCTGTAATATTTATTAAAACTAGCTAATTAAAAAAAGTATTAAAAACAAAGTATATCCACAACAGTTTGCTGATGGATTACAACCTTTAAAGCGATATAAAGTTTGATACAAGTAGCAGAATCTTGTGGGTAGAGAGAAGAAAATTGGTGGAGTTTTTGTATGAAGTTGAAGTCAAGGATCAGTTTGAAGTAAACTATGCTGATTGTAAAACATCTCTTTTTTTAATATCTAATGTAAACTTTATGATAACCACAGAGGAAAAGCTTCTAGCTGATACAGAAAGGATAGAGGGATAGAAGTCAAAGCACAGTATCCCAAAGCACTCACAAATAAAAAACAACAAAAACAGAGGAAGAAAAGGAATCATAACAGAGTCTGAAAACATTAAATGAGTTACCCCTTACCAACCAGTAATGACTTTACATGCAAATAGTTTAAGTTCTCCAATCAAAAGATAGAGTAATTGAGGGTGTGGGATACAGCTAGGATACAAAGTTAATAAACTGTAACTAATATTAAAAAAGAAAAAAAAGAAATTTGGGGATGAACAAGAAAAGAAAGTCATGGTTTATTTAAAGATATTTCTATGTCAATTTGACACCAGAAAAAAACAAACAAACAAACAAAAAAAAAACAAGATCTACCAAGATGATTCTATCTTAGTTACAAAGAGACTCAAAACAGCTCTTCCACCTTAGACTGAGCTGAAAGGAAGGAATCGAAAAATGATACTCTCTTCTAATGGAAAACAAGAGAACAGAGATTATAACTCCATGAGGAAAAAATAAACCTTCACTCAAATGTATCAGAGAAAATATACTTCATCAAAAGGATTCTGTTATAAATATATACCCAATATTAGAGCACCTAGATACACAGCAATATTAGCATAACTAAAAGGAAAAATAGGAGACTAGGAGCAAATTAGATAAAACCTAATTTCTGATGTAATAAATAGTATTTATGAATTAGGTGTTTAAACAGCACTTATTTCATAGTAACAAGCCCTCTTGCCAGGCTGTAAAGCCCTTGTCAATGGCCAAAAGTTTAAGAGAGGCCGTTCCTATTATGAGTTCTCTTGCTTTTTCTTCTATTATGGGGTAGTGCATTGCGAAGGACTTGACTAAGTTTTGCCTTATTGATCTTGGACTTCCCATCCTCTAGAAACTTTAGACAATAAATTTGTATCCATTCTAAACTAAGTAGATCTGTGATCTTCTGTTACAAATAGCACAAAGTGAACCAAGACCCATGATGATGATAGAAATCATTAATACAATACTGTATGGCTGAAATCTGCTAATGGAATAGAAGTTTAATATTCTCACTCCCTACATATATGTAGATCACTATGTGAGGTGACAGATGTGTAAACTAAGTTGATTGGGAAGATTTTTTTCACAATAATATACATGTATAAACATGCATATATATGTATATGCATCAAGTAGATCTAGATAAGTAATAAAAAGTCTAAGATTAATATTACTTTAGTTCACGACAGAAAAAAACATTATTCTACTGACTTATTTGGATGAGTAATAATATCAGCACACCATCTGTCTTAAGGTCACTGTTAAGGTCACTGTTACTGTGATAAAACACCATGACTAAATGCAGCTTGAGGGTGGGGAAAGGATTAGCCATTCAACATTGAAGGAAGTCAAGACAGGAACTCAAGCAGGGCAGAAACATGGAGGCAGGAGCTGATGCCGATGCTTTTGAGGATTATGGCAAAGTGACTTGCTCATCATGGCTTGCCCAGCCTGCTTTCTTACAAAAACCAGAACCAACAGGCCAGGGATGGAAACATTTACAATGGGCTGAGACCTCCCCAATTATTCACTAATTAAGAAAATATCTTACAGGCTAGCTGCACCACTCTGAATCATGGCATTTGAAGCAGGGGTGTCTGACTCGTTTCCCTGCTCTTTCTGGCCCTTTCCCTCTCACTGGGTTGCCTTGACCAGCCTTGATGTAAGGGCTTGTGCCTGTTTTTACTGTATCTTCTTGTGCCATGTTCAGTTGTGCTACTTTGGGAGACCTGCTCTTTTCTAGGGGGAAAAAAGGGTGGATCTGGAGGCAAAAGATATGTGTGTGTATGGGGTGGGGGTAACTGGAAGGAGTGGAGAGACAAGAATCTGCAGCCAGATTATAAGACAGAAGAATAAGGAAAAAGAAGGAAAGAAAGAAAGAAAGAAAGAAAGAAAGAAAGGAGGGAGGGAGGGAGGGAGGGAGGGAGGGAGGGAGGGAGGGAGGGAGGGAGGAAAATGCCTTACAGCTGAATCTGATGGAAGTATTTTTCATTTGACATTCCCTCCTCTCAGATAACTCAAGCTTGTGTCAAGTTGACATAAAACTGACTAGTTTTAAGGATAGGAAAATTAGTCTAATAATTCTAATATGAATGCTTAAAAGGAAATCTCACATCTACCTAAGACAAATACATCCCTACCAAAAGGAAGCCAAATCACTGCCACTGTTAAGGTCAAAACTCTTTATAACTCTTAAGGATAGCCTTTTTGACATTTCATAAAGAAAAGAAAAATATTGAAAGCATTGCAAATTAATAGTATTTGAAAATCAACATGTATTCTACAAACTTGCTAAACATTTATCTTCATTGTAATCGAGACTAGCTAATTCGAATATGGTGGATACTTCTTTTTAATTTTTTATTTTTTATTAATTACAGTTTATTCACTTTGTATCCCAGCTATAACACCCTCCCTCATTCCCTCCCAATACTCCCACATCTCCTCAATGCTCCTCCCCAAGTCCACTGATAAGAGAGGTCCTCCCTCCCCTTCTCTGTGACCCTAGCCTATCAATTCTCTTTAGTACTGGCTGCATTGTCTTCCTTTGTGGCATGGTAAGGATACTCCCCAATCAGGCAGACGTGATCAAAGAGCCAGCCCCTGAGTTCACGTCAGAGACAGTTCTTGTTTCCAATATTAGGGAGACTTGGAGACACAGTAGCCAAGGGTTACATCTGTGCAGGAATTCTGGGTTATCTCCATGCAAGGTCCTTGGTTGGAGTATCAGTCTAAGAAAAGACCCATGACCACATATTTCTTGGTTCTGTTGCTCTCCTTGTGGAACTCCTGTCCTTTCCAGGTCTTTATATCTCCCCTTTTTTTCATGAGATTCCCTGCACTCTGCCCAAAATTTGGCTGAGTCTCAGCCTCTGCTTCGATACCATGCAGGGTAGAATCTTTCAGAGGCCCTCTGTGGTAGGCTCTGGCCTGTTCCATGTTTTCTCCCTCTTCCAACGTCTATCCCATTTGCCTTTCAGAATGAGGACTGATCATCTTGCCCAGGGTCCTCATTCTTACTTAACTTCTTTAGGTGTACAGATTTTAGTATGTTTATCCTATATTATATGTCTAATATCCACTTATAAGTGAGTATATACCTTGAGTGCCTTTTTTCTTCTGGGATACCTCACTCAGGATAATCTTTTCTAGTTCTACCATTTGCCTCCAAATTTCATGATTTCCTTGTTTTTAGTTGCTTAGTAGTAGTCATTGTGTAAATACACCACAATTTATGTATTCCTACATTGAGGGACATCTTGGTTGTTTCCAGATTCTGGCTATCATGGCTAAAGCTGCTACGAACATGGTTGAGCATATGTCCTTGTTGTATACTTGTGCATATTTTGGATATATGCTTAGGAGTGGATCTTGAGGTAGCACTATTCCTAATTGTCTCAGTACCATTTTGATTTCCAAACTGGTAGCACAAGTTTACATTCCCACAAGCAATAGAGGAGATTTCCCCTTTCTCCACATCCTCTTGAGTATGTGTTATCACTTGAGTTTTTGATCTTAGCCATTCGGATGGGTGGAAGTTAAATTCTCAGGGTTGTCTTGATTTGCAATTCCCTGATGTCTAAGTACATTGAGTATTTCTTTAAATGTTTCTCTGCCATTTAATATTCCTCTACTGAGAATTCTCTGTTTAGATCTGTACCCAATTTTTAATTGGATTACTTGATTTGTTGCTTTATAACTTCTTGAGTTTTTTAATATATTCTGGATAATCTGTAGTCTATCGTTTTGTTCTGATGACAGTGTCCTTTGCTTTATAGAAGCTTTTCAGTTTCATGAGGTCCTATTTATTGACAGTTGATCTTAGAGCCTGTGTTGTTGTTCTGTTCAGGAAGTTGTCTCCTCTTTCAATGAGTTCAAAGTTCTTCTCCACTTTCTCTTCTAACCAGTTTAGTGTGTCTGTTTTTATGTTGAGGTCTTTGATCCACTTGGATTTTAGTTTTATGCAGGGTGATAAATATGGACCTATTTGCATTTTTCTGCATGTAGGCATCGAGTTAGAACAGCACCGTTTGTTGAGGACACAACCATTGTATGGTTGTGGCTTCTTTGTCAAAAATCAAATATCCGTAGTTGTGTGGATTTATTTCTGGGTCTTCTATTTGATTCCATTGATCCATAATTCTATTTCCATGTCACTACCATGCGTTTTTTTTGTTTGTTTTTTTACTATTGCTCTGTAGTACAGCTTGAGATTTGAGATGTAGATACTTCCAGATGATCTGTTATTGTACAAGATTGTTTTAGCAATTCTGGGTTTTTTGGTTTTCCATATGAAATTTAAAATTGTTCTTTCATGGTCTGTAAAGAAATGTGTTGGTATTTTGATGTTAATTACATTGAACACGAAACTTGCTTTTAACAGGATGGCCATTTTCACTATGTTAATCCTACCGATCCATGAGCATGGGAGAGTTTTCTATCTTCTGACATCTTCAAAATTGTTTATCAGATGAAGGAGTTCTCTGGTTGAATATTTGGGTCACTCATTTATACCATTATCTGCAAATAGTGATACTATGACTTCCTCCTTTTCTGATTTGTATCCACTTAATCTCCTTTAGTTGTCTTATTGCTCTAGATATGACTTCAAGTACTATGTTGAAGAGATTCCAAGAGAGTGGGCAGCTTTGCCTTGTCCTTGATTTCAGTTTGATCAATTTAAGTTTCTCTCCATTTAGTTTGATGTTGGCTATATGCTTGCTGTAGATTGTCTTTACTTTGTTCAGGTATGTGCCTTGTATCCCTAATCTCTCAAGACTTTTAACATGAATGGGTTTTGTTGGAATTTGTCAAATGTTTTCGGCATCTAAGGAGATAATCATGTGGTTTTTCTCCTTCAGTTTGTTTCCATGGTGGATTACATTGATGGATTTCCATATACTGAACCCCACCACTGCATATGTGGGATGAAGCCTACGTGGTCTTTGTGGATGATATCTTTTATGTGTTCTTGGATTCAGTTTGCATGTGTTTTATTGAGTATTTTTGCATTAATGTTCATGAGTGACATTTTTGGGGGTCTCTGTGTAGTTTAGGTATCAAGGTGAGTGTGGCTTCTTAGAATGAGTTTGGTAATGTTCCTTCTATATCTATTTTGTGGAATAGTTTGAAGAGAATTGGAGTTAGCTCTTCTTTCAACGTCTGGTCGAATTCTGGGCTGAAACCATCAGGTCCTGGGTTTCATTTGGAAGGCAGATTTTGGATGACTGCTTCTTGTTCCTTGAAGGATATCGGACTATTTAATCGATTTACCTGATCTTGATTTAATTTTGGTAAATGGGAGTCTATCAAGAAAATTGTCTATTTCACTCAGATTTTCAAATTTTGTGGCATATATGTTTTTTGTAGTAAGACTTAATGATTGTTTGGATTTCCTCAGTATCTGTTGTTATGTCCCCTTTTCATTTCTCATTTTGCTGATTTGAATAGTTTCTCTATTCCTTTTAGTTAGTTTGGCTAAGGGTTTCTCTATCTTGTTGATTTTCTCAAAAAGAACCAACTCTTGGTCTCAATGATTCTTTGAATCATTTTCTTTGTTTCTAATTCATTGATTTCAGCTGTTTGATTATTTACAGTGATTTACTCCTCCTGGGTGTGTCTACTTCTTCCCATCCCCAGGGCTTTTAGGTACGCTGTTAAGTTACTTGTATGAGATATCTCCAACTTCTTTCTAGAGGCACTTAGTGCTATGAAATTTCCTCTTTGACTGCTTTCATTGTGTCCCATCAGATTGGGTAAGTTGTGCCTTCATTTTCATTGAATTTTAGAAAGTCTCTAATTTCTTTTTTCATTTTTTCCCTCACCAAGGTGTCATTGCCTAGATAGTTGTTTAGTGTCCATGCATATGTAAGCTTTTGTTATTTCTGCTGTTGTTGAGGTCTAGTTTTAGGCCATGGTGGTCTGATAGGATACAAGGGATTATTTTGGTTTTCATGTATCTGTTGAGGCTTGCTTTGTGCCCAACTATGGGGTCAATTTTTGAGTAGGTTTCATGAGATGTTGAAAAGAAGATATACTCTTTTGAGTTTGAGTGAAAAGTTCTGTAGACATCTATTAGGTCCATTTGATTTAGGACCTCCCTAAGTGTCATTATTTCCCTATTTAGCTTCTGTCTAGATGATCTGTACCTTGGTGAGAGTGCAGTGTTGAAGTCTCCCACTATTAAGGTGTTGAGATTGATGTGGAATTTAAGCTTTAATAATGTATTTGAGGCATAGATGTTCAGGATTGTGATGTCCTTCTGGTAGATTTTTTTTCTTTGGTGGAAATAAAATGCCCCTCCTCATCTTTTTTTATTAATTTTGGTTGAAAGTCTATTTTATTAGATATTAGGACAGCTGCTCCAGGGTGTTTTCTGAGTCTGTTTGCTTGAAAAACATTTTTTTCAGCCCTTTATTCTGAGGTAGTGTTTATCTTTGTTGGAGAGGTGTGTTTCTTGGATGCAGCAGAATGGTGGATCATTTTTGTGCAACTATTCTGACTTTTTATTAGAGAGTTGAGGCCATTGATGTTGATAGATAATAGTGACCAATGAATGTTAGTTCCTTTTATTGTGGAGTTGGTGGTGTTACTGTGTTTCTATGCTTGTTTTCTTTTAATTTTTTGTTGTGAATTTATCTACATCCTGTGTTTTCTTAGGTGTAGTTGATTTTGTTGGATTAGAGTTTTCCTGCTAGTATCTTTTGTAGGGCTGGGTTGCTGTGTAGATATTGTTTAAGTTTAGTTTTGTCATTGTATATTTTGTTTCCTCCATCTATGATGATTGAAAGCTTTGCTAGATATAGTAGTCTGGGTTGGCACCTGTGGTCTCTGAGAGTCTGCATGATATCTACTCAGGCCCTTCTGGCTTTCATAGTTTCTGTTAAGATGTCTGGTGTGATTCCATTAGGTCTATCTTTATGTTTCTTGGCCTCTTTCCCTTTCTGCTTTTATTTTTTTTTCTTTGTTCTACAGATTTAGTGTTTTTACTGTTATGAGACAGGAGGAGTTTCTTTTCTGGTCTAGTCTATTTGGTGTTCTGTAGGCTTTTTGTATGTATATGGACATCTCTTTCTTTTTTCTTTTTTTTTTTTTTGCAGTTTATTCAGGAACCTTGAACAATCATCTGACCCTGGGGAAAGCCAGCCCACAGCTTAAATAGCCTCTGGGTAGCCAACCCCAGCGTGCCACGTGGCCAATGCAGATAGGTCCACATACATGGAAGCAAGCCTGATCCTCAGCCTTAGCCCAATGTGGAGTTGTTTGTGACAGAGAGCACTCACCATCGGGAAGGTGGAAGGCGGAAACCAGCTCCATCTTTAAGGCGCGGCATTACGCAGCTCTCTACAGTTCCCCCTTTTTGTTTTAGACGCATCAGGCAAGAGTAGAGGTCTGATCTCTGATATTAGAAATAAATTGGGACTTTGTACCGATGTTCATTTAGGTGTCATCCACCCAAAGAGCATCAGACCCGTCATATACCTTTTTCTCAGAGGCGGGACCTGGGGCATCAACCCGCATGCAATCAGACTTGCTCTTCTCTGGGTCCAAAGCGGCTGACCCTGAGTGCAGTGCTTAGCCTCGCATCCTGAGCGTAACATTTTAGCTTTTTATGGTAGCCAACCATGCTTGGGGAGACTGTCCTGCTTCAATGGCTGTAAAGGCCTGAATGATCATGGCTGCATTACGGGACATCTCTTTCTTTAAGTTGGTAAATTTTTCTTCTATGGTTTTCTTGAAAATATTTTCTGGACCTTGCAGCCTTGGAATTCTCTTTTTTGTTTATTCCTATTATTCTGAAATTTTGTCTCTTCATGGTGGCCTTGCTTTCTTATATGATTTTACTTTTTCTTTGAGAAAAGTATAAGTTTCTGCAATTCTACCTTCAGCACCCAAGATTCTCTCTTCCATCTCTTGTATTCTATTGGTGATGCTTACCTTTGTGGTTCCTTATCTTTTTTCTAACTTCTACAGCTTCAGGGTTTTCTCTGTTTGTGTCTTATTTATTGACTCTAATTTTGTTTTCATGCCTTGCACCATTCCCTTCATCTGTTTGAATGTGGATTCCTGTCTTTCCATGATGGCCTCTATTTTTGTTGTTGTTATTCAGTTCCTCTCTATATGCCACTGCTTTTGCCTCTATTTGTTTAGCTGTATTTGCCTGTATTTCTTTGTGAACTTTGTTCATTTCCTCTTTATGTGCCTCTAATAACTGGAATAGCATAAATTTGAGATCACTTTCCTTTGTTTCCAATGCATTAGCATATGGGGTTCCTGATTAAGCCATATGTCCTGAGTTTTGTTGTATGTATTCTTATGCTGACCTTCAGCCATCTGCTTGCCTATAACTTTTGCTGTTTGTTCCTGGAGTCTGTACTTCAAACAGGGTCCCACTATCTTGGGTGTCTGGGATATTCTTCAGGAAGATGAGAGAGGGCCACTGGTTTGAGAGTGGATGTTAGTGTTTTAGCTGTAGCTAAGGGAGGAAGGTTGCAGGCAGATGTGTGCAAGCACAAGAGTGTGCATGAAATTGTGACTTGAAGGACAGGGTGCTAGAGTGTGTTGATGCCTGGAAGGGTGGAACTTAAGTGTCCAAGGGGATGTGGGTGTTGGAGCTGTTCGCAGGTACAATGCCAATGTGCAGGTGCCCTGAATACCTCTGTAGCCTACAGGCCTGTTGTACTGTCCTCCTGGTATTCAGATTGCGTGGGCTCCAGGATCTGTTTGGCTGGACTCCACTGGGAGACCCATAGATCATGGACTTCAATGTTGAGAATGCTGTTCCAAGGATTCCTATGTTGTCCACAGTGGGGGTGTGGGTAGGAGAGAGCCAATATCTGGCTGCTAGAGATATCCTGGATCTTAGGGCTCTGCAGGCACTCACTTGAAGGCACACTCACTTGCTCACAGGCTTAATAGGAAAACACAGGAGTTCTCCCTATTCTCTACTCTCAGATTCGGGCCCTCAGGTACAAATGAAAGTGTGAGAGCTTCATCAGATCAGTGGTGTCCACTTTTTGGCCACCAGGCAGGAAGGCCTGTACTTGGTGTAGCTGCCTCTGCCATCTCAATCACCAAGCATGTAGGATACTTCCCTGCCCCAGCTGCAGCCTTGGGAAACCTGCCTGAGCCATTTCAGGCACCAAGCATGGAGGCTCCTATTTGGGGCAACCACAACAGCCACTGTCGAGCAAATAGGCCCATGCTTGTGGCAGCCACCACTGCTGGACGCCTCCAAAGAGTTGGGAAACCCCTGCTTTGGGCAAGAGGAAGTGCAGAGGGGTTGAATATTCACCATTCTTATCCCTGGAGACATCCAAGGGTGACCTGGGTACAAGCTCTCCTACCTCACAGGTTGTCCCTTCTTAACCCCAGAAGCCTCAAAGTCAATGTTCTGGTTTCAGCTGTCCCTCTACTCATCAATTTCAGAGTTTCAGCTCCTGTGCCCCTCAGATATGGTGCATGCTGGTAACCACCACCTTGGAGTGGCTGGTGCATGCTTCTATATTAACTTTTTCAGTATTTAAAATGGTGTGTGGATCCACAGGCTAACTCTAACCATAGATGGGATAACTGAAGCACAGAATGATGCAAGACCTGCCATAAATCCCAAAGTGAGTAACTCATAGCTTCAAATCCAATCAGATCCTGGATGAAGGCTTTCCAATGTTTCAACATACACATTCGTAACAGCTGTTCTCTGATCAAGTCTTGTTTAGTGTGACTACATCAAAAAAAGGAAACTTGAGGCTGGAATCGATTATAACACTTACCCGGTGGTCAGAGCAAGGAGGAAAATGTACAGCACAAATGGAAAAAAATCCAGTATAAACTTGTAGGCCATGGTATTCTAAAGAGGGCCAAGCCTCTTGTGAAACTTGTCTTACATGGTAGACCAACTCTAGCCAGGCTTTTTTTTTTTATTTTTTATTTCTTTTTTCTTTTCTTTTCTTTTTTATTTTTCTAGCCAGGCTTTTTAACTACTTTATTGGGTTCTTATCTTAAACACCCTTCTCCACCCCAATCCCTTCCAAATCCCCAATAATAGGTAGTCAACAAAGAAGTTTAGAGGAGAAAGAAGGCATAGCTCACTTTGGGCAGACTACTTCCTGCTGATTAGGGGTGTCAGGTTTCTTGCGCCAAGTTCAATCTTCATCATCAAAATTTCTCCCATCCAACAACCCTGCAAAAGTAAAAGCAGCAGCAGCAGCAGCAGCAGCAGCAAGCAGTAAACAGCAAGGAGAACAACAGCTGCTGCGGGCCCTCACAGGGCTCATGCATTTATACCCTCTCAAGAGTCCCCAGAATTCCGAATGTTAACTATATATCTGCAGCTGCCAAAACAACATGCCCTTCCTAGAGCACAAGACAAATCATAGTGGTTGTGGAAAATCAAGCATAACTGTGTTTTAAAAGAATTCATAATTCTTACTCAGCCAATCAAATAACAGAGCTTTAATTGTTCTCTATAAACTGTCTTATCCCATAAGACATATAGTTACACTCTATTTGGTGCAGATAACACATACAGTCTGCCTCTGCCTCCTATTCTAGGATTATAAAGCACAAGGAGTGCTCAGGAGTACTTTCTGGTTGCAGTCAATGAGAGATTGGCAAGATTATTAAAAGGTGAGGGAGAGAACAGTTAGAATGGATCCATCTAAAAATCAGCTCTCAGCATGTCTTCCTTTTTGTCATTCCTTCTTCCTGAAGATTATAATGGAAGGTCAAATCTCATCGTGTTCTAGGTGCACTGTGTCTGCAGAATACATTAAGAAGGTCACCTTCCAGCCTAATTTCAGCTGGTCTGAGGTGCATCACAGTTTTACTTGGTGAAATAACAAAACAAAGAACTCTACTGAACAACTTTCCCATAAAATATACATGGTGATGTATGATATAATAAGGCTTTATTAGAGTAAGAGCAGCAAGCACTTTCACTAAAAACACAAAAGAAACAACCCCGTGCTATGCTGATGTTACAAATTGTGGTTTCCCCTAATTCATGCTTGCAGTATACATGTTTTCTGACAATTGCAAATTACAGGACCTAAAGAGAAAGAGGTCAGTGAAAATGCAAAGTGTGAGAAAATATTCTGATGAGGACAAAGGAGAAAAATGAACCTAAGTTCATAATTCAATAAAAGCTATAACAACCAATAATGATGAAAATCAAGATGAAAAATAGCTTCAGCTAGATAATTTTAATATCCTTAGATTTGTTAATGACCATCTACCACTCCCTCATCAAACCTCTCTATTATGATGATAGTTTTTGAGCAACTCATGTATATAAAATAAATGTTTAGTTTGAAGAACCAGAACTAATTTAAATCAGGGCATGTTTTCAATGATCTCATACACTTGCTACTGCTGAGTGTCATACCATTTTGCTTACATTAAGCAAAACAATGATAGAAGATAATTACTATTTTGTCATCCCTTGGAACTATATGAATCTACAACTCATTGCCTGCCCTTTCTCTAAGTAGCTGAAAAGGCAAAATATAAATAAATACATAAGTAACTTTTCTCATTGCTATAGCGAAGTACATAATAAAAGCAACATGATAAAGAAAGAGTATTTTGGCCTGCATATTTAGGATATAGTCTATAATAACCATGAAAGTATGGTGGTGAGAGAAACTCCAGCTGTGATGGTAAAAACTAGACATGGCTGGTCATGGTGCATCCATCAGCAGAGAGATGAATTCTGATGCTCATCTTGCTTTATCCTTCTCATTCAGTCTGGGACCCTAACCCATAGGCTTATAGAACCCACATACATGGTGTGTCTTCCAGCCTCAATTAGTTTTTTTTGAAAAGTACTCACAAACACTCCAAAAGATGCATCTCCTAAGTGATACTAAATCCCATCTAGATTAACCATCACAATTAATAAACCTCTGGTGAGAGTGTGCATTTTTGCTGTGGTTAGAACATGCCAAAGAACAGTATATAGGTCTTCTTTACAAGAGATGGTTAGTAGAAAGTCTCAGGAACTCAAAGCCATAGGCTTATTTTACAGATTACACAGTCAGGGGAAATGGTGAGCAAAACTTATGGCCATAGACTCTGATGTTTTAAAGCGTGTTGTTATTCATACATAATTCATAATAATCCATCATTTTCTTCATTTCCACATTCTTATGCCTAGTAAGTTCATTCTGCTTTTCTCAGTGTTGAGCTGAAATTTATAAGTATCTATTCCTCAAGAGCACTATCCATCCTCCAGAATATCCCAAGAAACCTTTGTGTCCATCCGCCCTGTGTTTGATAACTTGCAGAGGAAAAGGGTCATGATGCTATCCTTCAATCACTTACTTGTTTCAGTTCCTACTCAGGCACTTCTCTGTCATCACGGACACATTCACTATTCCTGAACCAAACTGAAACATGGAGTCATCTATTGAGATAATTTTATCTGGGACCTGCTCATCACCAGGATCTAACTAGGAAAGAATGTTCTTTAATTCCACAAGGCTCTCTGGGGATTCCCAATTAGTTCTTACTCTAGAATTGGCTTCTGAGAAGATGGGGAGCATGCCTATTTTTTCAGTGGCCCTGAGAAATCTGTGCATTTCCACCTGCCCTAGAGATATCCAATTTTCCCCATTGGTAGATTAGCCCCTTTATAGGGAGCATCATTCTGTATTCTGATTCATTGGATCTGATTCATATAGTTACCCTGAGTTCCTCAAAACCCAGATATTCCTCTACCTCCTTCTGTAAGTACTTGGTCTTTACACAGTAAATACTGTATGATCCAGCTGACCACATGGGCAAAGAAATATAAGTAATCAATGCTGTGCTAATAAAATCTCAAACATTAGGGGTACAGATGCTGGGATGAAAGCCTGCTAGCTCAGAGAGGCATAGAAAGCACCTAGCTGACCTTCCTCCTCAGCTGATGTCCCAAAAGAAACAGTTCTCCTCCATGCTGTCTCAAACACCCTCAAACTGAATGTCCCTCCCTTCTACTTCCTATGAGTCTCTCTATTTATACTCCTGACTTCCTCTTTACCCTCTATGGTTTTTTCCTATGTTCATTCTCTGTTTACTGGTTGCTTGCTCCATATCTTTGCTTATGACTAACTTTATTTAATCCTATTTGCAATAAGCAGAAAGCTCATGGATTAAATGTGTGTGCTAGGGCTGAGCCACAGCACAACTAGAAGTAAACAGGTTTTTCTAGCAAACAACGCAATCTCAGGGTTCACAATGTGATCAAATGTCCTGCCACAGACAAAGCAGAGTTAAGCTTCTGTTTGTTTGCTTAAGAATATGTTTGGGAGGGGAACTAAAAAAAAGTATTTCAAAATACCATCCTACTAACCTAATGAAAACACATTTTATATTCTACCTATCAGAGTTCCCTAGTAATAGAATTGGGAACTCATTAGTTGTTCAGTTCATGAGGCCAGGTCCTAAGCAGTAGCAATCTACTGCTGAAGGCCTGAAGCGGTTTTGGAGAGCTTCTGGTTTTCAATACATATTGGAAGCACAACAAAGATGGGTTCTCACATCAGCAAATAAATGCAGCAGCAACAGGCTAGATGAACTTGCCAGGGAGAATGAACACAAGTTGGTAAAAGAAAACACCTTTTTTTTTCCATCTCCTTTTATCTTCTGGTTGTAGCCTGAGTTTTGCATATGTCCCTCCACTTTAGTTAACCTCATCAAGGAAATCTTTCATGGGTGTTTCCTGTGCTTTGTCTTTTTGTTGATTTCAGAGCCAGTCAGGCAAACAACCAAAATTAACTAGCACAGCTATAGAAATCAGAATGATGTGAACTTATTTCCTATGCCTATATGTTGATAGTCTGTGACCTTGGGAATAGAACTTCATTTTTATAATACCTGATTTCCTTGCCTATAAAATAAAAATCTATTTACAGAGTTATTGTATGAATCAGATGAACCACAGTGAAAAAAAACACTTTAAGCAGACTAAGAGTATGATCAGCACATAATGAATCAGAATTGTTGTTGTCCTCATCAAAGTTCTCATCAACTTCATCACTATATCTAGTGATTTTAAGCAAATTGCCTAAGTCTCAGATCCTAGTCTCTTCATCTATAAATGTGCCTATATTTGTCTAAGGATCAAATTGGAGGACCCTTTGTGACTTGTAATCAGTTAGGTCACTGCAGGAGAAGCTGCCATTACTGCTCTTGAAATTGGAGGGGAGAGAAATTGAGCACAAGCCTGAACATCCATTCAAACCAAACAGAAGTGCCTGGCCAGAAATTTAGTCTTTTAGGATAAGGATAACTTGAATAATGATGAAAAGTCTCTGAGACACAGCCACCTAAGGATCACCACCGTGGTACTGGAACCCAAAACTTGACGGTAAAGTTGACTATGGGAACAAAATAGGATGGTAAAATAGGTGTGGCTACATGATAACAGGAATAAGAGTAACCGCAGTATTCTGTCATATGGGTGAAGGATAGCAGCCAGAGTCAAGAATCATGGCATGTGTTATGCAAAGATGAATAGGTTTAGAAGAAACTAAAGAAAAACCCAGCAAATCTTTCTTTGTAAATGATCACATAGGGAAGGTTTCAGGCCTATGCAGGTGATGTGATATCCTTCCAATTTCATTCTGCTACCTGAGCACAAATAGGTACAAGTAAATGATATAGAGCAAATATTTTTGCCAGGTTCAAATAAAATCTGAGTTTCCAAATCAAAGGTAATGGGCTGGAAAGAAAGTTTAAATGGTAATGTGTCAGCCTTGTAAGTTTGAAGACCTGAGTTTTATACCTAAGACCCATGAGAAAAACAAAGTGTGGTGGTATGTGCCTGTAATCCCAGCCCTGGAAAGGCAGAGAGAGGCAGATCTCTGGAGCTTGCTGGCTAGCCATTTTAGCCTTGGTAAATACAAGCCCAGTAACAGACTCAGTCTCAAACTTATGGTCAAGACCTGATAAAAGAAAAAATGTGCTAGGTGGTCCTCTGACCTACACAGATAAACACACACACACACACACACACACACACACACACACACCTCCCACCCCACACACCCCACACACCACATATGTCTGTGCACACACAAGACTTTTATTATTTCTTGCCATCATCTGGGTTTGGGTTTGGTTTATATTTCTTTTTCAAAAATTTCAGTTTGTATCACTATGTCATTTATTTGTGTTCTTTCTAATGTTTAATATAGGCACTTAAAAATATCTACTTACCTCAAAAGACTTTTTGTTTTCTTTTTTAATTTTAATTTTAATTTTTTTTAATTACAATTTATTTACTTTGTATCCCAGGTGTAGCCTCCCCTTCCCCTCCCAGTTCTACCCCCTCCCTATTCTTCTCCTATGCCCCTCCCCAATCCAATAACAGGAGAGGTCCTACTCCCCTTCCCTATGGTCTTATTCTATGAGGTCTCATCAGGACTAGCTTCTTTGCCTTCCTTTGAGGCCTGGTAAGGCTGCTCCCCGCTCAGGTGGAGATGATCAAAGAGGTGGCCCATGAGTTCATGTCAGAGACAGTCCCTGTTCCGAATATTGGAGAACCCTCTTAGACACTGAGCTGCCATGGAATACATCTGAGCAGGGGTTTGAAGTTATCTCCATGCACGGTCCTTGTTTGGAGTATCAGTCTCAGAAAAGACCCCTGTACCCAGATATTTTTGTTCTGCTGCTCTTCTTGTAGAGCTCCTGTTCCTTCCAGGTCTTTCTATCTTCCCCTTCTTTCATAAGATTCCCTGCATTCTGGCCAAAGTCTGGCTATGTATCTCAACATATGTTTTGATACCCTGCTGGGTGTGCAGAGCAGCTTTATTTGTAATAGCCAGAAGATGGAAACAACCCAGATATCCCTCAGTTGAGGAATGGATACAGAAATTGTGGTACATTTACACAATGGAATACTACTCAGCAATTAAAAACAAGGAAATCATAAAATTTGCAGGCAAATGATGGGATCTAGAAAAGATCATCCTGAATGAGGTATCCCAGAAGCAGGAAGACACACATGGTATATACTCACTTATAGGTAGATATTAGACATATAATTTAGGATAATCATAATAAAATTTGTACAGCTAAGGAAGCTAATGAAGAAGGAGGACCTTGGAGAAGATGCTAAATCTTCATTCAGAAAAGCAAAGGAAACAAATATGGGAAGAGAGAAAACAAAAACAAAAACAAAAACAAAAAAAAAAAAACAGGAAACAAGACAGGAGCCTATCACAGAGGGCCTCAGAAGACAATTTTTTAGTACGTCCCAGAGAAAATGTTGTGTTGCATTTTCACTTGCATTTGGTTCCAGGAATATTTTGACTTCTTTGCCCCTTTCATCACTGAGTAATACATTGTTTTATTCCTATAAGTTTATAGACTTACCTGAGTTTTTTTGGGAGTCATTTTTAAGTTTTATTGCATAATGGTAAGATAAGATATATGGGACTATTTCAGTTATCCTCTATTGGTTAAGGTTTGTTTTGTGTCCCAATATGTGGTCTATTTTAGAGAAGCTTCTATGTTTTGCTAAGTAGAATGCATATTCTTTGGTATTTGGGTAGAATGTTCTGTAGATATCTGTTAAGTCTGTTTGATATAAGATGTCATTTCATTCTGTCATCTCCCTGTTTACTTTTTTTTTTGTCCAGATGACCTATCTATTGGAGGAACTGGAGTGTTACAATCACCTACTAGTGGAGGATTTTTGTTAATCTTTAGTCTTTTTAACACAATTAGTATTATTCTTATAAAATTGGATCACCAGAGTTTGGTGTATCTGTTTTACATTGTGATATTTTCTTGATTAGTTACTCCCTTAATTAGAATGAAATGATTTTCTTTCTTTGTCTCTACTAATTAGTTTTGAAGTTAATTAATTAATTAATTAATTAATCTATTTATTTATTTTAGATATTAGGATGGCACTGCTTGCTTGCTTCTTAATCTCATTGCTTGGAATGCTTTTTTTCCCTTCTTTTCTCCTTGAGGTGATGCACTTTTTTAAAGCTAAAAGAAGTTTGTTGTAAGACTCTAATCTTGCATATATACCACAGGCAAACCAAGGAGACCAACACCAGAAGGCCTGCTAACGCTCCCATGCCCGCCCATTCCTTCAGATGATTCATGGCTGCAGCAATCCATGTTGATAATCCTGTGGCTAGTCCTGCGTCCACTCTGGTAGAATTTACTGTGACAATGGTCACTCTCAGCTGCTCCATCGTAGTATCGAATTCTCCAGTCCAATTACCTAAAATATAGCTAGACAATTGTTTAGACAGATTTGTAGCACAGGGAAAATTCTCATGTTGTATGCTAGTGACACAAAGTCCAGCATACTTTCATTGACAGCCAGGTTGAGCGATTTGCCATAGGGTATCAATTTGCTCCTGCAAAAGGTCAATCCTCTGATTGAACACCATCAAGCTTCCTTTTAGTTGAGCATTAATTCCTTTATGTACAACTAAGGCATGAGCTACATTGGCTAAATGATTATTCAGGGTCTGAGCAGTCTGTCCAGTATGACTCATGGCTAATGCCCCGGTGGTAGCTCCAACAGCCGCCAATGAGATGGTAGTAACAATGGTGGCTGTAGTTCCAAGATCCCTTTTCTGTCTGAAGAGAGTCATAGCGTGAGGGGCATCAATGGGCACAGGCACCCAGTGAGGCATGCGAGTAACCAGGGCATACCTAAATTTACTAGCATTCCAGCATTGGGCAAAAAAGCAAGTATCATTACCACAATTACTTGGCTCTATCTGGCTAATAATGAATAAAAATGGGGGATATAGACAAACAGGTGTGGGCTTATAGGAAATATTATGAGAAGCCTTAACCCCTCGTTGGAACATCCTGCGTCAGTTCTAGAACTAGCAGTGGTAGTGTCCGAGGTCTGAGTAGGTTCAGGAGACCATTGCCCCCAGGGGCGAGACGTGCTCCATGCCAATTGACTAACTCCATGTTTTCCTCCAATTTTGAAAGTCATTTAAGGTTCTTAAATTATTTTTTTCCCTTTTTTCTTAAATTTTTCATCAATTACACTTTATTCATTCTGCATCCCCCATAAGCCCCTCCCTCCTCCCCTCCCAATCCCACCCTCCCTCCTCCCTCTGCTTGCATGCCACTCCCCAAGTCCACTAATAGGGGAGGTTCTCCTCTCCTTTCTGATCTTAGTCTGTCAGTTCACATCAAAAGTGGCTGTATTGTCCTCTACTGTGGCCTGGTAAGGCTCCTCCCCCCCCCCCCCAGAGGGAGGTGATCAAAGAGCAGGCCAATCACAACAGTGTGATGCAACCATGATCATTCAGGCCTTTATAGCCATTGAAGCAGGACATTCTCCCCAAGCATGGTTGGATACCATAAAAAGCTAAAATGATACGCTCAGGATGCGAGGCTAAGCACTGCACTCAGGGTCAGCCACTTTCGACCCAGAGAAGAGCATGTCTGATTGCATGCCCTGGGGTTGATGCCCCAGGTCCCGCCTCTGAGAAAAAGGTATATGAGGGGTCTGATGCTCTTTGGGTGGATGACACCTAAATGAACATCGGTACAAAGTCCCAATTTATTTCTAATATCAGAGATCAGACCTCTACTCTTGCCTGATGCGCCCAAAACAAAAAGGGGGAACTGTAGAGAGCTGCGGAATGCTATGCCTTAAAGATGGAGCTGGTTTCCGCCTTCCACCTTCCCGATGGTGAGTGCTCTCTGTCACGAACAACTCCACATTTGGCTAAGGCCGAGGATCTGGCTTGCTTCCATGTATGTGGACCTATCTGCATTGCCCACGTGGCACGCCTGGGTTGGCTACCCAGAGGCTATTTAAGCTGTGGGCTGGCTTTCCCCAGGGTCAGATGATTGTTCAATGTTCCTGAATAAACTGCATTGAAAAAAAAAAAAAAAAGAAGTTTGTTGTAGACAACAAGTAGATGAACTTTGTTTCTTAAAATATTCTGCTATGCTATGTCTTTTGATTGGTGCATGGAGGCCATTGACATTTTGAGTGAGTTATTATTGAAAGGTGTGTATTGAAGTTATTTTGATGTACTTTGCTGCTTTGTGTTCTTAGTTGTGTTTTGTATTTCTGTAAATTATAGCTTCATTTGTTTCTTTCTAGAATCTCTTGGCTGTGCTTATTCCTGTCTTCACTTCAAAGTATTGCTTCCAATATTCTGTTTAGCATTCTTATGTTGAATGTGAATTTCTGTAGTCTGTCTACAAAGAACTCAAAAAAACAAATGACCCAATTAAAAAATGGGGCACTTAAATAACGAGTAGTTTTCAATAGAGGAAACAAAAATGGCTAAGAATTACCTCAAAAAGTATGCATCATCTTTAGCAATTAAGAAACTGCAAATTAAGGTGACTTTGGGATTTCATCTCTCCCTAGTCAGAATGGCTAAGATAGCAAAACAACTGGCAACAAATGTTAAAAGGGGTATAGGAAAAGAGGAACCTTCATTCATTATTGGTAGAAATGCAAGCCACTCTGGAAATCAGTATGGAGTATCCTTAAAAAATAATCTGTTAAAAAAATAATCTATCATATGACCCAGATGTCACTCTTTGGCATATGCCCAAAGGGCTTGACATCCTACCCCACATATACTTGCTCAGCAATGTTTATTACCACACAATATATAAGGAATGGAAACAACCTAAATCTCCTTCAGTTAACGAATGGATAATGGGCTTGCAGTACATATACATAATAGAATACACTTTGGTTATAAAGAAAACTAAAATAAGGAAATTTATGGGTAAAGGATGGTCTGTGAAAAGATTATATTGAGTGAGGTAACCCAGTCCAAGAAAGACAAACACAAAATGTTCATACACACACACACACACACACACACACACACACACACACACCACTCATTTGTGATTTCTTCCACCAAATCTTTAGATGTGTTTAGCCAATTTGTAGTAACCACAGAAACCAGAAACATACAAAGGGTCTATAGGAGAGGAGGAGGGGTTGGAAACAATATATCAGAATAAAGGTGATATGCAGGAAGAAATGGAAAAAAAAAAAAGAGGGACTCCAACAGAGAAGGCAGTTGGTACAGAAGAAGTAGGGAACCTCATTTTGAATAGTTGATCAAGCTAGTCCAAGTGACTTTAAAAACAGTAGACTACTGAGATCACAATTTAGGGTTAAGCTAAACTAGTGGTGAAGACACCACACATTTAGGATACATAATCAGATGATTCAAGCTATATATAACCTGAAAACCTCCTTCCTGCATTCTAGCTTCTGTGGTACCAGAAAATACTATGCAAAGTGTCAAGGCAGGGAAGCAATTAGTAGTTCTATCCAGCAGCAACCAGCTATGAAGCACAATAACGACGAATATGTCAACATTTCCCTAAAGGTAATGGGCACAATGCAGAGATTAATAGATTATAGAGAGTCCAGGCCAAATGAATGTATCTACATTACAGCTTCTGTATCTACGGCTCAGGTAACATCATGAAGGAGGTGGTAGAAAGACTATAAAAGCCTGACTATGCAGAATTTTGCTGTGAAAACAGTCTGTCCTAGAAAAGGCTGCATAAACGAGACCAAAACCAGGCCATTATCAATGGGCATGTTAGCTGAGCCTAGTTGGGCATGCCTTTAATCCCAGCATCCAGGATGCAGAAGCCATTGAAGTTAAAGGCAAACCTGGTTGGTAGAGAATTCTAGGCCAACCAAGGCTACATAGCAAGACCTTGCCTCAAAACCCAAACAAAACAACAAAAAAATCCACATGCAAACATGGGAAGGGAAAATCATAGACTACCATCCCTAGACAAAAACTACAGGCAACTAATGACTGCTAGGAGAGGGGAATTAGCCTGTCACAGGGATGAGCCCCCTTTTGATGATCCAGTGCAAAGTGTTCAGCCTAGAACCCTTATTCACTCAGACAACAAACATGAATTCAGCAGGTTGTATTTATACATTTGTGCATACCTAGGCGCAAGTGTGCGTGCATGGGTGTGTGTGTGTGTGTGTGTGTGTGTGTGTGTGTGTAATAATAATCCAAGGCAAAGAGGGTATCAGCTTGAAATTAGAGGATGGACATGTAAAGGACTGGGGAAAGCAGGGAGGCTGGAGAGAAGAAGGGTAGAGGATAAAATTCTATTTTAGTTTAAAATATACAAAAAGAAAAAATAAATGAATATATAAATTCAAAAATTAAAAAGAGAGATTAAAGAGCTAGATTTAGTCCTGGTTCACTCTCTTCATGAAACTTACAGAAACCCTAGCAGATGAGGTCTTTGATTCACGTGGACTTTAACTTTGTACAGGGTGAGGAGTATGGGCCTATTTGCATTTTCTACATGTAGACATCCAATTAGACCAGCACCATTTGTTGAATATACTGTATCTTCCATTGTATGGCTTTAGCTTCTTTGTTAAAAATTAAATTTCCATAGTTGTGTGGATTTATTTCTGTGTCTTTGGTTTGATTCCATTGATTCACCATTTGTTTCTATACCAGTACCATATTGTTTTTATTACTGTTGTTCTAGAATACAGCTTAAGATCTGGGCTGGAGATACCTCCAGAAGATCTTTTATTGTACAGGGTAGTTTTAGCTATTCTGGGATTTATTTTTGTCATTTAAAACTGAGAATTGTTATTTCAAGGTCGTAAAAAATTGTGTTGGTATTTTGATGGGAATTACATTAAATCTGTAGATTGTTTTTGATAGGATAGCCATTTTTCACTATGTTAATCCTACTGATCCATGAGCATGGGCTATCTTTCCATATTCTGATGTCTTCTTCAATTTCTTTCTTCAGAGACGTGAAGTTTTGTTTTGTTTTGTTTTGTTTTGTTGTTTCTCCTATTGCTCTTTCACTTGCTGGGTTAGTTATACCAAGGTAATTTATGTTATTTGTGGCTATTGTGAAGGGTGTGGTTTCTCTAATTTCTTTCTCAGCCCATTTGTCTTTTGTACACAGGAGGGCTTCAGATTTTTTTTGAGCTACTTTTGTATCCAACCACTTTGCTGAAGGTGTTTATCAGCTGGGGCACAGAGCTAAAGAGAGAATTCTCAGCAGAGATGTATTGAATGACAGAGAAAAACTTAAAGAAATGTTCAACATCCTTAGTCATTCAGGAAATGCAAACCAAAATGACCCTGAGATTTCACCTCATACCCATCAGAATAGCTAAGTTCAAAAACTCAAGTGATGATGTATGTTGGAGAGGATGTGGAGAAAGGGGAACCCTCCTCCATTGCTGATGGGAATGTAACCTAGAACAACCACTTTGGAAATCAATCTGGCATTTCTTCTGAAAATTAGGAATTTTGATACCTCAAGATCCAGCTATACCAGTCCTAAGCATATACCCAAAAGGTGCCCCACCATTAAATAAGGAAATTTGCTCAACCATGTTCATAGCAGCTCTATTCATAATAGCAAGAATCTCGAAACAACCTAGATATCCCTCAATGGAAAATGGATACAGAAAGTGTGGTACATTTACACAATGGAATACTACTCAGCAATTAGAAACAAGCAAATCATGAAATGTGCAGGCAAATAGTGGGAACTAGAAAAGATCGTCTTGAATGAGGTATCCCAGAATGAGAAAAACACAAATGATATATACTCACTTATAAGTGGACATATAATATAGCATAAATATACTAATATCCATAACCCTAAAGAAGCTAAACAACAAGGAAGATGCTTAATCAGAAAGGCAAACAGGTTAGATATCAGAAGTAGGAGAAGACAAGGAAGAGGACAGGAGCCTTCCACAGAGGACCTCTGAAAAACTCTACCCATCAGGGTATCGAAGAAGATACTGAGACTCATAGCCAAACTTTGGGCAGAGTGCTGGAATCCTTATGAAAAAAAGAGGGAGATAGAATGACTTGGAGGGGACAGGAATGCTACAAGGAGAACAGGAAAGCCAAAATACCTGGGCCCAGGGGGACTTTCAGAGACTGATACTCCAACTAAGGACCATGCATTGAGAGAACCTAGAACCCCTGTTCAAAGCTAGGCCACTGGCTGCTCAGTTTCCATGTGGGTTACCTAGTAAGGGGTACAGGGGCTTTCTCTGACATGAACTCAGTGGCTGGCTCTTTGATCACCTTCTCCTTGGGGGTGCAGCCTTGCCAGGCCACAGAGGAAGATGATGCAGCTACCTTTGATGAGACCTGATAAGCTAGGATCAGGTAGGAAGGTCCTCCCCTATCAGGCGACTAGGGAAAGGGCAGATGGGAAGATGAGGGAGAGTGAGTGGAACTGGGAGGAAACAATGGATGGAACTGCAGTGGGGATACAAAGTGAATAAACTGTAATATATATATATATATATATATATATATATATATATTATATATATATATGAAAACTAAAAAAATAAACAACCTGGTATCAATATTGAACCATTATTGCCTAGCTTGTTTGCAAAGGCCCTGGCCAATGTCAACATTGCAAGCCTCATTTACAGTGTAGGGGCTAGTGTGCAGGAAGTCCTGCCCCAGCCACCACTTGCTGCAAAGGTGAGGAGAAAAAAATGGAAGCAAAGAGGGAAGAATCTGAAGAGTCTGATGATGACATGGGCTTTGGTCTTTTTGCCTAAACATCTTTTCTTAACATGTCCATTAAAAGCTGAACCTGTTTAAAAAAAAAAGAAGAAGAAAGAAAGAAAGAAAGACAAATGGGCGAACATGAAGCAAACAAGCACATAAACAGCACAGACTTTTGTGGTAGTTTTTCCTATTTGTTCCCGGGAAATATCTTTACCCATTGAGAGGTAAATAAACTATTATAATCTGTACTGCACCTGTCATTCTTTGCAAGCAGTCACCACACTATGTGGTTCTCTGACAAGAACCAGTATAGGGACAATATCATAGCTGCAAACCCCAAACTAGGCAAAGGCTCAGTTATAGTTGATAAACGTTGAGCATGGAACATCTGCCATTTGTCTCCTGGTAGACAAATACCTCTTCTTCGAAGGAACACATACAGGACCAAGATACAGACCCAGTCCATCTTGTAGTTTCAACACAAGCTTGCATTTAGTCCTTGACAATTGACAGATGAGAAAGAGAATACAAAAACATGGAAGTGTTTTGTAGAAAGAGTGGACAGGACTTTTATTCCATTTTCACCTTCAAGAAACAAGCCAGACTCTACCTGCTCAGGAAGCTAAATGTAGCCCGTCAAAATGACCACTGACTTTGGAAATCAGATTTGCTAAGCACATAGCTATTTTCTACTCTGATCCTATTTTAATCATTTATATTTGCCTTTGTGCCTATTCTGAGGCTCAGTTCTAAATTGGAAAGATGAAATGTTTGCAGAAAGAACACCTCCAAATCAATTTAAAGCCACTCACCTTTAAGAGACAACTGCAATTTGTCTTTGGAATCAAATCAAATTGATTTGGCACTTTTCAGCCATTGTACCCAAAGCAGGCCCATTATTTGTTTCATGGTTTTGGCTGCATTGATTTTATCCTTGACAAAACAAATGTTCCAAAGATCTCCCTTACTTCATCAGTGTCATTCACTGTATGATCGCCATCTGCCTCACTTTTATTAACTTCATTGTTCTCAACCTCCTCATATCACCATAGGCTCCATTCACTAAATGAAATGTTGGTAAATTTTTATTTTATTTATTTACTTGTATCTTTTCTTCACAAATTATTCATTATATATCCCGATTGAAGCCCTCTCCCTCAATTCTCCCCAATCCCACCCTCCATACCTTTCCCTCATCCCCTCCCCTTAGTCCACTGAAAGGCCATTCTTAAATTAAACTGCTCCTATGTTGTCCCAGTTCTGCGTCAAATCACATATCAAGACAAACAGAATCATATGTATGGTTACTGAACTCTAATTTTGCATTAAATTTAACTCCTAAGAAACAGCAATATTCCTTCCCCTTTTTGTGAGGACTTTGAGGGGCTTATATTTATGCTTTAATGTGTATCATTTACATCAATGTGCAAATAAGCGTTTTTACTTCTCCTATCTGAATCATTACGTAAGCTATATAATTTCCCTGCCTCCCCTTCTTGTCATTATGCAGAAATGTCATTATGCTCAGGAGATACTTGCCTCTAGGCTAGAGAAGGTTCTGGTTCTATACTATGAATTTCCTGAGCATTTTTGCCAACTACATGTAATAGCTTTGGAGCCTCATATTCCAAACAGTTGGAAAGAGATGTAACACACATTTTATATGAGACCATTTTAAAAACATGAATATTTATTATATACTTCCAAATGTTTCATTGTGTATATTCACTGGATACAAGACATTGTAGTCCTTCCATTCCTTGCTCCTCTTCCTTTCCCATGCCATTAGTAATCCCCTTTGTTTCCCTAAATAGTTTCACTTCTACATTCATGTCAAATATTTATCGATGACTTTATGTACCTATATAACATTTAGGAATATCAAATAAAATAGAACATATATTTGTCTTCCTGAACTGGCCTAATTTGCCTAAGATACTGATATCTAGTTGCATCCATTTTCCTGTAAAACATGACTTTATGTGTCATGGCTCAAAAGAAGGTATGTTGTATATAGGTTTGTTGTATATATAAATCACATTTTTCTACTTCAGTCTTATGTTGTTCCATACCTCAGTTGCTCCCATAATGTAGCTATTGTAAATGGTGCTGCAATAACCATTGATGTTCAAGTGTCTTTGTAATATGTTGGCTTAGAGTCCTTTGGATAAATACCACTGAGTTTTAAAGCAGGGTCATGTGGAACACCTAGTATTAATTTTTTGAGGAGGCTTTCATACTGAACTTTATACTGGCTGGACAAGTTTACATTCCTACCAGCAAGTTGCTTTTTTTATCCACATCATCACCAGCATTTGTTGTTATGATTTAATAGCTACCATTCTGACTGGGATGAAATTAAATATTAGTGCAGTTTAATTTTCATTTCTCTGATTAGAACTTAGGCTGAACAATTTTCATTTGTTTGCTGGTCATTTGTATTTCATCTTTTAAGAATGGCCTGTTCAGTTTAGCCTGAAATTGATTGGGTTGTTTGATTTCCTGATAATTAGCTTTTTAGGTGTTAGTGTATGTGTATGTGTTCTAGATATTAATTCTCTGAGACCATTCTTCCTTGTACACATCTGTCTTTCATGGAAAACAATTGAAGGTCTATGACTTCTTTCACTAAGTTTTGGTGGTGCTCTCTACTAATAGAATGTGCACTCACCCCATTGAGAGCTGCTATGACTGTTACTAAAACTTTGCATTTTAAACATACTGTGATTAATAATAGAGGCATCTTACCTAAATTTAGGTGGTTCCTTAGTGGGTAAGAATGTTACAAGATGGAGTATATTCAAGATGTAGCAAGTTCTATCCCTGTACTTATGCAATGGGACAGAGAGAAGGAGATGGCAATGATCAAGATATGTTCTTTCCCTACTGGGAACTGAGCTGGTATGATAGCAGAGACTACCATGTTTCTAAAACAAATGGGAAGGTGTGGATTTTAGTGATGATAAGACACACAGCATATTTTAGATTCTACATCTGCAGAATGCAGGCAGAAAAGAGTTCCTTGACAAACAAGTAAGATGTACAAGTAGATTCTGTAGTCTCAAGCCACTCTTTTTTTTTTTGGGGGGGGGTGTTTGTTTTGTTTTTCATATAAGCAAGAACTGCTTAAAGAATCACTTGAACTGAATTTAGGGATAAGGAAGAGAAAGAGGAGTAGGGAAAGAAGCAACCATCCCTTATTCAGCTCTCCTCTGGGCAACATAGACCCAGTCTTTGTACATCTCTGTGAGTTGGAGTAATTGGCTTCCTGTACAGTTGAGGGAACAGAATTAGTCAAGTGATGTATAGAATTCCATACTATACTAAGTTCTGAAATTTTTTTCAAGGAAACATGATCAAGACATGATGAGGTCATAAGGTAATCCCTGAATTCACATACATATGCCACAGATCTTCTTTAGGTGAGAAGATCTGTGTAGATGGATAACAAGTAGGCAGGTATAGGAAAGAAATGAGCTTAATCTTCAGAGGTAGCTCATACAGAGAGGCCTTCATTGTGTTGGAAACAGCGGAAGCTGACTTTCAGTGAGTATACCAGTGTGAAGTGACAGGTTGGGATCAGCCACTAGACCAGTGATTCTCAACCTATGGGTCACAACCCCTTTCTTAGGGAGGGGGTCAAATGACCCTTTCACAGGTGTCACCTTAGACCATCAGAGAACACAGATATTTACATTACAACTTAAAATCATAGCAAAAACAAAGTTTTGAAGTATCAACAAAGATAATTTTATGGTTGGGGGTCACCACAACATGAAGAGCTACACTAGATAACCTGTTCTGAATGTGAGAGCAGGTAACATCCCCCCCACCAAGAACTTCAAATAACCTTAGCAAGATCAGAAAAGCTTTGCAAATAGAAATCAGTCCAGTGAAAAATAAAGATATGGGAGGATGCTCAGAGGTCAAAATACTGTCCATATAGGTATGAGGATCAGAACTCAGAACCTCAAAAACACACGTAAGGTACTAAGTGCATGCAGTAGCTTACCTGCAATCTCAGTCTCAGAAAATAGAGACAGGGTCTTCAAAGCAAAATGAGCAGTATCAATGAGTTTGATTCTGAAAACTTTCTTCAAACAGTAAAGAATGAAAAGTGATTCTGGACATCAACCCGAGACTCTCACATGCATTCAAGTGTGTGTGCATGTGTACCCCTACACATGAGCCATATGCATATAAAGCGTGTATATACACATGCAAACACACACACACATACACATGTAAAAGTAGGAAAAAAGCAAGAAATGGAATATGATATTTGAACTAAATAAAGTATGAAGTAAATACTCTATATACATTACATGTTTTTTTAGTGTTAGATAAAAGGCGGAACATGGAGAAAATAAAGTATTCCATTAGTGCTTCTGTTATACTCTAAGTACATTCTGAGTCCATGTATAACCATGGGAGATCACATCTATCAAATGGCTCTTATTCCAGATATGACTTCATTTGTATTTCAACACTTTTACTTATCATCCATCTGCATATTTTAAATCTGTCCTATTCAAGTGCACCGCGTTATACATCACCATTTTGCACATATTTAAAAGCAGTTAATAAGACATTTGATAGCAACATAAAAGATATTTCATGTACTCATTTCCCTAGTACAGTGATATGTGAGAAAGTAACAGGAAAAATTGTACATCTTGAGAACTGATAGAAGCAATTGTGATATATAACGGTTCCCAATAAGATTTTTTTAAATAATGTCATCTTTACCTTTTATGTCTTTCTTTTTATTTTGCTGCAGTCTTATTTCAAACGTAAAGCAACTAAAGGGCAGATTTGTTGCCGCGTCTGTATCAAATAAGGAGGAACCCATAAGAGGAAAGTTTTGTTACTCTTTATCCACTCAAGAACTCATCACTATTAAAATCTATCTTTCCCTTTTAGCATCTTGCTGTTCTATTTATATTTTTTATGAACAGAACAGTCCCCATCTCTGTATCTAATAGATGGGATTGCTTTGTGGGCTGAGAACTCTTGGATTTTTTCAAGAAGCATGTCAAAGCTAAATTTTCATCACATACACTGAGACTCTACCCCAGGGTGTTTTCATTTATATTTAATGTTAAATCAAGGATATTAGAGGTAGAACAGATTGTTCTCATAGAGTACAACCAACAGTATCAGCTCACTTTGAATTCCAGAAATAACATTTAGAATGTTCTTTCTGGCAGAGCACTTCAGGGTACCTGGGTAACATGGTGCTTAGTAATTTCAAAACTGAACCTCCTAACATGGTAACTCTCTTAAGGTCTCATAATAAACTATACAATTTAGGAAAAGCTTCTAAAAGTGCAGATTTTTTTTTTATTTTTTTTTATCAGTTACATTTTATTAACTCTGTATCCCAGCCGTGTCCCTATCCCTCATTACCTCCCAGTCCCTCCCTCCCTCCCTCCCTCATCTCCACCATGCCCCTTTCCAAGTCCACTGATGGGGGGGACCTCCTCCCCATTCATCTGATCCTGTTTTATCAGGTATCTTCAGGACTGGCTGCAAAGCCCTCCTCTGTGGCCTAACAGGACTGCTCCTCCCTTCGGGGGTGGGGAGACCAAAGAGCCAGTCATCGAGTTCCTGTTAGAAATAGTCCCTGTTCCCCTCACTTTGGGAAACCAATTGGTTACTGAGCTACCACAGGCTACATCTGAGTGGAGGTTCTAGGTTATATCCATACATGGTCCTTGGTTGAATGTCAGTCTCAGAAAAGACCCTGTGCCCAGATATATTTGGTCCTTGTGGAGCTCCTATCCTTTCCCCATCAGACTAACTCCCCTTCTTTCTTATGATTCCCTGTACTCTGCCAAAGGTTTGGTCATGAGTCTTTGCTTTGAAAACACTGCTAGTTTGAGTCTTTCAGATGCGCTCAGTAGACTCCTGTCATACGTTCAATGCACATCCCATCTGTCTTTCTAAATGAGGATTGATCATCTTACCCCATGTCCGCTCAATTAATAAATGGGACCTCATGAAACTGAAAAGTTTCTGTAAAGCAAAGGATACCGTCATCAAAACAAAACGACTGCCTACAGATTGGGAAAGAATCTTCACTAACCCTTTATCTGACAGAGGACTAATATCCAGTATATACAAAGAACTAAAGAAGCTGAAAAGCAGCAAACCAAGTAATCCAATTAAAAAATGGGGAACAGAGCTAAACAGAGAATTCTCGACAGAGGAATATCGAATGGCAGAAAAACACTTAAAGAAATGCTCATCCTCATTAGCCATCAGGGAAATGCAAATCAAAACGACCCTGAGATATCACCTTACACCCATCAGAATGGCCAAGATGAAAAACTCAAGCGATAACACATGCTGGAGAGGTTGTGGAGAAAGGGGAACCCTGCTCCACTGCTGGTGGGAATGTAAACTGGTACAACCACTCTGGAAAGCTATCTGGCGCTTTCTAAGACAAATAGGAATAGTGCTTCCTACAGACCCAGCTATACCACTGCTAGGTATATACCCAAAGTTTGTTCAAGTACACAAAAAGGACACTTGCTCAACCATGTTTATAGCAGCTCTATTTGTAATAGCCAGAACCTGGAAACAACCCAGATGTCCATCAACGGTGGAATGGGTACAGAAATTGTGGTATTTTTATACAATGGAATACTACTCAGCAATCAAAAAGGAGGAAATCATGAAATTTGCAGGCAGATTTTTTTTGTATTTTTAGAAAACATGTTTCTTATCCTTTTTAATTTCCTGCCTGTATTATGTTCCTTCAACACAGTGAGCTATGAGTTTCAATTATTTGACAAAGCAACACAATATATGAGAAACCCTTAAAAGTAGCCTTTCCCAATAATTTCCTCCACAGAGCCCCTCTCTTTGGGTTCTCAAATGTACAGTATTTCCTTAAGTAGAATAGCTGTGATTAGTAAGAGCCTGTCAGTCTGAAGTAATGGAAACACCACGAATGATCTCTTAAGCCATGAAGGGCATTTATGGACTGGCCAGCACAAAAGGATGAATGGCAGACCTGGACAAACATATGCAAGCTGATTTGTTATGAAGCTTTCATTTTTTATCTCTTCCTATGTTTGTCTCACTCACCATCCCCTGGTAATCCCTCTGTAAGTAGTAGTATGATTATACACAAACTCAAGGGTTATGTTCTACCAATTTTACATTTCTCAATCAATCCACTCAATCAGTTCTTCAGAACATTCAGTAGTCCAATACTGTGACTTCACATTTAAATAAATATTTAAATATTTTGAGGCTGCTCTTCAGTAGAATGTACTAGAAGGGTATAATAGAGTTCTCCAAAGAAATGGAAGCAATAAAACTGGCTCTTGTGATCATAAAGAGAAGAAATGCCATGGTGTGGTGTCTACAGGCTACCAAGCCTGACACAGTTCAAGAAGCTAGAAGCTTCAGAGGTAGGTCAACCCATACTGTAGCCTCAGGCTATGGAAGAAGGCCTAGGAGACACAGAGGGCCACTGATGTCAGTCTAGATTATAAAGAATCTGGTGCCTCATGTGCTGGAAAGAACATCCCACTCCAGAATGAAGAGAATACATTGGAGTCTCTTCTGCTCTGTCTAGACTTTGAGCCTGTTGTATAGTGATCATGTCACTCTATTCACTGACCACATGCCATCCTTCTCTGGAAACATCCACAGGCTCAGAAGTAACACTTTGAAAGTTCTAAGTCAAGCAGGCACACAAAATTAACCATAGAAATCAGCCAGAAACTGATTTTGTACTTGTCCCTGGCAAAGAGGATCCAAGAAACTCTCACCATGATTTTTAGCATCTACATGTGAAGATTATTGGTTGTACAAAGGGACTCTGTTAGCATTATTCAAAAAAAATGGAGAGATTCCTGGTTAAGTCAAAGAAATATTTGTCACTGCTGTTGATCATTCATGGCTTCACATTTTTTTATATGAAAGAGATTAAGTTTATTATGTATAAAACAAATCAAATATATGCTGATTCTACAATATAAATTTCAGAACTTTTTAGAGTTAAATCTTTGTCAGGTCTATCCATGGGTTATATTATTTTTTATTTTTAATTATACTTTATTTATTTTGTATCCCCCCTCTAGTTCCCTCCCTCCTCCCTTCCCAATCCCTCGGCTTCAGATTTTTTTAAGAAACATTTATTATTTGTAACTGTGAAAAGAATGTATGTACTGAGAATACTATGGACAACTTATTTTCTTATCACACAGCTCAATAGTCATCTATGTGGATTTTCTTCAGCCTTAGGTGACAATGTAACAAACCCTAGATGTTACATCTTTCCTGTGTAATCATTTATTTTGTATCTCCAAAGGGAACTACACCTTCAGGATAAGAATTTCCCACATTACCATCACACCTTACAAATGAAAAAGATTACCTTAAAATATTGAATATCTAGTCAGTCAAATCTCTTCCTTGGTCTCAGAAAATTCCCTGTTATTATATGTCAATCCAGATCTATATAAAGTCCAAGTATCATGACTGTTGCTAAACTTTTTAAACAATATCTTAATCTGTAGTTTCACTTTTCCATTTCTTTTATTATTCTAAACAAATTTTTATATTTAGTTAGTTATTGCCCTGGTTACTGTTCAATTGTTATGAAGAGATACAATAACCATGGCAACTCTTATAAAGGAAAGTATTTAATTGCTTACTAGTTTACACTTCAGAGGTTTAATCCATTATCATCATGGATGGAAGCATGGCAGTTTGCAGGCATAAATGGTGCTGTAGAGGTAGTTGAGAGTTCTATATCCTGTTCTATTGGCAGGTAGACAGATTCTTAACTTCAAATGGGCTTTTAAAACCTCAAAGCCTCACCCCTCAATGACACCCTTCCTCTAATAAAGCTGTACCTCTTAATCCTTATAATCAGTTAAAATAGTGCCACTCCCTAAGCACTAAGCATTCAAATATATGGACCTATGAAGTTCATTGTTATTCAAACTGCCACAGTTATTTAGAGGTTATTTAGCTCATAGATAGTCTCAGAGCCTGGATTCGGTTGATTTCATCTCTTAGGACCATTTCAAACTAATCTTGGAAGAGTCTGCTACAGTTATGTATGGAGGAGGCTATGGAGGTAAAACTTGCCTCCATAAGTAGGAGTCTATTCAAGCTAGCTGTTTTCCTATCAAAATAATGCCAGTAGCTTTTGTTAACATAAAAGGATCAACTTACATGCTTGTTGCTCCATGTCTGAATTCAGTAAATTCTCGAAGAATCCATTACTGAGAAATACTATTTAGTGATGTGAATGCTAGTACACTCATTGATAAGGGAAGACAAAAAAAAAAGAAAAGAAAAAAAAGATAAGAAATGTGAATGATGTTCAATACATCAGGAGCTCACACATATGTATAGAATTCAAACTCAGGGCAAAAGGATTCAAGATGGCTGGAGAGATGGTTCAACAGTTAAGAGTTAGGATCCGGGAGGAGTTGGGGGTGCAAAACCATGATCAGAATAAATTGTATGAAATTTGTTTGTGAGAGAGAAAGGGAGAGAGAGAAAGGGAGAGAGTATTTCTCTTGCAATGGGACTTCATTTCTTTCCCAGTACACATAGGGTGGCTGACACTCACCTATAACTCTACCTCTAGGGTATCCAGCACCTTTGCCTGGCTTCCACAGTCACCTGCATTCAAACACACACACACACACACACACACACACATACACACACACACACACACGAATAAAATTTTCTTTCTTTAAAACAAAAAGGTTTTGTAGAACCTCACCTATCTTAAATCTTGCTTCAGCCCATAGCCTAGAATGACCTTGAAATTCTAATCCTCTTGCCTCCACCTCCATGTCGTTGCTGAAAATCAAACCTAGGCCTCATGCATGCTAGGAAAGTACTCTGACAACTCAGACACAGCTCAACCCTAAATCTTTATTTAGCTTGTTCTCAACTTGTAAATCGCAGTTCTCACTGGCAACACCAATATCGTTTGATTCCATCCCACCTCTCTCTCTCTCTCTCTCTCTCTCTCTCTCTCTCTCTCTCTCTCAGCAACCTCTGAGCAGCAACAATACTGCAAATAGCATGATGACAGAACACATTGAAAATATCTTTATTAGCCAGCATTGGTACCTCGGGTCTGTAATACTAGCTGTAATACTAGCACTCAGGAGGCTAAGGTAGGAGAATCACAGTGATTCAGTATGAGCCCAGCCTGCAGTACATATAGTTCCAGGCCAACCTGAGCTACTCTGTCTTAAAAACAACCAAACAAAAGCAGTAATAGGACTGGGAGGTGTCTTCTTGGTTAAAGCACTTGCTGCACAAATCTGTGGACTGGAGTACAGATCCACCCGTAAAACCCACAGAACTATCAGATGTTGCAACAACTATCAGGTTGTTCACCTGTAGGTGCAAACCCAGAAGGCAGAGATGGAGAATCCTTGTCAGCAAGCCCTGAGTTCTTTTAGGAGAACCTATCTCAGTGGATAAGGTGAAAAGAATCAATCAGGGAAGAGTCCCAACCTCAACCATGAGCCTACACACGCATGTAAAGTCATATGTACATGTATTCATATGCATGCATATGGATGCATGCATATTACATTCATATGCATGCATCCACACACATATGAATACATACATAAGGATGTGTACCACATTGCACATACATGTAAAAGGAAAATTAAAAAGCAGTTAGTTTTGATATTTTTAATTTAATTTTTTTACAATTTACTCACTATATATCCCAATTGAAGCCCCCTCCCTCAACTCTTCTCACTTCCACCCTCCCCCACCTCCCCCCAACCTCCTCCCCTAGCCCACTGAAAGGAGGACTTCTCCTCTGCCATCTGACCATAGTTTATCAAATCTCATCAGGACTGCTGGATCCACTTCCTCTGTGGCCTGGTAAAGCCACATCACCAGGGGCAAGTGATCAAAGAGTAGGCAACCAAGTTCATGATAGAGACAGCCCCTGCTCCCCTTACTTGGGAACCATATGGAGACCGACCTGCCAGTTTGCTACGTCTGAGGAGGGGGATACATCATCCTTGGTTGGTGCATTAGTCTCTGCAGGAACCCCTGGGCTCAGGTTCTTTTAGCTTTGTTGGTCTCCTTGTGGGGCTTTTGTCCCCTCTGTGTCTTTCTATCCCTCCTTCCTCTTCCATAAGACTCCCTGTGCTCTGCCCAAAGTATGACTGTGAGTCTCAGCATCTGCTTCAGTCCCCTGTTGGGTGGAGCCTTTCAGAGGATGTTCTCTCTTTGCCATTCTGAATGAGATTTAAGCATTACTTAGTTTTTTAAATTGTGGTTCAGTTTGTCTACATGACACATACTCGAAGGGTATCATGTGACTACTGTATAGTCAGTTGGGAGAGTTTCATTTTAAGTCATTCTGCCAATAACTGGATTAATGGATCTAATTACTTTGTCTTACATGTAATTCCTAGGGACAGCTTTTTAATTTAATTTTGTTTCTAAAATTATGTGTAACTATAACCATCCCACCAGCTGGATATAGAAGTTATTAATTTCATTTGGCATACAATCTTTGGGAAATGCTTTTTAAATTTTAACTGAACCTTAAGATCATGTAAAACTTTTACATGACTCACAAGTCAACTCCACAACATATATATTCAATGAAGCACAAACTGTGCTCTTTTTCTCCTTTCTCCTCTATATGTCTCACTTATTTAAAATTTTATTTTATTATGAATTCTTCCATCATGATTTTTGGCATGTTTAACTTTCAGTTTCTAGTGACTGAACTCAGGATTTCATGCATGCTAGCTATGGGTGAACCCCGTCTCCCGCTGTTTAATATGTTCTAACCGCACTCTTTCCTTAGAGACAGCAGTATACTAGACAAGTATTTATTCATGCTGTTACTACTGAACTAAATACTTATAACCCATTGCGTTATGTTTTCACACACACACACAGAAAGAGAGAGAGAGAGAGAGAGAGAGAGAGAGAGAGAGAGAATAGCTTGTGCTATTAACTAAAAAGTGAATGAATGTTGTTATGGTTTGAGTAGGAATGGCCCCCACAGACTCATGTGTATGAAGGCTTGGCTCATGGGGAGTACCTTGTTAGAGGAGGTGTGGTCTTATTGGAAGAAGTATATCACTGTGAAGCTCTCATATGCACAAGCTACACCCAATGACACAAAGTTCACTTCTGCTGTCTGAGGATCTAGATGTAGAAACCTTAACTTCTTCTCCACCACCATGTCTGCCTGCACACTGCCATGCTTCTCACCATGATGACAATGGACTAAACCTTTGAAACTGTAAGCCAGTCCGAATGAAATATTTTCCTTTACAAGAGTTGCTGTGGTTATGGTGTCTCTTCACAGCAATAGAAACCCTAAGACACATGTTAGAGATAAGATTTCTAAGAAACTAAAATTTTCAATCATGTATATTTTCATTCTTGTGATCATCATCAAACAAATATATTCGTATAATAGTTTAGCTGCCCCATCTAATTTTTTCACCCAAGTGATTACTTATCAGTTTCCTACTATACACATTATTGAAATTGGATGAGTAACCTTTCCTTAGCTTTTTTTCTCTCTTCTCATGAACAGTTGAACCAGTTTCTTTTGAATCCCAGTTGACATTAACATATACAAGCCAAGCATTTTCCTACTCCGTGCTTCACAAACTTTTTTCTTCCTCTCTATTTACAAATAGATGGATTATACCCACATTTGTTGGAATCAAGCTGAGGCAGGTATCTCCTGTCTCTCATATAGCTTTAGTCATGGTTGTCTAGGTAAATGTGTGCCTAACTCTCCCAACTCTGATTCCACAGCTATTGTGCTTGCTATGGTGTATATCGGTGGTTTATTCTCTGGTTAATTTAATTTTCTTCTTTTTTATCATTATTATTACTACTATTATTATGATTTATTACAATTTATTCACTTTGTATCTTGGCTGTACCCCCTCCCTAATCTCCTTTTGGTCCCACCCTCCTTTCCTCTTTCCTCCCTTGTCCCTACCCTAGTCCACTGAGAGGGGACGTCCTCATCCCCTACTAACTGACCCTAGCCTATCAGGTCTCATCACAACTGTCTGGAACCTTTTTCTCTGTGGCCTAGTTATGTCACCTTGCCAGAGGGAGGTAATGAAAGAGCAGGCAACCAAGTTCTTGCCTGTGACTACCCCTGCTCTCCTTACTAGGGAACTCCCATAGAGACTGAGCTGCCAAATGGGCTACATTTGAGTAGGGGATCTAAGTCCTGTCCATGCATTGTCTTTGATGGATTCATCAGTTCCTGCAGGCCCCAGCCCCCAGGGCCCAGAGTTATTGTGTCTGTTGGTCTCCTTGTGGAGTTCCTGTCCCCTCCAGGTCTTTCAAACTCCCCTTTCTTCCATAAAATTCCCTGTACTCTGCCCGAAGTTTGGCTGTGAGTCTCAGCATCTGCTTTGATACCTTGCTGGGTAGTCTTTCAGAGGCTCCTGTCCTGTCTTCTCCCACTTTCTATGTCCATCCTGTTTGCCACTCTCAATGAAGATTAAGCATCTTCCCTAGGGTCCTCCCTCTTGTTTAGCTTCTCTAAGACTACAGATTATAGTATGTTTATCCTATATTACAAAGCTAATATCCACCTATAAGTGAGTATATACCATGTGTGTCTTTGTGCTTCTGGATTACCTCACTCAGGATGATCTCTTTTGAGTTACATCCATTTGCCTCAAAATTTCATGATTTCCTTGTTTTTAATTGCTGAGTCATATTCCATTGTGTAAATATACCACAAACTCTGTATCTATTCCTCAGTTGAGGGACATCTAGGTTGTTTCCAGATTCTGGTTATTATGAATAAAACTGCTATGAACATATTTGAGCAAATGTCCTTGTTGCATGGTTGAGCATCTTTTGGGTATACACCCAGGAGTTGTATAGCTGGGTATTGAGGCAACACTATTCCTAATTTTCAGAGAAAGTGCCAGATTGATTTTGAAAGTGTTTGTGCAAGGTTACATCACCTTTCTCCACAGCCTCTCCAGCATGTGTTGTCATTTGATTTTTTGATCTTAGCCATTCTGATGGGTGTAAGGTGTAATCTCATGGTTGTTTTGATTTGCATTTCTCAGATTACTAACTATACTGACCATTTCTTTAAGTTTTTCTCTGCCATTAGATATTCCTTTGTTGAAAATTCCCTGTTTAGCTCAGTATCCCATTTTTTAATTGGATTTCTTGGTTTGTTGTTGTTTAAGTTCGAGAGTTCTTTTGTATATTCTGGATATTGGCCCTCTGTCAGATGTAGGGTTGGAGAAGATCCTTTCCCAGTATGTAGGCTGTAGTTTTGTTCTGAAGACAGTGTCCTTTCTTTACAGAAGCTTTTCAGTTTCATGAGGTCTCATTTATTGATTATTGTTCTTAGAGCCTATGATGTTGGTGTTCTGTTCAGGAAGCTGTCTCCTGTGCCATTGAGTTCAAGGCTCTTCCCCACTTTTTCTTCTAACAGATTTAGGGTGTACGGTTTTATGTTGAGGTCTTTGATCCACTTGGACTTTAGTTTTGTGCAGGGTGATAAATATGGATGTTTTCATTTTTCTGCATGTAGACATCCACCAGTTAAACAAGCACCATTTGTAAAGGCAGTATACAACAAACCTATAACCAACATCAAACTAAATGGAGAGAAATTTAAATCAATCCCACTGAAATCAGGGACAAGGCAAAGCTGCCCTCTCTCTCCCTATCTCTTCAACATAGTACTTGAAGTCCTAGATAGGGCAATAAGACAACTAAAGGAGATCAAGGTGATACAAATTGGAAAGTAAGAAGTCAAAGTATCACTATTCACAGATGCTCTGGTAGTATACATGAATTACCTCAAAAATTCTATGAGATAACTCTTTCAGCTGATGAAAAACTTCAGCAAAGTGACTGGATATAAAATTAGTTCAACAAAAGAGAAGCCCTCCTGTTTATGAAAGACAAATGTACTGAGAGAGAAATTAGGGAAACAATACTTTTCACGATAGCCACAAATAACATAAAGTACCTTGGTGTGACTCTAACCAAGCAAGTAAAAGACCTGTATTAAAAAAAAAAAAACTTTAAAGAAGTTTGAACAAATAAATTAAAAAATCAGAAGATGGACTGTTCTTTGATGCTCATGAATCAGTAGGATTAACATAGTGAAAATGGCCATCTACAGATTCAATGCAGTTCCCTTCCAAATACCAACACAAGTCTTTACAACTCCTTGAATGAACAATTCTCAATTTCATATGGAAAAACAATAAACCCAGAATTGCTAAAACAATCCTGTACAACAACAGATCATCTGGAGATATTTCCATCCCTGATCTCAAGTTGTACTACAGAGCAATTGTAATAAAAACTGCAACTCCTGATGTGATTTGATGACTAAGATCAGAAGGAAGGAGAGGAGGACCTCCCCTATCAGTGGACTTGGGGAGGGGCATGCGTGAAGAAGAGGGAGGGTGGGTGGGGCCGGGAGCGGAGGAGGGAGGGGCTTATGGGGAGATACAAAGTGAATAAACTGTAATTAATAAAAATAAAAAAAATTAAAAAAACTGCAACTCTGGGCACAGGGGTCTTTTCTGAGACTAATACTCCAACCAAGGACCATTCATGGATATAACCTAGAACCCCTGCACAGATGTAGGCCCCATGGCAACTCAGTATCCAAGTGGATTCCCTAATAAGGGAAACAGGAACTATCTCTGACATGAACTCAGTGGCTGGCTCTTTGATCACCTCCCCCTGATGGGTGAGCAGCCTTGCCAGGCTACAGAGGGAGGACAACGCATCCAGTTCTGAAGAGACCTGATAAGCTAGGGTCAGATGGAAGGGGAGGAGGACCTCCCGTATCAGTGGACTTAGAAAAGGGGCATGGGAGAAGATGAGGGAGTTAGAGTGGGAATTGAAGGGAATGAGGGAAAGGGCTACAGTTGGGATACAAAGTGAACAAACTGTAACTAATATAAAAATAAAAATGTAATGAAAAAAAGAAAAAGAAAAAAGAAAAACTGCATGATACTGGCATAGAAACAGAATGGTGGATCAATGCAATAGAATAGAAGCCCCAGAAATAAATCCACTCACCTACAGATATTTGATTTTTGACACAAAAACCAAAATCATAGAATGGGAAAAAGATAATATGTGTTTGATTTGTGTTATGAGAATCCCCTGCTTCTTGCAAGGATTCCTGAGCAGTCCCAATAGCTCTCTGATGCATGAGACAAGCCCCACAAGCCCCACCCCTTTGCCTCAGTTTCTTTCCATCTAGACATTGTTGATAGTTTTTCTCCAGCAGGTCATGGGGATATTCTTGGGAGCACTTTTGGCTGGTGGTGGTGTTCCTAGATTTTTGTCTTTGCTCTTTCTTAGTTATCTTCTTTCTTTTAAAGGAAAATTCAGATATCCAAGTGTTTTTGCCAACTTCCCATAATCCAGTGGTGGGTGTAGATCTTATTAAACAAGTGTTCCTTGAAGAATTGTTTATAAATACTAAATATCTCTTATGATTAATTAAAACTTTACTTAGTATAATTAACAATCGAACAGACAAGTCTAAGCAAATTTTCACAAGCTTAGAATAAGTTAATCATCCTCTATGGAAAAATAAAACTCATTTGTTGTAAAAGAGACAAACCTCTTTTTTTTTCTTTTCCTTTGAAAGTGAACAGCAGCCCACTTTTTTGTAATGTGCATGTAATGGTTACATACGTTTAAATTGTTGGGATTTTTACCCCTGTAAACATCAGACAAATCCTAACCTACTTTTTTATTTCACCTTCTGCAAAGCAAATCATCTATAAAGTATCGTGGGAAATATTTGCCCCATTTAGTAGTCTCTGCCACTACTAATTTTCAAGATGTAAGGTCTTCCATAATTAATAGATTTGGCCAGGCTCTGTGGTGCACCCCTGTAATTCTACCACTCAGGGAAGCTGAGGCTGGTGGATCTCTGTGAGTTTGAGGCCAGTATGGTCTACAAAGTGAGTCAAGGACAGCCAAGCCTACAAAGAGAAACCATGTTGGAAAAAAAATAGATTCAAGTAGTGAACATGCTTCACCTGCTCAAAATACTATATCCATCTGCAAGGTCTTAAATTCATCCACAAGGCCTTTTTAAATTTTTACCTGGAAAAAAGGACTCAAAGATGTGTGGCATTTTCCTAGAGTAGTAATTCTCAACCTGTGGTCACAGTTTCCAACATGTGCCGCTTTCACACTTAAGACCGTCGGAATACAGAGATTTTTGTACTATGATTCATAGCAGTAGCCAAATTAAAGTTATGAAGTAGCACCAAAGTATTTTATGGTTGGGACTCACCACAACTTTAGGAATTTTACTAAGTGGTCATAGCATTAGGAAGGTTGAAAACCACTTTCCTAGACCTATACCTCCAATAAGCAGCAAGGCCCAGACCCAAGAACCCACAGGGGAAAATGAACTGGAAATCATCATAAGCAAAAAGGAAAAAAAACATCTACCATTACTACTCAAGAAGAAAATTTAGACTTTTCATTTGTTAAAACTGGCAAGCTATCCAGTATTTTGACACTGTGACAGAATGTTGTCACTTACAAAGTTTACATTCCAGAACTATGTGAGGAAGTTACAAAAAAAAATCAAAAAAGAATCATAATGACTTAAGTGAATGTATGATTTTTGTGTAGGGCTGCACCTATAGCTATCCTAAGCTGCATGCAGCCTGTTGGCCTGTTGGGAGAATGGGTAAAAAGGTACTTGCAGGATTTATATACTCGAAACATTAGAAGTCATTAATTTTTTTTCTTCTAACTTTTATAAGCTATTAATTCAAAGAGGCACCATGGTGTTATCTGCCCACATCTAGATTGAAAAAGAAACATAGAATCAAGGCTATTCTAAGCATCTGTCAAGCTGTAATTACCTCTTTGCTCAGAGAAATCTTTATGTAAGCCTAATGTAGATTGGTGTTTCTTTGGTTTAAAAGAACATTCCCAGTCATCTTTTGAATAGAATGATCCTTACTAATGATGCGTCTTTCATATATTTTGATACAGGGAAAATAGTCCCAGTATGGCCCTGACACAGGAAATTACACTTTTAATTCAGTCATTTTCTTATTTACTTCTTCATCTCCTCTTTCTGGTTTAGGGTTATTGAATGACATTAAGTTAAGCATTTCCAAGATTACATTTAAATAAATTCATGAAAATATACATAGCCTTATGTATTTACCCAAAGTGTAGAGGTGGGATGGACATGACACTTTATCAAAGAATCTTATCTTTCAATTATTAAACATTTGTTCAGTATCTTAAGCTTAATTTCCAGAAGCTTACTCCAAGATCAGAAACTGAGTAAATGACCCAAGAAGTCAACCTCGTAAGAAAACTGAATTAGAAAGGTAGGAAGAAGGCTTGGTCGGGGGGCAAACAAAAATGTAGTATTAGACAATATCTCAGAAGGGCAACTTTGAGTCTACAGGAGAATTCTAGATACTTTGGGTGACATCAGAGTACTCCCATTAGGGATAGTGTTTTCTAGAATGCCCACTGGTTAGAGACCTGCCTGCAGGTTTACCATACCAGTGCCATGAATTTAGGTAACATAAACTTGATGATCTGAGAAAATTTCCTGGAAAGAACTAAAGCTAGATGCCGGGAATAAAGGAACCCTAGGTCTGTGAATGACTGTGTCATCTTCCCACTGCTCCATGGAGCTTTCCCTCTACTCCTTGTATGCATTCTATTTCCCCCCATTTCTATCAGGACCTTTTATAGTTTCCAAAGACTTCTTAACCAAGGATGCATTCAGAATGTCAGATTCTAATCCATTTTCTGGAAATGTACCTACCAAATTTCAAAATGGATACCACCTATGCTTAAGGCTAGACTTAGTTTCTAAGCAAAGATTCTGCCTTCACTGACTATTAACTCCAGAGAAACAATTTTGGAGTAAATTAATTTGAGATTAAAAATATAATTGCTGTCAAATTATCTTTCTATGCTGCTTTTCTTCTCTTTAACTCAAATCATAAATATGAAAAGAGAGTAACCTGAACATTCTGAACGGGGTGGTGCATCACCAGCCTCTCACATGCCAATTAAAAGAATGCATGGCACTGGTAAGAAATTACCCCACCCATTAACACTATAATTATGCATAAGGGAACCAAACACAAGGAATGTGTTCAAGTCCCCAGCACTTCTCTAAGTATCTGCTGTATTTAGTCATCATACCAGTACATTTATTCATCACTTCATGGACTAGAGAGTGAGTCACTAGATGATGTTGTCACTGGATGAACAACGTGGAGCTTAATTACACAAGATAAGATATGACGTGACCAGGCAAGGTAATCACAAAGCACTACCACTGTTTATGCAGTCCATCTTTGACTGAAATATTGTTACTCAGCAAAATATTACATTGTTATTTTTGTTTTGTAAGTGAGGAGACTAAGGCTAAGAGAGAAAACACATTCATCTAATAACTATTTATTGCATAACCACTGTGTTACAGGCATGGGGTGAGTACCGTTTATGTGAAATAACAAAGAAAATGGATCTGGTCCATTCTTCTCTTGGTCTTATGGTCTAGTATGGAAGAATAATTTTTAAAAAGTTGAACAAAATATGTTTGTAATTATAAATTATGGTGATTGTCATGGAAGTAAAGACTAGGACACCAGAGAAGGTAAATTTGGCACAGGAGTAGAGAATCAGAGAAGACTTCAATGAGGAAGTGATGTTTAAGCTGTGGCCTTAAATGGGAGGCCAAGAGTGGAGTTAGGAAATGAGGTTTATTGACCTTGTGGAAAGTAAAGTATGAGCTATATGGAGGTCCTTGATCTGCATATGAAAATATGGTGTGAAAAAAAAAAAACGAGAAATGAGGGGGTATTTGAGAGTAGAAGTTGGCAAATGAGCAACATCCAGACACCCATGTTTGTAAATCAACTCCTCTTGAAACAAAACTCAAGCCATGTATTTTTTGGTGTCTACATCTACTCTGTGATTACACATTATGTGAAATGTAACAGACTGTCTGGCCCACAAAGCCTAAAATATTTACTCTCTCCCTACAGAAAAAGTGTTGACCCCTGGTCTAGATGATGAAAAGAAGTCTGGGATATATTCCAGGCAAGGGAGGAACCAAGAGAGAGTTTTGGGCAATAGAATTGAGTAAGGCAACTCAGGCCAAAAGATGGCTCAGCAGGTAAAGACTATTGCTGCCAAGCCTGACCACATGTTGGAAAAAGAAGTGATGTTTTCCTCTAGCCTCCATGCAAGTGCAATTACACTCACATGCCCTTCCGCAATAAGGAAGTATAATTATAACAACCCAGATGTACATTAACGGAGGAATGGATACAGAAATTGTGGTACTTTTACGTAATGGAATACTACTCAGCAATTAAAAACAAGGAAATCATAAAATTTGCAGGCAAATGGTGAGATCTAGAAAAGATCATCCTGAGGTATCACAGGAGCAGAAAGACACACATGGTATATACTCACTTATATAGACCTATAAGATAGGATAAACATACTAAAATCTGTACACCTAAAGAAGATAAACAAGAAAGAGTACTGGGGTAAAGTGATCAATCGTTATCTAGAAAGACAAAGGGGGTCGACATTGGAAGTAGGAGAAAACAAGTAACAGGACAGGAGCCTACCACAGAGGGCATCTGAAAGACTCTACCTAGCAGTGTATCAAAGCAGATGCTGAGACTAATAACTAAACCTTCAGCAGAGTTCAGGGAATCATATGAAAGAAGGAAGAGTTAATATGACCTAGAAGGGACAGGAGATCCACAAAGACGAAATGTATCAGGGCACAGGGGTCTTCTATGAGACTGTTTCTCCAACAAACGACCATGCATGGATATAACATAAAACCCCTTCTCAGATGTAGCCCATGGTAGCTTAGTATCCAAGTGGATTCCCTAGTATGGGGGACAAGGATTATTTCTGACATGAACTCAGTGACTGGCTTGTTTATCTCCTCCTCCCCCCAAGGGAGGAGCAGCCTTGCTAGGCCACAGATAAAGACATTGCAACCAGTCCTGAAGATACCTGATAGGCTATGTTCAGATGGAAGAAGAGGAGGACCTCCCCTATCAGTGAACTTGGAAGAGGACAGGGAAGAGGTGAGGGAGGGAGGTTGGGATTGGGAGGGAAAGAAGGAGGGGGCTGTAGCTGGGATACAAGTGAATGATCTGTGATTAAAATTTAAAAAAGAATTTTCTTGTTCTGTTGCTCTCCTTGTGGAGACCCTGTCCTCTCCAGCTCTTACTATTTCCCAGTTCTTACCTAAAATTCCGTTCACTCTGCCCAACAGTTGCCCATCAGGCTCAGCATCTGCTTTGATAGTCTGAAGGGCAGAGGCTTTCAGAGGCCCTCTGTGGTAGGTTCCTAGGTTGTTTCCTGTTTTCTTCTTCTTCTGATGTCCATCCTCTTTGCCTTTCTGGATGGGGATTGGACGTTTTAGTTAGGGTCCTCTCTCTTGCTTAGTTTCTTTAGATGCACAGGTTTTAGTGGGTTTGTCCTATGTTGTATGTCTATATGAGTGAGTATATACCATGTGTGTCTTTTTGCTTCTGAGACAACTCACTCACAGGGTCTCCACAAGGAGAGCAACAGAACAAGAAAATTTGAACATAGGGAACTTCCCAGTGACTCATACTCCAACCAAGGACTATTCATGGAGATAACCTAGAACCCCTGCACAGATGTAGCCCAGGGCAGTTCAGTCCAATTGGGTTACATAGTAATGTGAAGAGGGACTGCCTCTGACATAATCTGATTGGCCTGCTCTTTGATCACCTCCCTCTGGGGGGGGGGGGTGCAGCCTTACCAGGCCACAGTACAGGACAATACAGCCACTTTTGATGTGAACTGACAGACTAAGAACAGAAAGGAGAGGAGAACCTCCCCTATTAGTGGACTTGGGGAGTGGCATGCAAGCAGAGGGAGGAGGGAGGGTGGGATTGGGATGGGAGGAGGAAGGGGCTTATAGGGGGATGCAGAATGAATAAAGTGTAATTGATGAAAAAAAAAAAAAATTTAAAAAAGAAGAACAGGACGTAGGCAGTATAGGAAGGAAAATGATGGAAGTCTTCTAAGGTCATCAGGCTGATGTTCTGTTGTGATGCTAAGCAGTGTGCTAAGCAGTGTTCCTTAAGAATATAGGAGTGTCCTGTATACCAAAGACAAAAGGAGGGAGAAAGAAATTAGGGAAACAACACCCTTCACAATCGCCACTAACATAAAGTACCTTGGGGTGACACTAACCAAGCAAGTGAAATACCTGTTTGAAAAAAACTTCAAGTCTCTGAAGAAAGAAATTTAAGAAGATATCAGAAGATGGAAAGATCTCCCATGATCATGGATTGGTAGGATTAACACTGTGAAAATGGCCATCCTGCCAAAAGCAATTTACAGATTCAATGCAATTCCCATCAAAATACCAAATCAATTCTTTACAGACCTTGAAAAAAAGATTCTCAGCTTCATATGGAGAAACAAAAAAACCCAGAATCTCCAAAACAATCCTGTGCAACAGATCATCCGGAGGTATCTCCATCCCCGATCTCAAGCTGTACTACAGAGCAATAGTAATAAAAACTGCATGGTATTGGCATAAAAACAGAAAGGAGGATCAATGGAACTGAATAGAAGACCCAGAAATAAACCCACACACCTATGAATACTCGATTTTTGACAAAGAAGCCAAAACCATTCAATGGAAAAAAGACAGCATCTTCAACAAATGGTGCTGGTCCAACTGGATGTCTACATGTAGAAAAATGAAAATAGATCCATATTTATCACCCTGCACAAAACTAAAGTCCAAGTGGATCAAAGACCTCAACATAAAACCAGATACTCTAAATCTGTTAGAAGAAAAAGTGGGGAACAGCCTAGAACTCATTGGCACAGGAGACAACTTCCTGAACAGAACACCAACAACACAGGCTCTAAGAACAACAATCAATAAATGGGACCTCATGAAACTGAAAAGCTTCTGTAAAGCAAAGGACACTATCATCAAAACAAAATGACTGCCTACAGATTGGGAAAGAATCTTCACTAACCCTTTATCGGACAGAGGACTAATATCCAGTATATACAAAGAACTAAAGAAGCTGAAAAGCAGCAAAGCAAGTAACCCAAATAAAAAATGGGGAACAGAGCTAAACAGAGAATTCTCGACAGAGGAATATCGAATGGCAGAGAAACACTTAAAGAAAGGTATCAGACGGGTCTGATGCTCTTTGGGTGGATGACACCTAAATGAACATCGGTACAAAGTCCCAATTTATTTCTAATATCAGAGATCAGACCTCTACTCTTGCCTGATGCATCTAAAACAAAAAGGGGGAACTGTAGAGAGCTGCATAATGCCGCGCCTTAAAGAAGGAGCTGGTTTCCACCTTCCACCTTCCCGATGATGAGTGCTCTCTGTCACAAACAACTCCACATTGGCTAATGCCGAGGATCTGGCTTGCTTCCATGTATGTGGACCTATCTGCATTGCCCACGTGGCACGCTGAGGTTGGCTACCCAGAGGCTATTTAAGCTGTGGGCTGGCTTTGCCCAGGGTCAGATGATTGTTCAAGGTTCCTGAATAAACTACATTGAAAAAAAAAAAGAAATGCTCAACCTTATTAGCCATTAGGGAAATGCAAATCAAAACGACCCTGAGATTTCACCTCACACCCATCGAATGGCCAAGATGAAAAACTCGTTACAATACATGCTGGAGAGGTTGTGGAGAAAGGGGAACCCTCTTCCACTGCTGGTGGGAATGTAAACTGGTACAACCACTTTGGAAATCTATCTGGCGCTTTCTCAGACAATTAGGAATAGTGCTTCCTCAAGACCCAGCTATTCCACTGCTAGGTATATTCCCAAACTTTGCTCAAGTACACAAAAGGGATACTTGCTCAACCATGTTTATAGCAGCTTTATTTGTAATAGCCAGAACCTGGAAACAGCCCAGATGTCTGCCATGACCATCGGGGCTTCAACGGGGTTCCTAAGGGAGGAGAATGGAAGGAATGGGGGGGGGAAGGAACAAGAAGCGCAAGGAAGGAAGCCAAGTCTGTTTGTCTGATCAAAGCTTCATTTATTAGAAATTTTTACTCAACTTATATAGGGAGAAGGCAGGAAAAGGGGGAAGGTAATTAGCTGCTGCAGGAGACAGGAAGAGTGCTTTAATGTGTTAAATAGGGTGCCTGCAAGATACCATAGGGATGTTTTTTCACGGATGTCCTCACAGTCTATCACCCATGAGTTAGGGTCCTAGATAACTTTCACTAAATAGCTTTAGGTCTCCATTAAATGACCTTTGCTCACTATTTGGCTTTGGCCTAGCAAACAACTTTTGTCTCCACTAGATAGCTTTGATTCACTAATTGACTTAGGCTTCAGTAGATAGCTTTGGCTCCACTAGATAGCTTTGACTTTGGCTTCAGTAGATAGCTTTGGCTCCTGGCAGATGTCCATCAATGGAGGAATGGATACAGAAATTGTGGTAGTTTTACACAATGGAATACTACTCAGCAATCAAAAAGGAGGAAATCATGAAATTTGCAGGCAAATGGTGGGATCTAGAAAAGATCATTCTGAGTGAAATATCCCAGAAGGAGAAAGACAAACATGGTATATACTCACTTATATAGACCTATAAGATATGATAAACATAATGAAATCTATACACATAAAAAAGATAATCAAGAGAGCAGACATGGGGTAAGATCCTCGTTTAGAAAGACAGATGGGATGTGCATTTGAACGTATGACAGGAGTCTACTGAAGGCATCTGAAAGACTCTAACTAGTAGTGTTTTCAAAGCAGATACAAAGACTCATAACCAAACCTTCGGCAGAGTACAGGGAATCATATGAAAGAAGGGGAGTTAGTATGATGTGGAAAGAATAGGAGCTCCACAAGGACCAAATATATCTGGGCACAGGGTCTTTTCTGAGACTGACATTCAAGCAAGGACCATGTATGGATATAACCTAGAACCTCTGCTCGGATGTAGCCCTTGGTAGCTCAATAACCAATTGGTTTCCCATAGAAGGGGAACAAGGACTATTTCTAAGAGGAACTCAATGGCTGGCTCTTTGACCTCCCCACCCCCCAAGGGAGGAGCAGTCCTGTTAGTCCACAGAAGAGGACTTTGCAGCCAGTCCTGAAGATACCTGATAAAACAGGATCAGATGAATGGGGAGGAGGTCCCCCCCTATCAGTGGACTTGGAAAGGGGCAGGGTGGAGATGAGGGAGAGAGGGTGTGATTGGGAGGGAATGAGGGAGCAGGATACAGCTGGGATACAGAGTTAATAAAATGTAACTGATAAGAAAAAAATAAAATTAAAAAAATGAAAAAAAGAATATGGGTGTGTTTATGTAAAGTGAATAAAATATAAATGAGAAAAAAAGAAGTATAATTATAAAATAAGACAAGTCAACGTTTAATAATTTTATTCTGGATATACTATTTGGAAAATGGAATCGCAGAGAGAAGCAGGAAGCTTCTTGAAAGTGTCTGGATGAGATTGGCTCAGAGCAGAGCTCTGGTTGCAAAGAAACCTGTGAATACCTGTTAGGACTTAGTTGAGAGGTATCAAGAAACAGAATGGAACCCATAACGTTCTGGTTTGGCCACTGGGTATGTGATAGTGCCAGACAATAAGAAAAGCCCATGAGAGTATAGGAAATTTTTTAGAGTTCTCTGTTAGCAAATCATGGCACCTTCATTGCAGATCAAGTCGCTGATTTTCTAACCTTTGTAGCCTTCCTTGTGGCATTTTCATATATAAGTTTTGATTGAATCTCTCCTGAGACTTGTTCCCCTACCCCATCTCCCTACCCACCACCTCATTTGTACCTTGGTTTACAATAGTCCTCTTTCCACTTATCACCACACATGTTCAGTTATGTTCCTCACTCCCTCCTTAAAGTTCCTCCTCAACATTTTGAGTTTCCTGACTTCAACCCATATAAATACACACACAAAAAATTTAGAAGTTTAGTTTTACATATGAAAATTCCCACACTTCTTAAGTAACAGGCCCAGCCCAAGTTAGAATCTGATACAATGTAGAAGACTGAAGAACTACTCATGTGAAATAATTTCTGGGTACCTATATAGAGAGTCCTGTTTATCTTTTGAAAAGACTCCAACAGATTATCTACATGGAAGATTTGCATGTGAATAACATGTTATTATGCACAGTAACTACCTGTTCTGCTCAGAATTCCATATACAGTTTTATGGGTATAAAGTTTTGATGGATAGAGTTGTTTTGGGTTTTGTTTCCCACACCCTCTGTCTTGGAACTCTTCCTATTAAGCTCTATAGATATATGTAAATGATGCATTATATAGGTCATACAGGGACTGTCATCTGGACAAAGAAAAAATATATCTATTTTACAGAATCTCTAATGTGTGTTGTATTGTCGCACATTAAAGCATTTTTAAATGTTGATGGTACAAACGGAAAAAATAGGTCCTTAAAGTTTTCTTAAAATAAAATTCACTTAGTAATAATAACGATTCACCTGTTGTGTAGTGTATCACTGAGAAATCATTCAGAAAACTGTGATTCATTCAAACTTTATTATTTTTAAATTTCATAGTGCTTTTCTTTTGATTTAGTTTTAGATTTACTTAATTATTTTCTTGGGGTTTGGTGTTTGTTAGAATGTTCAGACAGGGTCTTTACCTGGAGCCCTAACTGGCCTGGTATACTCTATGTATGCCAGTCTGACCTTGTACTTGATGAGTTCTTCCTGTCTTAGCCTGTGTGCTGACATTATGGGTATGTCCCTCCAGGTCATGCAGTCACACTACTCAATATAAAATATATTGTATCATGTTTAGAAGTTTCTTCCTTTGTCTCAGACTTTGGTTGTTTTTGTTGTTTGTTTGTTTAATGCTTTTCTGCTCACCTCCTATGGAATATTTTCCCTCTTTTGTTTATTTAAAGATAAGAAGTGGGAAAGAGTAAGATCTGCAAAGGACAGGAACCCCACAAGGAGAGCAACAGAACCAGAAAATTTGAACACAGGGGTCTTCCCAGAGTCTCATACTCCAACCAAATAGCATGCATGGAGATAACCTAGAACCCCTGCACAGATGTAGTCCATGGCAGTTCAGTGTCCAAGTGGGTTCCATAGTAATGGGGAGAGGGACTGCCTCTGACATAATCTGATTGGCCTGCTCTTTGATCACCTCCCCCTGAGGGGGAAGCAGCCTTTCCAGGCCACAGAAGATGACAATGCAGCCATTCCTGATGTGATCTGATAGACTAAGATCAGAAGGAAGGAGAGGAGGACCTCCCCTATCAGTGGACTTGGGGAGGGGCATGTGGGAAGAAGGGGGAGGGAGAGTGAAGACAGGGAGGGGAGGAGGGAGGGGCTTATGGGGGAATACAAAGTGAATAAACCATAATTAATAAAAAAATAAAAAATAAAAAACATTGATTTTGCTTGGGTTTTGAAGAAACTCAAGAAAAAAATGCTTTGTTTGAGGTTCAAAAATTAGCACCCATTTTTTTTCCCCAAAAGTTGCGTGTGCTTGGATTCCCATCCTTTGTAATTCACTCTGGCGAATCCACACTTAAGCTTCCATTTGGTAGGAAGAATGAAAACTACAACAGCACCAAAAGTGAAAGATGCAACCTCTACTATCTGTGTCATGTAATCCTGAGAGTAGAAAGAATAAGAGACAATGAGACTGGCAAATTGCCTTGTTTTATTATCTTAAGGGATGTGTAAGGGAAGAGCTCAAGTTATGCTCTTGGGTTCTGTGGCGAAGAAGCTGTTCTCCCACTTTGGGTTTCCTTGTTTTATCTTTGATTTTATTCCCAATGGGTATCTTTTGTTGAAAAGTAATATTTTTTGTGATTCTTTCATGTAGTACATGGATAGCTTTGGGAAGTGAAACCCTTTCATTTTTCACATAGTCAGCCAATATGCAAACTACAAGCTCTCTAAATATGAAATTGGAAGTTCTCAGTTAGAGTAGTTCAAGTTCATGTTCAAAGCATATTCCCCAGCAGAGCAGAACACAGGATTGTTCTCTGCCTTTCCATGGATAAAGTACAGTCATTGATCAATATATAAGGAAATTTCCTAGGGTGAGATTAAATTTAAACAGAGAGGCACACTTTAGAAATATAGTATTAATCCCACTACATTTTTCTCTCAATGAAAATATTGTTGTGACTGAAAATCTGTCAACTTTTAAGGTGGATCAGGGCACTATTAGGTTTTATAGGATTTTTTTCAGAGTATTATTTCAGAATAGTTGTGTTGAAGTTATGCACCCATTCTTCCCTAACCTGATTTTCACCTTTTGATAAGCTAGTTCAGTCTGTCCTATGGCAGTTTATAAATCTCTGCATATTGCTCTTTTTGAATGGAAGCTTCTTTGAGGCCATTATTTCTATCCGTGCTAGCTTTTAAAATAGTACTTCCTTGTTGATTCTCACATTACTACATGTATGTGAAAGTTTCCAACTGGGATGAGACTTTCCAAACTCTACATTTATGGCTAGTATTCAAGCACAAGTTCAGTTCTAGCAGAACTCTACATCATTCCAATTGCTGCACTTGTATATTGTAGTGGCTATGATCATTAACCCTAAGAAACACTTGGAAACCTCCAGTACCTCTAAGTACAGAAAATAGGACCACTATCCTTCATTCCACCGGTGCCTCTCACCTCTCCATTCTCACACAGCACTCCTATTCAGAGACCTCTAGATACAGATTATCCCTGGTACCAGGATGCCTGGTCCATTTCTTTCTTTCTTTCTTCTTTCTTTCTTTCTTTCTTTCTTTCTTTCTTTCTTTCTTTCTTTCTTTCTTTCTTTCTTTCTTGCCATGGTTGGGTAGTCTCCTTGTAGCTACCTCTGTATTAAATTTAGTCACACCACAAACCAACTCTGAGACAAGCATTTTTGTTTATACAGTTGATTCCAATTATTTTCACAGAAAATGTAACTCGGCAGAGGAAGAATAGAGACAAAGAGATGAAAATATTAGCAAAGGTAATAGTAAAAGCAACAGCATGGTACTGGCACAAAACAGACCTGTTGACCAATGGAATAGCATAGAAAATCCAAACAGGAATACATGTTACTACAACCATCTGCTATTTGACAAAGATGTCAGAAAAGCATTCACAGGATGAAGGACAACATCTTCAACAAATGGTTCTAGAAAAACTGGGTGTCCACATGTAGATGAATGAAATTAATACCACATCTACAACCCTACATAAAAATAATCTTCACATGGATCAAAGAGTTTAATGTAAAACCTGAAACTGCCACAAAAAAATATACACAATACCCTACAAGACTCTCTGACTAGGACCTCATTTGCTCACAAATTAAGGCCAAGAGCTGACAAAGAGGACATCATAAAACCAACACATTTGTATACAGCAGAGGAAGCAATCTACTAAGTGAATGACCCCATGGAGGGAGAGAGAATCTTTGTCAGCTATACATCCAGTAGAAGATTGATATCCAGGATACATAAAGAGCTAAATAAACAAATAATCAACAACAACAAAACAATTAAAAAGTTGTCTATGGCACTGACTCTGACATGAACTCAGTGGCCAGCTCTTTGATCACCTCTCCCTAGCGAATGCAACCTTGCCAGGCCACAGAGGAAGACAATGCAGCCAGTCCTGATGAGACCTGATAGGTTTGGGTCAGACAGAAGGGGAGGAGGACATCCCCTAACAGGGGACTAGGGGAGGGGCATTAGGGGAGAAGAGGGAGGGAGGATGAGACTGGGAGGAGATGAAGGAGGGGGCTACAGCTGGGATACAAAGTAAATAAATTGTAATAAATAAAAATTAAAAAGTGCTCTATGAATCTGAACAGAGAGTTCTCAAAAAGAGAAAGCAAAATAGCTAAGAAATATCTCCAAAAGTGTTCACATCCATAACAGTTAAAAGTATATATTAAAAGAATTTTGAGATTTCATGTCAGTCAGAATGGCAGAAAGGTCAAGAAGATGACTGAAACAAATGCTGGTAAGAATTCAGAGAAAAGAGAACTCTCATTCACCGCTGTTGGGTTTTATCTACTATACAAATCACTGTTCCGAATTCTCAAAAAGCTAAAAATAGATCTACATGTGACCCAGTTGTGCCATTACTTGGCAGTCACCCAAGTGGCCAGCCTGAAGCACAGGTACACACAAACAATATTAAATGGATTCATTAGGTTAGTTGTGAGCAATTATAGAAGAAGAGGTCATGAATATGAGAGGTTGTTGGAGAGTGGTGAGAGATGGGCAGAAATAATGTAAATATAATACTTGAATATAAAATTCATCAAGAAATGTATTAAAGAAAAGGAGATAGAAAGGAATAGATAGTGAAACAGAATTCCCAATGTAGACCAGGATGACCTCAAGTTCACAGAGATCAGCCTACCTCTGTCTCATGAGTGCTAGGATTAGCGGGCATCTACCACCATGCTCAGCCTAGATGTTGAATTATAAAACTCTTTATGACTGTAAGCAATTACAGCTTCATTTTCTTGGGCAGAACACTTTATTATTTTAAGTTGAATACTTTAAGTTATTCAACTGAAGAACAACTCAATTGGGGTATATATGCTTTGATTCCTGTCTCATATTTCTCTGGGATATAATTCCCTGGCTCTTCCACTAACCCATGCATGGCTAGGATGGACTTTGGCAGAGTGGTCTCATGAGTCAGTAGAAGGGAGAAATGAACCCCAGTTTCTGTCATGGTTCCTAACATTTTACAGTGTACCCTCTGTAATCTTCACTCTATTGAAAATGCACCAACCTTAACGTTTCATCTCTGCCATTTTCTAAGACCCGCCCTTCTCTTACTGTATGCTGTCATACCCTTGACTTCTCATTATTATTTCACAGGCCATTATTCTTCCACTCCTCTTACAAATTTGTTCCTGTTCATTACTTACTTCTAACAATACTTCTAACATTACTTACTTACTTCTAACAATACTTACTTACTTACTTACTTCTAACAATACCACAACAAATTCGCCAAATGTAGAAACATTTGCATTTAAGAACTGCTACCTTCTGAAATCTCCCCATATGCTGGATGAATAGCCACATTCAAAAATTCACATGGGAGAACACCATCTCAGTTTATTCATCTCTTTAACTCTCCCCACTTTGATCATTATATTTTAAGCAAGAACTCCCATCTCCATACCTTCAACACTATGACACTTACAAAGGACCTCTTCTAATGTTGTAAACTCCTAGTGCCCGAACCTCCTCTCTTGGAGCCCTTTCTGCTATGCTCACTGAACCTTCATTTGGACTTTCTATTGGTATCCTTTCCTACCACTCAAGTTCTAGCCTTTCTATATCCAGTTTAATGAAACTACCGTGATACTCTCTTCAGAAACAAAATTCATATTCGTCCCATGGATTCAAAGCTCACTGTGTTCTGGGTCATGCTGACCTCTCTGCGATCGCACTCCCTGCCATCCTCTAGACTACACTGTTATCTTTAGTCTTATTATTGTCCCGCCATTTAATTCCCTTCATTTCATTGCCCATCTTTTATGTTCCTCCCTTAAGATCAACTACAGCATCTCCTACTTTAAAAATAGTTCCCTGAGGGTAACCTTTTACATATATATCCTAGGAAGAGGTGACAGCTTCTTTCTTCATGCTCTCTGTACCTATGCATGCCTCTACATTTCAGTTTTGCCTTCATTGTAATCACCTGTTTACCCATCAATCAAAATTGTAGGCAAATGGGATAGACATCAAAAGAGGGCACAAACAAGGAATAAGACAGGAGCCTACCCACAGAAGGCCTCTGAAAGACTCTACCCAGCAGGGCATAAAAGCGGATACTGAGACTCATAGCCAAACTTTGGGCAGAGTGCATGAATCTTATGAAAGAATGGGAAGATAGAAAGACATGGAGGCAAAGGAGCTCCACAAAGAGAGCAACGGATCCAAAAAAAAAAAAAAAAAAAAAAAAACTGGGCCGAGGGGTCTTTTCTGAGACCGATACTCCAACCAAGGACCATGCATTGAGATAACCTAGAATCCCTGCACAGATGTAGCCCATATTAGCTCAGTTTCCAAGTGGGTTCCTTAGTAATGGTAACAAGGGTTGTCTCAGACATGAACTCAGTGGCTGGCACTTTGATCACCTGAGAGGGAGCATCCTTATTAGGCCACAGAGAAAGACAATGCAGCCAGTCCTGATGAGACCTAGGGTTAGACAGAAGGGGTAGAGGAACTCTCCTATCAGTGTACTGATGAAGAGGCATTGGAGGAGAAGAGGGAGGAGAAGAAGGAGGAAGGGCAGGATTGGGAGGAGAAAGGGGAGGGGGCTACAGTTGGAATACAAAGTCAATAAATTGTAATAAACAAATAAATTAAAAAAATTATAGGCTGCTTGAGGACGGGTAACCACTCATGTTCTTCACAGTTTCCAAGATGTATAATGAATGAAAAAGACTAACTGATTGAGTACATAAATAATTGTGCTCCAAATTAAGGTAATTTGAAAAACATTACTATTGTGTCTAGCTTCTTTCTGAAACGATGAATGGCCTTCTGAATTCTACTAGTGGATATAGTCACCGTAGATTCTACTAGTGGATATAGTCTTTGCTCTGTGGCACCAACCAAAGCCCAAATCATTCTATTCCAGTTGACATTTCACTTATACCCCACTTATTGTCTCTTGAACAAATAAAGTTTTTAAAGTGTCATGTCCCATTGGTAAGAGGCCCCTACTTTGTAGGAATTTTATTACTCATGAGCAGTGCTCACCAAAATCATGGGCAAGATCTTCCTTAATTCTTCCCAGGTTTCTCCTGCAAACATCTTTATCAGGCGCCAGCTCCACCCACCTTGAATCTATATTACACTTGATAACAGACTTTTTCTTAACTAGTCCCTGTATAATCCTGTGTGGTGCCTCCTCTTTATCACTCCAAGAGACTACTTTCCTTGGCCAGCTCTTACACACTGATCAAAAGTCAGCTCAAAGGCTGCCTGCTCTGCCAATTCTTTTTCCATATCCCACAAGTTGAACTAGATTCTTTGCCTTTTGTTTAGAGGACATCTATAGTTACTCTATCTTTCAGTTCTCAAATCTAACCTGCTAGGTGAAGTGAGCAGATTACTTAACCTGTCCATGCCTGCACTGAATAAGCCCCCAAATGGAAGGTGTGATAGGTAACTTCCAGTGTCACTATAGAGATCGAGAGAAATATTCTTTGGAACCTGGAAAGACTAATGTCACATGTAGCTCTAGTAAAAAATTCTCAGAAAGCAGTCAATAGAGGCAAAATCCTGGGATGTGGCTGCTTTTGACTTTGACAATGACTTTGTATGGGAAAGAGCATTGGTGCCCACAGTCTTGGTTAGTCTCCTTTGCCTCCGATGATTTCTGTGACCTGGAAGAAGGTGCATAGTCTCTTTGAAGAGTACTTATTTCCTCAACATGTAAAGTAGAAATAACAAAGCCTGTGTTTCAGAATTATTGTAAAGACTCAAAATGATGAGGGTTAAGCAGCTGATCTAGGCTGGCAGAGCCATGAGGAATATAATGGAAGCTGGCATAGCTCTGATGACAGGAGTCCAAAGAGTTCCCAACATTCCTGTAGGAGCCTGAAAGATTAAGACTCACACCCCGGGGGAGGGAGAATATCATGTGATTTGACGAGGCCTGGGAGAAAGTGACAGACCTGTGAGAAAAGATTTCTATCCTCGGAGGTGATCATGATGACCTGGACAAGTGTCAAGATCTTACTTTAGAATCCTGTATTGTAAGGCAGTGCACCCCAGTGTTCTCTGAGTCATGCCTGAGAACAGTCTAGAGCATCATCTCAGCTTCTTCAGAAGTTATTCTGGGAACCTCAGGGACGGTGGGTTCAGACAGAAGCTCTGCACTGCTCATGGGAGGAGGGTGAAGAGCTGTTCCTTAGGTGGCAGTGAGATGAGCCAACACCATAGCTGGGATAGACTCTCCTCCGTGTCTTCTGAAATGCAGTGTAGAGATCCTGGTACAGGGATTAGTAGTAATTCCCAATAATGAGCAATGTTTTAATAACAAAAATATGCATCAGTATGTATGAAATCCTACTTAAGGCTGTGGATGATGCACTGCCCATATTCTGCCCTCCTTAACGCTTCCATGCTAGACCCAAATCCTTCCCTAGGATTAATCTTCTATAATATGGTTATAAGACCCCCCTCCTAAGAAAGCAGGAATGGATGAATTTGATAAATGAGGTTTCTTTAGCAACTACAGTTTAAAAAATTTTAAAGTTTAGAGCTCCCCATCTCTCTCTCTCTCTGTTTTAGAGACAGGGTTTCGCGAAAGCTTTGGCTCTCCTGGTCTTGCTTTGTAAAGCAGGCTGGCTTTGAACTCACAGAGATCCACCTGCCTCTGCCTCCCTGATTGTTGGGATTAAAGGTGTGTGCTATTGCACTGGCTTGATTTTTAACTCTTAATTAAAGTATTGATAGAAAATTCTCTATATATAGATAATGGCATGAGAAATACTGAGGGTGAATTATTTTCCACAGGATATAGCTTACAGCAGACATGAAATAAGTGACTGCTCACACTGGAATTTCCTCTGAGAATAACTTTGGCTGGCCTCGCATGGCTTCTGAATACCTCTCATTCTTATTATAGTGAAGCCTTGTTCATAGTAGTTGTAGTAGTTAATAGTTATAATGTGCTTCATAGGATCTAAAATGACCCAAGTCCCATACCTACAAGCATTTGTGAAGGATTCCCTAGATTAGGTTAGCCTCTTTGGCATGCTTGTGAGGAATTGTTTAGATTAGGTTAATTGAAGTGGTCAACACCTACCTCAGCTGTTGGCAGTACCATTCCATGAGTTGGGGTCCTCTGCTGAGTAAAAAGGAGAACATGAGCTGAGCACTAGCATTCTTCTCTGTCCCTATCTTGACTATGGATTAATGCAACCAGCTGCCTCCAGCTCTTGTTTCCATGACTTCTCTGCTCTGATAGACTGTATCCTCTAACTATGAACTAAAATAAACCCTTCTTTGAGTTACTTTTTTCAAATATTGTCACAGTATTATATTGTGATAAAAATGGTCCAAGAAACTTGTTCTCTCTTTTCCCAGTTTGTTCAATAAACTCTAAGAGGAGGAAGATGGAGTAATCTTGGAAGGCTCAAAATGAGTGATTTCTGGACAGTGTCTCAAAGAGTATTTGCTGAAGAAAAAAAAAACTCACCATAACCACTATTTCATTTCCTCTTTGTTAGGTTAGGTTGCATAGGAGAAGAGAAAGGGGAGATGTGTGGAACATCGTAAGAAAGAAAGTCAGAGAGAGAGGGAACAGTGCTGCCTATATGTGCATAAGGGTAAGGCCATCCACTAAAGCATGGGTAGTCTGCATCCTGAAGAAAACTGACTCTTCCTCTCTCAGTACAGTATTTCAAGAAGGGTGATGAGTAACTGGGTTAGTGTAACACCCGAATAAAACCATTCTAGTTGTTTCTAAGCATACTGGAGGAAAACAAGGCAAAGGCACTCTAGTTCTTCCTAAAAGTTATTTTTCCAAGCATAGTTGTTGGATGAGTTAATTTCAAAAAATAATGTATGTGTTGGTTATCACAGAAGCCATAAGCTTCTTGTCTTACCTCACTTGGATTCTTATTCATAGAAGAGAAGATAGGATTTTAAAGTCTTTAAGAATTGCAACAGACCAATGTTCAACCTATCTTTCTCAATATTCAGTTCAAAACAGCAGTTCCACATACAGTCCTTTGCACACTTACTCTCTTTTTCTGAGCCTGAAGCATAAGCACTCACCCTGGAGATCAATTTATAGTTGCCCCAGTGGTATATATTCTCTGTGCTAGTCAAAATAACAGGACTCCATGTTGACCATGATGGCTATCGATATACCACCAAGGAGTGAGTCCTCTTAGTGGTACAGAAATGGACTCTAGATACTTGCTGGGCTAGAGTGAATGAAGAAAACATCCTCCCCATCACTCTACCTCCTTCCGAGCTATATGTCTGGGTAGTGGAGGTTTACTGAAGCAGACAAAGTTTCTCACAGTAAATGCACTCACTGGGAAGTACTTCAAATACTCGATTCCTACTTCCTTCAAATATATTATCTCCTCCCTCAATTCTCTTCTCCACATCCACCCACGAGGACTTTTTCTTTCTGGCACTCTTCAAGGAAAAATAATGAAAAGAAAAAAGGCACTGGAATTTATGTAATACCTTCCTTCTGAGACACTAAAAGCAGTTCACCCATCTGTAATTTGTTCTTATAACAGCCCCCTGAACAGACCTGTTATTATTATTATTCTCCTCATTATTATTATTTCCATTTTGCAGTCACGTGTCTTGCTGCTGAGTCTCTTAGCTAACACTTAATTTCTTGAAGCTAACACTTAATTTCTTAGCCCCTTATCCCAAGTCCAAAAAATAGACTTTAACTGAGACCTCCCATTTGTGATTGTGCCACATATTCCATTACAGTCTCTGGACCTCTGCTTAATTTTATCATTTAAAATGCATTAAAGCCTTGTATTGTGAGAGCCTGCAGGATTGCTGCATGGGAACTGAAGAGAATGCTGAAAGAGAACAGAATTAAATAGAAATACCTTCTAAACTAAAAAGGAAAAAACAAAAACAAAAACAAACAAAAAAAAAACTGCCACGGCAAATTGATTTGAATTGCATAAGTTTTTTTTTTTTTATGACTTGATATATGAACTTGGCAGGTGATATTATCTGTCTTTTTCTCATCTCTAGTAGTTCAACCTCCAAATTTGTGTTGGCTGCGCATTTTTTCTTTTTTTACATTTCAAAGAAATGTTTCAAGCATGCCAAATTCCTGTAGTTATTTTACATACTCTACAACTACAAGGCCTTCCTATGGGAATGACCCTAACATGACATGAGCCACTTTGCAATGATCTCATTTAATTGCCATAACAGTCATTTCTTCCTTTGAACCACTAAATAATTTTTTTTTTGACACAAACGGATTTCACTGAACAGAACAGATGTTGAATCTTACAATTCCCATGTCTACCTTTCTTACTTGCATTTAGGGACATTCTCTTTATGTAATAGGGACCCCATTAGATAATGGCTGTATCAGTAGGCTCTTTTTTATTTCTTCTAACAAATAATGACAAGATTACAGTGGCTCCCTGAAAATTCTTTTCTGGTGTGTGTGTGTGTGTGTGTGTGTGTGTGTGTGTGTGTGTGTACTTAGTTCTATTTTCCGTCTATCTACTTCACAGCATATAACTGGTAACATTGGTTAAATTCACAATATTATAGAACTGTTATCACTATTTCTAAAATTTCTTCATCACCTTTAGCAGCATCTCTACATACATTAAGAGGTGACATTTTATTACTTCCTATCCAGGCACCAAATAGCCTCTAATCTTATGTTCTGTCTCTATGAATATGCCTGTCCCAAATGCTTCAAGAGACACTTAACCCACAGTCCCAGAAAGTAGATGGAGGGGAGTCTGGCTAAAAGGTCACAGAGATAGCCATGGCTTAGGACACTTGCATGTGGCCCTATCTCAGAACAGTTACACAGGATACAATTTAAAAACCATTAGTTTAGCTTAAGAATTCTCTTCTTCCAAATTAAAAAAAAAAATCAAGTCTAATTGGCTTGTGTGATTTGTCTTCAAACCACATGGCAAATTATTGCTGGAACAAAGAGTTTGGTAGAACATCTTCTTAACTCCTTGTTCATAATGTGTTGGTTCAGATATATACCATTAGTAAGTAGTATTCATATTTCTCAGGTATAATTATTCCCAAGTGAGGAACAAAGAGATACTAGTGCAAGGAGGTTTATCTATACAACAAAAAGGAGAAGAGATTGGTGAAAAGGAAAGACAATGCATATATGCATATTCACACTCATATACAACTACTTGTATATATGCATGTGCATGCAAATATATACCACACCTGTGACTCTGAAGTATATTTTTGTCCTAGTTTGTTTTCTGTTGCTGTGATAAATACCATGAACAAAAGCAATGTGATGGAGGAAAGGGTTTATTTCACTTACTAATTACAATCCATAGTCTGGTTTCTCTTCAGATTGTATAAATCTTTCACCTTTTAGTAATTACAATTCATCATCCAAATAAAGTCAGGATAGGGGCTTAAGGCAGGTATCTGAAGACAGAAACTGACAGAGACCATGAAGGAACACTTATTGTCTCTTTTCCATGGCTTACTCAGCTTGTTGTTGTTGCTGTTTTATCCAACCCAGGATCATTTGCCCAGAGATGGCACCTTCAACCATAGGCTAGGTCCACCTATGTTAATTAGCAATTAAGAAAACATCACACAGATATAACCACAGGCTGATCTTATGGAGGCAGTTCCTCCACTGTGACTGGGTCTAATCAGGTATGTTTAGATTTGTTTCAAGGTGACAGTGGAAGCTAACTATGACAATTATAGTTTGTCAGAGGATCATGAAATAAAAGTCAAAACTTCCACTATCTTAGTAGCTGTAGAGCTTTGGAAAAAGTCCTCATAATCTCTGAGTCCAGTGTCCTCTGGGTAAAAGGAGACTACTAATAGCTATAGGATGTTTCAATCATGAATGCATAGGAAGCACAGAAGCTCCTGTTAAGTATTATTAACATTTTTTTTCTGTTGGGGTTGTTAGCATCACTGCCATAATGGCCCCATTATGGCTGTTCGAAGGACTGTTCCCCTAGAAGACCCACTCCTGAAAAAGTTAATCTTTTAATTGTACTGTTGTGGAGTCTGACAAGCACAGGTCTATGTACTCCCTCTGCATTACTCAACTGTAAACTGAAGTCACCAAATCAATGTGTCTGCACCTGAGGTTTCCAGTTTCCATCTGAGGGCTACAATATACTACCTTGCAGCTGGCTCGCTGGGAGCCCTGAGCAATGTGTAAAACACATGTTCTCCTATGCAGTGCTTGTTACCACCCTCTCAGCTTTCTCTCAGTGTTGTGCCCACTCAGACACAGGAGAATACATTCGGTGGAAAAGTGAGACATCAACACTTAAAAAATTTAGAAACCATCCTATAGCTTCATAAAACACAGTCTGTTTTAACTTTAAGGATAAATTATTAAACATGGTTTTCTACCAAGAGAATGAACTCTTGTAAGGATTATTCAGAGAAGTTTCTTGTTCTTGAACAAGTGAACACATGTCTATCTTTTCTCCCTCTATCTCTGCCTCCCTTCCCCTTTCCTTCCTCTCTCATTTTCTTCATTCCCTTCTTCCCTCTTCCTTTCCTCATCAAGAGAGGTTATCATGACATTCTCCTTCTCTCATCCCATAAATGTTGCCATTACAGGTCTGTGTGTGTGTGTGTGTGTGTGTGTGTGTGTGTGTGCGCATTTGGGGGGGGGGATTACTAGCTGCAACATGTACGTAACTGTAACGCCCACAGGGACAGAAAAGATACCCTAATTCCGGGCAGATGACTCATGCCCGCAATTTCAACACTTGGTGATCTGAGTCAGGAGAATTGCCACAAATTTAAAGCTGATTCATGCAACAGAATACTTGAAGTTTATTGTTTTTTTATTGATTTTAATTAATATAGGTCAAGAAACATCTCTGAATATTCTAGACAACGTTACTTGCAATTTTGATACTCAAGCTGGGAAATAAAAACTCTTCCATGATCAAAGGCAAAACGATGAAGTATAGGAAGCCTTCATACTGGAAATGTATCACAGAATCTCTAAGATTGTTTCCTGTTGCTGTGATCAAAAACTCTTACCAAAGCCACGTCAAGAAAAAGAGAATTGTTTTTGCTCAGAATTTCAGGTAACATCTATCCCAGTGAGGAAGGCACAACAGCAGAAGCTTGGAGGACTGGTCCTGTTGTATTCACAGTCAATAAGCAGGAAGTGATAAAAATGAATGATGTTGATCAGTTACATTTATCCTTTTTATTCAATCCAGGATCCCAGCCCATGAATGACAAATGCTGCTACCTATTTTGAAAGTGGGTCTTCCTACCTCAATTAACCTAACCTACAACCTTCCGGGCATGCACAGAGGGTCATTTCTTAGGTTATTCTAGAGCCAGTCAAGTTGAAAACCAATATAAAGTATCACAACATCCTCCAAATGAATGAAATTGTGGAACTCACTTTTCTTCCCAAGTCTGCATGGAGAGCATGGAGTGCTAATCCACCTGTACACTAGGCCTCAGTGACCACAGTAATTTTCATATAGCTTTTGATACTTAGCTTGAGTGTGTTGAAGAGGTCATATACATTCATTTTCAGCACCCCTGGGCCAGCTGACAAAAACCTTAAATACTTTTTACATTATTTACAGATATTCTCTTTTTTATGGAACATAAATTTACCATTTATTCAACATGACTTTCAGTAATAGTAGCATTTATCTCCACACGTACTCAGAGATGGGTGTTTAGATGACAGCCTGCATTGATGGACTATAACTTGTTCTAATAGCCAGTGAAATCAATAGGACTCTATAAGACTATAAACAGTATAGAAGAATAAAGGAAAGCTGTTAGAATCCACACAATTAGATATAAACATTCCATAGGATTGAGAAGAAATGAGAGAGCCAAATGAAATAGGGTCACACACGTATCATTTAACATTATTTAAATCGTAATTATGTGCAATGTGGAAGTCTTTAGGCACAGTTACCCAAACACACATAAGATATTATTAATAGCTTACAGCTCTGTTAAATGACAACAGACTGAGAGCTATTCAAATGCCCTTCTGTGGCAGAATATGTCAATTGTGGTACCTTCATGCAGTGGCTACTATATTACTGTGAGCAAATTATCAACAACTGTACATGACATGTAAGAGAATCTCAGAATCAGTTCTATTTGAAAGCAGAAAGAGAAATACTTTATACTTCACAGTAACATTTATATGAGGTTCCAAATGAAATTATATTCTTTGCTGGTTTTAGAAATCAGATTACTATATATGGTTATCCTTGGAGAAGAAATGGGGGAGTTCTGGAGTACTGATAACATTCTGCTTCTTTACCTGAATTCTCTTATAATTAACTATTGTCACATATCAAATCACCTAGAAACCTAACATTTTAAAACAATAATCCTCTATTAACTTGTGCTCTCTGTAGATGAGGCTGAGGGCTGCTCACCTGGGTGCCTATGGCTCAATGTCTCCTGCATGACTGTAATCCAGGAATTCCTCGAGACTGTAATTTCACTTGAGGCTGAACTGAGAATGAGTATGACTTCACTTACTCTCAGGGATTCAGAGGGCTCACTTTAGACAGGCTTTAGTTTCTTTTTTGAACATTATTATTATTATTATTTCTAATTATTACTACTAATAATAATTACAATTTATTCACTTTGTATCCCTGCTGTAGCCTCCTCCTCTCCCTCATCTCCTCCAGGTCCCACCCTCCTTCTCTTTTCCTCCCCCACATTCCTCCCCTAGTCCACTAATAGGAGAGGTCCTCCTTCTCTACTATCAGGTCTCATCACAACTGTCTGGATCCTCTTTCTCTGTGGCCTAGTTAGGACACCTTGTCAGGGGGAGGTGATCAAAGAGCTGGCAACCAAGTACATGCCCATGATTATCCCTGCTCCACTTACTAAGGAATCCTCATGGAGAGTGAGATACCCATGGGCTACATTTGAGCAGGGGATCTAGGTCCTTTCCATGCATGGTCCTTGGTTGATTTATCAGTCTCTGCAGGGCCAACATTTTAGCTCTGTTGGTCTCCTTGTGGAGCTCTTGTCCCCTCCAGGTTTTTCTTTCTCTCCCTTCTTTAATAAGATTCCCTGCACTCTGCCCAAAGTTTGGCTATGAGTCTCAGCATCTGCTTTGATACCCTGCTGGGTAGAGTCATTCAGAGGCCCTCTGTGGTAGGCTCCTGTCCTATTTTCTGTTTTCTCCCTTCTCCAATGTCCATCCTCTTTGCCTTTCTGAATGGGGATTGAGCATCTTAGTATCCAAGTGGATTCCATTGTAATAGGAACAGGAACTGTCTCTGATAGGAACTGATTGGACTGCTCTTTGATCACCTCCCCCTGAGGGGGGGAGCAGCCTTACCAGGCCACAGAGGAAGACAATGCAGCCAGTCCTGATGAGACCTGATAGACTAGGATGAGAGGGAAGGGAAGGAGGACCTCCCTGATCAGTGGACTGGGAGAGGGACATGGGTGAGGAAGGGAGAAGGTGGGATTGGGAGGGGAGGAGGGAGGTACAGGGGGGATACAAAGTGAATAAACTGTAATTAATAAAAATAAAAATAACTAAATAAAAAGAAAATGAAACTGAAGGAAAAAACAAAAACAAAATCTGTTTTTTTTTTTTTTTTTTTTTTTTTTTTGAACCCACCTATACTAGTTAGGAAAGCTGCAGTGTTGATCAGTTTTCACCCTTCTACTCTACTTTATTACAGTGTGTAGCTGTAGTCACCATCAATTTAAAACTTTGTGAACATTTTAGGACTGTAGATTTCTTCCCAGTTAGATGGGCAAGGTACCAAGTGTTCCTAACATTGAAGAAGAGAAAAGCAACCCTGTGTGATAGAAACAAAACTTGGGTTTAACTGGTCATGGTGGCTCGTGCCTACAATATCATCACGCAAGAGGCAGGAAGAGGAGGCTTGTCATAAGTTCCAGGCCAGCTTGAGCTACATAGGGAATTCTAAGCCATCCTGGACCATGGAATAAGACCTTTTCTTAAAACACAAAACAAACATATTTTGAATCAACAAATACACTGGGTTTCCTGGGAAAAACCTATGATAGTATTGCCAGAACAGGAAACCTCTAGGATGCTAATGGGTGTCAATCACATTGATGTTACCCCTAATAATGAAGTATATTCAAAGGACCAGAAATTAAGATTACGTGAATAAAAATGGTTACTATATAATGTCAAAATGGTTACTATATAACACAATTCATGAATAGGTTAAACAGGATCAGCCTGTTTCTAGTCACTGCTTGTCTTTAAGGACATTAGAGAAGAACTAAGCAGGAAGGAAGTTTACCAGAGACATTTTGTCTTAGATGTTGTGAAGTTTGAGAACTGTTAACAAATGAGATAAAAGCTTAAATGCACTCAATTTGTCTTTATAAGTGAAACCTGTTTGCTTTTTCTTGAATGGCACCCCATTTTTCCCCATTGCTGTTCAGAACTCTGGTCATGCAATGTTTTTACCTGATGTACACTTTCCTTTGTTCGTGACAAGGCATTTAAAGAAATCATCCACCTTTATTTTCTCCCAAGCACTTTTTGTGCTTTTATCAGTTCCTTCCAGTTTTGTTTATAAAAGGGGTGTTAATTCTATTTCGATTTTTTCCTTTTAAAATTAGTATCAATTATTACAATGTATTCAATTTGTATCCTGGCTGTGGCCCTCTGCCTCATCTCCCCCCAATCCCACCCTCCCACCCTCTTATTCCACTAGTCCACTGATAGGGGAAGTCCTCTTCCCCTCTCATATGACCCTAGCTTATCAGATCTCATCAGGACTGGCTGCATTGTCTTCATCTGTGGCCTGGCCAGGCTGTACCCCCCAGGGGGAGGTGATCAGAGAGCCTGACACTGAGTTCATGCCAGAGAAAGTTTCTGCTCCCATTACTAGTGACCCAAATTGGAGACTGAGTCTATGGGTGACATCTGAGCCTGAGTTTTAGGCTCTCTCCAAGCATTGTCCTTGGTTGGGCTAGCATTCTCTTCAAGGTCACCAAGGCTCAGTATTTATGGTTCTGTTGGTCTGCTTTTGGAGCTCCTGTCCTCTCCAGGTCTTTCTATCTCCCCCTTCTTTCATAAGATTATATGCATTCTTATTCAAAAGAATAAAATAAAATTCAAAAATGAAACATTGGTTATTATAATTTCATCAGTGATACCAAAAAAGGAAGAAATGATAAGAACAGGGGTTCATTTGACATGCCTCTATGGAGTCTTTCACTTAGTGATTTAACAAATACTGATGTTGATTGAATTTTAAAAGCAAAACAAAACAAGCAAACAAACAAACAAAAATCACCCAGGCAATACTTTTGGGTTTTTCTGTAGGGACTTGTTTTTTTTCTTGAAAGTATTAACAGGGATGTAAGATACCCTGAGTGTAGGCAGCTACATTCTTGTCAACTAAATAAAAAAGGAAAAAGGAAGATATCATTCTGAGCACAACCTTCCCCTCACTGGGCTTTCTGATCTACCCAAAGCTGAGCACATTCTCACTGCTGCTCCTGACATGCTTTCCCCGCCATGATAGACAGTATCCCCCCGAACTACAAGCCAAGATAAACTTTTCCTTTTTTATGTTGCTTATTTCCTCAAAACAAAGGAAAGAAAGAAACCAATGCATGATAATTATCAACCCAGATCCATTTGTCATTGCATTCCTATAGTTTAATCTCATCATAGAACTACACTAAGTCTAGTTCTTCCTCAGACATTCTTGGCAGGCTCTACCTTGGGCCTTTGTACCAGCGATGCCATGTTCTTGAAATGTTCTCTTTTGTAATATCTGCCTAGCCAACTGCAAACACTCCCAAATTGCTACTCGGATGCAACTCTTAATGAGATCTAACTTGTCTATCCTATTCAACATGCACAAATGGCCTGTTTTTATTCCCACATCATCTTTCTCTTATGTTGAGTAACAGTGTAGAAATATTCATACTTTTATCAACTGTAGAGGATTTACTCAATTAACATTAAACTACTTCAAATGTCAAAAGGAAAATTTTCTTATAGTTAGAGTCTAATGGAACTATTAAAAATAACACGAGAATCAAATACGTGTTGAACAGAATGTGTTTTGTTTTAGAAATGGTTTTGATCTACAAATGAAGCTTTCAGGCTGGTTAAGTTTCTTTTTTTTTTTTTTTTTTACTTTATTTGTTTTTTCAATGCAGTTTATTCAGGAACCTTGAACAATCATCTGACCCTGGGGAAAGCCAGCCCACAGCTTAAATAGCCTCTGGGTAGCCAACCCAGGCGTGCCACGTGGGCAATGCAGATAGGTCCACCTACATGGAAGCAAGCCAGATCCTCAGCCTTAGCCAAATGTGGAATTGTTCATGACAGAGAGCACTCACCATCGGGAAGGTGGAAGGCAGAAAACAGCTCCATCTTTAAGGCACAGCATTCCGCAGCTCTCTACAGTTCCCCCTTTTTGTTTTAGACGCATCAGGCAAGAGTAGAGGTCTGATCTCTGATATTAGAAATAAATTGGGACTTTGTACCGATGTTCATTTAGGTGTCATCCACCCAAAGAGCATCAGACCCGTCCGATACCTTTTTCTCAAAGGCGGGACCTGGGGTATCAACCCGCATGCAATCAGACATGCTCTTCTCTGGGTCCAAAGCGGCTGACCCTGAGTGCAGTGCTTAGCCTCGCATCCTGAGCGTAACATTTTAGCTTTTTATGGTATCCAACCATGCTTGGGGTGAATGTCCTGCTTCAATGGCTGTAAAGGCCTGAATGATCATGGCTGCATCACACTGTTGTGAGACTCTAATCTTGCATATATACCACAGGCAAACCAAGGAGACCAACACCAGAAGGCCTGCTAACGCTCCCATGCCCGCCCATTCCTTCAGATGATTCATGGCTGCAGCAATCCATGATGATAATCCTGTGGCTAGTCCTGCGTCCACTCTGGTAGAATTTACCGTGACAATGGCCACTCTCAGCTGCTCCATCATAGTATCGAATTCTCCAGTCCAATTACCTAAAATATAGCTCGACAATTGTTTAGACAGATTTGCAGCACAGGAAAAATTCTCATGTTATATGCTAGTGACTCAAAGTCCAGCATATTTTCATTGACAGCCAAGTTGAGCGATTTGCCATAGGGTATCAATTTGCTCCTGCACGAGGTCAATCCTCTGATTGAACACCATCAAGCTTCCTTTTAGTTGAGCATTGATTCCTTTATGTACAACTAAGGCATGAGCTACATTGGCTAAAAGATTATTCAGGGTCTGAGCAGTCTGCACAGTATGACTCATGGCTAATGCCCCGATGGAATGGGGGATTCAATTTGGTAAGATCTTCTTACAGTCAATATCCTCCTAGAAGTCTGTATTTATTATCATATTGCTCTCTTAATATGGACATGTTCAGGCTTGTTCAATATATCTTCTGCTTCTGAAATAAGTTGCACCCTTTCCTTGATTTGCCATGCTATCTTAACTGTGCATCATTTCATATAGTTTACCATGTCTACACTTACCCGTAGCTTTGTTTCCCATAGTTTCAATCAGCTGTGGTCAACCCAAGTCTAAAAATATTGAACATTACAGGAATTAAAATTCAAAGAATTTAAATTGTTCACCCTTCTAAGTAATTCTATAAAATCTTGCAGTGCCCTGCTCCCGTCTCTTGAGAGATGTGAATTATTACCTTTGATTCACATGTAGATACATACATGGTAGAGAATACCTATCCATTAGGCACTTAGGAATTGTATTCATTACTTTTCTACTGCTGCTATAAAACACCATGACCAAGCCATCTATGCAAGAAAGTTGATTTGTGCTTTATAGATACAGAGCAACAAGAGTCTATCATAGAAGCGTGGCAGCAAGTAGCAAACATGGAGGCAGGGCATGAAACTGAGAACTTCCATCTTAAACTGTAAGCACAAAGTAGAAAGAGAAAACTTGAATTACTGAGGGGTTTTTAATTGCAAAGACCAACCAAAGTGATATACTTCCTCCCACGGGCGGAGCTGTATCACCTAAAATTTCTCAGATAATGCCACCAAATAGGAACACTAAGTGTTAAAATGCTCCAGACTATGGAAGACATTTCTCATTCAAACTACCACAGTATCTGTCTTGGGTATCAGATCCGTTGTCAGGTTATATGGTGCTTATATGGTGCTAATGTATAAAGTTCTATACTACCCACAGTTTTAAGTATCCACTGGGAAATTGAAATATATGATCAAGAATAAGGGAAGACTCCTCAGATTCCATTATTTATTTGTAGTTGAATATCTGCCCTCTCTAGAAGGTTAAGTCTGTCAAGTCAGGCATTCTATTGTGTGTTTTCATTTATGATGTAGCTCAAGGATTTTTCATTCTTTTTATTGGCATTATGTGCTATAGAGAATACTTTGTGTGGTTGCTCTCTTGTAAATATCTGATGATTTATGTATGAATCTCTTTCTCTCTGTGTACATGCATATATGTCGTAAACATGCATCCATGGGTGTGGAAGCCAGAGGGCAAACTCTGATGTCTTTCTTCAATTTCCACAGTCAGTGAACCCCTGCCCCCAACACACATACTTTTTGGAGGATGGGGTCTCCCAGTGGCCTGAAATTCTCCAATTAAGCTAAACTAAATGGCCAGAAATCCCCAGGGATCTGTCTGTTTTCCTTTCTCAGAACCAGGATTCTAAATGCCTACTACCATGCTGAACTTTTTTTGTACATGGCTGTGGCAATTAAATTCAGGTCATGATAAGTACAAAGCCTGATCTTACTGGTTCTATCCTCAGCATTTGGGGATGTTTATCAGCACACATGGCCATCTATTAGCACCTCTCCTTGTTGATACAGCCACATATGTCTCCAGACATTTCAAAAATGCCCAGGTGCTATGGTGCAAATTACCCCCTGTTAAGAATCACTGAGGTTTCTTAAAAGCCTGGCCTGAGGTAGATTCTCAGGAAACATTGGTTAAAGGGATAGTTCAAGTAAGAGCTACATCTTCAATGTAAGTACCGTATCTCTCTATTAGTTCAGTGGGTAGTTCAAAACCCAAAGATAATTTTCTTTTTGTATTTTTATCATTTATTACAATTTATTCAATTTGTATCCCAGCTGTAGCCTCCTCCATTCCCTCACAATCTCATCCTCCCTCCCTCATCTCCTTCCTAAGTCCACTGATGGGAGAGGTCCTCCTCCCCTTCCATCTGATCCTAGCTTATCAGGTCTCTTCAGGACTGACTACAATGTCCTCCTCTGTGACCTAAAAAGGCTGTTCCTTCTTCAGGGGTCGGGAGAGGTCAAAGAGTCAGCCATTGAGTTCATGTCAAAGAACAGTCCCTGTTCCCCTAACTAGGGAACCCACTTGGATACTGAGATGCAATGGGCTACATCTGGGCAGGATTTCTAGGTTATGTCCATTCATGGTCCTTAGTTGGAGAAACAGTCTCAGAAAAGACTCCTGGGCCCAGATATATTTGGTACTTGTGGAGCTCCTATTCCCTCCAGGTCATACTAACTCCCTCTTCTTTCATATGATTCCTTGCACTCTGCCCAAGGTTTGGATATGAGTCTCGGCATCTGTTTTGATACACTGCTAGGTAGAGTCTTCAAGGGCCCTCTGTGGTAGGCTCCTGTCCTTTTATTTGTTTTCTCCTTTTTTCTAATGTCCATCCCATTTGTCTTTCCAAATGAAGATTGATCAACTTACCTCGGGTCTTTCTTGGATCTAGAAAAGATCATCCTGAGTGAGGTATCCCAGAAGCAGAAAGACACATGGTATATACTCACTTATAAGTGGATACTAGACCTATAAGATAGGATGAATATACTAAAAGTGTACACCCAAAGAAGAAAATAAAGATAATTTTCATTCATGAATTTAATGAGAAAATAATCACATCAAACAAAAATCAGGCCACATGTAAATAAAGTCTTCTTAGTTTCAAGTGCCAGATCCTAAAATTTATTTGAAGAGTTTTAAAAAAAATCTATAAAATGAAGTGTTCAAAATCATATTATTAAAATGTTAAATTTATCATCACTATACTAGTTATATGAATTTTATGTTAATACTCTAATATTTACAAAGCAAATCACAGACTAAGCAGAAAGTACCTTTACATAAAATGTGTATTAGAAGAAAAAGAGTTGACTCAGATTACCTAGTGCTCTTCCAGAGGCCCCAGGTTCAATTACCAGAAATCACATGGTAGCATACAACCATTTGTAATTCCATATCCAGCAGATCTGGCAACTTCTTCTCATCTTCGTAGAAACCAAGCATGCATGAGGTGCATGCACACATAGATGAATGTGCATACACACATGCATACAAAACACTCACACTCATTTAAAACACTTTTTAAAATGTTTTTAAAATGTGAAGTAATAGTGCAAATAAATCTTGTTTCTCTCGGTTTTATTCCAGTCACTATTTGTATATAAGCTGTTTAGACTGAACCTAAAGAGTACAATGGACTTTGGTCCTTTCTGTTTATAATTCAGATATGTATCCCACAATGCAATTCCACTTGTGCTCTCCAAATTATTCTTTGAGGACATCTTTGAGCTAAAATGTTAATTGACTCCTGTCCTCTCCCCTAATTTTATTGTTGTTGTTTTATTCCTTCTTCAGTCATAATCTCCAAAAATTCGTAATTAATGTTAGTTGTGTTAACCCTGTCCCCAGTAGTAAGAACATTATATTCCTCATGACAACATGTTTGCCTAAGATAATCTTAGTTTTTCCATTCAGTTGTTTGGTTTATGTTTTATTTGTTGAAGTGTAGGTCATATTTACAATATACTAGGGAGCCATTAGCTTGGATATTTTTTCTTGTTTGATAATAGAAACATGTTGCATTTCAAGTCCTTTCACCCCTTTGATTGGCTATTGTTTTAAATATATACTCTTCACATTCTTTGAGGGAAAATTACAATTACGCTCCGGTTATCTGTTGATGTCTTGAAAATTCACATGGTGGATTAATAAAATCATTTATTACTCTCTTGGTTGTATAAAGTGGCTGTTCCCATCCAGATGGTTCTTAGTGGGGTCTCTCAAGCGTGGCTACAGTTAAATGACAGCAGTGGTAGAACTTATCTAAAGGCTTGATTGGGCCAGGCACCCACAGGGGTTGGAGATCTGATGTAGCTAGGGATGGCCAGACATCTGGCTCTCTCTTCACATTGCTTTACATGACTAACTTCTTCACAGCATGGGTATCACCGGGCTGTTAGACTATACACATGGTAGCTGGCTTCTTCCAAACTGAGCATTCTAAGAAACCCATGTGGATGCTACAAGGCTTTTAAAATTCCTCCAAGCAAGACCTGGAAGTTATGCATTGCCATTTTATATAATCTGCTGTATTTCAAAGACAGTCACATGGAGAGTTAAGAGTCAGATACAGACTATAGGAGGATATGAAGACTAGGTGAGACTAAAGCCCATCTTTGAAGCCTTTGTATTGCTAATGGGAAAAGATGAGTAAAACCATCATCGAGTATGGGGGATGAATGTATTGCTTCATAAAGACGTTTCATTTTCCACTGGTAATCATCCGGTGGTCTTTTTCATTGGCAATGTAACATCTCTCTCAATGGTGAAGGTGGTAGTGGTTGAGACATTGCTGAGAGGATTAATAAAAGTCACAGCAATTCTACTGTACAAGTTCAGTCTTTTTAAAGCTTTATTTATTTTATCATTTTCTATGCATACGTGTTTGGCCTACATGTATGCCCTGTGTGCCACATGCATGCTAGTTGGCTGCAGAAGCTAAAGTATGGTATTAAATGCCCAGGGACTGGCGTTACAGCCACTATGTGGGTGCTGGGTATCAAACCTGGGTCCTCTGCAAGAGCCAATGCCCCAACCTACATTTGGACCTTTAAATCTAGTTTCTGTGTGCCTTTATTACCCATATGACTATGGTGACTTCATTTTGCATAATATTTTCCACAGCAATGCTAGAACATAACTGAGAATGATGAATGATCCCATTCCTCTTCTTTGCTGGTATCACTGAATGGCAGCCTTCTGCAACAATAGGCAGACAGAGAGAATGCTTCATCTACTTCAGGATAACCACAGCCCCAACTCACTGACCTTTTCTGAATGTTCACTCATTTTCTGGACATCTCTATTCTCGCTGAGCACATATTAGGAACTGAGTCAATGGATAATTACAATCTTTATTCAGACTGTTACAGAGGTTGGCTATATAGAACACTAGAACCCATTCTAACTTCAATTTTGTGGTTACTTTTCCTGAAAGTGTCAGATGACAGAACTTCCTCCAGCTTTGTCAGTGACTGATTAGGCTGACACTGTTATGGCTGCTCATTTGGTCAAAAGAATCTTGTTGTTTATTCCCCATGTTTGGTGTTCAAATAGAGAAGACAGAACGAAAGCAAGAGGCTCTATTGCAAAATACCTCAGGACTGAGGAAAGGCCTTTCTGAACCAGGTCATTGGAAAAATGCTGTTAGTCGGTTATTGTTGCATCAACAGTGGCTGCCCACAAGCTGGGAGGTCAAGGGATGGCAGGCACTAGGTTGCAGGGAAGAATTTTTCTAATCTCTTTTAAGAACTCCAAAGCATGAGAAGACTGTTCTATGTGAGCACGCTTACCTTAGAAGGTCAAGATCAAATCTCTCTTGCTGTGCCTTACCACACTGCCTTCCAAATAATGCTCCAGAACAGTCTCTTGAACTATGTTAAAATGTCATTTCACAACTTAAAAAAAAGCCTTTCATCCACAGCCCTAAATTACCTCTTTATATGCCTTTTAAAATGTAACCTTCCAGCCCTTGTAGATTAATTACTTCTACTTCTAAGACTGAAAGTCCATTTGTTTACTTGTCTAGTTTTAATTTTTTTTAAGAAAAGACACATTTTCACAAATAATGGCCTTCTGCTGATTTCTGTTGTTTGAGTTTTATTTCCATTCGCTTTCACAATCTCTGATGAAATCTAGGTGCTATTAAATTCCTATCAGTCTCTGAATGGGATCAAGGGATCTAAGTAGTCCGTGTAGAGGGAAAATGTATAACAGCACATGCTCGTATGATTACACAGTGAAGAACTAAAATAGTCAAACTAGAAAATGGGAAAGGCAGTTAAAGAAAGGTACCAAACAATGGTGCTCTAAGGAGTTGAAAGCAACATTTTAGGAGTTGAAAGCACCATTTTAACTTCATCGTTCAGAGGCAATTTAGGGGTAGTGATATAGTTTAGTGGTAGAGTACTTGACTAGCATACCCTAACATCCCCACTGCTAGTGGTGGTGTGGGGGAGAAGGTAGGACAGATAGATTTAATACAGAAAAATGTGCCTCATTAAAACCCAAGATTTTCACCTGTTTACTTACATCTATATAATTACATCCAGTGAAATCATGTAATGAGTTTAGCACAAGGATAGAAACAGAACCAAAATATCTGTGCACAGGGCTCTTTTCTGAGATTGATACTCCAACCAAGGACCATTCATGGATATAACCTAGAAGCCCTGCACAGATATAGCCCATCGCAGCTCAGTATCCAAGTGGGTTCCCTAGTAAGAGGAAAAGGGACTGTCTCTGACATGAACTCAGGAGCTAGCTTTTTGACGGCCTCCCTTGGATGGGGGAGTAGCCTTGCCAGTCCACAGAGGAAGACAATGCAGCCAGTCCTGACGAGACCTGATCGTCTAGGGTCAGATGGAAGGGGAGGAGGACCACCCCTATCTGTGGACTGGAAGAGGAGCATAGGAGGAGATGGGGGAGGGAGGGTGGGGTTAGGAGGGGTGGGGGAGAGGCTACAGCTGGGATACAAAGTGAATAAACTGTAATTAATATAAAAAATAAAAATTAAAAAAAAGAATGAGTTTGGCAAAGGTGGTTTAGGAGGGTTCGACTGAATTTTCCCCTGTGGGACAACACAATGATTCAGGGATTTACATGAGTTTTGTTGTTTTGTTGGCTGTTTTTTTTTTTTTAAGAACATTGTACATAAGCACTTTATCTACATCACTCTCACCCATGCCTGACCTACCAAGTCCCTCCTGTGTCTCCTAAACTCATGGTCTTTTCTTTAATTATTATTGTTCACACACACACACACAAACACATAGAGAGAGGTATTTATATACAATCTACTGAGTTCCTTTAGAGTTGTTTGAATGTACATGTGTCCAGGGCTTACCACCTGGAATACCCTATGCAGGAGCTGATTCTTAGATGCAACCAATTCTTGCTTTCTCAGCAGCTAATGACTACCCTGTAACTCATCATCTAGGGCTTAGACTATGTGGAATCTCCCCTGTCCATATTGGCAAGCAATATTTTAACAAACCCAGATAGGATATATATGCACTAACACTTGAAATTACTCTCCAAGAGTAGATTTTACTTGCAATTAGTTATGAAATACTTCTCTAAATGTGCTGCTACATGGATGTTTTTTTTTAAAGATGGAAATATAATAAATTATTTGCAACAAATCCAATCAACTTCATAAAGACTTGTAACTGGGAAATATCCTCATAAAAGCACCCAAAGTATAAAGACTTTGCTTTATGACAGTCATTAAAACAATGGCTCTGTGTGGCACAAAGTACAAGGCAGACACTGAGGACATGCACCAAATATTAAAAAAAAGGCAAAAAAAAAAAAAACCCTATGAAAACTGTAGAGACAGGTAAATAATGCCTTGGCAAATAGTGAGTTCTCTGTAAACCTCGAGATGTTAGTCTTTTTTTTTTATCAATTACATTTTATTAACTCTGTATCCCAGCCGTGTCCGGATCCCTCATTCCCTCCCAGTCCCTCCCTCCCTCCCTCATCTCCACCGTGCCCCTTTCAAAGTCCACTGATAGGGGGGACCTCCTCCCCATTCATCTGATCCTGTTTTATCAGGTATCTTCAGGACTGGCTGCAAAGCCCTCCTCTGTGGCCTAACAGGACTGCTCCTCCCTTCGGGGGTGGGGAGACCAAAGAGCCAGTCATTGAGTTCCTGTTAGAAATAGTCCCTGTTCCCCTCACTTTGGGAAACCAATTGGTTACTGAGCTACCACAGGCTACATCTGAGTGGAGGTTCTAGGTTATATCCATACATGGTCCTTGGTTGAATGTCAGTCTCAGAAAAGACCCTGTGCCCAGATATATTTGGTCCTTGTGGAGCTCCTATCCTTTCCCCATCAGACTAACTCCCCTTCTTTCTTATGATTCCCTGTACTCTGCCAAAGGTTTGGTCATGAGTCTTTGCTTTGAAAACACTGCTAGTTAGAGTCTTTCAGATGCGCTCAGTAGACTCCTGTCATACGTTCAATGCACTCAAAAAGACCCTGAGATATCACCTTACACCCATCAGAATGGCCAAGATGAAAAACTCAAGTGATAACACATGCTGGAGAGGTTGTGGAGAAAGGGGAACCCTCCTCCACTGCTGGTGGGAATGTAAACTGGTACAACCACTCTGGAAAGCTATCTGGGGCTTTCTAAGACAAATAGGAATAGTGCTTCCTCCAGACTCAGCTATACCACTGCTAGGTATATACCCAAAGTTTGCTCAAGTACACAAAAAGGACACTTGCTCAACCATGTTTAGAGCAGCTCTATTTGTAATAGCCAGAACCTAGAAACAACCCAGATGTCCATCAACGGTGGAATGGGTACAGAAATTGTGGTATTTTTATACAATGGAATACTACTCAGCAATCAAAAAGGAGGAAATCATGAAATTTGCAGGCAAATGGTGGGATCTAGAAAAGATCATTCTGAGTGAAATATCCCAGAAGGAGAAAGACAAACATGGGATATACTCACTTATATAGACCTATAAGATATGATAAACATAATGAAATCTATACACCTAAAAAAGATAATCAATTGAGCGGACATGGGGTAAGATGATCAATCCTCATTTAGAAAGACAGATGGGATGTGCTACATGGATGTTTAAAAAGCCTCAAGATATTTTGGGCTTTCCTAAAATGAGCTCTTCTATTACTACCTTTCTACTTACATTTTACCCTAAGATTATTTGATTGGGGATATTAAGAAATACAAAATATTGCAGAGTTAAATTTTCTTTCCTAGCGGGTTATAATTAAATAATGACTAGATGAGAGAAAACACAAGAGACAAATATCTCCTGTCTTAATGACAAATATCATTTTAAAATACTTTTTTTTTAATTTAAATAACTTTTTGCCTTAAACTGTGAAATTGAAAATCAATCTACGTTACATTTTAGGCAAATTACATAACATTACAGCAGGCACAAATATTTTAAGCACAATAACATGTTTTTTAATGTTTCCTATTGTCAAATTAACAATGTGTGATTATCAATGCTTCCTGCAGTTATTGGCAGAAAAAGAAATCTGTATAAGGGGAAGTCATAGATAGAAACGACTTTTGAGATACTTAAGTTTGATGGTTAGTGTTGTCAACTTGCTAGGATCTAGACTCATCTGAGAGAAGGGCCTGCTTGTGGGCATCTCTCTTGATTGCATTGATTGAAGTGAGAAGACTTGTCCAGTGTGGGTGGTACCATTCCCTGGATCAAATTCTAGACTAAATAACATGAGAAAAGGAGCAGAGGGCCAGCATACTTTATTTCTCTCTGATCGTGGTGCCATGTGACTGGCTGCTTCAAGCTCTTATTTTCACTTCCCTGCCACAATGGACTAGGACTGTGTGCTTGAAATGTGAGCCAGAATAAATTTCTGGTTCAAATGAAATGTCCCCATAATAATGGGTATTTGAAGACTTGGTCCCCAATTGATTGCACTGTTTAGGCAGTTTAAGACAGGTAGACAGGTGGATAAAGTATGTCACTGAAGACAGGCTTTGAGAGCATTAAGACAGTCTATGTAGAGCTCTTGCTCTTGCTCTCCCTTTATCTCTCACTCTCTTCTTTGTGCTTGTGATTCTAGATGTAAGCCCTCCTATTGCTGCTTTTTTGGCCAGGCATGCCCCTTGCTGCCATGTCCCCTTAGTATTACAAACCTTTACCTCTATGGAACCATAAGCCCAAATAAACTCTTTCTTCTGTAAGTTATCTTTGTCATGGTGTTTTATTATAGCAACAGGAAAAGAAACTAATACACTTATGTTGCTTTTTTATTATGTTGCTTTTTTATGTTGTTCTTTTCATTTCTTTTATTGTTGAGAAAGTATTTCTTTGTATAGCCTTGGCTGTCCTGGACTCACTTTGTGGATCAGGCTGGCCTCAAACTCATATAGACGTATGCCACCATGGTCTGCTAGGTTGCTTTTTTAAAGAATATTTTATCATAGCAAAGAAATGAAGACACTTGATAGTACGTCTTCCTTTATTATCTTGGTAGACAGGTGAGGCTAATATGCTCAACTCTTTATATTCACAGCTTTATGTAGTTCCTCTCTTCTTGACATCACTGGGGCTCATTACTTATTTCTAACCAATATAATACGGTAAAAATATATTATACTACAAAGGGTTGCACCTATCTTGCCAACTGGCTCTCTTTTGCTGGCTTTGATGAAGCAGGTAGCCCTATTAAATTGACTTCTGTGTACTAAAATATGTGGTATCATCACCAAGAGGGCTTTACTATCTAGTTTTCCTGGGAAACCAAGAGAAATGGCAATAGCCTCTCTTGTTATGGGTGCCACTGATGCCTCCTTTACCAATACTCAGAAAGAGGTAACCAATTCCTGGCACTGAGATTTTCATTTAATAATCTATGTCCTCTGGGAACAGCACAGTTTGTCCATTTGTGATACCTTTGTTTAAACTCCCTTTAAAAAGTACTTCAATTAACCCACAAACTAATGTGGTCTTATAAAACTTCTTAATAAAACCTTAGTTTGGGTTAACTCACCAAATACCCTCTTTTCTCCCATCTCTACTAAATCTTTAGCTCTCAGCATTCTCCCAGTCTGTTTTTTTTTAAATCATATTTCATGAATTGCTTCTATCATATTTTACTATATTTACTTGGTTTGCAAGATCATAAATGGCCATGCAGCATCTTCCTGCTTACTGCATTTTGGTGTATACTTCTCCTGTTCCCTCTTTTTTTCCACCTTATTTAGCACTTCCTGATTGAACGCCCCCCAATATCGCCCTTCTCTAGTTTTATTTGACCTATATTCCACTATCTCTTCTCCCTAAATGCATTTCTCATATCAATGTGTAGCCTCTACTTTTTCTTCAAGCATATTTCAACTATCCAGTCTTATATTGAGGCCCTTATTTCATTTGCAGTTGAGTTTTGTGCAGGGTAAAGATCTAACTTCATTTTTTTCTGCATGTTGAATGGCAGCACAACTCTGGCACCTTGATTTAACACAGCAAAAAATATGATAAAATAAAATAACACAAAAACAAATATATCAGAATTGAACAGAACGAACCAAGAGAAGGAAAAGTACCCAAGAGAAGACACAAGAATCAGAGACCCACTCTTTTAGCACACTCAGGAATCCCATAAAAACACTAAAATGGAAATCATAATATTTATTTTAAGGACGTTTAGGGTAAAAAGATAGATAGATAGATAGATAGATAGATAGATAGATAGATAGATAGATATTAAATATATATGTGTTTATATATTTATATAAACAAAGTAAAATAAAAATAAAATAATATTTTTAAAAGGAGAAAAGAAAAGCCCTGACATGATGTTTGGGGACAAGGAACCTCCAAAGATCTCACTGAGTTCGTTTTCTGTTGGGTATGTGGCCTATCCACGACAGTAGTTTCTTTCCCCAGTCAGACTCACTTGGAGAAAAATTAATTTTATTTCCATATTTCCAAGTAGCAATCAATTGGAAAAAAAAACTTCTGAGCTAGAGGGTATATGTTCACTTATACTTTCTACTCTAAGACCTCATCTCATGCAGATCTGTGTAGGCCTTGTGCATGCTGCCTCTCTACTTATGCCTTCATATGTAGTACAGAAAAAGAGTAACCTAACTTCTGACCATCAGAGATATAAGACAGTAAATTTGTATCTTAAGCTACTAACTTTTTACTAGTGTGTTATAGCAATAGCAAAAGGCTAATAGAGTATTCTTTGCTTGTTTGTTGGCATCTAAGGTGATCAATAAGAGTCTGTGTTCAGTGACTCATTTTCTCCCCATGACTGCTGTACTAGATCTGTGAATGTCAACTCCACTGACCAGAATGAATAAATGAATATGCTAACAATGAGTGCTGTTTGAAAGTAAAGCAGTTATTGTCTTACATTCTATGGTTCCGTCTACTATCGTGTTCTTCACTGCATCCATTGTCTCATGGGTTGCACTGATCTCTGGAAACATTTTTTATGGCGTGTATGTGTGTCTAAGAGGACAAATTTTGTTACCTGGTTCTTATCTTTTACCTTGTTGAGGCGGGATCCCCCTTCTTGTTTCTGCTGCTGCACCATGCATTCCAGGCTAGCTGGCCCATGAAGTTCTAGACCACTGTTATAACTCTTTCTAACTCTTATCTCTCCATACGAGTTCTGGGATTACAGATTTGTTCCACTGCATCTGCCTTTGTTGTATGAGTGCCACGGGTTGCACTCACATCTCCACATTAGTGCAATGCATGCCTTTATCCACTTAGCGATCTCCCTAGCACCCTGTGTTATGATTGTTAGCTTCCAATCTTGTATTCATGTTTTCATTACTCCTTGTTAGAGTTCTAGCCCTTTAGTCAAGAATTGCTTTAGTCAAGAAATCCAAAGGAAATAGCTCATTCAAACCCACATAATTAAAAAGAACTTGGGGGGAAAATGTGGCAAACAAATCTTAGAGGGTGCAATCACAACGTAATAGCATTTTTCCATCATTGTCCATTCATAACAGCTCCCTGGGTCTAATTATAACCTTCAAAAACAAAACCTTAAGGAAGTCTCCAAAGTGAATTAAACAGGTTCAGAAATATTCTCGAGTCATTTGTAATCACGACAATTTGTACTGCATAATTAAAGTGTTCAATTGTGATATCATGGTTAAACTCTCAACTCTACAAAAGTTCTTTTGTCCCTTTTGGAGCCTTGGAAACCTGCAGAGCATCAAGGAACATTGCAGATGTTTTGTCTTCCGGCATGCTTTCCTAGCTTTATATTCACTGGAATTGTAACAAAGCTGGCCATCATAGTGAGACAAAAGAGAGAAAATTCTCACTTGATTGGCACCATCGTAACTCAGCACTGGTTTTCTCTACCCATTTATGAAAACCGCCATTGATTCCATCTTGTAAGAGCTTTTCTGAATTCCTGGATGAAGTCTCTCTTGAGAGACTGCAGTTCTAGCCTCCTTGGGTCAGACTGAACCTAAGGGCTGCTATGCTATGGTGTCTCATGTTCCAAGTATTTCTGCTAAGGCCTTCTGATCCTTAGAAGTAGCTCAGGAAGCCTTCATAAAATGGTCCAATCCCACATTTCTACTGTACCTTTTATTACTTGCCCAGGAATCACACCTTTTGGATTTACATTTCACGAATGTAGTCTCTGCTTTATGGGCATGTGCTGTTTCAAATGTCTCTCCCTGTTGCCTGTTTCAGATTTTTAAGAAGACATAAGATAGACCTCAAAGTTAGTAAAGAATTAATATTACAAATTCTGGTTTTCAAGATCTCCTGTTAATATCGCACAGCACCCCCATTTCACCTGTGGAGATGACTGTTTTCTATTGTTATGGGCCCCCACTAAAGCTCTCTAACATATGAAAACTTATTTATATGATTGTCTTTTTCTTCCTAAGATTGAGTTAAAAATCCTAAGAGATCTGAAACACAGTGAAGTTAATTTTTCTTGTCTGGCAGGTGATGATTAAGTACTTACAGATGAGAGAAAACAGAGGTAAAAGCTCTTTCCTAGAATGATGATAGATATCACACTGAGAAATTTTACATCAATTGTTTTATTTCTAATAGAGCAGTGAAGAAGCAGCCCTCAGGAATGACAGAGAGTCAGGATTGTTCAGGGACTCAGGCTATCTGCATCCTGTACTTTGGTATCCAGTCTCATGGCTCTCTTAGTCTCTGCATCTCATTTTAATGCTGAAGAAAAGAAATCTGACTGGCTCATTCCAGTATTCACACATACTCAGATGTTCCCAGAGGATGAGTCCCCAGGTTCTATTGTTTACTACTGAAGTCTCTGGGAGCAAGTTCGGGCAAAATAGGCCCAGCTGAGTAGATGAGTCCGACTTTGCTGCTGTGGTCAAGAATCCTAATATATCATATTTTTATATGAATGTATTTGCCTTTTAATAAACTATAAATTTAAAACTAAATAGAAGAGCATTCAATGGTTTTGTTTTATATTAGAGTTTAATAAGTATTTTAGAATCTATTTGTATATGTATGGTTCAACTTGCCATTGTTTGATGATTTCATATATGTATATAAAGTGTGTTGATCAAACACGTCTTCCTTCCCAACTTCAAGTATTCTTTTCATTTTCTACCACATAATCTGCTTAGTATGGCCAGGATGTGCATGGTGTAGTACCATCTATGGAGCATGAGTAGCCTCTCAGTAGTGGTATCCTTGAAGAAAACTGACTCTCTATCCACCTGCCAACCACCAACTGCCAGTAACTCTTAATCTAGGGGTGGGACTTCATGAGCCACCTAGATCATCCATGCTGGTGTTTTGGCTGGCTTGATCTTGTGAAGGTCATGTGCATGTAGTCACAGCTACTGAGTTCATGTCTGCAAAAACCTTCTTCTGTCTAAAAGACATCACTTCAATGCAGTTATCCACCACCTCTGGCTTTTACAATTATTTCTGCCCTCTCTTCTGTAATTATTTCTGAGCATTGGTTGGGAGGGATTGGGTGTGATATTTAGAGCCAGGAACTCCACAGTCTCTTATTTTATGCCCATTGACCAGTTGTGTCTCTCTATTAATCACCATAGACTGCAGTAAGAAGCTTCTCTAATAAGGGTTGAAAAAGATACACTGATCTGTGGGTATTATTTCATTATTTTCGTGCTTGCACATATGTGTTTTGTTCACATGTGTGTAGGTGCTCTTGTGGGTAAAGGTACCTATACTTGTATTGTGCACATATGTTTGTAGATCAGATATCTTCAAAGGACTCGGGTTTTGTTTTTGGTTGAGATAAGGTCTCTCATTGGCCTGGAGCTCTCGAAGTATGGCCAGTGAACCTCAGGAATCTAAATATGTCTGTTCCTCCCCAATGCTAGGATTATAAGAATGTACCATGAACCTGTCATTGTTGTTGTTGTTTTGTGTGTGTGTGTGTGTGTGTGTGTTTAGTGGGACTGAACTTAGGTCCTCATGCTTGTACAACAAATACTTCACTGACTAAGCTGTCTGCTTAGCCTTATACTGCATTTTTTATCTGTAGAATGTGTTTTTTTTCTTTGACCAAGAAGTGAAAAATAAGCTGCAGAACCTTCTCTTTGTGTCGCCTTCTGCCAATTTGTTTCTTAACTGCTACCTCCTGAAATGGACACCCTGTATACTTCCAGCCTGTCACCCCCACACATTCTGGTACAAGGATCATTGCCATCTACATTTCCTTAAAAGAGAAAGGCAGAATTCCTTAGTGAAACAAAACCCGGGTGCACTGCCTTGGTTAGAGCATTTTGTTTTGCTTTTTTTAAAAACACCTAACCTGACCTAATAATGCCTAATGGCTCTTTCCCCTATAGCCGCCAGGAGTACAGGATCCTTTCTCATAACTACTGAAACCTCATTTGATTATATACTGTTGTTCTGATTGCTGCAGTCATCAGGCACTCTGCCAGACTGAAAACCTGAGGAATTGTAGGAGTTGTCAAGCCAACAGTCATGTGCTACCCACCTGTCAATCTCATCACCATCTTTAGTGTCCTGCTTCTCTGTGGAGTTGCAGATCTAAACTCCCGTCTCATGCTGACAACCGCTCTCTATTCCACCATACTCTCTAGTTCAAGGGATACACATTCATCTCACAGATGTCAATAGATAACAGTGTGACCATACAGAATCATTGTGCTGACCCACAGTTGCATGAGTGAGAGAAATGTGATTTGCAGTAGTTTCTCCAACGGAACAGAACTCACCTTACTCATTTGGCCAATATATCACAAAAGCCAGTAATTCATTGAAACCTAAAGTAGAAATAGTCAGCTCTTCTTCAGCAAAATAGCAAGTGGTTTTTACGTATGATTTAAAAGGAACAAAGAAAGAAGGAAGAGAATATTATAACCCATAATATTACTTTTCCCCAAGGGCTTGGGTTACTTGGAGGAAATTAAATAAACCATTCTAGCCCATTGTTCTGCTCTCGCTGTGAAGTGCTTCCAACTGTGAACACTATTTCCCAATTGTTTCCTGTCAGAAATACTTAGCAGCTCTTGTCCTGGGCATTGCACATACTGAGTTGTAAGGCGTGAGGAACAATGTTGGCAATGTTACCATTTTAAAGTAAACAGCCTTCAATGAAGTTTCTCTTCCATGAAGCTTTCTCTGAGAACACATTTCGTGCATTGATAGAATGTCTTAAAATATCTCCTTTCAAAGAAATCAACAGAAATTTTCAAGTAGGAGAGAAAACTAGGCTATAGGAATATCAGAAAGGGAGGCTCAATTTTGAGAACCAATAAAATATACAAGGTGATTGAGTTTGGTTCTTCTAAAATCATTCTCCCCTCACCAGGTTTGACTCTGAGTCCCTGCTGTTTGGTCATACAAATCAGAAGGCTAGAAGAAACTGCCTAGGAAGCTGTCAATTGGATGGTTTGTTGCACTCAGGAACTACTTGATGGGGGTTTTCTCTGTGATCTGAAGCCCTCTTCTGAGCTGTTTCATTTATTCTGCCCTGGAAGCCTAAGAAACATTGGCCAACACACCACACACATTTCCTCTTGAAAGAAAACCGTCACTGTTTGAGTCTGTACTTTGCAAGTTGTATAAACCTGTTTGTTTTTCTCCCTTACAGAAGCTGCAAAGAATCGATCCTGCTCACTGTCATCCAGCCTTACCCTGTAAGTGTTCTGTGAGAAAAAGTAACACTCAACATTCTTGGGTTTCTGGTCTCCTCAGCCCACTCCAAGAAAGCCACCAGGATGAATAACAGTGGAAACAAATAACATGTGTTCACAATGCAAGCTTAAAAATCTTGATGATTTCTATTGTGTTCTGTGTTACTAAAACCATTCATTGGAGTGAAAAGTACCGCACTCCCTAAATATCCTGAAAGACAATCAGATATGTGGTCCTGTGAGCAATCCACATCTGCAAATAATACAAAACCTAAGACTTTCTTGCCAGCTTCCGAATCACAAGTCTCATGGGAATATCTAATTACAGGAAGTTGTGTGAAAGTTTTATTCTTGTCCCCATCTAATTATTTTGGTAGAGAACTGGATAATTAAGCCTGCTTCAAAGGAGGGATGAGAGAGATGCCATAGTCAGAATTCTAGTTCAGATAGCTTGGGTAGAAGGGAGAAACTGATTACAATCATGCCACTTTTGTTTCTTAGGTTTTTGTTTTGTTTTCTTTTGTCTTTTATTTGTCTTTCATATGGTTTCATGTACCTCTGGCTGGACAAAACTTGCTATGCAGCCAAAGGATGATCTTGAACTTCTGATTCTCTTCTTCCCACTTCTAGTGCTGGGATTATAGGCTATCAGGATATCCAGTTTATAAAGTATTGATAATTGAACCCAGGGCTTTTCCCTGTGTTAGACAGGCATTCTACCAAGCTACGCACTCCCAACCCAATTCTTATGATTTAAAAAAACATTTTTATAATGACATAATCTTCATGATATGCAATTCACTGATTTTACATGGGTAGAGCAAAGGTCTTTGCAAAACATAGTGAAGTATGCAATCACCACCACAGTCTAGTTTCAGAATGCTCTATTACCCACTATAATCCCTGATTTCCATTGAGAGTTAATCCCTGTTCCCATCACACCAGGCAACTTTTAATATCTGTTTCTAAAGGTTTGTTGATACTTATAAATGTCATACACTCACAAGAGCTGAAGGAAAATCTCTTTATGGACAATACGTTGTTGGGAATTATGTAGACAAGCAGAGATTCTAACCAACATAGCTTCCATGTTTTATCCTCACAGAGAAATATGTATATTCCAAGTACAGTGAGATCCTGTTTGCTGTTTGTATTCCCATCTCTCAAATTTACATTCTTTTCTTGAATTTTCTCCTTACTTTGCTATATCCTTAAAACATACGATCAGAACTTTTTATTATACCAGACTGATTCTTTCTGCAGTTTATACTGTTTTTTTTTTTTTTTTTTTTTTTTTTTTTTTAGCCCATACAGAAAAGACAAAGAAAAAAGAAAAAGAGGCATTTGGTATTCAAGTTCAAAGGGAGCCTAATAGTTTAGAGTTAAGATTAGGGTTAGAGCTAGGGTTAGGGGAGGAGTTAAATGTTAGCTCTTCTGTCCAGCCAAGATTCCATGACTTGTTAGGCTGAAATATTCCTTACTATCAGTGAATCCTGGTACTTTGATTTGATTATCTGGATTGTTTTTTAGAGCCCAGTGGCTGATTTTCTACCTCAAAAGTGAATGTTTAACCATTCCATTAAGGGAGGAATGCTGCATGAACTTATAGCTAATAGCCACCCTTCTGCTCAGTTCTTCTCCTAGCCAATATTTGCAGGGGAATTTTCATCTTGAACTTGCAGCTGTCTACCCTTCCTTTCTATGATTCCAACAATACTCTCCACTACCCCTATCTACTTTGGCCAGCCAAATCCTTCCCATCTTTCAAGATTCAGCCTGGATTCTATGTGCTGCCAGAGAGTATCATGTCTTGACCCTGCTGACATTTGGGCTGGAGAGTTTGCTGTTTGCAGTTTTGCCTGCACAGTAGATGATGCCTGGAAACACCCCTGACACCTGCTCAGCAGATGTGAATTGCACCCTCTCCCCCAAGTTGTGTGAATCAAAAATACCTTCAGACATCTCCAAGTGTCCCTTTGAAATGAAATTTTTCTCCAGAAGAGAGTCGCTATACTGCCTTAATGCCCCTCCTCAGTGTTCCAAAGTGGCTTTTCCCTCCTCTGAACAATGGATATGGATACTCTGCACTAGATAGTCAAGAAGAGCAGATAAGAGTAGGGATTATAATGGGTTTTTCAACTTGCATTTTTATATTGGAATCTTCCTTCCTTAGGAAAATATTAAATCTGGCCATGGTAGCCTGTAATCTCAGCACTTGGGAGGATGAGGTATACAGGACTGTTCTAAGTTTGAGGCCAGCCTGGGCCACAAAGTTAAACCCTGTCTCAAAACAAAACAAAAAGAAAACCCAGGGTTTTATTTATTGTTTTTACAAACAAGTATACTTCAAAAATACAAATTATCCAACCAAGCAAGAGAACTGTAGATTCTGTTTCTGCCTAAAGACTAATCTGTAAATTTCATATCCAGTACTTCCATTTTTTTGTAACTGGGTAGCCAGCAATTCTTACGCTGCTTGCCTAGCTACTTCATTATAAGCTCCAATAAAATTTATCCCATACACCTGAAGGAAGTTATGTCTTCTCCCTGGAACCCCTGCTGCTACAGTTTCCTGGGCTACCATATGGTTTCACAGCATAAACCATATCCCTTGCATGTGCCCCACTAAATATGCCAGTTATACTCCAGTATGGTGCACCAGGGAGTCTTTACCTGGAGGCCCTTTCCAGTTGATGAAAAGCAGGTTGATGTGCTGAGGTCTCACTCCTAGAGGACAGGGTTTTGTGTTCCTCATGATTATGGTCAGTCAAGTATATCTAGAAAAGAGAACGCAGGAAGAGAACAGGACAGCACCGTTCTTACAGTTATAGGTGCTAAAGAGAAAAAGTCACTAAGTCTAGAGGTGGGTCACATGAAAGAGAGCACCAAGGGAATAGGTTCAACTTAGTAGGTCAGTAAACAAAAGGAGGGAAGACCATTGAACATATGCATTTATTGATGATAGAATACACATGAGAAGTTTCAAGGACAGCTGGGTGCCTGTGATCCTAGTACTTTGGAGGGCAACACAGAAAAATCAATAGCTCAAGGCCAGTCTAGGCAACATGTAGCAGGACTCTGTCAAAGACAAAGAAGGAGTAGTGATTAGGGGATGAAGAAGAGAAAGGAAGAAAACTAGAAAAATTATTACATTATCACTTTCAACACCAATAAGTAAAGGTCGGGGTGGATGTGAAGGGGAATTTGTGGTTGGATCATACCTCTTCACAATGGTATGTCTCATTGTCTAGACTGGGAGCTAAGAGCCTGATTGTTGGGATGCTGACAAGTCAGGAAAACAAGTTTTAAACATGTATGAGTAGCCATTCAGGTAGTTATTGCAGAAGCTGGTAGATCAATACACCACCTCCATCTGTCTTTTGAACACTGTAACTCTGGGGCCTGTCCAGCCTTGCTTCCCAGAGATTCTGAGTAGAAATAAGTTGCCTATACTTAACAATGAAAACTTCATTGTCTTATTCTTCCGGTCTTCTTTCTCCACCTACCTGCCTGCATCTCTTGGAAACACCTCCCAGCCTAGCTGCCAGCTTAGGAGGCCTTGTCTTAACATTTGCTCTGTGGGAATTACAAAATAAGCCACTTAATAGCTATACGCTACTCCAGGACTACAGGGCTGCAAGTTCAAGGCCATACTGTACAGTTTCAGAAATCAATCTTATAATTTTTAATTTTTTTATTTGTCTTTATTTATGCATATGTGTCTGAGCCTGCTTTTGTGTATTGGGGTACTCAAGGCCAGAAAAGGGCATCAGCTCCCCTGGAACTGGAGTAACAACTGATTAGTCCTGTTCTATTTATAAGCTGCCAGATATAGATGTAGAGAACGGAAGTGGGTCCTCTGCAAGAGAAGCAAATACTTTTAACCACTAAACCATCTCTTCTTCAACCCTTTACTTGTGTGTGTGTGTGTGTGTGTGTGTGTGTGTGTGTGTGTGTGTGTGATCTGGTCAAAAACGAGAATTCTTAGAATTCAAAGAGCCTCAGAATACTTCACTATACTATATGGTCATCTTATCAATGACAGATTTTGAAAATAATTGAGGAATTTATAACATTCAAATCTATTGACAGCAGGGGAATCTCATTATTCCTAATGTCAATTGCTCACCATTTCTACCAGCTGATATAAAATGCTTATGATCAGCACAAATGGTTAGTGATAGCTATTTCACCAGGATTCAGAATGGTGCATAGTGTATATGTTTTGGCTAACAACAAGAAACATGAATTAAAACTGTGTTCATAATTGGTTTGCACTATTCTGTTCACCTAAAACTCTAGCCACCAGTGTAGGGAAGCCATTGTGTTGCCAGTTCTGGCTAGGTAGCCTTCTTGGAGACGTTTTATGTTTTGCCATAAAAAGAAGTTTAAGTTATGAGATTGTTTTTTAATTTTATGTGTATGGATCCTTTGCCTGCAAATATGTCTGTGTATTATGTGTGTGTATGCAGTGTCCATGGAGGCTAGAAGAGGGCATCAGATATCCTGAAACTGGAGTTACAATGGTTGTTAGCTGCCATGTGGGTGCTGGGAATTGAACTCATTTTCTCTAGAAGATCAGTCAGTGATCTTAACTGATAAGTCATCTCTACAGCCCCCCCAAATCATTTTAAGTGCATATTAATGTATTAATGTATGAAACACCTGCCAATACAGAAAAAGAAAAATGTCCTTGTGGTGGCTTTTATGCCCAGTCTGTTGACTTCAGATTTTTATTTTGATTATATTAAGCTATAAGTTAACATGTAGTATCGTAGTATTTGGTTTAATAATGTGATGATACCACCCAGGGTATGCATGCTAAAGTTACAAAGAGAAGAGAAGCATCCCCAGCATGACACATTCTACTTTCAGTGATTATTTACTTTACTTACTACCTTAGTCAATTTTTATGGAGCTGAACCTTAGGTTTCAATTGCTTCCCTAAACATCAGGACCAAAAGAAACTTGGGGAGGAAAGTATTTATTTCTTCTTACACTGCCACATCTCATTCTATCACTGAGGGAAGTAAAGGCATGAACTCAAATTGGGCAGGAACCGTGAGGCAGTAATTAATGTAGAAGCCATAAAAGAATGCTGCTTACTTGCTCAGCCTGCTTTGGGGATGACCCTACCCAGAGTGGGCTGGGCCCTCCCATTTCAATCATCAGTGAAGAAAATGTACCACAGGACAACTTGGTTGAGGCATTTTCTCCAATGAGGCTCATCTTCCCAGATAATTCTAACTAATGTCAAGTTGACAGAAAACTGATCAGGACAAGCTGTGAGCAAAATACTTGTGAGACAACTTAAAGAATGAAAGGATCAGTTTGGATTGAAGTTTTAGAGGTTTGTGTCAGCAGGCCTCAGCTCCAGTGATTCTGGGAACATGGTGAAACTAAGTATTATGGCTATGGTAGTGGTGGCAGAGGAAGAAACTATTAACCTCATAGCAAACAAGAAGTAGACAGAGAGGAGGGCCTGGAAACCAGGTCAGACCTTCAAAGGCATATATCCTCAGTGTGTTTCTGTCACTGGGAAAAAAGCAACAGAAGGAAAGAAGGGTTTGTTTCATCTCACAGTTTGAAGATACAGACCATCATGGTGTCAGGAGCTTGAGACAAATGATTTTATTGTATCCAAAGATAGGAAGCAGAGAGAGAGATGAATGGTGGTGCTCAGCTCACGTTCACATCTGTCTCGTTTTATTCAGACCAGGACCCCAACTCATGGCATGGTATTGCCCACAGTTCAGGTGGGTCTTCACACCTGAGTGAACCTGATCTAGGTAATCTTTTATACAAAAGCTCTGGGGTTTGTTTTCTGTGTGCCTCCAGACCCTGTCAAAATAACATGCAATATTAAGCATCATACTTAATGTTGCATTTTCTCCACCTATCTCCTAAGTTTCTACTACCTCCTAAAACAGCACTACTAGTTTAGGGTCAAGGGTTCAAGATATGAGTATGTAGTGGAAATTTCATATTCAAACCATAACATGAACAAGTCATGCTATGTTTTGAATGAAGCTGAGTAGCAGTCACTCCATTTCTTAAATCGTATCAAATGATACACCCCTCAAAAGTCAGCTCCGGTAAGAATACCTTTTTATTAAGGGAAGCAATTATGTAGATTATTATAGAAAATATAGTAAGTTATTAGACTGAAAAAATAGGATACCCAGAGAACTCAAAGTTGACTATATGGTACCTTGAATGAGTTGAACATTTTATTACTAAACAATGCTGGAGAACTTGTGCATTATTGCATTGAGACATCTCAACCTATGAGTCATGTCTGCTATGCTATCTTTATTGCAGCCACTTTACTTGTGCTAAACTCATTGTGCCAATGTACATACTGCTGCTCAGAATCATTAAGAGAGAATAATGTTTTTCCTTCAGCTAAAAAATGGCATATCAAAAGCAAATGAACTCACCACTGTGTGATTTGCTCTTTAATCATCACTAAACTTGGCCTATAATTATAGAGACACTGATGAGAACAAACCATTGTCACATCGCTCCAGCACCACAGTATGACTTCTAAACCCCACACAGAGTCTGTTGAACACTTGCATCTTTTGAGGGCACTCATTCAAATTCCTTTTGCAATTTTTTTTTTTGTTTATTAAGAGGACAGCCATCCTATTTAAAATGGCTTGTGTAAGTACATGAATTGAAGCTTCAGAACAAAAGTCATCCATCTATCAAGTCTTCTAAGTTGCTGCTCAAGGTTTAGATAAGTTCAGAAAGTGTGTGTGTTGGGGGGGAAGTACAAAACAACATCACATAGCATGGTGCCACAAATCAGTAATTCAAGTGACAGGAAGGGTAATCCAAAAGGATAACAAGCCAAAAGCAGCCTGAGCCACATTTCTAATGACAGGCCTGAGAAAGCTGTAACAAAACCCTGTCTCAAATATAAACAAAAATCAAGTAATCCAATTAAAAAATGCAGTACAGGGCTAAACAGAGAATTCTCAATAGAGGAATATCGAATGGCAAAGAAACACATAAAGAAATGCTCAACCTCATTAGCCATCAGGGAAATGCAAATCAACACGATCCTAATATTTCACCTAACACCCATCAGAATGACTAAGATCAAAAACTCCAGAGACAACACATGCTGGAGAGGTTGTGGAGAAAGGGGAACCCTCCTCCACTGCTGGTGGGAATGTAAACTTGTACAACCACTCTGGAAATCAATTTGGCGCTTTCTAAGACTATTAGGAATAACGTTTCCTCAAGAAACAGCTATACCACTCCTAGGCATATACCCAAAAGATTCTCAAGTACACAATAAGGACATTTGCTCAACCATGTTTGTAGTAGCCTTATTTGTAATAGCCAGAAGCTGGAAACAGCCCAGATGCCCCTCAGTGGAGGAATGGATGCACAAATTGTGGTATAACTACACAATAGAATATTATTCAGCAATAAAAAACAAGGAAATCATGAAATTTGCAGGTAAATGGTGGGATCTGGAAAAGATCATCCTGAGTGAGCTATCTCAGAAGCAGAAATATGCACACGGTATATACTCACTCATATAGACATATAATATAGAATAAATCTACTAAAATCTGTACATCTAAAGAAACTAATCAAGAGGGAGGACTCTTGCTAAAATGCTCAATTCCTATCCAGAAAGGCAAAGAGGATGGACATCAGAAGAAAGAGAAAAGAGGCAACAATTCAGAAGCCTGACACAGAGGATCTCTGAAAGGCTCTGTCCTGCAGACTATCAATGCAGATGCTGAGACTTATGGGCAATGTTTGGGCAGAGTGCAGGGAATCTTATGAAAGAAGTGGGAAATAGTAAGATCTGGAGAGGACAGGAACTCTACAAGGAGAGCAACAGAACCAAAATATCTGAGCACAGTGGTCTTTCCTGAAACTGATACTCCAACCAAGGATCATGCATGGAGATAACCTAAGGCCCCTGCACAGATATAGCCCATGGCAGTTCAATATCCAAGTGGGTTCCACTGTAATAGGAACAGGGACTGCCTCTGACATGAAACGATTGGCCTGCTCTTTAATTACCTCCCCCTGAGGGGGAAGCAGCATTACCAGGCCACAGAAGAAGACAGTGCAGCCACTCCTGATGAGACCTAATTGACTAGGATCAGAAGGAAGGAAAAGAAGACCTCCCCTATCAGTGGATTTGGACAGGGGCATGCATGCAGAGGGTGGAGGAAGGGAGGGATTGGGATGGGAGAAGGGAGGGAACCACAGGGGGGATACAAAGTAAATAAAGTATAATTAATAAAGAATTAAAGTTCAGTGTCCAAGTGGGTTACATAGTAATGGGAAGAGGGACTGCCTCTGAAATAATCTGATTGGCCTGCTCTTTGATCACCTCCCCCTGAGGGGGGAGCAGCCTTACCAGGCCACAATAGAGGACAATGCAGCCACTTTTGATGTGAACTGATAGACTAAGATCAGAAAGGAGAGGAGAACCTCCCCTATCAGTGGACTTGGGGAGTGGCATGCATGCAGAAAGTGGAGGGAGGGTGGGATCGGGAGGGGAGGAGGGAGGGGCTTATGGGGGGATACAAAATGAATAAAGTGTAATTAATAAAATAAAAAAAAGATAGAGAAATGAAGTTGGAAGTGAACTGAAAACTTTCTCTGACAAACAATCAAAAGCCAGAAGATGCTACACATTCTGCTGGGGGAGAAAAGCCATCAACAATTTTGACTCAGCTGTTAACTATAACAATGTGTCAGTCATACTCCCATTTGTATAATAGAGAACACATGTTATAAAGATAAGCTTGGAATTTTTTCTTCATTGAAAAAAAATAAAGAATTAAAAAAAGAAAAATAAATAAACAAAAACAGTATTCTCCCAATATCAAGACAAAATCTATACCCCCAAACATATATATTTGTCATTTGCACATTCTCAACAATGATTTTATTTTATAATAAAAATACACATGTATAACACAAAGTATGTCATTTTTAATTGTACAATTCAGTAGTATTAAATACATCCAAGATGTATTAAACATCACTGTTATCTCATTGTAAAATCTCATCACTATTAGAAGAAATCCTATGTCTATTAAACATTCATTCATCCTTTTTCTTATGCCCCTACTCCAAACTTTCTGTCTCTGTTTTTACTCTTCTGTCTGTTTCACATAAATATAATTATACAATATTTGGTATATTATGTCTGATTCTTTCATTCAGCACCATATTTTCAATATTACAGCATCGATCAGTACTTCCTTTTTATGACTGAACAATATTCTAGCATATTGACATTCCACATTTTACATGTACATTTCATCATGTTTTTTCAATTTAATTGATTTCCATAATATTTCTGTATTTCGTAAGGTTGAGAGTCCTTTAAATTTTCTTGTTATTTAGCTTTAAAATGAGAAGTATACATCATGATTATTACCTTTACAGCCATGAGATCAATATACTATACATGTGGTTAAGCCTTTGTATAGATTCAAGGATCAGTAACTAGAATATGTTGGGCAAAATCTTCAATGCCTACAGAATAAGGAGTGTTCAAATCAGTCTGCACACTAGGCAACTGACAATATTTGACCTCTGTAATTTACAAATCAGTAATCATCTGGTTACTGTTCAATCCAATGGAGCATGAAGGTTGTTTTTGTTTGCTAATCGGTGATGCTGTCAATAGATGGGAGGTCTCTTTCCTTTAAGCTTTACTAAAATTATACAAGGATGATTTTTCAGATGAATTGACTTGACCAAGGTCATGTAGCAAAAGATCAGCTTCATCCTCGCACCTTTTTAAGATGCTCCCATTGTTCTTAAAATTTCTACGGAAGAGCTATGGCATTTTGCCCTCACTTCCCAGCAAAATTGGGAAGGATCCCAAAATACAGTGTACCTGTAAGATAAAGCAGAGCATGAAGTCTAGAATTCAACTCTTAATCGTAAATCAAAGTATCCTACTTACTCTGCACAGTAGGATCCAAGATCACAGATTACCTGAGTGAGGTTTTAGAGACACTGTGCATGGAGGCTGAAGGCAAAAATCTCTGCCCACCCCTGCATTGTGTTCAGAGCTCTGCATTCAAAGCAGATTTGAGATCCTTGGAATTGTGATTAGTAAGAACACAGGACATGCTGTACTTCTGGTCTAGTCACTAAATCAAGGTTACTAACTTATAGTCATGACAAACTTTCAATCACATCCATAATTTGAATTTTGTCCTTGAATTGACCATGCACTGACTATTTTACCTTTTAGCAACAATCTTGCATACCTTTGAGGATAAAGATGAAAAAAAACTGTCACAAGGTTTGTGTTAGACTGCAGTAATCAGATAAAATTTTTTTCCGTTTTCTCTAGTCTCCCAAATCAGCATTTATTAGTGCTGCAAAAAAAGCAAGATTGAAGTCCAATCCCGTCAAAGTGCGCTTTTCTGAAGAGGTCATCATCAATGGCCAAGTGTCGGTGAGTTTACAATTATCTGTGTTGTTATGCAGAAAAACACTTGAGCAGGGGTTTCTGCTCAAGTCAAGCCAATAATGTTACTAAAATGTTTACTCTGGGCCTAGTTCTTGTCTATCATGAGAGTGTCAAATCTCAAGACAGAAAAGGTAATGGTTCACCACCTTGTTGCTCCTCAGTTCAACACAACCAGAAAAGGAGCTAACCTGGTGATTCTTGTGACACTTGCTGCACTAGCAAGTGTTTATTGGGTTTATTGGGTAAAACAAGCTTCCTTTGAAATTCCACTTCTTGTGCCAACTAAGCATGATTCCTCAGAATAGCTTTTTATATATTGTGTGAAAAGAATTATGATTTCCTTAATTTTTTTTGTGTGTGCATGTGTGTGCATGTGCACTCATGTGAATGCCAAAGTAGTTGAAAGTACAGATTTTGTATATAAAGCTTAAACTAAAGAATGATCCCCAGGTCCCTACAAATAAGTCTTCATGAAAACCATGGCTTCATGATCTTCAACATGGATAATGTAAAAATCAAGAGGATACTTCATTTCCAACATTATCTAAAGAAGAAAAGGGAGTGGGTACTCTTTCATTTTTGTTTTTGGTTTAGGTTTTAGGAAGCCTTTACCTAAGGTACTAATAATTTGGAGGACATTGGAAATGCCAAAGTTTTGTTGTTGAAAGTTGATGGCTCCCATCAGTGATATTTTTCTAAATGAATCTATAAGTCTAGGCCTTCCTCTGTGATGTATTTGCTATGGATCACAAACTCATTCCTGAAGTTAGCCCTGGATCTGGATTGGAAACTATGGACATACATGTGTATCCTGGACAAGTCTTCTTATTAGTAGCCCAGCCTAGGGATGTTTAATTTGAAGGCCAAGGTATAGAAATGTGTAATAATTCTCCTTCAGTTGTGATAAAATAACAAGCCTAAACATCAAGGAGAAAGGATCTTCTTGGCTGCAGAGGTTTTGGTACATATTCTTTGGCTCTTGATTCTTGGCCTGTGGTGAGGCAGAATATGATGGTAGCAAGAGCTTGTAGCAGACACTGCTCAGCTCACAACATCCAGGAAGTAGAAATAAATTGAGATACAGACGGATAGGGAGAGGAAAAAAAGAGAGATATAGAAGATATGAATGAGAGATATAAAATCTGTGTACATAGGGGCCTAATACTTTCTTCCCTGTTATTCCATCTGGGCTATTAAGCTACTTGATGCCACCCCCTATTTTCAGGACTAGTCTTCTCCCCTCTGTCAATCATCTTTGAAAGTTTTGTTATAACACACTCAGAGGTGTGCTTTACTAATCTCCTAGGCAGCTCTCAATCAAAACTAGTTGACAATCAAGATTACAATTCATGGCAGGTCAATCTGATAAATTGTTGTGGCACTTCTGAGAAAAGGTCTGAGGTTGTCACTATTACCCTGTGTACATCTTATACTTCCCTGTGAACTTGATATACTTTGCTCACTGCAACGGATCACCATCAATCTAGGCACATGTCATCAATTCAGAACCCTGTCCCAGTGGAGCAGTAGAAGATTCCAGGCAGAGAAAAGACAAGTACATCACATCAAAAATTCATCAGAAAATTACTTTTCCTCCCAAGAGCTTCTCAGCATGTGACTAGGCATCTAAAGAGAGAATAATATTCTAGATGCTGTTGTGACAGTATCATTTCAACCCTATTCATAAGAGGGCTCATGTGAGGCAGCAGGAATGTGAGAACACTGCCGCAGGACCAGTGGTCGTCTGCAACCTCTACTGCCTTGCTAGGATCTTATAAATATAGGAACTTCAGTTGTACATCTACCTCTTGATATTTGGGACCTCATCCTTTCTAATATGGTCTTCTAAGTCACACGATGCCTTGTTTTCTGAATTTAAAGTCAGGCTTATTCAGTGAGTCAGGCAGCAAGAAGGTCATTGCGGAAGGCCATGGCAGTACAAATGAAGGGAAGACATTTAGAGAAAGAAATGGGGCGGTGGAAGTCAAGGGAGCAGTTAATGAGTTATACAAGGGTTATGCTTACTCAGACTATAAAACACTTATAAACATTTGTGCATATGGTCTACATTGCCTTCTTCTACAAGCCAAAGGACATATGGCTTTACTGTTTCTAAATCCCCAACAGCCCTCATGACTCTGTAACAACAAATACATGGGTATAACACAGTTCACTTTAAGGACTCATGGATGTGTCTACTTCTCACCTTTATCTCTTTCATCATCTGTTATGATATCCATTTAAGAAAACATCCTTAAGGAATTCATCTCACAGGTTGACCCTTAATCATATTTCAAATGGGCATCATGCTTTGGAGTATTTTAGATTATGATATTATGAGCTGTTCTTTAAAGCTTAGACTTAGCACTTGACTGATTTCATGGCACTGAAAATGGAATTCAATGCCCTCCCCATGCTGGATAGGTTTTGTCAACTAGAGACACCTAGGAAGAGGCAAACTCAGTGGAGGGATTGCTTTCATCTAGTTGGCTTGTGGGCAGGTCTCTGGGATTCTCTTGGTTACTAATTGATGTAGGAAGGCCCAGAGCACGGTGAGCACTGCCACTTCTGGGCAGATCCTCCTGAGTTTTATAGGAAAGGTAGCTGAAGGTGAGCCTGGAAGAAAACAAGTAAGCAGCATTCCTGTGTGCTCCCTGCTTCAGCCCCTGACTGCAAGTCTTGCCTTGAATTCCTGCCCTAGCTTCTTCCAGCAGTGGACTGCAACCTGTGAGCTTAAGTAAACCCTTTCCTCTCCAGCTTGATTTTGGTCATGGTGTTTTATGACAGCAACAAACATCTAACCAGGATATCAGACAAGTGCTCTAACACTGAGCTAAAAGCCTTGACCCACATTGTTCTCTTTTAGCACACTAGCTTTCCTCTTATGTTTTCTTTTTGAGCTGAGAAACACTCCTAAATGGGTTACAAAACATTTCAAAAAAATAACTTTACCCTTGTGCTCCTTCATGCTTGTGACTCATTTGCATGGCCACCACTGGGACCAGCAGTCTCCTGTCAAACAGCATCATTGATGGTCCTCATTTTGTTCATTTAATCCTGATAAGAAAAAGTCAGAGCTTGTAGTTCCAAACACAGATGCTTGACTACAAAGGAATTAAGTCTGCAACAATGTTTTCCATTGGGGAATCTTGCTTTTTAAAAATAAAAATGTATCTTATTTTTTTTTCTGATGAGCAAAATGTCTTGTGAGTTATTTGTGGCTGGAAAAAAAAATATTGCTGTGAATAACTTAGTTCAGATCCGATGGGATACCTGGTTGGCCTTTGAGCATTTGAGTGTTTATTCTTTATTATATTGTGATAAGAATAAACCATAGGCATGTGTGGCCACTGCCAAGAGTAGAATTCTAAATTGACTGACCTTCACAGCCACCATTTCTGTTTTCTGCCATCAAACAGGAAACTGTTAAAGACAATTCACTTCTTTTTATGCCAAATGTTTTGAAAGTCTATTTGGAAAATGGACAGACCAAATCCTTTCGCTTTGACTGCAGCACCTCCATCAAGGTAAGATGACATTTGAACCTTGTGCCTGTACTCATTATGTAAAATCATACTAAGACAGAATGCATAAACTGAGAAGGGCTCTGTTCTTTTTGTCCCTGTTGGTACTACAAACAATATAACATGCTATCTATGAAGAAACACCAGGGCTAGTCATTTTACTGCAACTGCAGATTAATTAAAATAGCATGACTGTCACCAAGAAAGTTTGGCACCCTGCCCAAAGCCAATAAGACTTCCCAGCAAAGTCAGCCACCAAGAAAATAAGGATGTTAAATGTTAATTGAATATCTGCCACTTTGGTGTCCAGAAAAAAACAAGGGGTAGAATAATGTAAAGGTAACATTTACTTTTGGTTGCTGTAACCAATTGCTTGAAAATGCTACATAACAAGTTGGAACTGAGGTATGCTTCTCAGGAGGGGGTTAAAGGAAGAGCCACCATGCAAGCCTATGATTTCTGCACCACGGGTGAGTTTTACATGATAGGTTTGGTAGCAAACCGTATGGCCCCCACCCCATGTTTCTTTCCTTGAAAAGAAAAGTGCATAGTCTCCTCTTTTTTTATTATACAAAAGTATGTTCAGAAATTGATTGCTCCCTAATGTCTCATCAGCCTAAAATAGGCTTTCTTCAAATGGCACAGTTAGAAAAATTTTATGGAGGTAAAAATGTACCTAGTGACGATCTGTACCATAATCTAGCAAGAGAATATCAAGTCTGTGTTTAAAATGTCTATCAATAGTCAACCATTAATTCTCCATGTTTGAAAGGATTCAGAGTAGACCTCACCTGTGCAAATGGTTCTGCAAAGCCCACTTGCTGTGCATTCTTACTGTCATAATACCAGTAAGCAGCTGTGTTTAAATTGCCTTAAATACATGGTGATTCAGTAGGCAGTAGAAGGCACAATATTAGTAGATGGGTGTAGGAGCACTAAGTCATTCTTAATTGCCCCAAATGAAATGCTAGTTCCTTTCATATAAGACTTTGAAATGTTAATGGCTGATAAAATTGTTTTCCTTTTTAATACCAATGAATGATGAGAGAATAGTTTATGTAAATTTGATCAACTAACTGGGGGTCAGCAAATTCATTCTGGAAAGAACAAGAGAGTAACCATTTTAAGCTTTGGAAGCCATCTAATGTCTATAGGAACTATTGAATTCTTTTGTCGCATCAGGAAAACAGCAACAAAAAATGTGGTATTGAGAGAGCCTCAAAACCACCATTCAGATGAATGGTCTCCTTAAGGAACATCTAGAACTCAATCACTTGTCTTCTCACATTGTAGTTTGTTTCAGCATAAGGTGAAAAGATTGATTCAACAAGGGAAGTCATCCCATAGGCATGGCCTAGGAGAACTCAGATGCATATCTTCCAGTGCCCCCTTCCCATGGAACCTACCAACAGTGTCTTACTCTCCTGGAAAGGATGTACACACACAGAGTATTCCTAAGAAAACTCCCGTTTGTCTTGCTGTCCAGAGTTTTTGTTGGAGATTAGTCACATAAACACAGCTTACCAACTGTATAGCTGGCCTTGGTGCCTTCGCCCTCTAGATGTCAAGTTGAGTTTTGCAAAGCCCCAAACTACTTGTGTGTTACTATTAGCATACATCAACTGTCTGCTATGATTCAGGGCTTTTAGCTAAAGCATAGTAACTCCTGCCAGGCTGGCCACTGAAGACCTTTTCTCAAGAGCAAGATGGCAGGGCCGCGTCTTTCTTTAGGTAAGGCTATTCTATTCCTGCACAGACATTGTGTGGGCAAGTGGGGCTGACCATTTTGTTCAATGGACCATTGTTCTGCAGACATTGGAACCTGTTCAAACAAGTACATTACCACAAATCTTCTGCCCTTCTAGACTTATTCTGTGTCCCTCAGTGGCTCAACTCTTTACTGTTATACTTTCTACCTCATTACAAGATATCTGTTAAGACTTGAGTACATGTCTTAACAGAAAGCAATCTAAACTGAAGAAAAGTTCTAGTGTTCATTCCTCCTGGCCTCTTTATTATAAGAACTCACAATAGACTGAGTTTGATTTCCTAGTGCATTACAGGTGACAATGAGAAAAAACTAGGAGCTATGAAAAGAGTTCACATCAGTTTCAAGTTTTCTTCTCTTGTACCTAACAGCCTCATTAGCACAACAGACACTGGTTGTTGGACATAACAGAAATAGAGCAGTGATGAAAGGAAGGTGACAACTGCTGAATATAATTTGCCAAAATTCTCATTACAGCGTTATAACAAGGAGCAACTATCAGAATCATTTCCCACTGCCCCACCACTGGTTTACATAATGTCACATAGAGTTCACATATGTACACAAAGACTGGGTTGTGTTTTTCTTTCCTGGAGATACATATATGTGTGTGTATGTGTGTATATATGTATGTACATATGTATATATATATATATATATAGAGAGAGAGAGAGAGAGAGAGAGAGAGAGAGGGAGAGAGTGAGAGAGAGAGCAGGGAATCTTTTAGATCACATTCACCACAATAAAGGAATTTTTGTTGAATAATTATTCTTCAGGAGGTGAGTGGGGTTAGCTTTTGTGGATTTTGTTTTAATAGGGCCAAAAGGCAACGAAGTAGACTCAAATAACAGAACAGTCTATCAAAACAAAATTCATTCATGGGAAGGTTTTTCTACCTTCACAACTATTGAGATTTTAGAATGGATGGTTATTTGCTTAGGCTTCCCTGTGCATTGTAAAGACATTTAGCAGCATCCCTACTCTCTATCCATCCAATACCAGCAACATCCCCGACCCTGTTGTGACAACCAAAGAAGGGATGTCTCCACAAGTGTCCAAATATTGCTACAGGATAGAGTTTCTTGCCATTGAGAAGCTTTGTTCTGCCTTTGGATACTTGACTAAAAATTATCTTGAAAACGGGTCATTTGCTAGTTTCAAATCTATGAAAATAAAAATGAAAGGCTGGAGAGATCAGCAGTACAGTGTTGGTTTGTGTGCTCAACACTTCCTGACTATAAATTTTTAATCCTATAAAAGATTACAGACGTTGCTTGTTCATTTCACCTTCCCCAGGGATGTAAAATAAACATGTATTGTTGTAGTGCTGCTCTCTGTGTAAATGCCATTATAATAAATGCTTTACAAGTAGGAGCTCATTTGATTCCTACATCCATTCAAAGGTAAGCATTATTATCACTTCCAGTTTAGAGGTAGGGAAACTGAGATACTTAGAGGTTGAATAACTACCCATTGCTGTGAAGTTTATAAGCTTGAGAGCTAGGATTAGAAGCCAGACTTTCTCAGGAGCTTTACCACTACCATGGTCTTTTGGAATAGGTCAGAGCCAGCATATTATTTGGGGGCAGGACTAAAATCATGGGCATTTCAGGCTTTGCTGACTACTTCTCAGTTCTGTTCCTGCAGTGTATGAACAATAATGTAACCATGGACAATAAAGAGATGGGTTGACCCTGTCCCAATAAAACTGTATTTACAAAAATGGGTAGTGAACTAGATTTGGGATGCAAAATATAATTTACCAGTAGCAGGGGTAGAGTATTTTCTGAGATGGTTTGTTTCCTCATTTGGAAAAGGAGAGATCGAAACTAACCCTCCATCTGTTAAATATCTCTCTAATTTAGAACCTTACATGGAAGCTAGAGATATTGCTCAGTGGTTAAGGATACTAGCTACTCTTCTAAAGTAAAATAACAAACAAACAAACAAACAAATAAAAAAAACACTCAGCTTTGATTTCTAGCACCCACATGGTGGCTCACAACTGTATATAACTCCAGTTCCAGAGGATCTGATGCCCTCTTCTAGGGTCTTTGGGCAGCAGGCATGCAGATGCTGCATAGCACATATACAGACAAAACACATACATACATTGAAATATGGAGAACCTTATATGGTCACCAAGTTTCTCTTAAGGATATTTACCTTGTTACCACTTAGATTTAAACTCCATAGAAATGGGAGTAGTGCTAGAAAGGACAAAGAAAAGGAAAGCCTCAATTCTGTTCTTTTTGACTTTTGACATCATGAGACTTAAGCACCAACTTACAGCATTCCATAACAGACTGTAAAGCCTAAATAAATGTAATAGTTTCTAGTCATGGTAGACCCTAAAAATAAAAGGGACATTGTTGATTTTGATCTCTTCATGTCACTGTTTGTTCTGTAAGGATGTCATCTTAACCCTGCAAGAGAAGCTGTCCATCAAAGGAATTGAGCACTTCTCTCTCATGCTGGAGCAGAGAACTGAAGGGGCCGGTACCAAGCTGCTCTTACTTCATGAACAGGAGACACTCACTCAGGTCTGTGAAGTAACTCCAAGAATGCTGCTATAGATGCTGTTGCTGTAAGCAGAGCCTGTGGTGTCTCAGAATGGTCTTCCTCCCAGCATCTCACTGTAACTGCTCTATCCCCAAGGTCCTCCCTGAAGGAAACATTATCTTTACAATGCATTTGAGCACCCAGGCCTCCTTTTGCCAGTCTGTCATAGAATGTCATAGAATATCAGTTGATCTCCCATTTTTGTGTCATTCAAAGGCCAGGCAGATACTGGAAGGTAGCTTTGAAGAGTGACATTTTATGTTATTGTAATGACTTCTTTGCCTGTTTAGATCTCTAATCTCTTCAAAGTCATTAAAAACAATTTTTTTCTGAGAGTATGTAAATTAAATTGAAGGCATCTTTGTTGTCTTTGGTTCTTTAGCATACTCATGACTATTTTTAGAAGCATGCAACCACTGCCCGAGTCTTCCTCACTATGAATATGTGAACTATGTGTCCCAATTTCTGCTACCCCCATCTATTCTCTGGGGAGACAAGCTGACTGCTTGCTGGTGTATCCAACATACCACCTTCACTTATCTCAACTTCCAAAGCACTGAGCATCTTGGTTAAGTGTCGAAGTATCCACAAAGTCCTGTTGCATAGAAAAGTTCACTGAGGAGATAAACCTACCAAGAGGGCATGAGGGGACATCTGCAGCTGAAGCAGCAAGATATCACCAGGGGAATAGAAAGACCGGAAACATTGTCACACTAAAGTGCTTCTTATTTGATGCAAAGTTAAAATCAAGTGCTTGGGGGTTCAGTGGTTAAGAACATGTACTGCTCTTCTAGAAGACCTGAGTTCAATTCCCAGAGATACATCAGGTGGTTCAAAATGGGCTAGAACTCCTGCTCAAGGGGATTTGAACACCTCTGGCCTTTTCAGGCACCTGAACTCACATGCACACACATAATTAAGAATGAAAATGATTCTTTAAACGAAAATCAAGACCTAGTACTCCACACGTCAGTTCCCTCAAATAGCCCTATCCTTTTGACAGAATCCAATTGGATATAATGAATTAAAAATGTTGCCATGCATGTTGATTTCTATTTCTTTATCTAAACTTGGCCTATGATTTCCATCAAGTTTAAGACTACACAGGGCTATTTAAAGGAACTTGCAAAATAACCCTTGGCAAAGCACTCTTAAAAATAGATGGCTTATTTTATGCAATGTCATAGGAGAGCTATCACTTATATTCAGAACCCCTCAGGTGAGAGCTCAGTATGTATCCAAGTTCCCCCTGGAAGCAGAAGTTTAGCCAAAATCTTAAATGTACAGAAGTTCCCTGAGAGATCATGAGAAAAACTGGGAGAGGGGTGGAAAAATGGAAATGGGACAAAATGGAAAAATGTCTTCACCAAAAGAGTTTCTACCATGTAACTTTGAGCTCCATTCTACCATGTAACTGAGAGCTCTGAGTGGCAATGTAGAACACTTGTGAGTGGTACCTTACCTAGGGTATACTGAGCAAGCAGTTGTCCTGTCACTGGTGGGTGGGCTGTGCCTGAAGGCTCTTCCAATCCCCAGTCCATTAAACAGTCACAGGTACATGTAGTAGAAAACCTTTAGCCTGTGGCAGTAAGGAACAAAAGTGATGTGGGAACAATTATAATGATTTAAGTGAAAAAAAAAAGAAGATTCAAAATTTGCCTGATGCCACATATCTAAAACTTACCAAAACGGGTTATATAGCTTGAAACAAAGCAGCTACCTGCTTTTGAATCATCCCATCCAAAGCAACCATTACAGTCTCAGAACAGGATAAGAATTGGTGTGCTTTCACTTGGTGTGTATGAACTCTGGTCATCTCTTCTTCTTTCCCGTGCTGCTTTCTCTTTTCTTTCCCAGCTTCCCCTTTGAACATTCCCAAAACAAGTCCCTTAACATACAATCCCTTACATCTGAATCTATTTCTAGAAACCTTAGCCTCACACAAAGGCCAATTTGAAGATTCTATAGAAGTAGAAAAAAAGGAGATTTTTGATTGTGTGGATGTTATCCCTTTCTTCATCGGCACTGATGAGTTCTTTTTATTATTGCTATTAATTTATTCAATTTATATCCCTATCATAACCCCTACTTCATATCTTCCTGGTTTCACCCTCCCTCCCTCTTCCCACCGCTAGACCTCAGAAATGGGGAGCCATCCTCCCTTATACCAACTGATCCCAGCCTATCAACTCTCTTCAGGACTGCCTGCATCCTCTTCCTCTGTGGCCTGGTAAGGCTGCCTCACTAAGGGGAAGCAATTGAAGAGCAGGTAACAGAGTCCATGTCACAGACAGCCCCTGATCCCCTTACTAGATGACCTACATGGAGATTGAGCTGTCTACTAGCTACATCTGAGCAGGGGGTCTAGGTCGTCTCCATGCATGGTTTATAGTTGGTGTATCAGTCTCCTTATATGATGTATTTGCTCTTCCAGGTGACACAGAGGCCCAGCTCCCATAAGATGAGGTGTCTTTTCCGTATCAGTTTTGTCCCCAAGGATCCCATTGACCTCTTAAGGAGAGATCCAGTTGCTTTTGAGTATCTCTATGTTCAGGTAGGTAAAACTTTTGGATTGATTTGTATGAATGTGGAGGTACACATCAATTGACCCCTTCATTGTTTTATTCCATCCCCCACTAAGCTCATTGAACCATAAATAAGTGTGTTGTCCTCTTTTCATTTTTACAGTTGATTATGAAATAATGTAATACTTCCATAAATGTTGTAAGAGTAGCGATCTACATCCTCCACCCAGATTTACTCATTGTTAGTATTTTCTCCTGTGTACTTTATATTTAGTGAGGTACATATTACTTGTATCTTTCGTTAAAGAAATCTACAGATAAACATGTTTTTCTACAGTACATGAAAGCTAGTTACTCTCATAATATATGATTTTTACTTCTAAATATGCTATTTATTTTTCAATAACAAGGACATTTTCGTATATAAACTTTATCCAATCAACAAAATCAAGAAATAGGACATCGATGTATGCCCCTTATCTCATCTTTTACCTACATCCAAAATGATACCTATTGTCCCCAAAATGTCCTTTATGCCATCATATTATCTTCTAGAATAAAATTCACTGTGGATCTAATTTTGCATGTAGTTTGTTTGTCTTGTCTCTTTAGTGTCCTTAACCTCTTTAGTGACATTCCTTATCCTCCTTTTATGACTTTTGTGACACTGAGTTTTGAGAAGTACTAATTAGATATTTTATGGTAATATTTGCATTTGGGTTTCTCTAGTATTTTCTCACAATTAGGTTGAAGATATAAATTTGCAAAGAATTATATAAGTGATTGTGTCCTCTGTATAGCACATGAGGAGCCACATGGTGCCACTTTATCCCCTTAATTATGAGGCTAACTTTGACTCTTTTTTTTTCCTTGTTCAAAGTACTCATTACTTTATTCATTACTTATCCCTGAGGTATAGCTGATAATCGTTAATACAACTTTATGTAACCAGTCTTAATTAGTGCTGAGTAAATTCTTAAAAGTATAGTACTATAACACCACCAGAAATTTATTTAGAAATTCACATAAAGCCATTTTCTACTTTTCATCTTATAACAATATTTAAAACAGAAAGAACTCAGCTTGTGCTATCTTCAAGATGGACTCAGCAAAGTTTGTATTTCTCTATTGGGGTGAAGCAGGTGTAATCAGCCTTACAGCACACTAATTATTTTCTAGAATTAATCTCTGTTCTTATACCCTCTCTCACACACACAGCTTGCTCACTGCCTTGCAGATGTGACCACTTGTCAGAAATCTGTTTCTTGACTTCTTCCCCTACTGGACCACACAACACTGGAGTTATCTCATATCAAAGCCATAATTTATATTGAGAAATAGTCTTTTTTAAATTTTTTTCTTTATTAATTACACTTTATTCACTTTGTATCCCCCCCCTGTGGTTCCCTCCCTTGTCCAGTCCCAATCCCTCCCTTCCTCCACCCTCTGCATGCATGTCCCTCCCCAAGTCCACTGATAGGGAGGTCTTCTTTTCCTTCTTTCTGATCCTAGTCAATTAGGTCTCATCAGGAGTGGCTGCATTGTCTTCTTCTGTGGCCTGGCAATGCTGCTTCCCCCTCAGGAGGAGGTAATTAAAGAGGAAGCCAATCAGTTCATATCAGAGACAGTCTCTGTTCCTATTACAATGGAACCCACTTGGATACTGAACTGCCATTGGCTACATCTGTGCAGGGGTCTTAGGTTATCTCCATGCATAGTCCTTGGTTGGAATATCAGTCTCAGGAAAGACCACTGTGCTCAGATTTTTTGGTTCTGTTGCTCTCCTTGTGGAATTCCTGATGCTCTTCCAGAGAATCTGGAATTGATTCCCAGCCTCTACATGGCAGTTAAAAACCACCTGTAATTCCAGTTCCAAGGGATCTAATGACCTCTTTAGTGGACACTGAATGCATGTGGTATATACACATACATACATACATAAATACATACATACATATATACAGTTAAAACACCCATACACATAAAAATAAAAATTCAAAAAATATCTGTTTGTTTAATGTGTAGTACATAGTAATAGAAACACTCAGTGGGCCTATAAACATATCTTCTAACATTCATAAATACAAAAAAAAGGGGGGGAAGACAAATGTGAGCCAAAAGAAAGTAGATATGAGGTGAAAGAGAGATACAAACAAAATGCATATGGCAAATTAGGAATGTTGGTATTAAGTGGCAATAAGCCCTAGAAATCAGAAATGAAGTCAGAGAAAAAACAAAGCAGAACATTCTACTGCATTCTATTACATAGGGACCCTCAGGAAAGAACCCAGTAATTTTCCCTACCTCTGTGGGTTTTGGATAAGATTTTTTTAAGCTGAAGAGTAGACTTAATGTTCATGAAGATAGTCCTGCATCTCCAAGGTAAGTTCAATCCTATTAGGTGTTTACACCCTATTTATCAAAAATAATTTTAAATATATACTGCATTTTCCAACTAAACAGTGAGACTATCGTGTGTTTGGGTTTTCTTGGTGTTGAATTTAGGTCACAAGCACCCCTTAATTGGCAACAATGACCTCTGTTCCCCTAATAGGCTAGGAAACTTAGCCAACTACAACTGAATGAAGCGAGGAGTGTGACTCTCAGCTGATCAGTTACTGCTTCTTCTCCATACTACTGCTGGGCATCACTCCGAGGCTAGGTCACCTTGTGTTACAATTATGATCTAGTTAGTTGCAAATGAATAGCTCCAGGTACCTCTTAGTATAAAGCTGTAGATACTGAAATGCAAGTATGGGTTGTTTTCTATGATTACATTCTCATCTTGATAACAGGATGGTGCTTTAAAACCATTCCGCTTCTGTTTAGACACCACAAAAAATTCCATTGCCTTTGTAAAGGGCAAAAACATGGCTGTGCTTGTTCTAGGGAAGAAAGACAAGGAGTACCACTAAAGCTGATCACGTTATGTTTAAGGCGTATCTGCTCAAATTAACTGCATGGAGAGTTTTCTCATTTGAAAGACATCTTTTCCACCAGAGGGCTAGCTTCAAAATAAGACAACATGTTTGGTGAGCTTGCCTGAGGACTGAAAGAAAAAGGTTGATGATGTTTCTTGTTTCTTGCCTTGACTTTCATGTAGGTGATAGATTATCTACCTCCCAAAGGAATAGGCAGCAGGGGAGATGAATAACCATATACTGTGGGTGATGGAGACTAAAATCAAGCTACTATCATCTTATATATCCCCTTTAGCGTATAGGGCATGAACATTTTTTGTTTTTGTTTTTTTGCCTCAGACTCTACTCAGAAATGACTATATCACAGAAAGTGTGGTGGGTTTAAATGAACACATCTGTCTACTTACTAGAAGTCAACAGGTCTCTTGTGTGCCCATGTTGATTTTAACCTACTACAACGATACAATGAAATTGCCTGGAGAACAGAAGAGGAAGCAGAAACCATGCACTGCACTTTACAAAACTCAAAATCAATTTAACTTAGCGGGCTCTTAATGAGGACAGTCACCATAGGCCAGATGAAGCGTGAAGATGCAAACAGATTTCAGTAGTGATAACATATATTTATCTGTGAGTCATTAATGGCCCATGAGGCTTTTTACAAATTTTAGCATATATCTTAACAGTAAACTGTAATAATCCAGACTGTTCTGATTCGTCATGATAATATGCTTGCTGATTTTTTTTCTGTCCACTCTATTCAGAAAGAAGTTGTTCCTACCAAGTAATAAACAGGGTACAACCCTTAAGCCACTGAAATCTTTGCAAACACATATTGCTTTCCTCTTTGACATATATTAATCACAAATGATCTTTTTATAGGCCTAGAGTAGGTCCTGTTAAGACCTCTATTTAACAAAATAGTTGTTGCTATTCACTTGTGAGACTGAATCTTAAGTAATATATTAAAGAGTAATAAAATGATAATCTCTCTTGTACACCCATACACAAAAACACATATACATACATATGTGCATACATGCACACATACATACATACATACATACATGTAATTCATATTGCACACTACTTCCCCAGGGTCATTCTTCAGTAATTATATAATAATCAAGTGACCAATTGCCTTGTCAAAAGATTCACTCAAAAGTCTCTTAAATGCAAATGTCTTAGTTATTGCTGTGATGAAACACCATGACCAAGGCAACATTTTTAAAAGCATTTAATTGGGGTCTTGCTTATATTTTCAAAAAGTTCATGCTATCATAGTGAGAAGCATGGTGGCAGGCAGGCATGTGTTGGAGCAATAGCTGAAAGCTTACATCCTGATCCACAGGCACAAAGCTGAGAGATATAACTGACAATGACATAGGTTTTTGAAACTTCAAAGCTCACCCCGATTGACACACTTACCAAAACACAAGTACATCTCCTAATCCTTTCCAAATAGCCCCACTGACTGAAGACCAAATACTCGAATATATAAGCCAATGGGGTTATTCTTGTTCAAACCACCACAGCAAGGCACATCAGAAATGGGAAAAAAAAAAAAAAGATTCTAGGCAGAGTTCTTAGGAAAAGTAACAATAATGGCTTGTGTTTCTATAACACATTCCATTTTATAAATTAATCATCTTAGAGCTATGATGGCAAACTTGCAAGTTAGTTAGCTCTCAAGTTAATTGTCCTTAAGTGTTCATCCATTTTTTTTTTTTAGATAAGAAAACTAACATGTTATGGCAAGCATAATTGTATTAGTATTTGGCAGAGCCTCCCATCAAACTTGGACTTTTATGTCTAAATTCTGTACAAAAAAAGCATACCTTCTGTTGTAAATCCTTATGCAGTAGCAGTCTTTAAAAAAGTTCTTTGACAAAATAACCTCTCACAAAACAGATAGTGGGGCGGAGGCAACATCTCAGTCCGTAAAGAACATGAGAACCAAGTGTGATCCCCAGAGCCTGCATTCACCAAAAGTAAGACCTAGCAGCACATACTTGCAATCCCAGCACCAGGGAATAAAGACTGGGTGATCCCGTAGGCATACCAGCCAGCTAAGCTAGCCTAGGAATTTACCTAAATTCCTGGTAAATTCCAGGCCTGTGATAGATCTTGTCTAAATATGAAAATAAAAAGGTGAATGGTTCATGAGGAAACACATTCAAAGTTGTCCTTTGACCTACACACATACAGGCATACATATGCATGTGTATCCATACGTGCTTGTGCCTCTAAGCTTGTGAGCACACACAGGCACACACCACATGCTGGGAGTCCAGTCTCTTAGAGAACTGAATAAAACAACCTTATCTAGGCTGTTAACACCTTGGAGCCAAGATTGACTGCCTCAAGCCCTGGGCATGATTGTTAACATGGAAATAAACAAAACAAAGTAGCAGCTTTAATTTGTTTTCCAGGGTATTTCCCCAGCCATGTTAGGCCCTACTTCTTGACAGACCTACTTCAAAAACAAAATGTTATGTGTTCCAGTAAGCTTAAGATTTCTCAGGAAAGCAGGAGGGAAAGACATTATTGGGGGTGCATTGGGAGGAGAATCTGGCTCACTTAGAAATGAAGCAATGGACTGAGAAATATGTATCCATTGATGTAGATACAAAGCATAAGTAAGATGCAATACAGAAGCCATGCAGTGATACCTGCTCCTAACTTTGGATAATCAGTGTATGTGGTGATTACTAATGTGCTTTTCTCAGAAAGGAAGCAAAAAAAAAAAATGCAGCATGGGTTTCCCTTTGATGCTTATTAGGGACAAGGCAAAGAAATACAGTAAGGATGCAGGAAAGGGGTATGTTGGTATGTTTTCTAGACCTAAAATTCAGTTTCCAATATAAAAATCACTCATCACTCAGCACACACACACACACACACACACACACACACATACACACACACACACACACACACAGAGGCACACACATACACAGAGAAAACTACTTACATGTTTTGCATGTTTCTTCTGCACTCAGCTCCCAAATTTGCCCCTAACAAGAGAGAAGAATACAAGACTCCAGTCTAGTCTTTGTGGTCACACAGGACCATACCATTTTGTAGCACATGCTCAGCCACTCTGGCGGATTGAGAGGCAGCCTGGTGATTTCAACCAGGCTAGCCTTGAATTTATAGTTCATTATGATGATTTGAATAAGAATGACCCCCAGAGGGGCATATATTTGAATGCTTGGTCCCCAATTGGTTGAACTATTTGGGAAGATTTAGGAGGTTTGACTTTGTTAGAGGATGCGTGACACTGGAGGTAGGCTTTGAGGTTTCAAAAGCCCACATCATTCCTAGTTAGCTCTCTGCTCCCTCCTTTTGAATAAGGATGTGAGCTTTCAGCTACTGACCCAGCACCATGCCTTGCCTGCCTGATGCCATGCTCCTTGCCACGATGGTCATGAACTCACCCTCTGAACTGCAAGCCTCCAATAAACTCATCCTTCTATTAGTTGCCTTGTTCATGATACGTAGAACAGCCAGAGAAATGTTACTAAGATATCCACCTACCTCAGCCTCACAAGAAACTGAAACTATAGTGTATAACGCTATACCCAGCCTACATTTTGACCCTACCCACAAATTTTGTGAGCTGAACAAATGAATTCCAAGAGACGTGGACTGATTCTCACATGATTACACATTTGGAATGGGAGTGCTGCAGCCACTCACGTGAGTGAAAGATTTTTATAGCTACCCTTACAGCCCTCTCATGCAATCCCCAAGCAACTCTAGTGAAGTGTTTCCTATGAGTCCCGCTCACGGATAAATAAACAGAGGACAAGAGTCCAAATAAATGCTACGGTTTCCGACACGGTAGCTATTGTTGGCTGGCAAAACCAGGAAAGCAACCGCCAGCACCACACAAAGTAAGAATAAGAATGAGATAAATACATTTTTTTTCGAAGTGTGCTTACAGCTGCCAAGAACAGTTTAGGGGCTTCACATTGTCAACTACGTTAGTCCTTGAAACATCCTGTGGGTGGGAAACCATCACTCCATTTTAAAGAAAGGAAAACTGGGGCACAATCAAGTTAGGAATTTGCGCAAGGCCACACTCTGTATGAAATGAAGAAGTCTGAAAGCCAGGCTTCGAAATCCAGCAGCCGAGCTGCAAAAGCCACATTCCTCCACCAGTGCTTCTGTGTTCAGTTGCAGCACCTGTGTTTGGCAATTCCATCCCTAAATTCCTAATTATTTTTACAAAAAGCTAAATATTTAAATAACAGCTTGTCGATGATTGTTAAATGTTTTGTGTGGTCTCTGTTTTTGTGCAATTAAATTCTGACGCAGCTCCAAGCAGCACGGTGGAGATGTTTCCACATTTAGCCTCAGTGGCTTAGAAGTGAAGGTTGAAACACTGGGGAAAATGTGTGTCACCTGTTCCTCTAAAGGCAGCACAAGGCAGCTCATGCTCTGACGAATTGCGCCCTCTGCTGGTCTCTTCACAGAGTTGTAATGATGTCGTTCAGGAGCGATTTGGACCGGAGCTGAAATATGACATTGCCTTGCGGCTGGCCGCGTTACAAATGTACATCGCCACTGTCACCACCAAACAGACGCAGAAAATCTCCCTAAAATACATTGAGTAAGTGTTCACCCTTGGTGCCAGTGTTCACCCTTGGTGCCATGAGATGCTGTGCGTATTTCTTTACGCTTTTTTTTTTTAAATTTTATTTTTCTTTTTAGTTACATTTTGTTAACTCTGTGTCCCAGCTGTATCCCGCTCCCTCATTCCCTCCCCAACCCCACACTCCCTCCCTGGTCTCCTCCCTGCCCCTTTCCGCTTTTGTATCATGACAGAATATTTGTAAACTAGTGGCAAAATATACAAATATTTTGTCTTTTGTAATAGAATAGATCTATTTCTCACTTTACTCACCTTTAGGAAATTGCAGGCAAGATGAAAGTCATTTGTGTAAAATGATCTGGAAGTCCAAGAATGATTGCTCACTCCTGCCTTCATATCAAATATAGCAATAGAGCATACAGAGGCAGAAGGCTTGCTGTAAGTACAAGGGCAGCCACATATCAAGATCTTGTCCCCAAATCATCAAGATAAACAAAGAGGATGGCCTGGTGATGCGGGCCTGTAACTGCAACTACTCGTGAGGCTGTGGCAGGAGAATCCTAAATTCTTAAGCTGCAGAGTGAGTGCAAGGCTAAACTGAGCATCTTTTTGAGATCCCATCCCAGAATGAGGGGGAAAAAAATGAGTATTAGCACAGTCAACATACAGGCCTTACTTCAAAGATAAAGGAGTAAACTGAGGTATACCATGATTAATTTGCTTGTTACTTTCCCAAGTCACAGGACAGGAGGTGGAAGTGGGGCAGAGTTAAAATCCCAAGCGGTGAGACTGCTCTTTGTGTCTTAGTTTGCCCAGTAGACTGAACTACTACTGGAGCCTAATTAGGCTTAGCCACCTCTTAAAAATACACCAAAGAGATAAGTAATAAGAAAAAAAGAGAGAGAAGATACATTTTATGTGGTAGAACTGAGAAGAGGAACAAGAAACAGATATACTGAGCCCCAAATCTGTCTTCAGGATATTGACATGAGATGTTGATTTAAACAGAGGTTTAGGTTTAAGTAGATAGCAAGAGGATCTGTAACTCAGCAGCCTTTGGTCCAGGTGTGATCCTGCCCACCACTGTTCTCTGCTGCATGGTTTCAGATAAATTGTAAAGACTGTGTGAAATTTCTTCCTTGGAGGCATATTCCTCCTCTGGATGTTTTTATCCAGGCTTTAGTCTTTGCCTTTTTCTAGCATGAGATTCCTGGAAGGATTCCAATACCTGGGAGTTCCTTTGTCTTAATATTCCTGTAGCACAAAGGATGGGCATACTTGTCTCTTTAGAATTCCTCCTATATTGCCAGGGTGTTTAAGGAGCACAAGGTCTCAACCTGTAGGTTGTGACCCCTTGGGAGGGGTCAAGTGACCCTTTCACAGGGTTGCCTAAGACCATCAGAAAACACAGGTATCTACATTACAGTTCATAACAGTAACAAAATCATAGTTATGAAGTAAGAGCAAAATAATTTTATAGTTGTGGTCCACCACAACATGAGGAACTCTACTAAAGGGCTGCAGCAGTAGGAAGGTTGAGAGCAATTGTTATAGAGACCTGTTCTGAAATGCCTTCACAGCAGTGTCCAAAGTAATGTCAAAAGTTGGGCCTGGTGGCTCACACCTATAATCTGAGCATTGAGGGAGTCTTAGTTAGGAGAATTAAAAATTTGAAGCCAGCCTAAGTTACATAATAAGACCTTGTTTAAAAAAAAAAAAAGTGAGCAGGAGAGATAACTCAGTGGTTAAAAGCACTTGCAAATGACCCAAGTTGGGTGCCTAGTATCCATGTGGTGATTTAAAACCATCTGTAACTCCAGTCCCAGGCCAAGTTGGTACCCTCTTCTGGCCTCCATGGGCACCAGGTATGTATGTGATACACATACAGAAACACATGCAAAACATTCATACATATGAATCTTTTAAAAAGGAATTCCACAATCAGGAAGCATGGTGCCTTGGTATCATAATGCCTTGGTATCTGTGTAGAAAAAAAAAAAGCCTTTTAAAGTGACTGGTAAATATGTCACACAATAAAGTTGGCCCTGTGAATCACATCTTGTTTGTAAAGGATGGATGCCTTCTCTTGCTGAGTATGCTATTTTACCACCCCACCCCTCCTTGGCCAAGAAAGATCCTCTTTTCTTAGAAAATTGATGGTTTGTATTGCCTCCAGCGGATGAATCTATTTAAGGGTCATCCGTTTGGAGGGAATGCTCAGTCTCTCAGTAAAAGATTCACTATCCTAAACACCACTTACTTCATCCCAGCAGCTCTTTATGCTAACAAAAAGGAGAACGGCTGTGTCAGAGTTTACAGCCAGATTGAAGCCATGTCTCCTTGCCATGTTAAAAGCATTGAATTTCTCCCCATCTTCACTCAAAACATAAGCAAATGAGTATAATCCTACTTTTCAAAGACACATAAGTTCCCAGGGGCTACTTGTAAAGTTTCATGATGCCCTACTAACTAACCTGGGTGTTGCATTGGGGAGAACTAGAGCTCCAATTTACTACCCACACTGTTCTGCCAATTCCCAGTTCAACTATTGCCACTCCCCAGAGTGGTCCATCTCTCTCTCTCTCTCTCTCTCTCTCTCTCTCTCTCTCTCTCTCTCTGTCTCTCTCCCTCTCTCTCTTCCCCCATGGTATCCATACAGTGTCTATAGTCTGAGAGACTATCTGTTCACAAACAGTTCTCAAGTTGGCTGGACATATTCATATGTTCTTTCTCTACTATCTAACGTCCTTAGGTACAGATAAAACTGGATGCCACTTGAAAAGGTGCCTACACAACCTGAAAACATATTCAGACAAGTAAAACGCATTTGGGTGGCTGAGGACACTAAGGTGCTTGCTGTGTAAGCATGAGGACTAGAGTTTAACATCCAGAATCCACGCTTATAAAGCTGGCCATGGCATGTGTCATATGCATATAATCCCAGCACTAGGGTAACAGAGACAGGTGGTTCCCTGGGACTCGCTGACCAGCTAGCATAGATTAATTGGTGATTTTTCAGGTCAGTGTGAGATCCTATCTTTAAAAAACTAGCACATCTTTGTGCCACTACTCTCTGCTCACTTCTCAAGTAGAACATTGTGCAGACCAGAACCTCTCAAAGGTTACTAGCTTGACTAGAAGTCTTGTAGTCTGCAACAGTGTTGGCAGCAATCAATTCTTTTTACCAAGTATTGATTGAGCATTGTATATAATGTTTGCATTAGACAGTAGAAAACACTAATTTTTGAAAGATATCATCCTGACCAATCAAGGAAATTGTTATCTGAGTATAAAGAGGAGACATAAAGATATGCTGGTAGAATAACACACATCCAGAATACCTGGAAAGCACAAATTAGTCTTCATGGGTTCAGAGGGGGGTTTGGAAGACACGGAGTTAGGTGGATAGGGAAGTTGGTGAATCTTGGAAAATGAGGAAACGGGGATTACTATGATCAAAACATGTTGTAGAAAACTCTCAATGAACTTATTTAAAAAGATATAAAGATATGAAAGACAGTCATTTAAGATAATAAGACAGGGCTGATGGGATTTGACTAGTATGAATGAAGCCCTGGGTTCCTCATAAGCATTTCCTCTCATACATACATACATACATACATACATACATACATATGTTTATATACATGTGTATCATATTCACACTTTATTTTTTGATATTTAGAAATTTTTCTTTTCCTTTATTTTTTATACAGTACAACCCACGCAAGCCCCCACTCTTTCACTCTTCCAAGTCCCCCCTACACACACACACACACACACACACACACACACTTCCCCTTTCCCCCAGATGCATTATTCCTTCATTTCCCTTCAGAAAATAGCAGGCCTCCCAGTGATATCAACCAAAAACAGCATAATGGGATGGAGGTGCAATAAGATTAAGTATGAACCCTCATATCAAGGCTGATCGAGGCAACTCAGCAGGAGGAAAAGTATCCTGGGAGCAGGCAAAAGTGTCAGAGATAAGAGTCCCACAAAAAAAAAAGAGTCCCACAAAACCCACAAACTAAACAACCACCACATGCATGCAGAGGACCTAGTACAGACCTGTTCAGGCTTTGTGACTGTTACTTCAATCTCTATGAGCCCCTGTGAGCCCTGCTTAGTTGATTCTGTAGACCGTGTTCTCATGGTATCCTTGACCCCTCTGGCTCCTACAATCCTTCCTCCACTTCTTCAGTGGGGTTCCCCAAGCTCTACCTAATGTTTTGGTGTGGGTCTCTGCATCTGCTTCCATCAGCTGCGGGAGGAATTTTCTCTGATGATAATTGGACTAGGGACCAACCTACAAGTATAACAGAATATCATTAGGAATCATTTCATTGTTTTTTTTTTTCCTTTTGGTCAAATGTTTTTGGTTCTACCATAGGTCTCTGAGCCCTAGCACTGAACCTCCGTCAGGTGTGTGTGTGTGTGTGTGTGTGTGTGTGTGTGTGTGTGTGTTTTAAAATAAAGATACAGTAGCTCTAAGGCATACAAAATCAATGAAGACAGTAAGTACAAGCTGAGGAAATTAAAGAAAACACATTGGGAATATCTGGATATAGGATGTATTTAAGAGACACAGAAATGGGTTGAACAAAAGGTCTCTTTACTGTACATAGTTAGTGTTCTTTCTATAGAGTGAAGAATATATATGTTTCCTTTTAAATGTGAACATAAGTATCAATGATCCAACAGTATATTTCCTGCATGTAAATGAAAAGTTGCCTCCCTGTCTTACCAAGAGTCCACTTGTTCCAACAAACAGCAGGGTGCCATTTGGTTTTATATATGTCATCACCACAAGAACAGTGAATGAAAGATGTGCTTTTTTTGCAGGAAAGAATGGGGACTAGAAACTTTTCTTCCATCTGCTGTGCTGCAGAGCATGAAAGAGAAGAACATCAAGAAAGCACTCTCCCACCTTGTCAAAGCAAATCAAAACTTGGTACCACCTGGTAAAAAGGTATCCCAGTTTCATTTTAATAGCATCTAGATTTTTTTTTCAATGCAGTTTATTCAGGAACCTTGAACAATCATCTGACCCTGGGGAAAGCCAGCCCACAGCTTAAATAGCCTCTGGGTAGCCAACCCCAGCATGCCACGTGGGCAATGCAAATAGGTCCACATACATGGAAGCAAGCCAGATCCTCAGCCTTAGCCAAATGTGGAATTGTTCGTGACAGAGAGCACTCACCATCGGGAAGGTGGAAGGCGGAAACCAGCTCCATCTTTAAGGCGCGGCATTACGCAGCTCTCTATAGTTCCCCCTTTTTGTTTTAGACGCATCAGGCAAGAGTAGCGGTCTGATCTCTGATATTAGAAATAAATTGGGACTTTGTACTGATGTTCATTTAGGTGTCATCCACCCAAAGAGCATCAGTTCCGTCCGATACCTTTTTATCAGAGGCGGGACCTGGGGCATCAACCCGCATGCAATCAGACATGCTCTTCTCTGGGTCCAAAGCGGCTGACCCTGAGTGCAGTGCTTAGCCTCGCCTCCTAAGCATAACATTTTGGCTTTTTATGGTAGCCAACCATGCTTGGGAAGACTGTCCTGCTTCAATGGCTGGAAAGGCCTGAATGGTCATGGCTACATTACGCTGTTGTGAGACTCTAATCTTGCGTATATACCACAGGCAAACCAAGGAGACCAACACCAGAAGGCCTGCTAACGCTCACCTGCCCATTCCTTCAGATGATTCATGGCTGCAGCAATCCATGATGATAATCCTGTGGCTAGTCCTGCGTCCACTCTGGTAGAATTTACCATGACAATGGCCACTCTCAGCTGCTCCATCGTAGTGTCGAATTCTCCAGTCCAATTACCTAAAATATAGCTAGACAATTGTTTAGACAGATTTGCAGCACAGGGAAAATTCTCATGTTGTATGTTAGTGACTCAAAGTCCAGCATACTTTCATTGACAGCCAAGTTGAGCGATTTGCCATAGGGTATCAATTTGCTCCTGCACGAGGTCAATCCTCTGATTGAACACCATCAAGCCTCCTTTTAGTTGAGCATTAATTCCTTTTTGTACATCTAAGGCATGAGCTACATTGGCTAAAAGGTTATTCAGGGTCTGAGAAGTCTGCATAGTATGACTCCTGGCTAATGCCGCGGTGGTAGCTCCAACAGCAGCCAATGAGATGGCAGTAACAATGGCGGCTGTAATTCCAAGATCTCTTTTCTGTCTGAAGAGAGTCATAGCGTGAGGGGCATCAATGGGCACAGGCACCCAACGAGGCATGCGAGTAAGCATCTAGATTTTTAAGCAGAGAGGCTTGCATGCATTTAAGAAAGCATTTAAAATTATCCCCTGAAAAAAACATATTTGGCACACCATATTTCCAGAACTTTGTACCCTATTTGTAAATATCTAAAAGGAACAAAAGTAGCAATCCTTCTGCGAATCTATTTCTTTCTCAAGGGTTGGAAACTACTTATTGTATGGAGCAGGGACCTTGGGGTGTTCACATGAGAGAATTTCTGATATTTTCAGTTATGGTATCAAATCACAAGATAATCGGATAATTGTACATTTTCATCCTGTGTCTGGTTAAATGCACAGAGCAGCTTAAATGTACAGCAGCTAGTAAAGGGCCCTGCAGTCCAGTTACTGTGTTCATTACATTAGGGATTCTTTCATAGGGAGATGTTGATATTTGGCAAGAAGTTGTTCCTTGCTGAGGTATCAGGATGTTGTGCTAGGCTTTGTGAGATATGAAGCAGCATCCTTAATCTGTACTGACCAGGTATCAGTGTCTCTCCTCCATTAATTATTACAAACAAAATTGTGCCCAGATATTTCTAAGCACAACATCATTCTAAGGAACAAAATCACCACAACCACCATGACCCTCTACCACCCACCACTACCACCAGTGACAACCATTAAATCCTACTTTGGGACAAGAAAGAAAAGTTATTTCTGTCACTAATCATTAGTGTTAAAATCTTTATATTCATTTCTGTTTTCATTAAGTAGGAGACACACAAAAAACATTTAAAAGTATCCTGTTGGTCAGAAATAGAAAGGTATGTTTGAGAAGTAATAAAAGAACAAAGATTCCAGTAAGTAGAAAGACAAGGAGCCTTAAATCTCTGAGCCTATAAAATGGAAACAACCTGAATCCAAACTGCAGCTGATATAAGCTATTGAAACTTGTCTGACCCCAATACAAATCAACATCCATGTGGGTAGTTCTTTGGTCTTAGTATCCTGTTTTCTGTCATTTTTATAAGGCTTTACCCCATAAACTTTTTAAAACATATAATCACATTCAGTACACTCTTGGCTACATTTTCCTTCCCAGTTTCCTTATCACCTCATTGTGCTTGCTCAGCTTCAGAAAAATAGCAAGATGCCATGGGTCAAGGGTTTTATGATTCCTAGGTCTAGGAAGATGGCTCAGATGGCAAACTACTTGTCACACAAGAAGGAGGACTTGAATTCAATCCCAGAATCCATGTGATGATGCTGCATATGGTGGCTAACACTTGTAATCCTAGTGCTGGGGAGATGAACACAGACTTCTTAGGGCTCCTTGGGGCTCACTGGGGCTCACTGGGGCTCACTGACCACCAGCCTAGCCCACTTAGTGAGCTTCAGGTCTATGAAATACCATCTCAAATAAAAGCAAAGCATCTGGCTCCCGAGGAATCACACCAGAGGTTATCCTCTGTCCTCCATGCACACATGCACACATACACTCATATACATGCATACCTTCATATACCTGCACACACACACACACACACACACACACATTTTATAATTTTGGTTCTGATTTACCCATAATTGATCTCTGGTAACTAATTTTATTTTTTTTCAAGCCTAGCCTACTGATCTTACAATAATTAGCAACCACCAATATTAGTTCATTCTTTCATCTATTATGTACCATCTATATGTATAAGTCTGTGTGTGTGTGTGTGTGTGTGTGTGTGTGTGTGCTTCTCCTATAAAAACTAGCATTTCCAGCCAAGAGTGAGTAGTTTGCTTAAATTGGTTTGGCTTTTTGACAAGATTTGGGGTGAATGAATTGTGCAAAATCATAACTACACAAAGCAGCACTTCTTGTTATAGTTAGCAATAGTGTTGGAAAGTCATGCGTGATTGAGACGGTCTTTTTCAGTATTTGCTACTTAATTTATACTTTGTTGAAAATTTCACTTTTGATAAACATTCCTTGTGCATTCAATATGAAACAGGGACTGATTTTTAGTCAAATTCTTCTTTTTCAAATGACATGAAAGCCTACATTTTTAATTTTTTATCATGTATTTATTTTATTCACTTTACAACCTTGTAACCTGTTCCCTCCTCCCCTCCCAGTCCCACCTTCTCTCTCTTCCCCCTCCCCTTTTCAGAAAAGGGGAGCTCCCTTTCCCATCCACCCCAGCTCATCAAGTTACAGCAAGACTGTCTTATTCCCTTTGGCTTGTCAAGGCAGTACTATCAGGGGAAAGTGATCAAAAAACTGGCAAATAAGTCCGTGTCCAGTGCAGTCCCCACTTCCCTTACTATAGAACACACATACAGCCTAAGCTGCCCATCTGCTACATCTTTGTAGGGGGCCTAGGTCCAGTTCATGCACAGTCCTTGGTTGGTGTCTCAGCAAATCCCTCTGGGCCCTGGTTAGTTGTCTCTGTTGTTTTCCTTGTGGAGCTCCTGTCAAACCCAGGGCCTTTTCTCTTTCCTCCCATTTTCCCAAAAGACTTCCTATGCATCACCCAGTGTTTGGCTATGAGTCTCAGTATCTGTTTTAATCTGCTGCTGGGTAGAGCCTCTCAGAGGACAGCTATGCTAGTCTTCTGTCTGAAAGCATAGCGGAGAAGTGTTCATAATACCATGGGTTAGCATTCTTCTATAGGGTAGAACTTTGGTTGACCCAGCATTGGTTGAAAAGCCTACATTTTTTTATTTCTAGACATTTATAATTCATGAAACTCAGTAGATTCTCAGAGTTGAATTAACAAAACAAGGATTTGCATAGCAAGCTCACTTTCACAGTGATTGGTGTTCAGCAAGTTCATTTTCCTTGAAAACTTAAAAAGAAAGAAGAAACTTGAGAGAGGAGGTGTGCAAACCTGCTTAAAAGCTTTGCATATATTTAAGGTACACCTAAAATTCTGTGTGCAGGGGAGTCTACCATGTCATGGGAGAATTTACATGTCACACCCCTTTGTCTCTAATCACAGTTGGATGGTGTCCCTATTGTAAACTCCTAGTGATCAGACATTTCCAGGGAGCAATGACTCACCTTGTTCTCATTTTGTTGAATAGCCTGAACCTTGTGTCTATACACAAGCAAACTTCCTTGACCCCCACCAGACACATACATACATACTTCTCTAAAAGCAATAAGATTTGAACCTTGATGTTATATTAAAGTCCATCATCAGAAAACCCAGGAAATAGCAACTTATTGTCCTTCCTATTGAAGAGTCTTTCTCACACCCCATCTCCCCAGCAATAAAAGCATCCTTTGGGTCTGAAGGTGAAACTCAGTTGGTAAAGAACACAGAGCCCTGGGTTCTATCCCAGCACTGTGTACATTGGGCATGGTGGTACTTACCAGTAATTCTGACAGTCCAAAGTTTAAGGCAAGAGGATCAGAAGTTCAAGGTCATCCTCAGATAAATAGCACATTTGAAGTCAGCCTAGGACACATAAAACCATCTGTCAAAACAACAGAGCATTCTTGTCATGTGCTTTTATTTCTACAGTAGAAAGAGTCCCTCCCACTAGAGCCCACATATGAGCTTTCTTTTCTCTCCTCAGCTGTCTGCACTGCAAGCCAAGGTCCACTATCTCAAGTTTCTCAGTGACCTGCGACTGTATGGGGGCCGTGTGTTCAAGGCAACATTAGTGGTAATTTCATTTTCTTGCTTTTTGTCTGGAGCCATAGAAGCCTGCCAGATGTCATGGCACAGGTTGTCTTCAAGAAGTTATCCTGGATGCTATTGCAAAGAAGTGGAAAATCTTTCCTGGTCTTTAATCCTAACTGACTTCACCACAGTCTGAAGATACCTTGAGAAATGTTTGATCTAGATAGTGTTGCTGCAGTAGTCCCTGGAAAAAGAAATGTGAAGAAAGAATGGAATCCAAAGTCTCTTAACAATGGTGGCTTTTCAGTCACTGAGCGCGAAGTGGGGGAAAACCCATAAGTCTCACTTCTAAAAGCTTCTGATGTTTATAAATATATTGTATAATGATAATATTTACTTTCTATATTGTTCATAATTTATCAGTTCCTCCATACACTCATATGTGAGTCCTTCTAATAATACAATGTGATCCAGAAAAAATTTCCAAAGAATATATTGTGATCTTACAAAACATTCTCTCAGGCTGATATTTACATGATGCTTCAGAAGTCCAGGCTTTGAAATATTCTGTCATCCTCTTTCCTCAGCAGGCAGAGAAGCGCTCAGAAGTCACTCTTCTGGTTGGTCCCCGATACGGCATAAGCCATGTCATAAACACCAAAACCAATCTGGTGGCTCTTTTAGCCGACTTCAGCCACGTCAACAGGATTGAGATGTTTACAGAAGAGGAGAGCTTGGTGAGGGTGGAGTTGCACGTGCTAGATGTAAAGGTGAGCCTTTAGAATTTTGACCCATGGCCCTGAATTGAACAACTCGTTTCTAGTAGCATTGATGGTGTTCACCATGCAGGAAAGAGTTAATGTGTAGAGGGCCTCAAATATGCCATATATTTTTTGGGAGGCGAGTAAATAATAAATTCAAACAACTCTAGTCCATGGTTCTAGTCTTCATTAAATTGCTGTGTGATTTGGGGACTATTTGTTATATTTCTTCAGAAGCAGTTTCTCCATCGATTCACACACAAAAAAAGCAAGTTATGTCATGTCACAGTCCCCTCTGGTTGTAGAATACTGAATCATATAACTGGGGAGAATGTGTTCCCATCTGAGGTTCTAGACTGTATTATTCACATGTAGATTCACTGAAAGTTCCCCCTGCTTCTTTGAATTCTCATTCTTTTTGGTTAAATTGGTCCACTATGGCAGAGTTGAAGGAATGGATTCGAGGACACTGGGATGATTGTAAAGAGTTTCTGCAGAGCAAATCAGGATGAACCAGCATGCTCTGCAGCAGGAATGTATTGCTATCACAGAGCATGGAGGCTCACATATATCACCTGTACACATGGGATGTCATGGTTTTAATCCAGATGGCTCCAAATGACTTCTAGCCAAACACAAGTATGGCAAGATTCTTGGAGTGCTTATCCTAGTTCAGGGCCCAAGATACTGAAAGAAATAGTCACATAGTAGGGAAAGAACATAATGAATATGAGCTGGAAGTTGTCACCAGTAAGAAGAATAATATTTCCACAGAGAAATGAGTGAGAAGGCCTTGTTAATGGTCTCCTACCTGAACTGACTACTGGTTGGGTGTCTTAGGAGCTGAGCAAAGACTTCAGTTCAGGTAGAAAGGACAGTTCAGGGATAGAAAGTGTTTTGGATAGAAAGTTTTGGAGAGAAAGTGTTAGTTACTCTAATGGCCAAGGGAAACCTGACCAGTGTCCTGCTCCTGAGAGTGAGAAATAGAAACCTGCTACTTTGCTGTCTTTGCCTTGTTTTTCGTCTGCTTTTTTGTTTGCATTTTCCCTCCTTTGCTCTCTCTTTCCACAAGAGCACATCCTTCCAAGAGAATGACAAAGGCTGTCCCATCAGCACTTCCTTCCACACTCAAGATACATGGCCTCCTATGAGCTCATTATTTCCAGTTTTAGCAGTGTCTCTTCCCAGCTTGCAGTTCTAGTTTATATTTGTGTAAATTTGCAACTTCTTTTAGAAGCGTCCTTTTCTCAGATCTCTTTGACACTTTCCACCCAGTTCCAACCAAAATTTCAACTTGCGTTTTATTTCCCTTCATTTTCACTACAAACCTAACATTTTAAATGATATTTTTAGAAATGTGTATGCATGCACGTAGGTGCTTTTGTAGGTCAGGAGACAGTATTGGCTCTCCTGAAGGTGTATTTACAGGCAATTGTGAGCCACCTGATGAAAGTGTAGGAAACCAAACTCAGATACCTGGGAAGAACAGTACAAGCTCTTAACCAGAGCCATCTGTCCAGCCCCATGAATCTCAAATTTAATATCCCTGAGGCTTTTGCATTGTCAGCTTGATTGTTTTGTAACTGAAATAACTTAGCCTTAACTATTATCCTTTAGACAATTAGGTATTATAAAAGAAAACTGGTGTTTCACGGGGCCTGGTACTTGATTCATTCCAGAATGAGTTGAAAGGGAATTTTAAATTCAGTCTATGAACTCCCATACACACAGTGAACACATATGAACTCTATGCTGTCTCTGTTATGATCACCTTTCTGCTGCAGAAAACTGGTGCATTCTTACTTGTTCTACAGAAATCCACTCCCATTGTCTCTAACACCCTTAGTCTACTCCTTTCACTCCTCTCTACTTGGCAATGTTGCTCAGGCCGCGTCCTCTGCTTCTCTTAGAGCTTTCCTGACTGTTAGCATTGATCCGCTGTGAAGTCAACAGGCTTTGGAGATTGTGCCTCCTCAGTGTTTCCTCAGTAAGGCATCTCGTGTCATCTCTGAGTTTCTCTCCTCATTTATGCTTCTCCAATGGAATGTTCTCTCAGTAACATCTTTTGCTGCTTACAGTTCATAAGCATTTATACATACTTTAGGCAAGAAAATTTTAATGGAAATTTCCTTCTTGTGCATTTCTTTGTTGTAAAGCCCATCACACTCCTTATGGAGTCATCCGATGCAATGAACCTGGCCTGTCTGACGGCTGGATACTACCGGCTGCTTGTGGACTCCAGGAGGTCAATATTTAACATGGCCAACAAGAAAAATGCAGGCACGCAGGACACAGGTATTTTTTGTCTACATTCATGAAACGTTGACCTTCCTACCTATTCTTTGAGACTTTGAGAACTCAACAATAATAATCAACAACAGAATTCAACAGTAATGGTCTATACTTAAGAATACTGATTCCAATGGCTGGGGAGATGGGAAGTACATTCCATACAAGTATGAAGACCTGATTTCCAAGGTTTAAAGCCCACATAAAGCTAGACCCATAATACATGTCTGTATTCCCAGTGTTCCCACAATACGAGAGACAGAGACAAAAGAATCCCAATGAGCTTGTGGGCCACCTAGCCTGGAGTACACAACTCAGCAGCAAACAACAGAGATCCTACTTTAATCATAGAAGACAAAAACCAGCACCTACATTTGTTCTCTAACCTCCACATGCATACCATGGCATATGCATGCCTGTACATACAAAGATACATACATACATATGTACATACATACACACATATGCACATACACATAGACAGATGGACATACACAAACGCACAGGAAATTTTGGTACTGTGTTTGCCTAGCACATATGAGACCCTTGGTTTAATCCCCATTACTAAGAAAATAGAAAAGATAGGGTTGTGCCTATAAAAAAATCTAATTTCCAAATATAACACAAAGCCTTTAAGTACTGATGACATTGATTAACTATTAAAAATAAACATGCTGATTTACCCATTACATCTGGAATGTAACTTGTAAATGACAGGGTCTTGATTCAAAGACAGTGGTTTTATTGCTATGAAGTTCTACATTCTTTTTCCCTTCCTTCCTTCCTTCCTTCCTTCCTTCCTTCCTTCCTTTCTTTCTTTCTTTCTTTCTTTCTTTCTTTCTTTCTTTCTTTCTTTATGGTGCCTGTGGGACAGAATCCAGCTCCTCACCTAGTCATAAGTACTGGATAGACGTTCTGCCACTAAGCTGTTGCCATGGTGCAATAGCTACATTTCTACTGCCTCACTCTTAATATGACTGGGATCCTGAGAATTAAGTTTCCTGCTGTAGAATTTCTCTTTCTTTAAAATCTTAGACTAGCTTTGACATCTATGAACTCACTAATCTATACTAATTTATGTGCGTATGTATGTATGCATACATTTATTTAGTAAGACAAAGTGTATAGCCCAAGCTAGCCTGGAATTCACTGTGTATTCCAGGCTGACCTCAAGCTAGCACGTTTCTGATACTGCCTCCGGGATGCTGGGATTCTCAGTGTGAGTTATCACACATGTTTTGAACTTAGAAGTTCTAGAAGAAACTTATTCCACCCTGGTGCCATTTAGGAGCCATTATAGGCACTGAGAAGACAAAGATATCATAGAGTTTACTCCAGCCACTTGATAGGACAAAATAATCCTAGAATTGGTGCAGGGAAGGCCATAAATGTTAAGTTGACTATTGCAAAAAGTGCAAGTAGCTATAATTTGTTTCATGACCTATTCCTTAGTCTTCATTTTCTTCTGTCTGCTGTGGGTACCCAATAAATATAGCTGATAGACACTACCATGCAAGTCAGAACTACTGAAGCATGACAAAATTAGAATCAAGGACCCCACAATATGATTTCTTTTTTAAAATGGGAACTACAAGCTAGACATAGTGGCATAAGTGCAATTAAAGCACCCAGGATTTACTCAGTGGTAAATCACTCAGGATCACGTCAAGTCTAAGGCCACCCTGGGCTTCGTAGGAAACTCCAGGACAAGCAGAGTTATATAAAAAGAGTGTCTCAAAATAACAATAATGACAACAATAATAAAAGAATTCTAGGGCTGGGAGATAGCTTACTGGGTAAAGGCACTTTCTACTAAGCCTAAAAATTCTGAGTTTGAGGTCTAGGATCTATGTGGTAGAGAAAAAGAGCCAACTTTTGAAAGAAAGCTGTCCTCTGACCTTTACATGCTTTCCATTGTAAATACACACACACACACACACACACACACACACACAGAGAGAGAGAGAGAGAGAGAGAGAGAGAGAGAGAGAGAGAGAGAGAACAAAATTCATTGTCAGTATCTTTAAGGGAGAAAAAAGAAACATCCTTTCATTTTCAAACTGAGTCTAAAACATAAATCTTCATTGAAGCATGTGGATTCATAGCTGTACATATAGACTTATGTGTTATTTATTATGATAGGAGAAGTAGAAACAGTTTTAGTCATGGATAAGAGGCAGCCATACCAAAAGAAAGAAAGAAAAAGAAAGACAAACCATGCTCAGAAAGCAGCTTTGACTTTCCAGACCATTTTAAGTGGTATGGGTTTTCAAATTTCTCAAAGTTTAAGTTTCTTCATTCATGTAATTCAGCTAAAATTTTACCTTGAAAAGTAACAATTAGGAAAAAAATCTACTTACAATTCCTAAAGTGATGTCCAGTGATTCTAATAATACTCTGTTGATGGGGGAAATGATACAAAAATAACAGTGAAAGTCAAAGAAATATAAAGGGGAAAGGAATACACAGAGGCAATGAGAGGCCCTGAGAGTTGCAAATGACTAAAAATGATGAGAAAGGGCCAAGAATGTAGCTCAGTAGTAAAGGAATTACTTACCATGGCCAAGCATCTGGGTTTCATCCCCGGGTTACACAACAACAACAACAACAAATAATTTAAAAAGGGACAGAATGAAAAGGAAGTGGTAGGCTCCTACTCTGTTCCTTGTTTTCTCCCTCTTCTGATGTACTTTCCATTTGTCTTTCTGAGTGTGGATTGATTATCCTCCTTTTCACTTTGATCACACTTTGAAAGGGGAGGAGGACCTCCCCTATCAGTGGACTTGGAGAGGGGCATGGGAGAAGAAAAAGGAGGGAAGGTGGGATTGGGAGAAGACGAGGGAGGGGTCTACAGCTAGGATACAAAGTGAATAAACTGTAGTTAATAAAAAAATAAATTAATTTTAAAAAAGAAAAGGAAGTGGTAAGTACATACAGAGACTCTTGTGGTGAACATTTTTACAACCATGTTTTTTTACTGAGAGAGATTTACAGCTATTCAACAATGACCTTTGAGATTCCAAAGAGCAGCTGGGCAATTTAACGCAATCCTTTCACATTGGCAAACCAGTGTCTGGCCTTTTATTTTCAAATTGTAAAGTTTACCCAGAAAATAAAACCTATTTTTTTTTCCAGTGAGCTGTTCAAATTGTACAGGTGCAAGGACAAAAGAAAACCTAACAGTCTAAAATGATTACAGTAGTAAGTAAGGTCTTAGTGCTGTCTAGATTTTAGTGACACATGATATGATGCTCAGTTAAAATTGGGAGATAAAAAGACTTAGTTTTGAAAGGTGTTATCACTGGGAAGAGGAAAAGAACTTTAGTTACCAGTGTTTTTACTAAACTCTGCAGTAAGAATGTCGATGCAAATATGTGCTCCATACACATTCTTCCCATTAACAAAAGTGTCATGGACAAGCCACTAAAAGAACACACTGATAGAACTGTAGGCCTAAGCTGAATGATGGTCTGAGATATAGTGTGATAGTTGGTTTCAGCTGTCAGTTTGAGCCTGCATCAGGATTCCTAGTGATTAAGACCTTGAATATAAAATAAGTTGTCAAGTTGATATAATCTAGCATCATCTGTTCAGAGAGTATCTTAGTCAAGGTTCTATTGCTATAAAGAGACACCATGACCACAGCAACGCTTATTTTATAAGAAAACACTTAAATGGGGATTGCTTACAGTTCAGAGGTTTAGTCCATTATCATCATGGTGGGGAGCATGGCAGCATATAGGCAAACATGGTGCTGGAAGGTAGTTGTACATCGGGATCCACAGGCAGCAGAAAGAGAGAAACACTGGGCCTGGCTTGAGTCTTTGAAATCTCAAAGCCCTCCTCCAGTGGCATATTTCTTCCAACAAGTTCTTATCTACTCCAACAAGGCAAGACTCCCTTATCCTTCTAAATAGTAACACTCCATGATGACTAGGCACTCAAATATTTGAGCCTATGGGTGCCATTCCTATTTAAACTACTTTAAGAATTTATAATGATGGACTGTCTCGATCAAGCTGGCCTGTAGGCATGTCTGGGAAGGATTTTCTTTTTTTAATTTTAAGTTTTTTTTTTCACAATTTATTTATTATATATCCCAATTGAAGCTCCCTCCCTCAACTCCCTTCAGTCCCACCCTCCCTCCCTCTTCTCCCCATCCCCTTTCCTTAGTCTACTGAAAAGGGGAGTTCTCCACTATTGACATCTGCCCATGGCGACTATATTCATAGCAGCTTTATTTCTAATAGCCAGAATCTGGAAACAACCTAGGTGTCTCTCAACAGAGGAATGGATACAGAAATTGTGGTACATCTACACAATGGAATATCACTCAGCTATTAAAAGCAAAGAAATCCTGGAATTTGCAGGCAAATGGATGGAACTAAACGAGATCATCTTGGGAAGGATATTCTTGATCATGTTAGTTGACATGGGAAGAGCCAGTCCACTGTGGATTGTACCATTCCTTACATTTATATACCATGGTATTTAAGAGTGGAAGAAGTGTACTGAGCACTAGCAATGCATTCATTGCACTTTGTTCTTGACAGTGAATATGATGTAACTAAAGGCTTCATGTTCCTGTCACCTTGACTGGCCCTGGTCTGTGATGGACTATAACCTAAAACTATGAGCTAAAATAAACCTTTTCTTGCCTAAGTTAGTTTTTCTCGGAGTAAACTAGGACACGTAGCATCCTTTAATGGCTAGTACCAGGATTTTTTTTCCTTTGGAAACTCCCAGAAGGTCTTCTGAGACATCAGAAAAATAAACACTAAATTTCTGATATCAGTTACTTAGCTCATTGCTATGAGCAAATACCTGACAAAAAGCAAGTTACGAAAGGGCTTACTTTGGCTAGCAGTTTGCGGATACTGTCCAAAATGGTAGAGGAGGAAAAGTGGCAGAAACATGAGGCAGCTAAGAACATTGCATTTGCATTCAGAAGGTAGAGAGTGACAAATGCTAGGCTACTATTCAGAACCTTCTTGTTTTTATTCAGCTTGGGACCCAAGCCCGTATCATTCACGTTCAGGTTTTGTCTTCTCTGCTCTGTTAAACTTTTCTAGAAACACTTTTGTAAACACCTGCAGGTATGCCTCCTAATGGCTGTAAAGACAGTAAAGTTGACAATGAAGTTTAATCATCATACTTCATGCTCAGTCCAGTGCAGACTAAGCCACAATTCCCACCCCAGGGTGTTCTGTCTTCTGAATCATTCCAAGAAGCTAAACAGTATACATACTGTAGGAAGAAAGTCCAAACTGAGCCCATATTTTTAGCACAAATTGAGGGAGACTTTAGCCAAGACCTTCTAATAAAAACTTATAAGCTAACATTTTTATTCTATCTTGAAATTTTTACCTTTAAACTTGTCATAATCTCTGTTACCACATATCTATGCATTTATTAGCGTTTAGGAAACTCCAAATAAGTATAATTTGCTCTTAGCTTCCTGACTTATTTAGTTTTCTTGTTGTTCCAAACCAAAAGTTAGAAAACTATAACCAAAGGACCGACTCTTGTTCTTTTTTTTTTAGAGCAAAGCATTAAACTTTATATCAAAATGTACATTACAGCTGATGAAGAGAACACAAGAGCTTGAGAGCTGATGGGAGGCAACTTACAGATGACCTTAAAGATCATGCAATACAGATTTAAACAAAATAAATTTCAAACCTGTTTTGATTTGGCTCTTAACTTGCTTTCATAAGACAAAACAAAATTTCTCACATAAAACACCTATCCAAGAATTTACCTCAAGTATTGATCTGTTAGTTCTACTCTAAGCATATTCAATTAGAAAAGTAAGCATATATGTATATATGCATATCTGTATTCATATATAAATATAGATTGACCATCTATATATGTATATATGTGTATGCATATCTATATATGGTTGATATGTATTATATATATGAATACAAATACACATATATACATATATACACATACACAAATGCTTACACCTATACACATATGTGTGTATATGACTCTTGTTCTTATAAATAAAATTTTATTGTAATTCATCCACATACGTTGTAGCACTTTTCTGAGGCTATGTCAACAAATAATTGCAAATATATAGTGGCTTGGAAAACAAACAGAAGTTGATTCATATTTTGAAGCCTAGAAGCCTAAAATCAAGGTGTAGGCGTACATTGGATTTCTCCAACAGATCTAAAGGAAGATGCAACCTACATCTTCCTGCCACTGATGGGTGTCAGCATTCTTTGTTTTTGCACCACTATAGATTTTGCCTCTGTCTTCAACATGGCCTTTAGTTCTTCCCTGTGTAGCTCAGATTCTTTTCTCTTTCTTCTGCCTTAGAGCTACTTGCCACTAGATTGAGGAACTACACAAATAATTCAGGATGATCTCATATCAAGATCCTTAATTAAGTATGCAAAATGATTTTCCAAATATTATCACATATTCAATAAAGAAACATTCTCAAAGTGAACATGTCATTTGGGGACCACCATTCAACTGATATTCCCACATGTTCACGTATCTATCATCTCTGACTGCTTTCATGTTAAAGTTGGTCTAAGAAACATCAAATATTTCTATTTGGCCCTCTTCTAGAAAGTCTTTGCCAAATCCTAGTCTAAATCTAGAGCCCCATTACAATGAAGCTCTGCTAACTATCTGTTTGCTAGCAGCAATCTGTCCTGCCTACGCACACACATGTGCACACACACACACAACACAAATGCACACATACATATACACTAAGATAGAAGGAGAGAGAAATAATCTATTTTTGTTGTTGAAGTCACATGAGATACACTGACTGCAAAGTAAGATGCAAATATGGCCAGTGTATAGCTCAGTGTCCTTAACAGTAAGTTTTTACTTGTTGCTTATAAAAATGCAGATATTCAGAAAAATGATGCTGAATACTTTTCAGCATTATATAATTTGGGGAGAACAAAAACTACTACAGTAAAACTGATTTTTTTCCAAATGTCATGCATACGTGATGTTATTATGCCGCAAATATGGGGCAGGTGGGGTCTGAAAGAACAGACAGAAAACTACTAGGGCCCTTAATTTTCCTCATAGAGTTTCTTCTGGAATCGACAAAGCAATAGCCACAAAATGACCTACTTCTCTCTCTTACTAAATATCAGAGCAAATCTCCACATGTAAATTCCACAGTAAAAGAGCCTTGAGGAGCAAATAAAACAATAATATTTAAATTCATGTTTTGCAATTTTAATTTGTGAGAAACATCAAACAAATCTTCATGAGGTCCCATGATGCAAACAAATGCTGGAGTAAACCTAAATATTAACTATGCCCAAAAATAGCTAAAAGGATATCCTGTGAGAAATGCATCTTGTGCATTATATACACATATACACATGCATAAAGATATGAATACTGACATTTATCCATGAATATGTTATACCCAGTAAGGTACAAATAGGCTGAAAATAGAGGTACCACATTTATTTTTCTAATAAATGTAGGAGAAGTATAAAGATCCTTGACTGTCTCATAACTCAAGGAAAAGGAGGTCCATTATCATCTTTCACCAAGTAGGGAATGTTAGATCTCACTTCCCAAAGTAAATAGAGTATTTTCCGGGGAAAGTGTCCATTAGAATATCACCATTAAGTATTATAAAAGTTTTATTACATATTGCTGTTCATGAATACCAATGAGGCCTAATAATAAAAGCCAGGATCAGATGGAATTAAGATATCATCCTCTCCTCCCAGATGCTGTTACATATTCTCACACAGTAACTCTATTTTGGGCAGTATCAGTTTGGTTAAGAACAAGTCTCCTAACCAAGGAATCTAACACCTGGAACCTACATCAGCTAGTGACCTATTTGGAATGTTGAGTGACTATGATTACAAAGTGTTAGCATAAGCCATTAAAATAAGAAACAGGCAGGACTGAGGAGATGACTCAGGAGATAAGATGTGTGCTATACAAACATAGGGGCCTGAGTTTGGATCCTTAGTACCCACATGAAAATTCATGACTTGTGGTGTGCAACCATAATCTCAACACTGGGAAGGCAGAGACAAGTGGAACCTGGGGAATCACTGGTCAGCCAGCCGAATTGATTCAGCAAGCTCCAGGGTCCGTGAAAGACCTTGACTCAAAAATAAAAAATGAAATGATAATGGCTTCCATGTGCATGCTCATGGGTGAGCATACTCACATACAAACACATGTATACATTGCATACAACAGAGTGAGACACAGACAGACAAGCAGAGAGGAGAGAGAGAGAGAGAGAGAGAGAGAGAGAGAGAGCCTCTACCATTCCTGAAACTAGACAGCATAGTAACCTATCTATCTGATTATTTCTCTTTAGGAACAGAAAATAAAGGCAAGCAAAATCTCCTTGGCCCTGATTGGAACTGCATGCCCCAGATGACCACCTTCATTGGTGAAGGGGAACAAGAAGCCCAAATCACGTACATAGATTCTAAACAGAAGACTGTTGAGATGACAGACAGCACCTTGTGTCCCAAAGAGCACCGGCACTTATATCTTGACAACACATATAGTTCAGATGAACTTAACCAACCACTGACTCAGCCAGGTGATGCTCCCTGCGAGGCTGAATACAGAAACCTGGCTCAGCGGTCCCTGTTGACCATCTCAGGACCAGACACCGTGAAGAAAGCACAGGAATCTCCGCGAGGAGCTAAAGTGTCCTTTATTTTTGGAGATCTTGCCTTAGACGATGGCATGAGTCCCCAGACTCTAGGCTATGAAAGACTGTTAGACGAGAATCCAGAAATGCTGGAGAAGCAAAGGAATCTCTACATCAGCAGTGCCAATGACATGAAAAACCTGGACCTCACCCCAGACACAGATAGCATCCAGTTTGTGGCAAATTCTGTATATGCAAACATAGGTGATGTGAAGAACTTTGAGGCCCCTGAGGGGATAGAGGAGCCCCTCTTACATGATATCTGTTATGCAGAAAACACTGATGATGCAGAAGATGAAGATGAGGTAAGCTGTGAGGAGGACCTCGTAGTGGGTGAGATGAACCAACCAGCCATCCTTGACCTGTCAGGGTCAAGTGATGACATCATTGACCTCACGACCCTGCCTCCTCCAGAAGGAGATGACAATGAGGATGACTTCCTCCTGCGTTCTCTGAACATGGCCATCGCTGCTCCCCCTCCTGGCTTTAGAGACAGTTCTGATGAGGAGGACACTCAGAGCCAGGCAACATCCTTCCATGAGGACAAGGAGCAAGGCAGCAGCCTGCAGAATGAGGAGATCCCTGTGTCCCTCATTGATGCTGTGCCTACCAGCGCAGAGGGCAAGTGTGAGAAGGGACTAGACCCTGCCGTTGTTTCCACACTGGAAGCCCTAGAAGCTCTTTCAGAAGAACAGCAGAAGAGTGAAAATTCAGGTTCTTTCACCATTGTTACATTTATTCACTGATAACCATTGTCATCCCATCCCTTTGAGCCATTTGTTTTTGGAGTCCTGCTATGTGGTGTATTGCATTTCATATAGGTCCCATTACATAAATATGCTGAACTACCATCATGGGGATTTTCTGCTAGGTGGTTTCCTTTGTTGCTAGTTTAAAAAAAAAAAAATACGGCATCCCTCCCCTCCTCTGGAACAACTGTGCAATAAAATCAGAGTCCTTATTGAAAAAGGAAAACAATCTTGGTTTTTTATTTAATTTTGTTTTTTCTCATTGTTTTCATTGTAGTAACAATAGCTAGTGACTCACATTTTCTTGCATGTCTCTAAGTGCCTCTGCTCTAGCCATTAACTGCTTCTTGTTTTTTATGGCATACAGGTGTAGCCATCTTGCGGGCTTATAGTCCCGAGTCTTCATCAGACTCAGGCAATGAGACTAACTCTTCTGAAATGACAGAGGGTTCTGAGCTTGCTGCAGCACAGAAGCAGTCGGAAAGTCTCTCCCGCATGTTCTTGACCACTCATGAAGGTTATCACCCTCTGACAGAAGAGCAGACAGAGTTCCCCACCTCCAAAGCCTCCTCTGGGGTCTTGCCTCCAAAGTCCTCCCATTCCCTGGCTGCTCGCCCAGTGACCGACCTCCCACCCAAAGTTGTGCCTTCCACCAAGCAGATCCTTCACTCAGACCACATGGAAATGGAGCCAGAAACCATGGAGACCAAGTCGGTCACTGACTATTTCAGCAAACTGCACATGGGGTCAGTGACATATTCCTGTACTAGCAAAAGGAAAAGCAAGCTTGCTGAGGGAGAGGGGAAAGCCCCCCTGAGTGGAAATGCACCAGGGAAAAAACAGCAAGGAACCAAAATGGCAGAGATGGAGGAGGACACCAAAGGCAAAGTTGGTACTGTGTCTTCAAGAGACAATCCACACCTTAGCACTTTCAACCTGGAGAGAACTGCTTTTCGCAAGGACAGCCAAAGATGGTATGTGGCCTCTGATGGTGGGGTGGTAGAGAAAGGTGGAATGGAAACACCAACCATGAAAACCTTTCCCAGAGGTCCAAGTCTGGGGAATCGAGAGGCTGAAGGGAAGGAGGATGGCACTGTCGAAGGAGAGGCTGACGATGCTTCAGGACTTGGCCAAGGAGACCGCTTCCGAATAGACATGGCCTGTGTGGCCTCAACCAAAAACTTAGACAACCCTGAAGATGCTGACTCACCCACTTGTGACCATGCCATTAAGCTTCCTGAGGCTGAAGACAGTGTGGCTCACCTTTGTGACTACCATTTGGCCAAGCGAATGTCATCCCTGCAGAGTGAGGGACATTTTTCTCTACAGAGCTCACAAGGCTCCTCAGTGGACACAGGCTGTGGCCCAGGCAGCAGTAGCAGTGCCTGTGCTACTCCTGTGGAATCGCCCCTCTGCCCCTCCATGGGGAAGCACCTGATATCAGATGCTTCCGGAAAAGGTGGGGGTTATATTTCACCAGAGGAGAGAACCACTGGCCATCCCAATCATGGAGCCACCTTCAAGGAATTACACCCACAGACAGAAGGGATGTGCCCACGCATGACAGTGCCTGCTTTGCACACAGCCATTAATGCTGACCCCCTGTTTGGCACTTTGAGAGATGGATGCCATCGACTGCCCAAGATTAAGGAAACCACAGGTACAGCAATGATGGATTTAGTGTTTTATTTTGTGTGCCAGGAGCATGAGGACCTTATTTACAGCAAACCTACAAATACAGAATAAAGGATAGGGTAAAAAAAAAAGGCAATGGAGCTGTTAAATAACAATCATTGATCCATTGACAATAAATGGTGGTTTCTGAGTCTGGAACAATGTGGAAAATAGGGCTTTCTCATTATAATTTTGCTTTGCTCTTACTTTAGGATTTAATGGCATCATAAATTCTTAGTGCAGAGATCCCCATATGACCCCCAGCTATAAGATCATATTACTTCAGTTCATACAGCACTTTGATTTCCTTCTTGCTGAGATCACCCCTTTCTAGTTTTGCTGTCACATTGTTTAGGGAAGAACATAGAGCAGACAGTGAGGAAGACTGAAGGGTTTTTTTTTTTACAAGAGTGTATGTGTCTCAGAAGAGTCATAGATTCCTCCCTTACCTTTGGAGGCTGCCTTCCCTAAAGTAATATTCTCATGCTTCCTATGGGCATCAGTGTTGGGAAGAGTTGCAAGAGTTATGAGCCCCTCAAAATCTGTATTGAGTAAAAATAATGAGTCACAATCTGTGCTGCCTCTAGCCCACCACCCAGCAGGCTTGCACTCTTCCTGACCCACTTGGCTGGTCATCAGATGGCCCAAGTAGTTTTTTTTTTTTCCATAGTGACCAACAAAGTTTACTGAGATCTAATACAAGTTAGTGTCTAGTCCTCATGTTTAAGAATATCTTTAAGAGTCTTCAAAAGATTTTCTAGTTGCCCCCAAACTCACCATTAGCTTTGTTTGCCTGCCTTGGGAAAATCATCTGTGAATGTGGCCCAACTCATTGTCTGGCTGCATATTCACCTGTAAATAAATTACAAACAATACCATTTAATCCTCCATGCCTTGCAAATAGCTCTTGCCTCCATTAACTCTTGCACTTGTACATATATCATATTTTGTTTGGGTTTTTTTTATATTAAAGTTGAGTAGCTTGTCTAGTGTCTTGTCTTTAAGCCCTATGCCAAACAAACTTCACAACTCATGCTGTCCTCTTAAAACAAGTAGCTGAATTAATTAGCAAGAATTCAGTTAGGACACTTACAACATGGTAATCCATGTGATGATTAAACCAACTCTCTTAAAATGTCAATATCTCAAACCTGTTGGAATAATGCATGCAGTGGGATGCTTGTTTACTAACTATATATCTAACCATTGATAGGTAAATATCAGAACACAAGAAATTCATGAAATACAATAATTTCTATGAAGATGTTTCAGATTTCTAGACAAATTCAATTGTTTCAGTAGTTCTAGAAGTAATATACTACAGAAATTATTGCCATCCATTGACATGAGGATCTGTTATGAGTTATTAGGGAGGAATCTTTGGGCAGCAGGATAGTCTTGAAACATGAAAGCTCTTTGAAAGTGGAACTCTGGGAAATGACAGCCATCACATAGAGCAGTAGTAAAAATGTCCACCCAAAACATGCTTAACGACTCTCTCTGTTTTTTCTACTACCCCTAGTGTAGCTTTGACAGAGCCTGGGAAGGAGAGACAAGGAGGCATGCCTTTAGCTTGGTCTCAACACCCTGAAGCTGATCCCATCCTGCTACCATCAAACATTCATTTGGAATCAAAGGTGCCAAGCCCAAATAAAGACACTAATGATTTCTCCCAAGCAAACCAGGCATTCACAGAGGCTGTGAGCTGGTGGCCAGCGGATCTGAGAGGGGGGAGCCTCAGAACACCCCCTAGCCAGAGGGATCTCAGACATAGCAGCAGTATCCTCTCAGGACCTATAGATTTGGAGACTTTCCAAGACAGAACCAAGGGTGCAGTCAGCTTGAAGTATCCAGGTATCACAGAAGCACAGGAGGCCGGTTCAGAAAGACAAGCAGAACTCCCGCTGGGGAAGAAGCTCACCAAAAGTTTTTCCCAAAGCTCTATGCACTTTATCTCTGAGGGAAAGTTTCACAAAAGGTCCCCAGTGTCTCATAAAGACTCAAAGGTGTATAGGACCCTACCCTTGCGGAAGCTGGAAGGAAGCAACTGGAAATGCCGAGGACCCTTCAGCTACTGTTTTCTGAACCAAGGGCAGGATGAAGATGGGGATGATGATGAAGAGAAGGCAGAGGCTACGCTTCAGGTCTCTTGTCTCTATCAACCACAGATAACTCAAGGCATGCCAGAACCAAGTAACTCACCCCTGGTTGTTGGACTGCAGAAGAAAGGAGAACTGTCCAGAGGGCCAATGCTGAAGGTCTGGACAGAAGACCCAAGTGGCCCAGATGACTTGGACTTCAGCAGTCTGGCTTTTGATGCCCGGATTGCAAGAATAAATGCTCTAAAGGGAAGCACATATGGAATGCCCGATGGGTTCCTCGAAGCCCAGAATGATGCCAATGAGCTGCTCTGCCTTGTCAGGGCAACCAAGGCAAAGAGAGAGGAGTCACGCCCTGAAGCATATGACCTTACACTTTCTCAGTACAAGCAACTGTTATCCATTGAGTCTAGACAGTTGGGAAGTGCCTGTAGGAAAATGGCAATGGCCGAGAAAAGCCCAGAAGAGATGCTCCTAGCTATGAGTTCCAGTTTTCAAGTCCTCTGCTGCCTAACAGAAGCTTGCATGAGGTTAGTGAAAGTTGTGAACTCTGAAACACAGCGGCAGGAAATTGTAGCGAAGATTGATGAAGTGGTCATAAACTATATTTGTCTCCTGAAAGCTGCTGAGGCAGCCACTGGCAAGACCACTGGCGATTCTAGTTTTGGACTGTCGATGCGACATTCAACTACCATGGCCGCTCTTGTAAGCACACTAACACGTTCTCTCAAGATGCTTTTAAATAAGTAAATATGAAAGTCATCATAATCTACCTTTGCAAAGCCATACATGAACTTTTCTTTACTTTCTGTGTACAATGAACAGCTGTCTCTTTTCTTCTCTCTGTATATTTTGTTCTTTTATATATAATAGGAGATAGAAGTTACACTGATGAAATGTTAATATGTCCTAATCAGATGAATTCTGTTTATATTATAATATATATACATGTAAAAGGAAAATATGAGAAAATGATGGCATTTGGCTGTCTTTCATACAGCCAAAACTTCAGGCATATGACGTGAAATTTTAAATTCTACCATGTTAGAGGAAAACAATAAATCCTATCCCCTCTCCTTCCAAGTAGATACTTGGAGACCCTATCATTCATACTTAGAAGTAAAAGTCAAAAGAAAAAAATAGAAAAAAAATCAAAATGTATATAAAACAGTTCGTGCATTTTAAAATTATGATTTTTAAGCATTGGAAGTAGCAAAAAGATATTTAAAATTTAAGAAGCTATTATAAATTATTAGAGAACATATATAATAAATTAACTTTTTGCTCATAATGTTTTGTTATTGAATGCTTTCTTCCAAGAATTTCCACATACCCAATTTTGGTTTATGCTGTTTGGGCTACAGATGGGCAGGGGGTAGGTAGATTTCATTGTGTCAGTATAAGTGCTCTTTATAGTACTTCTAGACTTAAAAGTTCCCCAAATAAAAAATCAGGGGAAATAATGAGCAGGATCCTAGGCAACAGCTAAAGGTATGGGTTATCCAATTACACAAAATAAATGCAATTAGTAATGTCAAAATTAGATTGTTCAATGAAAAGAGAGATCTGCTTTGACTCAATGTCAAAATAATAAACCAAAGGCCTTATTTTTATTCCATCTCAACCATGAAGCTTACAATTTCCTTTAGAGAATACCTAGTAAAGTATTTGTAACATTACACAAAAGCAGAAGATTTAATGATAACAAAAAGTGCAGACCTAGTAATGTAAATCAGACCGCACACCAGCACCTCGGAAGCACAGCTTAGCCTTCAGCTCCCAGCCATCAACTCTATGAATGGCTTCCTGTGGCACCTCCACTACAGGAGCATGGCTAGCAACAAAACATGGAAGGACAGCCTACTACAGGGACAAAATATCAAATCTAGAATGTTCCTTAAAATCAAGGAGACATGACTACTCTCATGATTGAAACCATGATTCAAAAAGTAATATTTACTTAAACAATACTTCATTTGGCTGATATAAATATGAAATCTGAACAGAAACTTGGTAAATTTGACCATTCCAAGTGAAACTAAGGGAATTCAAAGGTGTATTCTGAACTGTCATCTCTCTAAAAATATCTTTGGGTCAAAATAAAAGAAGGCAAACTCTTCGATCATAACTTAAATTGATATGTACATATGTAGTTCCTGGATCACTCAGTAGTCAAGTTCTCCACATTCCTATTTATGTAAATGGCTTAGAATAAGAGTAGTATAGCAAGAACCAATATTTCTCCTTTTGTAACCTGCCATGTAGGAGACCTAGCAAGGTCAATAGTTGCTATTTCTCCCTGGTCAGCCATTCATTCCACAGAGACTCAGCAAAAGCCACACCACAGATTTACAGATTGGAAACAATGAAAGAAGTTCAGATATATGTTATTATAAATAATGTTTGATTAAATAATAAAACATTATTTCATTACAATTCTAAATTTTTGGTGTTTTGCTATCAAGAGACATTAGTGGTGTTTACTGTGGAAAAATCTTAGTAAATATTCTGTGTACTATAAATCAAACAATAATAGGATGTGTGCTCTGTGTCAGACAATGTGCTAAACATTATCAACATGTATTATCTCATTTAATCATTTCTATGATCTCTTGGTTTGGAAACTATCATTAGTTCCTTATGGGAGCATTATGGTTTAGTAAGTTATGAAATGTGGGACTTGGGGTCAGAAACATCTTGATTTGAATTTTGGTTCAGCCATTCCCTAGCCCTTTCATCTTGGGAAAGCTATCCTTTTCTCAGTCTTGATTTCCTTATTGTGAAATGGACTTCAGTATTGAGATCTATTTCCATAGGGTTGTCACAAGTTTTAAGTAGAAATGTGTATTGTAAAGTTTTTATCACAATATCTGATGGAGAATAAGTATTCAATGTTAGATATTATAATTATCACAACTGTTGTGTTCAATATATTGCCCAAGATACTATGTGGAAGATGTTTGTTTTCTATGCATATTGTATCCTGACTGTGTGCAGAACACATTATGTGTAGTGCATATACTGAAAAGAAACATACAAGTTTATGATGGTCCTTTTTCAAATTGCAAATTTAGTGAGAACAACTTCCTAGTCCATTGTGGTTCTTTGAGAAGCCTCAGGGAAATAGCTCTGGGTCTTTCTAGCTAATCTCTCATTTCCTGTGGCTACTCCAGTAAGTTTCTTTTCTCCTCAACAAAGTCTTTACTATTCAAAAGTCTTAAAATGCCCCCTACCCATCTCTAAGTATGGGGCTCCAAAATGGAGTTCTTGTACATTAGAGTATAGAAAGAACATACTAGAATGATATTTCTGTTTATTTTTATCTAGTTTTTTTATGTTTGTGTATGTTTTATAATGGCATAATAGTACAGTGGTACATGTACATAATTTTAAATAAATAAATAAATAAATAAATGAACAAATAAGCATAAGCCTGGTGCATGTATGCAAAACACTCTCACGGGTAGAGTTGTATTCACTAAAGTTTGAAGAACATGGAACTGGAGAGTAAAACTACCTGGCACTGGAGTTTGTTTACAGTGTCAAGCATGTTTTTCCAACTGTATTTCTCACCACTTTTATTTAGCTGTCATTATAAAAGGTACAAATGTGTACAAGAATACAGACAATTAAATAAGGAGCCAACTGGGGACTCATTGGACATAAACTCCCTTTAATTTTTTTTAAATTAATTAATTAATTAAGTTTTTTGGACATCAACTCTTTTTTTTATAATTTTATTTTTTTCTTATCAGTTACATTTTATTAACTCTGTATCTCAGCCGTGTCCCGCTCCCTCATTCCCTCCCAGTCCCTCCCTCCCTCATCAACTCTTAAACAGTTTTATTTCTACCATTTCTACTCATCTCCCTTCAGTCTTTATGATTTAGAAACAATCCCTGATATCATATTGTTTGATCCATGAATCTCTCATTAGTAAACTTCTGGGAATAAGAACTTTTAAACATAACCACAATGCCCCTTCACATATTAAAAATGACCAATTTTTCCACAGCACTAAACAAATATTACAGAAATTAATGGTGATTAAAATGAATGTCCTTTATAAACCCAATCTCCAAAGATATTGTCGACAATGTTGCCATCCTTTCCCCATCTATTTCTCTATATGTATATTGCTGGTTTTTGTTCTTCTGAGTTTTATTTTTCTGAGTTCTTCTGAGTTTAACTTTGAACTCAGTTGGTGTAAGCACATGGATCTCAATTCCTTCATAAACCATGTATGTAGACTTTTCAGAAGAAACATAGTTGTCATGAGAAGGAGAATTGTCACATGAACAACTCTCATAGCATTAATAAGATCCACTATTTGATACAGTTGCTTCAGATGTCAAAATGATATGGACTCCATCAACTTTGGGTTCAACAGGAATGAATCTAATCAGATAAGCAATAATTTACCAGAAAAGAGTTTTGAAATCATCATCTATAATACTATTACAAGAGTTTGATTCCTTTTGCTAAGAACTCCAATTTTCATGGTAAAGACACTCTCCATTCGCTTATATTCCATTTACATATACTTCCAATGCCAATTATCAACCACTCGGGATGTTGCTTTAATCTATTCTACCTGCATTTTTCTTGATCTGCCAATGGGCCACACGTAAGGCCCAGGGTTCCATCCCCAGAAGTGAGGGGAAAGGGAAGAGAAAGGAAAGGAAAGAGAGGGAGGAAATGAAATGATGGGAGATAGACTCAGAGAGGAAATATTTGTGGCAAATCAAAGTACGTGAATATTACATTGTTTCTAATCTGATTTTGTCCTTGCTTTGAATGTAGTCAGTTTTGGTGTGTGTGTGTGTGTGTGTGTGTGTGTGTGTGTGTGTGTGTGTGCGTGTGTGTGTGTCCATGTGTCTATTTGTATGTCTGTGTCTGTTTTCCTGCCTATGAAACTAGCTTTCCGTTTGGTTTTATGGATTTCAATACACCTTTCCTCTCTGGCAGTACATAAAGTATAAAAAAGAAGTTTAGATGTAATGTGCCTGATCCTCCTTTAAAGGCAGTAAAAGTAAAAGTAAAGGTAGTAACAGCTCTTCAGCTTTAACATATAAAGGAGTGAGAATTCTACCTTCAGAACTGAGTTTATATCATAGTGATTTGATTGTCATCACTAAACTGGATATTCTTAGTTGTTCCAGTTAATCTTTAGCTATTTCACTTAAAAAAATTAAACACTTATTCTTTGCAAATTTCACATATATATATATACACATATATATATATACATATATATTCTGAAATATCTACCTCAATTTCTCCTCTTCAATGTTGCTCAGATCCCTCCAACAGCTCCTCCCCATACCATGTTCATAATAGCTCCTCAATTAGAGGTGGGGTTTCATGAGCCCCTTCCTCATCCATGCTGAAAGAGGAAATTTAGCGGGCTTGATCTTGTGCAGTTGACCACAACTGCTGTGAGTTCATGAGTAGAGTAGCCATATTGTAATAACAGGAGAGCAATTCATAACACTCCTCCCCATCCTCAGGCTCATACATCCATCCCATCTCCTTTCAGATAAGGTTCACTGCTTTGCAAAGAGAGTTGGCAAAGATCACCTTTTAACAAAATACTGAGATGAAATAAATCCTACTTCGGGGTGGGGGGGTAGATAATTATCCTACATAGCTTATAAAATTAACCCACTGCCTTCAGCTGACATTCTTCTCATCTTTTCTGCCATAGTTAAGTTTATATTTCAATTTTCTCTTTTAGAGCCTTGGATTTGTTTTGTTTTCATTTATTCTTGCTTATTCTCATTTTACACTTCATGGCCTGAACTGAAATTCTGTGCCATTTGTGATATCTTGTTCAAAGTATATGGTTAAAAACTCACTGTATTCATTGATCTATGTAGTGTTGCATTTCTTTTCTTATCATTGGAGAATTTATATATGCATATGTGTTTTGATATAGCGCATCCTCTCATCCTCTTCCCCCCAGCCCTTCCTTTATCCTCCTGTAACTTTCCTTCCCTATACTTCATGTGCTTTGTTTTCAAGCCCACAGATCTATCTAACTAGTGCTGCCTTTTTATGCACGGATGTAGGACTGTCTACTGGTACATGGTAATGTTTCAGGAAATTCATCCCTGACCAAAAAAAAAAAAAAGTCTGACTCCTCCCCCACCAGCTATCAAGTGCCAATTTGCCCTCAACTAGAGGTAGGAGTTCATGAGCCCCTTCCAAATTCGTAGAAATATTTTGCCTGCATTGTTCTTGCAGAGGTCTTGTGTGTAGAGGCACAGCCACTGTAAGTTTATCTGTGCAGCAGCCTTCTCATATTGAATAAAGTAGTTTCACAGCAAACACTCACTGTTTCCAACTCTTATATTCCTTCTGATCCCTCTTCCATGATGAGCCTTGAGTCTTGGAAGGAAGGGGTATGATATAGCTGTCCCATTTAGAACGGGAGCACTTCATAGTATCTTATTTGTTAAATTCTGGCCAGTTGTGAATCCCTTTATTAATAGCTTCTATGATAAAGACTGACAGATAAACTAATCTATAAATATAGAGATAAGAAATTAGAGGACATTTTAATACAATGTCCATTTAACAGTATAAAATCATTAGGCTCTACCCATGGTTTCTGACTATAACCATCCATGGACCTTTGGCCCAATTACTGGTACCAAACATAAGTTTTGTGAAGTGGGCCTTAAATGATGTCAGAAAATGGTTGGTTGCTTCCCTAACATTTGTAGAAGTGGGAATACTTTACCAGGCCAATATTTATTGCAGGTCACAAGATTCAGAACTAAATAAAACTGTTGATTACTCCTATGTAGTGTGCAGAAGTATGAGGAGAGATAAATAACACTATGTATTTTTAAAAAAGCTGAATGGAAATCTACTGCTATAGGAGCTTCATAAAAGGGGACCTGAATTTTTTTGGAAAACCCCAACTAAATGCTATTTCTGCTGTTTTCATTTTTACTGGTGCCTATTGTCTATACATCTTGTTCTTCCCTCAATGTTTCATTATGGTTTTCTGTCTTTCACTTTAAAAGACAGAATGATTGTACTCACTCATTCAACAGCTGTGAATAACTGCCTAATGTGAGCAAATATTGTGTGGGAGCAGTGATCGATATGACTGATAAACCGCTGCCAGAGATGGAGTAGCTAGCTAGATCAGAAAGAGTGTCATTCCAAGCAACCTTCATTTCCATGATACGTCTCGGTGAGATGACAAGTTGAGACCTAAAGGCCCATTTAATGACCAGATGAACTACAGCTATAAAAAAAAAAAAAAAAAAAAAAAAAAGCCTGTCAGAACTTGAATACTTTCCTTCCTTTTAATTGCAAATGCCTGGGACATTAGAAATTTAGTGAAACTAGTTAGGATTTTGCTTTTTTGTTTGTGTTTTAAGTTAGGATCTCACTAAGTAGCCCATACTGGCCTGGAACTTGTGACCCTATGTCTCAGCCACGTGAGTTCTGAGGCTATAGCTAAGCACCACTATGCCTGGCTTTTCCAGTAGCTTAAATGACTCTATAGCCAGCTATGAGCACAACCTGAGCTGTTTAGTGAGAGCATGACTCAGAAAATAAAGAATCTAGGGTAATAAATATGATCAAAGTATTCTGATAGAGTTGAGAGAAATCGTTTTTGTGAAGCCCATCGTTAAGAGCAATGCACATAGAACAATTAAAATAACTTTCAAAGGCCAAGGAAATAAGTAAACAACATCAGAAACTAAAGAACTAAAATGAGCCTTTCCCATAAAACCTTATCAACTGTAGTTTGAAAAGTTCTGAACTTTGACAAATTGTTGTGCCCTTTTCTAAATTTGGATGCACTTCCAACAGTTTTTGCATTTGTGCTCTGTGTCTTGTGAAATATTTCCAAGAGTTCTTTTAATGTGGCTCTTTCTTTTGTCACTGTCTCTGAGACAGCTTCATTTTTTTTTCTCTCAAGCGCTTTTTTTCACTGCATGTCCCTGGCTTTACATCTATAGTCCCAAATGAAGACACTGTCATCTCCACTGTCAGCTATTTATTCAATTACTCCACCTCCACCATAGCCACTTTCAGTTTCTTTGTGGTACTTTCAGCTTTGTTGGCTAATTCTTTCTCTCGGCATCTCATTTTTTTAAATGTCCTGAGGTCTTATCACTCAGAGAACCAAAGGAGGCCACACAGCTACAAGCTTTGCTCTCTGCGCAGGAACTGAGCAGCAGGTACTAAATGAGAAGCTAATAAAAGCCTTTGAAAGGATGATGTGATTGGTTGTACATCAAGCACATCTTTTATTTACATAGGGAACTTTGGATTGGAGAATTTTTGGCAAAGTTAGTCCTTAAAACAATGACAGTTAATATGGCAGGTTGCTAGATACTAGGGATCAAATAAAACACAGCCCCTGAAAATCAAGTTTATCAGAACTGTGAATATTGAGTACTGCCTTACACAGACATTTAAAGTATCTAAGCCAGTCTTCAAAAATAGTATTCAGCACTATCCATCAGAATTTTTCTGCAGTAATGGGTATTTTCTAACTCTGATGCTCAATGTGGTAGCAAATAGGCCCATGTGACTGCTGGGTACTTTGAACATGGCTGACCAAGAGATTGATTTTTTAACATTATATAATTTAAATTAATTTAAACATAAACCTGTGTTCATGCTGGGCATGTTAAATTACCCAGTATCATCAATTTCACACAGAAACTCCTGAAAACATTCAATGTTATATTTAATGAAGACTGAATCAGATAAAGACTTTTCTTTCTCTCACTGGGTCCAACTGAAGTTCGCTTTACTCACATTCCATTCCTTAGCTCTGTGTAAGCCCTAGGTAAAGAAACCTAGGGGCAAACACTCAAAAATGCATGCACTCACAGACACACCACACAACACCACACCACAAACTCAAATATTCTGCACAGTGTCTTAATTACAGTGCAGTAATGCATGATTCGTGCAAATAACTATTCTTCTCCAAGATCTGAACACTTGCAATAAAAATTTGCACACACTTGAGTTTTTCGAAATCATTGACAAAAGCTGTGGGGAATGGCTGATCTAACAGCCAGCATGGCAGTTTGTTTGCCTGAAACGCACCTTTCCCAACACAGTCTGAACCAGAGCTCCAGAGCCTGAGCTTTCCTCTGCTTCAGTCTTTATGTATTCTACATGTTCTTGGATCCACCTTACATCTTAGTTGGGTTTCTTCAGGTGTGTGTGTGTGTGTGTGTGTGTGTGTGTGTGTGTGTGTGTGTGAAGGAACAAAGGAAGATGTGTTCAGAGTTTTGTGAATGACAATTGAAATATGATCGGCAGAGTGCACTATTGCACTATTTCCTCTCTGTGTCTTTTTTCTCCCCTTTGTTTCTCTTGTCAATGATACAAAATAGTAACATGGAGGCTAGAGGTTTAGTACTTGTCAAATTAGCACATCCAAGTCTTTCAGTTTGATTTCCAGTTAACAAAACAAAGGAGTGACTTACAGAAACATACATTTATATTTAAGTCTCTATGGAACAGGAATTTGAACATGGCTGGTCTAGCAAGGTTTCAATCAAGGTTATACCTGGGATGAATTTTCATCTAAAGGCATGACAGAGAATGAGTCAGTTTCTGAGCTCATACGGATTGTTGAAAGAATATATTTCCTTACAACCATTTCCCTATGGCCCTGGAATTGCTGGCTGGGAAAACTGGAGTCTGCTTGAATGTCAAAGGGGCTGCTTACCATTATGTAGGGTACATATGTACACATGCCCTAAAGGAGAAGTCTTACTTAAAGAGCGCCCCAGGTCCTCCTTTCAGAATTTTTATCTGTTCATGCCAGGCAAATCATAATCTTCTTTTTGGTTTTCTAAAAACCTGGGGCAAAAGAAATGTTTCAATACTTATGAGCATGTATTATCCAGGGTCCTCTAGAATGAGTCTATGTATATATAGAATGTGGATTTATTAGACTGATTTATAACCTGCAATCTAGCTAATCCAACAATGTCTGGCTGTGAGTAGAAAATCCAAGAATCCGGTATTTCTTTAGTTCAAGAGACTGGATGTCTCAATTAGTCTTCAGTATACACCAGAATCCCAAAGAAGTATGCTCTATTACTGTGAAAGAATGGGTAAACTAGCAAGATGAGGACACGCAGGCAAAGAGCAAAAGCTTCCTTCTTCCATGTCCTTAAATAGGCTTTCAGCAGAAGGTAAGGCACAGATTAAAAGTGAGTGTCTCCGCCTGAAGATCCAGATTAAAGGTGTTTGTCTTCCTACCTGGAAAGTTATGGTTTAAAGGTGTGACTTCCTAATTCACAGATACATATTAGAAATTGATCTCTCTACTACAATTTTGAAAAAAAAAAATCTCTCACAGGTGTGCCCTCGATTTGGAGTTTTAGTTCCATATGTGGTCAAGTTGACAACTAAGAATAGCCACCACAGAGCACTTGTTACTCTTGCAGAGGGTACCCAGAACCCACATCAGACAGGTCAAAATGGTGATATTTATATATAGCTTCAGAGGTTCCAATTCTGTCTTCTAGCCTCTTTGGGAATCTAAACTCATGCACACTATCACATGTGTGCACGTGTGTGCGTGCACGCGCGCGCGCGCGCACACACACACACACAAATACCTAGGTTGTCTAAAAAGCTAATAGAGTTGGGACCTTAAATCCATGTCTAAACTTTCTCCTCTATTGTATACTAAGTTAGAAGCACATTATATACAGATCCTGTTCAGATTTCAGGGAAGAGGGTTGGACAATGTAGAAATGAGGACAGGAATCATCAAGAACATCTTAGCATCTGTTTGGCATACTATCCAAGCTTCTGCCTCAACTACTGACTCAACGACCATATATTCTCCTGGTCAGAAGGAGTAGTGGAGACATTTCTTCTAGTGCAGAAATACAGTCCCTGTGTGAGTCATTAAAGGACACAGGGGATGTCTTTGGCCTTTTGTGTCCTGGCTCAGGCCTTTTCTCTAGATATATTTCTGTGTTAACATGCCAAGTTACTCCAGGAACGGAAAGTCCAAAAATTATGATGTACTAACCTGTTTGTGCCATGGTTTTATTAGTTCTAAATCCATAGATAAGCTTCTCATGGCAATGTGACTTTTCTCACTGTGCTCATTTTAGAGTCAAGTTATAACATCAGGATCATCTTAGATGGAATAATTCAAGCTAAGATATGAATTATTGAAGCTGCTGAACTTTAGTGTAACTATGCCTTTCTCAAGTATTTATAGGGCAGGAGGATGAAGTCAGCTCAGGTCACTGCGTCCTACGTTATTCATCTGGCAACAAAGCCTGTGCATTCAAGTTCAGTTCCCCAACAGATTCCACTGGAACTCCCAAAGTTCCTTGAGAGGATGCTGTTCCCTTCATGTGCCCTTGAGTATGGAATGCGTTCTTTATACATCCCATGCCCTTTCCGAAATCATGTCAAGCTACCCTGGGGGGGGGGGGGGGGATGAGATGAGATGAACTATCACCTTGTAGCCCAGGCTTGCCTAGAATTCACTAGGTACACAAGGCTCTCCTAAAATTCACTCGGTAACCCAGGCCCCCATCAAACTCATTGCCACCCTCCTGCCTTTGCCTTGCAAATGTTGGGATTATAGAAGTGAGCCATCACACCTGTCTGAAGCAGTATTATTGAATCAGATTTACAGAAGAGAAGCATTCCATCTCTAGTACTCCTTGAATTTATTTACAAATGTATAGTAATCCAAACACTCACATACACAGGCACACACATTCACTATTGCACAAGGTGTAAATAAGCCTACTACAGTTTTCTTTCCTCCGCTTTCTCTATACCTCCTATTCCTGTAGATCCAGCCCTGAATCTGTTATCAATATGGTTATAATAATGTTGGTAATAATAGTTGCCAAATTTATTTATTTAGTATACTAGATACTGTGTTAAATGACATTAGCACATAATTATTGCATCAAATTCTCACAAAAATCAGAGTTAAATTATCTTCCAATACTTTTAAGAAAGAAAATTGAGGCTAGAGACTCCAACTTACCTCAAATCATACAGCTCAGTGAGATTGTGATTTGAGTGCACCAGGCTCAGGAGGTTGAGGCAGGAGAACTGCCATAAGTTCAACATCACTTGATCTACTTAGTGAGACTCTATCTTTAAAAAAAATATATAGAACTGAAATTTTCCTTTGTATTTTTAAATCAGGTAATCTGCTTGCTTGTTTTTAATAAAAGAAATACTAGTATGTGGTTTCTTGGTGGTGGTGGTGTTGTTTTCAGTTAACTTCCACAAAATGAGACCATCCACTGAGTAGACAGCAGTGCCTGCCTCCAGGCTTGATGACCAGAGTTCAGTCCCTGGAGCTCACATGGTGGAAGGAGAAAATAGGTTCCTATAGGCTGTTCTTGAACCTCCTGCACACATGCCATGGCACACTCCTCCCCACACAAATTAAATATATCCCACCAAAGAACTCACAACAAAATACAACCCTCTTCCATCTTGTCATCACACCCAGTTCTGAGACAACCGCCTAATTCATCTATTTTCTAATTGTTAGTGTAATTTATTTCGTGTGATTCTGGCCTTGGAGCAAAGGACCTCAGCATGCTAAGCACATGCTCTAGGCCAACCTGGACCCGGTTTCTTTCTTCAGTTTCCCTTGTGCAATTTTAATAGATACAGTTAACTCAAGTTAAAAGCTTGATGAGTTTGGAATAACTTTTATCAAGTATCCTTGAAAAATAATGAATTTACCTATTATATTACCCCTTAGTTTCTTTTCGTCTCCCCTAACAAGTGCTCCATGAGAACATCATTATGTTCTAGTCTTGGTTATGTGTTTGGTTTTAAATTGTATCATTCCATTGTTAGGTTTGTTCAATCTCCTTTAGGTAGTCTGTTTGACTTTTCACCTATGAGAAATGAAGAGTTTTGTGTCTGCCTCATCTCTTTCTCTCCATCCCACCATTTTGTTACAACTTCTTTCTAACCCAGGCCACCATTTTCTCCCATATTTACATAATTTGTATTGTCATTAATAATACTATTTTCTGTGGTAATTAGGGATCACAGCTATTTAAACCAGTGCAGTCAGAGAAACTACATGGTCAACTGCCTTCACAAAAACCATGAAGTTGGACTAGGAAGACATATCAATTTGTAAAAAACCAGACAACTTGAGTTCAATCCCCAGAAGCCACCTTGTAAAAGTTGAGCATGATGATACAGATTTTCGGTCTCAGCACTGGAGAGGTGGAGACAGATGGGATTTCTGGGGCTCACTGGTTGCCCAAACTAACTTTTTAGGCAGCCTTCAGACCAGTGGAAAACACTCTTCCAAACGATGAAGTGGCCAACACTTGAGAACAGATACCACATTTGACCTTTAACCTTCATGTACACACACACACACACACACACACACACACAAGCAATACTTTATAAGGTTATTCAGAGTTCTTCCACAGAGTGCAGCAAAAAGCCCTACTTGGCATGGAAAGAAAAGCCAGCTAACTGAATTCACTATCTGTAAGGTAGTGCATCTCAAAATATGGCCCCTCAAACAATAGTATCAGCATCATCTAGAAACCTGCTGGAAATGACAACCACTGGGCTTCACCTAAGACCCAGGAAACTGAATAATACTATCTGGACATCTCTGACTTAGCTTACCTTCCGTATTACTCCAAAGCATGCTCAAGTGTAGTGGTGGGCAGCTGTGCTTGCTGAGTGCAAGATTTAGGGCCTTCGCAGGAGCATAACCTGGCAGGCCTGCCTAAAGCGAAGCTAAAAACAGTGCCCTCTGGTGCTTCACCTTGAAGGGCAGCTGTGAACCTGGCTTTGGTCATCATCACCAAGGTAAGACTACCTTGAGAGTCTGCCCTCCTGCTGATCCCGACCCTGAAGGTTTGTCAAGATTGAGTTTGTCATCTGTGAGAGCCACCTGTGGGGATGTAGGTCCTGAACAGGCACAGAAGTGGAGATGCTATACAACCTGACTCCCAGAGGCTCTAGTAGTTTAAATGGCTCTCGTGAGGAACAGAATCGACTCAAGACCCTCCAGACCTAGTTCTCAGCACAAAGGAGATTTATTTGCTCCAGGGAGACAGAAGGCAGGATATAGTAGACAAAGACAGGAGATAGAGGCAGAGGGAGAAAGAAAAGGGAAGAAGAGGTTGTTTGTCCCTGAGGGGCAAAGGACTGACTCTAGATAGAGAGGAGACAGGCATAGCACATAGGAAAAAGTGATAGTCTATAAAGGTACAAGAGAAAACCCCATGTTAGGATGGTGTCTTTAGTTTTCATTGAGCATGTTAATTAGGTGAGCCAAAGGGGCTTTTGATAGCTGGACCTTTGAAGTCAGCCTCAGGAGGAGAAAGTGGCCAAACATGGGAACAACCTTAGTGCCAAGCTTTAGGAATATAATCTAATGAGGTCTTTGTTGTAGTTGTTATTATTGTTGTTGTTTCTGCAAGGCAGAGGAAATGAGGGAGAAGGGTAAGATCTAAAAGAGACATGTTTGCTGTGCTCGGGCTGACTAGATTCTCTTCATGGTTATGCTCCCTAAATACGAAGATGTGTTGTTATGACACTATGATCCACCTATCTCTGCCTTCTGAGTCCTGGGATTAAAGGCATGCACTGTTACTACCCTGTGAGTTCTTCTTGTTCTACTGGCATTTTCCATCCTCATAAAAAATGGTACACAAAAATATCAATTTTGGAATATTGTTTTGAAGTCCAGAATTTTTATTCATTTGTTCTACCTAGTAATGCCCACTCTTATCCCTTGGAAGCTTGTGTATCTCTTCATTTCTAGATGTTTTTCTTCTGATCCTTTTCATTCTCTCTTACTGTTAACTGGCTTTCCTTCAACTGTTAGTCAGTTCCTTACTGTGTCCTTCAGAGTAGGCTACCAAAGCAAACAGAATAACTTGCCAAAGACATATATAGGGAAAACTAACCATGGTGATAGTTTAATTGCTCTCTCTAGAAATAAATTATAATTGATGTATCTAATTGAATGGTTAAATAATTTATTTTATAGAACATTATTCTCAAACCAAAGTATTTTCAAATATCCATGTTCATATTTAAATATTTTAAAATATATTTTTTATTGTTTGAGAAACTCATAAATGCATACAATATGTTTTGAACAAATTTAATCCTCCTCCCTCCCCTCCAATTCCTATCATTATTTTTAATTAATTTAATTTAATGCGCATAAGTGTTTTAACTGAATGTATAACTGGGTAACACATTCATGCCTAGTGCACACATAGGCCAGAAGATGGCATCAGATCCCCTGGAGTTGCAGTTACAAATGGATATGAGCCACTATGTAGGTGCTGGGAATTAAACCTGAGTAGTTTGGAACAATAGACAATGCTCTTAAACACTGAGCCATCTCTCCAGTACTATATCTCCTATTTTTATGGGATATTCTTTCATTATTTTTCTCGACAACATAATTAGAGTATAGAAAAATATTTGCAGTGTGATATTGTTAGTATTCATAGACATACCTGGTTTAATCAAATGGACAAGTTATAAAAGAGTGGAAAAAAGGCAAGAAAGAGAAGAAAAGGAACTGATTTATTCTGGAGGTACACCATTAATGTATCTTTGAAAAAACATAGTACTGTTTAGTGTGCATGTGTGTGTGTGTGTGTGTGTGTGTGTGTATAATAACTTAAAAATGGATCTCATTTCAATGATTATACTTTTTTGTCTACCTTGTTATTACTGAAAAATGAAGTCCCACATTATTCTATGAACTCCCTGGCAGAATTCTGGTTTCTCATTACTGTATAATAGTTTATCATGTACCTCTTTACTATCATTATTTATTTTCCCAGTGATGGCCAACCATATGACCTTCAACTTCATTTTCTAAGCAAAACTCAGTATAAGGTCTGATATAATAATATAGACAAACACACACATACATACACACACACTTGACCAAGATGGCTAGACCTTACATTTCCATAGAGCATTATTTAATATTATCCTACCAACAATTCAATATTACCAAAATCCACATTCATCATAGCTTTGCTTATTTGATGAGTTTCTGTTTTTTAATGTTTTTAATTTATATCCTCAGACTACTAATAATTACAAGTGTCTCTTTTTATATAGTTGTTAAATGTTTCAGGTTCCCTGTCTTTTACTTACCTTCCATCTTTGGACTGATATTTTCTTTGTTCATTATTTGACAGTCTCATACATGTAGATAATGAATTTAAAAACAATTTCATTCTTATTACCTTTTCACACCTCTCTCCTTCTGCTATAACAGTTCTTCCCAAGAAGTCCCTTTCCAATATTCATGTCGGTATGTGCTCACAAGTTTAATTAGGATTGATTGAATGATGATGAATAGGACTTTTTTACAGTGTTAGCTACACCAAAGAAAATGGTATCCTTTGATCTAAACAGTAGGGATTGTGGTACCACCTTAGTCCCTCCCAATCTCTGGTAAAATGCTATTTCCTTTTATTAAAAAATTATTTATTTTTTATTAATTACAGTTTATTCACTTTGTATCCCAGCTTTGGCCACCTCGCTCTTCCCCTACTAAACCCATCCTCACTCCCTCTTCTCACTCAACCCCTCCTTCAGTCCACGGTTAGGGGACGTCCTCCTCCCCTTCTATCTGACCATACTCTTTCAGGTCTCATCAGAATTGGCAGCATTGTCTTCCTCTGTGGCCTGGTAAGGCTGTTTCCCCATTAGGAAGAGGTGATCAAAGAGCCAGCCACTGAGTTCATATCAGAGACAGTTAATGTACCCATTACCACAGAACCCACTTGGAGACAAAGCTGACATGGGCTACATCAGTGCAAGGGTTCTAGGTTGTCACCATGCATGGTCCTTGGTTAGAGTATCAGTCTCATAAAAGACCAATGGGTCCAGATATTTTGATTCTGTTGCTGTCTTTGTGGAGCTCCTGTTCCCTCCAGGTCTTTCTATTCTCCCATACTTTCATAAGATTCCCTGCATTCTTCTCAAAGTTTGGCTATGATTCTCAGCATCTGCTTCGATACCTTGCTTGGTAGAGTATTTCAGAAACCCTCTGTGGTAGGCTCCTGTCCTGTTCTCTGTATTCTCCCTCTTCCACTGTCCATCCTGAATGCCTTTCAGAGTGAGGATTATCTTACCAAGAGTCCTCCTTGTTTAGCTTCTTTAGGTGTACAGATTTTAATAAGTTTATCTTATATTATATGACTAATATCCACTTATAAGTGAGTATAAACCATATGTGTCTTTCTGCTTCTGGGATATCTCACTCAGGATGATCTTTTCTAGTTCCCAACACTTTCCTGCACATTTCAACATATCCTTGTTTTTAATTGTTAAGTACTATTCAATTGTGTAAATGTACCACAATTTCTGTATCCATTCCTCCTTTGAGGGATGTCTGGGTTTTTTCCAGATTCTGGCTATCATGAATAAAGCTGTTATGAACATGGTTGAGCCAATGTCCTTGTTGTGTACTTCAGCATATTTTGGATATATACCTAGGAGAGGTATAGATGGATCTTGAGGAGGCACTATTTCTAATTTTCTGAGAAAGTGTCAGATTGATTTCCAAAGTGGTTGTACAAGTTTACATTCCCACCAGCAATGGAAGAAGGTCCCCTGTTCTCCTCATCAACTCCAGCATGTGTTGTCACTTAAGTTTTTGATGTTAGCCATTCTGATGGGTGTAAGGTGAAATCTCAGGGTCATTTTGATTTGCATTTCCCTGATGACTACGGATCTTGAGCATTTCTTTAAGTGTTTCTCTGCCATTCAGTATTCCTCTATTGAGAATTTTCTTTTTAGCTCTTTATCCACTTTTTTCATTGGATTACTTGATTTGTTGCTGTTTAAATTCTTGAGTTCTTTATATATTCTTCGTATTAACCCTCTCTTAGACATAGGGTTGGTGAAGATCCTTTTCCAGTCTGTAGGCTGCCCAATAATTTTGTTCTGATGACAGTGTTCTTTGCTTTACAGAGGCTTTTCCATTTCATGAGGTTCCATTTATTGATTTTTTTAAATCTCAGAGCCTGTGCTGTTGGTGTTTTGTAGTCTCCCTACAAAAAAGTTCAGGCTCTTCACCACTTTTCCTTCTAATAGATTTACTGTGTCTGGTTTTATGTTGAGGTCTTTGATCCACTTGGACTATAGTTGTGTATAGAGTCATAAGTATGGATCTATTTGCATTTTTCTTCATGTAGATATCCAGTTAGACCAGCACCTTTGTTGGAGATGCTGCCTTTTTCCATTGTATAGTTTTGACTTCTTTGTCAAAAATCAAGTATCCCTAGGTATGTGTGTTTATTTCTAGGTCTTCTATTTGATTCCATTCTTCCTCCACTCTGTTTCTCTGCCAGTACCATGCAGTTTTTATTACTATTGTCCTGTAGCAAAACTTGAGATCAGGGATGGCAATACCTCCAGATGATCTGTTGTAGTACAGGATTGTTTTAGCAATTCTGGGTTTTTTGTTTTTACGTATGAAATTGAGAATTGTTCTTTCAAGTTATATAAAGGAGTGTGTCAGTATTTTGACAGGAATTGCATTGAATCTGTAGATTGCTTTTAGCAGTATGGTAATTTTCTCTATATTAATCCTAATGATCCATGAGCATGGGTGATGTTTCAATCTTCTGATTTCTCCTTCAATTTCATTCTTCAGAGACTTGAAGTTTATTTCTTTTTATTTATTTGTTTGTTTGTTTGTTTTTAGGCATGTTTGCACATGTGTTTTTCTGGCTTGAATCTGTTATTTTTTTGATATTTTTATTTAATTATTTTTATTAATTACAGTTTATTCACTTTGTATCCCTCTTGTACCTCCCTCCTTCCTCCTCTCCCATTCCTACCCTCCCTATTCCCCACCTGGATTCCTCTCCCAATCAACTGATATGGGAGGTCCTTCTCCTCTTCCCTCTGATCCTAGTCTATCAGGTCTCATCAGGAGTGGCTGCATTTTCTTCTTCTGTGGTCTGGTAAGGCTGCTCTCCACTCAGGGGGAGGTGATCAAAGAGCCAGCCACTGAGTTCATGTCAGAGACAGTTCCTGTCCCCATTATTATGGAGCGCACTTGGATACTGAACTGCCATAGGCTACCTCTGTGCAGGGGTTTCAGGCCATCTCCATTCGTGGTCCTTGGCTGGAGTATCAGTTTCAGAAAAGACACCTGTGCCCATACTTTTTGGATCTGTGGTTGTCCTTGTGGAGCTCCTGTCCTCTCCACGTCTTACTATCTTCCACTTCTTTCATAAGATTTCTGCTCTCTGCCCAAAGTTTGGCTATGACAGAGGGCCTCTGAAAGGCTCTTCCTTGCAGTGTATCTAGGCAGATGCTGAGATTCATATTTATTTATTTATTTATAAATAAGAGTTTATTTCCTTGTATACCAGCTGCAGCTCCATCCAAATTTCCCTCCCAATTCCATCCACACTCCCTCATCTCCTCCCACGCCCCTCTCCAAGTCCAATTATAGTGGAGGTCTTCTTCCTCCTCCATCTGTTCCTAGCCTATCAGGTCTCATCAGGACTGGCTGCATTGTCTTCCTCTATGCTCTATAAGGCTGCTCCCTCCTCAGGGGGAGGTGATCAAAGAGCCAGCCACTGAGTTCATGTCAGAGACAGTCAACTATTCCCAGTACTAGGGAACCCACTTGGAGACAGATCTGCCATGGGCTACATCTATGCAGGGGTTTTAGGTTATCTCCATGCATGGTCCTTGGTTGGAGTATCATTCCCAGAAAAGAATCCTGTACCCAGATATTTTGGTTCTGTTGCTCTCCTTCTGGAGCTCCTGTTCCCTCAAGGTCTTTCTATGTGCCCCTCCTTTCACAAGATTGACTGCACTCTGCCCAAAGTTTGGCCATGATTCTGAGCATTTGCTTTGATACCTTGCTAGGTAGAACCTTTCAAAGGCCTTCTGTGGTAGGTTCCTGTCCTGTTCCCTGTTTACTCCATTTTCCAATGACCATCCAGTTTGCCTTTCTGAGTGAGGATTGATCATCTTACCAAGCTTCCTCATTCTTGTTTACCTTCTTTAGTTGTACAGATTTGAGTATGTTTATACTATATTATATGTCTAATATCCACTTATAAGTGAATATATACCATGTGTGTCATTTTGCTTCTGGGAAACCTCACTCAGGATGATCTTTTCTAGTTCCCAACAATTGCCTACAAATTTCAAGATTTCCTTGTTTTTATTTTTTCACTTTTGAAATTTTAATTTATATTTTTATAGATTATAGTTTCTTCACTTTATATCTCCTCTGTAACCCCTTCCCTCATTCCCTCCCCACCCTTCCTCATCTCCTCCCATTCCCTTCCCCAAGTCCACTGATAGCAGAGGTCCTTCTCCCCTTCCATCTGACCCTAGGCTATCAGGTCTCATCAGGAACTGCTGCATTGTCCTCCTCTGTGACCTGGTATTGCTGTTTCCCCTCAAGGGAAGGTGGTCAAAGAGCAGGCCACTGAATTCATGTCAAAGACAGTCCCAGTTACACCAACACCATTTATTGGAGATGCTGTCTTTTTTCCATTGTATGGTTTTGGCTTCTTTGTAAAAAATCAAGTATCCATAGGTGTGTACGATTATTTCTGTGTCTCCTATTGAATTCCATGGATCCATCATTCTGTTTATTATGCCAGTACCATGCAGTTTTTATTACAATTGCTCTGTAGTACAGCTTTATATCAGTGATGGAGATACCGCCAGATGATCTGTTGTTGTACAGGATTGTTTTAGCAATTCTGGGTTTTTTGTTTTTACATATGAAATTAAGAAATTGGCCTTTCAAAGTCTGTAAATAAATGTGTTGGTATTTTGGTGGGAATTGCATTAAATCTGTAGATTGCTTTTGGCAGGATGGCTGCCATGTTGGATCACCCAAAATGCTATTTTCAATGGACTTTTCTACTTTTGTTGTTATTGTTGATTTCAAGTTCTTTCTTTCTTGAGCATTTAGATACAAAGTCTTCCTTGGAGCATTTCAAATATCTTCCCCCAATACATTAGTTTTAAACTTTGTCCATTGTTTTGTTTGTAACATAAAAAAGTTCATAATGTACCATAAGGGCAAAGAGTTACACATTTATTTTGGTACTAAGACTTTTTCTTGAAAGTCATTTTACAATCTTTCATGAAGAATGCATTTCTCACAGTCTCTTCTATTTAATTTAGAGATTTACCATTTATATGCAGGCTTTTAATTCATCTGAATTATAGTTGTTGACATATAGTCAGAGTTTCCTCTTATTTTTCTCCATAGATGAAGGCAAATTTTCCTCCTCACATCTCTGAGAAGGCCCTGTAAGACAAGAAACAGATGTGGAGGAATAAGATAGCAGAGGCTGGTACACATTGAGAGTAGAAATTAGGATCACTGCGAAGTCATGCACATTGTTGCCCTTGGTCCAGTTGAGGTTCTCTGGAGAATGTTTACTTGGTTGTCTCATAAATTACATGAAGAAATGGCTGAGGTCCTTTGTACCTACTTATAGGAGGAAGATCACAATAAGTATGAACTGAGGCAGAAGAACTAGTCACATATTCTGGGAAAAACTGTTGAAAAACTCATATCAAACACCACCAGAGATTCCTGAGACAGAAACATTAACTATAATGGAAAACATAAGTCTCACATTACTCACCAGGCACCAGAGCAACCAAACCATGGTTAACTGTTGTTGAGTGGAGCTCTTCTATAACTCTTAGCCACTGCACTGGTTAGTTTTTGCTGTCAATTTGACATAACCTAGAATCATCCAAGAAGAATAAATCTTAATTTTCAAATTTCCCAGATAATAATGGCCTGTGGACATGTCTTTGGGGGTACTGTCTTGATTGCTACTTGATGTAGGAAGGTCTATCCCATTGTAGGCAACCTCTTTTTCAGAATAAGTAACCCTATATGTGTGTGTGTATAGATAGATAGATACATACATACATATATACATACATATATAGAGATTTAGATAGTAAAAAACTAGTAAACCATGAGCCTGTGAATATGATTTCTGCCTCAGGTCCCTGTCCAACCTTCCCTAGACAATGGGTTGTAAGATGGATGTGTAAGGCAAATAAACACCCCTTTTCTTCTTGTTGCTATAGGTCAAAATATGGGGGCACTGTCTTGATTGCTACTTGATGTAGGAAGGTCTATCCCACTGTAGGCCACATTTTTTTCCAGAATAAGTACCCTGTGTATGTGTGTGTGTATATATATGTGTGTGTGTGTGTGTGTGTGTGTGTGTGTCTGTGTGTCTGTGTGTGAGCCTGTGAATGTGGTTTCTGCCTCAGGTCCCTGTCCAGCCTTCCCTAGACAATGGGTTATAACATGGATGTGCAAGACAAATAAACCCTCCTTTCCTCCTGTTGCTTTGGGTCAAAATGTTTTGTCACAGCAACAGACTGAAATTGGAGCAGAACTTGGTTCCAGAAGTGGAGCGTTTCTATGATGGACCTGACCATCTTGTTTTACAAAACATTGTAGAAACACTTGGAATTTTGAGCTGGAAAAGTCATTGAGTAGTCCAACTCTACTGGCATATTCTAGTGTGGGTTTGGAAGACAGTGATACCAAGATAAATGTAGACTATGGAGACCTAACTCATGAAGTTTCAGGGTAAAACAAAGACTTAAATAAAAACATAAGTAGGAGCTGTTTGGGTAACATTTTGGATCGAGAATCTGTGTTTGCTAATCAGCTGGGGATGAAAATTATCTGTGATTAGTAAGAGATCACTGCTAGTTGGTAAAAAAAAATTATGTGCTTAATTAGAACTTGGAGGGGTGTTGATTTTTGATAGACTAGCATCAGAAAGAAGAGGAGGAGGACCTCTCCTATCAGTGAACTAGGGGAGGGGCATGGTTGGAGAAGAAGGAGGAAGGGTAGGATTGGGAGGGGAGGAGAGAGGCAGCTACAAGTGGAATAAAAACTGAATAAACTATAATTAATAAAAATTATATATCATATTATTATATATTATAAATTATATATTATTATATATTATACATTATTTTTATATTTTATATATTTATTATATATTATATAGTATTATATTATATACTGTTATATTATTAGAAATATTATATATTGGTGGAAGAAGATGGCGGTGACTAGTGTGTATCTTAGCTGAAGGGCAAAGGACCTGTAACCCCGAAATTGGTGAGTGAAGGGGCTGATCAACCCTGAACAGAGTTATCTAGACTTCCAGGAAGAAAGAGACTAACTATGAACTGAGTCCATCTAGAATCAGGTCACGGCAGACTCCTCTAGGAAGAGACACCCCGGGGAGAGAACCCAACTCCCTACTCCCTCTTTGGAGGAGGCAGGAGAGGGCAAGCAGAATCTGTCACAGACCACATTGTCTGTACCCCAGCCCCAGAGAGAGCTGCAGCTTTCACCAAAAAAACCCCGAGATCTGGGACTGAGAAAACCCAATCCTTTCAGGCACTCCCCCGAGAATGCCTCCATAACCCTGCCCCCATGGAGTGGAAGGATAGAGAGGCACACAGTGGCTTCACAGTGCCTGGACCCCAGTGCTGCCAGCTGCTCCTAGCAAACAAACTTAAGCTCGGGATCTGGGACTGTGGTCATTCAACATGTCCTGACACTCTCCCAGGTCCAGCACAATAAGGTCTAGAACCACGTCCTAGCACCAGTGCCCCCCTCCAGCCCCTGGCAGAGAAATCCCGGCTCAGGATCGGGGACTGAGGATTCCAACCCCTCCTGACACTCCCCTGAGAGAGCCGCCATAAGTTTGCCCTAGCGGAGGGGAAGGTTGAGTGGTGACCTGCCACAGGCCACAGCACCCCCTCTCCAGCACACCCAGCGGCACCTGGCAGAGAAACCTAAGTTCTGGATCTGAGGACACTCAACCCTACCTGGTACTCTCTTGGAACTGTCTACATATACGCTAGCACCTGGCAGCTTCTGGCAGAGAGATCTGGGCCAGGGATATGGGATTGAGGACACTCAACCCAACTCTTTCCAGTGCTACCCCAGGACCAGACACCATAAGCCTTCCCTGCTGGAGGGGAAGGTCAGAGAGGCAACACACAGTGCAGGGGGACACCAAGTCCTGTTGCTACAGTGCCACAGAGGTGACTTTTAGTTTACACCTTCATTTACTCCAGAAGGATCAAATCAGAGAGTAGAGAGCAAGGGGAACCCTTATGCAATCCAACTGGTGAGTGTAACCTCTAGGGAGTGTTTGCCCCAGACTCAGGGCCTCTCTATGCAAGCAACCAGACAAGAGATCCCTGCCACCCACACCCCTAGTGTGGGCACCATAGGGATTTTTGGGATAGCGACCCCAATGCTGAAGCCTCTGCCTTGCGGGACTACCAGTGAAATCCAGGCAAATAATCACTGGATCCCAGACAGAGCTCCATACTAGTGGACTACAGACCACTGCAATAGTCAGGGAATCCTCGCATGCACACTGCACCTGCTAAAAGTGCATGCAAATAGCGCCAGCATCACATTCCTTACTTAGGTAAAATTGAAAACACAACACACATTCCCAAACCAGTGAACCTCTCTCATCTTCCTGAATAAATAGTCCAGAAAACAGAAAGAGACACTCTTAGCCTGAACTACAAACTCCAGAAGCAAACTGTGAGGGTTATAGATAACCAGATGGCCAGAGGCACATGTAAAAACACACCCAACAAAAATCAGGACATTATGGCTTCACCAGCAACCCCACAAATCAATGGACACTTAAATTCACGAGATACACAAAAAATGACTTTAAAACTATGTTTTCCCAGCTATTAGAGGCCCATAAAGACGAAATGAACAAAACCCTCAAAGAAATGGCCACAGAAACTGCAGGGCAAGATGGTGGCGCCGGGAGGACTCGCATTCTGACCATCAGCACAGCAGGATCAGCACAGTGACCAGTAATCAGAACTCGCGGCCATAAAACACAGTGATTGTGTTTCCCAGGTGAGAGGATACCCCACCGTGGGGGATTCAATCAGCTTTTAACTCACCCGGCTAAACCGCGGAATAGATCCCAGTTCTGCCAGACGCTTGGCTGCCGGCCACCAGCCCCAGCCCCAGCCCAGAGCCACAAGCCAGTGTCTCTGGTCATGGTCCCAGACTGAACAGGGCGCACCACACTATCAAAGACTAGAATTTTCAGTCGAGAGATAACCCCACGGTGCAGGAAACGATTGGGACCGACCTTAGGTCACCCAGACATCCCCTGGAAAAGACTCGGGTTCCATGGGCACCCCAGGAGCCAGCCCGGAGCCAGAGCCGGGGACCCAGGCTCCGGCACCACAGAGCTCTGCCTGCCTGTGTGCCTGATTCGCCAGCTGAGATAGAACTGTGGGCACCAGGGCACCAGCGAATGAGTTTCACTGTCCGGTGCAAACACACAGGGAGGGAAACGGCTGGTCTGATCTCAGAGCACTCAGCCGACACCCCCACTCCGAAAAGGTCTCGGGAAAATTACCCAGTTTAGGCAGACTCCCAGGCTCCCAACAAAGGCCGGAAAGGCAGACACAGGCAGTTTCTGCACGCCTGGCAGCTGGCTGAGACTGAGCCGCCATCACTCAGCTGTGCTCCAGACACAGGCAGTTTCTGCGGCCAGCCAGCTGGCAGAGACTGAGCAGTGTGCACCAGGGCAAAAAAAAAAAAAAAAAAAAAAAGAGAGAGACTGAGAGTCTCTGTCTCCAGAGAACCCACAGGGAAGGAAGGAAACTGCACTGACTTAAACCACCCAATTTTTCCCTGGAAAAAGCCTAGCAGGTCGGCGGGACCGAGCCGCCATCACTCAGCTGGGCTCCAGACACAGGCACAAACAGTTGCTGCGCGCCAGATGTCCAAATGGGTCACAGCAGCTGATCATTAAATTTACAGCAAGAAACCCACAAACAGGGTAGCTGTCCTCAGGACTTCCCTGTGTGAGAGGAGAACCCTCTCAATTAACAAAGACCACAGTTACCACTCAGGTCTTTATCCCTGAGGTGATCAGCAGCAACTCCTGAAAAAATGCCAGCCATCCAGGGACTATACCCAAAAAGCTGAGAAGACATCCTTCAGGAAAAAAAAAACAGCTTTCTGCAAAGGGGATTCTCGCCACCATAGGATCCCCAGGAACCACCAGAAAATAACCCCAAACACCTAAGATAGCACAATGGGTAGAGGCCAGCGTAAAAGCTCAAGCAACAAAAGACAGAGCAACATGGCATCTCCAGAACCCAGTTACCCAGGGGCAAGTAGCCCTGGACACCCCAGCATAACTGAAATTCAAGAAGATGAACTAACAACTATGCTCAAGCAGATGATAACAGAGGAAACAAATAAGATACATAAAAACATAGAGGAAGATAAACTCAAACAAAATATTGCCATCCATAAAGAAAGAGAGGAAGCTGTAGCCAAACAGTTTATGGCCTTTAGAAAGGAAATGCTTAAAGCACTGAATGAAATAAAAGAAACAGAGTTGAAGGAACTAAAAGAAAAACAGGAAAGTACAATCAGACAGGTGAAGGAAGTAAACAAAACAACTCAAGACCTGAAGATAGAATTGGAAAAATTAAAGAAAACACAAATGGAGGAAATAATGGAAAGGAAGAACCTAGGGAAGAAAACAAGAACTACAGAGGTAAGCATAACCAACAGACTATAAGAGATGGAGAGAAAGAATCTCAGGTGTAGAAGATACAATGGAAGAAATCGATGTATCTGTCAAAGAAAATGTTAAATCCAAAAAATTCCTGACACAGACAGTCCAAGAAATCCAAGACAGTATGAAAAGACAAAACCTAAGAATAATAGGTATAGAGGAAAAAGAAGACTCCCTTCTCCAAGGCCCAGAAAATATTTTCAACAAAATCATTGAAGAAAATTTCCCCAAGCTAAAGGAGAGGCCAATTAGAATACATGAGGCCTACAGAACACCCAACAATTTGACCAGAAAAGAAAATCCTCCTGCCACATAATAATCAAAACAGTAAGTATACAGAACAAAGAAAAAATACTAAAAGCTGCAAGGGAAAAAGGCCAAGTAACATATAATGGCAAACCCATTAGAATCACACCTGACTTTTCAACAGAGACTATGAAAGCCAGAAGGGCCTGGACGGATATCATGCAGACCCTAAGAGAACACAGATGTCAGCCCAGGCTACTATACCCTGCAAAGCTCTCAGTCCTCATAGACGGAGAAAATAAGATATTCAATGACAAAAACAAAATTCAACAATACCTACACACAAATCTAGCATTACAGAAGACACTGGAAGGGAAAATACAACCCAAAAAAATTAGCCTCTTTCAAGAAAACACAAGAAATAATTAACCTTACTACAGTAAAACATAAAGCAACCAAGAACACAACCTGATGACCACAGCCAACATCAAAATCAAGGGATCTAACAGGCACTGGTCATTAATCTCTCTCAACATCAATGGACTCAACTCTCCAATAAAAAGACACAGATTAACAGAATGGATACATAAACTAAACCCAGCAATCTGTTGCATACAAGAAACACACCGAAGGCACAAAGAGAGACATTACCTGAGGGTAAAGGGATGGAAGACGGCTTTCCAAGCCGTATAGAGGCTTTCCAAGCAAATGGATGCAAGAAGCAAGCAGGAGTAGCCATTCTAATATCTGATAAAATAGACTTTCAACCAAAATTAATAATAAGAGATGGAGAAGGACACTTCATACTCATCAAAGGAAAATTACCAGGAAGACATCACAATCCTGAACATCTATGCCCCAAATACAAGAGCACCCGCGTTTGTTAAAGAAACATTGATAAAATTTAGACCACATATAGATCCCCACACATTAATAGTGCGAGACTTCAACACCCCACTCTCAACAAAGGACAGGTCAACAAAACAGAAATTAAACAAAGAAACAATGTCTCTGACAGAGGTCATGAATCAAATGGAGGTAACAGACAGTTACAGAACTTTACACCCAAACACAAAAGAATTTACCTTCTTCTCAGCACCTCATGGAACCTTCTGCAAAATAGACCATATAGTGGGTCACAAAGCAAGCATCAACAGATACAAGAAGATTGAAATAATCCCTTGTATCTTGTCTGATCACCATGGAATAAAGCTGGACCTCAACTATAACAGAAATAGCAAAAAGCCTACACACACATGGAAACTGAACAACTTGTTACTAAATGACAGCTGGGTCAGGGAAGAACTAAAGAAAGAAATTAAAGTCTTTCTAGAAATCAATGAAAATGAAGACACAACATACCCGAACTTGTGGGACACAATGAAAGCAGTGCTAAGAGGAAAGTTCATAGCACTAAGTGCCTTCAAGAAGAAATTTGAGACAGCTCATTCAAGCAACTTAATGGCTCACTTAAAAACCCTAGAAAAAGAAGAAGCAGACACACCAAAAAGGAATAGACGGCTGGAAATAATCAAACTCAGGGCTGAAATCAATCAATTGGAAACAAATAAAATAATTCAAAGAATCAATGAAACCAAGAGCAGGTTCTTTGAGAAAATCAACAAGATCGACACACCCTTAGCCAAGCTAACTAAAAGGCAGAGAGACACCACCCAAATCAACAAAATCAGATATGAAAAGGGGGACATAACTACAGACACTGAGGAAATCCAAACAATCATTAGGACTTACTTCAAAAGTCTATATGCCACAAAATTGGAAAATCTAAATGAAATGGACAATTTTCTTGATCGATTTGATTTACCAAAGCTGAATCAGGACCAGGTAAATCAACTAAATAGTCCTATATCCCCCAAAGAAATAGAAGCGGTCATCAAAAGTCTCCCATCCAAAAAAAAAGCCCAGGACCAGATGGCTTCAGTGCAGAATTCTACCAGACCTTCAAAGAAGAGCTAACATCAATTCTCTTCAAACTATTCCACAAAATAGAAACAGAAGGAACATTACCAAACTCATTCTATGAAGCCACAGTCACCTTGGTACCTAAACCTCACAAAGACTCAACAAAGAAAGAGAATTTCCGGCCAATCTCCCTTATGAACATTGACGCAAAAATACTTAACAAAATACTCCCAAACCGAATACAAGAACACATCAAAGATATTATCCACTATGACCAAGTAGACTTCATCCCAGGTATGCAGGGGTGGTTCAATATACAGAAATCCATCAATGTGATCCACCATATTAACAAACTGAAAGAAAAAAAAAAAAAACACATGATAATCTCCCTAGATGCTGAAAAAGCATTTGACAAAATCCAACATCCATTCATGTTTAAAGTGTTGGAGAGATCAGGGATACAAGGCACCTATCTCAACAAAGTAAAAGCGATATACAGCAAGCCTATAGCCAACATCAAACTAAACGGAGAGAAACTTAAAGCAATCCCACTAAAATCAGGGACAAGACAAGGCTTCCCACTCTCTCCATATCTCTTCAACATAGTGCTGGAAGTCCTTGCTAGAGCAATAAGACAGTTGAAGGAGATCAAGGGGATACAGATTGGAAAGGAAGAAGTCAAATTATCACTATTTGCAGATGATATGATAGTATTCATGAGTGACCCCAAAAACTCTACCAGGGAACTCCTACAGCTGATAAACACCTTCAGCAAAGTGGCCGGATACAAAATTAACTCAAAAAAATCAGTAGCCCTCCTGTATACAAAAGACAAAAGGGCTGAGAAAGAAATTAGGGAAACAACACCCTTCAAAATAGCCACAAATGACATAAAGTACCTTGTTGTAACCCTAACCAAGCAAGTCAAAGACTTGTATGAAAAAAAATTTCAAGTCTCTGAAGAAAGAATTAGAAGAAGATATGAGAAGATGGAAAGATCTCATATGCTCATGGCTTGGCAGGATTAACATAGTAAAAATGGCCATCTTACCAAAAGCAATCTACAGATTTAATGCAATTCCCATCACAATTCTTTACAGACCTGGAAAGAAAAATTCTCAACTTCATCTGGAATAACAAGAAACCCAGAATTGCTAAAACAATCCTCTACAATAAAAGATCTTCTGGAGGTATCTCCATCCCTGATCTAAAGCTATACTATAGAGCAACAGTTATGAAAACTGCATGGTACTGGCATAGAAACAGAATGGTGGATCAATGGAACCGAACAGAAGACCCAGAAATATAGCCACATACTTACGGACACCTGATTTTTGACAAAGATGCCAAAACCATACAGTAGAAAAAAAGATAGCATCTTCAACAAATGGTGCTGGTCTAACTGGATGTCTACATGTAGAAAAATGAAAATAGATCCATACTTATCACCCTGCACAAAACTGAAGTCCAAGTGGATCAAAGACCTCAACATAAAACCAGACACATTAAATCGACTAGAAAAAAAAAAAAAGTGGGGAATACCCTAGAACTCATTGGCACAGGAGAAAACTTCCTGAACAGAACACCAATAGCACAGGCTCCATGAGCAACAATCAATAAATGGGACCTCATGAAACTGAAAAGCTTCTGTAAAGCAAAGGACACCGTCATCAAAACAAAGCCACTGCCTACAGATTGGGAAAGAATCTTCACCAACCCTTTATCTGACAGAGGGCTCATATCCAGTATATATAAAGAACTAAGGAAGCTGAAAAACAGCAAACCAAGTAATCCACCTAAAAATGGGGAACAGAGCTAAATAGAGAACTAACTCTCTGTAGAGGAATATCGAATGGCAGAGAAGCACTTAAAGAAATGCTCAACCTCATTAGCCATTAGGGAAATGCAAATCAAAACAACCCTGAGATTTCACATTACACCCATCAGAATGGCCAAGATCAAAAACTCAAGTGACAACACATGCTGGAGAGGTTGTGGAGAAAGGGGAACCCTCCTCCACTGCTGGGTATGTAAACTTCTACAACCATTCTGGAAAGCAATCTGGCGCTTTCTCAGACAACTAGGAATAGCGCTTCCTCAAGATCCAACCATACCACTCCTAGGCATATATCCAAAAGAGGCTCAAGTACACAAAAAGGACATTTGCTCAACCATGTTTGTAGCAGCTTTATTTGTAATAGCCAGAAGCTGGAAACAGCCCAGATGCCCCTCAACTGAAGAATGAATGCAGAAACTGTGGTACATCTATACAATGGAGTATTACTCAGCAATGAAAAATAAGGAAATCATGAAATTTGCAGGTAAATGGTGGGACCTGGAAAGGATCATCCTGAGTGAGTTGTCCCAGAAGCAAAAAGACACACATGGTATATACTCACTCATATAAACATACAACATAGGATAAACCCACTAAAATCGGTACATCTAAACAAACTAAGCAAAAGAGAGGACCCTAACTAAAATGCTTAATCCCCATCCTGAAAGGCAAAGAGAATGGACATCAGAAGAAGAAGAAAACAGGAAACAACCTAGGAACCTGCTACAGAGGGCCTCTGAAAGCCAGAAGAAGAAAACAGGAAACAACCCAGGAACCTGCAACAGAGGGCCTCTGAAAGGCTCTGCCTTATAGACTATCAAGCAGATGCTGAGCCTGATGGCCAAGTGACAGGCAGAGTGAATGGAATTTTATGTGAGAAGTGGGAAATAGCAAGAGCTGGAGAGGTCAGGAACTCCACAAGGAGAGCAACAGAACAAGAAAATTTGAATACAGGGAACTTCCCAGAGACTCATACTCCAACCAAGGACTATTCATGGAGAATAGCACTCCTACACAGATGTAGCCCATGGCAGTTCAGTGTCCAAGTGGGTTACATAGTGATGGGAAGAGGGACTGCCTCTGACATAATCTGATTGGCCTACTCTTTGCTCACCTCCCCCTGAGGGGGGAGCAGCCTTACCAGGCTACAGAAGAAGACAATGCAGCCATTCCTGATGTGATGTGATAGACTAAGATCAGAAGGAAGGAGAGGAGGACCTCCCCTATCAGTGGACTTGGGGAGGAGCATGCATGCAGAAAGGGGAGGAAAGGTGGGGTCGGGAGGGGAAGAGGGAGGGGTTTATGGGGGGATACAAAATGAATAAAGTGTAATTAATAATAAAAAAAGGAAAAAAAAGAAATGGCCACAGAAATCGAGACAAACGAAGAGGAAATAAATAAAGCTCTCAGAGAAATGATCACGAAAATTGAGGCAAACAAAGCTCTCAAAGAAATATCTACACAAATGAAGGCAAATAAAGAAGAAATGAACAAAGCTCTCAAAGAAATACAGGCAAATACAGCCAAACAAGTAGAGGCACAATTAGCGATATATAGAGAGGAAACTGACAAAAAAATAGAAGCCATTATTGAAAAGCAGGACTCCACATTCACACAGATGAAGGAAATGGTACAAGACATGAGAACAGAATTAGAATCAATAAAGAAAACAAAACCTGGAGCTGGAGAACAGAGAAAAGAACAGGAACTATAAAGGTTACAAGAGATGGAAGATTGAATCTCAGGTGCCGAAGATATACTTGCAGAAACTGACATGTCTCTCAAAGAAAAAGTAAAATCAGCAAAGTTCCAAACACAAAACAGCCAAGAAATCAAGGACACCATGAAAAGACAAGATCTAAGAATAATAGAAGTAGATGAAGAAGAAAACACCAGGCTCCAAGCACCAGAAAATATTTTCAAGAAAGTTATAGAAGAAAATGTTCCCAACTTAAAGAAAGAGATGTCCATAAACATACAAGAGGCCTACAGAACACCAAATAGACTAGACCATAAAAGAAATTCTTCAAGTCACATCATAGTCAAAACACTGAATCTACAGAACCAAGAAAAAACTTTAAAAGCAGCAAGGAAAAAAGGCCATGTAACATATGTAGACCTACCTGAGTCACACCAGATTTCACACAGAAACTACAAAAGCCAGAAGGGCCTGGACAGAAATCATGCAGTCCTTAAGGGAGCAGAGATGCCAACCCAAAATAAAATACCCAGCAAAATTTTCAATCAACATAGACAGAAAAGTCAAAATATTCCATGACAAAACCAAATTTGAACGATATCTGAACAGTAACCCAGCTCTACCGAAGTTACTAGAAGGAAAACTCCAACCCAACAAAAACAACTGCATCTAAGGAAACAGAGAAAATAGATAACTACACAACAAAAAATCCAAAGGAAAACAGGCAATGAAACTCAGCAACACCACCAACCCTACATCAAAAGAAAGTAACAATTGTTGGTCATTATTATCTATCAACATCAATGGACTCAACTCCCCAGAAAAAAGACACAGACTAACAGAATGGTTGCAGAAACAAGATCCAACATTCTGTTGCATCCAAGAAACACACCTATGTAACAAAGATAAACACTACCTCAGAGTAAAGGGCTGAAAAAAATGATTTTGAAGCAATGGTTCCAGAAAAAAAGCTAGAGTAGCCATCCTAATATCTAATAAAATAGACTTTCAACCAAAATTAATCAAAAAAGACAAGGAGGGCCACTATATTCTCATCAAAGAAAAAATCCACCAAATGGACATCACAATTTTGAACATCTATTCCTCAAACACAACAGCGGCTACATTTGTAAATAAAACATTATTAAAGCTTAAATCACACATTGATCCTAATACCTTAATAGTGAAAGACTTCAACACCACACTCTCACCAAAGTACAGATCAACTAGACAGAAATGAAACAAGGAAATAAAGGCACTTACAGAGTCCATAAATCAAATGGATCTAATAGACGTCTACAGATCTTTTCACCCAAACTCAAAAGAGTATACATTCTTTTCAGCACCTCATGGAACCTTCTCCAAAATAGACCATATAGTTGGTAACAAAGCAAGCCTCAACAGATACAAGAAGACTGAAATCATCCCTTGTTTTCTATTTGACCACCATGGACTAAAGCTGGACCTCAACAACAACAGAAATAACAAAAAGCTGACACGCACATGGAAACTGAACAACTTGCTATTCAATGACAGCTGGGACAAGGAAGAAATAAAGAAAGAAATTAAAGACTTCCTAGAATTCAATGAAAATGAAGGCCCAACATACCCAAATTTATGGGACACATTGAAAGCAGTGCTCAGAGGAAAATTCATAACACTAAGTGCCTTCAAAAGAAATTTGTAACATCACATAACAGCAACTTAACGGCCCAACTGAAAACGCTAGAAAAAAAAGAGCAGATACACCCAAGAGGAGTAGAAGGATGGAAATAATCAAACTCAGGGATAAAATCAATCAATTAGAAACAAATAAAACCATTCAAAGAATCAATGAAACCAAGAGCTGTTTTTTTGAGAAAATCAACAAGATAAACAAACCCTTAGCCAAACTAACTAAAAGACAGAAAGAATCTATCCAAACAAGCAAAACCAGAAATGAAAAGGAGGACATAACTACAGACACTGAGGAAATCTGAACAATCAGTAGGTCATACTACAAAAGCCTATATGCCACAAAATTTGAAAATCTAAATGAAATGGACAATTTTCTTGATAGATTCCATCTAGCAACATTACGTCAAGATCAGGTAAAAAGACTGAATAGCCCTATATCCCCCAAGGAAATTGAGACAGTCATTAACAGTCTCCCAAAAAAATCCTTGGCCCAGATGGTTTCACTGCATAATTCTACCAGACCTTCAAAGCAGTATTAACACCAATACTCCTCAAACTATTCCACAAAATAGAAACAGAAGGAACATTACCAAACTCATTCTACGAATCCACAGTCACCTTGATACCTAAACCACACAATGACCCAACAAAAAAAGAGAACTTCAGACCTATCTCTCTTATGAACATAATGCAAAAATACACAATAAAATACTGGCATACCAAATCCAAGAACACATAAAAGATATCATCCACCATGACCAAGTAGGCTTCATCCCAGGCATGCAAAGGTAGGTCAATATACAGAAATCCATCATTGTAATCCACCATATAAACAAACTGAAGGAGAAAAACCACATGATCATGTTAGATGCCAAAAACATTTGACAAAATCCAACACCCACTCGTATTTAAAGTCTTGGAGAGATCAGGGATTCAAGGAACGTACCTAAGCATACTAAAAAGGCAATATACAGCAAGCCTATAGCCAACATCAAACTCAATGGAGAGAAACTCAAACCAATCCCACTGAAATCAGGGACAAGACAAGGCTGCCACTCTCTCCATATCTCTTCAACATAGTACTTGAAGTTCTAGCTAGATCAATAAGAAAACTAAAGGAGATCAAGGGAATACAAATCGGAACAGTAGAGGTTAAAGTTTCACTATTCACAGATGATATGATAGTATACCTGAGCGACCCCAAAAATTCAACCAGAGAACTCTTTCAACTGATAAACACCTTCAGCAAAGTGGCTGGATACAAAATTAACTCAAAAAAAAAAAAAATCAGAAGCCCTCCTGTATACCAAAGACAAAAGGGCTGAGAAAGAAATTAGGGAAACAACACCCTTCACAATAGCCACTAATATCATAAAGTACCTTGGAGTGACCCTAACAAAGCAAGTGAAAGACCTGTATGAGAAAAACTTCAAGTCTCTGAAGAAAGAAAGTGAAAAAGATATCAGAAGATGGAAAGATCTCCTGTGCTCATGGATAGGTAGGATTAACATAGTGAAAATGGCTATTCTGCCAAAAGCAATCTACAGATTCAATGCAATTCCCATAAAAATACCAACACAATTCTTCGTAGATCTTGAGAGAAAAATTGTCAACTTCATATGAAACACAAAACCCAGAATTTCCAAAATGATCCTGTACAACAACAGTTCATCTGGAGCCATCTCTATCCCTGATCTCAAGCTGTACTACAGAGCAATAGTAATAAAAATGGCATAGAATTTGCATAGAAATAGAAGAGTGGATCAATGGAACTGAATAGATGACCCAAAATTAAACCCACATAGCTATGGATATTTGATTTTTGACAAAGAAGTCAAAACCATTCAGTGGAAAAAAGACAGCACCTTCAACAAATGGTGCTGGTCCAACTGAATGTCTACATGCAGAAAAATGAGAATAGATCCATATTTATCACCCTGCACAACACTAAAGTCCAAGTGGATCAAAGATATCAACATAAAACCAGATACACTAAACCACTTAGATGAAAAAGTTTGTAAGACATTGGAACTCATTGGCACAGGAGACAACTTCCTGAACAGAACACCAACAGCACAGACTCTAAGAGCAAAAATCGATAAATGGGACCTTATGAAGCTGAAAAGCTACTGTAAAGCATAGGACATAGTCATCAAAACAAAACAACAGCCTACAGACTGGGAAAGGATCTTCACCAATCCTATATCTGACAGAGGGCTAATTTCCAGAATACATAAAGAACTAAAGAAGTTAAAAAGCAGCAAATCAAGCAATCCAATTAAAAAATGGGGTATAGAGCTAAACAGAATTTAGAGGAATACAGAATGGCAGAGAAACACTTAAAGAATTGCTCAATGTCCTCAGCCATCAAAGAGATGCAAATCAAAATGACCCTGAGATTTCACCTGACACCCACAAGAATGGCTAAGATCAAAAACTCAAGTGACAACACATGCTGGAGAGGTTGTGGGGGAAAGGGAACACGCCTCCATTGCTGGTGGGAATGAAAACTAGTACAACAACTTTGGAAATCAATCTGGCGCTTTCTCAGACAACTAGAAATAGTGCTTCCTCAAGATCCAGCTATACCACTCCTAGGCATATATCCAAAAGATGCTCAAGTACACAAAAAGGACATTTGCTCAACCATGTTTATAGCAGCTTTATTCCTAATAGCCAGACTCTGGAAACAACCCAGATGTCCCTCAGTTGAGAAATGGATACAAAAATTGTGGTACTTTTACACAATGGAATATTACTCAGCAATTAAAAATGAGGAAATCATAAAATTTGCAGGCAAATGGTGGGACCTAGAAACGATTGTCCTGAGGGATCTCAAAAGCAGAAAGACACCCATGGTATATAGTCACATGTATAGACCTATAAGATAGGATAAATATACTGACCTATCTACTTAAAGAAGATAAAAAAGAAAGAGGACCCAGGGTATGATGATCAATCCTCACTTAGAAATACAAATGGGATGGACATTGGATGTAGGAGCAAACAAGTAACAGGACAGGAGCCTACCACAGAGGGCTTCTGGAAGACTCTACCTAGCAGTGTATCAAAGCAGACATTAAGACTCATAACCAAACCTCCAGCAGAATCCATGGAATTAAAAAAAAAATAGGAGGGGGGAGTTAATAAGACCTGGAGAGGACAGGAGTTTCATAAGGACCAGATATATCTGGGCACAGGGGTCTTATGAGACTGTTTCTCCAAACAAGGACCATGTATGGATGCAACCTAGAGCAACTGCTCAGATGTAGCCCTTGGTAGCTCAGTATCCAAGTAGGTACCCTAATAAGGGGAACAGGGACTGTTTCTGACATGAACTCAATGGCAGGCTCTTTAACCTCCTCCCACCTCCAGGGAGGAGCAGCCTTGCAAGGCCACAGAGGAGGACTTTGCAGCCAGTCCTGAAGACACCTGATAAACCAGTATCAGAAGGAAGGGGAGGAGGTTCTTCCTTATCAGTGGACTTGGAAAGGGGCAGGGAGGAGATGAGGGTGGGAGGTGGGGGGATGAGGGTGGGAGGGTGGGATTGGGAGGGAAAGAGGGAGTGGGATACAGCAGGGATACAAAGTTAACAAACTGTAACCAATAATAAAAAATAAAAATTAAAAAAAACAACAACTCCCTGTGGTCTAGAGAGATTAAGTGAGTACAACCCCCCCTGCACCAACACAAAAGACAGTCATGGAAGCGTGCACTATAGACCAAGCACTAGGCGTGCAGGGACAGATGGGTCATGGAGCTCTCTGGCTCAGTCCAGTTAAATTGGTGTTTCATTAGGCAGAATGGTGATAACTAAATGAGAAATCTGAAATGATAAGAATTTCTGAAACGCACACATATATACAAAAAAAGAAAAAAGAGAAATATTATAATTTATATTTATATATTATATGTATAATATTATATTAATATGTTATAGTATAAATTTTATATTATAAAATACATAGAATATAATATATAATAAATAGTATGTATTTATATTATATATTATATGCAATATTAATGTATATTATATTTCATATTATATATTATATGATATTATTTATATTATATAATTATAAAATTTTTACATTATATTTTATATATCATAATATATAATGAATATTGCATATAATATATAATATATTATACATTTTATATTTATATTCATGTTATATATTATATACAATTTTTATGTTTTTATTATATATTTTATATATTTTCATATTATATATTTCATATATTTTATGTAGTATTTTATTATATAGTATTATATTATTAGAAATATTATAGAGAGGGGCAAGATGGCGGCGCCGGGAGGACTCTCATTCTGAGCAGCAGCACAGCAGGATCAGCACAGTGACCAGCAATCAGAACTCTCGGCCATAAAACACAGTCATTGTGTTTCCCAGGTGAGAGGATACCCCACGGTGGGGGATTCAATCAGCTTTTAACTCACCCGGCTAAACCGCAGAAGAGATCCCGGTTCCCAAGACGCTTGGCTGCGGGCCGCCAGCCCCAGCCCCAGCCCAGAGCCACAAGCCAGTGTCTCTGGTCACGGTCCCAGACTGAACCATGTGCACCACACTATCAGAGACTGGAATTTTCAGTAGAGAGATAACCCCAGGGTACAGGAAACGACTGGGACCTGCCTTAGGTCACCCAGACAACCCCGGGAAAAGACTCGGGCGGGTTCCACGGGCACCCCAGGAGCCAGCCTGGAGCCAGAGCCAGGGAACCAGGTTCCGGCACAGAGCCCTGCCTGCCTGCGCGCCTGATTCGCCGCCGGACATAGAAACGGCCTGTCTGATCTCAGAGCACTCAGCTCACCCCCAACCTGAAAAGGTCCCCGGAAAATTACCCAGCTTAGGGAGGCATTCAGGCTCCCAAAAGCCGCAAAGGCAGACACAGGCAGTTTCTGCGCACCAGACAGCTGGCAGAGACTGAGCCGCCATCACACAGCTGTGCTCCAGGCACAGGCAGTTTCTGCGGCCAGCCAGCTGGCAGAGACTGGGCAGTGTGCACCAGGGCAAAAAAAGACACTGGGAGTCCGTGTCTCCAGAGAATCCACGGGGAAGGAAGGAAACTACTGACCTAAATCACCCAATCCTTCCCTAGAAAAAGTCTAGCAGTCTAGTGAGGCCTAGGCGCCAGCCCTCAGCTGTGCTCCAGACACAGGCACAAACAGTTGAGGCGCGCGTGATGTCCAACTGGGTCAAAGCAGCTGATCATTAAATTTACAACAAGAAACCCAGAAACAGGGCAGCTGCCTTCAGGACTTCCCTGGGTGAGAGGAGAACCCTCTCGACTAACAAAGACCACAGTTACCACTCAGGTCTATATCCCTGAGGTGAGCAACTCCTGAAAAAACACCAGCCATCCAGGGACTATACCCAAAAAGCTGAGAAGACATCCTTCAGGAAAATCCAGCTTTCTGCAAAGGGGATTCTCCACCACAGGATCCCCAGGAACCACCAGAAAATAACCCCAAACACCTAAGATAACACAATGGGTAGAGGCCAGCGTAAAAGCTCAAGCAACAAAAGACAGAGCAACATGGCATCTCCAGAACCCAGTTACCCAGGGGCAAGTAGCCCTGGCTACCCCACCATAACTGAAATCAAAGAAGATGACCTAACAAGTATGCTCATGAAGATGATAACAGAGGAAACAAATGAGATTCATAAAGACATAGAGGAAGATAAACTCAAACAGAATATTGCCATCCGTAAAGAAATAGAGGAAGCTGCAACCAAACAGTTTATGGCCTTTAGAAAGGAAATGCTTAAAAAACTGAATGAAATGATAGAAACAGAGTTGAAGGAACTAAAAGAAAAACAGGAAAGTACAATCAGACAGATGAAGGAAGTAAACAAAACAACTCAAGACCTGAAGATAGAATTGGAAAAATTAAAGAAAACACAAATGGAAGAAATAATGGAAAGGAAGAATCTAGGGAAGAAAACAGGAACTACAGAGATAAGCATAACCAACAGACTACAAGAGATGGAGAGAAAGAATCTCAGGTGTAGAAGATACAATGGAAGAAATCGATGTATCTGTCAAAGAAAATGTTAAATCAGAAAAATTCCTGACACAGACCGTCCAAGAAATGTAAGACAATATGAAAAGACAAAACCTAAGAATAATAGGTATAGAGGAAAAAGAAGACTCCCTTCTCCAAGGCCCAGAAAATATTTTCAACAAAATCATTGAAGAAAATTTCCCCAAGCTAAAGGAGAGGCCAATTAGAATACATGAGGTCTACAGAACACCCAACAATTTGACCAGAAAAGAAAATCCTCCTGCCACATAATAATCAAAACAGTAAGTATACAGAACAAAGAAAAAAATACTAAAAGCTGCAAGGGAAAAAGGCCAAGTAACATATAATGGCAAACCCATTAGAATCACACCTGACTTTTCAACAGAGACTATGAAAGCCAGAAGGGCCTGGACAGATATCATGAAGACCCTAAGAGAACACAGATGTCAGCCAAGGCTACTATACCCCGCAAAACTCTCAGTCCTCATAGATGGAGAAAACAAGATATTCAACGACAAAAACAAATTTCAACAATACCTACAAACAAATCCAGCATTACAGAAGACACTGGAAGGGAAAATGCAACCCAAGAAAGCTAGCTACATTCAAGAAAACACAGGAAATAAATAACCTCACTTCAGTAAAACGAAAAGCAACCAAGCACACAACCTGATGACCACAGCCAACATCAAAATCAAGAGATCTAACAGCCACTGGTCATTAATCTCTCTCAACATCAATGGACTCAACTCTCCAATAAAAAGACACAGATTAACAGAATGGATACGTGAACTAAACCCAGCAATCTGTTGCATACAAGAAACACACCTAAGACACAAAGATAGACAATACCTGAGGGTAAAGGGTTGGAAGATGACTTTCCAAGCAAACGGACCCAAGAAGCAAGCAGGAGTAGCCATTCTAATATCTGATAAAATAAACTTTCAACCAAAATTAATCAAAAGAGATGGGGAAGGACACTTCATACTCATCAAGGGAAAATTCCACCAGGAAGACATCACAATCCTGAACATCTATGCCCCAAATACAAGGGCACCCACATTTGTGAAAGAAACATTGATAAAATTTAAAGCACATATAGATCCCCACACATTAATAGTGGGAGACTTCAACACCCCACTCTCAACAAAGGACAGGTCAACAAAACAGAAATTAAACAAAAAAAAAAACAATGTCTCTGACAGAGGTCATGAATCAAATGGACCTAACAGACATTTACAGAACTTTACACCCAAACACAAAAGAATTTACCTTCTTCTCAGCACCTCATGGAACCTTCTGCAAAATAGACCATATAGTGGGTCACAAAGCAAGCCTCAACAGATACAAAAAGATTGAAATAATCCCATGTATCTTGTCTGATCACCATGGAATAAAGCTGGACCTCAACAATAACAGAAATAACAAAAAGCCTACACACACATGGAAACTGAACAACTTGTTACTAAATGACAGCTGGATCAGGGAAGAAATAAAGAAAGAAATTAAAGTCTTTCTAGAAATCAATGAAAATGAAGACACAACATACCCAAACTTGTGGGACACAATGAAAGCAGTGCTAAGAGGAAAGTTCATAGCACTAAGTGCCTTCAAGAAGAAATTCGAGACAGCTCATTCAAGCAACTTAATGGCTCACTTAAAAACCCTAGAAAAAGAAGAAGCAGACACACCAAGAAGGAGTAGACGGCTGGAAATAATCAAACTCAGGGCTGAAATCAATCAATTGGAAACAAATAAAACAATTCAAAGAATCAATGAAACCAAGAGCTGGTTCTTTGAGAAAATCAACAAGATCGACAAACCCTTAGCCAGGCTAACTAAAAGGCAGAGAGACACCACCCAAATCAACAAAATCAGAAATGAAAAGGGGGATATAACTACAGACACTGAGGAAATCCAAACAATCATTAGGACTTACTTCAAAAGTCTATATGCCACAAAATTTGAAAATCTAAATGAAATGGACAATTTTCTTGATCGATTTGACTTACCAAAGCTGAATCAGGACCAGGTAAATCAACTAAATAGTCCTATATCCCCCAAAGAAATAGAAGCAGTCATCAAAAGTCTCCCATCCAAAAAAAGCCCAGGACCAGATGGCTTCAGTGCAGAATTCTACCAGACCTTCAAAGAAGAGCTAACACCAATTCTCTTCAAACTATTCCACAAAATAGAAACAGAAGGAATATTACCAAATTCATTCTATGAAGCCATAGTCACCTTGGTACCTTAACCTCACAAAGACTCAACAAAGAAAGAGAATTTCCGGCCAATCTCCCTTATGAACATTGATGCAAAAATACTTAATAAAATACTTGCAAACCGAATCCAAGAACACATCAAAGATGTGTTATCCACTATGACCAAGTAGGCTTCATCCCAGGTATGCAGGGGTGGTTCAATATACGGAAATCCATCAATGTGATCCATCATATTAACAAACTGAAAGAAAAAAACCACATGATAATCTCCCTAGAAGCTGAAAAAGCCTTTGACAAAATCCAACATCCATTCATGTTCAAAGTATTGGAGAGATCAGGGATACAAGGCACATATCTAAACATAGTAAAGGCGATATACAGCAAGCCTATAGCCAACATCAAACTGAACGGAGAGAAACTTAAAGCAATCCCACTAAAATCAGGGACAAGACAAGGCTTCCCACTCTCTCCATATCTCTTCAACATAGTGCTGGAAGTCCTTGCTAGAGCAATAAGACAGTTGAAGGAGATCAAGGGGATACAAATTGGAAAGGAAGAAGTCAAATTATCACTATTTGCAGATGATATGATAGTATACGTGAGTGACCCCAAAAACTCTACCAGGGAACTCCTACAGCTGATAAACACCTTCAGGAAAGTGGCCGGATACAAAATTAACTCAAAAAAATCAGTAGCCCTCCTGTATACAAAAGACAAAAGGGCTGAGAAAGAAATTAGGGAAACAACACCCTTCACAATAGCCACAAATGACATAAGGTACCTCGGAGTAACCCTAACCAAGGAAGTCAAAGACTTGTATGAAAAAAATTTCAAATCTCTGAAGAAAGAATTAGAAGAAGATATGAGAAGATGGAAAGATCTCCCATGCTCATGGCTTGGCAGGATTAACATAGTAAAAATGGCCATCTTACCAAAAGCAATCTACAGATTCAAATCAATGCCCATCAAATTACCAACACAATTCTTTACAGACCTGGAAAGAAAAATTCTCAACTTCATCTGGAATAACAAGAAACCCAGAATTGCTAAAACAATCCTCTACAATATAAGATCTTCCGGAGGTATCTCCATCCCTGATCTTAAGTTGTACTATAGAGCAACAGTTTTAAAAACTGCACGGTACTGGCATAGAAACAGAATGGTGGATCAATGGAACCGAACAGAGGACCCAGAAATAAATACACACACTTATGGACACCTGATCTTTGACAAAGACGCCAAAACCATACAATGGAAAAAAGATAGCATCTTCAACAAATGGTGCTGGTCTAACTGGATGTCTACATGTAGAAAAATGAAAATAGATCCATACTTGTCACCCTGCACAAAACTGAAGTCCAAGTGGATCAAAGACCTCAACATAAAACCAGACACATTAAATCGGCTTGAAAAAAAAGTGGGAAATACCCTAGAACTCATTGGTACAGGGGAAAACTTCCTGAACAGAACACCAACAGCACAAGTTCTAAGAGCAACAATCAATAAATGGGACCTCATGAAACTGAAAAGCTTCTGCAAAGTAAAGGACACCGTCATCAAAACAAAGCGACCACCTACAGATTGGGAAAGAATCTTCACCAACCCTTTATCTGACAGAGGACTCATATCCAGTATATATAAAGAACTAAAGAAGCTGAAAAGCAGCAAACCAAGTAATCCACTTAAAAAATGGGGAACAGAGCTAAACAGAGAATTCTCTGTAGAGGAATACCGAATGACAGAGAAGCACTTAAAGAAATGCTCAACCTCACTAGCCATTAGGGAAATGCAAATCAAAACAACTCTGAGATTTCACCTTACACCCATGAGAATGGCCAAGATCAAAAACTCAAGTGACAACACATGCTGGAGAGGTTGTGGAGAAAGGACAACCCTTCTCCACTGCTGGTGGGAATGTAAACTTGTACAACCACTCTGGAAATCAATCTGGCACTTTCTCAGACAACTAAGAATAGCGCTTCCTCAAGATCCAGCCATACCACTACTGGGCATATATCCAAAAGAGGCTCAAGTACACAAAAAGGACATTTGCTCAACCATATTTGTAGCAGCTTTATTTGTAATAGCCAGAAGCTGGAAACAACCTAGATGCCCCTCAACTGAAGAATGGATGCAGAAATTGTGGTACATCTACACAATGGAATATTACTCAGCAATGAAAAATAAGGAAATCATGAAATTCGCAGGTAAATGGTGGGATCTGGAAAGGATCATCCTGAGTGAGTTGTCCCAGAAGCAAAAAGACACACATGGTATATACTCACTCATATAGATATACAACATAGGACAAACCCACTAAAACCTGTGCATCTAAAGAAACTAAGCAAGAGAGAGGACCCTAACTAAAATGTCCAATCCCCATCCGGAAAGGCAAAGAGGATGGACATCAGAAGAAGAAGAAAACAGGAAACAACCTAGGAACCTACCACAGAGGGCCTCTGAAAGCCTCTGCCCTTCAGACTATCAAAGCAGATCCTGAGCCTGATGGGCAACTGTTGGGCAGAGTGAATGGAATTTTAGGTAAGAAATAGGAAATAGTAAGAGCTGGAGAGGACAGGGTCTCCATAAGGAGAGCAACAGAACAAGAAAATTTGAATACAGGGAACTTCCCAGAGACTCATACTCCAACCAAGGACTATTCATGGAGATAACCCAGAACCCCTGCACAGATGTAGCCCAGGGCAGTTCAGAGTCCAATTGGGTTACATAGTAATGTGAAGAGGGACTGCCTCTGACATAATTTGATTGGCCTGCTCTTTGATCACCTCCCCCTGGGGGGGGAGCAGCCTTACCAGACCATAGTAGAGGACAATGCAGCCACTTTTGATGTGAACTGACAGACTAAGATCAGAAAGGAGAGGAGAACCTCCTCTATTAGTGGACTTGGGGAGTGGCATGCAAGCAGAGGGAGGAGGGAGGGTGGGATTGGGAGGGGAGGAGAGAGGGGCTTATGGGGGGATACAGAATGAATAAAGTGTAATTGATGAAAAATTTTTAAAAAAAGGGAAAAAATAATTTAAGAACCTTAAATGACTTTCAAAAGTGGAGGAAAACATGGAGTTAGTCAATTGGCATGGAGCACGTCTCGCCCCTGGGGCAATGGTCTCCTGAACCTACTCAGACCTCGGACACCACCACTGCTAGTTCTAGAACTGACACAGGATGTTCCATCGAGGGGGTTAAGGCTTCTCATAATATTTCCTATAAGCCCACACCTGTTTGTCTATATCCCCCATTTTTATTCATTATTAGCCAGATAGAGCCAAGTAATTGTGGTAATGATACTTGCTTTTTTGCCCAATGCTGGAATGCTAGTAAATTTAGGTATGCCCTGGTTACTCGCATGCCTCGCTGGGTGCCTGTGCCCGTTGATGCCCCTCACGCTATGACTCTTTTCAGACAGAAAAGAGAACTTGGAAATACAGCCACCATTGTTACTACCATCTCATTGGCGGCTGTTGGAGCTACCACCGGGGCATTAGCCATGAGTCATACTGGGCAGACTGCTCAGACCCTGAACAATCATTTAGCCAATGTAGCTCATGCCTTAGTTGTACATAAAGGAATTAATGCTCAACTAAAAGGAAGCTTGATGGTGTTCAATCAGAGGATTGACCTCGTGCAGGAGCAAATTGATACCCTATGGCAAATTGCTCAACTTGGCTGTCAATGAAAATATGCTGGACTTTGTGTCACTAGCATATAACATGAGAATTTTTCCTGTGCTGCAAATCTGTCTAAACAATTGTCGAGCTATATTTTAGGTAATTGGACTGGAGAATTCGATACTACGATGGAGCAGCTGAGAGTGGCCATTGTCATAGTAAATTCTACCAGAGTGGACGCAGGACTAGCCACAGGATTATCATCATGGATTGCTGCAGCCATGAATCATCTGAAGGAATGGGCAGGTGAGCGTTAGCAGGCCTTCTGGTGTTGGTCTCCTTGTTTTGCCTGTGGTATATATGCAAGATTAGAGTCTCACAACAGTGTGATGCAGCCATGATCATTCAGGCCTTTACAGTCATTGAAGCAGGACATTCTCCCCAAGCATGGTTGGATACCATAAAAAGCTAAAATGTCACGCTCAGGATGCGAGGCTAAGCACTGCACTCAGGGTCAGCAGCTTTGGACCCAGAGAAGAGCATGTCTGGTTGCATGCGGGTTGATGCCCCAGGTCCCGCCTCTGAGAAAAAGGTATTGATTGGGTCTGATGCTCTTTGGGTGGATGACACCTAAATGAACATCGGTACAAAGTCCCAATTTATTTCTAATATCAGAGATCAGACCTCTACTCTTGCCTGATGCGTCTAAAACAAAAAGGGGGAACTGTAGAGAGCTGCGGAATGCTATGCCTTAAAGATGGAGCTGGTTTCTGCCTTCCACCTTCCTGATGGTGAGTGCTCTCTGTCACGAACAACTCCATATTTGGCTAAGGCTGAGGATCTGGCTTGCTTCCCTGTATGTGGACCTATCTGCATTGCCCACGTGGCACGCCTGTGTTGGCTACCCAGAGGCTATTTAAGCTGTGGGCTGGCTTTCCCCAGGGTCCGAGGATTGTTCAAGGTTCCTGAATAAACTGCATTAAAAAAAAAGAAATATTATATATTAATTTATATTTATAAATTATATATTATTATATATTAATATATTATATAAAATAAAACATATAATACATAATAAATATTATGTATTTACATTATATATTATATGTAATATTAATATATTACATTACATTACATTATATTATATTATATGATATATATGATATGATATTTTTATATTATATTATATTGTTATATTATATTGTGTTATATAATATATATTATAATATATTTTATATATCATAATATATAATAAATATTTTATATTAATTTATATTATATATTTTATATATTTATTATATAGTATATAGTATTATATTTTTAGAAATATCATATATTAATTTATATAGATTATTTGTATAATATTGTATATTAATATATTTATTATACATTGTATATAATACAACATATTATATTATATATATTATATCATATCATGTCATATCAATCATCCTATGTTCTATTATAACATTATATTATAGTATATAAAATATATTATATATTATTTTATATATTATATATTATGATATTATATATTATTATATTATACAGTATTATATTATTAGAAATATTATATATTAATTTTATTTATATGTTATATATAATATTATATATTGATATATAATATTATATATTATATGTGATATTTATATTATGTTTTATTATATTTTATTTTGTTATTATTATATTATATTATTAATTACATTATATTATATCACATCATATCAATCATATTCTTTATATTAATTATATTATATCATATTTATTATATTATAAATATTATATATTGCATTTTATATATTTTATAATATATTATTATTTGTAAATATATGTATTTATATATTATATGTAATATATATAAGCGACCAGCATTGTTGAGGTGAAATCTTCTGGAAAGTGTTTCCTGAGTGCACAGAGAAGATCTGTCCCTGAGATGAATTCAGGTCAGCAATAGGGACTTATCTTTCCCCAGATGAGTATATCTCATTAAATCTGTTTATTTATATAGTTAATTATGTGTGTTAATCATTTTGGGGGGGTTAACAGTATTATTTCTTGTGGATTATCCAGTTATTTCTATTGTTATTTTAGTTCCTGTCCTACTCCTGTATTTACCTGCCTTTCACTTCTCTAACCAGCGGGTTCCCTTACCAAATTACTTGTATTTTATTTCCCTTTACTCTCCTCCCTTCTTCTGTATCTTTCTTCCTTACCCTCCATACAGAGGCCACTTCCAGTTTTTTCTATCATTTTATTGTTTCCTACCATTCCTCCTTTCTTCTTCCCACTTACTTCTGTATTTACCTTCCTCCCCTTTCCTAAGGAACCCCCTGTTTTTCCCATTTCCATGATCAGATTACTTAATACCTTGCTATTCCCCTCTCTATTGCTCCTCAAGCCCCCATCCTAACAATGGTCCCATTTGACTTTCTTGGTTTCTGTGGTTACTATAGGCTATGAGTTCATATTTGAAGATTTGGAGCTAGTAACCTTCAATGAGAGAACATATGGCATTTGTAGGACAATTTTTAAACTCAAAATTTTAACAGGACCCAATTACAATAGCATAAAACTAATATTTTTGTTGTTGTTGTTCATTGTATAAGAATTCTATTTTAGGACGAAATTAGTTCGAAATGAGAAATTTTACAACTTTTCAAATACACAATTGTATTTTATTGGAAACAGAACACCAATAGCGAAAATGAGGACTCTCCTGTCTTCCACCAAAATGTCCACTCTCAAAGTTGTTACCAATGTTGTACTTGTCAGGCTGTAGGATTCTTTAATATTAGTTAATAGTTTTCCGCACGATGATACTGTGTGGTTAAGGTTTGTTGTTGTCCTTATCTGTTTGATGATGGAAGGATGTTCTCGAACTAGTCCTTAACCTACACAAAGTCTTTGATTTTTGATGAGTTCATTTTCTGTTACACAGAAAATCCATACATGTCTTCTTTTTTAATGTCTCTTTTCTCCGCGCCCCCTCCAGCTCTTCAGTGTCTTTGGGGCATGAGTGTGCTCACACTAGACTGGCTAGCTTGTGTGGTTTAAGTTTTCTTTAGCACATATGCATGTCTACGGTAGTTTAACTTTTAAACATCCGTCCAGCTTTTAAGCAGAAATATTCTTTGCTCAGTCTCGTTGGTCCTGCTCCTTAAGAGGAAGTTCTGGATTGTTACAGCTTGACAGAATGGCGAAATATCAGGTACAATGTCATAGTTTGATTTATATGGACAGGTCTATGTATGTTCCGGGTACATACATACCATAAACAGTGGTGTGAAGTACAGGTGTCAGACTGGAACTCTTTACTGGGAGTGTTGCAGTGCAAAGGTGCACTTTTTGTATATTGCGTATAGCAGAAGAATTGAACGTAGCATCTCTTTGCACATAGACATTGTCATCTCAATCTGAGGCTCCTTAAGTCCAGTCGGCCACCGTTGTTCCTTGCTGATAATTTTCGAGAAAGCCGATGTGTCTGAAACTCTGAAGGTTCCAGTCCACTTGGGTGGCTGGATAGTAACATCGCTGCCAAAGACAGCATCCAATCCAATGAGGCGGATGGGCTGAGGCTTCCTAATCATCACTCTCTTGTCTGCAGGTCTGATCCATTGCTCTGGTGGGTGGCTCGGTAACTCTGAGCTCAAGACGCTTTCCACCACTGGGGTGTCGAAGAATACAGAAACTTCTTGAAAGCACCGTTGCACTTCAAAATCAGAAGGGCTTCGTGGGAAGCAAGGCGAGACCCTAAAAGGGTGTATGGATGAGAAGGTAGGTTTTGAGCGCCTCAGCCATCTCAAATTTTCATCCAGGGTGGTCCATGGTGACCAGAGCCTGTAGCTTGCCATTGGCACTGTGACTATGTTCCCCCACATAGCACAGACTACAGAGTAAGAGCTGAGTGTTTTCTCTACCCGGTGCCTAGCAACCACCTTTGTGACCCAACACTGATAGAACCTGACCAGGGCTGGAGTTTAAAGGAGCCCCTCTGCAGCTGAAGCCAGAACATCTGTATTGAGGCTTCCTGGGCAAAAGAGGACAATCTGTGAGCTGGGACAATTTGGATCCAGGTCACCCGTGGCCATCTCTAAGGAATAAGAGTGGAAAATATTCAACACCTCTGCACTTCCCCTTGACCAGCATAGGCCTCCCTGCTCAGTGACTGAGACAAGCAAAGGCAGCAGTGGGTGACTGAGATAGCAGAAGCAGCAGCAATACTGGATTCCCAGTTTGGCAGTTGTGGCTAGCCCAAGCAGGAGCCTCCATGCTCAGTGACTAAGATGGCAGAAGCTGCTTCTCCAAGCAAGAGCCTCCTTGCAAGTGACTGAGACAGCAGAGGAGGCTGGACCAAGTACCTGTCTCCCTGTCATGCAGGCAAACAATGAACACAACAGAGATGGCATATCTCTGACATTCTCTTTAGCCAATGTGGGCCCAAATCTGAGAATAGAGAACAGACAGGAATCCCTGTCCTTTCCGATTAGGCCTGAGAGCCAGTTAGAGTGAATTCAAGTGAGTGCTTGCAAAGCCCCAGATCCAGGATCCCTCTACTCTAGCAGCCAGACATCTGATTCCTCCCACCTACAACACCACTGTGAGCAAGATAGGGATCCTTGGAAGTGTTTTCAACATTGAAGCCCCCATTCTTCCAGTGGACTTCCCAGTGGAGTCCAGGCAAACAATTCTGGGAGCCTAGACAGATCTGAATACCAGGAGGACAGTACAACAGGCCTGTAGGCCACTGAGGTATTCAGGGGACATGCAAATGCACATTGCACCTACAAAGAGTACCAGCACCCCCTCCTGCATTTAATCTCTACTCTTCCAGGCATCCATTAAATCACACATCAATCCCAACACCTTAATAGTGGAAGATTTCAACACTCCACTCTTACCAAGGGATAAATCATCTAGACAGAAGCTCAATAGAGAAATAATGGCATGTACAGAGGTCCTAAATCAAATGGACCTAATAGATTTCACATTTCACCCATCAGAATGGCTAGGATCAACAACTCAAATGATAACACATGCTGAAGAGGATGTGGAGAATGGGGGACCCTCCTCCATTGCTAGTGGGAATGTAAACTTGTACAATCACTTTGGAAATCAATCTGGTGCTTTCTCAGTAAATTAGGAATAGTGCTACCTCAAGATCCAGAAATACTACTCCCAGGAAAACATACAAAATGTGTTCAAGTACACAACCACAATATTTGCTCAACCATGTTTGCAACATCTTTATTTATTTTTTTTTATTTTTTTTTTATTTTTCTTTTTTTTTTTAACATTATACAAGTATTTTAATGACCATCTTGTTAAATAAATGAGATAGTTCTTTATATATTCTGGATATCATCCCTCTGTCAGATATAGGGTTGGTGAAGATCCTTTCCCAGTCTGTAGGCTGTCATTTTGTTCTGACAACAGTGTCTTTTGCTTTACAGAAGCTTTTCAGTTTCATGAGGTCCCATTTATTGATTGTTGCTCTTAGAGCCTGTGGTGTTGGTGTTCTGTTCAGGAAGTTGTCTCCTGTGCCAATGAGTTCAAGGGTATTCCCCACTTTTTCTTCTTTTTTTTTTTTTTAATTTTACTTCTTTTTTTTTCTTTTTTTTTTTTTAATTTTCTTTTTTTTTATCAGTTACATTTTATTAACTCTGTATCCCAGCCGTGTCCCGATCCCTCATTCCCTCCCAGTCCCTCCCTCCCTCCCTCCCTCATCTCCACCGTGCCCCTTTCCAAGTCCACTGATGGGGGGACTCCCATTCATCTGATCCTGTTTTATCAGGTATCTTCAGGACTGGCTGCAAAGCCCTCCTCTGTGGCCTAACAGGACTGCTCCTCCCTTCGGGGGTGGGGAGACCAAAGAGCCAGTCATCGAGTTCCTGTTAGAAATAGTCCCTGTTCCCCTCACTTTGGGAAACCAATTGGTTACTGAGCTACCACAGGCTACATCTGAGTGGAGGTTCTAGGTTATATCCATACATGGTCCTTGGTTGAATGTCAGTCTCAGAAAAGACCCTGTGCCCAGATATATTTGGTCCTTGTGGAGCTCCCATCCTTTCCCCATCAGACTAACTCCCCTTCTTTCTTATGATTCCCTGTACTCTGCCAAAGGTTTGGTCATGAGTCTTTGCTTTGAAAACACTGCTAGTTAGAGTCTTTCAGATGCGCTCAGTAGACTCCTGTCATACGTTCAATGCACATCCCATCTGTCTTTCTAAATGAGGATTGATCATCTTACCCCATGTCCGCTCAATTGATTATCTTTTTTAGGTGTATAGATTTCATTATGTTTATCATATCTTATAGGTCTATATAAGTGAGTATATCCCATGTTTGTCTTTCTCCTTCTGGGATATTTCACTCAGAATGATCTTTTCTAGATCCCACCATTTGTCTGCAAATTTCATGATTTCCTCCTTTTTGATTGCTGAGTAGTATTCCATTGTATAAAAATACCACAATTTCTGTACCCACTCCACCGTTGATGGACATCTGGGTTGTTTCCAGGTTCTGGCTATTACAAATAGAGCTGCTATAAACATGGTTGAGCAAGTGTCCTTTTTGTGTACTTGAACAAACTTTGGGTATATACCTAGCAGTGGTATAGCTGGGTCTGGAGGAAGCACTATTCCTATTTGTCTTAGAAAGCGCCAGATAGCTTTCCAGAGTGGTTGTACCAGTTTACATTCCCACCAGCAGTGGAGCAGGGTTCCCCTTTCTCCACAACCTCTCCAGCATGTGTTATCGCTTGAGTTTTTCATCTTGGCCATTCTGATGGGTGTAAGGTGATATCTCAGGGTCGTTTTGATTTGCATTTCCCTGATGGCTAATGAGGATGAGCATTTCTTTAAGTGTTTTTCTGCCATTCGATATTCCTCTGTCGAGAATTCTCTGTTTAGCTCTGTTCCCCATTTTTTAATTGGATTACTTGAATTGCTGCTTTTCAGCTTCTTTAGTTCTTTGTATATACTGGATATTAGTCCTCTGTCAGATAAAGGGTTAGTGAAGATTCTTTCCCAATCTGTAGGCAGTCGTTTTGTTTTGATGACGGTATCCTTTGCTTTACAGAAACTTTTCAGTTTCATGAGGTCCCATTTATTGATTGTTGCTCTTAGAGCCTGTGCTGTTGGTGTTCTGTTCAGGAAGTTGTCTCCTGTGCCAATGAGTTCTAGGCTGTTCCCCACTTTTTTTTCCAATTGATTTAGGGTATCTGGTTTTATGTTGAGGTCCTTGATCCACTTTGACTTTAGTTTTGTGCAGGGTGATAAATATGGATCTATTTTCATTTTTCTGCATGTAGACATCCAGTTGGTCCAGCACCATTTGTTGAAGATGCTGTCTTTTTTCCATTGAATGGAATTGGCTTCTTTGTCGAATATCGAGTATTCATAGGTGTGTGGATTTATTTCTGGGTCTTCTATGCGGTTCCATTGATCCTCCTTTCTGTTTCTATGCCAGTACCATGCAGTTTTTATTACTGTTGCCCTGTAGTACAGCTTGAGATCAGGAATGGAGATACCTCCAGATGATCTGTTGTTGTACAGGATCGTTTTGGAGATTATGGGTTTTTTGTTTCTCCATATGAAGCTGAGAATCTTTTTTTCAAGGTCTGTAAAGAATTGAGTTGGTATTTTGATGGGAATTGCATTGAATCTGTAGATTGCTTTTGGCAGTATGGCCATTTTCACAATGTTAATCCTACCAATCCATGAGCACGGGAGATCTTTCCATCTTCTGATATCTTCTTCAATTTCTTTCTTCAGAGACTTGAAGTTTTTCTCAAACAGGTCTTTCACTTGCTTGGTTAGGGTCACACCAAGGTACTTTATGTTATTAGTGGCTATTGTGAAGGGTGTTGTTTCCCTAATTTCTTTCTCAGCCTTTTTGTCTTTGGTATATAGGAGGGCTTCTGATTTTTTTGAGTTGATTTTGTATCCTGCCACTTTGCTGAAGGTGTTTATCAGCTGAAGGAGTTCTCTGGTTGAATTTTTGGGGTCGCTCATGTATACTATCATATCATCTGCAAATAGTGACACTTTGACCTCTTCCTTTCCGATTTGTATCCCCTTGATCTCCTTTAGTTGTCTTATTGCTCTGGCTAGGACTTCAAGTACTATGTTGAAGAGATATGGGGACAATGGACAGCCTTGTCTTGTCCCTGATTTCAGTGGGATTGATTTAAGTTTCTCTCCATTGAGTTTGATGTTAGCTATAGGCTTGCTATATATTGCCTTTACTATGTTTAGGTATGTGCCTTGTATCCCTGATCTCTCCAAGACTTTAAACATGAATGGGTGTTGGACTTTGTCAAATGCTTTTTCGGCGTCTAAGGAGATGATCATGTGGTTTTTCTCCTTCAGTTTGTTTATGTAGTGGATTACATTGATGGATTTCCGTATGTTGAACCACCCTTGCATGCCTGGGATGAAGCCTACTTGGTCATGGTGGATGATATCTTTGATGTGTTCTTGGATTCGGTTTGCAAGTATTTTATTGAGTATTTTTGCGTCAATGTTCATAAGAGAGATAGGCCTAAAGTTCTCTTTTTTTGTTGGGTCTTTGTGTTGTTTAGGTATTAAGGTGACTGTGGCTTCATAGAATGAGTTTGGTAGTGTTCCTTCTGTTTCTATTTTGTGGAATAGCTTGAGGAGAATTGGAGTTAGCACTTCTTTGAAGGTCTTGTAGAATTCTGCGCTGAAGCCATCTGGTCCAGGGCTTTTTTTGGAGGGGAGACTGTTAATGACTGCTTCGATTTCCTTGGGAGATATAGGGCTATTCAGTCTTTCTACCTGATCTTGACTTAGTTTTGGTAGATGGAATCTTTCAAGAAAATTATCCATTTCATTTAGATTCTCAAATTTTGTGGCATATAGGCTTTTGTAGTATGACCTAATAATTGTTTGGATTTCCTCAATGTCTGTGGTTATGTCCCCATTTTCATTTCTGATTTTGCTGATCTGGATAGTTTCTCTCTGCTTTTTAGTTAGTTTGGCTAAGGGTTTGTCTATCTTGTTGATTTTCTCAAAGAACCAGCTTTTTGTTTCATTGATTCTTTGGATAGTTTTATTTGTTTCTAGTTGATTGATTTCAGCCCTTAGTTTGATTATTTCCAGCCGTCTGCTCCTTTTGGGTGTATCTGCTTCTTTTTGTTCTAGGGTTTTCAGTTGGGCCATTAAGTTGTTTGTATGTGATGTTACGAATTTCTTCTTGCAGGCACTTAGTGCTATAAATTTTCCTCTGAGCACTGCTTTCAGTGTGTCCCATAAATTTGGGTATGTTGTGCCTTCCTTTTCATTGAATTCTAGGAAGTCTTTAATTTCTTTCTTTATTTCTTCCTTAACCCAGCTGTCATTGAGTAGTAAGTTGTTTAGTTTCCATGTGTGTGTCGGCTTTTTGTTGTTTCTGTTGTTGTTGAGGTCGAGCTTTAGTCCATGGTGGTCAGATAGTATACAAGGGATTATTTCAATCCTTTTGTATCTGTTGAGGCTTGCTTTGTGGCCCACTATATGGTCTATTTTGGAAAAGGTTCCATGGGGTGCTGAAAAGAAGGTGTACTCTTTTGAGTTTGGGTGAAATGATCTGTAGACGTCTATTAGGTCCATTTGATTTAGGGATTCTGTGAGTGCTTTTATTTCCCTATTTGGTGTCTGTCTAGTTGATCTGTCCCTTGGTGAGAGTGGAGTGTTGAAGTCTCCCACTATTAAGGTATTAGGATCAATGTATGATTTAAGCTTTAATAATGTTTCATTTACGAATGTCGGTGCTCTTGTATTTGGGGCATAGATATTCAAGATTGTGATGTCCTCTTGGTGGATTTTTCCTTTGATGAGAATATAGTGGCCCTCCTTATCTTTTTTGATTAACTTGGGTTGAAAGTCTATTTTATTAGATATTAGGATGGCTACTCCAGCTTGTTTTCTGGAACCGTTTGCTTGAAAAACAGTTTTCCAGCCCTTTACTCTGAGGTAGTGTTTGTCTTTGTTGCATAGGTGTGTTTCTTGGATGCAACAGAATGTTGGATCCTGTTTCCTTAACCATTCTGTTAGCCTGTGTCTTTTTATTGGTGAGTTGAGTCCATTGATATTGATAGATAATAGTGACCAATGCATGTTAGTTCCTTTTGTAATGGAGTCGATGATCTAACCCTGATTCATTGCTTGTTTTCTTTTCATTTTTGTTGGGACATTATCTGTATGCCCTGTTTTCTTGGGTGAATTTGTTTTCATTGGATTGGAGTTTTCCTTCTAGTATCTTCTGTAGGGATGGTTTGCTGTGTAGATATTGTATAAATTTAGTTTTGTCATGGAATATTTTGTTTTCTCCATCTATGTTGATTGAAAGCTTTGCAGGGTATAGTAGTCTGGGTTGACATTTGTGATCTCTTAGAGTCTCCATGATACTTGCCCAGGCCCTTCTGGCTTTCATAGTTTCTGATGAGAAGTCCGGCGTGATTCTGATAGGTCTACCTTCATATGTTACTTGGCCTTTTTCTCTTGCTGCTTTTAATATCTTTTCTTTGTTCTGTAGATTTAGTGTTTTGACTATGATGTGACGTGATGTGTTTCTTTTCTGGTCTAGTCTATTTGGAGTTCTGTAGGCCTCTTGTATATTTATGGACATCTCTTTCTTTAAGTTGGGAAAATTTTCTTCTATGATTTTCTTGAAAATATTTTCTGGACCTTGGAGTCTGGAGTCTTCTTTTTCGTGAATTCCTATTATTCTTAGATTTTGTCTTTTCATAGCATCCTTGATTTCTTGGATATTTTGTGATTGGAACTTTTCTGATTTTACTTTTTCTTTGAGAGAAGTATCCATTTCTGCAAGTGTGTCTTCAGCTCCAGAGATTCTCTCTTCCATCTCTTGTATTCTGTTGGTGATGCTTACTTTTGTGGTTCCTGATCTTTTCTCCAAGTTCTCCAGCTCAAGGGTTTTCTCATTTTGTGTTTTCTTTATTGATTCTAATTCTGTTTTCATGCCTTGCACCATTTCTTTCATGTGTTTGAATTTGGATTCCTGTCTCTCTACGATGGCCTCTATTTCTTTTTTCATTTCCTTCTTATATGCCACTAATTTTTCCTCTACTTGTGTATCTATTTGTTTGGCTATGTTTGCCTGTGTTTCTTTAAGGATATTGTCTATTTCTTCTTTCTTTGCCTCCAATTGACTGGCCATCTCTTTGAAAGACTTGTTCATTTCCTCCTTATGAGCCTCAAATAATTGGGCAAGCATGGCTTTAAAATCATTTTCCTGTGCTTCTGCTGAATTGGTGTATCCATCGATTTTGGGGTTTGCTGGTGAAGTCATGATGTCCTGATTTATGTTGGAAGTGTTCTTTCGCCTACCTCTGGCCATTGGCTTATCTGAAACCTTCCCTGTTTGTTTTTGGATTCTGCAGATCAGACTGGTGCTGTCTCTCTCTGGTGTCTGGAGAGTTCTTCAGGAAGCTGAGCACTCTGAGCGTGTGCTGAGGACTAGCTGTACCTGTGGGAGGAAAGTACGCAGGCGCAAACGGGGCAAATGCAAGCGTGTGTGTGCGCGCGCGCACGTGTGTGTCTGTGTGTGTAAGTGTGCGTGGATGAGTTTCTCGAGGGACAGAGTGATGGCTAATGTTGAACCCTTGAGTGTGTGGGAGGGGCTCTGTACTGTATATGTCGCAGGCGCTAATGATGATCGCAGTGCAATTTCTGGTATTAACTGTCTTAGCTCCTCAATCAGGCCCACAGGGCAGGAACTTCAATGACCCTAGTGCCCCTCTGTTTCCCAAAGTGGGTATGTGGGTGGGAGGGGGTTCGATGCCTGGCTTCTGATTTAGAAGGACCCAGGATCTGAGGAACTGCAGATTCTCAAGGGTGCACTCACTTACAGGCAGGTCTCTTGGCCGAGATCGTGGTATCCAGGGCTCTCTGCTCTCTGGTTTGGCCCTGCTTCTTTGATGTGTTCCACCAGTTCTGTGCTGCTGTCACTGCCAGGTTCTGAGGTCTTGCTGCAGCTGGAGATTTCAGGGTGGTCACTTCAGCAGGGATGGGGTAATCAGGCTCTCTGTTCTCTGGTTTGGCCCTGGTTAGTCTTAAACTGGAGGGCTGTGGTGCCCCGCCAGTTCAGTACTGCTCCGCTGCCACGTCCTGCTGTAACTGGAGACTGGCTTGCTAGTCCCAATGCTTTCTGGGAAGTCCTGGGATCTCTTCGTTGTGCTCTCCAAGCTTGGAAGGCCCAGCGCCTGGTGTGTCCAGGTTGTATGACGTTTCTGCCTGGTTTCGGTGAGTATATAGCGTATTCTCTGTCACTGTGGGATTGGGCGGGCCGCACCGTCAGTGATGGCGATCCTGCGGAGCTAGTATGGTGTCTAGCAGATTCGTGCCCTGGGAGGATGGTGCAGCCGCTGCGCGAATCTGGGACTCCGGGGTACGTACTGCTGGCTTTTGTCTGTCGCTAAAGTGGTTGGGGCCCCGTCTCAGCGGTTGTATACCCCAGGCAGTTAGGTCTGCGCTGAGAAAGATGAGTCCGCTGTGCCGCTGTGCCGAGGAGGAAGGAGGTCTGGGGGAAGGGAGTGCAGCAAGAACAAAGGATCTTTTCTCTCCCTCCCCAAGCAAGTCTCCGGGTGACCGGAGGCCAAAGTTTTCACCTCCTGCGATGTTCTCTGGTGTTCAGAAAGCCTCGCTGTGGTTTTCCTGGGTTGGGGGTCCTTCCATTCTCCAACTCAGAAGATCAGGTATCCCACTGCTCAGAAACTGTGTGTGCTAGTCGCCATCTTGGCTCCGCCCTCCCTTGCAACATCTTTATTTGTGATAGCCAGAATCTGGAAACAACCCGGATGCCCCTTAATGGAGGAATGGATACAGAAATTGTGGTACATTTACACAATGGAATATTACTCAGCAATTAAAAACAAGGAAATCATCAAATTTGCAGGCAAATGGTGGGAACTAGAAAAGATCATCATGAGTGAGGTATCCCAGAAGCAGAAAAACACACATGGCATATCCTCACTTATGTGAATATTAGACATATAATATAAGATAAGCATAATAAAATCTGTATACCTAAAGAGGCTAAGCAAGAAGGAGGACCCTAGGTATGATGCTCAATCTTCATTCAGAAAGGCAAACAGGATAGACATCAGAAGAGGGGGAAAACACTGAACAGGAGCCTACCACAGAGGGCCTCTGAAAGACTACCCAGCAGGGATATCAAAGCAGATGATAGGCAGATTGAAGGCAATCTTATGAAAGAAGGGAGAGATACAAGATGAGGAGGGGACAGGTGCTCCACAGGAAAGCAATAGAAGCAAAGATCTTGGCACAGGGTTCATTTGTGAAACTGATACTCCAACCAAGGAACATGCATGGAGATAACCTAGAACCCCTGCACTTGATGTAGCTCATGGCATCTCAGTCTCCAAGTGGGCTCCCTGGTAGTAGGAACAAAGACTCTCTCTGACATGAACTCAGTGGCTGACTCTTTGATCACCTCCCTCTAAGCATGGAGCAACCTTATCAAGCTACAGAGAAAGACAATGCAGCCAGTCTTGATGAAACCTGATAGACTAGGTTCAGATAAAAGGGGAGAAGGACCTCTCCTACCAGTTGAATGGGGGAGGGTATAGGAGGAGTAGAAGGATGGAAGGTGGAGGAGGGAGGGAATACAGATGGAATACAAAGTGAATAAAGTGTAATTAAGAAATAATTTTAAAAAAGAAAAAAAAAGAAACCTAGAATCTCTAAAACAATAGTCTACTATTAAAGATCTTCAGGAGGTATCTTCATCTCTGAATGGTCCTTGGTTGAAGTATCAGTCTGAGAAATAACCCCAGTGCCCAGAAATTTGGTCCTATTGCTCTCCCTGTGAAGCTCCTGTCCCTTCCAAGTCTTTCTTTCTCCACCTCTTTCATAAGATTTCCTGCACTCGGCCCAAAATTTTGCCATGAGTCTCAGCCTCTACTTTGATAACCTGCAGGGTAGAGTCTTTAAGAAACCCTTTGTGGTAGGCTCCTGTCTTGTTCCCTGTTTCTCTCTTTTCTGAAGTCCATGATGTCCATTCCCTTTGCCTTTCCTAATATGGGTTGAGCATAATACCCAGTGTCCTCCAATCAAGTGGACCTAAGAGACATCTACAGAACCTTTCACCCAAACATAAAATAATTTACCTTCTTCTCAGCACCTCATGGAACCTTCCCTAAAATAGACCATGTAATTGGTCACAAAGCAAGCCTCAACAGGACAAGAAGATTGACATAATTTCTTGTATCCTATCTGACCAGCGTGGACTTAAGCTGAAACTCAAAAACAACAGAAATAGGAAAAAGCCTAGACACACATGGAAACTGAACAACTTGCTACTCAATGACAGCTGGGTCAGGGAAGAAATAAAGGAATTAAATAAAGTCTTCCTAGAATTCAATGATAATGAAGGCACAATATATCCAGACTTCTGGGAGCACAATGAAAGCAGTGTTAAAAGGAAAGTTCATAGCACTATATGCCTTCAAGAAGAAATTCAAAACATCTCATTCAAGCAACTTAATGGTCACTTGAAAGCCTAGGGATAAAAAAAAAAAAGGAGCAGACATACCCACCAGGAGTAAACAGGTGGAAATAATCAAACTCAAGGCTGAAATTAATAAATTAAAAACAAATAAAACAGTTCAAAGAATCAATGAAACCAAGAGCTAGTTCTTTTACAAAATCAACAAGACAGACAAACCCTTAGGGAAACTAACTGAAAGTTTGAAAAACACTATCCAAATCAATAAAATTAGAAATGAAAAGGGGGACATAACAACAGACACTGAGGAAATTAAAACAATCATTTGTTATATTTAAAAAGCCTATACACTACAAAATTTGAAAATCTAAATGAAATAGAAAATTTTCTTGATAGATTCCACTTACCAAAGCTGAATCAAGACCAGATAAATAAATTAAATAGCATTATATCTTCTAAGAAAATAGAAGCTATGATCAAAAGTCTCCCACCCCCCCAAAAAAAAAACAAAAACAAAAAACAAAAAACCCAAGGCCAGAGTGTTTCAGGGCAGAATTCTACTATAACTTCAAAGAAGAACTAACACCAATACTCTTCAAACTCTTCCACAAAACAGAAACAGAAGGAACATTACCAAACTCATTCTATGAGACCACAGTCATAGAATTTGTGGTACCTAAACCTCATAAAGACCAACAAAGAAAGAGAATTTCATGCCAATCTCCCCTATTAATATTGATGTAAAAATACTCAACAAAATACTTGCAAACCGAATCCAAGAACACATCAAAGATATCATCCACTATAACCAAGTAGGCTTCATTTCAGGTATGCAGGGGTGGTTCAATATTCCGAAATCCATCAATGTGATCCACCGTATAAACAAACTGAAAGCAAAAAATAACATATGATAATCTCCTTAGATGTCAAAAAAGCATTTGATAAAATCCAACATTCGTTTATGTTTAAAGTCTTGGAGAGAACAGGGATACAAGGCACTTACATACATATAGTAAAGGCAATATACAGCAAGCCTATAGCCAACATCAAGCTAAATGGAGAGTAACATAAAACAATTCTACTGAAATCAGGGATTCTGGATTTCTTGTTATTCCATATAAAGTTGAGATTTTTTTTTTCTTTCACGTTCTTTAAAGGATTGTGTTGGTAATCTGATGGAAATTGCCTTGAATCTGTAGATTGCTTTTGGTAAGATGGCCATTTACCAAGAATACAAAGTTTACATTTTAACTCAAAATGCAGTCAGACATAAAGCAGTACCCACAAATAATCTTGGCCTAAAAACTTTTTGATCAGAGCAAACAAAGGAAAAGAAACCTCAAATATAGTTTTATTATTGCTAACCAATGAAGAGGAAAGTCAGGAGCTAAGTCAGATGCCTGCCAAAGTCCCTCTCTATATCAAAATCTAACTACACCTTTGTTAACCCTCCTCCCATATGTCCTGCCCAAGATTATGATCTTCTCTAGGAACAAGGCACTGAAGGGAGGGGGAAACTCCCGCCAGCTGTACCTCTCATGCTATTATTTCTTTTTTTTTTTTTTCAATGCAGTTTATTCAGGAACATTGAACAATCCTCGGACCCCGGGGAAAGCCAGCCCACAGCTTAAATAGCCTCTGGGTAGCCAACCCAGGCGTGCCACGGGGGCAATGCAGATAGGTCCACATACATGGAAGCAAGCCAGATCCTCGGCCTTAGCCAAATGTGGAGTTGTTCGTGACAGAGAGCACTCACCATCGGGAAGGTGGAAGGCGGAAACCAGCTCCATCTTTAAGGCATAGCATTCCGCAGCTCTCTACAGTTCCCCCTTTTTGTTTTAGACGCATCAGGCAAGAGTAGAGGTCTGATCTCTGATATTAGAAATAAATTGGGACTTAAAAAAAAAAAAAGATGGCCATTTATACTATGTTAAGCCTACCAAGTCATGAGCATGGGAAATCTTTCCATCTTCTGATATCTTCTATTTCTTTCTTCAGAGTCTGGAAGTTGTTTTTTTTTGTTTGTTTTTTTTTTTTCATACATGTCTTTGACTTGTTCGGTATTCACTTCTCATTCCAGCTTTAGCCCCCACTGTCATTCCTTTCCAGTCCTACCCTCCCTCCCTCATCTCCGCCAATGCCCCTCTTTAACTCTACTGATAGGGGAGGTCCTCCTCCCTTTCCATCTGACCCTAGCCTTTCAGATCTAATCAGGACTGGCTGCATTGTCTTCCTCTAGGCCTGGTAAGGCTGCTCCCTCTTCAGAAGAAGGTGATAAAAGTGCCAGCTGCTGAGTTCAGTTCAGAGAAAGTCAATGCTCCCCTTAATAAAGAACCCACTTAAATACTGAGCTGCCATGGGAGACATCTGTTCATGGGTTCTAGGTTATCTCCATGCACGGTCCTTGTTCTCAGAAAGACCCCTGGGCCCAGATTTCTTGGTTCTGTTGCTCTCCTTGTGGAGCTACTGTACCCTCCAGGTCTTTCTATCCGCCCCCCCCCCCCCCTTCTTTCAGAAGATTCCCTGCACTCTTATTACTCTTGCTCTATAGTACATCTTGAGATTAGGGATGGAGATACCTCCAGATGATGTGTTTTTGTAAATGATTGTTTCAGCAATTCTGGGTTTTTGTTTTGTTTTTTTTTTGTTTTGTTTTGTTTTTTCTTTTTCATATGAAACTGAGAATTGTACTTTAAGGTTCTGTAAAGATTTAGGATTGGGAGGGAATGAGAGAGAGGGCTACAGCTGGGAAGCTGGGATACAAAATGAATAAACTGTAATTAATATAAAAAATAAAAAATTAATTTAAATAAAAAGAATTTTGTTGGTGTTTTGATGGGAATTTCATTGAATCTGTAGATTGCTTTTGGCAGTATGGTCATTTTCACTATGTTAATCCTACTGATCCATGAGCATGGGAGATTTCTCCATCTTCTGATATCTTCTTCAATTTCTTTCTTCAGAGAATTGAAGTTTTGTTCAAACACATCTTTCACTTCCTTTGTTAAGAGTCACGTGATGGTACTTTTTGTTATTAGTGGCTATTGTGAAAGATGTAGTTTACCTAATTTCTTTCTCAGCTCTTTTCTCTTTCATATACAAAAAGGCTACTGATTTTTTTAGTTAATTTTGTATCCAGCCACATTGCTGAAGGTGTTTTTCAGCTAAAGGAGTTCTCTGATTGATTTTTGGGGGGTCACTCATGTATACTATCACATCACCTGAAAATATTGATACTTTGACTTCTTCTTTTCCAAAATTTATCCCCTTGATCTTTTTAGTGCTTTTATTGCTCTAGCTTCAAATACAATGTTGAAGAGATATGGAGAGAGTGGGTAGCCTTGCTTTGTCCCAGTTTTCAGTGGGATTGATTTAAGTTTCATTCTGTTTACTTGGATGTTGGCTATACATTTGCTGTATATTGTCTTTTTTCAGTTTATGTATGTGCCTTGTATCCCTGATCTCTCCAAAACTTTAAACATGGATGTTTGTTGTATTTTGCCAAATGCTTTCTCAGCAATTAAGGAGATGATCACGTGGATTTTCTCCTTCAGTGTGTTGGTGGGTTACATTGAGGAGTTTTCATATATTGTACCACACCTGAATGCCTGGGATGAAGCCTACTTGGTCATAGTGGATGATATCTTTTATGTGTTCTTGGATTTGATTTGCAAGTATTTTGTTGAGTATATTCAGATCAATGTTCATAACAGAGATAGATATGAAGTTTTCTTTTTTCTTGTGTCTTTGTGTGGTTTAGGTATAGAGGTGACTGTGGTTTGATAGAATGAGTTTGGTAAAGTTCCTTCTCTCACTATTTTGTGGAATAGTTTGAGGAGAACTGGAGTTAGGTCTTCTTTGAAGGTCTGATAGAATTCTGCACTGAAACCATCTGGCCTTGGGCTTATTTTTGGAAGGGAGATTTTGATGATTTCTATTTCCTTGTGGGATATAGGACTATTAAATCTATTTGCCTGGTCTTGATTTAATTTTGATAAATGGAATTGATCAAGAAAATTGTCCATTTCATTTACATTTTCAAATTCTATGGCATGTAGGCTTTTATAGTAAGACCTAATGATTGTTTGGATTTTCTCATTGTCTGTCTTCATGTCCCCCTTTTTCTTTTTGATTTTGTGACTTGAACAGTTTCTCTCAATCTTTTAGTTAGTTTGACAAAGGGTTTGTCTATTTTGTTGATTTTCTCAAAGAACCAGCTCTTGGTCTCATTGAGTCTGTGAATTGTTTTCACTGTTTCTAATTCATTTATTTCAGCTATAAGTTTGATTATTTCATATTGTCTACTCCCATTGAGTGAGTCTTTTTTTTTCCCCTTTAGGGCTTTTAGGTGTGCCGTTAAGTTGCTTGTATGATATGTCTCAAACTTCTTTCTGGAGGCACTTAGTGCTATGAACTTTCCTCTTAGCACTGCTTTGATTGTGTCCCATAACTTTGGTAAGTAGGGCCTTCATTTTCATTGAATTTTAAGAAGTCTCTAATTTCTTTTTTCATTTCTTCTCTGACCAAGCTATCAATGATTAGAGAGGTATTTGTTTTCCATGTGTATGTAGACTTTTTGTTATTTCTGTTGTTGAGGTCTTGTTTTAGGCCATTGAGGTCTGATATTATACAAGGGATTATTTCAATCTTCTTATATATGTTGAGGCTTGCTTTTTGCCCAAATGTATGGTCAGTTTTTGAGACAGTTTCATGAGGTGCTGAAAAGAAGGTATACTCTTTTGAGTTTGGGGAAAATAACTGTAGACATACATTAGGTCCATTTAATTTGAGACCTATGCAATTGTCATTATTTCCCTATAGTTTCTGTCTAGATGATTTGTCCCTTGCTAAGAGTGGAGTGTTGAAATCTCCCACTATTTAGGCTTTGGGTTTGATATGTGATTTAAGCTTTAATAATGTTTCATTTACAAATGGAGTTGGTCTTGTATTTGGGGCATAGATGTTTAGGGTTGTGATATCCTCCTGGTGGATTTTTCCTTTGATGAGAATGAATTGCCCATCCTCATCTTTTTTATTAATTTTGGTTGAAAATCTATTTTATTAGATATTAGGATAGCTACCCCAGCTTGTTTTCTGGGTACGTTTGCCTGAAAAACATTTTTCTAGCTCTTTACTCTGAGGTAGTGTTTATCTTTGTTGCAGAGGTGTGTTTCTTGGATGCAGCAGAATGTTGGATCCTGTTTACACAACCATTCTGTTAGTCTGTGTCCTTTTATTGTAAAGTTAAGTCCATCCATGTTGATAGATGTGAACAATTAATTTTAGTTTCTTTTATTGTGGAGCTGTTACTGTGTTTTAATGTTTTTTTTCTTTTAATATTTTGTTGTAAAGTTATTTACATCCTGTGTTTTTTGGAGTGTAGTTGATTTCATTGATTGGAGTTTTCCTTCTAGTATCTTCTATAGGGCTAGTTTGCTGTGCAGATATTGTTTAAGTTTAGTTTTGTCATTGAATATTTTGTTTTTTCCAACTATATTGATTGGAAGCTTAGCTGGGTATAGTAGTCTGGATTGGCATCTGTGCAGACCATGACATCGGCCCAGGCCTTTCTGGCTTTCATAGTTTCTGTTGATAAGTCTGATATGATTCTGATAAATCTACCTTCATATGTTACTTGGCCACTTTCCCTTGTTGCTTTTAATATTTTTTTCCTTTGTTCTGTAAATTTAGTGTTTTGACTATTATGTGACATGATGAGTTTCTTTTCTGATCTAGTCTATTTGATGTTCTGTAGGCCTCTTGTATATTTATGGACATTTCTTTCTGTAAGTTGGGAAAATTTACTTCTATAATTTTCTTGAAAATATTTTCTGGACCTTGAAGCCTGGAATCTTCTTTTTCATCTACTTGTATTATTCTTAGATTTTGTCTCTTCTATCTCTTGTATTCTGTTGGTGATGCTTTCTTTTGTGGTTCCTGATCTTTTCTCTAAGCTCTCCAGCTCTAGGGTTTTCTCTGTTTGTGATTTCCTTAATGATTCTAATTCTGTTTTCATGTCTTGCACCATTTCCTTGCACCTTCCTTCTGTTTGAATGTGGATTCCTGTCTTTCCATGATGGCCTCCAATTTTTTCTTTGTTTCCCTTCTATATGCCTCCATTTGTGCCTCTACCTGTGCCTATATTTTTTTGGCTGTATTTGTCTGTATTTCTTTGATTGCTTTGGTCATTTCCTCTCTACGTGCCTCTAATTGTGCCTCTATTTGTTTGGCTTTTTTGCTTGTACCTCTTTGAGAGCTTTGTTTGTTTTCTCTTTGTTTGCCTCTAATAACTGGAAAGGCATAGAATTTGAGATCATTTTCCAGTATTTCCAATGAATTAAAGTATTCATTTATTTTTAGGGTTTCTGGTGAAACCATGATATCCTGATTTTTGTTTAATGTGTTCTTATTCTGACCTCTAACCATCTGCTTATCTGTAACATTTGCTGTTTGTTCCTGGAGTCTGTACCTCAGACTAGATCCCTCTGTCTCTGGTATCTGGAGTATTGTTCATGAAGATGAGAGTGGACCTCCGTTCAAAAGTGGATGTTGGTGTTTCAGCTGAAGCTTAGGGAGAAAGATCACAGGCGCATGTGTACAAGGATGGGAGTGTGCATTGAAGTGTTCCTTTAAGAACAAGGTGATAGTCCATGTAGATGCCTGGAAGGGTGGAGCATAAGTGCAGTTGGGGGTGCTGGCACTGTTTGTGGGTACAATGTGCATGCACAGGTGCCCTTATTTCCCTTGTGGCCCACAAACCTGTGGTACTGTCCTCCATGAATTCAGATCTGTCTGTGTTGTACCATCTTGGCTTCAGGAATTCTTTGTGGAGACTGCAGTGGGAGACCCACAGATTAGGAGTTTCAATGTTGTGAGTGTTGTCCCAAGGATCCCTATGTTGCCTACAGTGGGGGAGTGGGTGGGAACAATCTGATGTCTGGCTGATAGAGTAGACAGACAATGGATCTGTGGCTCTGCAGGTGCTCACATGAAGGTGTACTCAATTGAAGGTGCACTCCCTTGCTTGGAGGGCTAAACAGAAAACACAGGGTTTCCCCCTGTTTTCTACTCTCAGATTTGTGCTCACAGGGGCAAATAAAAATGTAGAACATCTGTCAGCTCAGTGATGTTCACTATTTGTCCTTCAGGCAGGGAGACAGATGCTTGAGGCAGCTGCCTCTGTCTCTGCTGTCTCAGTCACAGAGCACGAAGGTTCCTGCTTGGAGCAGCCACTGCCCACCACAGCTACAGACCTGGGAGGCCAATACATTGCCACCTCTCCCTCTAAGGGCCCTCCCCACCATAAGCAGGGAGGCCTGTGCTTAGGGCAAGGGAAAGTGTGTGTGGGGGGTGAATGTTCACCACTCTCAGACCCCAGAGCTGTCCAAGGGTGACCTGGATCCAAACTGGCCCAACTCACAAGTTGTCCCCTCTCACCCAGGAACCCTCAATGTTGATGTTCTATTTTCATCTACCCCCCCACCAATTTTAGAGTTTCAGATCCTGTGCCCCCAGATATGCTGCACGCTGTTCGCTGCCATTTTGAACTCCCCCTGCTTGCTGTTTTAATGATGTGATTAAAAAAGCCATGGTGACTTGCCCAAAAATGTGTTAAAAATGAGAACAGTTTTGGCTAACCACTGCTTATCTTTTTTGCCCTGAAGTATACTAAAAGCAGTAGACTTGTTTTGCAAAGAGACTATCTGAAGCTTCTTGCAGAACTGCCTTTGCATTCTTTAGAAAAACAGGGATTCCAGCATTCAGGGGGCAATGAAAGGAAGATCTCTATGAATTCAAGGCCAGCCTAGTCTACAAACCTAGTTCCAGGCTACCCAGAGCTACACAGCAAGATACTGTCTCAAAACAAACAAACAAACAAACAAACAAACTATATGGCAGAAAGTAATTACATAGATTTCATTAATGGAATTAGTGGATATGTGCATATTCTCCTTAAGGTCTTTGAACATATTCATTATAGCTATTTTGAAGTCCTTTTGTTACGCCTCTACTATATTAAATTTCTCGGAGCCTACTATAGTTAGGTTGTTGAGCCCTAGTAAAAGACATATTCTCCTGGCTGTTGATGATTTTATGCTGGTGTCTAAGAATCTGGATTTGGAATAATTGTAACTCTAGGTGTTGGTTTCTGGTCTTGTCTATTGCCTGGGTGTTCTGTTCTTTTGATTCTGATGCCTGTTTTGGATCTGAAGAGAATATCATGGCTATGAGCTGCTTGATATAGAGTTTCTGAGGCCCTGCCACTTGTGGCCATTGGAGGTCCCTGGTTGAATGTGTTTCTAGGTATTGGGAGATAACACCAAAGGAGTGGGGCTGGGCTTGGGTCAGAGGTATTGAGAGGAACTACAAGAAGAAAGGTAAGTTGGTTCAAAGGATCTGTGGAGCTCCAAGGGAATGGAGAAAGAGAAGGAAGGCAGGCCCATATAGGAGCCTACTAGAGGGCTGAGGATGATACAGGGGATTGAAAATGCAGAAAAAGGATAGTTAAACTTGCTTACCTGATTCCCAGGCTGTGGGTGCCCAGGTAGAGTGCCTCCAGGTGTTGTCTGAGACAGAGAGATGGGATGAAGGAAGGAGGCTATAGGAGACCTATGTAGTCACCTGGGAATCAGGGCAGAGAGGAAGCAGAAAATAATTACAGATTCAAGAAACATAACCCCCCAAAGGTAAACAAGAAGTTGTCACTCTTAGACTGCTGTGGTAGATATGTCAAGAGCAATCTCTAATAATTCTTTATCAAGATCATTTGTCTTTTAAGTATGAGGTGAAATAAACATTCGTCAATGAGCATAATCAGATAATTTGTTGCTAGAAGAATTTCACCAGTAGAAATACTAAGTAAAGTAGTTTGGGCTGAAAAAAAATGATGCTGGGTAGAAAAATAGGCAACTTTCATAAAATGGGGAATATTTAATTGGGGCATGTTTACAGTTTCAGATGTTTAGATGTAATCATGGTGTTATGCATAGCAGTGTTAAAGCAGACATGGTGATGTAGAAGGAGCTAAGAGTTCTACATCTTGATTTGAAGATTTTATACCACACTTGGCATATCTTGAGCATATGAGAATTCAAAGCCTGCTCCAACAAGTGACATTCTTTCTCCAACAAGGCCACACCTACTGCAACAATGCCACTCCTCCTAATAGCACCACTCCCAATGGGACAAGCATTTAAACACATGAGTATATAAAGGCCATACCTATTCAGACCACCACATTCCACACACTAGCCGCCATAGATGAGCAGCCACAATATAATGCAAAATGCATTTATTCCAACTTCAAAAATCTTCCTAGTCTATCATAGTCTCAACAATGTTTAAAAATCCAAAGTTTGAAGTCTTTTTGGAGATTCATGCAATTTCTTTTTTTAATTTTAATTTTTATTAGTTACAGTTTATTCTATTCACTTTGTGTCCCCCATGTAGCTCCTTCCCCCTCCCAATGCTACCCTCCCTCCCCCTTCTCCATCCATGCTCCTCCCCAAGTCCACTGATAGGGGAGGACCTCCTCCCTTTCCTTCTGATCCTATTCTATCAGGTCTCATCAGGAGTGGCTGCATTGTCTTCCTCTGTGTCCTGGTAAGGCTTCTCCCCCCTCAGGGGGAGGTGATCAAAGAGCAGGCCAATCAGTTCATGGCACTCACTTGGACACTGAACTACCATAGGCTACATCTGTGCAGGGGTTCTAGGTTATCTCCATCAAAGGTCCTTGGTTGGAGCATGCAATTTCTTAGCTATAATTCCTGAAAAATCAAAATAAAAAAACAGATACTTCTAACATATCATAGCACAGTGAAAAATAACAGAACAAAAGCAAGAATAAAAACTAGCTAGTCAAACTCCAAACTCCACATCTCCATATCTGATGTTAAAATGCTCTTCAGATCTCCAAGTACTTCCAGCTTTGTTGACTGCAACACACTTCTTTCTCTTCAGCCAGTTCCATTCCCTGTTAGTAGCTTTTCTCAGTAGGTATCTCATGTCTCTGGCATCTCTAACCTCTTGGAGTCTCCAAGGCAGTCTAGGCTTCACTGTTACAGGTTCACACAATGGCCTCTCTGAGCCTCCATGCAGGGACATCCCTACTACATGCCTGGCATAGGCAACTTTACTTAGGTACAGAAGGAGATTTCATAACTTCTTTTTCACAATAGCCTCTTTGGGCCTTTATGCAGGAACACCCTTGACACATTCATGGACTCAGCAGGTTTCTTTTGTCATAGAGGGAAATACCATCCTTCATTCTAAAGCTAGAACCATGTAGCCAATGCTGCCAAGTTCTGCTGCTTGCTGGGGCTGGAACATGGCCCCTCATTTAATTACATCTCCACCTGCTTTCTATTTTCCATGTTTTCCTTCACTGTCTAAGCTTGGCTGTCCTGGAACTTGCTCTGTAGACCAGGCTGGACTTGAACTCAGAGATTTGCATGCCTCTGTCTCCAGAGTGCTAGGATTAAAGGCATGTGCAACCACACCTGGACCTAAGCGTTTATTTAATTCCTTTTCACAGGGTAGAAACATAGCTAGGTGGGATTTTGCCCCAAGGTTACCACTCCTTTAATCCCATTTAATATCCTTGAACACAGCTCTCTTCTACTCCCTGGTGCCTCTTTAATCCTTGGACAATATACTTTTTTTTCTTGCTCAGCTTGCTCCCTGACCACAGGACAGAGTCTATTCTAGGCTGTTTTGTGATTTCCTTTGTCAATGCACTTAACCTAAATCTCTTGACCTTAGCATCAGGCAGACTCTTTAGACAAGAGCAAAACGTAGCAACATTTTTCACCAAAATATCATAAGCACAATCTCTAGGCAATGTATTAAAATTCTTCTCCTCTGAAACCATTTGAACCATGCCCCATTCAAACCATCCTTCTCACCACCATCTTCCATGTTTCTACTAGTATAGCCCATTAAGCCCCACTTAAAACATTCCACTGCTTTCCATAAGTCCCAAAATCCACATTCTTCCAAACAAAAGCAATGTCAGGTCTATCACAGTAATACCTCAGACCCTGCTATCAACTTCTGTCTTAGTTAGGGTTTACATTGCTGTAAAGAAACACCATGACCAAGGCAACTCTTTTAAAGGCGAACATTTAGTGGCAGCTGGCTTATAGTTTCAGAGGTTTAGTCCATTATCATCATGATGGCAGCATGGCAGTGTCCAGAGAAACATGGTCCTGGAGAAGGAGCTGAGAGTTCTACATCTTGATCTGAAGGCAGCAGAAGGGGACTGGACACTTGGCAGAGTTTGAGCAAAGGAGACCTCAAAGACATCCCTCAAAACAAGACCACACCTGTTCCAAAAAGATCACACCTCTAATAGTGACACTCCCCATGGGACAAACATTTAAACATATGAGTTTATGGGGGCCATACCTATTTAGCCCACCACAAAGAGGAAACTATTTTAACATGCATGCTCTAAGCCAGTATTAGCACTATTAAACCCATTCCAGCTTGACTATATGCATTTGAAAGGCAAATGTAAATACATGGGTATATTAGGAAATCCTACTCTTGTGTGTCTGCTGTTCTTGTGACTACAAATATTAGAAACGAAGATGTCAAATTCTACTCAGTGCTTTCATATGACTTCAAATATAGAGATTTCCACTCATAGATAAACTCAAGAGAAACAAACCTATATGATACAAAATTTGAACAAGAATGCTCATACAAACATTATTATAGTAGTAAAAACAACAGGATGAACTGATGAAGGTATTTTTTACATGTGGTTGCAATAGTGAAATTTCCACTATAATTATCTAGATAACTTATTTCAAAAGAAGGGTTTGACTCACTTTGTTGTTGGAAGGCCTCATTGTTTTTAGCTTGGGCAACAAACAGTGTTAGGACAATGTGATAGAGGAACCCTTTTAACCTCTATCTTGCAAGTTAGAGACAGTAGAAAAAGGCTAGAGTTCCTAATCCCCTTCAAGAGAATGCACTCTAGTGGTACTAATTACCTTCTAAAGGTTAGACCACCTTTCACCAGTGCTACAAGACAGAGACAAAACCCATAGCCAGATGGACCTTTGGGGACACTAAAGCCAAATCATAGAAGTGGTCTTTCCAGACAATGAAATATTTATAGCCATAAAACTGAATAAAGATCTGTTATATGCTACCATGTTGACCCTTGAAAACATGATGCTAAATAAAAGAATCAGTCAGGAAAAAAATACATATTATATGATTCTATTTATATGAAATGTCAGAAGACAAAAATGTATAAAGATAAAAGATGAATCAGTGATGAGAGGTGATGAGGAAGTAGAGAATGAAAGTAGTATATATATATATACACACACACAGGGAGAAAGAGAAAGACTGACTTCCTCTGACCTCCTTTTTTAAATTTTTATTATTAGTTACATTTTATTAACTCTCTATTCCTGCTGTATCCTGCTCCCTCATTGCCTCCCAATCCCACCCTCCCTCCCTGGTCTCCTCCCTGCCCCTTTCCAAGTCCACTGATAAGGAGGACCTCCTCCCCTTTCATCCGACCCTGTTTTATCAGGTATCCTCTAACTTCTTTCTCCTTTCCTTCAGCTTCCAGGTCCTACTTGTTAGAGAGAAGGTGTACACTCTTTCAGAAAGCAACAAAGCTCTTCCTGCTTTATAAGACATGTTGGTTAGTTTTTGTTAACTTGACACAAACTAGAGTCACCTCAGAAGAGGCAAAATCAATTGAGAAAATGTTTCCACTAGATTGTACTGTAGGCAAGTCTGTGGTAGCATTTTCTTGATTGATGATTGATGTCTGAGAGCCCAGACCACTGTAAGGAGTGCCAGGCTAGCAAGGTAGTCCTGGATTCCATAAGAAATCAGGCTCAAGATCAAAAAAGGTATTAGATACCTTAGAACTAGAGTTAAGTTGTGGAGAGCCAAGCTCTGCCGCGCCCTAAAGATGGCGCTGGCTTCTGCCTCTGGTAGGTAAAAGCTCTCAGTAATCAACTCCTTAATTGGTTGTGTATGTGCATCCAGCTTGCTTCCGCAGTTGTGGACTAATCTGCAGGCGCCATGTAGATTGTCAGGATTGGCTGCCCATAGGCTATTTAATTGGCGGGCGGGATGGGCTTCCCGAGAGTCAGAAGATTGTTCAAGGTTCCTGAATAAACTGCATTGAGAAGAGTCCAGTGTTGCATCTTCCTTGCTGGTCGAGGCAGTCGCGACATTAAGTATGGTTGTGAGCCCTATGAGTGTGCTGGGATTTGAACATAGGTCCTCTGGAAAAGCAGCATGTTCTCTGAACTGCTGAACCATCACTCCAGTCTCCAGCTTTTTTGAAACTACATTTGAGATTTCTGGCTGCCATTTGTGACTGACCCTTCAACCTCACATGAAACTTACCTGCCATCCTCTGAGCTATGATTCCTTCCTTAATACCTCTATTACAATACTAACTTTTCTTTGGTAGTTTCATTTTTTATTTTATTTTATTTATTTATTTATTATTTATTTTATTTTTTATTTGTATCCCCCTTGTAACCCTCTCCCTCCTCCCCTCCCAATCCCTCACTTCTTCCTTCTTCTCCACGAATGCCCCTCCCAAAGTCCACTGATAGGGGAGGTCTTCTTTTCTTTCCTTCTGATCCTAGTCTATTAGGTCTCATCAGAAGTGGCTGCATTGTCTTCCTCTGTGGCCTGAGAAGGCTGCTCCCCCCTCAGGGGGAGGTGGTCAAAGAGCAGGCCAATCAGTTCATGTCAGAGACAGTCCTTGATCCCATTACTATGGATCCCACTTGGACACTGAACTGCCATGGGTTACATCTGTGCAGGGGTTCTAGGTTATCTCCATGCATGGTACTTGGTTGGAGTATCAGTCTCAGGAAAGACTCCTGTCCTCAGATATTTTGATTCTGTTGCTCTCCTTGTGGAGCTCGTGTCCTCTCCAAATCTTACTATTTCCCACTTCTTTCATAAGATTCCCTGCACTCTGCCCAAAGGTTGGTCATAAGTCTAATCATCTGCTTTGATAGTCTGCAGGGCAGAGCCTTGCAGAGGCCCTCTGTGGTAGGATCCTGACTTGTTCCCTGTTTTCTCCTTCTGATGTCCATCCTCTTTGACTTTCTGGATGGTGACTGAGCATTTTAGCCAGAGTTTTTCCTCTTGATTAGTTTCTTTTGGTGTACAGATTTTAGTAGGATTATCCTATAATAAACCCGCACACTTATGGACACCTGATCTTTGACAAAGATGCCAAAACTATACAATGGAAAAAAGATAACATTTTCAACAAATGGTGCTGGTCTAACTGGATGTCTACATGTAGAGAATGCAAATAGATCCATATTTAACACCTTGCAGAAAAATAAAGTCTAAGTGGATCAAAGACTTCCACATAAAACCAGACACACTAAACCTGTTAGAAGAAAAAGTGGGAAATACTAACTTTTGATGTATTTTTTTTAATCTGTTTTGTTTGGTAGATTATCTACCTCTTATTCACCTGTGTTACCGGCACTGATGACAATATGTAGCACATGACAAACACCAAAACAAATGTCCTTCAAAACAGAAGAAAACAAACACAGACAAAGAATGACTTGAAATGCTAAGGCTCTCTTTATGTATGAAACAGAGACAAAACTAATATGGAATATATATATGAGTGGGTCTTATGTAGCTCAGGCTGACCTCAAACTTACAATGTAGCTAAGGGTGACCATGAACCTCTGATCCTCTAGTTTCTACCCAATAAGCACTTAGATTATAGACGGGCACCATTTCTGCCAACTAAACCACATCCCCAGCCTATTGGAGATATATATATACTAATAAAATTCTAGCCATATGTTAATGGAATATACAACTTATACATTGGCATCTGTCAACTTCCCTAAAACAGTGCTTTTCCATCTGATCCAACAGGGAGATTTGGGAAGGCATGAGGGTAGGGTCCTTGCCAATAATTACTGATCCAAGGTTCAAGGAGAGAGAATCTACATCTCTGGATATTTTCAAAATGAGGTTGTCGCTATTGAATGTTCTCTTGGAACCACTAGTCCAAGAGTTGCTCCCAATCCCCCCTAATTCACAACCTGTGGGAACCTCCAAATGTCACAGTCCAAACACTTGCATATGTGATATCAGATGAATACATTAGACTACCATAAAAGCATCTGTCATGTGAGAGTGGCCCAAACTAAAAGTCACCTCCCCATGTTTTAAAGAGGAAGGGATCCTGGATCTACTACATGAAGCCTTAGCTTTTAATCCTCAATATTGAGCTTGACACTTGTCAGTAGATTAAAACTTCCTTGCTCTCAATTTTACTATTTATAAATTATATGTCCTTCTGAGCCTCAGCCAATATAGGCAGGCCTTGCTCTGTAGTCCAAGCACTTTCTCAGGATATTCTGAACCCCCACTACACTGAATCCTAATTCCTCAAGGCCAGAGTTGTGCTTTAATTATATGTATTTATGTGTATATATATGTACATATATGTACACACGTATAAACATGTCATATATAACCATGTACATATATGTACATATATAAACACAGATATACATATAATTATATACTTATATAATACATATATAATATATGTAAACATACATATACAGATAATATAAATGTACATATACATATTCTAACAAATACAGATACCTTTAGAAAACCGCAAATAACAGATATTCATTAAATGTTTACTGTTGAATGAATAAAAGTGATAAACCCTGAGCTCCAATAGATGTTTAGGACCTGACTTTATGCAAATTTCATTTTAGCTGCTTTTAAGTTTCATTAGGCAAGAATATTCCACCAAATTGTGCTGGGAATGAAGGATACGTAATTCAATGCTTAATGCGACTCTCCAGAGAGTAATACACTTTTAGGCTGCTGAGCTCCAAATGCTTTTTGATTTTTTTTTAATTCTCAGATTTAATGATACATAGAATTATTTTTACAGGTAGCTATTTTTACTGATGCTCCTTAGTGTGAGTTTTATTAAGGAGTGTTCCTAATGGACCTTGCTTTTATGAATAAACTGAACCTTTTGTTGCTACAACAATGTTCACTAATAAAAAACAATATTCTGCTGTTAGGTGTTCGATTTTTAGACTCTAAATCATTATGTACTTAGAATTGCCTTTCTGCTGGTGCAATAAGAAGTCCAAAGTTCCAAAGTTGTCTCTTTTGAATTTTTGTTGCTATTTTGTATTGTTTTATTTGGCTGGACTTGTGATTTGGGGTGAGACATACGATGCGCAGGTGATTCAGTTTTCTTATTTGTATGACAGAGAAAAACAAACATAGTTCTTATTTTACATTTTGACGTGGTATACATCATTCAAGAGCTATTTTTTAAAAACTACCTGTTTTATAATAACCTCTGACAAATAAAAAAAATAATACTTGTGGTTGATTGAAATGAAATATTTGCTGGAGACTGTCATCTGTAATGTCTATTCATCCTTGGAAGGACAGTTGGCTCTTCAAGCCAGGCAGCAGTCTTGGTGAGAAATTCCGATGAGTGCATGTGTGGTGGTTTGAATAAGAATGGCCCCCACAGGCTGTTTGAATGTTTGGTTCCCAGTGAGTGGAACTATTTGTAAAAGATTATTAGTATGGCCTTGTTGGAGGAAATGTGTCATTGGGGGTAGGCTTTGGGTTTTCAAAAGCTCATGTCAGGCCCAGGAAGTGCTCTCTTCTTTCTTCTTCTTCTTCTTCTTCTTCTTCTTCTTCTTCTTCTTCTTCTTCTTCTTCTTCTTCTTCTCCTGCTTCTTCTTCTTCTCTCTCTCACTACCTTCCCCTTCTCTCTGACTGAAACTTGGCCATCAGATATGAGCTATCAGCTACTTCTCCAGCACCATTCCCTGTCTACCATGATGATAATGGACTCACTCTCTGAAACTGTAAAGTAAGCCCCCAATTAAATGCTTCCTTTTCATAAGTTACCTTGGTCATGGTGTCACCTCACAGCAATAGAAAGCCTTATTAAGACAACGTGGAAAGATGAGCTCCCTCCAGTCCAGGCAATTCAGAAGGTGACTCAGGCCAGGTGTGATGGTGCGTAACTTTAATACCAAATACTTGAGACACAGAAGCAAGTGGATCTCTGTGAATGAGAGGCCAGTTTGGTCTATATAGCAAGTTCCATGACAGCCGAAGCAGCATAGTGAGACTTTATCTTTAAAAACTCAAGCAATTTCTTTTGAAAAGTAAAACAACAAAACACAGGAGCTGAGATTCCCCAAGCTTCATTTTGTTCTTTACATCATCTTGTTTTAAAAATTATTCTCAAGGCTTACAATATTGGTATTTCAAGTATGCTCCTTAAATCCACTAAAGAATTCTGTGGCCCTGTTTACATGTGGAAGAGACAAGCTGGATTTTGAAAAGAAGTATCAAGGAAGTAACACAACTCTGGTATTTGATGACATGCTATAGAGAAACTTAGAGAATATGGCTAAAAACAGAAATCATATTTTTCCAATCGAAAATTTAAGTATAAATAAATGCCGCTCATTTAAATGCATCAAAATTGTCTCTGCTACTTTTCTTGCTCACTGATGAGGCCTGAAAACTGTGTCCAAAGCTTTCTCTGGAAAGGAAGAAGGAAAAAAATGGTCAGTATCCTTTGTCCAATAGAAATGGAAAGTTAAGAAGAGGTGTTCAGTAACTCTCAGTATCACATTGAGTCCCTGGAGTTAAGGAGCAGTAGATGGTACGGCTACTAGCTGATCGGAGTTTGACTAATCCATAGCATATATGGGATTGGCTTTTGCCATTATGAACTTTGTGGTTTGGGTGACTTAAGGCTAGACACAATTACCCAAAAGCACAAAGGTAGACAAAAGATTAAAAAAACAACTAGACTCAAAGATTACCTAAATATTACATAATTAATAAGTCATTCTTGATTCTCAGGTTCAGGGGATGCCATAAGGGTAACTGAAGTAATAAAGGAGAAATTAATCTAATAATATGACAAGGCTGGAAGCCCAGGAAAGAACTATGATTATTAGAAAGGGCTGTTCTACAAGCTCTGTAGTTAGGTTTGGGTATCTCAGATAAGCCTGCTAGAAGGAGAGAGACATAAAGACTAAGTTGCATTTTGATACCTTGTCTAATAGCAAGGCAAACTTCCAGAAACAGAATGACCTGGAAGACCTACAATAAGACAAAGTTACATGGGAGCGCAAAGGCAACCAGAATAACTCAGTCAAGCTCAGCCTATCCTGATGAGTGAGGTAAGGCATCTCCAGCTATGGGTGTTGAATGAAATTTTTTTTTGGGGGGGAGGGGTGTTTGTTACATGACAGTAAATAACATATACAGGGAACAATGGGGAACAATGATGCTGTTTCATTTGTAGACTCAATATTGTATATTCTCAATCCATTTTTACTTTTCTTAAATACAATAATTTTACAATATTTTATAGACCTTATGTAAAACTGTATTTCAATGCTGCTCTGAGAAGACATGGATAACTAAAGGAAAATATAGTACCCAACACAGGGTAACTCCCAACAAATTATGAGTCATGGAGGCCTCAGAGGTAGCCAAAGCAACATAGGCTATTCATGTTGCCTCTGATCGTGATTGCCCGACATAACTAGATGGGTATAATTTATTGCTGAAGACACCACACAATTTGATTACAGTACATAAAGAAAACAATCTCAGACAGACTTTCTACATGATGGCTAGTTTTCATAGTGCCAGAAGGTGCCACACAGACTACTGGAGCAGAAAAGACCTCAATGCTCTTACCTAACACTGGACCCTAAATGTTACAGTAAGTATCTGTCAGGCAAGATACAGCCACAAATACAATACTGGCATACCATTGTGGAGGTAATCAATTGCCTTCTGACTGGATAGCAGGCCTGTTCCACAGTGTCATTCCTGACACTGTAAAGCTGGTCAAAAGCCCATGGCTATCATTAGGGTGCTGGGATGAAGCCTACGTCCTCTGGAGATCAGCCAGTATTTTTTTAAATTTTATTTTATCAATTACACTTTATTCACTTTGTATCCCTCCATAAGCCCCTCCCCCCTCCCCTTCCAGTCCCACCCTCCCTCCCCCTTCTTCATTCATGCCCCTCCCCAAGTCCACTGATAAGGGAGGTCCTCTTCTCCTTCCTTCTGATCTTAGTCTATCAGATCACATCAGGAATGGCTGCATTGTCATCTTCTGTGGCCTGGTAAGGCTGCTTCCTCCTCAGGGGGAGGTGATCAAAGAGCAGGCCATTCAGATTATGTCAGAGGCAGTCCCTCTTCCCATTACTATGTAACCCACTTGGACACTAAACTACCATGGGCTACATCTGTGCAGGGGTTCTAGGTTATCTCCATGCCTGGTACTTGGTTGGAGTATGAGTCTCTGGGAAGACCCCTGTGTTCAAATTTTCTGGTTCTGTTGCTCTTCTTGTGGGGTCCTGGGATGAAGCCTATATCCTCTGGAGATCGGCCAATATTTTTAAACACTGGGAAGTCATACGCCTTGTAGGGGGAGTCGACTCTTGTTTTGCTAAATGTTCTTATTGTCAGATTGCCTTCTAAATATTCATATCCATAGATCTGAGATCTTCCTATCCTTGGTTGAAGTTTCTTCTCTGCAGTAGGCAGTGGTTAATATAGAGACTCATAAATTGTAAAAGTTCTGACAATAAGTGACTGTGAGTGCTCTTCAAGATAGTATACAGATGTCATATGCATGAACTCACAGCAGCTGCAGTTACCTGCATAAGACTCACACAAGATCAAGCCAGTAAAGAATTCCAACATTGATGGCAGAGGGACTTCTGAGGCTCAACCGTAGTAGAGGAGCTACTGGCAGTTGATGGCTACTGAGAGGGTAAAGTTTTTCTCTGGAAGTGTGGGCTTAGTTGTTGGGATCCATAAGCAAGCATCTCTATGAGGTTGCTCATTCTCCCCTGGGTGGTCACATACCTGTGTGCATATGAACATACTAATTGAACTATGTGTACAATGTTGGATTAATAAGAAACAAAGGGATATGAAATTGGGAGAGAGATGTGTTGTAGGTTGATTACATGGAGTTGGGGACAGGAACAGGGAGAGAGATGACCAAAGTGTATTGTATCATGTATGAAATTTTCAAAGAATAATATAAAATATAATTTTAAATGGCCTTATTTTAAGAGATGAATAAGACATCATAATCACTGCAACATTCAAGTCTTGACAAAAATTATGCATAAATACCTACAAAGTAAAGCAAATTATGACAAATGCTGCCCATTGTTCAATCTAGGTGATGAGTATGTGTGAGATTATTTTATTGTTTTTCCAACATCTCTATGTAAAAAGTTGGCAAGCACAATTTTTAGTCACTTGTTTCCCACACTAAGCAAACATTTTCATTCTAAAAGAAATGTTTTTGTAATTTGATTTTAGAACGATTTAATTGTGAGTAATCATCCAAATAACATTTGGCCATAATTTCTTGGCTCTTATCATAAACACACAGATACTTCATAAAGAACAAAGTCCAATTTTTAAATCATATTAAAAATACACAGAAATTTCTATCAACTTTGTGAATTTCTGGGCACATTTATCCTTGCCAAATCTGATAATGCACAAAGTTAACATTTTAACATGTTAACATTTAACATGTTAAACCGCACAGCTATTTTAATTAAATACATAAGTTAAATTTGATGTGCCAATTTTATTTTTGCTTTTAGCAAACAATAATCCAAATAATCCCTGCCCTCAACCCTGCATGTTCTCATGGGCTGTGAATAAAAACAATAGTTAATAGTTAATTGGTAAATGACTATGTTTACTCTAGAGGTAGAGTGGCCAGGTCTGCTCCACAATAAACTGTAAGAAACCCGATAGTTCAATTGACAGATACAGTAGCGAAAGTTGTGCCTGGAACTAGGATCTTGGAAGCTGTAAAGATTGGGAATCAAATCTTAGTTATGCTGCTTTGTTCTTTTATTTTTAATATTTTATTTTATGTGTATGGATATTTTGCCTGCAGATATGTCTGTGGACAACGTGCATGCGTGGTAGCTGAAGAGGCCAAATGAAGGAGTCAGATTTCCTGAAATTGGAGTTACAGACAGTTGTGGGTCATCATTTTGGTGCTGGGATGAAGCCTAGGTCCTCTGTAGATCAGCCAGTGTTTTTAAACATTGGGCAAGCTCTATAACCCCTATTTTATTTTTTTATTCCATTTTTTAAGTGTGTTCATGTTGGGGGATACATGTATGTTAACCTTTTGACAATCTCAGGCTCAGGACCACCCTGAGACAGGGACTGTCACTAGCTAGTATTCATCAAGTAGCCTATGCTGACTGGCAAGTTTGACCCAGGGATCCTTATGTCTCTGTCTCTGAAGTGCTGGGATTACAAGTGGGCACCACCATATGTGGCATTGGGCTGTGCTTATTGTACATAGGTTCTGGGGATAGAACTCTAGTCCTCATAATTGCAATGGAAGCACTTTCCCTCATGTGCTGTCAACCCAGGGCCCCAGTTACTATATTTTTCAAATCTACTTACCACTCTGATCCTCAGATCCTTATATTTTAAGGTAGAGAGCAAGATGACTGCATGACTAGATTATTATAATGATAAAATTAATATGTGACTGGATGGACATGACACAAAGTAGAAACCAAGTGACGAACATACCTCATACATATTTTTTAACTTTTTTTAATTTTTTATTAATTACACTTTATTGATTTTGTATCCCCTCCATAAGCTCCTCCTTCCTCCCCTCCCGATCCCACCCTCCCTCCCCTTTCTGCATGCATTCCCCTCCCCAAGTCCACTAATAGGGGAGGTTCTCCTCTCTTTTCTGATCTTAGTCTACCAGTTCTCATCAAAAGTGGCTGGACTGTCCTCTACTGTGGCCTGGTAAGGCTGCTCCCCCCTCAGGGGGAGGTGATCAAAGAGCAGGCCAATCAGATTATGTCAGAGGCATAATTACTAGGTAACCCACTTGGACACTGACCTGCCATGGGCTACATCTGTGCAGGGGTTCTAGGATATCTCCATGAATAGTCCTTGGTTGGAGTATGAGTCTCTGGGAAGTTCCCGGTGTTCAAATTATCTTGTTCTGTTTTTCTCCTTGTGGAGTTCCTGTCCTCTCCAGCTCTTACTATTTCCCACTTCTTTTTTTTTTTTTCAATGCAGTTTATTCAGGAACCTTGAACAATCATCTGACCCTGGGGAAAGCCAGCCCACAGCTTAAATAGCCTCTGGGTAGCCAACCCCAGCGTGCCATGTGGGCAATGCAGATAGGTCCACATACACGGAAGCAAGCCAGATCCTCAGCCTTAGCCAAACGTGGAGTTGTTTGTGACAGAGAGCACTCACCATCGGGAAGGTGGAAGGCAGAAACCAGCTCCATCTTTAAGGTGCGGCATTACGCAGATCTCTACAGTTTCCCCTTTTTGTTTTAGACGCAACAGGCAAGAGTAGAGGTCTGATCTCTGATATTAGAAATAAATTGGGACTTTGTACCGATGTTCATTTAGGTGTCATCCACCCAAAGAGCATTAGACCCGTCCGATACCTTTTCCTCAGAGGTGGGACCTGGGGCATCAACCTGCATGCAATCAGACTTGCTCTTCTCGGGGTCGAAAGCGGCTGACCCTGAGTGCAGTGCTTAGCCTCGCATCCTGAGTGTAACATTTTAGCTCCCATGCTTGGGGAGACTGTCTTGCTTCAATGGCTGTAAAGGCCTGAATGGTCATGGCTGCATTACGCTGTTGTGAGACTCTAATCTTGCATATATACCACAGGCAAAACAAGGAAACCAACACCAGAAGGCCTGCTAACGCTCACCTGCCCATTCCTTCAGATGATTCATGGCTGCAGCAATCCATGATGATAATCCTGTGGCTAGTCCTGCGTCCACTCTGGTAGAATTTACCATGACAATGGCCACTCTCAGCTGCTCCATCGTAGTGTCGAATTCTCCAGTCCAATTACCTAAAATATAGCTAGACAATTGTTTAGACAGATTTGCGGCACAGGAAAAATTCTCATGTTGTATGCTAGTGACACAAAGTCCAGCATACTTTCATTGACAGCCAAGTTGAGCAATTTGCCATAGGGTATCAATTTGCTCCTGCACAAGGTCAGTCCTCTGATTGAACACCATCAAGCTTCCTTTTACTTGAGCATTAATTCCTTTTTGTACATCTAAGGCATGAGCTACATTGGCTAAAAGATTATTCAGGGTCTGAGCAGTCTGCACAGTATGACTCATGGCTAATGCCGCAGTGGTAGCTCCAACAGCCGCCAATGAGATGGCAGTAACAATGGTGGCTGTAGTTCCAAGATCCCTTTTCTGTCTGAAGAGAGTCATAGCGTGAGGGGCATCAATGGGCACAGGCACCCAGCGAGGCATGCGAGTAACCAGGGCATACCTAAATTCACTAGCATTCCAGCTTTGGGCAAAAAAGCAAGTATCATTACCACAATTACTTGGCTCTATCTGGCTAATAATGAATAAAAATTGGGGATATAAACAAACAGGTGTGGGCTTATAGGAAATATTATGAGAAGCCTTAACCAATTCCATTCACTCTGCCCGACAGTTGGCCATCAGGCTCAGCATCTGCTTTGATAGTCTGCAGGGCAGAGGCTTTCAGAAGCCCTCTGTGGTAGGTTCCTAGTTTGTTTCCTGTTTTCTTTTTCTGGCTTTCAGAGGCCCTCTGTAGCAGGTTTCTAGGTGGTTTCTTGTTTTCTTCTTCTTCTGATGTCCATCCTCTTTGCCTTTCAGGTGGGAATTGAACATTTTAGTTAGAGTCCTCTCTCTTGCTTGGTTTCTTTAGATGCATAGATTTTAGTGGGTTTGTCCGATGTTGTATGTCTATATGAGTGAGTATATACTGTGTGTGTCTTTTTGCTTCTGGGACAACTCACTCAGGATGATCCATTCCAGCTCCCACCATTTACCTGCAAATTTCATGATTTCCTTATTTTTCATTGTTGAGTAATACTCCATTGTATAGATGTACCAAAATTTCTGCATCCATTTTTCAGTTGAGGGGTTTCTGGGTTGTTTCCAGCTTCTGGCTATTACAAATAAAGCTGCTACAAACATGGTTGAGCAAATGTCCTTTTTGTGTACTTGAGCCTCTTGGATATATGCCTAGGAGTGGTATGGCTGGATCTTGAGGAAGCGCTATTCCTAGTTGTCTGAGAAAGCGCCAGATTGCTTTCCAGAGTGGTTGTACAAGTTTACATTTCCACCAGCAGTCGAGAAGGTTTCCCCTTTCTCCACAACATCTCCAGCATGTGTTGTCACTCGAGTTTTTCATCTTGGCCATTCTGATGGGTGTAAGGTGAAATCTCAGGGTTGTTTTGATTTGCATTTCCCTAATGGCTAATGAGGTTGAGCATTTCTTTAAGTGCTTCTCTGCCATTTGATATTGCTCTATTGAGAATTCTCTGTCTTATGTCTTCGATGTCCTTGAGGTTGAACCTCTGCAAAGGAGGAAGAGCAGCTCAGCCCTGGGTAGGTCTCAACAGGTTTGCAGTGGGCTACCACATAGGCTCCAAACACCCCAGAAATCCTGCAAGACAGTTAACTGGAGCAAAAGGGGACATCTGCATTTGTGTCCTTTTCATGTTTGTATCACGTATCTGTTACATTAACAGAGTGGTCTATTTATTTAACTATAAGTAAATATGTGCTAATTTACAAATGGCATATTGTAAACATGAATAGTATTTATAAGTAAATTTCTTCCTTCAACTGAGAGGGTTGTTCAACCCATTTCTGAAAGCAAGGTACAGTGTATTTTCCTAGGAGAAATAATAGCTTCCTTTTTGAAAAGTGAGCTCTTTAAAAAAAAAAAAAAACATTTATTTTTATTCCATGTATATGAGTGCCTGTAGCATGTATGTATATGTACATATGTGTATCTGGTGCCTTTTGGAGGTCAGAGAGGGCATCAGATCCCCTGGAAGTGTAGTTACATACAACTGTGAACTGCCATTAGTATTCTGGAAACCAATTCCAATGCTTTTAACTGCTGGTCCATCTCTGCAACCTGGGCACAGGACTCTCCCCCTACCCTGCTCCCAGTTAACCAAGAAGGTCAAATTTCCAGATATCTGCAGAAATAGTATGCATTATGCATTACATAAGGTTTCCTAGAGCAACAGAACCAATCATATTTTGAATACCTATACCAAATTGTTGTTATATGGAGTTGGCTCATGAAATGAAGAACCATGGCAAGTTGAAAATCTGATGAACTGACATACCACTTGTAGCCCAACAGCTATCAGGACACAGAAGAATAAAGAAGATCAGATATTTAGAAATTCAAAGTCTGACAGGCAGTATAATTCTCTGTCTGTTCGATCCAGTTCTTAGGCTGATTAAGAGAGGCTCATCAACATTATGAAAATAGTTTAAATGTTAATTTCATTCACAAAAGCCCTTACCGATAGCCCCAAGACTGTTGGAAATTATTTGGAAATTATCTGAGACCTTATGGCCCAATCAAGTGGATACATAAAATTACCATCATAGGATGCTGCAATTGAACAAGGTAACATCAGAATATCAAGTATAATGCTGTTACCTTCACATGGAGGCCCTTTTGGCTACACCGCTCTTAGCTACACCGCTTATCCCCAACTACAAAATTCAAACTTCTGCCCTAGCCACTTTCAATTAGTCTTAATACCACTGTTGATTTCCACTGCTTCTTTTTCCTCGCCACTGGCCATAGTTCAAATTCCACTCCTGCCCCTGTTACTAAAAAGGAAAGTAGAGAGGGCTTGTAGATGAATATTAAGCTAAATATTCAGATTACAAAAGCTTTCAGGTTTAGAGGAAGCTTTGCAAGTTTATCTCACAAATATTCATAACAAAAACAAGATACACACATTTTTTTTTCTAGTAAAGAGAACAGAGTTAATACAGGGAACCTAGTCTTCTAGTGTGGCCGATTTATGAATTCCCCTGGAAAGATGTTATCTGCCCAAGTGTGTGGTATCCTAGGAGAGCCTATTGGCTCTTCATCTCCAAAAATATCAGCTAGTGGTATCTGCTCTGGTGGGACCAATTTTGCCTGTCTCTGAGATAAGAAAAGCAAAGAAACAATATTCAAAAGATCTTTTAAATTATAACTAGGGAGTCTCTGGCAGAGAAGTTCTGTCTCCCAACCAGGTTACATGAAGGCTAACTTTATCACCTAAGAGTGGAGATTGCATTTTGCCAAACCTCTATCAACACCCCCCGTTCACTTGCTTATAGAAGGCCAGCTCTCAGTGAATGGATCCCAGCACTCATGGTGAGCGAATAATATCAGAAACCTTAAAACAGTCAACAAGACTGGATAATATATGTCTTACTAATCATTATTCATCATAATTTCACATCTCACCACTGACCAAAGAAGATGCTTTAACAAATTTAACACTAGGAAAAGACCCCTCTTGTGTATGGTGGTGGGCACGTGTGTGAAGATGCATGTACATGTGATTATATGTGTGTGTAGGTATATGTATATACATGTGTACATGTGTATGTAGAGCTAAAAGGAACAACCTTGAGTATCTTTCCTCAGATTCCATATGTTAGTTTCTCATTGTCCTGAAACTTGAACAAGGGGGTTAGGCTAGCTGACCAGTGAGTTACAGGGTTCTATCTGCCTCTGCTTCCCATCTCCAAATCATCCCCTCCATCACAGGGAAAGACTTTCTTGAACTAAAACCAAATTATTTTGAAGTTTTACAGGAGAATTTACTGACTTTGTTCACTACCTTTATCCCTTGTTCATTACATGTAGTAAGGGCACAAATACACAATGATTAAATGAATAAAAATCCAGTGAGTGAAACTGAAGTGAAAATGACACCAGAAGCACTTTACCTTAGTGGCTGGGGGTGCATCTCAAGTGATAGAGTGGTTGCCTAACATATACAAAACCCTTGATTCAATCCTCAGCACCACATAAGCCAGAAGGGGCAGCACAAACCTGTAATCCCAGCACTTAGAATGTGGAAGGAGAATCAAATTTCAAGGTCATCCTTGGTTACATCCTTCAACCCAGTGAGGGTTACCTGAAACCTTGTCTCAAAAAAAAAATATATATATATATATATATATATAAAACCTTAGAGCAGTTGGACTGAAGATGCCATACAATTACCACAAGGTGATCCCACGTTTATTAGCATGTCTACTATCTAAAACTACAAACCAACCAAAAATTTTCAGAGAATAGCAAGTGTATTCTCTGAAATACAATTCAAGAATGTGTAGAAACTGAATTGTTGGCATTGGTAGTGAAAAATCTAAAATCTTGCAGCTATTGTACAAAATAGTATGGCAGTTCCTAAAATGTTAAATATGGAATCATGTTACTGTGCAACCATCCCACTTCTGTCATATGCCCAAACCACTGAAGTCCAGACATGAGCAGATAAACAGAGATCAGCATCTCAGCAGCACTGTTTACAATGAGTAAAAGGTGGTCCTAACCCAAATGTTCATGGACATATCAAAGGTTATTGCTCATATGATATACACAGACAACAGGACACTATTTAGCCTTTAAGAAGACTGAAGCTGTAGAACATGCTGCTGTGGAACATGCACAAATAATATTTGAAGACAATAAAGGGGCAAATTCTGTACAGTTCCACTCATATATGATGCTGATATTCACAATGACAGCAATGACAGTTTTCAGAATCTGAGGAAGAAGGGAGAAACACTTAACAAGTTCAGATTCTCAGTTCAGAAAGACGAAAAAGTTATGGAGAAGAGACCATAAACAGAATGTAAAGGAGCAAGGTGAAACACCACAGCACAAGCTGGGAAAATGCAACAGGTAGGCTCCTGCAAAGAAAAGGGGCCTGGAGGGACATGAACAAGTAAAGAGATGACAGAAAAATGATTTTTTATTTTCTGGAATGAAGAAAAACAAGTCTGTGGAATGGGCTCAATGAATTTCAGATAATCAGGGAGATTTGTGTAGCAACACTTGGATCGTATTCTTGAGCTCTGGAAACACAGAGGGAAACTTATAAACATTATTCAGACTGCAATAAAACGTAGTAGATGTCCAATGGCAGGAGGGTCAGAAAAGGAAAATGTAATATACAGACCCAAAAGAATATATTTCTGCTATATGGAAGAACCAAGACGTTACTTTTGCAGGAAAATGGATGCAACTGGAGACAAACATATTTAGAAAATTAAGTGAATCTTAGAAAGGTAAATGTCATGCATTATCTCTCCTTTCTGGTTCCTAGGTTTTATATGACTACATAATCACGCACATCTATATTACATAAAGTATATATGACATATATTTCACAGAAAGTATATAATACATGAAAACAGAGGTAAACCTGAATAGGAGGACAAAGCATACTAACAGGTGGGTAAGAGGAAGCAAGGAAGAAGGGAGAATGGCATGAGGAGAATATGCCCAATACACAACACATACACATATGAAAGCCTAAAATATGTCAAAAATGTTACTCTTAAAGGCAAAAGAATTAGCATCGGAATATTCACAAACAACACTAAATATCACAACATAAAGATAAGTGAAAATTTTCCATAATAGCTATCATGTTTGCCTCATGCATCAAAGATGCCAAAACCATACAATGGAAAAAAGATAGCATCTTCAACAAATGGTGCTGGTCCACCTGGATGTCTACATGTAGAAAAATGAAAATAGATCCATATTTATCACCCTGCACAAAACTGAAGTCCAAGTGGATCAAAGACCTCAACATAAAACCAGACACATTAAATCAGCTAGAAAAAAAAAAGTGAGGAATACCCTAGAACTCATTGGTACAGGAGAAAACTTCCTGAACAGAACACCAATAGCACAGGCGCTAAGACCAACAATCAATAAATGGGACCTCCTGAAACTGAAAAGCTTCTTAAGGCAAAGGACACCGTCATCAAAACAAAGCGACTGCCTACAGATTGGGAAAGAATCATCACCAACCCTTTATCTGACAGATGACTCATATCCAGTATATATAAAGAAATAAAGAAGCTAAAAAGCAGCAAACCAAGTAATCCACTTAAAAAATGAGGAACAGAGCTAAACAGAGAATTCTCTGTAGAGGAATATTGAATGGCAGAGAAGCACTTAAAGAAATGTTCAACCTCATTAGCCATTAGGGAAATGCAAATCAAAACAACCCTGAGATTTCATCTTACACCCATCAGAATGGCCAATATAAAAAACTCAACTGACAACACATGCTGGAGAGGTTGTGGAGAAAGCGGAACCCTTCTCCACTGCTGGTGGGAATGTAAAACTTGTACAACCACTCTGGAAAGCAATCTGGCGCTTTCTCAGACAACTAGGAATAGCGCTTCCTCAAGATCCAGCCATACCACTCCTAGGCATATATCCAAAAGAGGCTCAAGTACACAAAAAGGACATTTGCTCAACCATGTTTGTAGCAGCTTTCTTTGTAATAGCCAGAAGCTGGAAACAGCCCAGATGCCCCTCAACTGAAGAATGGATGCAGAAACTGTGGTACATCCATACAATGGAGTATTACTCAGCAATGGAAAATAAGGAAATCATGAAATTTGCAGGTAAATGGTGGTACCTGGAAAGGATCATCCTGAGTGAGTTGTCCCAGAAGCAAAAAGACACACACGGTATATGCTCACTCATATAAACATACAACATAGAATAAACCCACTAAAATCTGTACATCTAAACAAACTAAGCGAAAGAGAGGACTCTAACTAAAATGTTCAATCCCCACCCTGAAAGGCAAAGAGGATGGACATCAGAAGAAAAAGAAAATAGGAAACAACCTCGGAACCTGCCATAGAGGGCCTCTGAAAACCTCTGCGTTGCAGACTGTCAAAGCAGATGCTGAGCCTGATGGCCAACTGTCAGGCAGAGTGAATGGAATTTTATGTAAGAAGTGGGAAATAGTAAGAGCTGGAGAGGAACTCCACAAGGAGAGCAACAGAACAAGAAAATTTGAACACAGGGAACTTCCCAGAGACTCATACTCCAACCAGGGACTATTCATGGAGATAACCTAGAACCCTCACAATGCAGCCACTTCTGATGAGAACTGATAGACTAAGATCAGAAAGAAGGAGTGGAGGACCTCCCCTATCAGTGGACTTGGGGAGGGGCATGCATACAGAAAGGGGGGGAAGGGTGGGACCGTGATAGGAGGAGAGAGGATGGGGCTTATGGGAGGATACAGAATGAATAAAGTTTAATTAATAAAAGTTAAATAAAAAATTAAAAAAAGAAAGTGAAATAATATCCATACACTGTAAAGAGAAAAATATTACAGATGAAAACTCAGTACCCAGCCGAGAAAGCACTCAATAATCAGGGCAAAAAAGATAATCTTCCCACTAGTATAATTCAGCATTTACTATGTTACAGGCTCTCTGCCATGGGTAGTATAAATTGTATTCATTTCTGCCTCTTAACCATCACATTAGGTCACTACCTTTATTATGACCCCAATGTTACAGCTGAGGGAGATGCAACACAGAAGAATTAAATCACTCAAGAACTGAAGTAATCACACAATTCAGATCTAGCAAAGCCAAAATTTTAATTCTGGCATTTACATTCTTACACCATCTTTCTGTTTCAAGGATCAGCTGCTTTTACAAGTGGTGGAGATGGGTCTGGAGAAAGATGACTTTCAAAGTATAGAGGATTGGAGAAGGAAGACCACAGGATGAAGAAAGTGTATTGTATAACATGCAGAGGAAATACCAAACATAAAATGCCATGTGGTTATATATTACGAAAATTGAATGTACATAGTGAAAAGAATTCAGAGATGATAGGATATCTGAAAGCCTAAATCTGATCTTGATAAACCAGAAAACAATTTTATAAAGTTTGGGTTTAATTTATTTTCATACATTATGAGAGCAAAATCAGAGCATTTCAGCCCTGGAGACAACCTACCTGGGTTACATTTTTCTAGTCGTTTAGTAGCTGAGGGCTTATGGTGGGCTCTAGTATGCATATTTTCTCTTCAGGTAGGTTCTACTTTGTGAGAAAGGAGGCACACATTCCTTCTCCTGCCCCATCAGTCTGCGACTACTGCTGTTCAAGAACAATGGATGCTGTCATGGATCATATGGTCTTGCTGCTGTGGTTCCAAATCCATATGTATGGGATCATTGGCAGACCTTCAATAAAGGTGATAGATCCTGAAAAATCAGACATGAAGTACAGCAAAATGGTGGGGAGTGGCCTTCTTAACTCATAAAGTATGGCTCCTACATTTTGGAAAAACATTGTAGTATCTTTAGAATTTTTTCTTCATTTATTAGATAATTTTCCTAATCATTAACAAGCTAATTAAGGGAAGAAGTGTTTATTTGTCTCACCATTTGAGGGTACAACCTCCCATGGTGGGGAAGTGTGTTGGCAGGGACATAGGGGAGCTGGTACACAATGTAGCCACAGTGAGGAAGAAGAGAGAGGTGAATGATGGTACACATAGTGTTTCACCTTTGGTTGTTGTTGCTCTAACAAGACCCCAGACCATAGAATGCCTACATTAGGGTTATCTCGTACTTTTGTTTGTGCTCCTTGTTCGTGAGGTATTTTAAGGTAGTAGGGTTAGAAGAAATCTTTTTATTTATTGTTATTTTTATTTTATTTTTTATTTATTACAATTTATTCATCTTGTATCACAGCTGTTGCCCCCTCCCTCATCCATTCCCAATCCCATCTTCCCTGTTTCTTCTACTCCCATGCCACTCCCTTAGTCCACTGATAGGGAGGTCCTCCTCCCCTTCCATCTGACCCTACTCTACCAGGTCTCATCAGGACTGGCTGCATTGTCTTCCTCTGTGGCCTGCTAAGGCTGCTCCCTCCTCATGGAGAGGTGATCAAAGATCCAGCTACTGAATTCTTGTCAGAGACAGCCCCTGTTCCCCTTATTAGGGACCCAATTTGCTGACTGAAATGTTATGGGCTACATCTGTGCAGGAGTTCTAGGATATCTCCATGAATGATCCTTGGTGAACTTATCAGTCTCAGAAAAGAAACGGAGGCCCAGATACTTTGGTTCTGGTGCTCTCCTGTGGAGCTCCTGTCCCCTCCAGGTCTTTCTATCTTCCCCTTCTTTCATAAGATTTTCTGTACTGTGACCAAAATTTGGCTATAAGTCTCAGCATCTGCTTTAATACCATGCTGGGTAAAGTCTTTCAGAGGCCCTCTGTGGTTGGTTCCTCTCCTGTTCCCTTTTATCTCCCTCTTCTGATGTCTATCCAGTTTGCCTTTTTGAATGAGGACTGAGGATCTGACCCAGAGTCCTCTTTCTTGCTTAGCTTCTTTAGGTATACAGACCTTAGTATGATAATCCTGTATTGTATGTCTAATATCCACTTATAATTGAGTATATACCATGTGGGTCTTTTTGCTTTTGGGTTACCTCACTTAGGATAATCTTTTCTAGTTCCCACCATTTGCCTGCAAATTTCATGATTTCCTTGTTTTTAATTGCTGAGTAGTGTTTCATTGTGTAAATGTACCACAATTTCTGTATCCATTCCTCAGTTGAGCAACTTCTGGGTTGTTTCCAGATTCGGGCTGTTACAAATAAAACTGCTAAAAACATAGTTGAACAAATGTCCTTGTTGTGTACTTGAGTATATTTTGGATATATGCCTAGTAGTGGTATAGTTTGATCTTGAAGTTATACTATTCCTAATTGTCTGAGAAAGCACCAGAATGATTTCCAAAGTGGTTATACAGGTTTACATTCCCACCAAAAATGGAGTAGGGTTCCCCTTTCTCCACAACCTCTCCAAAATGTTTTGTCACTTCAGTTTTTGGTCTGAACCATTCTGATGGGTGTAAGGTGAAATCTCAGGGTTGTTTTGATTTGCATCTCCCTGGTGACTAAGGATGTTGAGCATTTCTTTAAGTGTTTCTCTGCCATTTGATATTCCTCTATGGAGAATTCTCTGTTTAGCTCTGTGACCCATTTTTTTAACTGGATTACTTGATTTGTTGCTGTTTAACTTCTTGAGTTCTTTATATATTCTGGATATTAGCCATCTGTTGGTGAAGATCTTTTCCCAATCCGTAGGTTGTTGTTTTATTTTGATGGCAGTTTCCTTTGCTTTACAGAGGCTTTTCAGTTTTAAGAGGTCTCATTTATTGATCGTTGCTCTTAGAGCCTGTGCTGTTGGTGTTCTATTCAGAAAGCTGTCTCCTTTGCCAATGAGTTCAAGGCTCTTCCCCTCTTTTTCCTTTAACAGGTTTAGTGTGTCTGGTTTTATGTTGATATCTTTGATTCACTTGGACTATAGTCTTGTACAGGGTGATAAGTATGGGTCTATTTGCATTTTTCTACATGTAAACATCTAGTTAGACCAACGTCATTTTTTGAAGATGTCTATTTTACATTGTATGATTTTGACTTCTTTGTCTAAAATCAAGTAACCGTAGGTTTGTGGGTTTATTTCTGGGTCTTCTATTTGATACCATGAATCCATCATTCTGTTTCTATGGCAGTATCATGCAAATTTTTATTATTATTGCTTTGTAGTACACCTTGAGATCAGGGATGGAGACACCTCCAGGTAATCTGTTGTTGTATAGGATTGTTTGTTTTTTCATATGAAATTGAGAATTGTTTTTTCAAGTTCTGTAACAAATTGTGTTGGTATTTGGATGGGAATTGCACTGAATCTGTAGAGGCTTTTGGTAAAATGGCCATTTTTACTATGTTAATCCTGCCAAGCCATGAGCATAGGAGATCTCTCCATCCTCTCTTATATTCTTTTATTTCTTTCTTCAGACACTTGAAGTTTTTTTTTTCATACCAGTCTTTGACTTGCATAATTAGAGTTACACGAAACTACTTTGTGTCCTTTGTGGCTAATATGAAGGGTGTTGTTTCTGTAATTTCTTTCTCAGCCCATTTGTCTTTTGTTTGCAGGAGGGATACTGATTTTTTTAAGTTAATTTTGTATCCAGCTACTTTGCTGAAGGTGTTTATCAGCTGTAGGAGTTCCCTGGTAGAATTTTTTTGGGTCGCTCATGTATACTATCGTATCATCTGCAAATAGGAATACATTGTCTTCTTCCTGTCTGATGTGTTTCCCCTTGATCTCCTTTAGTTATCTTATTGCTCTAGCTAGAACTTCGAGTACAATGTTGAAGAGATATGGAGAGAGTGGGCAGCCTGGCCTTGTCCCTGATTTCAGTGGAACTGATTTAATTTTTCTCTCTGTTTAGTTTGATGTTGGCTATAAGCTTGCTGTATATTCCCTTTAATATGTTTAGGTAAGTGCCTTGTATCTCTGATCTCTCCAGGACTTTATACATGAGTGAGTGTTGGATTTTATCAAATCCTTTCTCAGCATCTAAGGAGATGATCGTGTGTGTGTGTGTGTGTGTGTGTGTGTGTGTTTTCATCCAGTTTGTTTATGTGGCGGATAACATTAATAGGTTTCAGTATCTTGAACCACCCACCCCTCCATACCTGGGATGAAGCCTACATGGTCATAGTGGGTGATATATAGCTTTGATATGTTCCTGGATTTGGTTTGCGAGTATTTTGCATCAAAGTTCATAAACTAGATTGGCCTGAAATTCTCTTTGTTGTGTCTTTGTAAGGTTTAGGAATCAAAGTGACTGTGGCATCATAAAATGAGTTGGTAATGTTCCTTCTGTTTCTATTTTGTGGAATAATTTGAAGAATATTGGTTTTAGCGCTTCTTTGAAGGTCTGATAGAATTCTGCATTGAAGCCATCTGGCCCTGTGCTTTTTTTGTTTGTTTATTTCTTTGTTTCTTTGTTTTTTATGGGAGATTTTTGATGACTGCTTCTATTTCCTTAGGGGATATAGGACTATTTAATGTATTTTTCTGGTCTTGATTCAGCTATGGTAAGTAGAATTCATTGAGAAAATTGTCCATTTGATTTAAATTTTCATATTTTGTGGTATATAGGCTTTTGAAGTAAGACCTGATGATTGTTTGGGTTTCCTCAGTATCTATTGTTATGTCCCCCCTTTCATTTCTTATTTTGTTGATTTGGATAAGTGTCTCTCTGCCTTTTAGTTAGTTTGGATAAGGGTTTCTCTATCATGTTGATTTTCTCAAAGAACCAGCTCCTGGTTTCATTGATACTTTGAAGTAGTTTCCTTTGTCTCTAGTTTCTGGAGTTCAGCCCTGAGTTTATTCCCAACCATCCACTCCTCTTGTGTATGTTTGCTTCTTTTGGGGAGGGGGGTCTTTCAGGTAGGCTGTTAAATTGTTTCAAATTAAAATTAAAATGTTTCAAATTAAATTGTTAAATTGTTTCAAATTAAATTAAAATGTTTCAAATTTCTTTTTGAAGGCACTTAGTGCCATGAACTTTCCTCTTAGCACTTCTTTCATTGTGTCCCTTAAGTTTGGGTATGTTGTGCCTTCAGTTTCTCTGAATTCTAGGAAGTCTTTAATTTCTTTCTTTATTTCTTCCCTGTTGAGGCTTTTTTTGTGCCTGATTATATGGTCCACTTTGGAGAAGATTCTATGATGTGCTGAGAACATAAATTCTTTTGTGTTTGGATGGAAGGTTTTGCGGATGTCTATTAGGTCCATTTGGTTCATGACATCTGTTAGAGTCACTGTTTCTTTGTTTAATTTCTGTTTTGTTGACCTGTCCTTTGTTGAGAGTGGGGTGTTGAAGTCTCCTGCTATTAATTTTTGGAAATCTACATGTGGTTTAAATTTTATTAATGCTTCTTTTACAAATGTGGGTGCCCTTGTACTTGGGGCATAGATGTTCAGAATTGTGATCTCTTCTTGGTGGAATTTTCCTTTGGTAAGTATGAAGTGACTTTACTCATTTCTTTTGATTAATTTTGGTTGAAAGTCTATTTTATTAGATATTAGAATGCCTACTCCTGCTTGATTCTTGGGTTCATTTGCTTGGAAAACCTTCTTCCAGCCCTTTACTCTCAGGTAACATCTATCTTTGTGACTTAGGTGTGTTTCTTGTATGTAACAGATTGTTGCGTCTTTTTTTTTTTTAAACATCCATTATGTTGGTCTGTGTCTTTTTATTGGGGAGTTGAATACATTGATGTTGACAGAGATTAATGACCAGTGGCTCTTAGATCCTTTTGTTTTGCTATTTGTTGTGATACCATGTTTGTCTTCTTGTCTACTTTTAGTTTTGCTGTACTTGGTTATTTAGTTCCTGTGTTTTCCTGAATGTAGTTAGCTTTCATGGGTTGTATTTTTCCTTCAACTATCTTCCACAAGGCTAGATTTGTGGGAAGGAATGGTTTAAATTTGCTTTTGTTGTTGAAAATCTTGTATTCTCCATTTATGATGACTGTGACTGAGAGTTTTGCTGAGCATAGTAACCTGAGCTGACATCTGTGTTTTCTTAGGGTCTGCATGATAATCCATCCAGGCCCTTCTGCTTTCATAGTCTCGGTTGAGAATTCAGTTATGAATCTGATGGGTTTGTCATTTATATGTTTCTTGATCTTTTTTTCCCTTGCAGCTTTTAGTATTCTTTCTTTGTTCTATATACTTACTGTTTTGTTTATTATGTGGTCGGGTATTTTCATTTCTTGTCTAATTTATTAGATGTTCCCCAGGCCTCTTGTATGCTTATAGTCTTCTCCTTTAAACTGGGGAAATTTTCTCTATGAGTTTGTTGAAAATATTTTGGCCTTGGAGATGGGATTCTTTATTTTCCTCTATACCTATTATTCTTAGGTTTTATCTTTTCATGTTTTCTTGGATGGTTTATGTCAGGAATTTTTTTAGATTTAACCTTTTCTTTGACAGATACATTGATTCCTTCTATTGTATCTTCCATACCTGAGATTCTTTCTTCCACCTCTTGTAGTCCGTTGGTTATGCTTACCTCTATAGTTCCTGTTTTCTTCCCTAACTTCTTCCTCTCCAGGATTTCCTCCATTTGTGTTGTCTTTAATTTTTTCCGTTCTATCTTCAGATCTTGAACCATTTTGTTGATTTCCTTCACCTGTCTGACTATATTTTCCTGTTTTCCTTCAATCCCCTCACCTGTTTGTTTGAACATTCCTATGTTTCTTTTATTTTTTTTCAGTGATTTAATTATGTCTTCTCTGAAGGACACAAACTGTTTGACTGCATCTTCCTGTATTTCTTCATGGATGGCCATAATCTGTTTGACTTTATCTTCCTCTATTTCTTTATGCATTTTATTTGTTTCCTTCATTATCCTGTTCATAACCATTGTTGTAAGGTCAACTTCTTGAATTTCATTTATGATAGGCTGTCTAGGGCTACTTATCCCCAGATAACTGGGTTCTGGAGATGCCATATTGCTTTGGTTTGGTTGATTTTGCTTTTATGCTGGCCTCTACCCATCTGGCTGTCTCAGGTGTTGGCTAGTAGTTTTTGGTGCCTGCTGGAATCCTGGGGTGGGGAGAATCACCTTGGCAGGAAGATGGCTGTTCCTGAAGGAGGTCTCCATAGCTTTTGGGGTATGTTCACCAAATGGCCGTTGCTTCTAAGGAATTGCCACAGCTCACCTAAGTGTATGGATCTGTGTAGTATTTTTTTTTCCTGTAAATTTAGTGAGTTACTGCTGTTTCTCACTGTGTTTCCTGGGCACAGTCTTCTTGAAGAAACAGGTAGTTCCACTGTTTGGTCAGTTTAGCTAAGGAGACAGGCTGTGCCTTGGCGCAGTGTCTGGGGGTTGGTCCCATGGATCCCAGGCTTCTGTAGGTCTGAGGTTAGAGCTGTGTTCCCCACTATCCAAGCAGTAATCAGTGGTAAGTGAGTGCAGCACTTAGTTTTGAATTAAGAGGTTAAAGCCTGGAGTCTGTGGGAACCCAGGGATTTTTCCAGGGATTATCTGGTTGTTCTGACTTTGGAACTGATGTTTCTCCCATTGTGGTGTTTTGTCCAGAGAGGGACACAAGTCTGTAGTGTTTTGGGGGTTCACAATTTAGTCTGGGATAGTTGATAGAGCACCCAGGCACTGGAAAGTGGCTCCCTAATGGCGATTGGGTGTCTGCAGGAACAGTTTCAGTAAACCTTTCCAAAGAATTTTGGTTGGGGGGAGGTGGTTTGGCTGGGTGCCCTGAGGTTGGACCTGATGTTTCCTTTACAGTGGAGTTTCCTCCCAACAGGGAAACCTAGTCTCTGGTGCTTTGGGGCCCACAGTTCTGTCTGGGACAGGGAGTCAGGAGCACAGGAGTGTCTCTGGGCTGGTGGCTAAGTGCCTGATGGAGTCATGGATTTTTCCAGGGATTGTTTGGATGACCTGAGGTCTGTCCTGATTGCTTCCTTCACCATGGGGCTTTCACTTGACTGGAGAACACAGTCTATGGTGTTGTGTGGCCCAAAGTTCAGTTTGGGGTGGTGACCAGAGCACTCAGTCATGTGGCTCTGGGCTGTCGAAAAAGTGCCTTCCAAGACCCGGGCACTCTTCCAGGGTTTAGCTCGGTGACCTGAGAATGTACCCAATTGCTTCCCACAGTCTGGGGTTTCCTTTCACCTTGGAAGCATAATGCCTGGTGTTTTAGGGTCCAGAGTTTGGTTTGTTGGTCGCTGTGCTTTCACTGCTTTCCTGCTCTTCAGCCACAGTGTCCTCTCGATGCTGCCATCTTGGATCCTCCATTAATCTTAATTTAAATTTAGTCTGTCAAAATCAGCTGCAGTAGAAAGAAGAATGCAGGAAAAGACAATAGAACAGTTTAGATGGCTCGGCAGGTAAAGGATCTTATTCCCAAGCCTGACAGCATGAGTTCTGTCTCCAGGTCTCATATGGTGGGTGGAGAGAACTATCTCCCACGCTTGGGAGTTGCCATGGCCTGGTGTTTCTTCATAGCGATAGAAACTGTAACTAAGACACATCTCATCTACAACCAAGGAGTAGAGAACAATGAATGCCTACGCTTGATTTACTTTTTCCATTTTCTTTTTCCCATTAATATTTTTCATTTTATTTAAAATATATTCTTTCTCACATAAGGCCCAGAGTTCAATCTCCAGAACTACATAAACTAGATATGGTGGTACCTCACTGGGATGCCAGAACTCAGGAGACTGAGCAAGAAGCCCAAGAGTTCAAAACCCCAGAAACTGGTGGTTGCTATTTGTCCAGGTTTCTTGTTGTTTGGATTAGTTTTCTATTCTCTATCATGTGTTCTAATCTTAACATGTATTCTGAAGCTCTGCCCAGATGACCTTCTCTCAAATGCAAGCCACTGATCAAAACACCCACGTTTTATTTTCCTCGGTGTTTAATGCAAAACTGAGTGATCAAAGTTTCCTTTTACAGCCTCAGCTTCATTTGCCTGCCTCTGTCTTCTCAGCTGCCTTCAACCCTTCTTGAAACTTTTAATCTAAAATCTGTAACCTACTTATTCCCAGTGGCATTGAGCCTGATCACAAGGTCAAGGAGAAAAAAAAAAAAAAAAAGCATGAGGAAGCAGCTAGAGAGTAAAATGACACAATGTGAAAAGGACAAAGAAAGTGAAAAATTATTATACAGCTCTAAATTTCTTGGAAATCTTGGGTTATAAATTTTGTTTCCATTCCTCTTCACAGACAAACATTGTCTTCAAAGTAAGCTCATATATTCTAACAGGGGAGTAAATAAGGAAAATGGACACAATATCTTTAAGTATGCTTGAGCAATAATCAATGACTGTCTGCATGAAGGAGTCTTTTATTGATCCTGCATAATGATTAAAAACAAGCTATGCCCCAATAGGATGTCTGTTCCAACAGCATGTGTCTTCCAGTGACTGCTTCTTAGGGTTCTTTCTCTGAAGAACTTACTGAGTTTCTTCAGTATGTCAGTCACTATGTCAGATGTTGAAATAGTTCATTCTTGATTCCTCTAAGAGATGCCTGCCTGTGTAACAACCCCTAGAGAGCTTGTTAGAATTTTCAGCACAATTGGATTCTAATTTTCTGTCTGTGTGGGACAGAAGTGGAAATTTTGCACTTCTAACAAGTTCCAGGGTAACATTGAAATTTCTGGTCCAAGGACCACGCTTTGAGAACCACTGATCCAATAATAGTCTAAAAGGTGGAGAAATGGCTAAGTGTATAAAGCACTTGCTGTACCCATTTAAGTACATAGTTCAGGTCTCCAGTACCCATATAAAAGGAGTCAAAGCATGATGGTAACCTCTTATCTTAGCAGTAAGGGAGGCAGAATCAGGGAATCTCTTGTTTTTATAATCAAAACTGAAAATCCCAACCATTGTATTTTACCAATAAATACAGGATCCAGATGCTGGGGTAAAAACTTGCTAGCTCAGAGAGGTAGAGAAAGCACCCCGCTGACCCTCCTTCTCAGATCAGGTCTAGATGGAAAAAAAAAAAAAAAAAAAAAAAAAAAAAAAAAAAAAAAAAAAAAAAACCTCACTAGTACAACTGAAAGCTCAGGAGGAAAAAATCAAAATACCCAAGGCTGAAGTCTTCCTAGTTCAAAGCCCAGAAAGCTGAGAAGCTGAAGCTAAAACCAGAGCTTAAGCTAAAAGCTCTTTCGTCTTTTCCATGCTGTATTAAATACCACTAAACTAAAAGTCTCTTCTACTCTTTTTTTTAACTTTTATTACTTACACTTTATTCACTTTTATCCCCCCATAAACCCTCCCTCTTCCCCTCCTAATCCTGCCTTCTCACCCCTTCTTCACTCATGCCCCTCCTCAAGTCCACTGGTAGGGAAGGTCCCTCTATCTTTCCTTCTGATCCTAGTCTATCAGGTCTCATCGGGAGTGGCTGAATTGTCATCTTCTGTGGCCTGGTAAGGCTGCTCTAACTTTAGGGGGAGGTAATTAAAGAGCAGGCCAATCAGATTATGTCAGAGGCAGTCCCTCTTCCCATTACTATAGAACCCACTTGGACACTGAACTGCCATGGGCTACATCTGTGCAGGGGTTCTATGTTATCTCCATGCATGCTACTTGGTTGGAATATGAGTCTCTGGGAAGACCCCTCTGTTCAAATTTTCTGGTTCTGTTGCTCTCCTTTTGGAGTTCCTGTCCTCTCCAGATCTTACTATTTCCCACTTCTTTCATAAGATTCCATGCACTCTTCACAACAGTTGGCCATAAGTCTCACCATCTGCTTTGATAATCTGCAGGGCAGAGCCTTTCAGAGGCCCTCTGTGGCAGGTTCCTAACTTGTTTCCTGTTTTCTTCTTCTGATGTCCATCCTCTTTGCCTTTCAGGATGGGGATTGAGCATTTTAGTCAGGATTAGTTTCTTTAGTTTCTTTAGATGTACAGATTTTAGTAGGTTTATCCTATATTATATGTCTATATGAGTGAGTACATGCCCTGTGTGTCGTTCTGCATCTGGGACAGCTCACTCAGGATGATCCTTTCCAGTTCCCACCATTTACCTGCAAATTTCATGAGTAATATTCCATTGTGTAGATGTACCACAATTTCTTTATCCATTCTTCAGTTGAGGGGTTTCTGGGTTGTTTCCAGCTTCTGGCTATTACAAATAAAGATTCTACAAATATGGTTGAGCAAATGTCCTTATTGTGTATTTGAGCATCTTTTGGGTTTATGCCAAGGAGTAGTGTGGTTGGATCAAGTCTCTCCTACTCTTTAATCCCTGTAGCTGGTTTCATGCTCTGCCTCTTGACCCAGGGTTAACTTTATTAAATCAGTGTACAGAAAGCTCTTGCATTAAAGGTGTGTGCTAAGGCTGACTGAACCACACCATAATCACCTGTTTTCAATAAAAATTTCTTGGATTAAAGGTGTGTGATGAGGCTTAACCACACCAAACAAGATACAGAGTTTTACAGTTCACAATTTTGGGTTCACAATGGGATCAAATATCCTGCAACAATCTCCAAGGCAAGCTCTTTCGACAGGCTATGAAGCTTCAGTAAATAAAGTGGCCCTAGCCATAAAAGGGAGCCCAATCTGCACATTGCCGGAATGGCCAGGATCTGAAGCTAGATGGCACAGAGATCTAGGGTAGAACCAAAATGACTAACTCCCCACAAAAGATAATGAAGTGATTCCCAGTGATGTTCTGCTATATTCATAGATCAATACCTATCCCAGTTGTCATCAGAGCAACTTCACTCAGAAACCCTGCAATAGGATCAGATACAGAGACCCACAGCCAAACATTAGATAGAGCTTGGAGAACCCTGGTAAAGAGGGGGATGGCACTAGGAGAACACAGCTCACACAGATGGAAGCAACAATCATAGAGCCTGCATGGGTTTGTGGGATGTTCTCTATTCACATACTGTGGTTGTTTAGTTTGGGGTGTTTGTGAGACTCCTAACAGTGAGAGTAAGGGTGTCACTGACTCTTTTGCCTGCTCTTGGAACCCTTTTCCTCCTACTGGGCTATCTTATCCAGTCTTGATATGAGAGCTTGGGCCTAGTTTTATTGCAACATTATATGACATATTTAGTTGATATCCCTGAGAAGACTGAGTCAGTTTTATTTGCAGCTACACAGAATATCAATTCTGCTCATAACTGTTCATATAATGGGGCCAATTATAATATGTAAAATATTTTTTCTTTGTCGTGAACTTAGGATATTTTTGGAAAAACTATATAAAGACTTAAAGTTATCACCAGATAACACTGTATGTGATCCTATGAAAACATGATATTTGTGCTAAAAGATCATTGGAAATTGGAAACACTTGTTTCTTTCTCATAGCTTAATTCCAAGAGTCCCAGGATTTCTTCTAGGAATTTCTATCTCTATGAAGCCTATGATCTTCATGGACTTGTGAGAATCTACTTAATTCAAAATATATTTCATGTCATCACTCTTACCCAGTTATAAGCTCTGAGTGTTAGCAGTAAGCACTGGCCTGACAGGATATGCTTACTGGTATAATGGTGACATCCATGTTATAGGAGCAAGCAAGCACTTTCTGGCTTTAAGGCATGTTCCACAAAATAAAGCTCATGTTTCATATCAATAGCCACGCTGAAGAAACATTGTTGAGTGGTTCAGGGGAAAGCCTTCTACTATTTGCTAAACAAACATAGTATTAAACAGCTTCCTAAGTACTTATCTTTATATCTGTAGGTTAGTGCTCTTCTCAACTCTCATGAGAAAAGCTTTTTTTGTAATAGATGGTTATTAATATAGAGATTTACAACTAGCCATTAAGGAGAGAGTAAGAGACTTGGAGTGCTCAGACCCAAATAAAACATCCAAAATGCCACCCAAAAGCTCAGGGGTCATTGAAGAAGAGGGATGGAAAATTATATCAGATAGTGCATAATTGTAGTAAAACTATGTTTTCTTCACATACAAAGTCTGTTGCACATATCAACTCATAGTGATTATGACTGAATGCACAAGATCAAGTCAAAAATGCATGGGCAGGTGAGAGGTCACAAGTTCCATCCCTAGCTGAGAAGCTATTGACAATTGATGGCTTCTGGGAGAAGAAAAGTCAGTTGCCTTTATGGATGTAATCCTCCGAGGGGCTACCCAATACTTCAGTACAATTCCATATCCAAACACATATAGGTAACACTAAGTAGATCCAGTTCTTTTTTCATAAGAGTCCATGAAGGTGGGAAGGAACACTGGTGGAGGAGATAGGTGAGGAACTAGAGAGGAGTAGTGGGATGTATTTAATGATTTAATTTGATACTGTTTTAAAACACAAAAGCTACACAATGGAATATTACTCAGCAATAAAAAAGAAGGAAATCATGAAATTTGCAGGTAAATGGTGGGAACTGGAAAGGATCATCCTGAGTGAGCTGTCCCAGAAGCAGAAAGACACACATGGTATACACTCACTCATATAGACATATAATATAGGATAAACCTACTAAAATCTGTACACATAAAGAAACTAATCTAGAGGGAGGACTCTGGCTAAAATGCTCAATCCCCATCCTGAAAGGCAAAGAAGATAGACATCAGAAAAAGAAAACAGGAAACAAGTTAGGAGCCTCCCACAGAGGGCCTCTGAAAAGTTCTGCCCTGCAGACTATCAAAGCAGATGCTGAGACTTATGGCCAAACTTTGGGCAGAATGCAGATAATCTTATGAAAGAAGTGGATAACAGTAAGATCTAGAGAGGAAGGAATTCCACGAGGAGAGCAACAGAACCAAAAAATTTAAACACAGGGATCTTTCCTGAGACTGATACTCCAACCAAGTAGCATGCATGGAGATAACCTAGAACCCCTGCACAGATGTAGCCCATGGCAGTTCAGTGTCCAAGTGGGTTCCATAGTAATGGAAAGAGGGACTGCCTCTGACATAATCTGAATGGCCTGCTCTTTGATCACCTCTCCCTGATGGGGGAGCAGCCTTACCAGGCCATAGAGGAAGACAATGCAGACACTTCTGATGAGACCTAACAGACTAGGATAAGAAGGAAGAAAAAAAAAAACCCTCCCCTACCAGTGGACTTGGGGAGGGGCATGCATGGAGTAGGAAGAGGAAGGGAGGGATTGGGAGGGGAGGAGGGAGGGAACTAGAGAGGGGAATACAAAGTAAATAAAGTGTAATTAAAAATAAATTTAAATTAAAAAAAATGTAAGCAACAACAACCAAAACTACACTTCTCAGAGGCTAAGTGAAATAATTATTTAAAAATATGTTAAGATGTGCTAATAGCTTCTTGCTACCTGTTCTCCAGGTAATTATTACCAATCCCCTTTACCATTTGAAGATAAGAAACTTTTGAGGCTGATTCAAAATTCTTCTCAGATTTTTATCTAACTGTTTAAAGAAAAGGGGTAGCCAGGAGTAACAACACATACTTATATTGCAAGCACTGGAGAAACTGAGATGGCCAGCCTCAGTACATAGTAAGACTCTATCTGGAAAGAATGAAAAGAAGGAGGATAGGAAGGAAGGATATAAGGAAGGAAGGAAGGAAGGAAGGAAGGAAGGAAGGAAGGAAGGAAGGAAGGAAGGAAAAAAAGAAGGAAAAAATTCAGGCAGAGTATGAATTAATCTAGCTAATTTGGTTCATCTTCAAGGAATGCCACATGAGTTTTTATAAGTCAGAGTTTTAATTTCTTTTTGCTTTTGTCTAGACACACAAATACCAATTCAATGACCAGGATTTTCAGTGAAAAACAAGCCATTAAAATGAAGTGATATTTCTGCTCCTTTTAAAAGTCTCCTCAAGGAAAATAGGGTGTACCCACACACAGGAAATGGAAGATGAGAACATAATAAAATAACACTAGAGGCAGAAAAAATGAGAGGACAAATAACCGATTTGATAAATGGTGGCAAATAGTAACTCCATGGTGCAGATGTCAAGAAGCAGGACCCACAGAAGGCTCAGGAATCGATAATCTCAGTTTCCCATGGAAGCAGAGATAAAAGAGTGATAATGAATTATGCTCCCTACTTCACATGTTAAAGCTTCTCCCCTAGTCCCTGAGATGATATTCCTCTTTCATGTTAAGGTCATTAAGAGATGATGAGGTTAAGCTGACTGTATAACTCGTGTGTTTATATGAACAGATGAACTGAGCATAGACATAGACACAGCGTAGACTATAAGAAAAGACAAGAAGACAGTGTGCCACAGAGAAAGGCTGTAAATGAAACTATCCATTACATAGCTTAGAAGTGATCTGGGTAACGGGTCAGAACCTTGACCTCAGAGTTTGAGCCTCCAAAATGATTACAAAATAAAATTTGTTTGCATAGTTCACCAGCTCTATGGTACTTTATTTCAGCACCCCTAGAGCACTGATGCAAGATAGAAATTGAAAAGTAGGGAAATTCCTAAAAGAAAGTGATAGACCACACCCTACGTAGCCCTTCATCATGGAGCCAGGAAACATACTCTCATCTGCCCTGACAGAAGAACCAGCTCGTCGTTCTTTACGAAGAAAATTAAAATGTTCCCCATCCTTACAGAAACAAGCTATGGTTAAAGATAACGGCACCAGAGCAACAACAAAATTAAGTTAAATTCTTATGAACATTCAGACAGGAAATTCAAAATTCTTCCTTGGAAAATTCCACTAACATAAATCAAATAGTACTGATGCCTGTGATCCTGACCCTTGGGAAGTTGATCATTAGTTCAGGGTCAGCCTGGGCTACATAACCAGATCCTATTTTGTAAACAGAAAAGAATCAGCAAACACTATCAAGGATTTTGTGACAGAATGTACCGCATATGAGTTTTCAGTTGCTACTGTAACTTCAGATAAAATGGTTCAAAATAACACAAATCTATTGTCTTATAGGTTTGGAGGACAGAAGTGTACAATAAGTGACCTTGACCTAAACTAAATTCAACATATCAATGGAGCTGAATGCCATGATTTTGATGTGATTTTTGGCTCCTATGCTGAAGTTTGGTATCCAGTGAGATACAGATGCAACTTCTAAGGGAAAGAGTCCAGGGAGAGGTAATCTGCTCTCTGTTTTGTGGTCTCTGGAACACAAGGCCTGGAGAATGCTAAAGCAAGACTCTAACAGTAAGCCACACTCCAGACCAAGGAGGTGATTGGGTCTATGAAAGAGATTGATGCTGTTCTTATAAGAGGGTTTTCTTATTCGTAAATGCAGTTCCATGAGAGTGGTATCTTTGATATACACCCCTGCCTCTGTAAGAATCCTAACCTGAGTCCCAACTCTCTAAATACACTTCTTTTCTTTAAAAAGTGTCTCACTTCAAATATTTTATTATTTCCACAAAAAAAAAAAAACCTAGAATGGGAAGAATTCATTTCCCCCTTTCTTTCTTTTCTCCGGTATCTAGAGGCTTCCTGCATTCCTTGACTCATGGATTCATATCACAGCAGTCTCTGCTTCCATTGTTATGTTTTCTTTGACTCTTGTTTGCCTGGCAACTAAGTACCTCTTTTACTTCTAATCTTTTGATTACACTGGACTCATCTAAGTAACACAGGAAGTGTTCTCCATCTCAAAGTCCTTCAGTTAATCATAAGTGCAAAGTCCTCTTTTGCCAAGTGAGATAATGTATTCATGGGTTCCAGATATTAGGATGTAGACATCCTTGGGCTCATTATTTTGCCAGGCATGGGGATCTTCCTAACTCTTGGCAAGACTTCAGAGTTGAAAACTCCCATTCACTGGTATCTTTTCTTTGCTGTCACATTGTGATTATTGGCAAACAGCTTATACACATGAGCCTTAGCTTCCAACATATGTAACAATCCCTCCTACCATGAAGGACCTTTGCTAAAGTGAACTGAGTTATCACACAGGACACATTTAGGAGTGCCGGCTTTTATCATCATTTGAGGAAACATTCTAATATGAAAGGGAACATAATGACTAGGAAGGAATAACGGCACTGAAAGACAAAATGGGAAGATAAAAACACTCAAAAGTACCAGCCATTAACATCATCTCTGAGAAATAACAGAACAGACTAAAAACTTCAATAAGAACTGGGATGCTGTCAAAGCTGAACATTGGTAAGCAGGAGCATGTTTTTAGAAATTAAAATCAGCAGTGCATATGAAATTGCCATTCTTAAGATCGCAATCTTCAAATATTGGCAATTTCATGCTTCAGCATCATATGAGCTCAGAAATGTAAAAATAGAGTAAAAAGTTGTGTAGGGTTTGGGGATGACTCAGTGGGCAAAGTGCTTGATGAAGGTGTGTGAGGACTGGAACTCAGAGCCACAGCATGCACCTAAGAACTGACTTCTGTAACAGATGCTGTGGGCTGGGGCAGTGACAGGCAGATCCTTGAAGATCCAAGTTCCATCAGAAACTGTGTCAAAAACTAATATGGAAGCCAGGTGGTGATGGCACAAACCTTTAATACCAGCACTTAGGAGGCAGAGGCAAGCAGATCTGTGAGTCAGAGGCAGCCTAGACTACAGAGCAAGTTCCAGGATAGACAGAGCTACACAGAGAATCCCTGCCTCACAAAACAAAACAAAAACACTAAGGGAGCTATCTTATGTCAACTTTTTGGCCTCCACATATATACCTACTCAGACATATGCACATGCATGTATACGTCATATGTATATACACACACAAATTGAGGAAAATTCCCAGTAACAGAGGAAATAGATGAATAAATATAAGAACACTCTAGATGGTCTGACTACTAAATAAGATAAATTACAAAAAAGGAGGGGAGGATATGTCTCCAAATAAATTATTCCAGAATTTAAAAACATAAATGGAAGGTTTCTGTAAGAATATAGTCTGGGGGAGGAAACTATTACCACACTAAGACACAGTCTAGGAAAAATGAACAGCTCATAGATGGGAGAAACAACAACAACAAAACTAATTTTGAACCACTCAACAGACGCAATGGAACTACAGGCATAAAATTATGAAGAAATATGATTTTTCATCAAGAATTCTGCAGCCAACCAAATTTTTAAAATTTATTTATTTATTTATTTTTACTAATTACAGTTTATTAACTTTGTCCAACCAAGGACCATTCATGTAGATAACCTAGAACCCCTGTACAGATGTAGCTCATGGCAGCTCAGTGTCCAAGCGGATTCCCTAGAAGTGGGAACAGGGGCTGTCTCTGACATGAACTCGGTGGCCGGCTCTTTGAGGCAACCAAATTTTAAGGATTTCAAGATTATTTTCAGAACTTCAAAGGTGTGTTTTTTGTTCACCATTTGCCCCTGGTTAGCAAGCTTTCCCAAAAAACAAGGGCTTCCATAAGAAAGAGTAAAGTTCCAGAAAATTTTTAGAACTGCAGTTGGTAAGAGAAACAAGACTTCTAACAAAAGTACTGGAGCCAAGAGCAAAAGCAAGGGAAGACATAAAAGCGCTCAGTGTCCCTAAGAATCCTATGGAGATTCTTAGGGCTATGGAGAAAACCTACCTGACCTGAGGCTAAAAAAATAATTTTCATAAGAAGCCACATCTGCCTGCGAGCACAGACAGGTAATGATCTAGGACGACTCAAACCATCTTTGCCTCCCATCTCTGTAATGCTTAACCCTGGAGGCAATTCCAGTCTCGCTGTGGTCTGTGCACACCAGACCTGCCCACCTGCTGCTCTTTAATCCCACATGCTTTGGCTTCCTACACCAACAAGTAAACACAGCACAAGTCTTGTAACAGCAAGCCCTTCTTCCCTTACTGGTGCTACTGGTTACGTTGTTGCAACCAGGAGAAACATGGACTGAAGAAAGATGGGAAAAAAACAAAAACAAGCATTTACCCTAGCCTTCAATAAAATGGCCTAGGGTTTTAGTAATCTGTTTCGTTCAACATTTAATTTGCTCTCCTGTGTCTTCCCAATTCCCAGGAGCACTGAGACTGCCAGAAGGTGAGGAAGAGTGAAACACATGTGCCATTCCTACTGTTAAATTAAAAAAAAAAAAAATGTGCATTAAGGGGAAAGAAAAATCTACAATTCTGCAAGTGTTAATGATGAATGAATTTCTTTTAAAATACTGCCTAAGATCATTTCATCCTCATATAGCAGACATTTATTTGGTTTTGTAATACGAATACTGGATTTATTATGGACTTTGGGTTCATTTTAATTTACAAAGTCCTGCCATCTAGTGGCAAAATTAATATCTCCTTTGACCTTGCCAGTCTACTGAGGCCTCAAAAATCTTTTCTTTGAAACATTCATAAACGAAACATTACTAAAACTTAAATCATACCACAATTTTTCTGAGACAGGAAAGAGATGCTTATGGCTCCCCCTCCCATGATGGCATGTTGAAGGGTTCTGTGTCTTAGTTTCTCCCTCCTTGCTCTGCCACTGATTAGTTTGGAACATTGGATGAATTGGTCACCTTTCCTCTGGTGACTTAGTTTTTGCATTTGTGAGCTAGGAGTAGTCTGACCCTTCACAGGGTTTTTGTAGACATTAGACAGGGAGGGCTGGGAATGAAACTTAGTGATAGGCCATGTGATTAAGGTCTGTGTGTGCGTGTGTGTAGATTTGAGCTCCAGAAAAACAAAAAAGTAAGATATATTAACAGATGGATGTTAAAAGCTCTTAGTATGATTGCTGGCCTAGCACAATCAGCCTCAGTCTTTATCAACACATCTGTCTAGTGAACAGATGTCATTAGGAATTCTGTACCATGAACAGTTTACTTAAAATAAAAAAAGAATAAATTTAAAAAAAAAAACTTAAATCACACATCGATCCCAACACCTTGATAGTGGGAGACTTCAACACTCCACTTTCACCAAGGGACAGATCATCTAGACAGAAAGCAAATAAGGAAATAAGAGCAATTACAGAGGTCTTAAATCAAATGGACTAATAGATGTCTACAGAACTTTCCACCCAAACTTAAAAGAATATACCTTCTTTTCAGCACCTCATGGAAACTTCTCCAAACTAGACCATATAGTTGGTCACAAAGCAAGCCTCAACAGATACAAGAAGATTGAAATAATCCCCTGTATTCTATCTGACCATCATGGAATAAAGCTGGACATCAACAACAATGGAATTAGAAAAAAGCCTATAAGCACATGGAGACTGAATAATTTGCTGCTCAATGATAGCTGGGTTAAGGAATGAAGAAAGAAAGAAATTAAAGACTTCTTAGAATTCAATGAAAATGAAGGTACAACATACCCTAATTTATGGGACACAATGAAAGCAGTGCTCAGAGGAAAATTCATATCACTAAATGCCTTCAAGAAAAAAATTGTGACATCTCATACAAGCAACTTAATGGCCCAACTGAAAGCCCTAGAGAAAAAATAAGCAAATGCACCCAAGAGGAGCAGATGGCTGGAAATAATCAAACTCAGGGCAGAAATCAACCAACTAGAAACAAATAAAACTATTCAAAGAATCAATGAAACCAAGAGCTGGTTCTTTGAAAAAATCAACAAGATAGACAAACCTTGAGCCAAACTAACTAAAAGGCAGAGAAAAACTATCCAAATAAGCAAAATCAGAAATGAAAATGGGGACATAACTACAGACACTGAGGAAATCCAAACAATCATTAGGTTGTACTACAAAAGCCTATATGCCACAAAATTTGAAAATCTAAAAGAAATGGACAATTTTCTTGATAGATTCCATTTACCAAAATTAAGTCAAGATCAGGTAGAAAGATTGAATAGTCCTATTTCCCCCAAGGAAATAGAAGCAGTCATCAACAGTCTCCTTTCCAAAAAAAAGCCCTGAGCCAGATGGTATCAGTGTGAAATTCTACCAGACCTTCAAAGATGTGCTAACTCCAATTCTCTTCAAACTATTCCACAAAATGGAAACAGAAGGAACATTACCAAATTCATTCTATGAAGCCACAGTCACCTTAATACCTAAACCACAAAAAGACCCAACAAAAAAAGAGAACTTCAGATCTATCTCTCTAATGAACATTGATGCAAAAATACTCAATAAAATACTTGCAAACCGAATCCAAGAACACATAAAAGATATCATCCACCATGACCAAGTAGGCTTCATCCCAGGCATGCAATTGTAGTTCAACATATGGAAATCCATCAATGTAATCCACTATATAAACAAACTAAAGGAGAAAACCCACATAATCATCTCCTTAGATGCCGAAAAAGCATTTGACAAAGTCCAACACCCATTCATGTTTAAAGTCTTGGAGAGATCAGGGATACAAGGCACATACCTAAAGATAGTAAAGGCAATATACAGCAAGCCTATAGCTAACATCAAACTCAATGGAGAGAAACTTAAATCAATCCCACTGAAAGCAGGGACAAGACAAGGCCCACACTCTCCATACCTCTTCAACATAGTACTTGAAGTCCTAGCCAGAGCAATAAGACAACTAAAGGAGATACAAATCAGAAAGGAAGAGGTCAAAGTGTCACTATTCACAGATGATATGATAGTATATATGAGCGACCCCAAAAATTCAACCAGAGAACTCCTCCAGCTGATAAACACCTTCAGCAAAGTGGCAGGATACAAAATCAACTCAAAAAAATCAGAAGCCCTCCTGTATACCAAAGACAAAAGAACCGAGAAAGAAATAAGGGAAATAACACCCTTCATAATAGCCACTAACCACATAAACTACCTTGGGGTGACACTAACCAAGCAAGTGAAAGACCTGTTTGAGAAAAACTTCAAGTCTCTGAAGAAAGAAATTGAAGAAGATATCAGAAGATGGAAAGATCTCCCGTGCTCAAGGATTGGTAGGATAAACATTGTGAAAATGGCCACCCTACCAAAAGCAATCTACAGATTCAATACAATTCCCATCAAAATACCAACTCAATTCTTTACGGACCTTGAAAAACAGATTCTCAGCTTCATATGGAGAAACAAAAAACCCAGAATCTCCAAAACAATCCTGTATAACAACAGATCATCTGGAGGTATCTCCAATCCCGATCTCAAGCTGTACTACAGAGCAATAGTAATGAAAACTGCATGGTATTGGCATAGAAACAGAAAGGAGGATCAATGGAACCAAATAGAAGATCCAGAAATAAACCCACACACCTATGGATTTTTGATTTTTGACAAAGCTGCCAAATCCATTCAATGGAAAAAAGACAGCATCTTCAACAAATGGTGCTGATCCAACTGGATATCTACATGCAGGAAAATGAAAATAGATCCATATTTATTACCCTGCACAAAACTAAAGTCCAAGTGGATCAAAGACCTCAACATTAAACCAGATACTCTAAATCAGTTAGAAAACAAAAAAAGTGGAGAACAGCCTAGAACTCATTGGCACAGGAGACAACTTCCTGAACAGAACACCAACAGCACAGGCTCTAAGAGCAAAAATAAATAAATGGGACCTCATGAAACTGAAAAGCTTCTGTAAAGGAAAAGACACTGTCATCTAAACAAAATGACTGCCTACAGATTGGGAAAGAATCTTCACCAACCCTTTATCTGACAGAGGGCTAATACCCAATATCTATAAAGAACTAAAGAAGCTGAAAAGCAACAAACCAAGTAATCCAATTAAAAAAATGGGGAACAGAGCTAAACAGAGAATTCTTGACAGAGGAATATCGAATGGCAGAGAAGCACTTAAAGAAATGCACAACCTCATTAGCCATTAGGGAAATGCAAATCAAAACAACCCTGAGATTTCACCTTACACCCATCAGAATGGCCAAGATAAAAAACTCAAGTGACAACACATGCTGGAGAGGCTGTGGAGAAAGGGGAAACCTCCTCCACTGCTGGTGGGGATGTAAACTGGTACAGCCACTTTGGAAGTCAATCTGGCACTTATTCAGACAATTAGGAATAACGCTTCCTCAAGACCCAGCTATACCACTGCTAGGTATAAAACCAAAATTTGCTCAAGTACACAACAAGGACATTTGCTCAACTATGCTTGTAGCAGCTTTATTTGTAATAGCCAGAACCTGGAAACAACCCAGATTTCCATCATCAGAGGAATGGATACAGAAATTGTGGTATTTTTACACAATGGAATACTACTCAGCAATCCAAAATGAGGAAATAATGAAATTTGAAGGCAAATGGTGGGATCTAGAAAAGATCATTCTGAGTGAAGTATCCCATTAGGAGAAAGACATGCATGGTATATACTCGCTTATATAGACCTACAAGATATAATAAACATAATGAAGTCTATACACCTAAAGGAGATAAATAAGAAAGCAGACATGAGGTAAGATGATCAATCCTCACTTAGAAAGACAAATGAGATGTGCATTGGACATATGACAGGAGTCTACCACAGAAGGCATCTGAACGATCCTACCAAGCAGCGTTTCAAAACAGATAGTAAGACTGATAACCAAACCTTCGTCAGAAGGGGAGTTAGTATGACAGTGAAAGGATAGGAGCCCCACAAGGACCAAATATACCTGGGCACAGGGTTTTTTTCTGAAACTGTTTCTCCAACCAAGGACCATGTATGGATATAACCTAGAACCTTTACTCGGACGAAGCTCGTGGTAGCTCAATAACCAATTGGTTTCCCATAGTAAGGGGAACAGGGACTATTTCTGACAGGAACTCAATGGCAGGCTCTTTGACTCCCCAGCCCCCAAGGGAGGAGTAGTTCTGCTAGGCCACAGAGGAGGACTTCACAGCCAGCCCTGAAGATACCTGATAAAACTGGGCCAGATGAATGGGGAAGAGGTCCTCCCCTATCAGTGGACTTGGAAAGGGGCAGGGAGAAGCTGAGGGAGGGAGGGTGGGATTGGGAGGGAATGGGGGAGCAGGATGCAGCTGGGATGCAGAGTTGATAAAATGTAAATAATAACAAACAATAAAAAAAAGGAAACAAAAAAAAGAAAACTTGAGCTTTACTTCTTTTCTCTTACTTCCAATGTCCATCCCATTTGTCTTTCTAAGTGAGGATTGATCATCTTACCCCAAGTCCTCTTTCTTGTTTATCTTCTTTAGGTGTACATGTTTTACTATGTTTATCCTATCTTATATGTCTAGTGCCCACTTATAAGTGACTTTATACCTTGTGTGTCTTTCTGCTTCTGGGATATCTCACTGAGGATGATCCCAACATTTCCCTGCAATTTTCATGATTTCTGCATTTCTAGATCCCAACATTTACCTGCAATTTTCATGATTTCCTTGTTTTTAGTTGCTGAGTATTATTCCACTGTGTAAAAGTACCACAATTTCTGTATCCATTCTACCACAAAGGGTCTACCTAGCAGTGTATCAAAGCAGATGCTGAGACTCATAACCAAACCTAGGGCAGAGCGCAGGGAATCATATTGAAGAAGGGGGAGTTAGTATGACCTGGTGAGGATAGGAACTCCACAAGGACCAAATATATTTGGACACAGGGGGCTTTTATGACACTGTGTTTCCAACGAAGGACCATGTATGAATATAACCTAGAACCCCTGCGTGGATGTAGCCCATTGTAGCTCAGTATCAAAGTGGGTTCCCTAGTAAGGGGAACAGAGACTATTTCTGACATGAACTCAATGGCTCGCTCTTTGACACACACACACACACACACACACACACACACACACACACACACACACCCAAGGGCAGAGCAGCCTTGCTAGGCCATAAAGGAAGACACTGCAGCCAGTCCTGAAGGAACCTGATAAGCTAGGGTCAGATGGAAGGAGAGGAAGACCTCCCCTACCAGTGGACTTGGAAAGGGGCAAGGAGGAGATGAGGTAAGGAGGCTGGGATTGGGAGGGAATGAGAGAGCGTGCTGTAGCTGGGATACAAAGTTAATAAACTGTAACTAATATTAAAAAATAAAATAAGAAATATGCTCAAAAAACCAAAGAAATTTGAGCTTTAAAAAAAAAATTAGGTGGAACTCAGTGAATCCTCTGGAAGAAGTGGAGGGAGAATGCCACAGGAAAAACCATAAATCAACTAACCTGGACTCATAGAGGCTCACTGAGACTGAACCAACAATCAGGGAGCCTGCATAGGTCTAACTTATACCCTCTGTATGTATGTTATAACTGTGTAGCTTGGAATTTTTGTGGGACTCCTAACAGCGGGAGCAGGGTCTGTCTCTGTCATTTGCCTGCTTTGAGCACCCTTATTCTCCTATTGGGTTGCCTTGTCCAGCCTTAATATGAGAGGAGGTGCCGAGTCTTACTGAACCTTGATATGCTATGTTCTGCCCTTTTTTGAAGAAAAAGGAAGAGGAAAGGATGGGAAAATTGGAGGTACTGGAAGAAGAAGAGGAAGGGGAAACTGTGGTCTGAATGAAATATTGAGAAAATAAATTAATTTAAAAAATTTAAAAATAAAAATGTTTAGTGCATTTGTTCAAAAATATTTGATGCATAAATGACATGTGATGCAACCAAAAGTTTTAAGATATGGCATAGGACACACACTAGGAAATTTTAAAAGATGTATGAAAACATTTAAGTCTAAATTACTTTATCAGAGCACAAGAATCCAGTATGGATCTATCTAAGAGAAATCTTCCTCTCCCTTTTCCTCCTCCATCCTTCTAACACCTTCCTCCTCTTCTTTTTGAGGTTATGTCACCCTAGCTGTCCTGGAATCTATGTAGTTCAGGCTGGCCTCAAACTCACAGAGATCTATCTGCCTCTGCTTCCTAAGTGCTGGAGTTTTAAAGCATTGCCTGATGCTAAGTGAAGTCTTACAAGGACAAGTACCATGGCTGTGTCTTTGTATATTAATAATCTTATCATTATAGCCATCATCCAAACAAAGGAGACCCAAAGCCAGTAAAGAGGGAGAAATGAACCATAGCAGTGTTTTCCAATATGTATCTATACACTATAATCGTTGGCAGGGGGTGTTGTTAAAACTCCCAAAGTCTAACTGCATTTCTAACTGATCAAGTCCCTATCTCCAGGGCTGGCCTAAGCATTCATATTTTGAAGTTCCAGACGGTTCCATTACCAAGAGTCACTGGATTCTTGTTGTTTAGAATTGATTTCCATGTGATGACATCTGGAATGAGCTTGGCACTGCCTAAATCATAAGGGATCTTTGGCATAGATGGTCTCGTCCAACCTCTGTAATAAGTACAGAAGTATAGTCGCTGTACCCTAAGTCTACTACAGACTCCTGCTTGGCCTCTAAATGTCTGTATAGGCATGCCAAGTGGATGGCCCATTCTCTTTGCTATGTCGTATGGACTTTTGGATGGCTGGGTTGTGAAACTGATGAAGAGTGTGCAGGCCTAACATCTCTTCCCAGTAAATAAGTTCCCTTTTAAAGAAGGTGGAGTATGTGGTTCCCCTTAAGTGACCCATGGCAGCACTGAGAGGCCAGACTAAGGACTCAGCATGCTCACTCTTCTCCCAGATATGTAACTTATGCATTCCAACTGTGTTCCCTTGGACCAAGTTCAATGTAGAAAAGATACGAATTAATAATGCAGGATGATTACTTTATGAAATGTTTTTTTAAGGGCTAAATAGCCACAGAATTCTTTTGATGACTGGCTCCTTGTCTACATTTTTTTTTAATTATTCCATTTAAAACCCCTATTTTGATTCTGGAACATGTGTATCATACCTATTCCCCCAAGGCTCTGAATTCCTTGAGAAAGAAGAGACAGAAAGATTGTGACAGCCAGATGTTATTGATGACTCCAAGGAAACAGTGTTTCCTGGGCACAGCAGGACTGACACATATACGAACTCACAGCAAATATGATAGTACCAACAATACCCACTCAAGCCCTAGTCAGGCAAAATCCTAGCATAGAGTTAGGGATGTGGGTACAAAGCAGCATGCCCCACTGAGGAGATATTGGCATTTGGTTGCTGAGAGAAAGTCAGAGTATTTTAGAAGGTATGATCCCTAGTAGGTCTTAGGTCCTAATTTGACTGTGGTTAATTATACCCAAGGGTATTTGGCTGGGGGTGAAGTAAAAACATAGTTCAAGGGTTCTACGTCCTCTTCATGCAAGGTCCTTGGTTGGTGCATCAGTCACTGCAGGACTATCTGGGCTCAGATTTTGTAGCGTTGTTGGTCTCCTTTTGGAGATTCTGTCCCCTCGTCCTTCTGTCTCCCCTTCTTCCATAAGACTCCCTGCTTAAGAGGAGCATGGCCTGCCTCTGTTATGAACTTGGTTGCCTACTCCTTGGTCACTTGCCCCTGGTGATGCGGCCTAACCAGATCACAGAGGAAGAGGCAGTCCTGATGAGACTTGATAAGCTATGGGCAGATGGCAGAGGAGAACTAACCCTTTATGTTGACCAGGGGAAAGAGATAGGGGGAAGAGGTAGGAGTTGAGGGAGAGGGCTTCAATCAGGATATATAATGAATAAATTGCAAAAAGGAAATTAAAAACAGAAAGAAAGAAAGAAAGAAAGAAAGAAAGAAAGAAAGAAAGAAAGAAAGAAAGAAAGAAAGAAAGAAAGAAAGAAAGAAAGAAACCTACTACAATGGAAACTCACAGGAATCTAAATCTAACCAGGAATCTAAGAGAGCTACCCTATCGAAGATGTCTAGTAATGGGAAATACAGAACCTGAACAGGCCATCTTCTATAACCAGGCAAGGCTTTCAGTGGAAGGACTCGGACATCAATCTAGCCACAAAACTTTCAACAATTTGTCCTGCCTGATGAGTTGAAAAAAAGGTGGCACAGAGCTTGTGAGACTGGCCAACCAACTACTGGTTCAACCTGAGGCCCATACCACAAGAGGACACCCACATATGACATTGCCTGGAGGGCCAGGAACCAGAAGTTGGATTGTCCAGAGGCCTAGGATAGAATCCAATATCACCAGCAAAACAAAAACAAGCAATGAACAACAACAACAACAAATCAATGAAATGATTCCTAATGATATTCTGCTATACTTGTAGACTGGATCCTAGAATAATTGACATCAGAGAGCTTCATCTAGCAACTGATGGGAGCAGATGTGGAGACCCACAACCAAACATTAGTCAGAGTTCAGGAAATCCTACAGAAGAAGGGCAGAAAAGATTATAGAGGCCAGAAGGTCAAGGATACCACAAGAAAATGGCCCACAAAATCAACTATCCTAGGCTCATAGGGGCTTACAGAGACTGAACTGACAATCAGGGAGCCTGCATGGGACTGACCTAGGTCCTCTGCATATATGTTATAGTTGTGTAGCTTTTTCTTCATGTGGGACTCCTAACAGTGGGAGCAGAGGCTGTCTGTCTCATTTGCCTACTTTGGGGGCCCTTCTTCTTGACAGGGATGACTCATCCAGCCTAATAAAATGATGTGCCAAGTTTTATTGTAACTTCATATGCCATGTTTGATAGATATCCCTGTGAGGTCTGCTCTTTTTTGAAGGGAAACAAAGAAGGACTGTATCTAGGGTGGAGGGGAGACATGGGATGGGGACTGGGAGGAGAAGGGGAGGGGATCTGCAGTTGGGGTTTAATATATATGAAAAAAATAAAGCAATAAAGTTGCAACCTGGACATTTAAAAATTGGACTCTGTTTAAAAAAAAAAAAAAGAGAGAGAAACAACAGTAGAGAGGTGGGAGTGGACCTTGGAAGAGATGGGGAGTATGATCAAAATAGGTTACATGAAATTCTCAAAAAATAATAAAAATGTAATTTTTTTTCGATGCAATTTATTCAGGAACCTTGAGCAATCATCTGACTCTGGGTAAAGCCAGCCCACTTTAAATAGCCTCTGGGTAGCCAACCTCAGCATGCCACGTGGGCAATGAAGATAGGTCCACATACATGGAAGCAAGCCAGATCCTCAGCCTTAGCCAAATGTGGAGTTGTTTGTGACAGAGAGCACTCACCAAAAAATTAAGTTGAACATAGTTTTATATCTATGTAAAGATAAAGTATAGTTTATATTGTGCTGTAATGCCATTTATAGATTTGTTGCCAAATTTATAAATTGTATTTATAACTTTATACTATCCTGTGATCTTTTTAAATGTTGCTACAACATTCCTGAGAATATATTTTTATCATTCAAAAGTTAAAAAAATAATAATAAAAATGTTTTTAAAAGTCCAATTCTGGATTCCTCTTTTTCAGCAATCATTTTTGCATGGAGGCTAAGCATGCTAAAGTCGTAATATTTGTCTAGTTTAAGTCAAAAGTAATAAAAACTGCATAGTGTCGGCATAGAAACTGAATGGTAGATGAATGGAATCGAATAGAAGACCCAGAAATAAACCCACATACCTATGGCTACTTGATTAAAAAAAAAAAGCCAAAACCATATAAAGAAAAAAAAAACCCTACATCTTCACCAAATGGTGCTGTCTAACTGGATATCTACATATAGAAAATTCAAATAGATCCTTATGTATTATCCTGCACAAAACCAAAGTCCAAGTGGATCAAAGACCTCATCATAAAACCAGACATACTAAATCTGTTAGAAGTAAAATTGGAAAAGAGCCTTGACCTCCTTGGCACAGGAGACAACTTCCTGAACAGAACACCAACAGCACAGGCACTAAGACCAATGATCAATAAATGAGACCTCATGGTTTTGTAAAATTTCTGTAGAGCAAAGGCCATTGTCATCAGAACAGATTGGGAAAGGTTCTTCACCAACTCTATATCTGACAGATGGCTATTATACAGAATATATAAAGAACCCAAGAAGTTAAAAAGCAACAAATCAAGTAATCCAATAACAAAATGGGGTCCAAAGCCAAACAGAGAATTCTCAATAGAGGAATACTGAATTGCAGTCCTTAGTCATCAGGGAAATGCAAATCAAAACAACCCTGAGATTTTACCTTACACCCTTCAGAATGGATAAGATCAAAAACTCAAGTGACAAAACATGCTGGAAAGGATTTGGAGAAAGGGGAACCTTTCTCCATTTCTGGTAGGAATGTTAACTTGTACAATTGCTTTGGAAATCAATTTAGTGCTTTCTCAGACAATTAAGAATAGTGCTACTATCAATATCTAACTGTACCACTCCTAGGCATAGATCCAAAATATGCTTAAGTATACAGCAAGGATATTTCCTCAGTCATGTTCGTAGCAGCTTTATTTTTCATAGCCAGGATCTGGAAACAACCCAGATGTACCTCAATGGATGAATGGATACAGAAATTGTGGTATATTTACAAAATGGAATACTACTCAGCAATTAAAAACGAGGAAATCATGAAATTTGCAGGCAAATGGTGAGAACTAGAAAAGATCATTCTGAGTGAATTATCCTAGAAGCAAAAAGACACACATGGTATATACTCAGTTAAAAGTGGATGTTTTATATATAATATAGGATAAACATACTAAAATCTCTACACCATAGAAGCCAAACAAGAAGGAGGACCATGGGTAAGATGATCAATCCTCACTTAGAAAGGCAAAAGGGATGGACATTGGAAGAGAAAGAAAACAGGGAACAGGACAGGAGCCTACCACAGAAGGTCTCTGAAAGACCCTACCCAGCATGGTATTAAAGCAGATGCTGAGACTCATAGCTAAACATTGGGTATAGTGCAGGGAATCTTATGAAAGAAGGGGAGACAGAAAGACCTGGAGGGGACAGGAACTCCACAGGGAGACCAACAGAATAACAACACCAAAAAAAAAAATCTGGTCACAGGGGTCTTCTCTGAGACTGATACTCTAACCAAGGACTATGCATGGAGAGAGCCTAGACCCCCTGCCCCTGCACTGATGTAGCCCATGACAGCCCAGTCTCCTAGTGGGTTCCGTGGAAATGGGAACAGGGACTATCTCTGACATGAGCTCAGTGACTAGCTCTTTGATCACTTCCCCCTGATGGGGGAGCAGCCTTACCAGACCACAAAGGAAGACAAAGAATCCAGACCTGATGAGACCAGATAGGCTAGGGTCAGATGGAAGGGGAGGATGTCCTCCCCTCTCAGTTGACTGGGGGAGAGAAATGGAAGGAGAAGAAGGAAAGACTGTGGGATTGTGGGGGGGATGAAGGAGGGGTCTACAGCTGGGAAACAAAGTGAGTAAAATACAATTAATATAAAATAAATAAATTTTAAAATTATGATCTATTCTTCAATTATTATTGTGACATATACATACAAATGAACATACATGTGTGTGTATGCTTATACAATCTGCAGAATACATTCAGTATTGCTCATGTGTGTGTGTGTATTTAGGGCTGACCACTTGGGGTTAGAAAACTCACCAGGGGCCTCATCCCTGGAGAAAAGTGAACTCTCTCATCAGCCATTGATTATCTGTAGATCTTCATTTTGGGGTGAAGCCATGTGAGATTTCTCCTGTCTACACTGTATGTTTATAAAATGAGAATTCTTCTAGTTTATCCATATTACAGAGAAATTTATGTTTTGCTTGAAACCTAAATCTGAAGTTCTCCACTAACAGAATGTATTGTTTACTTATCTGACTATACTGTACACCATGAACTTTAATTGATCTCCAGTGTCATACTCACCAGCATTGCTCTTTGTAAAAACTGGTTTCCATTATATTCACCTTGATTGTCTTCAAGTATATTGGCTCAGCCTGTTTCTAAAGGTTGTTAGAGGGTTGGTTTCTAAGAGTTGGTTTCTAAGGGTTGGTTTCTGGCTCCTATAAGGAAAGCTCATATCCTCCAGGGACAAGATTCCTAGTGGATTCTCCAACCCCAAGTGGTCAATCCTAAATACATACATATGTGCATAACATTAAATGGACTCAGTCTTGTTTCCTGGTGTTGGGGTTTGTCCACCAACAGACTAGATAACTCATAGAATGGCTATATTAAAAACATAGGTGCTAAAATCATGATGGATTCTGGGTCTTTCATTTCTTCATGCAAGTTGACCTTTTCCAAGCAATCTTTGGAAGGCCCAAGTCTATGCCCCCACCACTCAAACACACACACTGTCAGCAGTCACCATAGAGGCCATTGTTACTTTCTGGGCCTCCCTTGGTTGCCTAGAAGCTAGGAGATATTTGGCATTTCAATTTTTTTTTCTAACTTGGCTTTCTAACATAATTCTACCAAATCAACTTGGTCATTTTTAATCTGTGCTAGTAGAATTTAGTCTGGTTATTTTTGTGCTTTTTGTCTTGAAACTGAGGAATAGAAATAAAATTAACACACACACTCACATACACACTTCATAATCCCAGTTCTAGACCTTTGAGATCTGGTCAAGAAACAGATATTAAGAAGACCAGAGGCCAAGAGACCCTTGAACCCTGTTTCTTGCACACAGCATGGAAATAACAAAGCCATAAGGGGGTTACAATAAGGAGGAACAGTAGGTGTAGAGGTTCAGTATACAGATTGGGGGATTAGAAACCCATGAGTTAAAATTTCAACTCTTCTAACCCATAGAAGCTCACCAGGCTACTAGTTTCTCTCTAGCCTTGGTTTGGTTCATCTATAAAAATGAGTTCAGTAGTTTATACCTCTTCAGGTTTTACAAAACTCAATTGAAAAATGAATAGTGCATGCTTTAAAATTCACAATACTGTCTATCCATGTATTCTAGCTATACTGGGGTGAGTTTCATAATTTACTTCAAATAGAAATTTGGGTGTGAGGGTGATCTGGCTAGACAGTGTCTCTTTCCTTCCTCCCTTTTCCATGTGTTTCCCTTCTAAAGCTGCCCACTCACAGATGTAGACTGGTTAAGGTTATACAAGTACCTATGCTATCCTATTAGAACCCCTAAACAAGCTCTCAAGAAGAAAAATCAGATAAGAGCATATATGACTAGATATTTGTTTCTCATTCTAAATAAAAGGCACTATATAAATTATTTCTTTTTATGAATAGGTTTAAGGATTATAGAAAAAAATGATATTCCTTTTTCCTTTTCAAAAGCTGACTCACTTAAAAGAAAACCTATATATAGAGAGACTTGTGTGTATGTATATGTGTGTGTGTGCATGCGCACTCACTTTTACTCATATAAACATGCATGTCTTTGAATTATAGCTTCCTTCAAATGCTAATTTATTAGGGCATGTCTCATTTGAGTAATATAATACATATTCCATTACAAGTCTTTTTGTTTGTTTGCCTCCAAAAATACAAGTTTACAATACGTGAGTTCATATAGCCAAGAGTTGATTTTTTTTAAATTTCCTTTACTTTTCAAGAGACAAGTTCCCTGGAAGGATTTTCCAGAAAGTTAAAATTATGAGTTTACATTCCTACTAAAGGTTTTTACTATGAGTAGAATCTACTTTTCCACACTATAATTTTTCCAAATTATAGCAACAATATTCAAACTATGATGATTCAATAAATCCTTTTAATGGAAGGCAATGAAAATAGCCATATGTCCTAAAGCAAGTGCTGTCTGGAGCCCTAAGCTAACCTTGCAAATCTCCTCTTCCTTGTAGTTACAATTCATATGGAATAAAAAGTCACCAAGAAGAAGCCTCTAAAAGACAAGTCCAAAGTTTCACAGTACTTCTGTTACCTAATTTCTTGGGGCTACATTATTCATTTAAGATGGGAATTGTATTTATCAATTCAGGCAGCAGATTCTTTTGTGGCAAAAAAGAAGGGTCTCGTGGAAGTTTATTCCTGACTTTGGCCTTTGCTTCAATGTTCTAATAAGGTTAGTTTAGAATCCAGAACTTTGGCACCACCACTGCCGTAAGACTGTAGCTGCTATCCCGGCCTGCTTGCTCTGTTCCTTATATTCTTTTCTTTTTCCCTAGCATAAAGAAAGCACCCTATCTTTCAGGAAGATAATTACATTTCTCCAGCCTCATGCACGTCCTGAGCTGCATTGCAGACCCAGCATAATTGGAGACAGACAGCTATTTGCCCTCTAATTTAAACAGGTCCTGAGGCTTAGAGATACACAAGCAAAAGCAGATGCCTGTAAGAGCTAAGGAATCATGCAGAGGGGTAGCCCCTGGCTCAATGGCAAGTTCAAGCAAAGTTGAGGCAGGCAAGTACAATGAATATTTGTCCTCAATGAAACTAACATAGAGATTGCTGGTGCAGATGCTAAAGGGAAGGATGTAGCAATGGGCAAAGACGTCAGTCCTAGCTGCAGGACAGGCAAACTTCCATTGCTACAGGAGACAGTAGCATCAGGGGGCTGTCAGATGATTTCACTTTTTAAGAGGAGTCACAGATCTACTGTTTATATACATCTTTCCCATTTTAAAATTTGGCATCTAACCAACTTGATTTAGGGCAGCAACAAAACTCATCTACAGAAGAGGAAGACAGACTATAGGAAGTTGGCTTCCTAACTGTGGCTTAGGAGAAAGATTTCTTCAGTGTGGCTTTGCTGTATACAAGTACAAATTGACTCAAATGCTGTGTTGTTTATTTTTAATTATCAAAAGAAGAAATAGTAAAGAAGGAAAAAAATATTATTCAGGAGTGATACACACCCCTTTATTCCCATCACTTGGGAAATGGAAGCAGGAAGATTAGGAGTTCAAAATTATCTTCACATATATAGGAGGATAAAGAATTTAAGGATTTTTAACCTACATATTCAGCTCCAGACCAGCATAAAATGAGATGCTTCATAAGAAATTTTTTTTAAATATCTGGGTGTAGTAGTGCAGGCCTATAACTGTAGCACTTGAGGAATGTATGCAGGAAGATAAGGAGTTCAAGGTAATCCTCAGCTATTTGGTAGGTTCAAAGCCAACCTGAGCCACATGAGAACCTTGTCTCAGAAAGAAAGGAAGGAAGGAAGGAAGGAAGGAAGGAAGGAAGGAAGGAAGGAAGAAAGAAAGAAAGAAAGAAAGAAAGAAAGAAAGAAAGAAGGAAAGAAGGAAGGAAGGAAAGAAAGAAAGATATCAAGAAACAAATAAGCAACATTCAAAAATTCCAATGTAAGGCATACCAAAAAGATGAATTTAAAGGTAGTATGGACAACAAAAACAAAGCAGGGATGGTCAGGTGGTTTTTACTTACCATAAAGCCTGAAGACCTGTGTTCCATCCCTGAGACCCTCATGGTGGAAGGAGAAAACCAACTCCTAAGAGTTGTCATCTGTCCTTCACAACTGTATCATGGTGCACACATATGTGGACACACAAACACACACACAGAGAGAGAGAGAGAGAGAGAGAGAGAGAGAGAGAGAGAGAGAGAGGGACAGAGAAAGACAGAGACAGAGAGACAGAGTGAGACACACCAAAATGTAAAATAAAAAAATAATAAAATAAGAAATGTAAGTACAAAAACTATTTACTACTTACAATATGTTAACTGGATTGGATGGTAGAACAGAAAAGAACTCACATCTGGTAAAGTAGTGATATTCCATTGATGTCTGGACATATCTAGAATTCTTCTCACTCCCTAGGGTCAGCCTGTCCTTTCTAATACTGGATACTGAGCAATCATAAAGCAAGAAACAGCTCCATTACTTGTCAGGTAACCTTGGATATGTTGTACGTGAGCCTCAGTTTCTTCATTTGTACTAGTAGAAAGCAATGTCCAGCTAGGCTGCTGGACACATGACTATGTCACATATGACTATGGAAAGGAGCTTAAGCAGATAAGGACTCACAATCCTTTCTTGGGATTCCATGTATGAACAGATGAATGGTCAACATATTTCTGTATTTGATGATAAGATTTCTAGTTTTTGTATTTCACACGGTGTACTTTAATGGCATCATCTGAGATATCTGGTGAGGAGCACAGAGGAAGCTGCTGGATCAAAAATCCCTGATAGTGGCTAGCCAGTTTTTCTCTTACCCATGGCAGGGTGACCTTGAAGGCATGCCAGGGAAGTTAATCATTTACTAAGCAGCGATTTTTCCCCAAAGACATTTGAGCTGAGGCTTTTCAACCCTGAATAAGGTCACATTAATCCTTCTTTGAAAAGCTCTAAAACAAAACCACGTCATGCTCTTCTGCATCAGTTTGGAGGTAATTTTTATCACAAGTTGGCATTCATGGGAAAGAACGTTCTTTGTTGTTCACAAGCTGTGGGTACAATACAATTCCGATTTGATGATAAAGCTTCAGAGAGTACAGGCTGAACTCCCTTGCCTCCCTCCGAGTTCGTTTTGGGGGAAATTGGCTGGGTCTTTGATCACCTCCCCCTGAGTGGGGAGGCAGCCTTACCAGACCGCAGTGGAAGACAATGCAGCCAGTCCTGATGAGACCTGATAGGCTAGGGTCAGAGGGAAGGGGAGGCGGACCTAGCCCTATCAGGAAGGGGCATGGGAGGAGAAGAGAGAGGGAGGGCCGGATTGGGAGGGGACTAGGGAAGGGACTACAGCTGGGATAAAAAGTGAATAATCTGTAATTAATAAAAAATTTAAAAAGAAAACATTTGCCTTTTAAAATTTATCACTGTCATTTTAAGTAAACACGTAAAATATTAAGGTAGTCTTGCTCTTTAGTGTTTTCTCACTGCTTTTGTGAAAACTATTAGTATAAATAGTTGCTATCTTTTATTTTTGAGGCAGGTTCTCACTGTATATATGTTAGGCGTGGACTCATTACCCTTCTACCTCAGCCTTTTGTATATTAAGATTATAAGGATGCGTCACCACCCCTAGCTATAGTTGATATCTTTTTTATCTGGCATTTCTGCTCTTTACTGTGAAAGATACTGTACATGGGCTTGTAAGGAGAAACAATGTCACGATCTCAATCCTAAACACCGGATGGTGATAGGAGAAAACAATGGTGTTCTGAGCATCTGACTCATGAATAAACCTCAATGCAGAACACAAATACAGCTAGATGGGGGTGCTCTTCAATGGCTCTCCACCATCCTGTTTGAGGGATGAGAAGACAAGAAAGAAACAATTCAGAATCTGGAGGGACAAATTTCCGAGGTAAAAACTAGACAGAATTGTATGTGACACAATGATCAAAACGGTGTGTTTTGATTCTGACAGCACCTACTGATCTATGGAGTTTCTAGAGATAACTTAGTTCCAACTGATGTTTTACAGATAAAGCATTTATGAGAGTGGCCGCACCTGCATAGCATGAAGGAGACGTGGTCTAAACACCTAACAAACTCCTTTGTACTGCCTACGTCACATCAAATGCAGAAGAATCATGTTTTAACTTCAACATGTACTATGCTTTCTCTGAGAAGCAAGCTTAAAGAGAATCTAATGGAGAACATTTCTGGTTGCCAAGCTCTTAACTACACAGATTCTTTATTTTACAGGGTTGTTTATCTGCTTATTTAGAGAAAGTGTTTTGCTAAGTAGTAGAGACCTCTCTATGATTCACAATCCTCCTGCTTCAGCTTCCTGAGATCAGAGATTCCAGGCTTATACCAGCCTGTCCAGCTACTCATGTCTTCTTTATTTAAAAAGGAAATCACTTCATGTGATTACTAGGGTGCTAGATGAGGAACAAGTAAGCTACTTACAGCTTACTGGCCAAATCCTGCATGTTCTACTTCCATCTAGTCTTTCAGCTAAGAATGGTTTTTAGATTCTTTAATGATTGGAGAAAATTCAACAAAGGAATAATACATTTTAAAAAAAGATTTTGTGCACATTAAAATGAAATAAAATTAAAATTTGGGAATCCATAAATTATGTTTTGTAGGAACACAATCACGGCCATTGCTTTATCTGTGTTGACTGAAGACTTGGGTAGAGACCTGTAGACTACACAGTCAATCATATTTACTATCTCACCTACCACTGTGTGTGCGACTCTGATGATCAAACTGTGTTTCAGACAAACTTAATCTTTGGAATAATTTTCCTCACATTTCAGTCACAATGATGAAGGCAATCAACATGTGACTAACAAGACAGTGATAAATTAAAATAAATTTTACAAAGGCAATCTACACACAGACCAATGAGATGGTGTGTGAAATGGTGTCCAAAATGCAGAAAAAAGAGAACTGTGGCTTGGCATAGTTGATAATGTCTGCAATCCCAGCACTCAGGGAGGCAGAGGCAGGCAGATCTCTGTGAGTTCAAGGCCAGCCTTATCTACAAAGTGAGTCTAGGATAGCCAATGCTACATTGAGAAATCCTGTATGGTAAAACAAAACAGAGAGAGTGAGAGAGAATTTTGTGTGGGGAGGCTAAGGACGTGACATTTCTAAACCAAAATGAAAAGATCAAAAGTGGGAGAAGAGCCAGTGAAAGGAAGCACAGATTTGAAGATTCCAGGCCAGATATTTTTATCTATACAATTTATTACCTCAGGTAATCCAGGTGTGGTGACTTGAAAGCTGAGACGGGTGGACCCCTACCCCTAACCAGCCAACCTAATCACTGAAGCCCAGGTCAATAAGAGACTGTTTCAAAAAAAGGAAAATAGTGAATGGATCCTGGGGAAAAAAACAACACTTGTTTGACCTCTCACAAACAAGTCACACATATGCACATGCATCCTCATGAACATCCAAACACACGAACACACACACAAAGAGACACACACACACACACAAACACCAGAAACACACACAGACTCAAATTGAATTACTGCGATTATTCAGAAGCTGAGTCCACTGTCAAAAAGAAAGAGAAGTCCTCCCTTTTTATCACAATGAGGTCAAATTGTTTGGGAGAACCATAACAAAGAGCTCTCTGACATAGCAAGGCTGTTTGAAAGTCAGCCCACAAATAAGAGGTATACACATGCACGGCATAGTTGTTTCTTCAGTTAAAAAAAAAAAAAACTTTATTCTAAAAAAGACTCAAGGCAACTGGGTTTTATTTGTCTTCACTTAACTTAGACCCTCCACTTCTCTAGTCATTTGTCTCACACTGAAGTTAGATTTGACCCTGTTGTCTGCTCTAAGTTCATGGCAGATGGCATCATAATGAAGGGAGCCCATGTGGCAGGAGAGCCAAGGACCTTTTGTTTGGTTGGTTTGCTTCATTTTATAACAATTTTCTCCTTAGAACAAACTCAGAGTGTCACAAGAACTCCTTTTCTGTTCCTAGAGCATTGCTGCAATGAAGAACCACAAGGATCTGCCTCTTAACATTTCCACAGAGTTTCTCGATACCATCATGCTGGGGACCAAACTTCCAAAGCATGAACGGTTGAGAGACTCCCTCTGCAAAAACCTTTCATCTTGGATGTTATATGTGTGGCTTTCACTTCCATATGTACACAGGTAGTGAATTTCTATACTACTTGGCTTGCCTTCATTCCTCCTCCACATGAATTATGCATACTGTCATCCTGTATCCTGCTATCTACAGCTAAAAGAGGCCAGCAGCTTTCTCATATTTGACTTTGTTTCCAGAGGTGGCTGGCACTGCCCACAGGAAAGTGGCAGTCTCATTAATAGCATCAGATTTCATGGAATAAGCAGAGGTATTGGTGTCATTCCACCTTCAACTCGCCTCTCAAGAAAGGTTATACTTTAATGATCAATTTTCATGAAAATGAGTTAGTTTGAAGGTAGCAAAGATAGAAATCCTTTGAGTCTAATGAAGATCTTCACTTACTTTGTGAGAGTTTTTGTTTGAGTGATTACATTTGAGCCTTATTAGTTTTTATATACTTGGTATGTTTTAAGCAGTTACAATTTATTTTTATTTTAGTCTTTAAAAAATTCATACATGCTATTACAAATAAAGCTGCTAATAACATGGCTGAGCAAATGTACCTGTTGTATACTTGTTCATATTTTGGATATATGCCTAGGAGTGGTATAGCTGGATCTTGAGGAAGCACTATTCCTAATTTTCTAAGAAAGCACCAGATTGATTTCCAAAGAGATTGTACAAGTTTACATTTCCACCAACAATGGAGGATCGCTCCCCTTTGTCCACATCCTTTCCAACATGTGTTATCACTTGTGTTTTTGATCTTAGCTATTCTGACGGGTGTAAGGTGAAATCTCAGGGTAATTTTGATATGCTTTTCCCTGACGACTAAGGATATTGAGCATTTCTCTAAGTGTTTCTCTGCCATTCGATATTCTTCTATTGAGAACTCTCTGTTTGGCTCTGTACCCCATTTTTTAATTGGATTGAAAACAGGGAAGCAGACAGGAGCCTACCACAGAGGGCCTCTGAAAAACTCTTCCCAGCAGGGTATCAAAGCAGATACTGAGACACATAGCCAAACTTTGGGCAGAGTGCAGGGAATTTTATGAAAGAAGGGGGAGATAGAAGGACCTGGAGGGGACAGGAGCTCTACAAGGAGACCAACAGAACCAAAAAAATCTGGGCCCAGGGGTCTTTGGAAAGACTGATACTCCAACCAAGGGCCATGCATGGAGATAACCTACACCCCTTACTCAGATGTAGCCCATGGCAGCTCAAAGTGGGTTCCCTAGTAAGGGAAGCAGGGTCTGTCTCTGACATGAACTCAGTGGGTGGCTCTTTGATCACCTCCCCCTGGGGTGAGTGCAGTTGTACCAGACCACGGAGGAAGATGGAGGGAGATAATGCAGCCAGTCCTGATGAGACCTGATAAGCTATGGTCAGATGGAAGGGGAAGAAGACCTCCTCTATCAGTGGACTGGGGGAGGGACATGAGAGGAAAAGAGGGAGGGGACAGTGAGGTTGGGAGAGAACAAGGGAGAAGGTTACAGTTGGAATACAAAGTAAATAAATTGTAATAATCAAAAAATAAAAAAATTAAAAATTCATACATGTATACAATTGAATTACGTTTTGATAACATTGTCTTACTTTTGAATCATACTAACTGATATAAACAGGCACTTTCATTCTTCTGATCTATTACTTTTCTTTTTTAATATAATTTCTTATTCATTACAATTTATTCATTTTGTATCCCAGTTATAGCCCCCACCTTTGTCCCCTCCCAATCCTGCCCTCCCTCCGTCCCTCATCTCCTCCCATGCATATTCCCCAGTCCATGGATAGGGGAGGAAATAAACCCTTTCCATTTGACCCTAGCCTATCAGGTGTCATCAAGACTATCTTTGATAGTCTGCCTCTGTGGCCTGGTAAGGCTCTACCGCCCTTACGGGGAGGTGATCAAAGAACCAGACTCTGAGTTATGTCAGAGACATCCCCTGTTCTCCTTACTAGAGAGCCTGTTTGGAGACTGAGTTGCCATGAGCTACATCTGTGCAGGGGTTCTAGGTTACCTCCATGCATGGTCCTTGGTTGGCGTGTCAGTCTCAGAAAAGACCCCTGGGCCCAGATATTTCAGTTCAGTTGTTGTCCTTGAGGAGCTCCAGACCCTTTCATGTCTTTCTATGTCCCCCTTCTTTCATAAGATTCCCTGAACTCTACCCAAGGTTTGGCTATAAGTCTCAGCATCTGCTTCATACCCTGCTGGGTAGAGTCTTTACTAACCCTATATCTGACAGAACGCTAATATCCAGAATATATAAAGAACTCAAGAAGTTAAATAGCAAAAAAATCAAGTAATCCAATTAAAAATGGAGTACAAAGATAAACAGAGAATTCTCAATAGAGGAATACCAAATGGCAGAGAAACACTTTAAGAAATGCTCAACATCCTTAGTCATCAGGGAAATGAAAATCAAAATGACCCTGAGATTTCACCTTACACCCATCAGAATGGCTAAGATAAAACTGCAAGTGACAACACATACTGGAGAGGATGTGGAGAAAGGGGAACCCTCCTCCATTGGTGATGGGAATGTAAACTTGTACAACCTCTCTGGAAATCAATCTGGCACTTTCTCAGACAATTACGAATAGTGCTACTATCAAGATCCAGAGATACCACTCCTAGGCATATATGCCAAATATACTCAAGTATTCTACAAGGACATTTGCTCAACCATGTTCATAGCAGCTTTATTTGTAATAGCCAGAGTCTGGAAACAACCCAGATATCCCTCAATGGAGGAATGGAAAGAGAAATTGTGGTACATTTACACAATGGAATATTACTCAGCAATTAAAAACAAGGAAGTCATGAAATTTGAAGGCAAATGGTGGGAACTAGAAAAGATCATCCTGAGTGAGGTATCCCAGAAGCAGAAAGACACACATGTTATATACTCATTTATAAGTGGATAAAAACATATAATATAAGATAATCACACTAAAATCTGTACACCTAAAGAAGCTAAGCAAGAAGGAGGACCCGGGGTAAGATGTTCAATCCTCTTTATTCATACTCTTTGAGATTCATCATGAAATATGTCCTGGCTTACATCTCATTCATTCCTGCCCTAGATCTTGAGTCAACGTGACTTCCAGAGACAGCAGATTTCTTTACTTGGAAATAGTACAAAAAACATTGCAGGGTTAAATAGTAAACCTTCATCATGCCTTTGTAATCTAAAACAAATATTAGGATAATCATCTGTCACCAAAAAGAGAAAAGGAAGTGCCTTATTGAGTAACTCCAGCTAATACTAGCAGATAGGAAGGAATAACAGGATTAGAAAGTTTGCCATTTGGGGGAAGGTTTTCAAAATAGCTTCGTGATAGAAATAGACTGTTTGTTACTACATAAAAACCAGCAATGGATTTCACTGTCTGTACCTACAGAAGAATTTGATGTTTTAGCACTTTATGTGTGATTATGGTGTTGGAGACATAAAAATAATGTTTAGTCTTATTTATTTCTCTATTGCCGTGATACGACACCATGAACAAGGCAACTTTGAAAGAGTTTAATTTGGAGTTACATAGTTACATGATAGCTTGACTACCATGGCTGGGAGAATGACATCAGATAGTCATAGCTCAGAAATACTAGCTGAGAGCTTAAATCTTGATCTACATGGACAGCAAGAGGCAGAGAGAGAGAGCTAATAGGGAATGGCATGGCTTTTTCCTGCTCTTAATGACACACTTCCTCAAAGGCCATACCTTTTAATCTCCCAAACTCTTCTACCAAGTGAGGACCACAAATTCAAATGTACAAACTTATGGGGACCATTCTTAGTCAAACCACCACAAGTATCCTTGTTTTGAACAGTTTTTCTGAGATAAGATTCATGTACTATTCAATTGCCCAACTAAAGTATAAAATTTTATGGCTGTTAGTGTATTCGCAGAGTTGACGCTATAATTGATGTCAGAGCACTTTCCTTACCCCTTACCAAGTAAGCCACACTCCTTAGCCATAGTTCCACCTTCCTCCATCTTGCTAGGTTCCCAATCCTAGGCAACCTCTTATTTACTTTCTCTCCACAGATTGGCAAATTCTAAATATTTGATGTAAGTGAGATCATGCAATATGTAGTCTGGATCTTTAACACACATGTGTTTTCAGAGTTAATCTATACTATAGAATGTATTGGATTGTCATTTCATTATTGGACATGTCCACTGTATGCACATGTGACCATGAAGGCTCTCTATGGCTAGTCAACAACTTCTAGTGTCATCCGTCAGGTGCCATCAAACTGGATTTTGTTGTTCTTGGTTATGTCTGTTGAGACCAGGAGTCCTCTTTGGCCTGAGATTTGCTGGTTACTCTAGGTTGCCTGGCCAAAACAGGCACAGGGTTCTACCTGTCTCCACTTTCCCAGTGCTGAGATTATTAACATGCTCCACCACACCATGCAAGACTCTTTTTCTTTAAACTGTCTTGTAAAGTAGCAGAATTTCTTTATGGCATTTTCATATTTGCTTAGTTTTGGTTCCCTACCCAGGCCTCTCTCATCTCCCCATCCATATTTAAATCTTTCCATACCCAATCCCCCATTCACCTTTATATAACAAGTATTCTATTATCCCCTTCAGTCTCCCTGAAAGTGTCTTTCTTCTCCTTTCATGAATCCCTCTTTAGTTTTCTAAAGTATATACATACCCAATTCTATATACAAAGAGAAAAAATAGACTCTAGGATCTGCATATGAGAGTGAATAAGTACTGTTTGCCTTTCTGAAGCTGAGCTACCTCACTTAGTATAAGATTTTCCGTCTCATCCATTTCCCTGATGAATTTTTAATTTCCTCTTTTTATGGCTTAAACAAATTGTCTGTATATATGCCCCACATCTTCATAAACAAGGAAGTGGAAATCTAGATTGATTCTTACTTAGGTCCTCATGCTTACTCATAAAACCCTTCACTGACTTATCCCTCTAGCCATTCATTTATTTATTTATTTTTTATTGCTGAAAAACAGTCTACTGAATTGTTACATGACATTTCATTTATATGCTTATGAAAGACCTGGGTTGTTTTCCTCTTTTTTGTATTTTGAATCATACTGCCAAGAGTATTCATGTAAATGGTTGGAAGTGCTTGCTTTTAAGTGTTCTAGGATATCCCAATAGATTGGATTGCTGTATCATATAGTGACCCTGTGTTCAGTGCTTAAGGAGTAGCCAGATTGTTTCCCAAAGCAGATGAACCTTTTTACATCCCTATCATCTGTATAGCAGAGCTTCAGTTGGTCCCCATTTCCACCAACATTTGAGATTAACTGGGTTTTTGATGATTGCTACCCTACTGGCTAACTTAGTAATCATCGGTATATCTTTTTGGGGGATGTATGTAATCAGGTGGTTTGTCTATCTATTTTTCCTATTGTTTAACAGAGCTTATTTTTAAAGAAGTTTTTTTGTCCACACCAAAATGAAAAGCAATGGGAGACCCCTTGCTCACACATGTGCAAAGACTTCACCACACTCAACACTACCACTCTTTGAATTCTCTTGTGCTTCCTTGATGCTATCTTTTGAAGTAAAAGTTCTTCTTTGTTTTAGTGTTGATGTCCAGTTTATACATGTTTGCAGTGGGCTGCTGCTTCTAGTTTTCACATCATATCAAAAAAATCGTTGCTTGAACCACAATCATTAAGCCTTGTGCAGGTTATCTTCCATGAGTTTTGTAATTTCACCTCTCCCATTGAAGTCTTTTATCTATTTTGGATGAATGTGTGTGGGTTGATATTATTATCTTTCTACAGATACTACTAAGGAACAGATGAATTATATGAACATGTGAAGCAGCTGGGAGGAAATATGGGAACAACTGTAACAGTTCCAAAACCTATGTGATGGACAGATTTTGAAACTCCATTGAAGAAAAAATTTTAAGTAGTAAGTAAAAAGTGAATATGTAGAAATTAAAATCAGAGAAGCACTTGATGTCAAATGAAAATGTCACTAATAGAGGGATAAATTTGAACTCGCTTTAGAACAAGTGGGAGTGTGCTGGTGTGTGTGCGTGCATAAGTGCTCATACATGTGGTGTTTATATATGTACAGAGGAGGACTTAAAGTAACCCGCTCTGTTACTCCTCTTTCTCCACCTTGAGACAAGGTCTCCAACTAAACCTGAAGCTTGGCTGGCAGTGAATAAGCCCCAGAGATCCTCTCTTCTCCACTCGCCCACATTCAGAATAGGGTAATAGGCATGTGGCTACACTGGGTTTTTACCAGGCCTTTTCTTGGGGTGCTGGGGATCTGAACTCAAGTCTTTAAGCATATTCAGCAAGCTTTCTTATTCACTGGATCTTACGTTAGGTCCTTTGAAAGTAATTGTTGGTAAGCTTCAGCATTCTACAGTTAGATCTGCATGATTTGCTAAGAGAATGGACTTGTCAGGAGACCCTGGCTTTGAGTGCTCTTAGAACTCATTGCTGAAAGGCAGCAGCCACTAGCCACTCCTGACTGTTCATCACTTCAGGTGTGGCAAAGTCACATTCCAAATTGCAATGTGTAATTTGTAAGTATAAAATATACATCTGAGTGAGAAAGATTACTACCAAAACGAGACAAGGAACACCTCAGTAATCTTTTCATGTGGATTACATGTTGGAGTAACACTAGTTTAGATATTTTGTATTAAATAATGTGTATTATTAAAATGACTACACTGGTTTCTTCGTGCTATTTTCAAAATGTGACTTATATAAGAAGCTTGTAGTATATGCACTGTTCTAAGAGCAGCACTGTTCTAATGTAAAAATGATTGGGCTGGAACACTCACATTCCAGTTCCTTTGCTCCCTTTGAATAGTCATGCAACTTTGAGTGATTTCTTCCATACATCAGTCCTAGGTGAGAAATTAATTCATACAACAAACAGACAGAAAACTCACTACCTGAAAAAAAAAAAACATCAGATAAATGAAACAGAAAATACAAGCTATAAGCCTGTCCCCAAGTTTAAATGTTTGATCTCTCACCATTTCACCTTTCTCCATTCATAAGTGAAGTCACATTATTAACAATGAAAACCTCACCATTTTAATTTTGCCACAAATATTTCAATCTTAAAATAATGAACATTGTACAATATGGGCAAGGAGTGAAAGCCCATATGTACAGAGTATGTGGCCTTGGATTGTTCTGAATTTAAACCGTGAACAGAGGCTATGTTTTCCTTGAGCCCCTCACCCAACTCTGGAATGAATTTTCCTGTGGCAGAAATTTGCTGTACCTATTGTACAATTCTTTGGTTCATTCATGCCATACTGACCTTGATGTTGGCCATGTGACTTCCTTTGGGCAGCAGGATATTAGCAAGCAAGATACAAGCAGAAAGCTAGTAATTGTTTGCTCACAGGCTTATCTTATTTTTAATTCATTTGTTGGTAGAGTGCAAGATAAATCTCATTACAACGTTTCCGTTTATGATTCATTTATCATTGAGATTTGTCTTTTCCGAAGACTCCTTCTTGCTATTCTGCAGCTACATTGTGAGGAAGCCTGAATTAATGGCCACCAGGAAGAAACCACATGGAGAAGGAAAGGGCCAGAGGCTCATTCAGACAACTAGTTCTTGTGCCTGGAGACACTTTTGGTTGTCCCAACATGTGAAGGCAGGCTACTGGGTTAAGACCAGGGATGCTTCTTAGTATCCTATATATACAGGAGAGTCCCACAACAAGGAATGCATCAGTCTGACTGTCAGTTAAGCTGAGGTTGAAAGACAGCTGTAGATCAGGCTTTTCCACAATTTAGCCCCTGTGAATCAAGGACAAAAGTGCTTGGGAGAGAAAGTGTTTGCACAAAGGCTACAGCTGCTCTCTTAAGCCTGTATATTTTTCAGTGATGGCTTTGTGCACAGCCTGTTACTTAGGATGATTTTTGTTGATTCCCATTAGTATCCTTATCACTTTTAAGCACCGTTTGCCCCTTGTTCACTCAGCACTCAAGCAGCGCCCCTCAACAACCATTTTCTTTGTCACGACAACACAGATATTTCATCTCATGCTACTATCAAGGTCACAATTTAATCTTAGCATTTCAAATCTGATGTATGAATTAATGTACAGACTGGGAACTTTAACTTAAATTGTTTTATGTTCCATCAGTTTTGTTATCAACGAATCCTAAGCCCCCACAGTAATCAGAAACTACTTTCCCCTGATAAAAGCATGTATATGTTTAGAAAAAATGCCATGATTAATAAATGTTATCTATGAAACAGCTCTTTAAGGACAGAAAAAAGTACAGTAAATTTTCTGGTAATAAATGTTACTAGGTGAGTTTAAGTAAAATTATTTTAGCAGATTAATTCAATAAAAGTTTTAGACATATGGTTGGGTATGTGTATAAATTTCATCACTACAAAAATTTATTAAGCAAATTCTAGGTTTTATGGAATACAGTCATTTGCTGCTAAACATGTAAAATGTTTTGATAATTACATCATAAGGTGAATTCATGCTCATGTAAGCATTGTAGAGTGTGCATAAATGAACCACGACAGCTGGAGCATCATTAAACAACATAATCTTAATGGTGTGGTCTGTCATCTGAATCTTTATGCAGTACATGAATGTAGGTAGATTGTTGTTGCTGCAGTTGTTTTTGAGACAAAAATCTCAGTGTTTAGCACAGACTGGCCTGGGATTCTTCATCTCCAGGCCTTAATCTCCCAATTGATGAGTTTACTTATATCATCGCCTTGGCTCTTTAAAAAATACAACAGGATATATACATCTTTGTAAGGAAAATGAAAAGGGGCAAAAATGCAACGGGAATGGTGCTTTGGAAAACTTTTTGGTAAGCAGGTCACTGAAGTTTCCAAAGAAAGCCTTTCAGAAATCTAATTCCTTTGTGTTTGAAGGGGCAGGCAGTGTTTGAGAGACAAAGTTTCACTAGACCAGACTGGCCTTGAGCTCACAGAGATCCAACTGCCTCTGCCTCCAGAGTGTTGAGATTAAAAGCTTGTGCTGACAGTCAACCATGGCTGATATCTTTGCAAAGTTCAAGGAAGGACCCAGATGAAAAAAAAACCCAAGGATGTGTCCAATCTTGACAGTCTCCCCAATCCCAGAAACACAGGAATTGCTATTAGAGTGGGCTACAATTCAGTGGCAAGTGGCCTTGGCTGTGCTGGCAAACCAGTTATCAGTGGACATTAGGAAAGCTCAACCATTTATCTGGCCAGCTGCATCTGAACAGGAAGTCCCAGCCAATTGGTTAGAATAACTGGGCCATCTGAGAACAGGCTTTCCCCTTGCACTTGAGATTAGGACTCAAAAGATGGCTCTCATCTACAGAGCAACACACTTTTAAGAACCAGACAGTAAAAGTTTCAGGCTTTGTAGACCAAGAGGAAAAAAAAAAGGATATTATGTAGGCATTTATATAATAAGAAAGAAAACGATTTTTCAGCTTTAATTGAAAAAAAATCTAAAACAAAAAATATTTAAGTTCATTTTTTTAAAAATATACATCTAAATTAACGAGAGAATGGGAATTCTGGTTGGTGGGAAAACCTTTTTCTTACTCCATCGTCAAAAGTAGTATATGCCATCATATAAAGTGCAAACATGCTTCAGTCTGGTGTGCAGATACAGGCTGCTGTGTGGGCTGGCCTAAGTAGACGCTGGGTGCACTTGAACCCCAGGTATCATTTGTGGGTTCTGAGCTTCCGGGTTGAAAATCAGCTCTTGGCTGAGAGGCACCTCAAGGCCCACTTCATCTGGTTAATTGACCTCCCCACCTAAAGGCAAGTTGGAGAAGTCATGTGTAGAACATGGAGCATACCTACAGAGCAACTGCATCTGGGTGCTTCGGGACCACCCAGAGCTTCATTCACAAACTGCAGCCCAGCCTGCATGGGCAGAAGCCTCTCCCCAGCCCCCTCCATCAGACTGTTAGGCTGCTCCTCCTCTCTGTGGCTCCTCCCCCAGCACCTCCCCTCCCCTAGGTCAGGCTCGCTCGCTTTCCCGCTCCACCAGCAACAGTGGTGGCAGTAGCAGCAACAGCAAGAGTAGCAGCAATCTGCGTCGCTGTCGCTTTCACCTTCCCTGAGCGCCCCTCAGTTCCCCAGTGTCACCATGCCCAACATCGTGCTCTTCAGCGGGAGTTCTCACAAGGACCTGTCGCAGCGCGTGGCCGATCGCCTGGGCCTGGAGCTGGGCAAGGTGATCACCAAGAAGTTCAGCAACCGGGAGACCAGGTGGGAGCCTCCCCAGGGTTGAGGCAGGGGCCGGACGCATGCCGAGGCGCCCTGCTCTCCCTTCCGGGGCGGGACAGCAGCACTGCGGCTTCAGAGCCAGCGCGGCTGCGCCCAGGGAGAAAGACGTCCAGCAAAGGATTCTTCCCTCTCACCCCCGCCCCAGCCTGGGCACCCTAGAGTTTCTGTGCGTGTCCTTGGCTGTTGTCCCTTTGGTGGCCAGGCCCCCAGCACCCAGACTTTGGCGACCTGTAGACCCTTAGGCACCGCCAGATCCTAGCCTGGTGTCTTCAGTCTGGAAGGACGACATCGGAGAGAATCTGAGAGAGTGGGCACAGCCTGTGGGCATCACATCGGTGCGGGGAATGGTGGGGGCTGGGAGACATCTGTGGATCTCTCCCCAGTTTCGGAGAATGTGCCAGGCTGAAACCTAGACTCCTCTTACCTGATCAAAAAAGGTTGTGCACAGGTCCCGGGCACTAGGTTTACCTGGAGAACTTGAAATGCTGTTTCTAGCGTCTAGCGATCGGAGTACTGCCACCTGCTTAGGTGACTCTGGAGCAGCCTGGATGTTGAGCACTGCCATATCCAGAAGGGTGGGCTTGTGTGGGAGTTGGAAAGAGTGTGGGAAAGCAGGACGCACGTGCTGAGCACTCCCGACCTTCCTTTGAGTTTGCTGCATCTAATACTGCGAAGTAATAGCTTCTTTGTGTTTATGGAGCTCAGCTGCGCAGCAACAAGACCCTAGTTTGGCAAAATTTTCACCTATTTCTCACTTTAGATGGTCACCAGTATTCAGTACAGCCAAGCAGGGAGTAGTTGGACTGGAGACTCCTTGTCCCACTGGACCAAAGCCAATTTCTTTTCCCACATTCTGTATAGCACAGTTCACCAACTATACAGTGCACAGTCATAGATAATAATTCTACATTTATCAGAGTTCCAATTCGTCTACAGGTTTACGGGGAAAAAAGAACTATTCTCCGTATTACAAAAATTAACTTGAAATGGATAGTAGACAACAATGTCCAATGTAAAACTTTTGAAATTTACAGAAGAAATAAAAAATCCTGTTGATTTAGGGTCAATCGAGAATTTGTTTATGAAATTACGGGCATTCTTTGCCTTCTTTTTTAATCTCGGTTTGGTTTTTATTTTGGGGACAGGATTTTGCTATGTATCTAGGCTAGTATTGAACTCACTATGACACCATGTGTCAGAATTACAGATATGTGTGTCACCAGGCCCAGCTAAAAGTTAGGTTAATATTAATGACAGAAATTATTTCTCTAAAGGCGATGAGAATTCCATGTGACCTTTTCTATATGGTAACTCCACTCACACAGCTTGGATGACTGTGGATGGAAGATGGTATTACTGTGTGGACAATTCAGACTAAAGAATGCCACTCTGGAATTGGGGAATGTAGCTCAGTTGGTAGAGTTGCTTGCCCAGTATGCACGAAGTGCTGGATTTGATGTCTTGTACCACATCAAAGCCGTCGCCCACACTACAATCCTGGCACTTGCGTGGAAGAAGCCAGAGAAGCAAGAATTCAAGAGCATCCTTGGCTACACAGTGGGTTGGAGACTAGCTTGGCTACATATGAGACCACGTCTTTTTTTTTAATATGTTTTTATTTCTTTTAATTTATTCACTTTTTATCCCAGCTGTAGCCCCCACCCTCATCTCCTCCCAATCATGCCCACCCTTCCTCCCTCATCTACTCTCATGCCTCTTCCCCAGTCCACTGATAGTGGAGGTCCTCCTCCCCTTCCAACTGGCCCTAGCTTATCAAGGCTTATCCGGACTGTCTTTCATAGTCTTCCGGTGTGGGATGGTAAGGCTGCTACCCCCCCCTCAGGGGGAGGTGATCAAAGAGCCAGCCATTAAATTCATGTCAGGGACAGCCCCTATTCGCCTTACTAGGGAGCCCATTTGGAGACTGAGCTGCTACGAGCTACATTTGTGCAGGGGTTCTAGGTTACCTCCATGCATGGTGCATGGTTGGAGTATCAGTGTCCAGATTTTTTTGGGTCCAGATTTTTTGGTGCTGTTGCTCTCCTGTGGAACTCCATACCCTTCCAGGGAATGCCCCTCTTCTTTCATAAGATTCCCTACACTTTGCCCAAAATTTGGGTATGAGTCTCGGTATCTCCTTTGATAGCCAGCTGGCTAGAGTCTTTCAGAGGCCTCTGCAGAAGGGTCCTGTCTAGTTCCTTGTTTTCACCTTCGGATGTCTATCCCATTTGCCTTTCTGAATGAGGATTGAGCATCTTACCCAGGATCCTCCTTCTTCCTTTGCTTCTGTAGGTATACAGATTTTAGCATGTTTATCCTATGGTCAAGCAAATGTCCTTGTTCTATATGTGGGCATATTTTGGATATATGCCTAGGAGGGGTATAGCTGGATCTAATTGTCTGAGAAAGTGCCAGATTGATTTACAAAGTGGTTGTACAAGTTTGCATTCCTACCAGCAATGGAGGAGGTTTTCCCTTTCTCCACATCCTCTCCAGCACGTGTTGTCACTTGAGTTTTTGATCCTAGCCATTCTGATGGGTGTAAGGTGAAATCTCAGCATCGTTTTGATTTGCATTTCCCTGATGACTAAGGATGTTCAGCATTTCTTTAAGTGTTTTTCTGCCATTCAGTATTCTTATGTAGAGAATTCTCTATTTAGCTCTGTGCAAACTGCTTGGTAATGGCATAGAAACAGGTTGGTGAATCAATAGAATCAAATAGAAGACCCAGAAATAAACCCACACACTCAAGGACACCTGTTTTTTTGACAAAGATGCCAAACCATACAATAGAAAAAAGACAGCATCTTCAACAAATGGTTCTGGTCTAACTGGATATCTACATGAAGAAAAATGAAAATAGATGCATATTTATCACCCAGCACAAAACTCAAGTCCAAGTGGATAAAAGACCTCAACATAAAACCAAAGACACTAAACCTGTTAGAAGAAAAAGTGGGGAAGAGCCTTGAGCTCATTGGCACAGAAGACAACATTCTGAACAGAACACCAATAGCACAGGCTCTAAGATCAACAATCAATAAATGGGACCTCATGAAATGGAAAATTTTCTGTAATGAAGAGGACACTGACGTCAGAACAAAACGACAGCCTAGGGATTGTGAAAGGATCTTCACCAACCCTATCACTGACAGAATATATAAAGAATTCAAGAAGTTAAACAGCAACAAATGAAGTAAATGGGGTACAGACCATGTCCTTTTTTAAAGGTCACATTGCTTTTTTTTTTTTTTCCATAATGAAGATAGATTCCAGATCCTCCTGCATGCTAGGTTAGAAGACTCAACTACTGAGCTATATACTGCTCCCTTGTTGGAGTTTAATATATGGAGTGTGCTCTCAGACATTAGAGAAGGATGGAGCTAGGTTTGAAAATTCCAGGATTTTGTTAGTCCTTGTCCAAGTTTCAGAAGCTCTGAAAACACTAATCAAATAAGAATCTTTGCAAAGAAGGTGTTGTCATGTAAATAAAGGAAACATTTCTGGATAGATGAAGATTCAAAATTAAGTAAGGCAACCCTTATTATCTCAGTGCAGCACAATTCTTTGCTGCAAATCTAGATGAGTCTGTTGCTGGGTTAGCACTGGATTTCTACTATGAATCCTGTAGGGGCTGTTAGGTGAAACTCACTCAGGTATTCAAGTGTAATTGTTCATACATTTATTTTACATAAAAAGCAGACTTGTTTTTGTTTTTCTTTTAGCCATGCTTGATCATTACAAATCATAAGGTGTTGGAGATCCCCCAGCTCAATTTTACATTTTTCTTGTTGGTTGGGTTGAATTTTTGTTTGGTTTGTTGTGGTTGTTTATTTGCTTTCACTTTTTTTGAGTCAAGGTCTCCTATAGTCTGGGCAGATCCGGAGCTCAGGAAGTAAGTCTGGCCTTGATTTCATGATCTTCCTGCCTTCACCTCCCACACACTTGGACTGCAGATTAAATGTACGGTGAGACTTTGCTACATTTTATGTTTCTATCATAGAGAAAATTTTTAAAGGTTACTGTAGGAAATTTTCTCACGAACTACACAGGGACAGAAGTTGATTTTTACACACAGTCCTCAAATTGGGTGTTCCTATTTGGTTGTAGTGATGAGACAACAAAGGGCTAAAGAAAATAGATTCAATGCATATAAGGTACTCTTTCTTCAGTGCCCCTTACTGAGTGAGGAGCAGAAGTCTGAATGCTGTGCCCCAGCCCTCCCTCCGCACCTCATTCCCTAGTTTTCATTTTTGTCTTTTTTGTTTTTATTTGTTTTTGAGACAGGGTTTCTCTGTGTACCCTTGGCTGTCCTGGACTTAGACCAGGTTGGCCTCATACTCAAGATCCACCAGACTCTGCCTCCCTGAGTGCTAGGATTACAAGTGTGCACCACCGCATCCTATTCCTAGTTTTCTTTTCTTATTTTTTAAAATAAATTTGATTTATTTACTTTATGTGTCTGAGAGTTTTTTTTCCTATGTATGTTCTGTGTAATATGTGTGAGCCTAGTGCCTACAGAATTGAGAAGAGGATATCAGATCCCCTGGAACTGGGGTTAAATGTAAGTGTAAGCCACCATATTGGTGCTGGGACTTGAACAGGGGTCCTTCAAGAGAGCAGCCAGTGCTCTTAACTGCTGAGTCATCACTCCAGCCCCCTCTCCCAATTTTTTGTTGTTGTTCTTTTTCTCTGTGTAGCCTTGGATGTTTTGGACTCACTCTGTAGAACAGGCGGGTCTTGAACTCACAGAGATCCACCTGCCCCTGCCTTCCCAAATGCTAGGATTACAGGGATCCACCACCACACCCGGTACCTAGTTTTCTTAAAAGCTAGTTAATCAGACAGTCACTCTTCCAGTTTTACCTTCTAATCTTTGAATTATTTCCATTGTGAAGAAGGAAGTCATTCTAGTTTCTTTCCTGATCCCAGGAAACCTTCCATGACTTGGAGACAGTGTTCATAATGGTATCCCAGGTCCTTGTAGTATTTTTTCCCCACTAATTTACTGCTGTCAGGGTCCTTACCTGTAAGACTGGACTCAGTGTTCAAGTTACTGCCATTTAAAAAATCACCAAGAACTCAACAGCTTAAAGCAATCAATGTTTATTTGGCTTCCAGACCTGAAGTTTGTGCAGGTCAAAGCAAGAAAGACTTGTTTCTGTCTCCAGTGGTGGCAGCTAGGGTGGTTACTGGGGCCTCATTTATGAAGACAGCTCACCCACATGGCTGGTAAGTTTGCCTAGCTTCTGTCTGGATGTTTAACTAAAAATCACTCCACAGGGCTACTTGGGTCCCCTTCTAGCATAGATGCTATCTTCTATGAGGGAGAGTTTCAACAGACAGGAAATAGTTAAGTACCAGTCTGTTAGGGCCTGGGCTTAGAAGTTGGCATACCATCGCCTCTATAACATTGTTTTGGTTTTTTTGTTTGTTTGTTTGTTTTGTGGGAGGGGTTCACACACAGTGCCCTCTTACATCTAGGGAAAGCATCTAGATTCCAGGGAAGGGACCGAGATCCTGTTCAACAGTAGAAAGAAGTGATATAAAATATGCAACAATCTTTTAAGTTGCCAGGGCCAATCAACACTGAATCAGTCATATACAGCTGCTTTTATCTCTGAGGGTCTCTTGTCCTTGGGCTGATTCATACAACTGATTAGAGACCTACACTACTGATTGGGGTGTGGAGGTCATTGCAAGTAGAGGCAAAACTGGCTTTAGAAGAAATGATGCCATGGTGTTTTCTGTACTCCCCTGGTCTGCTAGTAACAGGAGGATTGCAGTTTCTTAGTGAGGAAAGGCAGGCCAAAGAGTGTGATCTTGTGGGATAAACAGCCGTAAGATGAGGAATTGGAAAACTTTCTGTTAAGAGCCAGATAGTAAATATTTTAGGCATTGCGGGCCACATATAGTCTCTGTTACTATTACATCTTACAGATCTATAAGCTGCATAGGGTCAGCAGGGCTGCCTTCCCTCCTGAAGCTTCATGGGAAACTGTTCTCTTGTCTTTTTTAGCTTCTTTTTTTTTTCTTACAGTCTCATGTAGTCCAGGCTAGCCCTGAGTTTATGATGGCCTTGAATTTCTTCTGTCTCTACAGCCCAAGTACTGTGATCACAGGTGTGTGATGCCATACCTGGTTTTACCTTACTTGTGGGGCTCGAACTCAAGGCTTCATGCATATTTGTTATGTACTTTACTAATTAAGCTACAGTCCCAGTCCACTTTTCAGTTCTGTAGGTACCCCACAGCCCAGTGATCTTGAGACCTTTAGCAAGAGAGGATCTCTGACTTGCTTTAGTCCTCACATATCTTTCTACGCTTCTAGTCTTCCTTTTTCATTTTGAAGGCCAGCTGTGATTGAATGGGGCAAATTTCAATAGTTATGTGTGACCTTTCTGTTTCAAGATCAGCTGATTCGCATGCTTCATTCTATCCGAATATATGCATCTTTTGCCATATAATGTAATATATTCAAAGGATTAGGGTTTCGATTTCTTTGGAAGGTGTTCATTACTGGGACTATGTTAGTTGGGGGTGGATCATACTATAACAGTCTGTGTGCTGTATTTTGTCAGCCCCTGAGCTATGTAATACTTGCCTTCCAAATTAAATTATCTCCATGCTGGGTGTAATTTTGTTAAATTTTAAATTATCTGTGTGCACATATGTGCATATGCTATGACACATGTGTAGCTGCCAGAGAACAACTTTGAGGAGTCAGTTCTCTTCTTGTACTAGAAAATGGATGGTTCATGTTTTTGCCATCCCTTCTAGCTGGAACCCAAACTTCTGGGTGCTCCTCCTGTCCAAGCCTCCCACTTTGCTGTAGGAGTTCTGGGGTTACAGATGCAAGCCAACACATCCAGCTTAATATGTGGGTTCCAGAGACTGAACACAGGTTGTCAGGCCTGTGCACCACTTACCTTTATTTACCTAGCTACTTCAGTAGCCCAAGAATTCTGTTCATTCTTTAGCACTCAAAATAAGGAGATATATTCCAGTTTCTTTCTGTTCCTTTCACCAGTACTGTAGCATCCATAAGAGAGAGCCTTATGCAGGCAGGAGTGTGGTCAAATATTCAAGCTCATTTTCAGAGCCCAGCATGGTGGATCATTCCTGTAATCCTAGCACTTAGAAGAGGAAGGGAGGAAGAAGAGGAGTTCAGAGTCATGTTGGCTGTGACTATAAGTGTGCACCACCACACCAGATTCTGATGCTGTATTTTTAAGTGGTTGTATCCAGGTGAGCACAGTGAAGCGTTCTGTATTCATTTTTTTTTTAAGTCTAGAGGATGGAATCCAGTGTTTCACATCTATTTATGCAAATCTTCTACCACTGAGCTACATGCACAGCCCTAGTTTTCTGCATTCTATTTTCAATATAAGAAGTTACACAGATACAAAATACACATACTGTGCATAGCACCCCAATTATATTGAATTTGTCCAACTATTGGATCAGGATTGCCATTTTAAAACAAGAGTCCTACCAAAGCTGATGCAATTCTTTGTTTTGCCATACTCTGTACCAGCATGCATGATGTTTTCCTGCTCTGGGTGCTAGCCAGATAACATGGATAGGCTGACTCCCGTACTGAATACCCCAAATTCTATAACTTCAAGTAAAGAAACTTTCAGAATCGTGGTTTTCAAAAAGTTGGCTTCTACTAACTCTTTCTCCAGGAGCTACAGTATAAAAACTAGCAAAACAAGGAAGTATACCATAAAAGGAAATAGAAAGTGAGAAATGGAGTGCAGCAAAGAGGTAGAGAGAATTCCTAAGGCATCTGGGCCATTCTTGTCATCCAGCTGTGGGTAGGATGTGGAGATGGACTTGAAGACTGATGCTAAGAGACTGAAATTTTTAATTGGCTGTGAGGAATGGAATCTGAATGTGTAGTAAATGGAAAGTTCAGCAGAGAAAAGGCTATGATAAAAGTGAGACACACACATCTAAACACAAAAAAATAAAACGTTGAATTTAGTTTACCTTCTGACTCAGCTCTGAGCATCATTTCCAGAGTTCACATGTAGCAGTCAATATTTAGCTTGAATACTGATCTATATGGACATGGTGGTGAGGTGGGAAGTGGTAATCTGTGTGATGGGGCCAAGAGGAAGAGGTGTTATATCCTCATCTTCCATACTGAGAAGTCAATACCTGATACCTCATGAAGGAACAAGATTCGAGTTGTGATTGGTAGCTGGAGACTTGAAAATAAACCTCTATGTAAAATGCCATCAAAGGTTGAAATTGCTTATCTCTAGGCTGTTTAACTACTATAAATGAGTCTTACAGAATGTGTGTGTGTGTGTGTGTGTGTGTGTGTGTGTGTGTGTGTGGTTATGTGCATGTGTGTGTGAAAGAGAGAGACAGACAGAGTGACAGAGATGATACTAGTTCTTACTCTGTAGTCCAGGCTGGCCTGAAACTCAAAGGAATGCTCTTATCTCAATATCCTGAGTACTGGGTTCATGATTTAATTGCTGATTGTGTGTGTGTGGGGGGGGGTGCATTATCTGTAAATGTTTCCGTGGTCATGTACATGTAGAGGCAACAGGCAGTGTAAGATGTTATCCTCCATCCCCTTTGCTTTACTTTCTGAGACAGGGACTCTCACTGAACTATTCAGTGGGTTTCCTGGCTGGCCACTGAGCTCTAGGGATCTGCTGTCTCTGCTCCTCTAGAGCTGGGGTTAATGTGTGCCATTGCCCCTGGCGTTTATTTTGTTTGTTTGGTTGGTTTTTGTTATTTTTGCTTTTTTAAATCTAATGTTGATTCTGGGGAGCCAAAGTCAAGTCCTCTGTTTGTGCTGCAAGCACATTACCAACTGAGCCATCTCTCCAGCTTCCGTGATTTGAATTTTTAAGACAATATCCATTCTTAACTATAATAATAGAAAAACTACCGTAAGGAATTCATCAGAAAAGGCCTGGAACTTAGAAAGGCTCCTTGCAAGGTCAGCTCTTGGCTGGCCTATGGAAACTGAGCTCTTACAAGGATTCCCACACCATTCTTTGGTAAGAATGGTTCGTTATGTATAAACTCTCTTAACAGCTAGGAAAGAAGGTGGCTTACACTGAACTACTGAACTACTGCCTGCCTGGTGTGGAACTAGCATTTTGATATGCACTAGGCAGCAGGTGATGACAGGACCAGCTTCCAATAAAAACACTAGTCCTAAAGTCTGTAAGTCTTCCCTAATAGACAACACTTCCCAGAAGTCACAGGTCATTGCTGGAGACTTTTAGCTGAATAGTTTGAGCTGCACTTCTGTGACTCTCCTGGGGGAAAATGCTTGGGAGTTTATAACTGGATTCCTTCATGTACTTTTCCCTTTGCTGATTCAGTTCCGTGTCCATGCCATCTTATAAGTCACAGTCAAGATTATGACTATGAGCTGAGTCCCATGATTGGATCAGCTGGATTGCTGAAGTTGGAAGTGGTCTCAGGGAGTCTGGGAGACTATGATATTAACCAATGTAGTGATGGCTAGTTTTTAATTGTAAACCTGACAGAATCTAGGATCACCTGGGAGATGGGCCTCTGAGCTAGTTTGTAGGGAATCTTTTAAGTTTTTTTATTTATTACAGTTTATTCAATTTGTATACTAGCTCTAGCCCCTCCCAATCCTTCCCTCCCTCCTTCCTCTTCCATGCCCTCTCCCCAATCCACTGATCAAGGAGGTCTTCCTCCCTTTCCATCTGACCCTAGCCTATCAGGTCTCATCATGGCTGTCTGCATTGTCTTCCTTTGTGGCCTGGTAAGGCTGCCCCCACCCCAGGGGGAGGTGATCAAAGAGCCAGCCACAGAGTTCATGTCAGAGATAGTACCTCTTCCCCTTACTAGCGAACCCAGTTGGAGACTGAGCTGCCACAGTCTACTTCTGTGCAGGGGTTCTAGGTTATTTCCATGAATGGTCCTTGTTTGAAGTGTCAGTCTCATACCCCTGGGCCCAGATTTTTTGGTTCTGTTGCTCTCTTGTGGATATCCTGTCCCCTCCAGGTCTTTCTATCTCCCCCTTCTTACAAAAGATTCCCTGCAGTCTCGCCAAAGTTTGGCTATGAGCCTCAGCATCTGCTTTAATACCCTGCTGGCTAGAGTCTATCAGAGGTCTTCTGTGGTAGGCTCCTGCCCTGTTCTGTAGGGAATCATCTTAATTGTGTTAACTGAGATAGAAAGGCCCACCCACAGTGTGTAGCACCATTCCCTGGCTGGGCCCTGGAACCCTGTAATGGGGAAAGGGAGCCAAGAAGCAGCATGCATTCATCACTCTCTGCTTTTCAGTTGAGAGTGCAGTATGCTCAGCTGCTTCAAGGTCCCTTCATCTTAGGTTCCCAGCCATGATGGGATTTACCTTGCATTGTGGAGCCAAAATAAACCCCTCCCTCCTTAAGTTGCTTTTCTTAGAGTTCTTTTAAACATCAACAAAGAAAACTAAGACAAATGGTGTTGTTCTTTTTTAGCGTTGAGATCGGCGAAAGTGTGAGAGGAGAGGATGTCTACATCATCCAGAGCGGCTGTGGGGAAATTAATGACAACCTGATGGAGCTACTCATCATGATCAGTGCATGCAAGATTGCATCTTCATCCAGGGTAACTGCTGTGATACCCTGCTTCCCGTATGCCAGGCAAGATAAAAAGGACAAGGTAAGGCGAGGTTTGTCTTGACCTAAACCTGTTGTGCTCACCACAGTTTCCTTGCCTACTGCCTTCATTAGACTATCCAGAAGTATTGTAAATATGGGCCCTCATGTTGTCTATTTCAGATTTGTCATTGAACCCATCATATGTATCAACACAGGCAGTCAATGTTTTGAAAGGCATTCAACTACCATTATCATTATCCTTGTTATGAGTTTTATAAGGTGGTATATAGAGGTAAATACAAACACACACACACACACACACACACACAAACACACACAAACACACACAAATACACCTCAGTTAGCACAGGTGAACTGAAGACCATCTAAAGTACCTCACTGCCTTGGATCAAAGTGAAGACTCCAATTGAAATATTGTGTTCTTGGAAGTGGTTTCCATTGTAAGATTCTAGGTAAAAGGCCGTAGGGCACCTGTATTGTTACTTCCAACTGCCTGTGAGTCCATAGTGGACCCCTTTTTTTTAGCCTTGTAAGAGAACAATTATATTATTTATTATTTTTAGCAAAATTCCCATTAGTGTAGGCTCTGTAATTTTCCAGGAGAAGCTGAAGGAAATACAGTTGTTCTTAGCCTTTATGACACATTAGAGACGGTTGGTTAGGGGTTTCATTGCAAATTAGCATGAGCTGGGCAGATTTATGGAGAGAAAATTATTCTTTAGAGGTTCACAAACCAGATTGTCTGAGGTCAAGATGTGTCCATGCCATGCTTGCTCTAAGGGAGAATCCTTCCTGCCTCTTCCAGCTCCCCAGGCATTCAGGCTTCTCTTGGCCAGGGGCCTTATTGTTTCCGTCTCTGCTTTTGTCTTCATGACACTTGTCTGTATATGTAACTAAATTTAAGGCCATCCTCAATCAGGATGATCATATCTCATGATCCTTCATTAAGTATATCTACAACAAAGATCCTACATTCGAGTGACATTAATAAGTTCTGAGGGTCAAGATATAGACATATATTTTTAGAAGTCTTTATTCAATCCACCATAATTTTATTCAGCGTCCTCTAAGACTCTAGGGGAGGATCATTCCTGCTTTGCCCAGTAGCTCCAGGCAGTCTCCTTGTTCTGGCTACATTCCTTCAGGTTCCACCTACTATGTCCTCTATAGCATGGCTTCTCCTCCAGTTCTGTCACCACTTCTATCACTTACAAGGACAGAATCATTGGATTTTGGGCCAAGCTTATCCAAAATGACCTCATTTCAGTATCTTTACATTAATAGCATCTGCAAAAACCTTTCTACATTGAGGTCCCATTCCAGACTCATGGGCAGGTATGAATTTGGGGAGACAATATCATTTGCCTCATGACAGTGATTAAATTAAAACTACTGTTTCAAAAAAACACTCATGATTCCCATGGATTTGAAAAATAAAATAAAACAAAATAACCTGTACAAACATTTATATCCTAAGATCTCCTTGGATATTAATTCAACATCCTCAGGAATGGTTTCCAGAGTCTGCAATGAACACAATTAGTTATTCAGTGTATTGATAAAATGTAATATGAAGAATTTCAATCAGTACTCAAGACATGATCTACCTTATATGGATAGAAGAGTCAGCCTATATTTTTTCTATAAATGTCCAACTTTTATTGCAGCTACCCAACAGTGTACCTTAAAAACAGGCATAGAGGACAATGTATAAATGAGAGTTGTGGGGAGAAGGAGGATGGATAGGGTGGTAGGGTAGGTGGGAGGTGAAAGTGGTCAGTATTAGCATGCATGTGTGAAATTGTAAAACAAATCAAAATTAAAACGTATTTATAGAAACTCATACATTTCTTTTTTTATATGCCATTTAATATTATTTTCATTTCCTCTTGTCATTTACACATGCAAAAGAAACTTAGTAGCTCATAAGCAGTACCCAAACATGTGGCAGGCCAGATTTGGTTCACAAGCCACACCTTGCCTTAGAGTACTGCTTAGATTTATAGTCAGTTTTGTGTTACTGTAACTAAAGGATCTGTGCTGAGTAACTGATAAAATAAAGGGGCTTATTGAGTGAAGATGGAAAATACAAAAACTAGACTTTGGCTTCATGGCAGGTGGTCACAATATGACAGAAAAAAGAACTAATCACATGTAGAAGGGAAATGTGTTCGAAAGAAACAACAGAGTGGGTATGGATCAGCTTCATGCTTTTTATTACAACCGATTCTTGTAGGAAGTTGCTCAATGAGATGGTTAATTTTATTTGTAAACCTGACACAACCTAGAATATCCCAAGAAGAGAAACCTAATGAGGGATTATTAGGTTAGGTTTCTCTGTGGGCCTGTTTTTGGGGATTGTCTTGATTACATTAATTCAGGTTGGGAGATCCAGTGTGAAAGTCGGTGGCATCATTCCTTTCACTTGGGTCCTGGGTTGAATAGAAGAAAAGTGAGCTGAGTATAAGCATGCATCCATTCATTCATTCTTCTCTGTCATTGAAGTCCTTGACCCCACAGATTCCCCAGGATGATGCACTGTATCCTAGAGTTGTGAGTTAATTAAAACCCTTCACCCCTTAAATTGTTTTTGTCAGGGAACTGACTGGCAAGGGGCTTGATATATTGTTAGCACGATTACTTTTAATCAAATTCTCTTCTTATGGGTTTCGTATTTTGTGTTTGGCTGGGGGATAATGTTACATAGTGGCTTCTTTAGGATATTTTGCCTTTACATGTGTACTGTCCTCTTGGGAGGCATATGGTGGGACTCCAGATTCTTCTTTAAGAAATACAAATGCCCAGACACATTTGGTGTTTGTTGTTGACATGCTGATACATGGTAACCTTTTCTAAAGTAGTATTTGCTAACTTCTTTTTTACTCCCAACTAATGATAGAGAATCCACCTCTGCCTGCCAGGTGCCCCTTGAATTGCAGGAAATGTTTATGACTTCTGGTCTCTGTCCCCTGATTGGGAGCACTGGCCGCTAGCTATTATGCCAGCAAAAAGAGCTCTGTGGATTTCTCAAAACACCAGTAATTTTATTTGCTATATTTTAAAATTACATTGTGTATGTGTGTGAGAGAGCCCACACATACGTGAAGGTCAGGACAACTCCAGGGATTAAACACATGTCATCAAGTTTGGTGGCAAATGCCTTTACAAACTCAGTTATCTCACCCCACCCTCTTCCACCCCCAGTGACCTTAGTTGTTTTTTCGGAACTGCACTGTGTGGCCAGCTGTCTTCCAGTTTCCCCATTGTTAGACATTTAGGTATGTTTTCCATTTTGGGCCATTTTGGACATGTGTCCCATGCTTTTGCAAACTTAGCTGCTAATACACAAGATAAGAACTATCATCAAGCAGCAAGGCTAGGATGACATTTGAGAGACTATTGAGTATAGCTCAGAAACTGTCACTGTTAGAGAAAAGAGGCAACCATAAGAGTGTTTCATTTTTTTTAGCACCCCTGCAACAAATGACTGCAAACAGAATGACTTAAAACAGCAGCAGTGTATTCTCTTACAACTCTTCAGTCCAGCATTGCCAAATCAGGTACCAACATTCCAACTGTACCAATGGGTAATAATGAGGTCGGTGATGGATGAGGAGAGCATTTTCAGACTTGGTTAAGCTTTGACATAGTACTGGTTTCCTCTCATTCATTGCTTCCAACAGGGCATGCTAGAGATTAAAAGGAAACCAAAGGCTAACTCTACCAGGAAACAAGTGTCCACTCCACAGACTGTTCTCTGCTCACCTCTAAGGGAGTCAAGAACCAAGGTTGCTAGGGAGCCATGACTTTCTTTCTTTTTATGATTACTTAAGTGTGCATGTGTGTTTGTGTTTGTGTGTTTATATACGTGCCATGGTACATTTGTAAAGGTCAGAGGGCAAATTTGTGGAAGTCAGTTTTCTCCTTCCACCTTTATGTGAGTCCAGCTCAGGCTTATATAGCAAGCACCTTCCCCTACTGAGCTACCTGGCTAGCCCCTACAACCATGACTTCTAATGGATCTGGGTAGTCCATCGAACTATCGTTAGGAAACAGTTTCATTCTCTCATCCAGTTTAATCTGTTAACCTGTCATTCAAGTTACACCATTTGTATTCTCTAAACTTCTAAAAACTGATGGCTTCCTTTAGACCATGCAGCTTAGCTTGATGTTGAGAAACTGCTCGGTAGGCAATGAGGATTTAGTAAGATAAATAAATGGTGTCCAGAACCTGGTAATGTACTACTTCATCTCTTAGCCTACTGTTACCATTTTCCAGTATCTGGGGACCCTGAGAACACCAACCGTGATGTGAGATGAAGAAAGGTATCCCCCCCCGGTATCCCCCCCCCCACACACACACACTTAGGAAGGGAGAAAACCAGGTGGTATTTGAATGTCATAGAAAGCCATGTGCTAAACTTAATCTCTGAACCTAGACAGAATATTCTTGTTGGCTACAGGAGGAACTCTGGGCAGCCTTCCCAGGCTGCCTATTGTTCTTTTCTCTGCCTTTTGGGAATGTATTGCCCACGGCCTCTAATACCACTGTGAAATTCTGTGTAATTGCCTCTACCAAGAAGTACTAGCTGAAAGAGGCCAGAAAAATCTCAAGGCTGTAAACCATCTTCCAAACTTGTCTCATTTGTTTTTACCTTTAGTGCTACGTCTACCGAAAGATTTGTTTGCTGTTGATTTGTAAGTACCAGAACTCAAGGGCAGCTTTTCACAGGAAAGAAACAGTCTCATTAATGACCACTTAACACAATGAAATATTCACATGGGAAACTGACAATGATGTCATAGTAATTGACAGAGGAGTGATGTAAGCCCTTGAGTTGTGGCTTTACAATGAAGTGGGCTCAGCTTTGAACTTCAACACCACTATTCACCCAGTTTGTCCTTTTTAAAAGTTACTTAAACTCTGCACCTTCAGTTTCCTTACTGTAGACTAAGGAACATCTTAGTTACTATGGATGGCCTGTCATACACATGTAGGCGAGCCCATTTAATGGTTTTTGTGACAGCTCAACTTCTCTCATTTTATTGTAGAAACTGCCATAGCCAATATGCAAATGAATGGGTATGACTGTGTGCCAAGGGTGCATTATTTATGCATACTGAATAACTGGTTTTTATGTCACATTCTCTTTTTATCTTTTTATTTATTACAATTTATTTACTTTGTACACACTTGTAGCTCCCTCTCTAATCCCCTCCCAATCCTGCCTTCCATGCCAATTCTCCTGCCATGCCCCTCCCCAAGACTGCTGATAAGGGAGGTCCTACTCCCCTTCCATCTGACCCTAGCCTATCAGGCCTCATCAGGAGTGGCTGCATTGTCTTTCTCTGTGGCCTGTTAAGGCTGATCCCCCTTCAGGGTGAGGTGATCAAAGAGCCAGGCACTGAGTTCATGTCAGAGACAGCAACTGTTCCCCTTACTAGGGAACCCACATGGACACTTACCTGTCATGAGCTACATCTGTGCAGGGGTTCTATGTTATCTCCATGCATGGTCATTGATTGGAGTATCAGTCTCAGAAAAGACTGATGGACCCAGGTTTTTTGTTGTTGTTGTTCTGTTGGTCTCCTTGTGGATCTCCTGTCCCTTCCAGATCATTCTATCTCCCACTCTTTTCATAAGATTCCCTTTACTCTGCCAAAAGTTTGGCCATGACTCTCAGCATCTGATTTAATACCATGTTGGGCAGTCTTTCAGAGGCCCTCTGTGGTAGGTTGCTCTCCTGTTCCCTGTTTCTCTCTCATTCTATACCTCTCCCATTTGCCATTCTTAATGAGGATTGAACATCTAACCCAAGGTCCTCCATCTTGTTTAGCTTTTTAGATGTATACATTTTGGTATGTTTATCCTATACCATATGCCGGAGCCAGCCGGGAGAGTTGAACGGTTCTTGAGTTGGGAGTGAGGATTAAAATTAATAAAATAAACACACAGCACACAGAAGATCTTTTAAAGGTCCAGACTCAACAGCCACAGCAAAAGGCAGGCTGCTGCAGCAAGCAGCAAGTCTCAAGTCTCTGCCTCCTCCTCTGCCTCCAGCCTTCTGACCACTTATTTTTTGAGGAGTTACTTTCATCCAGTAAAACATCTCAGAACAATAGGTTAATTTGCACAAGGAGCCTGAGGAAGAGGTGTAACCCTCACAAGCTATCCCACCTGTTGTCACAAACAAAAGGAGATGGACTTGCAAGTTCTCCTCTGCCATTAGTAAAGGCCTCCTAAAAGCTATCTCTCCACCGAGATTCAAATATCAAAGCAGGCCGCTGGAGTCACAGCTCCCAACAACCATAGATCTAATATCCACTTATAAGTATATAACATGTGTGTCTTTCTGCTTCTGGGATACCTCAGTCAGGAGGATCTTTTCTAGTCCCCACCATTTACCTGCAAATTTCATCATTTCCTTGTTTTTAATTGCTGAGTAATATTCCATTGTGTAAATGAACCACAATTTCTGTATCCATTCCTCTGTTGAGGGAATGTGGATTGTTCCCAGATTCTGGATGTTATGAATAAAGCTGCCATGAACATGGTTGAGCAAATGTCCTTGTATGCTTGAGCATATTTTGGATATATGCTTAGGAGTGAGTATAGCTGGATCTTGAGTTAGCATTATTCTTAATTGTCTGAGAAAGCACCAGATTGATTTCCAAAGTGGTTGTACAAGTTTACATTCCCACCAGCAATGGAGGATGGTTCCCCTTTCTCCACAACCTCTTCAGCATGTGTTGTCACTTGAGGTTTTGATCTTAGCCATTCCGTGGTAGTAGGGTGAAATCTCAGGGTCATTTTGATTTGTATTTCCCTGGTGACTAAGGAAGTTGAGCATTTCTTTTAAGTGTTTCACTCCAATTCGATATTCCTCTATTAAGAATTCTCTGTTTAACTATGTACCTTATTTTTGAATTGGATTACTTGATTTGTTGTTTTTTTACCTTCTTGAGTTCTTTATACATTCTGGATATTAGCCCTCTGTCAGATACAGGGTTAGTGAAGATCCTTTCCCAATCAGTAGGGTGTCTTTTTTTTTTTTTTTTTTTTTTTTTTTTTTTTTTTGATGACAGTGTCCTTTGCTTTAAAGCTTTTCAGTTTCATGAGGTCCCATTTATTGATTGTTGATCTTAGAGCCTTTGCTGTTGGTGTTCTGTTCAGGAAGCTGTCTCCTGTGCCAATGAGTTCAAGATTATTCCCCACTATTTCTTCTAACAGGATCAGCCTGTCTGGTTTTATTTTGACGTCTTTGATCCACTTGGACTTTAGTTTTGTGCAGGGATATAAGTTTGGATCTATTTGAATTTTTCTACATGTAGCTATCCACTTAGACCAGCACTATTTGTTGAAAATGTTGTCTTTTTTCCATTGTATGGTTTTGGCTTCTTTGTCAAAAATCCAGTGTCCATAGTTTTGTGGGTTCATTTCTGGTTCTTCTATTGGATTCCATTGATCCACCAGCCAGTCTCTACACCAGTACCATGTAGTTTTTATAACTGTTGCTCTATGTACAGCTTGAGATTGGGAATGGAAATACCTCCAGAAGATCTTTTATTGTAGAGGATTGCGTTAGACATTCTGGTTTTCTTGTTATTCCATATGAAGTTGAGAATTTTTCTTTCCAGGTCTGTAAAGAATTGTGTTGGTAATTTTTTGGGACTTGCATTGAATCTGTAGATTGTTTTTGATAAGATGGCCATTTTTACTATGTTAATCCTGCGGAGCCATGAGCATGGGAGATCTTTCCATTTCTGATATCTTCTTCTATTTCTTTCTTCAGAGACTTGAATTTTTTTAATACAAGTCTTTGACTTCCTTGGTTAGATTTACACCAAGGTACATTATGTTATTTGTGGCTATAGTGAAGGGTAGTGTTGTTTCCCTAATTTCTTTCTCGGCCCTTTTGTCTTTTGTATACAGAAGGGCTACAGATTTTTTTTTTTAGTTAATTTTGTATCCAGCCACTTTCCTGAAGGTGTATATCAGCTGTAGGGGTTACCTAGTAGAATTTTTGGGGTCACTCATGTATACTTTCATATCATCTGCAAATAGTGACTTCTTCCTTTCCAGTTTGAATTGCCTTGATCTCCTTTAATTGCCTTCTTGGACTAGCAAGGACACCAAGAATTATGTTGAAGAGATATGGAGAGAGTGGGCAGCTTTGCCTTGTCCCTGATTTTAGTGGGTTTATTTAAGTTCCTCTCCATTTAGTTTGATGTTGGCTGTAGGCTTGCTTTCTTTACTATGTTTAGGTAAGTACCTTGAATCCCTGATCTCTCCAGGACTTTAAACATGAATGAGTTTTAGATTTTATCAAATGCTTATTCATCCTTTATGGAAATGATCATGTGTTGTTGTTTTTTCTTTCTTTCTTTCTTTCTTTCTTTCTTTCTTTCTTTCTTTCTTTCTTTCTTTCAGTTTGTTGATGTGGTGGATTACACTGATGGATTTCGGTATATTGAACAACCCCTGCATACCTGGGGTGAAGCCCACTGGGTTACACTGGTTGATATCTTTGATGTATTCTTGGGTTTGGTTTGAGAGTATTTTATTGAGTATTTTTGCATTAATCTTCATGAGGGAGATTGACCTTTAATTTTCTTCCTTTGTTGGGTCTTTGTGAGGTTTAGGTATCAAGGTGACTATGGCTCCATAGAACGAGTTTGGTTATGTTCCTTCTGTTTCTATTTTGTGGAACAGTTTGAAGAGTATCAGTTTTAGCTCTTCTTTGAAGGTCTGTACTGAAACCATCTGACCCTGCACTTTTTTTTTGGAAGGGAGACTTTTGATGACAGCTTTTATTTCCTTAGCGGATATAGGACTATTTAATTTATTTACCTAGTCTTGATTCAGCTTTGGTAAGTGGAATCAATCAAGAAAATTGTCCATTTCACTTAGATTTTCAAATTTTGTGGCGTATAGGAATTTGAAGTAAGACTTACTAACTGTTTGGATTTCCTCAGTGTCTATTGTTATGTCCCCCTTTTCATTTCTGATTTTGTTGATTTGGATAGTGTCTCTCTGCCTTTTAGTTAGTTTGGATAAGGGTGTCTCTATCGTGTTGATTTTCTCAAAGAACCAGCTCTTGGTTTTATTGATTCTTTGAATTGTTCTCTTTGTTTCTAATTTATTGATTTCAGCCCCGAGTTTCATTATTTTCAGCTGTCTACTCCTCTTGAGTGTGTCTGCTTCTTTTATTCCTAGGGCTTTCAGGTGAGCTGTTAAGTTGCTTGAATGAGATGGTTCTGAACTTATGAACTTTCCTCTTAGCACTGCTTTCATTGTGTTCCATAAGTTTAGGTATGTTGTGCCTTTATTTTCATTGAATTCTAGGAAGTCTTTAATGTCTTTCTTATTTCTTCCCTGACCCAGCTGTCATTGAGTAGTGAGTTGTTCAATTTCCATGTGTGTGTAGGCTTTTTCTGTTCCCATTTTTGAGGTCCAGCTTTAGTCCATGGTGTTCTGACAGGATACACAGGATTTTTTCAATCTTCTTTTCTCTGTTAAGATTGTCTTAGTGCTCAATTATGCGGTCTATTTTGGAGAATGTTCCACGAGGGGCTGAGAAGAAGGTAAATTCTTTTGGTTTTGGGTGGAAGGTTCTGCAGATGTTTGTTAGGTCCATTTGGTACATGACCTCTGTTAGAGTATTGTTTCTTTGTGTTTTGTGTGTGTGTGTATGCGTGTGTGTGAGTGTGTGCTTGTGTGTCCTTTGTTGAGAGTGGGGTGTTGAAGTTAACCACTATTAATCTGTGGGAATCTATGTGTGGTTTAAATTTTATTAATGTTTCTTTAACAAATGTGGCTTCCCTTGTATTTGGGGCATAGATGTTCAGAATTGTGATGTCTTCTTCGTGGAATTTTCCTTTGATGGTTATGAAGTGACCTTCTCTATCTCTTTTGATTAATTTTCGTTGAAAGTCCATTATATTAGAATGGCTACTCCTGCTTGCTTCTTGGTCCATTTGCTTGGAAAACTGTCTGTCAGCCCTTTACTCTGGTAATATCCATGTTTCTTAGGTGTGTCTCTTTTATGCAACAAATTGTTTGGTCTTTTTTACACATCCATTGTTTTAGGTTGTGTCTTTTTATTGTAGAGTTAATTCCATTGATGTTGACAGAGATTAATGAACAGTGGCTGTTAGATCCTTTGATTTAATATTGGTTGTGGTAGTATGTTTGTGTGCTTAGCTGCTTTAATTTTGCTATACTCAGGTTATTTATTTCCTGTGTTTTCCTAAATGTAGTTAGCATTCTTGGATTTTATTTTTCTCTATAGTATCTTCCCTAAGGCTGAATCTGTGGTTTGGTATTGTTTAAATTTGCTTTTGTTGTTTAATATCTTGTATTCTTCATCTATGATGATTGAGAGATTGTCTGGGTATAGTAGCCTGGCCTGAAATCTATATTCTCTTAGGGTCTGCATGATGTCTGTCCAGACCCGTCTGGCTTTCACAGGCTCTGTTGAGAAGTCAGGTGTGATTCTGATGTGTTTGCCATTGTATGTTACTTGGCCTTTTTTCCTTGCAGCTTTTAGTATTCTTTCTTTGTTCTGTATACTTACTGTTTTGAAAATTATGTGACAGGAGGTTTACCTTTTCTATTCTAATCTGTTAGGTGTTCTGTAGGCCTGTTGTATGCTTATAGCCCCCCCCCCCTTTAAATTGGGGAAATTTTCTTCTATGATTTTTTTTGAAAATATTTTCTGGGCCTTGGAGATGGGAATCTTTTTGTTGTTGTTGTTTTGTTTTTCCTCTATTCCTATTATTCTTAGGTGGTTTTTTTTTTTTTCTTGTTTTCTTGGATTTCTTGAATGTTTTGTGTCAGGAATATTTTACATTAACATTTTCTTGACAGATACATCAATTTCTTCCACATCTGGGATTCTTTCTTCCATCTCCTGTAGTTTATTGGTTATGCTTTCCTCTGTAGTTCCTGTTTTCTTCCCTAAGTTCTTTCTCTCCAGGATTTCCTCCATTTGTGTTTTCTTTAATTTTTCCCATTCTATTTTCAGATCTTGAACCATTTTGTTGATTTCCTTCACCTGTCTGACTGTATTTTCCTACTTATTCTTCAATTACTTCACCTGTTTGCTTGAACATTCTTCTGTTTCATTTATTTTTTTTTCAGTGATTTAACTATTTCCTCTCTGAAAGCCACAAACTGTTTGGCTGCCTCTTCCTGTATTTCTTTATTGATGGACATAATCTGTTTTACGTTATCTTCCTGTTTCTTTACAGATGGCTATAATCTGCTTGACTATCTTTCTCAATTTCTTGATGCATTTTATTTTTACTCTACTATCCTCTTCATAAGCACTGATGTATGATCATCTTCTTGAATTTCACTTATGATAGGTTGTCCACGGCTTCTTGCCCCTGGATAACTAGTTTCTAGAGATGCCATGTTGTTTTGGCTTTTGTTGGTTGTGCTTTTATGCTGGCCTCTACCCACCTGGTTATCTTAGATGTTGACTGGTAGTTTCTGGTGCCCCCTGGAATCCTGAGGTGGGGAGAATACCCTTGGCAGGAAGATGGTTGTTCCTGAAGAAAGTCTACTTAGTTTTTTGGGTATGGCCACCAAATGGCTGTTGCTTCTCAGGAATTGCCGCAGCTCACCTAGGTGTATGGGCCTGTGTGGTAATTGTGGTTGTTGGTAGTCAGAGGGCCTCTCCTCTCACCAGGAGAAGTCTTGGAGACAGATGCCCTGCCCCTGGTTTTCTTGCTCTGAATTTAGTGAGCTGCTGCTGCCTTATATTGTGTTACCTGGGCACAGCCCTCTTGAAAAACCAGGCAGTCCCGTCGTTTGGTGAGTTTTGATATTGAGACAGGTTGATCCTTTTCATGGTGGTGGGAGTGGGGGATTCAGCTAGGTGCCCTGAGGTTGGACCTAATGTGTCCTTCACCTTGGGGTTTCCTCCCAATAGGGAAACCCTGTCTCAGTTGTTTTGGGGTCCACAGTTGTGTCTGGGACAGTGAATTGGGCATGCAGGAGAATCTCTTGGCTGGTGGCTGAGTGCCTGCCAGAGCCAGGGACCTTTTCCAGGGATTGTCTGGGTGACCTGAGGTCAGTCAGTTCCCATTTCTTCTTTTACCATGGGGTTTTCACTTGACTGAAAAACCTCAGTCTCTGGTGTTGTGGGTCTCACAGTTCAGTCTGGGCTGGTGATTGGAGCATGCACACATGTGGCTCTGGGCTGGCGACCAAGCATTTGGCCCTACCCCGGAATTCTTCCAGGGTTTAGCTGGGTGACCTAAGAAGGGACCCGATTGCTTCCCACACTGTGGGGTTTCCTCTCACCTGGAAAACACAGTCACTCGTGTTTTAGGCCACAGAGTTTGGTCTTTTGGTGGCTATGCAGTCACTGCTGTCTTGCTTGTCAGACACAGTGTCCTTTTAGGGCTGCCATCTTGCTTTATGTCACTTTGAAATGCTATAAAATCGTATTCTTGTTGTCTGCTTTCCAATGCTTCTACAAGTGTAGAAACCAGCCCTAGCTCCAAACCGAGCATCAGACAAGTCTAGCCCGTGAGCTGACACTTGCAGGCTCCTGTAGTAGACACCCAGTAATTGCTAGTTCTCTTCCCCAGAAAGAACAGTGTGTTGTGAGCCAGGAAGAAAATAAATGCTTCTAAGAGGGTGGAGGCTGCAACCTGGAATTTTTTTTCAGAATCATTTGTAAGCTCATACTCATACTTCAATGATAATGTGATTGACATGTGTCTTGCATCTTGCAAACTTTGTATGTGTTTTTATGTTTGGGGGAACATGTGTGTGCAAGTCCAGTACACTTCTATGTGCATAAGTAAGAGCACTAGCTTAGAAGGCATTTTTCTGGTGTCTGCTGCTGTTGCTTTTGTGGGTTCAGTTTTGGTTTTACTTTGATGAGGTTTCTCATTGGCCTAAAACTTGTCAGTAGCCTAGGATGGCAAGTGAGCCCAGAAGTATATGCCTGTCCCCACCTTCCCAGCACATGGATTACAACCACTTGTCACCACAACACCACAACATGTGGATTCTGGGCTTGGACTCAGGAGCTCATGATTGCAAAGCAAGTGCCTTAACTACTCTTTAAATGCCACACTGTTTTTCTCTCTATAGGTTTGCGATAGTTTAAGTAAATAGCCCTGTAGGCTCATGTTTGAATACCTATTCTGCTTTTGGTGGAACTTTTTGGGAAGGATTAGGAAATTTGGCCTTGTTGGAGGAAGTATGTTACTGGGGCTGGGCTTTGAGGTTCTAAAAGACCATGCCAGGCTAGGTCCTATCTTTCTATATATGGATGAGATATAAGTTCTCAGTACTTCCTCAGCAACACACCTGCCTGCCTGCTGCCATGCTTCTTGCCAAGATGGCCATGGACTCACCCTCTGAAATTGTTAACAATCCCCCAATTAAATGATTTATTTTAAAAGTTCCCTTGGAAGCTATAATATATATGTGAGGACCTGGTCAGACCCTTGTGGGCCCTGTGCTCACTGTTTCAGTCTCTGTGAGTTTATATTAGCTTTGTTCATGGCGATTTAGAGGACTTTGTCCTCCATTCCCTCTGTCTCTTTCTGCCTCCTTTTCCATGTGGTTCCCTGAGGTCTGAGGGGAACGATTTGAAATAGACATCCCATTGAGAGATGAGTGTTCTAAGGTCTCTCCCTCTGCATAATGCCTGGCTGTGGGTCTCTATATTCATTCTCATCTACTGCATGATGAAGCTTGTATGATGATGTATCAGCATGGTACTGATCTTTGAGTATAGCAGAATATCATTAGGAATCATTTTATCACTACATGTTTCTTTTTTAGACCATTATTATTTAGTTTTATGCTAATTCCCTTCCTAGACTGTCTAGTCAAATGTTCTCGGTCACCCAAACAGTGTCAGCTTAAAAGAAAGGGATTATTTCTAGAATTCTTAGAGGCAATTAAAATTGCAATATGTGAACCAGACTTCGAAGAATCATACACATGAGTTTAGCAGAGAAGGGGTAACATAGGGGAAGTTGAGTATGTGGGACAAGGCTATGGTGTTCTCTAGAGAGAGGGAACAGCCCCAGTCTACTATTCAGGGAAGGGTGTTGGATCAGAGGCAAGGGAGAGAAGTCTGGAGTTAGTTACACTTAAATTGACCAGAGTATTTGGATAGTAAAGCTGAGAAAATTGTTTTTGTTTTTGTTTTTTTTTTTTCCCCAAAAGGTAACATGTAACACCAGACAGGGGAGTTTAAAAAAAAATGGAAACTTAAGTTTTTATGTATAGTTAGCACAGAGAAGACTAAGACAAAACAAAAAAACCCTATCTTTTAAAAATAAGAAAGAGAGAGGCTGGATGGATGACTCAGTAATAAAGAGCAGATTCTGCTGTTAAAGTGGACCTGGGTTCAGTTCTTAACATGCACATAATGATTCACAATCATAAGCAACTCTAGTTCCAGGGGATACAACACCCACTTCTTGTATCTGAAAGCACTGCATGTCCATCTTGCAGATACATACATATATGCAGAAAAAAATACCTAAAACTTAAAACAAAAAAATATCTTAAAGAAAAATACTTCCCACTAGGTATGGCTGCCCATGTGGTTAACCTCAGCACTCTGAAGGCAACACCCAATGGATCTCTGTTAGTTCAAGGCCAGCTTGTTCCACATAGCGAGCTCCATGACAGCTAGGGCTACAAAATCAGACAAGTAAACAAATAAATAAAAATGAAGAAAAAAATCCCAAAAAACAAAAAATACAGTAGGATCCAAGATGGTGGCACCAAGAGGTCACTATGTTTGACAAGCAAGACAGCAGTGTCTGCACAGTGATCAACAGACCAAACTCTGCGCCCTAAAACACCAGGGACTGTGTTTCCCAGGTTAGAGGAAACCCCACATTGTAGGAAGCAATCAGGTCCATTCTTCTCAGGTCACCCAGCTAAACCCCAGAAGAGTTGCTGGGTCCCAGCAAGTGCTTGATTGCCAACAAAGAGCCACATGCCTGCTTGCCCAACTCACCATCCCAGACAGAACTGTGGTCCCAGGACACCAGAGACTGGGTTTTCCTGTTGGAAGCAAACCCCATGGTGAGGGGAACATCAGGTCTGACCTCAGGGCACTCAGCTGCCCCCCCACCCCCATGGAAAAGTTCTCAGGAAAAGTTCCCGGGTTCCTGCAGGCAACCAGTTGCCAGCAGGGAGCCACTCACTTTTGCCTACATACTCTACTAATCATCCATCTGAGACTGAACTGTACACCCCAAAAGAACACAGGGATTCCCTATTGGGAGGAAACCCCAAGGTGGGGAAAGCATCAGGTCCAACCTCAGGACACCCAACTCTTATAAAGTTTCTGGGTTTCCACAGTCTCCATGCTCTAGCCTCCTGCAGCATGCATGAGCACTCACCTGCCACTTATTACTGCTTGGAAACTGGGGAACACAGCTCCAACATCAGACCTACAGAAGCCTGGGATCCATGGGATCAGACCCCAGACACTGCTCCAAAGTTCAACCTGTCTCTGTAGCCAAACTGACCAAACCGGGGGGTTGCCTCGTTCTTCAAGAGAGTTGCACCCAGCAAACACAGTGTAAGAGAAACAGCAGAAGCTCACTAAATTCAAAGCAAGAAAACCAGCAGAAAGGCAGCTCTCTCCAGGACTACTCCTAGTGAGGGGACAGCCCCCCTGACTTCCAACGACCACAGTTACCACAAAGGTTCATATGCCTGAGGTGAGCTGTGGCAATTCCTAAAAAGCACCAGCCATTTGGTGACCATACCAAAAAGTAGAGGAGGCCTCCTTCAGGAACAACCATCTTTCTTCACAGAGGATTCTCCCCACCTCATGATTACAGAAGGCACCAGAAACGAACATCCAACCCCTGAGACAGCTAGATAGGTAGAGTACAGCTAGATAGGTAGAGTACAGCGTAAGCACAACCAACAAAAGTGGAAGCAATATGGTATCTCCAGAATCCAGTTATCCAGGGGCAAGTAGCCCTGGACACCTTATCATAAGTGAAATTCAAGAAGATGATCTTACATCTATGCTTATGAAGGGGATAATGAAGAAAACAAATAAAATGTATAAAGAAAAAGAGGAAGATAAAATCAAACAGATTATGGCCATCTGTAAAGAAATATAGGAAGATAAACTCAAACAGTATGGCCATCCATACAGAAATACAGGAAGGTGCAGTCAAAAGTCTGTGGCCTTCAGAGAGGAAACAATTAAATCACTTACAGAAATTAAAAACACAGGAATATTCAATCAAATGGGTGAAGGGATTGAAGGAAAAACAGGAAAATAGTCAGACAGGTGAAAGAAATCAACAAAATGGTTCACGATCTGAAGAAAGAAATGGAGAAATAAGAAAACACGAATGGAGGAAATCTTGGAGAGGAAGAACTTAGGGAAGAAAACAGGAACTACAGAGGTAAGTATAACCAACAGACTACAAGAGACAGAAGAATCTCATCGGTGGAAGATACAATGGAAAAAAATCGATGTATCCATCAAGAAAATGTTAAATCTTAAAAACCATCCAAGAAATCCAAGAAAATGTGAAAAGACAAAACCTAAGAAGAATAGGAATAGAGGAAAAAGAAGATTCCCATCTCCAAGGCCCAGAAAATATTTTCAACCAAATCATAGAAGAAATTTCCCCAATTTAAAGGAGAGGCCAATAAGAATACAAAAGGTCTACAGAATACCTACAAACTTAGAACAGAAAAGAAAATCCTGCTGCCACAGTAAGCATACAGAGCAAAGAAAGAATGTTGCAAGTTACAAGGGAAAAAGACCAAGTAACATACAATGGCAAACCCATCAGAAACACACCTGACTTCTCAACAGAAGGGCCTGGATGGATATCATGCAGACTTTAAGAGAATACAGATATCAGCGCAGGCTACTATACCCAGCAAACCTCTCAGTCATTATAGATGGAGAAAACAAGATATTAAACAACAAAAAACAAATTTATACAATACCTACTCACAAATCCAGCATTACAGAAGATACTAGAAGGAAAAATACAACAGAGGAAAGCTCACTACATTAAGGAAAACACAGGAAGTGAATAACCTGAGTACAGCAAAACTAAAAGTAGCCATGCACACAAACACACTGTCACAACCAACATCCAAATCGAAGGATCTACCAGCTACTGGTCATTAATCTCTCTCAAGAACATCAACATACTCAATTCTCCAAGGAAAAGACACAGACTAACAGAATGGATGCATAAACAGGACCCAACAATCTGTTGCATACAAGAAACACATCCAAGTCACAAAGATAGACATTACCTGAAAATAAAGGGCTGGAAGAAGGTTTTCCAAGCAAATGGACCCAAGAAGCAAGCAAGAGTAGCCATTCTAATATTTAATAAAATGGACATTCAACCAAAATTAATCAAAAGAGATGGGGAAGGTCACTTCATACTCATCAAAGGAAAATTACACCAGGAAGACATCACAATTCTGAACATCTATGCCCCACATACAAGGGCACACACATTTGTAAAAGAAACATTAATAAAAATTAAACCACACATAGGTCCCCACAGATTAAGTGGGAGACTTCAACACCCCACTCTAAACAAAGGGCAGGTCAACAAAACAGAAATTAAACAAAGTAACAATGACTCTAACAGATGTCATGAATCAAATGGACCTAACAGAAATCTGCAGAACCTTTCACTCAAACACAAAAGAATTTACTTTCTTCTCAGCACCTCGTTAAACCTTCTCCAAAATAGACCATATAGTTTGTCACAAAGTGAGCCTCAGTGGATGAAAGAAGATTGAAACAATCCCTTGTATCCTGTCAGAGCACCATGGACTAAAGCTGGACCTCAAAGACAACAGAAATAGCAAAAAGCCTACACACACACGGAAACTGAAAAACTTGTTACTCAATGACAGCTGAAGAAATAAAGACAGATTTAAAGTCTTCCTAGAATTTAATGAAAATGAAAGCACAACATACCCAAACTTATGGGACACAATGAAAGCAGTGCTAAGAGAAAGTTCATAGCAGTAAGTGCCTTCAAGAAGAAATTGAAAACATCTCATACAAGCTACTTCAGCACCTGAAAGCCTTAGGAAAAAAGGGGGGAGAGAGAGAAAGAGGCAGACACACCTTATAGGAGCAGCTGGCTGGAAATAATCAAACCCAGGGCTGAAATCAATAAATTAGAAACAAATAAAACAATTCCAAAAAATCAATGAAACAAAAAAGTGGTTCTTTGAGAAAATCAACAAGACAGACAAACCTTTATTCCTTTGATGTTTGTATTTTGCATGTAGTGTCAGTTGCTTGGCCACACAGCAGGATATGTAAGGCTGAAAGTGTAGTTTAGCCAGTAGAGCACTTGCCTAGGAGACAGGGAGCCCTGCATTTCAGCCTTAGTTAGCACAGAAATTGAGCCTGGTGGCACACACCCATAATCTTAACATTCAGGATGTGGAGGCAGGAGGATTAAGAGTTCAAGACCATCCTTGGCTGCAGAAATAATTTTGAGGCCAGCTATATGAGCTGTATAAAGCTATATGGACTACATGGGAACCAGGCTCAGAAACAAGCAGTGCCAAGTAATAATAAATATTTAGTAACTAAATGCAATGAATCAAATATATCTAATCTTGTCATAACTTGTAATTTTCTTTATTGGTTCTGTCTGTGATTTGGTTACTTCATGACTATCTTTGTTTCTTTCTTTTTTTTTTTTTTTAGAGTCGTGCTCCGATTTCTGCTAAACTTGTGGCCAACATGCTGTCAGTTGCTGGAGCTGATCACATCATCACCATGGACCTGCATGCTTCTCAGATCCAGGTACCAGCATTATCTTTCTGCCCATGGTTAGGTCCTAACTCTGTTAACTAATTTTGAAAGGATTGAGTCTGCACAGCTACTCTCTTGGCCGTTTGCCTTTTATGTGGATGCTGCCATGTACATACATGTGGAGGCTAATGGTCAACACTGGATGTCTTCCTCAGTCCCTCCCTATCTTACCCAGAGCTCATCAGTTCACATAACTTGGCTAAGCAGTGAGCTCCAAGCATGTGCCTACCTTTGCTTCCCTAGCACTGAGGTTACAGAATGGGCAGAATGCTAGGCTTGTATATCAGGTACTTTACGTATTTACGAACTATGCCATCTCTCTAGTCCTGCAATACACATTTTTAATTTCTTCACAACTTCTTCTTTTGTTACGAAAGCAGGCCATATTTCATGGTGCCTATTTATGATATATAATGAATGTGAAGTATTTGATTTGTAGCAAATGCTAAAACAACAACAAAAAGTGAACTGTTTTCCTCTATGCCCTGCAGTGCTGTTCTTTCCTTCTGTACACTGGCCATCAGAGCATGCCTGGAAAATGGATTGGAATGGAAGATGTCTTGTGACATCTTTATCATTAGATTTAATTCTGTTACAATTACCTACAGGGAGACTGTTATATAAAGTTATCTTTTGGATAAATAATTCAACTGTTACTTAGAGATAGCAATTATCTTTTTAAAAATCTGCATCCAATTAAACTGCCTAAGTTCCTTTTCTTCTGGAGCCTGGTGTGCAGTGGCAGCAAACAGCATCCTACTTGGGAGCTGCTTGTATGTGTTTCTCTAAGGGAACTTAGAGATAGAATTTCTGGTGGATAGTGATGTCTCTTATCTCATGCTTTCTTTAGTATAAGCTTTAGACAAGTGTATCACCTTTGAGAAGTCCCAGGGCACAGTGGCCAGGGTCCACATTGGCTAGGCCATCATATTTATGTATATCAACCTCAAAAATACAGAACATACGGTTGAGACCATATACAAGGTCCAAATTCAAGTTTCCTAGCTGACAGAAATCCACATCTCAAAGAAGTGAGACTTCACCAAGTTTCATGCAGGTGAATTTGAAGATGTATTAGCTGAGAAGCAGCTTTTTCTCAGTGAATGTGGAGCAAATACATCTCCACTCATGGTCACTCAAGCATGTAATGGGCCTTGCACTCCTGATGGTTTCCACTGTGCTGAACCTCTGACTCCACCAACCATGTACTCTAATAAATCTCACATTCAATCAGAAAACAAACCTGCAAAGTGACATTGATTTTTTTCCCTTAGGGATTCTTTGATATTCCTGTGGATAATTTATATGCCGAGCCCGCAGTTCTTCAGTGGATTCAGGAGAACATCCCTGAATGGAGAACCTGTATCATCGTTTCCCCAGATGCTGGAGGAGCCAAAAGGTACCATTCAAGTGATATACCATGCAGGCTTCTCTCTTTCCCTATTGCTTCCCTGATTTCAGTATTTCTCTGTGTCTTCAGTGAGAAAGCATGTTTTGTGCACAGCAGGAGATAGTTCAATGGTAAAAGCTATTGCCCAACAAACATGAGGGCTGGAGTTTGGTCTGCAGAACTCATATAAATGCTGGATGTACTTAAGGGTCTGGTCTCCCTGTAGTTTTAGTCTTGGAAGGCAGAGGTGGAGCACTGCCTCAATAAATAAGGTAAAAGCAATCGAAGAACATTCCTGACATTAACCTGGGGCCTCTACATATGTGCGCACACACATACACACCACACAAAAGTACATGAAAAACTTTAGAAAACTTGCTTTGTGTGTGTGTGTGTTTGTATGTGTGTGTGTGTGTGTTTTGCTGGGGATAGTACTCAGTTTTGCATAGATGCTAAACAAGTGCTGTGTCACTGAGCTATATCCCTGCCCCAGCAAGCTTGCTTTTAGTTATATAACACATCATTTTTCATGGCACAAGCCGATCACCCTCTCAGCATTTCGCATTATTCATAAAAATAAAACACATATGTGCACTCTATATAATAAGGGTTTTTGTTAACAAAATTGGCTGAGTTAGTCCTTCTCACTACAAACACTTAACTAGAGTAGACAGAATAGAACTTAGTTTTTCAAAGGAAAAGAATATATGGAGCAGGACTACATGGAACATCAAGAAAGTGAGATAGTTAAAGCCTTCCTGTATACAGATGAGGCAGAACTGGACTATGGTGGTCTAGGGGAGAGAACTAAGATGGGGTAAGGGCTGTCAGCTTAGCTTCTCTCACCTATGCAGGGTCTTCCATAAAGCAAGGAATGAAAGACCATCCCCTAGCTAATAAGCAGGGCCTTTGAATGAAGGAGAAAGCAGTCAACCATGAGAAATCATGTTACAAGCCTGTGCCACAGGCACATGATGATGGTCTCCCTGGGGTACTGGACTCCCTGGACTATGCATATTAAGGCAAAAAATTAGTCCCAGGCTGCAGTATCCCTATGAAGAAAGACTTTAGACTTTGAGTTGGTAGGGAAGCATTCACTGAAGAGTGTGACCTGCCATTCTGATCATCCAAAGCCAGACGTCCCTGACAGCCTAATGTGCCCAGACTCTGTGTGTAATGTCATCAGGATACAGCTATCCAGTACTTAGGTGTGATAGAATGATTGTCAAATGAACAAATTTATAGGCAAACTGACTGTGCTGACATAGTGACAGCCTAAGGAAGTGGTCTATGAGTGGCAAAGTCAACCAAGGAGCTCAAGGAGTTTACAGACCAGTAGGGCACTTGGTGTTGAGAGTGCAACAAGAATAAGGAGGTGCTTGCAGATCTGACAGACTGGTTACTGCAAACTGAGCCTTAAGACCCTAAACCTTGTAGAACTTTCCAGCTGCCACCTGAGAAGAAAAAACTTGGTGAAGCAGAATTTTCTTGCCAAGGTTGGAGCCACCATAAGAAAGGAAAAGTTAAAAGAGACCTCTACCCACCAGCTAAAGTAAAGAGGCTTATGAATGTGAGTCAATCATTTGAGTCTGGGGTCGAAAGTGACCATCAAGCTTCAGAACGACCCAAATGTGCAGTGATCTTGGGTGTGGCTTGGTGGTAGAACATTGCTCGGCATCCATACAAGTCCTGGATTCCATCCCCAGCACTACACAGATGCATGTGAGTGTATACATGTGTGCGTGTGTGTACTCCCACTCATTCACGTGCAACTTCTCCCCATTTTTTGATATCTTCATCCACCTGCAGCCTAGCTGCAGAGCCAGAATGACACTTACAAGTTTAGACCCATAAAGTAGTCCCAATGCTCAATGCACTGTAGACCCTCCTTCTCAGAAGAGCACATTCATTGTGATCTTAGTTGCTGTCCAACAGCGACTGGTTCCCAGCACAGAAGAGGAAGAGAAAAGAGGGCAAGTAACTGGAGAGGGGCCTCTGACAGTGGCTGGAAGTGCCTGTGCACAGGAAGGAGACTCAGGTAAAAGATAGTGGCAGTTAGGTTCCCAAACCCCCAACTAGGTATGGATGGGCTTGGGAGTAACACTGTATTAATGTATCCCAAAGCATGATGAGCACAGTTGTGACCTTGGGCAGCACATCGAGGTTGGTTACTGTATGTCTTTTTAACAATGTGTGGGACCTTTCAGAGTCTTTTCTCCTGGAAATGCTTGCAGTTGGTACAAAAGCTTTCTGAAGTCATGAGGTAGAACAAACATTCACATCTATCAAATTTCTCCTAGGCCAAGGAGGGGGACCAGGGGTATTACATGATTGGATTATAGTAACAGCTGTTGGTTGTAATTCATATGCCTACAGTTTACCCATGCAAAGTATAAAGCTCAATGCTTTTCAATATAGTCTCAGATTTGTGCAATTGTCACTGCCATCTACCATCAGGATATTCTCTCCATACCCCTTAGCAATTGCCACCCATGTCCACTGAAGCCTTCAGCTACACCAGTCTACTTCTATAGGACTGCACTTAGAGACATTTTTATATCAATTGGTCATAAAGTGAATGACTGTTTTGTCTGGCATGAAGAAAAAAGAAAATAGATCTTTGGCCCAAAGAATAATCGAATACATACAGCTCTTTTGATCATTTCCTGTTTGCTATCCAAATTGTCTCTGTATATAGACAAAAATATCATTCTTGAGTTCAGCAAAATAATTGAAGTAGGGGCAAGTGAGGTGGCCCAGGAGCTAAAGTTACCTGCAACCAAGCCTAGCATTCTGAATTTGATACCTGGGACTCTCATAGGAGGAAAGAACTGATTTCTACAACTTATTATCACACATACATGCACAAGGTAAGAAATTAAATCCAATTGAAAGAATAGTACAGAAAGTTACTCTGCTTCACTGTTGTTCTTTCCAGTGTTAAGATGGTATTCAAAAGTACATCACCTTGTATCATAGACACAGGTTATAATGCACTACTATGATTTGAACATGGAATATTTTCCCAGCCTCCTGTGTATGCGCACTTGGGTTACAAAGAGAAACCTTTCCTCTTTGAGTTATTTGTCAGGTGTTTGATCACACCAGTAAAAATAGCATAGATGCTGCACACTCTTCTCCACTTGGATTTTTAAAAGGTGTATTTGGTATATTTTAGCAGTGATCCCATAGTTACGTAACAGATATTCTTTATCATTCTTCAAGAAAGGAAGCATTTCTTTTGTCTTGTAATTTGAAGGTATGGCCTATTATGGTCAACAAGGCATGTAGGAAGCAAAAGTTCTTTCTCAAGCTGTGGACAGCTGCTTGCCTCACAAGCTGCTTTGCTATAGAATATTCAGTGAAAAACATGTTTTAGCCTTTACCTTGAAGCAGAAATAAGCAGGAGGTTTTGGCAAGTTTCTTTAACTTGTCTGCGAGACCTTGGACCATGTCTGCCATACAGGAATGTGGTCTTTGAAAACAAGTTTGACTGTCCTTGTACCAAGGTGAATTGTTTTGTTTTGTCTTTTAAAAGGGAGCTGTAGATTAAACTTGGTGCTTTCAGTACTGACTGAACGCCCTCCTGACACTATCCTAAGTTTTCTGTCTCTTTCTTTAACCTGTAATTTCTCAATCCCTACTCTTTCCATAGTATCCCTAATTACCTATGGCTGGTTCTGTCAAAGGCGCAACAGCAGGAGCATGAAAGAGCTAGTCACATTTCATTCTTGGTCAGGAAAACATGCAAATGGTGTTAGTATTCCTTCTCCTTTCTAGTCAGTGCAAGAAACCATTCCATGGGATAGTGATGCCTATACTCAGGGTTACCTGGTTGTTTTTATAGCTGTGTAATATAGTCCCTTATGTGGAGATGTATTATCATTCCCATGACTCCTGGCTATTAACTCATAGACATTGTAGTTTGTAGAGTCCAGAAGCAGTAGACTTGCTTTGACATTTTGCATCCTTGTCTAAGTAAGATGCATTCCTAAAAGTAGAACTTCTAATCCAAAGGTATAAGCCAAAAAAAAAAAAAACATTCCCAGTGACATTGGCCAGTGTGGTTGCTAGTGTCTTGGTACCCAGCCTTGCTCATATCAGTTATCAGTTATCAGTTTCATTTGACATGCCAGGCAGGTGACTTATGGTATGTCGTCCTGTAAACTCGGGTTGTTGTGAGTGAAGGCAGTCATCCTTTATAACATGATGGTTTTTCCATGAAAAAAAAAAGTTGTTGTCTTGCCTTGAGACTTCTACCTGTGGATTGTCAAAGGTGGGCTATTACAGCTCTGCCTTTCATGAGAGTCTCAGGTATTTCCCCTGGTTTTTAATGTCCTCCTCTTTTTATATGCTCATTCCATGATGGGCTTTGAAAACCATCTTACTGTTATACTTGCTTCATATTTTGGCTTCTGGGATTATGAAGCACTTGCCTTTCTCTTAATTTTTTTCTTCTCTTGTGATTTTGGATATTTTTAAAGATCTCTTTTTCTTTTTTAATGTTCTGATTTTTCTTGCATTTGACGTTTATTGGGAAATAAAAAGTAAAATGAAAATCTAATTTTCTCTCTCTTCTACCAGCTATCTAGTCATTCTGGAACTATTGAATTATCCATCCTCTCTCTATTGGTTTGAAACAACATCTTTTATTACATATTAATTTCTTCTATCTACTTGACAGCTCCTACTTTTAAAAATTACAGAAGGCGGCTTTGGAGATGCTGAGGGGGTAAGCCCTCTTTCTACTCAAGCATGAACACCTGAGTTCAAATTTCCAAGGCCTGTCTAAAAAAGCCAGGGATGGCCACATACCCCTGTAACCTTAGCACAGTGAAGATTAGCTACAAAATGATCAGTGAGGCTTGCTGATTGACAACCTAGCTCCAGGTTCAGTGAAAAGACCCTGCTTCAAAGTATTAGGTAGCAACTGATAGAGAAATAAATTTAATGCTTATCTCTAGCCTCTGGGCATATATACCTACATACACTTGTATACATATACTACATCACGCACACAAACATACACACACACACACACGCACACATGCACACACGCACACACACACACACAGACAGGGGAGGGGAAGAGGGAGGGAGGCAGGGAGAGAGAGAGAGAACCAGAGTAAGCAAGTGACCAAGTTTAAAATGTTCTTTTTCTTTTAGAAGTACTCAGAACACTTTCATCTAGCTACCCTTGTTCCTGTTCCCTCTGCTGGGAAAGCCAGGATCTTTAGGGATACACATGTAAGAATTTGTATCACCTCCTTTCTCTTTATCCTGTCTGCTATACCTTCTTGTCATCATCATGTGTTGGTATGGGCTGTTCTCTAATTAACAGTCCCACTGGAACACTCTAGCAGGTAGTATTGCTATATATAGTTGATGAAGTAGTTGTTTTCTTTGCTTAATGCAAAGTCATATTTCACTGGAAAAAAAATATCTATCTGGAAAATCTAAGTCTGGTGTTCTAGAGAAAGCTTTGGGGCCAAATCTCTCCAAGTAAAGTTTTGTCTTGCCACAGGAGGTCACTCTTGAGTAGTACATGAAGCTTAATTGAATCGATGAGGAACAGAGATTAAGAAAGAAAGTTCCTGTTTTCTTCTTCTTCTGATGTCCAGTCTCTTTGCCTTTTGGGATGGGGATTGAGCATTTTATCCAGGGTCCTCCCTCTTGATTAGTTTCTTTAGATGTACAGATTTTAATAGGTTTATCCTATATTATATGTCTGTATGAGTGAGTATATACTGTGTGTGTCTTTCTGCAAGCTAGGAACCTGCCACAGAGGGCCTCTGAAAGCCTCTGCCCTGCAGACTATCAAAGCAGATGCTGAGACTTATGGCCAACTGTTGGGCAGAGTGAATGGAATCTTATGAAAGAAGTGGGAAATAGTAAGATCTGGAGAGGACAGGAGCTCCACAAGGAGAACAACAGAACCAGAAAATTTGAACACAGGGGTCTTTCCAGAGTCTCATAATCCAGCCAAGTACCATGCATGGAGATAACCTAGAACCCAGGTACAGATGTAGCCCATTGCAACCACGTGGGTTCCACAGTAATGGAAACAAGACTGCCTCTGACATAATCTGATTGGCTTGCTCTTTGATCACCTCCCCCTGAGGGGGAAGCAACCTTACCAGGCCACAGAGGATGACAATGCAGCCACTCCTGATAGACAAAGATCAGAATGAAGGAGAGGGGTCCTCTCCTATCAGTGGACTTGGAAGGGGGTGGGGAAGAGATGAGGGAGGGAGGGTGGGATTGGGAGGGAATGAGGGGGTTGGATACAGCTGGGATACAGAGTTAATAAAATGTAACTAATAATAATAAAAAGAGAGAAAGAAAGAAAGAAAGAAAGAAAGAAAGAGAGAGAGAGAGAAAGAAAGAACTATCCCTATAGTAGGTATGTTTGCATGCATGTATGTGTGTGTGTGCACATACATATTAAATACAACTATAAAGGGTTGTGAGAGGTAGATAAAAATGGGTCCTTAATATGTAACCTTTTCTGATTATATGCTCTTTGATCATCTACTATTAAAAATTTGAAAGTTAGAAGGAAGAAAAATTTAGCCATTTTGTAACCATAGGGACTGTGCACATGTGTGTTCTTCCATATGGATCATATGGTGTATAGTCTCAACTATGCCTGGTGTCACAAGCATGGCCCAATCCTTTTCATTATCTTGAGTATGGTTCCTTGCTGTATGCCTAAGCTGTGTTTTTCAAAAACAAGTTGTGTGTGTGTGTGTGCATATTTGTGCGCTAGGGATGGAACTCAGGGACTCATACTTGCTAATGAACATCCTGTGACAGGGTTTCTCAGTGAGGGCCTTCCTGGAGTTCACTAAATACGCTAGCACAACTCCCCAGCAAGACCCAGGGATGTGGCTATTTCTGTCTCCTCAGTGCTAGAATTACAAGCATGTGCCATCATTCCTGTTTTTTTTTTTTTTTTAATTTTTTTAAAGCTCAAGAACAACACACTTTATTTGAACATGGAAGTTGTAGTCTCTGTGACAGAGGAATGAGGGCTCAGGGGCAAGGACACAGTTCACAACAACAACTTATCACTGGAAATGCTGTTTTCTCGGGGCAGAATTTTGTTATAACTTTTAAAAATTGCATTAAAAATGTTTACAACAACAGAGACAAAGATGCATAGTTTAGAAAACATAAATTATATGTCCCCAGCAGGACTGTATAAACATATACTGTGGAGAGTCACTCTGCAGGTCACCAAGGCAGAGTAACTAGGAACCTTAAAGTGCAGAGTTAAGTATCTTGGCTTTATTTTGCAAATTTTATGGACAGTTGTGTTTGAAAAAAAATAGTAGTTTTGCTTTGGTTAAATAGGGGAGGGAGGGTGGGATCGGGATGGGAGGAGGGAGAGGCTTATGGGGGGATACAAAATGAATAAAGTGTAATTAATAAAAAATTTTTAAAAAGTTACAAAAAAAAGAGAAATGAACCAGCGGGGGAAGGAGAGATGGCTCAGAAAAAAAAATAAAAATAATATATATATATATATATATATATATATATATATATATATATATATGGTGTGGATGTCAAAATTCATTGTATACCAGATTCTTCATTTTGTTTACAGTGTTTCTTAGACCTAGGACCATAACCAGGTCTGCCTCTCAGAAGATGCTGTTGCTCACTGGGTGCACCTGGCAACAGGGAAAGGCTGCTTTGGGTTTTTATTTTTTTGTTTTGAATAAAGAAACAGTTGGCTTTTCCTAGAAGAAGGTCTTAAAAGAATGGCAGAATCTATAGCTTTCTCTCTGTCTGGGATTCAAACAGATGTTATGGTCTTCTTTCAAGGAAACTAAAGTAAAATTGTCACTAGTAAATTTGTAAAGTTGAGTCTCATTCCTTAACGTTGGGTTTGAGGTGTGTCAAAAGTGGACTGCTCCTGGCCTTTTAAACATGAGTTCTAGAGATTGAACTCAGGTCCTACTCTTACAGGGGAAACATTTTACAATCAGGCTATTTCCCCAGCCTAGTGCCCAATAATAAATTCTTAGATTGACTCTGTTAATATGTTCCTTTGCTTCTTTCCACAGGGTTACATCAATTGCAGACAGACTGAATGTGGACTTTGCTTTGATTCACAAGGAGAGAAAGAAAGCAAATGAAGTGGACCGGATGGTTCTGGTGGGTGACGTGAAGGATCGTGTGGCCATCCTGGTGGACGACATGGCTGACACGTGTGGTACCATCTGCCATGCTGCAGATAAGTACGTGGGGTGGTCCAGGGAACATGACAAGAAAACACCTCCTTAGGAAATAAGGAGATGTTTATAAACAACCTTTTAAAATATTATTTTAAATATTTAGGTATATTTAGGTAAATAGGTATAAAAACAACCCTTTAAAATATTATTTTATTTATTTAGTTGTTTGTGTGTGCTTGCATGTGTGTGTATGTGTGCATACATTTTGGGAATGCATGCATGCTATGGTACAGTAGTGGACAGCTATGGTACAAGTCAGAGGATAACTTCTGTGAGTCAATTCTCCCATTTCACTATAAATCACAGAGATCAAACTCAGCTTGTCAGGCTTGGTGGCAAGTACACTTACACACTGAACATCCACTGTTTGAAATTTAGCCTATTTGTCTTAATTATTGTTGGTGACTTGACAGTAGGCCAAAGGAGAATTTAGGTTTATTTTTTTTTCCTAGTCCCATTTCCCTGATAGAAAACACAAACACCACCCACAACAAAAAGCCACGGGCTTTTTCATTTTCCAGGTTGGACTTTCAGGTCATTTAAAAAGGGTCAGAAAATGTGCTTCTCTAGAAATCAGGCCCAGAAAGACAGGGTGTTTGGTTTGTTTGTGTGTTTCTTTGTTTTCACTTGTTTGCACCCTTGCTTCCTTCAACCCAGCATTTCTGCTAGCCTCATAGCTCATGTGTCTTTCTAGAGGCTATAGGACAATATTTGTCAGGATAAGAACCTCCCTGACTTCCTTGCCACACATGGCTGTGGAATACAGTTTGAGATGCTCTCACTGTCTCAACTGGTAATATTCTGACTTGATTGTATATTATATGTTTTAGTACTATTGGTTCTCAACATGGGATAGATTGTTCCCTGGACAATATTTGACAATGTCGAAAGATATTGTTGGTTGTCACGATTAAGGGCATGGGAGTGTTGCTAGTATGTGGACCAAGGATGCTACTGAATTTTCCTACAATGGACAAGATAACCCCTATGAGAAATAATTATATAGATATAAATGACAAGGTCGATAATCCTTGATTTAATGGAACAAAAAGAATTTTGCAAACACATACATTTAAAAGATCCTAGTTTGGGATAATAAATTCAAATGGATTTTGTCCCATCCTTTTTTTTATAGGACACACTTTTCACTTGTCATATTGAGACAAGGTAGAGTATTTCAAGAATATTTTAATATTTGTGGCCACTTAATTTTTTTGAGGCAGGGCCTTGCTTAGTAGCTCTGGCTTGTGTTGAACTTAAGTCTTCCTGTCTTGGCCTCCCTAATGCTATAGTTACACATGTGCAATACCACTGGTAACTTTCTGTCTTCTATTTTGCAGGTTACTGTCAGCGGGTGCCACCAAAATTTATGCTATCCTTACCCATGGAATCTTCTCTGGGCCAGCTATTTCCAGAATTAATAATGCTCCCTTTGAAGCTGTTGTTGTCACCAACACAATTCCACAAGATGACAAAATACAACACTGCTCCAAGATTCAGGTACTAGGCACATAGGCAGAACAATGTATCACGGCACCTGCCTCTGACTCTGAAGTAACATCCAGCCTTCTGTTTGCTAAGCAGATGCTAGCAGAGACAGAAGTTTCTTGTTACAGTAGATTATCAGTCATGTTAGTTCCCTGAGAAAGGCCAGAATCAAGAGGTTAACGGGCACTATTCGGAAATAGCAAATGAAAAATGAAGAAAGGAAGGAAGAAAATGGAGGGGAGGAAAGGAAGCTGAAGATGCATTACTGTTGGTTCAGTGCTTGCGTAACATGCATGAGTGCTCCTGACCCAGCACTGAATAAAGTAGTCATGGTGGTGCACACCTACAATCCCTGCATTCGATTTGGATGCAGAAAGATTAAACATTCAAGGTCATCTTAAATTCAAAGCCACCCTAGGAGGGATGAGACATTACCTATGAAAAAAGAACTGTAAAAAGGAACAGGAAAAGATCTATGTATGGTGGTACTTAGAAAGTAGAGGCAGGATTATCATGAGACCTGCCCAAGGTACACATAATTTTGTCTCACAAACAAACAAAAGTAGCATATGGTACACCAATGAGATGTCTCAGTGGATAGACAGAGAAGAACAAAAGAAATAGCAGATGAATAAAATCACAATATAAAAAACATCAAGAGAGTTGGGGAAATAGCTTGTTACAGCACTTGCCTAGCATGGCCAACACTAAAAATCAAAAGTTAAGAATATACTTATGGTCTAGCCCAACAACTCTACCCCTAGTTATATAGTCCCCTGAAAATGGAGCATATGAAGCAGCAGGCTGTCCTAATCATATTCGGAGAGCTAAATTCTTCTTATCCTCCTGGCTATATGCCCACAGATTACCAGAGAATCAATAGTAGTCACTCAACACCACTGCAGCTTCGATTTCAAACTGCTCTTCCATGGACCCCTAGCCACTCACTGAGGGAGCCACCCGGTTCCCTCAGTGAACATGAAGATGGCACACGGTGGTGCTCTTCATGATTTCTGATCATGCTGAGAAAAAAAAAAAAAAAAGAGGTCGTTTGAATACAAGGAAATAGAACAGTGGTCCCTTATGTTTTTATCCATGATCAACAATACTTTAATGACTGCTGCCCAAAGGCCAAGTCTAGCCCAAGTCTATTTTAAATAAGGTTTTTATTGACGCATACTCGGTTTTTGCCCCTATGTTGCCTGTGACTACCTTTGACTGCCTTTGCACCACAATGGAGAACTGAATGTTTGATACAGAAGTAAACCAAAACCATTAACTTTATGATATTTTACAGCAAAAGTATTTTGCTGACCCCAGGGTTAAATAATCATGGTTATGCTTTTATCATGACAGACACTCACTGTTTTTAACTTTCTTGGGGCCAGTGAGCTGACTCAGCAGGCAAGCACTTCTACACAAGCCTGGTGATCTGAGTTTCATCCCTGGAGCCCATTTAAAGGCAGAAAAAGAGAAAATGGACTCCACAAAATCATCTTCTGACCTCCATATGCATGCTTTGGCATATGTGTGCCCACCCACCCACACACACACACACACACACATCTCCCCCCCCACCCCACAAACACATTTAATAATGATGATGGTTGTGGTGGTAAGTAAAAGAATTTTAAAAACACTGGTGAGTATTTAAAATTGAAACAAAGCCAAGTAGAAAGATAGGTTGTATAGGACTTGCTTTATAATATTTTATGAAAAACATTGCCATGTTTTATACATGGCTGCAGGGATTATAGTAAAAACTTAAGTAAAATGAAAGTTGTAACTTAAACAAAAGGTTATGGTTGTTGTATTTTGTAAAAAGAGTAGAGAAAAGCCTCTGCCAGTGAATATAGAAAACCAATTTTTAAACAGTGTCCCAAGAAGGGACCATCTGTGGGTAAACCTGCCCTGAAAATCTTCCCAAGAACTGATAGTAGTCGGCTTGGCTGTTTGTGATGTCTTTGGAGATAAATAAAACCCACAGTTGTTTGTCTTTACTCAAAGAAATGGATGAAGGATGTTTGACGAAAACATAGCATCTGTGACCTAGAAAAGACATTTCTAGGCTTTCTGGATTTTCAGCTTTTAAGGAAATAGAATTCATTCCCGTCTTGTGTGTTTTTCCCCCCCTTATTATTCAGGTGATTGACATTTCAATGATCCTGGCTGAGGCCATTCGAAGAACCCACAATGGAGAATCTGTGTCCTACCTGTTCAGCCACGTCCCACTATAGACCGGATTGGGATACTGAAGGTGGAGCAAGCCTCCTCTAACTTCTCACAGTCTTTCTCTGCCTGCTGTCTTAGCGTTAGGACTCAGCAATTTTAGGATGATCACTGGCAAAAGCATCCTATCTATGTACACTCTGAGATTCCTTGTCTTCCCTTCTAACGCTCAAGACTACTTCTTTCCAGTTTGTAGAGGGTAGGGCCAGAGGAAGGCGGTAGTTATTTGGTCTTTAAGTAAACTGATATTAATTAGAAATATTTTTCCTCATTCTTTCTTAGTACTTTGAGGCAACAACTTTTAAGTCTAAAATTGCACTGTGGAAATCCATCATACATATATTTTGAGGTTGCCAAAGGTGACTGCCGATGAAAACCTCTGTGTAAATACATAATGATAATGCCAGTGGACATTTGGAGAAAATCCTAAATAGCCTTTACTTCAGAGTGAACCTTGGAAAATTTATACTATCACGCATTTTGAATTTTTTGTTTCTTTTTTAAAAATGATAAATGGGTTTATTTTATTATTGTCCTTAATTGGGACTGAATTTTATTGAGCCTAAGATGGTCACTGACATACTGACTTTCTAAATAGATATTAGATATATTGAAAACAATATAAGGTTGTATCATTTTTAATCACTACTTTGAGGATTTGTCATAACTCTTAACTTAAATGAAACTCACAATTTATGATCAGTGATCACTATGATTTGGGTGCCACATTAGGATGTATTCAATGATTTCATGGCCACAGTGAATTACTCTAGGATGCAGCTCATATACTATCATCTTATTCTCAGTCTTCAGCAATAACCTTTACTTTGCATTTTCCCCAATAATTTCTTCTTCTGCACCAAAAGAAAGACTCTTTGAACTCTCACATTTTTAAGCTGATTATTATTTTGTTTCTTTTGCATAAATAAAATGGAGATGTTTTCAGAGTGCTATCAAATGATTTATTCAAATACTGCTTAATTAACTTGAATTAAATGTCTTTAGCCCTTTGTAATTAGAAGCACTAAATCTCTAATGACTGGTTATCCTCTGTAAAGCTGTTAAGATGTAGCTGTAGATGATGCCTGCAAAACAATGGACTCAAAAGGAAATAGTTGTTCCATTAAAATAATCTTCAAAAAGGGTTCAAAAAGCATTGTGAAGAAGAATTTCACTGATTGCATTCTTGATAAAAATGATCTTTAACAAGGTGTTCATGCCTGTAGTACCAGATCTCAGAAAACTTAATCAGGAAGATTACCACAAGCTTGAGGCCAGCCTATGCTACATAGTGAGTTCCAGCTCAGCCTGGGGTATAGAGTTGATAGCGTGTGTCATAAAACAAAAACAACCAAAAAACCAGTCCTAAATTCCGCAGGTAGAAACTCCTACCCACCTGAATAGCATGCTTGACCCGCACTCTAGAATATCAGACTTCAGAGCTGCAAAAGTCAAAGCAAAGTTAGAAAGTATCGTTTATGTTGTTATAGAAATGGGCATTTTGACAGTATGTATTTGTAACTTTTCTGGAGAAAGCGGTCCCATCACCTGGGATGTTCAGCTCTGTGGTACAGACTATTTATAAAGTCTTGGCTAGACATGTGTCAAAACTCTGTTTGACACTATACAAATGTTATTTTTGATAAATGTGTGATGTCTATATTTCCTAGGTGTTATGCCTATGCAGAATGAAGACACACTTGTGCACACCTACATGGAGACAGATTGATATATGTGTGCACATGTCTCAAAGTGTTGGCATGACAAAAGCTAGTTGATAATTATTAAATCTAAGATATTTAAAGCTTAATGTGTTACAGTGAATCTTAAAATAATGGTCTTCAGACTTTAACCCCCACCCTAAAAAAAAAAAAAAAATCTACCTGGCTGTCCACTGAAACTGATAGTTTCTGTCTTTACTTGACCTGAGTCAGTATTTTAAAGTACCTCTGAATACATTTATGAACTAATTAGATTGGACTGAGACTTACACAGTAAAAATAAAACACAGATTTTAAGTATTGGCTGATTTCAGTTTGGCCAGAATGATGAAGGCTGCCTCACGAGCAGCTTAAAGCCAGAACTTTCTTGTTCCTTGCTCCTTGTGGTAAAACAAAACAAAACAAAAAAACCATAAGGGGAATCATGAAATCGATCAGCTTTGTCTAATTCTATGAAATGAGGGTAGGTTAGGCATATATCTACCCAAAAGTGGGAACCAGGAAGACGTGAATATACCAAAATTATTTAGCCTCCACCTAAATTTCATTAGTCTACTGATAGATATTCATATGCTATTTTTCCTTTGTTAGATACAATGTTAATTAAATTCGGGAGTATATTCTTTGCAGTGCTTGCTCAGGATTTAGAGACCAGAGAATTTTGAGATCCCGTGACATTTACTAAGACATTTCAATAAAATCATGCTGACTGCCTTGTTTCATAGTTTATATTATCATTTCAGAATAACTCGTTTTTGCTGAAGTGACCTGCTGATGAAGTACCTGAAAATGTTTGCTACTATATGATTAAGATCCAGTTTATGAAATTAAAGGAAAGCCAGAAGTTAATTAAAGTATACTCATCACCGTTTTAAAGCCTTTTCTTTGTGAAGGACTCATTAGCTATCATCTTTCACAAAGGCATCATTGTTGCTCCACCTAACACATCTAAGTTGATAATTTTAGATAGTACCTTTCAAAGTAAAGACCAGGGCTGGTGAGATGGTACCTCGCACCAAGCTTACCTGAGTTCAGTCCCTGAGACCCACATTGTGGAAGGAGAGAGTTGTTCTCTACCACATGTAACTGTGGCATACAAATGCCCACCGCCTCCCCTACACACATACATCCATAAATAGCTACAATGTATTATGCATCAAAGTAATGAAATTAGGTATCCATCTATTGGAGCAGTCCCAATTGAAGTACAGGCTGCATAAAAGTTTTTCATGTGCTTTGTTTTAAAGAAGTCCTGTCTCTTTAGAACATCTTCTTCCAAACCCATTCAGTATGCTTTGAATTTTGCTTGTGTGTGTGTGTGTGTGTGTGTGTGTGTGTGTCTGTGTCTGTACATGTTCATATGTGCAAACATGGGTACTAATGCCAGAAGTTAAATTGAGTATCTTCCTCGATTCTTCTCTGCCTCATTTTTTTTTGAAACAGCATCTCTCACTGAACTTAGAGCTCAATGGTTTGGCAAAAATAGCTGGCCAGTGAGCTCCAGGAATTTTACTGTCTCGAGCACTGGGATTACAGGAGGCTGCTGCCACACTCAGAATTTTATATGGGTCCTGGGAACACAAACTCAGGTCCTCATGCTTTTGTGCAGCAAGCACTTTATAGACTGTGCCATTTCTCTGGACAAGATATATACACAATTATTTTCTTGTAGAGAAACTCAGCTTTAAAGTATGGAAAACACTGAGAGTGACAAGCAAAGGCCTTAAAATCATCATAAAACCAGGCATGGTGGCACATGCCTTTAGTCTCAGCACTCAACAGACAAAGACAGGTAGATCTCTATAAAGTTCAAGACCAGATTGCTCTACATAGTGAGATCCAGGACCACCAAAGCTCCACCATGGTTTGCTCTCCCAAAAAACAAAATCACCATGAAATGAAAAGAATTGTAACCAAGTCTGTCTGAAGAAACAGTGGGAAAGAACATGATAGGATTACTAAAAAAAGGAAGAGTGATGCAAAATAGAGGTGGAAATAACACACCAGTTTTACAATGGCACCTAAAAATGCTGTCACATTTGGGAGATGTTTCATTTCTTATATAAGGACTCTGATCTGCCCATGAGCTACAGGCACCAGGCCAAGTGGGGGAAAGATGAAGGCCAAGGAATTTAGAGCATTGACTCCAATCAGGTTCCACACAGGGCTTAGAGAAGGGACCAGTGCTAGAGTTGGTAATTCACCATATAATTTTCTGAAATGCAACAGCCGTCTTCCAACACAAACTGGTTCATGATGCATTTGAAGGAGAGTAGCCAGTGTAGATGGGGCTCAGGGTAGAGCCATATATTTCATCTAAAGTGGGTGCATACCAACAGACCACTTAGAACTGATCAGTTTGTGAGCCTAGGGAGATGGCTCAGCACATAAGACTGCTTGCTCTGCAAGTATGGAGTCCGAAATTCAAATCCCAGCTCATACATAAAAAGCCAGATGTGGCCATTCACATACCTGTAAACACCAGCACTCTGAGGAATGGATACAGGTAGGTTTGTGGGGCTTGCTTCCTGCCAGCCTAGGTCCATATTCAATGAGAGATACATAAGGGATAAATCAGAGTGACAGCAGGATACTTGAGCTCCCACGGACAAATGATCAGCTTATATACTAACTTCAAATTGTAGAGTTGCCATTTTAAGTATGCCACTCAAATGGGTACAAGACACTCCCGAGTTTTGCAGATGTTCAGCATAAAGGGTGATACAATCTCCTTGCCTACAGATGTAAAAGGAGTACGTACAGGGTCTTTGCATATGCCTGTCTGAGCCAAAGGTAGCACTGAAGCATTAATAAATACCTGCATGTGGGAAACAGCCCCACATGCGGGTGTGCAAAAATAACAGGTAGGGATGAAGGCCTGGTGACCATGGAGGCACTACTCCACTGTGGTCTTGCATAAGCTGGTTGTCCTCTAGCCTGCTGTCACCATCTTATCAGAAATACAGTTGAAAGTGATGCCCAGTTGAGTTCTTTGGCCAAACAATAGACTAGCTGAATTCATTTTACACTTTAAGAGCATGATAAAATGGGAAATGAGAATGCCCCAGAAAGGAAAGCAGTGGGAAGTGGCTTCAACTAGGAATGTGGCAATCTGGAGTCTGGTCCTGACATGCTATAAGCACATTGTGACTCCATGATAAATGTCATTACAAATTGACTTCTCTGAGACTTAAATGTCTCTGTAAAACACATTTACATAAAGGAAGATCATTATCAGTGCCCCAGCAATTTTATCATTCTACATTTACTTGAAATAGTTAGACCCACTGATGACTGTGGTTCCAATGAGGGAATGATAGGGAAGTTGCTTCTCTAGCTTCCTCTATTGAGTGGTCAACTCATTTTGGTTTGCGTGGGACTTTTTCTCAAACTTAAAAGTGAAGAGCTAATATCTCTGGAAACTCTTCAATCCTGAGCAACCTGAGACAATTGGTAGCCATAGTTTCCTGTCTTCTCAGGTGGGAAGTTATAGACTCCCAGCACTATTCAGAGATGAAAGTACATGTAGCTGATACAGATGGAAGGTGGAGGGTATGCTAAAGTTGCCAGGCGTATTGTGTGGAAGAGGCTACGTGTGATGGTGAAGGAACTAGGCTATCAAGTACACAATTTCAAAGAATCTGTGTGTGCATGACTCAAAGCAAAACAGCAATCTGTACTAAACTGTCTCCTATGTTTGCATGGCTCAGTAGTAGGCATTGGCGGTGGTTTGAATGAGAACAGCCCCCATTGGCTTATAGATTTGAATAGTTAGTTCCCAGTTGGTGAAACTGTTTGGGAAGGAAGAAGAGGTGTGGCATTGGGGTTGGGCTTTGAGGTTTGAAAAGCCCCTGCCATTCTCCTCTCTCTCTCTCTCTCTCTCTCTCTCTCTCTCTCTCTCTCTCTCTCTCTCTCTCTCTCTTTCTCTCTCTCTCTCAGCCTTCACGATGGTCATGGACTCACCCTATGGAACTGTAGGCCCCTTATTAAAAGCTTTCTTCTGTAAATTGCCTTGGTCATGATGTCTTTTCAAAGCAATAAAAAAAGCAACTATGACAGCATTCATTAATCATATTTTAATAAATTCAAGGGCAAGAAATGTAACAAATGATCAATATTATAAATAGCTAAGAGGGTGATTTATATCGAAATAAATACTTGTTTTAGAACTTTTTCATTCTTAGCATATTATACTTTCTAATATTATTTAATGTTCTAAAAGGATGAGCTGGGGTACCATTCAGTTGACAGGCGCTTGCCTAGCATGCAGAAAGCACGGGGTTCAAGCTTTATAACTGCACAATCAGGTGTGATGGGACATGGGATATGCTTGTAGTTACACCACGTAGGAGGCTAATAAAAGGAATAAGAAGTTCAAGGCCATTTTGGTTACATAGTACATATAAAATAAGACTGGGTTACATGAAACTCTTTCTCAAAAAAATCTAATAACAAAACATTTATAAACTGTGTAGTATTATTAAAAAAGAGAAAGAAAAGTTTTCTACATATCGAATTCCGGGACATCCAGGGCTACATACAACAACAAAATAATAATAATAATAATAATAAAGAAAACTTTTATGCATATGTATGAGTGCCCACATGTACTTATGTGCATCAATTGCCTGTCTGGTGGCCTTGGAGGTGAGAAGAGTACATCAGATCTCCTGGAACTGAAGTTATGAGCAGTTGTGACCTGCCTGATGTGGATGCTGGAAAGTACACCCAGGTCTTCAGCAAAAGCAGCAAGTGCTTTTAACCATCAACTAGTCTATTTAGTCCCTGTACAGTATTATTTTACTGTGTTTTTTCTTTGTTTCTTTCTTTTTAAATTTTCTGAATGCATTAAATTGCTTTTTTTAAAAAAAATATTTATATTTTTATAAATTACAGTTTATTCACTTTGTATCCTTGCTGTAGCCCCCGCCCTCATTCTCCCCCAATACCTCCCTCTCTACCTCAGCTCCTCCCATGCCCCTTCTCAAGTCCACTGATAGGGGAGGTCCTCCTCCCATTCCCTCTGACCCTAGTCTATTAGGTCTCATTGGGACTGGCTGCATTGTCTCCCTCTGAGGCCTGGTAAGGCTGCTCCCCCATCAGGGGGAGGTGATCAAAGAGCCAGCCACTGAGCTCATGTGAGAGACAGTTCCTGTTCTCCTTACTAGGGAACCCACATGGAAACTGAGCTGCCATGGGCTACATCTGTGCAGGGGTTCTAGGTTATCTCCATACGTGGTCCTTGGTTGGAATACCTGTCTCTGAAAAGGCCCCTGTGCCCAGAATTTTTGGATCTGTTGCTCTACTTGTAGAGCTCCTGTCCCCTCCAAGTCTTCCTATCTCCTCCTTCTTTCATAAGATTCCCTGCACTCTGCCCAAAGTTTGGCTATGAGTCTCAGCATCTCCTTTGATACCTTGCTGGGTAAATTATTTCAGTGGCCCTCTGATGTGGGCTCCTGTCCTGTTGCCTGTTTTCTTCCTCTTCCAATGTCCACACCCTTTGCCTTTCTGCATGAGTATTTATCATTTTACCTAGGGTCCTACTTCTTGCTTAGCTTCTTTAGGTGTTCAGATTTTAGTAGGTTTATCCTATATTATATGTCTAATATTCGCTTGTGAGTATATACCATGTTTATTTTTCTACTTCTGGGATACCTCACTCTGGGTGATCTTTTCTAGTTCCATCCACTTCCCTGCAAATTTCATGATTTCCTTGTTTTTAATTGTTGAGTAGTATTCCATTGTATAAATGTACCACAACTTCTGTATCCATTCCTCGGTTGAGGAACATCTTGGTTGTTTCCAGATTCTGTCTATCACAAATAAAGCTGCTACAAACATGGCACTTCTGTTTTGTTTTGTTTGGTTTTCTGAGAAAAGGTTTCACTATTTAGTCCAGACTAGATGTTAACTAGTGAACTTTCTGTCTCAGCATCCTGAGTACTGAGATTGCTTGTGTGCGCCTGCCATGCTCAACTGAGGCTTCATGGTCATGTATTACAATCCAGCATCCTTCAAAGATTCTAAAACAGCAAACCTTGGTATACGGACTTCTTACCTTTTGGGATTTCTCCAGTAGGTTATTACCTTAGAGGTTCCTAATGGACTATACCTCTCAGTATTCATGTCCTTATGGACAACAAATAAAATACAAGCAAGAATGAGGCAATCAAAAACTTAGTATGTGCTGGTATACCAGAGCTGGGTTATCTTAAGATTTGCTGTTAGGATCTAGCCACCATAGAAAGAAGTTCAAGTTAAACACATAGAAAAAGAAAAGAAAAGCGAATATGCAACCCATCAGCTGGAACTACATATCTGCCCCATCAGGCCCATCTCCTTGCTTCCCAAACCCCTGCACAGAGGCAATACATAGAAACAAGGCCATTTTATTGGCAGCCTTATGGGAGAAGGTCTCCAAAAAGACCACAACTCTGACCAGCTCAAAAGCTTCCCAGCACAGCTGCAGCCAGGCCTTTGGGATTAGGAGCAAACTGGTGCTCTGATAAGACACTAAGATTTGTGTTGGTTTTTACACATTGACAGATAAGCAAAGCATGGCAGTATCTAAATCAAGTAGAAGTATCAAATACAAGGAAAAATCCTTAAACTTATAACTAAGAATTTGTCAAATTGCTAAGGTCCTGGCTTATTCAATAACTTATAGTCCATGAAACTGAGCAGTTGAATCAAGACTCATCAGTTAAGGGCACATATGGTCTTGCAGAGGACCTGGATTCAGTTCCCAGCATCAATGCTGCATGGCTCACAACAACATGTAACTCCACTTGCAGGAGATCTAATCTTCTCTACACATGCAGTGCACTCATGTGCACAAACCTGACGCATACACATAAATAAAATTTAAAAAGACAGGGGTCTGGCTTTTGAATAAATCTGATTCTTCAAAGATTGGCTCTTGTAGACAAATTAGGTTTAACAATAGCTGCACCCAGATATTCTGCTTTTACATTTATATGGGTGATGCTACCTCTAATTCCATGGAGTTGTCAACAGGATGAACACATTGCTTGAAAGGCAAACTGAGTCATGACAAAATGTGCAAAGGGTTTATTTCTTTTTAAAATTTTTTTATTTATTATTTATTACAATTTATTCAAGTTGTATCTAGGCTGTGGCTCCCTCCCTCGTCTCCTCCCAATCCTACCCTCCCTCCTTTTTCTCCCCCTATGCCCTTTCCCTAATCTCCTGACAGGGTCTTCTTCCCCTTCAATCTGACCCTAACCTATCAGTTCTTTCCAGGACTGGTTGCATTTTCTTCCTCTGTGGCCTGGCAAGGCTGCACCCTCCAGGTGGAGATGATCAGAGAGCCTGCCACTGAGTTCATCTCCCAGGTGGAGATGATCACAGAGCCAGCCACTGAGTTTATGCCAGAGACAGCCCATCTTCCCCTTAGTAAGGAACCCACTTGGAGACTGAGTCTATGGGCTACATCTATGCATGGTCCTTGGTTGGAGTATCAGTCTCTGCAGGGCCTCCAGAGACCCCCTTTTTGGCTCTGTTGGCCTCCTTTTAGAGCTCCTGTTCCCTCCAGGTCTTTCTATCTCCCCTTCTTCCATAAAATTCCATGCACTCTGCCCAAAGTTTGGCTGAGTCTCAGCTTCTGCTTCAATACCTCAATCACTAGAGTCTTTCAGAGGCCCTTTGTGGTAGGTTCCTATCCTGTTCTTTGTCTTCTCTTGCTTCTGATGTCTATTGCATTTGCCTTTCTGAATGAGGATTGAGCATCTTCCCTGGAGTCTTCCTTGTTGTTTAGCTTCTTTAGGACTGTAGATTTTAATATGTTTATCCTATATTATATGGCTAATAACCACTTATGAGTGAATATATACCATGTGTGTTTTTCTGCTTTTGGCTTACTTAACTCAAGATGATTTTTTCTAGTTCCCACCATTTCAGCAAATTTCATGATGTCCTTGTTTTTAATAGCTGAGTAGTATTCCATCATGTAACTGTACAAAGGGTTTATTTCAACTAACAAGATTTGATACATCAGAAGCTACAAACCAGAGTGACTCAGGAGCTCTACTGAAGGAACAAAGAGGAGATAAGACTTCTATAGTATGGCCACCAAAGTAAAGGAAAACAAATGTTTGACTGGTTATAATTATACATTACCAAAGCCCTTGACTAAATTAGAAATGTATTGGCTACTTCTAATTGAATGAGCTTAAGTTCTGAGTTCTGTGGCCCTGATGGATCAAATCTACGTCCATGTTCATGTTAGGCAATTTCTTGCTCTGTCACTGAGCTGTGGCCACAGGCACAGATTCTCTTTAACACATGCATTTTCAAGAAATAGCTAGCAAAGTTTCACCTATGTTTGTCATTTCATCCCAAAATACCCTTTCCTTTCTTTGAAACCAAGTCAGCTACTGTATGATTTGTATCAGGGGCCTTCTTTCCAAACATCTGTCCGTTAAGACTCATTTGGTGAACTCCAGTGTGTATTTAGGACCAGCATTCAGTCAGAAAGAAGGTGTATGTCACACTAATTTGCATGCCCTGCCACAGTTGTCTTCACAGAACTTTCATTTTTTAGTAAAATGAAACTTACACAAGAAGTAAGCAGCAGGGTATTTCATATATCAGTTTAAAAGAGGGATGACTAACAACAGACAAAGTTAATTATGACAGTGGGGCTTTACACTGCTAAAAAATACACTCTACACAAAGACTAGTCAGTTTGTGTTCCTCTTCTATATGCTATTTGCAAAGAGTATTCTCAAAGTATCTGCAAATATTTATATAGAAGAATTTTATGTGTTAAATGTCCAAAGTTGTATCTAATTAATGAAGTTAAAACTCTGTAACTGTTATGAAAATACTGTGGAGTGTGCTTTTGTTTATTGTTGAGTGAGAGCCACTCAGGCTGGCTTCGAACACAGTATGTTGAAATTAGAAGTAGGAGTTACCATGCCCAGGCTTGATGATTGTCGTCAAACATCCTCTGGGTTATATCTTCCGAGAGTAGAAACAACTATAGGAAGAGGAGAGACATTAGGAATGCTGCCTGCCTACCAGACACAGGTTCTCCCAAATGAGGCAAGGTGTGTGTGTGTGTGTGTGTGTGTGTGTGTGTGTGTGTGTGTAAGAGAGAAAGAGAGAGAGAGATAGACAAATAGACAGAAAGGCAGAGAAGGGTGGTCTTCTATGTACTGAGTATACTTGAGAATTTCAATTAGCAAATTTTGCAGTTGGCCATCAGTAAAAAATTTCTCCAGGTTTAAGAAAGTATAGATCAACCAGGCTTGGTGGTGCACACCTGTAATCCCAGCACTCAAGGAGGCAGATGCAGGTAGATCTCTGTGAGTTCAAGGACAGCCTGGTCTACAAAGCAAATCCAGGATAGCCAAGCCTACACAGAGAAACAGAAAGAAAGAAAAAAAGAAAGAAAGAAAGAAAGAAAGAAAGAAAGAGAGAGAGAGAGAGAGAGAAAGATGTATCATGGTAGCACTTTTTAAAATAATTTTAATAACATTATATATCATTTCCTCCTCTTTCCTTCCATCAGCCCAACCCCTCTGATGAACCCCCTCTTGTTTTCTCTTAGATGCATTACCTCTTTATTTAAAATTATCATTACATAAGTACCTAAATACATAAATACAACCTGCTCAGCTTGGATAATGTTACCTTGTATGTATATGATCTCAGAGATAACCACTGGGTATTGCATAACCAATAGGGAGATTCTTCCCTGAAGAAGACCACTTTTTCTACTCTTAGCATTTCCCCTGTTGGCCCTATCTTTATGTAGTTCTTTTTTATATATATTTTTTTATTTTTTATATTAATTACAGTTTATTTACTTTGTATCCCAGCTGTAGCTCTCTCCCTCATTCCTTCCCAATCCCACACCCCCTTATCTCCTCCCTGCCCCTCTCTAAGTCCACTGATAGGGGAAGTCTTCCTCCCCTTCCATCTGACCCTAGCTTATCAGGTCTCTTCAGGTCTGGTGGCAATATCCTCCTCTGTGCCCCTCCCTCGGGGGGGGGTGTCAAAGAGTCCACCACTGAGTTCATGTCAGAGACAGTCCCTGTTCCCCTTACTAGGGAAACCCACTTGGATGCTAAGCTGCCATGGGCTACATCTGAGCAGGGGTTCTAGGTTATATCCATGTGTGGTCCTTGGTTGGAGAAACAGTCTCAGAAAAGACCTCTGTGCCCAGATATATTCTGTCCTTATGGTGCTCTTGTCCTCTCCAGGTCTTACTAACTCCCCTTTCTTTCATATGCACTCTGCCCAAGGTTTGCTTATGAGTCTCAGCATCTGCTTTGAGATACTGCTAGGATGAGTCTTTCAGAGACCCTCTATGATAGGCTCCTGTCCTGTTTCTTGTTTTCTCCTACTTCCAATGTCCATCCCATTTGTCTTTCTAAGTGAGGGTTGATCATCTTACCCAGGGACCTCCTTCTTGTTTAGCTTTTTTAGGTGTACAGATTTTAGTATGTTTATCCTATCTTATAGGTCCTATCTTATACTCACTTATAAGTGAGTATATACCATGTGCATCTTTCTGTTTTGGGGATACCTCACTGAGTGTGATCTTTTCTAGATCCCACCATTTCCCTGCAAATTTCATGGTTTCCTTGTTTTTAACTGCTGAGTAGTATTCCATTGTGCAAATGTACCAAAATTTCTGAATCCATTAATCTGTTGAGGGACATCTGGGTTGTTTCCAGGTTCTGGCTATTACGAATAAAGCTGCTGCTTTATATAGTTCTTTATTTAGGGCAGAGCTCCACAAGTTTAGCCCTTTCCATACTGGTGTCAGTCATTGTTGTTTAGGTCTTATTTAGGTGTACATGGTGATGAAAATTCATGGGTGTAGCCTCTCTAAAATCCCCCTCCCTCTCTTCCTCCCTTCCTCTTTTCCTCTTTTCCCTTTCCTTTCTTCCTTTCTTTATTCTTTCCTTCCTATTTTCCTTTTCTCCTTTTTGATATAGATTATCATGTAGCCCAGGCTAGCCTTGAACTCACAATACTACTTCCTTGGCCTCCTTAATTCAGAGATGACAGTCATATATTACCATAGCAGGCCTTAGATAAATTTTACTGAACCACTTTGGTGTTCATTTCAGAGCAACCTGGAAGGGATGGGAATCAAACAGACCTAAGGCTTCATCCTTGGACATAACCTTGTTTAGTTACTACTCTGGGTATAGTTCAATTCTGACTTTCCTTCTCATTTTAAACACTTCAATGTGAGTCTTTCAGTTGAATTTCTAGACTAAAATATGACCCATAAATAGCATAGACAAAGTATAAGATAACCAATTCAATGGAAATTTCAGATTAACAATAGATACATTTTTATAAAAGTATGTCTCAACTTGCTTATTTTGATCAATTCTACACTATACTTTTCCTACCTGGGACATGTTTCCTAATCATGTTATGTCCACATATACAAGGAAAGAGACTAGAAGAAAATAATGTAAAACCTTCTAAGAATCAAGAGACCTATTCTCACAAAAATAGATCTTTCTTTCCCATCTGATGACTTCTCCTGAGTAAACTTCACTACAGAGGACTTGGCCAATCACTCAAATTAAGAGCACCAACTAACTCTACAGAAAGCTTTCCCCATGCCTAAGATTTTTGTGACTGTTGTGAACTCTGTCTTCTGGGAATGATATGCTTGCTACTGCCTTGAAGTCAGAGCAGGTATAAATACCCACATGACATTCTCACAAGACTAGACCCATTCTCATTCCCTCATCACAGAGAGGAGCTTCATGTGGTTCACAAGTCCCCCACCTGCCATCAATGATCTATACGTGATTAGAAATTTCTGGAGAAGTAGTATAGCTGTTCGAAAGTTGAGTTTTTGATCTTAGTCATTCTGATGGGGGGTAAGGTGAAATCTCAGGGTCGTTTTGATTTGCATTTCCCTGATGACTAAGGATGTTAGGCATTTTTAAAAATGTTTCTCTGCCATTCGATATTTCTCTGATGAGAATTTTCTGTTTAGCTCTGTTTAGATCCTAGCCCTATTTTAAATTGGATTATTTGTTTTGCTGGTGTACAATTTCTTGAGTTCTTTATATATTTTGGACATTAACCATCTGACGAATGCAGGTTTGGTGAAGTTTTCCTAGTCTGTAGGCAATCGTTTTGTTCTATTGACAGTGTACTTTGCTTTATAGAAGCTTTTCAGTTTTATGAGTTCTCATTAATTGCTCATCTTAGAGCCTGAGTTGGTGTTCTGTTCAGGAAATTGTCTCCTGTACCAATGAGGTCAAGGCTCTTCCCCACTTACTCTTCTAACAGGTTTAGTGTGTCTGGTTTTATGTTGAGATCTTTGATAAACTTGAACTTTACTTTAGTGAAGCATGATAAATAAGGATCCATTTGCATTTTTCTACATGTAGATATCATGTTAGAACAACACCATTTGTTGAAGATGCTTCTATTTTTCTATTGTACTGTATTGGCTTCTTTGTCAAAAATCAAATGTCTATAGCTATCTGAGATTATTTCTGGGTCTTTGATTCGATTCCATTGATTGACTAGTCTGTTTCTATATGCAGTTTTATTACTGGTTCTCTACAGTACAGCTTGAGATAAGGGATAGAGGTACCTCTGAAAGATCTTTTATTATTCTGGATCGTTTTTTGTTTTTCCACATGAAGTTGAGAATTGTTCTTTTATTTTTTAGCTATTCTGGTATGTTTTTTCACATAAAATTGAAAACTGTTCTTTCATGGTCTGTAAAGAATTGTGTTGGTATTTTGTTGGGGATTGCATTGAATCTGTAGATTGCTTTTGGTAAGATGGACATTTTTACTATGTTGATCTTACCGATTCATGAGCATGGGATATTTTCCCACCTTTTGGTATCTTTTTCAATTTCTTTCTTCAAAGACTTGAAGTTTATTTCATACAAGACTTTCAACTGCTTGACTAGAGTTATATCAAGATACTTTATGTTTTTTTGTGGCTATTGTGTAGTGGGTTGTTTCTCTGATTTCATTATCAGCCTTTTTGTATTTCATATACAGGAGGGTTTCTAAATTTTTTGAGTTAATATTGTATCCAGCTACTTTGCTGAAAGTGCTTATCAGTGGTAGGAGTTACCAGGTAGAATTTTTGGGGCCACTTATGTATGCTATCATATCATCTGCGAATAGTGATATTTTTATTTCTTCATTTCCAAATTGTATCCCCTTGATCTCCTTTATCTGTCTTATTACTCTTGCTAGGCATTCCAGTGCTATATTGAAATGCTATAGATAAAATTGTCTTGTCCATAATTTCAATGAAATTGATTTAAGTTTCTCTATTTAGTATGATGTCGGATATAGGCTTGTTGTATATTACAATTACCGTGTTTAAGTATGTACCTTGTATCACTGATCTCTCCAAGACTTTAAACATGAACAGGTGTTGGATTTTGTCAAATACTTTTTAGATTCTAAGGAGATGATCATACAGTTATTTTTCTTTCAGTTTGTTTATATGGTGGATTACATTGATGGTTTTCCGTATATTAAAACACCTCTGATGCCTTGGATGAAGCCTACATGGTCATGGTGAATGATATTTTTGATGTGTTCTTGGACTCCATTTACAAGTATTTTATTGAGTATTTTTGCATCAATATTCATAAAAGAAATTGGTCATAAATCTATGATGTGGCTAAGCTATACTATTCCTGGATATTTATCAAACAGACTTCAAGCCAATGTATTACAGAGATGCTTGAACATCAGCACTTACTGCAGTACTGTTCATAATAGCCAAGGTACTGAATCAACCAAGATGTCCTCAGCAGAAGAGTGGATCAAGGAAATGTGGTACATATGCACAGTGTGAATTTTTCAATTATAAAGAAAAATAGAATTATGTTATTTGCAGAAAGAAAAGGAGCGCATCATATTAAGGGAATTATATCAGTTTCACAAAGACAAATGTGGTAACTTTCCTTTGTGTGTCATAGACTTTATGGATACATAAAATCACATGGGTACAGACGCCTGGAATATAGAAGTGAAACTATCTGAGGAACAAGGGGACTGACAAAGGAGAAGGAAAGAGAAAGGGGATCATAATGGAGGGTGAGAGTGAGTATGTATAAGTATCTTATATACTTGCACCAGAAGTGAAGAAGTAAACAAAGGCTTTACTGATTATGAATAACACATAAGGCTACGCTTTGTTGAATTAGTTAAATAAACCAGGTAGTGGCCCCAATAAGATTACTGGCCACTTCCATACATAAATCTGACTGATGCTCTCTCTTCCTCTCAAAATTCATAGTTGTTTTGATTTTTATGATAACTTTCATCATCACTAAAGAGCAATTTCTTTTTTTTATATTTATAGATTTTTATTATTATGTTAATAGTTTAATATATTAGTAGTTTAGTATATTAGTGGTTGAAGAATCCCCTCCAACAGTCATGATTTCAATAGCATTACATAATTACCCAGGTTTTGTTTCCAGACATGGTCTCTTCATTGAGTGTATGTCATGTTCAATTAGAGAACAGAGGGTTACTATCACACTATACATACACATCGTACTAGTAAGTTTTTTTTTTTTTACAATTTTACATCATGTAAATAATAAATGATTAGTCTGCAGTGTTAAAAATGTCTCCTTCAATAATCCTCAGAATAGTATTTAACAACAATATTGTAACATAGTGTCAACAGTCTTGCAATGTAGGAGGTTTTGTTTGTTTGTTTGTTTGTTTTTTCAATGCAGTTTATTCAGGAACCTTGAACAATCATCTGACCCTGGGGAAAGCCAGCCCACAGCTTAAATAGCCTCTGGGTAGCCAACCCAGGCGTGCCACTTGGGCAATGCAGATAGGTCCACATACATGGAAGCAAGCCAGATCCTCAGTCTTAGCCAAATGTGGAATTGTTCATGACAGAGAGCACTCACCATCGGGAAGGTGGAAGGCGGAAACCAGCTCCATCTTTAAGGCACAGCATTCTGCAGCTCTCTACAGTTCCCCCTTTTTGTTTTAGACGCATCAGGCAAGAGTAGAGGTCTGATCTCTGATATTAAAGAGCAATTTCTTAAGCACTCATTATGAACAAAATTTTTGGGACTGTAATGCCATTTGGGTAACTAAGAGAAAGAAGCAAAGAGAAACAGCAACAAGAAGGCAGAATATAATATAATCTCTCAGGATCTTGGCGTAGAAGTCCTAAATGCAGATTTTTTGAACATACAGCATCATCCTTGCCTTTGTGGGTAAGTAATTAGACTTAATTTTTAGCCATTTATGGAATCAATGTTTTTTCCTCCCTCCATCCTTCCATCACCCCTCCATCCTTTCTTCCATTATCCCTATCTATCCAAAGTTGATCTAGAATTACTCCTGCCTCCCAAATACCAAGATTAAAAGCATGTGCCACCAATGCCTGGCTGTTCCCTGTTTCCTTTAAGACATTGGATTATTATTGAGGATTTTTTGCTTTGTTGTTGTCTGTCATACTTAAAAGGACTTTCATGCTTCCAACTTATAATTTCTCTATGGCTTCATTTTATTTTACTTTACTATGTTATGTGTATGAGTGTTTTGTCCATATGCACATTTGCATACCATATGCATACTTGTTGCATGAATAGATAAGAGAAAAGCACTTTGGATGCCCTGGAGCTACTGTTATAGATGGTTGGGAGCTGCTGTGATGGTGTTGGGAATCACACCCAGGTCTTCTGAAAGAGTAGCCAGTGCTTTGAAATATTGAGCCAACTTTCCTGACCTCCTATGGTTTCTTTTAACATTCTAAGTATTCTGTGTCTTGTGTTTAAAACATTTTGGATCCTAAGAAAATAATTTGAGTATGATAAATAGCTTAACTTTTTTCTAAACTCCAAGCCAGTAGCTCAAGATAATGTAAGTAATCTCTTTTGCCATTGAAGTGACATTAATACCTCTATGTGTGCTGTTACCTAATTCTGAATTTTCTGTTTCCTTGCTAAATTGTTGTCATTCTGCTTCAGGATTGCAGCATTATGGAAATGGATTCATAGATCTAGGGCAGAAGCCTTCAACTGGGCACTTTTTTGTTCATAATAACTTGGCTGTTCACAAATGTGGTCTTATCCGATCAGACTTGTCAATGCAGAGCATTTAGTAACATGCTCTTCATTATTCAAAAGAAGAGGGCATTCACGGATAATGTTGCCTCATATTATTGAATAAATAAAGAGATATGATTCCCCAAATGCCCCCATTTCAAGTCAATCTGGCAAATGTCTCATGAAATCCTATTGGTATTTGATTGAGATTTCACAACTACAAATCAATTTAAACAAAATGTCTTTGTTTGAATGTTTGTTTTTGCAGTGCTGTGGCTAGTATATTTCCTGACACTTCTGTGTTTGCAGCTTCCACAGACCTAACAGGAAACTGATATCACGTTCGTCTCAGAAACTGATGAGTTCATCATAGTGAGTATATATTTGAACCAGATTAAAGGAAATCAGAGTGGGTGACACAGCATTTAGGGAAAAAGCATTCCCAGTTAGAGTCTAAAGTGGCAAGCACAAGGAGCAATTACTAGAATTCAATAGGGACAGCATCACAGGATGGACAAAAACTTTAATAGGTAAGAGTTACAACCAATCCGAGCCAAAGAGAGGGAAGAAACCACAGGCAGAGGGGCTCTACTCTACCCTCCAATGTACAACTAGGGCCTCTCTTCTGCTGAAACCCAACCAGAAGGCAGCAGCTAACAAGTGTTGTCATTTGTATAGTGCAGGCTCCAACCTCCCACCCCAAAGTCATATCAAAAGACTGGAAGATTGTTCTGGGCCCAAAGGGTAAGTATATAGTGCTGTAAGCACCTTATTTGTCACAAGAACTAATTCCTTGAATTTCGTGTCATTCCCCTCCCACACACACACACACACACACACACACACACACACACACACTTTCGATTCTGTTGTTTCAATGGCTTCTCCCCTTCCAGAACCAGTTTAGATTACTTGTTGTTTCTGTATAAGAAGGCTGTTAATTTTCATGTATTGTTTTCTCAACAGAGTAGTTGGATAAGGGGGATTGTATTATTATTTGCATGGATATAATTTGCTGTGTGGTGTGAATCAAGTCCAATGCTCTTCTTGTACCAATTCCAGTATTTGTAAGAAATAAGCAATGAGAAATGTGCTTCAAGCACTGGAGAGATGGCTTAGTGTTTAAAAGCACCTGTTCTTATAGTAGACCAATGACTAATTCCCAGCACCTACATGACAGCTCACAACTCTCCAAAACTCCAGTTCTAGAACTACTTGTTATATTGCTGCTTGTTTCAGGTGACATGATTCATTGTTTTCACAGGCATTATTGGTTACCTGGGATTTATTTTTATATAACCATGAATTAGAAAGTGGATCAAAGGAAGGGAACACTGGGCATATTGTCACATATATATCATTCAGATATGCATGAACTGGTTGATTTTTACTTTTAGTGCCTACTTTGCTTTTTACTAATTCAGAATTGGAAGCAATCAAATGCAGACTTCCTCTGACCCCTTGTTAGAAGCCATAGTCACCTAAAGAAAACTTGAATTCCTCTAAGTTCTATTAATGTTCATCATTGTTCATAAAAAACAGAAGCAGAGGGTGCCATCTGGGCTGTTTCCATGGTAAGTTTATTTCTGGTACTACCGGCATGCTACAACAAATGAGGAAGAAAGTGTATTTAAATCCTTGGTCTCAAGATCTTGACTTCTGGTTCCAGTTGCTTGAACAAAACAACTTGGTTCCTCATCACCACTCATGAGGACAACCCCAGTTCCAAAGGCTTCAATGCCCTCTTCTGACTTCCTCAGGTACAAAGCAGGCAAATGACACAGACATTCTGCATTTGAGCAAAACAATAATACACATAAAGTAAAATAAGTAAATCTAAAATAATTGAAGTCATTTACAGTATTATTTTCATTATTTAATGACAAAATATGAAACAATTACAACTGCATGTTATAACATAACATAACATAACATAACATCACAGCATAGCATAACATAACAAGCCTTCAGGCCAGCATATAAACCCTGGTCATTATTAGCTTATCTTTACATGCTAATCTCTGTATGTTATTCTTTGATGAAATAGGTATATTAAATAACTGTAAACAGAGCTACAATAAATTTAAGTGTATCCACCAAAGGCCTGTATAATCAGTAAAGAAGAAATACTTCTTTCGGGAACCACACTTTGAGAAACAAATCTTTCTTGCTATTACTCTAGACTGCAAGTATGGCTGACTTGGAAACCAAAGTGAATGACCTAAATGGTAGGTTTTCTACCATTCAAAAACCAGTATCTCTTCAAACTGTGCCAACGACAAAGCAAGACAAATTTAGATTTGTTTTGAAAATGTCTATAAAGCAATGTTTCTCAACCTAAAACACATAACTTTTCAGGGCATAGCCTAGAATCTATGGAGACATCTGTGACTATCATGTAGAAGACAGTGCTATTGGTATCTAGTGAGATAGGTATCTAGTGAGAGAATGTCACCAAATATCCTCCAGTATAACAAAGAATGAGGCAGTTAATGTCAGTAGTGAACTCAGTGGCTCAGCACTTGCACAACAAGTCTAAAGAACTGAGTTTGAATCTCCAGAGCCCTAGTAATATAGTGATTATGGCACAACCACTCTAATCTCAGCACTGTGAGGATGCAGACAGGAGGATTTCTATGATTAGCTGACCCCAGTCTAGCTTCAAATTCAGTACAAGACTGTCTCAAAAGGATAAGGTGGAGAGTGGTAAAATGGGATGCCTGAAGTCCTTCCCTAGCCTCTTCACGTACATGTACCTTCACAGATATCACACACACACACACACACACTCACACACACATGTACCTTCACAGATATCACACACACACACACACACACTCACACGCACACACACACAATCAATAATGACAAAGCTTAAAGTCCTTGTTATAAAAAAATAAAGACTGGTATATGAGGTTGTTTGGATTTACAGATGTTGCCTCAAGTCTGGTGATAGAAATAAGAGGAACTTAGTGTTTGTGCAAACCTCATGTGTGGGGTGGCTTAAGTAGTCATGCTCTTTCCTGTCCCCCGCCTGCTACCTAGCCTCAATTTCGTACTTGGAAAGCCCAGGGCCTGCAGCTCAGAGGTTCTGTGAGTCTGTGCTTCCTGTTGCCTTCCCTCTGTCTCAGAGGACTCCACTTATAAAACCACTCCATGCCATCAAGAAAGGTATTTTAAACATTGGGAGACATTTGGATAATTTCAGTAAGTAGACTTATGTGTTGTTACAAGGGAGTGGGGAAGGGAAGAGAGGGAATCCGAATCATACTGCAAAAATGTTTTAGGATGAAAAGAAAATACGGTTGTCGTCTAAAATGTCAATTCCTAGAAGTCAGACTTTCAGTAAGATTAGAAATAGTTTATTGGAGTCTGTCCTTCTTGTATCTAACTTTGATGAAATGCTTATAAATACTATAAGTATTCTCAACAACACATTTTATAAAACAAAGTTGGCAGCATATATTTAAGCTATAATACTGTTGTTCCCTTTTAAGTGTCACGATGGATGTCTCTCTCACAGCAGATGCCACTGGATCCATCTCAGGCTGATCCTCGTCTACCTCAGACTCCGTTCTCCTCCTCCAGACTTCTCCATACCATTTTGAAAGAAAACTAAAAATGGTAAGAACCGCTTATGAAGTCTTACTTTGTCTTTGGTAGTCTTTGTGCTAAGAACTGCACTCAGTTGGCAAGAATAATATTTAGGAATTGTTCAGGGATGGCGATGTCTCCAAGGAGAAACTGCTTTGTGATAATTTACGATAAAGATGAGTCAAGGTAGTATTTCATAATTTCAGATTAGTCAATGTTTGTTCTGCCCAACTTCCTTCCTATGCAAGCTAAATACATACTGCAGTGAGCAAGAATGGATGTTTCAATTAAGGATTTTATTTTATGTTATTTTATTTTATTTTGATTCTCCAGTTTGAGCTTTAAAACCACACAGGTTCCTGGAGTGACTTAATGCTTTTTCTATTGTGTGTTGCTATCAGAAAGGATGGAGCCAGGGTATATATAGAACTGGGATTTGGGGGACCCCATACTCTACTGAAGTCAAAGATGCCCAGAGCTCACAATTAGATGAAATTGGATTATCTGGAGGAGCACAGCAAGGGAAGAGCCCTCAGGATGCACTTTGGACTCAGTTCTGAGCACAACCAGAACAAATGTGATTTAAAGCAAAGTGTGGGTGGATGGAAAATTACTAAGAGGAAACTCCAGGCACGTGGGTGTGGGGATGTGGGGGTGTGGAGGTGTAGGGATATGGGGGTAAGGGGTGAGGGGTGAGGGGTGGAGGAGGGATCTAGCTAAAGTGACCTGACAGAATTATTGTTGGAGGCAGGCCAGTATGGTGTAACATTTCCTTGGAGCTGAGTAGAGTGAGGGATGCCATTAGACAAAATGGGGGCTGGGACATGAAAGTTGTAGCTCCATGTTGGGGGTCGGGGAGTTATCATAAACCAAGGTAGGATTTTCAACAAAATAACTTAACGAGATCCCTGCTTAAGCTAGGCCAAACAAAGATGGCACAAAGCCCCCACACCAAGGCCTCGGGCATAGAGAAGCCTGGCTGAAATTCAGTCAAGGAGAGTCTGAGCATGTCTATTTGGGAGATCATGTACATTTCAGCACAGACTTCTGAAATTTACTTTCTTTAACCATATGAGCATTATGATCTCTTCATAGTCATCCTACAGAGCCACAGTAAAGCTCCATACATTTGTTCAAAAACTTTGCAAGCGGTAATTAGGCAGAGTAAATCCAAATCTGGAAGAGCTTCTTCCGAAATGATTTTTTTCACCCACACTAGACTCAATAGAGTGTTTCTTAGCAGCACACTTTTTTGATTTCCAGATCATCACATTGGCCTCAAACTCAATTTCTAAGGTCTAATAATGCATTACCCGTGAGACCACTCTGTTACAAAGGAAGCAACTGCTTTGAGTTTCATTTCCTATAAACCCAGATGTCTGTTTTAATGTACACACATGCCCACATCTGTCTTTGCCCCTCTAAGGAGGATTCTAGGAGGATGGTGAAAAAGACAATTCAATTCATAGACCACTCACTGTAAGTCAAGCCTTGTGCTTGTTTTAACCTCAAAGCTGGTCTAGACACAAATAAGGAAACGGAGGCTGAACAGGTAAAAAAGCTTGAGGACATGGTACCTGCATCCCAGCTCTTGAAGCTGGGCCTCTAAGACTGCTCTGTTCTTCCAATACCAAGCCTAACATGCACTTTTACCCAGTGACACTCAACAAATGTGAGCTTCATTGTGATATAATTCTACTTAAGAACTAAAGGGAAATCAGTGTACTTGTACATGAAAAGCCATAAAAGCACTTTTCAAAAAGATGTATAAATGGCCCAAACTAGGGAAATCTGTATACTAGGGCATGAAAAGTCAAAAAAAAAATAGCAATTTTCAAAAAGAAGTACAAAAGACCCCCCCCCAAAGAAAATATCCAACCTTGGGAATAGTAATGTCATATGCTTTAATCTGGAAATTCCACTTCTAGAAACTCTAGCTAAAGTTGACCACATGGGTGGTGAACTATTTCGCAAAATGGTATATGCAACTAGATAAAAAGACATCTCATGACTCATGAGAAAAAAAAAAAGGTTTCTATACTGTGGGATACTTATTAAATAAAATGGTACAGGACCATCAAATCAGATTTCGAAGAAAGAGTATTGAATGATTTAAGAAGATACAGTGTAATGTTAAATGACAGAAAAAGCAAAGTAGGAATCAGTAAGGGCTTTATATTTTCTGGTGTTTATAATGCACACACTGGACAAGTACTGAATGCTTACTAAACACGGGATGATCTATGGTTATGGAATTATAACCATTTAAAAGATTTATTTTATTTAAGCGTTATATACTTACGTGAATGTGTGTGCCTGTGTAGGTGTGTGTGTGAGTGTGTGTGTGTGTGTGTGTGTGTGTGTGTGTGTGTGTGTGTGTATGCGCGCCTTTGTCACCATGTGAGTCTATGTGCACTATGTGGATGCGGGTGTCTGTTCAGGCCTAGGAGACCCACTGGAACTAGAGTTATAGGTAGTTGTGAACAATCTGGTGTGGGTGCTGGGAAGTGAACTCGGCAGGACGTGCTCTTAACAACTGAGCCATCTCTTGAGCTACTGTTATAACTGGTTTTGGGCAGTTATAGGTAAAGCGATACCTGAAAGCCAGAGTTATTACAGAGCAGACTAAGGATTTAAACCCAAATCTCTCCTCTGGAAAGGACCTGGCTATTACTAACATGTTCCTCACTATATGAAATAGTTGGGAGATCCATCAACATTAGAAGAAAAAAAAAATCCAAACTGATTATAGTAGCTAAGTAGTTGATTTAAAAGTGAAATAATTTACTTTTAGTTACAGCTACTGTTTTTAGTGGTTAAATAAAAGGAGGAACAAAGTATTTATTACATTAATTAAATATTATTATTTTAAAAATTGGAAGCTCTTGGTAGAATTAAAAACCATCATTCGAGATTAATCAGGTAGCCTCTTTGCACCTCAAAAATAGATTATTTCTGTCTCATAATTTCACAAAAGTTTATGGATGAGTTTGGAGGACTGTGGCCATATCCAAGGAGTCATTTTTGTAAATCCAAAATAATTTGCATGTTTTTGCAAGTTCTTTATGGTTTCATATATCTGCATAATGAATTTTAGCCACTTTCACCCCTCCAGTGCCCTCTCTCTTCTGTCTCCCTCTCTGGTGAAACTCATCTCCCCAAGTCTCTTTCCTTCTTGTATATCTATTTTTTCTATGTGAAACCCACTCAATGTTGCTCATGTGAGAATGGATGGATGGGGGATTATTTACAAGAGATAAATGCAGTTCACTACTAGAGTACTTGCCTGGCACGTGTAAGGCATTAGGTTCAACCCTCAGTGCTACTAGCAAATAAATAATTGAAACATATCAAGGGGAAATTATGAATCCAGGATACCTTGAAGTTAAGTTCAAATTTACATGCTCACAAAATAGTGCTCTTGTGTGTGCCTACAGGTGCTTTTGAACTATAGTGGTCAACTAGTCAATGATGTGAATGGGTTTTTTTTTTATTTAAATGTAATTTTATTTAAATTTATTTTTTTTATTTAAATTTTATTTAATTTAATCTCTTCACATCCCAATTATTGTCCCCTCCCTTCTCGTATCCTAGTCCCCTTGCTTCCACTTTCCCCCTTCCACTCACTCCCTTTCCCTAATCCTCACAAAGAGGGGGCTCTCCTTCCCTACCAACAAGTCTCATCAGAACTGCCTGCATCATCTTCCTCTGTGGCTTGGCAAGGCTGCCCCTTCAGGGGATAGTAATTAAAGAGCAGGCATGGGAGTCCATGTCAGAGACAACCACTACTCCCTTTACTAGGGAACCCATATGGAAACTGAGCTACCTATAGGTTACATCTGAGCAGGGGAACTAGGTCCTCTTTCTTGGTGCATCAATCACTGCAGGCCTCCTGGGCCCAGATTTTTTTTTTGGCTTTGTTGGTCCCCTTGTGGAGCTCCTGTCCACTCTGGGTCCTACTACTCCCCGACTCTAAGACTCTGTGCACTCTGCCCAAAGTTTTGCTGTGAGTTTCTGCATTTGCTTAGATCCCTTACTGGGCAGAGTCTTTCAGAAGACATGTAGGGCAGGCTCCAATGCTGTTCCCTCTCTTCAACTGCTTCTGGTGTCTATTTTTTCCTTCTGAACGAGAATTGAGTATCCTTCCTAGATTCTTCCTTGTTATTTGGCTTCTTTAGGTCTGTGGATTGTAGTATGGTTATCCTATATTATTGTATGACCTACAGAGTCTAAAGCACTCTTTGCAGAAATAGTTTTCCACTCTGGAGTTTATAGAAATCAAGGAGATGTGAGGTTGAAGCTTACTCACAGTTTAATGTCTTGTGCTCCATAGTAATTGAGAAGTGCCTATTTACTTAAAGTATATATTAATTTATTCTATTAGTATCGAACCTCAAGCTGACATGGCAGGAAGTCTGTGATTTTTAAAAATGTGTGCTTCTAAAAGAGTGGGCTACATCCTTGGTCTTGAAATTTTCTTTTTGTTATGAAATGAAGGTTTGATATCCATGGAGTCTACATTTTTCAGAGACTAGCCTATGATCAGAAATACTTCAAACTATGTGAAAAGCAGCTATTTGGCTATAAATCTATTAAGGAAATTTCTAGTAAGGTCTCAATCTATAAACAGCAACTTCCCTATTCACAACACTTGAGCAACCATTAGGGTGTTTTACTTATTACAAATCACATTACCACACTGTTCAATGGCCTATCAGCTTAGCCAAAGGTCCAATTCAAATTCAAGGGCTTCCATCAAGGTCTATTCACTCCTCCCTTCTTCCAAGTGCCTCTCCACCCTTCTACTGCTAGGCTGCCATCACCTCTGGAACACCCAGGCCCATCCAAGGACAGGTTCACCAACAGGCTATAATGCCTTCACTGAATTCTCTCCCTCCATCTTTTTCCCTGCTTCTTTCACTCCTCCCTGAAAGTGATTTTTAACACTTGCTTTAGACACAGGCAGTTGAGGGAGCCCCATGCTCTGAAGGCTGTAAACTAGAAGAGTTTTCATAAATTGATCATAAATTGATAGAGTGGGTGGATAAAAAAATGAAGGGGTAGAGAGAAAAAAAGGAAAGGAGGAAGGCAAGGAGGGAAGGAGAGAATAAAAGAAAAAATTCATGAGTCTTAACATGAATTCCATTCTGTGGTATTCTCTGAAAATAATCCTATCCTCTAGTCCTTAATAGTTGTGCAAAAATTATTTGTGTGTGTGTGTGTGTGTAATAATGACTAGAATGTAACTTAATACACCAAAATGTTAGTTTTGTTGAGGTTTGGGAGGTCGTTCCTGCTTCAAGTTGTCCTTTGCAATATACCTCCTTTTTTGTTCAACTCATGATCTCTACATTCTCTCTGCTACAAACCCTGCACATCTCATCTCCTGACATCTCCGTCTTAGCTAATTACCTTGCTTCCTATTTCACTAAGAAAAAAAAGCAATTAGAAGAGAATTTTTCCACATCTCCCTTTTTTGTACCTATCTAGGACATCCTCACCCTTAGGTCCTTTCTGACTCTGTTCCATTACCTATTACTGAGTTTCCTCACTGAGATCACCTCCAAATGTAAATGCTTCAAATAGTGACAATTCTCTACTACTTCCTGCCATGGGTCAGGGGTTGCCTCAGTTTGGCTGGGCAATTCTCCAACTGACTTTCTTCTTCAGTGATATTCAAACAGAGATTGTAGTTTGGGTTACCTAGAAGCCTTGACAACTTGGGGTCCAGAGCAGTGGGGGCTCCTCAAGTATCTCTCTTCTTGTAATGTCTGTAATATGGTATCTGTAGTAGAGCAAGGCTATGGAGTGGGAAGACAGAAGAAGAGAAAGAGTGTGTGGGAAAGAGAAACACTACTGGCAGTGTCTTTTTTTGTCTTGACAGGAAAACCCTTTGAAATCTGTGTACTGTTCAATATCTCTCCTTATATTCATCTATAAACTTTGTGCTCAGTACCTCTCCTTATATTCTTCTATTCTTTAAAGTCCCTGTACCGTCAAAGTACCTCTGGTACACACCCAGTTCTCATCACTTCCAGAAGTGCCATTTCAGTAATTTGCTTTTCCTTAAAAACCTCTCCACTGGTCTCCATATTTGCCCATTTGCTCTTATTCTCTGTTCTCCACACTACTCTAAACGATTAAGATCTGCTTGCAGTCAGCTGGAAAACATACAGTGGCTCTCATTCTCAAGCACAGTAGAGACCAGTATTCCAATAATGGCAGGCATGTACTTGCATGCCTAGGCTCCCTCTCTGCTTTCATATTCGACTTCCTTACTTTCTTCATTTGGCCATTTGTGACGATTCTGCAAAGTCTCCATTTTGGGATGTTTACAAAAGATGTTTCCTTCTGTCTGTCGTGCTTTTAGTTTTTCATTTCATAAATACTGATTTTAAACATCAAAGAAATCATGACTTTTGCAGGCAAATGGTGGGAACTAGAGAAGATCATCCTGAATGAAGTATCCTAGAAGTAGAAAGACACACATGGTATATGCTCACTTATTAGTGGATATTAGACATATAATATAGGATAATCATACTAAAATCTGTACACCTAAAGAAGCTAATCAAGAATGAGGACCCTAGGGAAGATGATCAATCTTCATTCAGAAAGGCAAACAGGATGGACATAGGGAGAAGGAGAAAACAGGGAACATGGCAGGAGCCTACCACAAGGGTCTCTGAAAGACTCTACCCAGCAGGGTATCAAAGCAAATGCTGAGACTCATAGCCAAATTTTGGGCAATGTGCAGGGAATCTTATGAAAGAAGGGGGAGATAGAAAGACATGGCGGGAATAGGAGCTCCACAAGGAGAGCAACAGAACCATAAAATCTGGGCTCAGGGATCTTTTCTGAGACTGATAATCCAACCAAGGACCATGCATGGAGATAAGCTAGAACCCTTGTACAGATGTAGCCCATTGCAGCTCAGTGTCGAAAAGGGTTCCCTAGTAATGAGAACAGTGACTGTCTCTGACATGAACTGAGGAACTGGCTCTTGGATCCACTTCCCCCTGAGGGGGGAACAGCCTTACCAGGCCACAGAGGAAGACAATGCAGCCAGTCCTCATGAGACCTGGTAGACTAGGGTCAGATGGAAGAGGAGGAGGACCTCCCCTATCAGTGGACTGGGGAAGGGACATAGGAAAAGAAGAGAGAGGAAAGATGGGATTGGGAGGGGTGAGGGAGGGGGCTACTGTTCAGATACAAAGTGAATAAACGATAATACATAAATAAGTAAATAAATTAATAAATAAATGAATGAATGAATGAAATTTAAAAATCTTCAAATTTCAATGCTTCTCTAAGCCACATATTTGTGGTCACATCTCCACCCCCCACATCCCTGATATCATTTACTATACCCTGTATTTTCTTTCTCCATAAAACTTAGCATATAATTTCCAATGAAATGTGGAATAGGTGCAATTTTTCTGTGCCTATAAAACTTATCTCACAAAGAGTAAAACTCATTGTTTTGACCACCATAACATCCCAAGCCATAAGAAGAGTTCTTGGAAGATATCAGTTAATGCCTGCTGCTTCAGGAGGCTGACACATGATGACTACCAAGAGTTTCAGATCAGACTGAGCTATATAGTGAGTTCCAAGCAAGCTGAAGCTATAGAGTGAGACCCTATCTCAAACAATGACACAGAAAAATTTGTATATGTTTTAATTTCCTACACAGATATTTGTTAGGCTTTAATAGTACCTCTGAAATAAGAAAACCCATTTTTATAAAGAAAAATCCCCCAAAATACAACATAAGATTAGAAATCTCCTTGATCCAGTTAGATGGCTCAGCAGGTATAAATGTGCTTGCTGAGCAAGCAGGGCAACCTGACTTCTACCCATAAGATATTTTGAAGGTAAGAAAGAATTGAAACTAAAAAGTGTCTTCTAACCACCACACGTGTACCATAGCATTACATGCATTCCTGCACACGTGCGCGCACACACACACACACACACACACACACACACACAAACACACACATGGGCGGGGGAGACAGACAGACAAACAGAGCAGTAGAGAGAGAAACAGACTGCACATCATTATGTATGAGAGAGAGAGAGAGAGAGAGAGAGAAAAGATATCTCTCTAATAAAGGACACCTTTATACCACGGCTCATAGTAATTGTTGCAACCTTTGAAATTTTGCACACTTTCTCTGCAAATACAAATACATGTTCACTTATTTATCATAAACTAACCATCTGTGACAGTCATTCTGATGCTACTTTTACAACCTATTCTTTTTTGAAGACAAGGTCTCCCTAACTCTGTATCACAGGCTGCCTCCTCCTGCCTCAGTATTTTTATTAATTGCAGACCTTGCAAGCTTTTCAATAGCAATATATGTATCTACCACATGCTTTTAAAAAGAAAATTTGGAATTCCATTGTTAGTGCTTTGTTATTTTAAAACATTTTAACAAATTGATAGCTATCCAGTTTATCTCATTCTTATATCAGAGCAGTGAGATGAGACAGTTTTCTATGTGGACACGGCCTGCTTAGTAGAGTTCTTTTTGAGGTTGCATTAGTTCATAGCCCCATGTAGTCCTTAAGAAGTTATTATGATGGTTTAAAGTTTTATTTTCTTTCTTTTTTCCTTTATTGCCTTTGTAATGCTAGAAATTAAACTAGCCCAGGCTCTTGAATATAACTAGGCATATGCTCCTACCACTGAGTGCATCTACAGGCCCCTTTTTTTTAATTTTATTTTTTTCTTATCAGTTACATTTTATTAACTCTGTATCCCAGCCTTGTCCCGATCCCTCATTCCCTCCCAGTCCCTCCCTCCCTCCCTCATCTCCACCGTGCCCCTTTCCAAGTCCACTGATAGGGGGGACCTCCTCCCCATTCATCTGATCCTGTTTTATCAGGTATCTTCAGGACTGGCTGCAAAGCCCTCCTCTGTGGCCTAACAGGACTGCTCCTCCCTTGGAGGGTGGGGAGGCCAAAGAGCCAGTCATTGAGTTCCTATTAGAAATAGTCCTTGATCCCCTCATTTTGGGAAACCAATTGGTTACTGAGCTACCACAGGCTACATCTGAGCAGAGGTTCTAGGTTATATCCATACATGGTCCTTGCTTGAATGTCAGTCTCAGAAAAGACCCTGTGCCCAGATATATTTGGTCCTTGTGGAGCTCCTATCCTTTCCCCATCAGACTAACTCCCCTTCTTTCTTATGATTCCCTGTACTCTGCCAAAGGTTTGGTCATGAGTCTTTGCTTTGAAAACACTGCTAGTTAGAGTCTTTCAGATGCACTCAGTAGACTCCTGTCATACGTTCAATGCACATCCCATCTGTCTTTCTAAACGAGGATTGATCATCTTACCCCATGTCTGCTCTCTTGATTATCTTTGCTCAAGTACACAAAAGGGATACTTGCTCAACCATGTTTATAGCAGCTTTATTTGTAATAGCCAGAACCTGGAAACAACCCAGATGTCCATCAACGGAGGAATGGGTACAGAAATTGTGGTATTTCTACACAATGGAATACTACTCAGCAATGAAAAAGGAGGAAATCATGAAATTTGCAGGCAAATGGTGGGAACTAGAAAAGATCATTCTGAGTGAAATATCCCAGAAGGAGAAAGACAAACATGGTATATACTCACTTATATAAACCTATAAGATATGATAAACATAATGAAATCTATACACCTACAGGCCCTTCTTAGACTAGATAATCCCGAAACAGAAATTGCCTGAAGTTCTAGGAGGCTATGAACACCCCGCAGCTGAGGACAGTTACTGGCAGATAAGTTTTAGTGAAATCCAAGTCCCAGAGAAAGCACAGCAGAGAACAACTGGCTGACTTCCCATTCATAAAGTGTTAACTCCTGGTAAGTAGAAGTCTCACAAATCCTGGCTTCACTGAAACTTATTGGGAGACACAAACCACTCAATTTTACTTCGTATTTCACCATCAAAGAGTTCCCAGTGATATGCATCTCCTCCTCACATCATAATACAACTACACCTTGCTCATGAGCAATGTTGGGACAATAAAAACAACTATTTGCAAAGCATGAATTTAGGTAGAATTGTTGATTCCAATTACTAGTTATATATCTATGCTTGTGAATATTGAGTGGGAATCTAATAGTGATCTAGAATCAGGTATAATTCAAGGTTGAATCCTACCACTAAAGCTATGCATCTCTTCTTTTGTTCTCATCAATTTGCCCAATTTTACACCTCTGAATTAATTGTTTCCTACCTTAAACAGAAGGTTCTCTGAACTAAATTGAGAGCAGCACCAGTCTATGAATAGAAACATAAACATTTACAAAGCAATTTGATTACATGACCATTTAGAAAAATAAAAATAGCAGCTTCTTTATCAGCTAAAGATTATAACCTTTGAAACCATGGGCTTTAGACCATGAACGGTACCAGGCACGAAAGTACATCATGTGGAGAAGGTCTCAAATCCAATCAGAAAACAGTTACCCCATAACAATTGTACCACTATTACACATCTTACCTGGGTGGTTGCTATTGTGGCATATAGAATGCAGTGCTGGGTAAGATCATCTAAACCTTTTCCCCTACAGGAGGCATGTTCTGGCACTGTGCCTATACAGGCAGCACTAACTGGACTTAGTGGATTATTGAAAAAAAAAAAAAAAACTAACATTAAATTGGGAGCAAACAGTTGTAAGGGATATAATAAAGTTGAAAGAGGGAACTAGGGATAGATATGATCATATGTCATTATATACATGAATGAAAGTCTCAAGAATGAAGAATAATTACCAGTTCAAAAATATGTACCTGAGTGGAGTGGTTGTTGCCATTTTGAAGATTTGTTTGTTCTAGCTTCTGTTTGAAGCAGCAGTACATGTAGGCCTGTCAGCCCTAGTCTTTTTTTTATATTCAATTTATTTATTTATTTATTTATTTATTTATTACACTTTATTCACTTTGTATCCCCCCCTAAGCCCTTCCCTCCTCCACTCTCGATCCCACCCTCCCTCCCCCTTCTTCACACATGCCCCTCCTCAAGTCCACTGATAGGGGAGGTCCTCCTCTCCTTCCTTCTTATCTTAGTCTATCAGATCTCATTAGGAGTGGCTGCATTCTCATCTTCTGTGGCCTGGTAAGGCTGCTCCCCCCTCAGGGGAGGTGATCAAAGAGCAGGCCAATGAGATTATGTCAGAGGCAGTCCCTCTTTCCTTCCCATTACTATGTAACCCAATTGGACACTAAACTGCCATGGGCTACATCTGTGCAGGGGTTCTAGGATATCTCCATGCATGGTACTTGGTTGGAGTATGAGTCTCTGAGAAGACCCCTGTGTTCAAATTTCTGCTGCTGTTGCTCTCCTTGTGGAGTTCCTGTCCTCTCCAGATCTTACTATTTCCCATTTCTTACTTAAGATTCCATGCACACTGCCCAACAGTTGGCCATAAGTCTCAGCATCTACTTTGATAGTCTACAGGGCAGAGCCTTTCAGAGGCCCTCTGTGGCGGGTTTCTAGCTTGTTTCCTGTTTTCTTCTTCTTCTGATGTCCTTCCTCTTTGCCTTTCGGGATGGGGATTGAGCATTTTAGTCAGGGTCCTCTTTCTTGATTAGTTTCTTTAGGTATACAGATTTTAGTAGGTTTATCCTATACTACATGTCTGTATGAGTGAGTATATAGTGTGTGTATGTTTCTGCTTCTGGGACAGCTCACTCAGGATGATCCTTTCCAGGTCCCACCATTTACCTGCAAATTTCATGATTTCCTTATTTTTCAATGCTGAGTAATATTTCATTGTGTAGAAGTACCACAATTTCTGCATCCATTCTTCAGTTGAGGGGAATCTGGGCTGTTTCCCGCTCCTGACTATTACAAATAAAGCTGCTACAAACATGGTTGAGCAAATGTCCTTACTGTGTACTTGAGCCTCTTTTGGATATATGCCTAGGAGTGGTATGGCTGGATTTTGAGGAAGCGCTACTCCTAGTTGTCTGAGAAAATGCCAGATTGATTTCCATAGTGGTTGTACAAGTTTACATTCCCACCAGCAGTGGAGGAGGGTTCCCCTTTCTCCACAACCTCTCCGGCATGTGTTGTCACTCGAGTTTTTCATTTTGGCCATTCTGATCATCAAAACAAAATTCCATACAGATTTGGAAAGAATCTTCACCAACCCTTAATCTGACAGAGGGCTAATATCAAATATATATAAAAAACTAAAGAAGCTGAAAAGCAGCAAACCAAGTAATCCAATTAAAAAATGAGGAACAGAGCTAAACAGAGAATTCTCTGTAGAGGAATATAGAATGGCAGAGAAACACTTAAAGAAATGCTCAACGTAATTAGCCATTAGGGAAATGCAAATCAAAACGACCCTGAGATTTCACTTTACACCCATCAGCCCTTGTCTTTTAACCTCTTATTTTTCCCTCACATGGATTTCCCTGCGGCAGAAAGAGTTCTGTCAGAAAAATGTAGCCAGCTCTCTTCATACATGCATAAATAGGTATGAAAATTGAAGTAGGAGAGGTAAAAAAAATAATCAAAATAATTATAATTCACAAAATGTAATAATGAAACTCACTATTACGGAATATTAATATATGCTTTGGGTTTTTTGGTTTTAGAAAACAGGTAGGCTTTAGGCATGAGAACAGTGGAGATTTTTGCTTCCTACTTCAGTAGGGATGAAGACCTGATTCATTTTCTCCCTTCCAATGGTGTCTAGCACTGACAAGATTACCAGTAGTGTTTGTTGAGTGATGTCATTACTAGAGAGTTTCCTTGAGCTTATAAATTTCTAAAATGCCTAAGGAAGCACTTCCGAGTAGAGAATAAAATTCTTAAGAAATGCAGAAACCAAGAAGTACCCCCCACCGCCTTCAACCCTAGCCTCGTCCCAAACATAAGAATACTGTCTTATTTAAAAAATTTTGTACTGAGGATTGAGCCTGAGGCTTCATCCATGCCAAGAAAGCTCTCCCACAGATCCACATCCACATCCACATCCACATCCACATCCATATCCACATCCACATCCACAGCATTCTACTTTATATTTTGTTCGGAGACAGGATCTTGCTAATTTTGCTAAGCTCGACTCAAATTTGCCATCTTTCTACCTCAGCTTCCCAAGCACTGGGATTACAGTCCTGCAATACCAGGCCTGACTTTAATACTTTTCTAATACTTGTCTCCTTTCTCTCCCCAAAGAATATAAGCTAGAACAATCCTGAGATATTAGAGTCCCAGGAATCATTTAATCCAAGAGGAAATTCACAAAACTGCAAACACAAGTTGTATTGAGTTTGTTTCCTGTGACTATACAAGGCAATTTTCAGGTGATCTATCATAAATTAGTTTGCCTCTTAGGTTGCAATCTCTTTTCAGGTTCACTTCTTCCTCAGTAAAACAGAGGAATCTATGTGCCTTTTCAACTTCAGTGTGAAGAGTTAGTGATACTAGCCAAATGATATGTCTATTTTAACAAGTGGCATAAGCTAAGAATAGAAGGCAGCCATTAGAGAGAGGATGTGCATACACATATAAATGATTCATGGCTGCTCCACATGTATTCTGCATTTTCCATTTTAGCAAATGAAGTGATTTACTAAGAGAATAGAAACACCTGTGCATAGAAAATTGCATATTTCCATTTTGGCCATAATTACTTCACTAATTAAGCATCCAGATTTACCCAGTATATTTGCATGTATAATTAGCTGTGGTTCATTATCAAAGCCAGGCCTATGTCACAGGTTACTACACATTTTATAAATCAAATTACTGAAAGATGCATGTCTTTAGGCACTCATTGTTTCCACCACCCCAAAACAAGTGAAACAAAATAATGTGGATGTGTTGTAACACAGAGACAGACAGAGAGACAGACAGACAAAGACTTAGCTTTTCATTTTAAAATCATGTTAATTGAAACTAAAATATTTTTAAACAAGTACTTCCAGATACTTTAAAAGGGGAAGTTTCTATCAGAATAAGGAAATATTTTCTATGTTTAAACAATGCTTCCCAAAGATTGTTTGAATTGGGCAGCTTCAGAAAGACATGCCTTCTCTTTAATAATAAATTTGGAAAGGCTGTCTAGACAGTGCATTCTCATCCTTCAGCTGCTTGCTCAGAGCCCAGCTTTTACACTACAATTCATATTCCTACTAGCAGGAGTTTCATTGCAAACTTTGAAGGTATCTCCAAGTACCAGGCTTGCAGTGCATCCTCCATGGGAAGGTAAGAGAAATTCCCAATGCTTTCAAATATTCTAAGGGTCAGTTCTACTTGAGCTTAACCACTGAGCATAGGACATGTGTACTGGTAACCTCTCCTTGGCTGCATTTGTTCTGAGATGACACAGATGAAGTCTGTGCTCTCACAGGAGTTTCAGAGTCAAAAAGATAACGCTAGAAGCAAGGATAATAATGGAGTCTTAATGAAGATTCATTTCCCTACCCTTCCAGTGACGTTTCTGAGCCATACTTCAACCCCTTCCTTTAGAGACTGAACTCCTTCTCAGTTTCTCTTTGTACCAGTGATACACTCTGACCTTCAATCTGCACAAGATTAGGACCATAAATATTACCTTCTAGAGGCAGAATGGGTTCAGGAGCGCTACCCTCTACTCTGGGGATTGAGATAGGCAGTTAACAGTTGCTGGGGGAAGAAGGAACATTTTCCTCAGTTGTAGAGACTGATAAGTTACTGCTGTTTCTGTCAATAACTCCTTACCCATGTTCCTGTAAGCAACCCCATTGAAGAACACTGCGTTACCAACCCACATCCAGAAAATCTGATCTTTGGGGTAAAGGCCTTACTAAATGTGAGGCTCCTATGGGATTTTGAAAAAGTTTAAAGCTTTGATTTTTTTAACAAATGTGTCCCTTTCGCTCATGATGTGCCTGGATTGCATCATAACAATGACATACAATTTATATAAAGACAAATCAGTTCAGCTGCTTAAAGGTGTTTGTTCCCTGCCAATGCAGAGAAAGAGAGATAGTATGGTAAACAGCTAGGAAAGCAAAACCCCTGTTTTGGTTACCTGGGTCTCACCTTGTTCACCTTACAGCATATCTGCTTTTCACTTTCTTTCTTGAAAGTGAATCCATCACTTGGAAATAGGAAGTATACATCATTTTGAAATAAGCAATGTGAATAGATTTACAGGTTGTGCCAGAAATACAATTTATTTTTATCCTTGCTGAACTTGGATTGAATGTGTTTAGAGTTAATGCCATGTACAACCTAAGATTTTATCTAGATATGGTCTGGCTGTCTGTAGATTATGATCCATAGGTTCAACCTGTATCCCTACTTCTTTTTCTTAGCACTGGATCTTATAATTCTGATCTGTTACATGCTAAGTGTTTATTTAAGTAACTTCATAATAAAAGTACTGTCATTGGTGCATTTACACAATGGAATACTACTCATCAATTAAAAACAGGGAAATCAGGAAATTTGTAGGCAAATGGTGGGAACTAGAAAAGATCAGCCTGAGTGAGGTATCCCAGAAGCAGAAAGACACACATGGTATATATTCACTTATTAGTGGCTATTAGGCATATACTATAGGATAAACATACTAAAATCTGTACACCTAAAGAAACTAATCAAGAAGAGAACCCTGGATAAGATGATAAGTCCTCCTTCAGAAAGGCAAATTGGATGTACATCAGAAGAGGGAGAAAACAGGAAACAGAACAGGAGCCTACCACAGAGGACCTCTGAAGGACTCTTCCCTGCAGGGTATCAAAACAGATGCTGAGATTCATAGCCAAACTTTGGGCAGAGTGCAGGGAATCTTATGAAAGAAAAGGGACACGGAAAGACCTAAAAGGGCTAGGAGCTCCACAAGAAGAGAAAAAAAAAATCTGAGCCCAGGGATCTTTTCTGAGACTGATAAGCCAACTAAGGACCATTCATGGAGATAAAACCCTGCACAGATGTAGCCCAAGGCATCTCAATATCCAAGTGGGTTTCACTAGTAATGGGACCAGGGACTAACTCTGACATAAAGTCAGTGGCTGGCTCTTTGATCTGCCTCCCCCTGAGAGTGGAGCAGCCTTATCAGGCCACAGAGGAAGACAATGCAGCCAGTCCTGATGAAGACAATGAGCCAGTCCTGATGAGACCTAGGCTCAGATGGAAAGGGAGGAGGACCACTGCTATCAGTGGACTGGGGAACAGGCATGGGTAGAGAAGAGGGAGGAAGTTTGGGGTTGGGAGGGGGCTACTGCTGGGATACAAAGTGAATAAACTGCCATTAATAATAAAAAGAAGAAGAAATAAAAATAAATAAATAAATAAATAAATAAAAATATTGTCAAATATTTACTTTTGCATTTGCTCCTTTGAGCCCAGGTTTCACACTGTATCCTAGGCTGACTCAAAAGTCACAAAAATATTTGCTTTCATGTAAAAAATTTGCCAACTTCTGGTCTAGATCAATGTCATGCAGAACCTTCTGCAATGGTGAAGATATGTCACTTCTGTGACCTTAAGTACAGTAGCCATAAGCTTCTTAGGGCTTTGGGGGCACTTCAATTACAGTTAGTGTGACTGTGAAACTGAATTTTAATCAACTTAAAAAGAAATAGCCACAAAGTGACTTGCAGCTATCATATTAGAGCAGTACCAGATCATTTGCAGTGTACTCTCTTCTTTTTTTTTTCTGTGTTCTGTGTTCCTCTTTCAAATGGATCATCCCTCCTGAGGCTATGTGAGTCTAAGAGAAGACAAATTTTTAATCAGATTTTCTCTCTGAACTGGTTTTCATTGTCTGCTAGTAAATGCCTAAGGAAAGCATTTGAAAACAATGCATGTAGGCAGAGGTCGATTTTCTCTAAGGCTCTACTTTCTCTATCTATTGTGTCTACTTCTGTTTGTGGTAAAGTAGTTGCCTTTTTCTACACAACCATGTTCCAAATTAAAGAAAGCCTACTTCAACTTTGCACTCTGCGCTGCAGACAGACAAAATATCACTGTAAAAAACTGTATTTCATTCCAGCCCTGTTGTCTTAGTTTGTTTCACTCATAAGACTGCTAAGCCACAGAGAGAACCATCCAGCACACATTGTTAGTATCAATACTGCTGAACCATTTCCCGTAAGAGTAAACTTAGTCTGTACAGAGCCCTCCTTTTAATGCAACACAGATGGCTAGTCTGCCAAGTGGTCCATACAGGAGAGCATAAAGTGAGCCACCAGCTTTTCAGCCTCCAAAATCTGAGTTTCTCTTGCCCATAGCTTGACAAAAATCAGCATTACACAATTAAAGTTTTCTCGTGGTTGGCAAACTATTTCTACATTCTACAGTTTAAAAAACAGGTTTCCACTAATACAAACTGCATGGTATTGTTACAGAAAAAGAATGGCAGATCAATGGAATAGAATAGAAGAACCAGAAATACACCCATACACCTATGGAGACTTAATTTTTAACAAAGAAGCCAAAACCATACAATGGGAAAAAAATAGAATCTTCAATAAATGGTGCTGGTCTAACTAGATGTCTACATTTAGAAAAGTGCAAATAGATCCATATTTATCACCCTGCACAAAACTAAAGTCTTAGTGGATCAAAGACCTCAGCATAAAACCAGACACACTAAACTTGTTAGAAGAAAAGTGGAGAAGAGCTTTAACCTCATTGGCACAGGAGACAAATTCCTGAACAGAACACCAACAGCACAAGCTCTAAGATCAACAATCAATAAATGGGTCCTCATGAAACTGAAAAGCTTCTGTAAAGCAAAGGACATTGTTATCAAAACAAAACATCCATCTACAGACTGGGAAAGGATCTTCCCCAACCCTATATATGACAGAGGACTAATATCCAGAATAAATAAATACTCAAGAAGTGAAACTGCAACAAATCAAACAATCCAATTACAAAATGGGTACAGAGCTAAAGAGAGAATTCTCAATAGAGGAATATAGAATGGCAGAGAAACATTTAAAGAAATGTTCAACATCCTTAGCTATCAGGGAAATGCACATCAAAACAACCCTAAGATGTCGCCTTACACCCATCAGAATGGCTAAGATCAAAAACTGAAGGGATGATGCATTCTGGAGAAGATGTGGAGAAGGAGAAAACCTCCTCCATTGCTGGTGGGAATGTAAATTTGTACAACCACTTTGAAAACCAATCTAGTGCTTTCTCAGAAAATTAGGAATAGTGCTACCTCAAGATCCAGCAACACCACTTCTAGGCATATATCCAAAATATGCTCAAGTATACAACAAGCTTTATTCATAGTACCAGAATCTGAAAATAGCCCAGATGCTCCTCAACTGAAAAATAGATGCAGAGGGCCTCTGAAAGAATATACTCACCAGGGTATCAAAGCAGAGGCTGAGACTCATAGCCAAATTTTGGGCAGAGTGCAGGGAATCTTATGAAAGAAGGGGGAGAGAGAAAGACATGGAGGGGACAGGAGTTCCACAAGTTGACCAACAGAACCAAAAAATCTGTGCACAAGGGCCTTTTCTGAGACTGATACTCCAACCAAGGACCATGCATGGGGATAACCTAGAACCCCTGCACAGATGTAGCCCATGGCAGCTCAGTCTCCAAGTGGGTTCTCTAGTAAGGGAAACAGGGGCTGTCTCTGACATGAATTCAGTGGCTGGCTCTTTGATCACCTTCCCTTGAGGGGGGCTCAGCTTTACCAGGCCATAGCGGAAGACAATGCAGCCAGTTCTGATGAGAACTGATAGGCTAGATTCAGATGGAGGAAGAGGACCGCGCCTATCAGTGGACTAGGGGAGGTTCATGGGAGGAGAAAAGGGGGAAGGTTGGAATTGGGAAGGGAAGAGGAAGGGGGCTAAAGCTGGGATACAAAATTAATAAATTGTAATTAATAAAAAAATAATTAATTAAAAAGAATTCAGTAATTTAAAAAAAGAGAAATGCTCAATGTCCTTAGTTATCAGGAAAATGCAAGTGAAAATGACTCTGAGATTTAACCTTATACCCATTAGAATGGTTAAGATCAAAAACTCAAGTGACAACACATGCTGGAGAGGATGTGGAGAAAGGGGAACTCTCCTCCAATGCTGGTGGGAATGTAAACTTGTACATCCACTTTGGAAATCAATCTGGCACTTTCTCAGAAAATTGGGAATAGCACTATCACAAGATCCAGCTATAACACTCCTAGGCATATATCCCAAATACACTCAAGTATACAAGGACATTTGCTCAACTATGTTTGTAACAGCTTTATTTGTAATAACCAGAATCTGGAAACAATACAGATGTCCCTCAACTGAGGAATAGATATAGAAATTGTGATTCATTTACACAATAGAATACTACTCAGCAATTAAAAACAAGGAAATCATGACATTTTCAGGCAAATGGTGGGAATTAAAAAAGATCATCTTGAGTGAGGAAACCCAGAAGCAGAAAGACACACATGGTGTATACTCACTTATAAGTGGATATTAGACATATAATATAGGATAAACATACATAAATCTGTACACCTGAAGAAGCTAATCAAGAAGAAGGACCCTGGGTAAGATGCTCAATCCTCATTCAGAAAGGCAAACGTGATAGACATTGGAAGAGGGGAAAATAGGGAACAGGAGAAGAGCCTACCACAGAGGACCTCTGTGGTATTAAAGCAGATTCGGAGACTCGTAGCCAAACTTTGGACAGATTGCAGGGTATCTTATGAAAGAAAGGGAGACAGAAAGATTTGGAAGGGACAGGAACTCCACAAAGTGAGCAACAGAAACTAGGTTTTCCTGGGTACAAGAAGAATTGAATTAACAGGCGTACCATAACAGTGTTTTGATTTCTCATAAATATGCAGAAATTAGAAACTCGGAGTCATGTGTTGGCCCCACTCTATGAGGTCACAAAAGGGTAGATTTAGATGTTCTGGATTATTCCCTCTGTTGTATAACCGCAAATACATTTTTCTCATTTGCTCCATCAAAGAAGGCTGCCAGCAGCAGTGTCCATATTAAAAGGAAACCAGTGGAAGTACATGGAAAAGAAGGGGATATCTTCCCTGGTTAAGAACAGGTTTCAGAAGTTGAGTATCTGCTTTCCTCTAACATGCTGTTTGCAAAAGCTTGGTCACGTGGCCATGTTTATCTACTACAGAGAATGGCAATACAATCATTTTTCAAAGTGGGATTTGCTCAATAAAAAAAAATAAGTAAATAAATATTTTTGTCACTGTCAGATGAGGAAAAGTATGTAAAGATGTTTTCAGACTCTGAGAATAATCAAAGGAATTGACAGTATGAAAAATAAACACTCCACAGAACAAGAACAATGTGTATTTAAACTAGATCTAATAGAAAGGTTAACATTTTGTCTGGAAAACTAATAAAGTTTTACACTGTATTTTACATTTGTATAGTTTTTCCTTCCCTCCATAACATTTTGAGGTCCTTAAGTGCACAGACTATGCATTTTCTATGTAACTAATACATAACCATCAATGAAAGAATGCATGTGAGTAAATAGGTATTATATTTGGGAAATGAATTGTGCATCACAAGTTCATTGGTTTGAATACTTGGTCTCCAGCTATATAACCTTGAGGAGGTAGAGCCTTGCTGGAGGAAGAAGGTTACCTAGGAGGTGGGCTTTGAGATTTTAGAGAGCCACCCCACTTCTTGTCCCTCTGCTATCTGCCTGAAGACGCAATATGAGTAGCAGACGCCCATCAAAGTAGACTGAGATGCGTCCACTGCTATGATTAAACTGAAATACACTGTCACTGTAAGCCAAAATAAATCCTTCCTCCAATCAGTTGCCCCAATTGTTTTTTGTCACAGTGATTTAAAAAACAAACAAACAAACAAACAAACAAACAAAACTAATTTCTGAGAAAGCACCAGATTGACTTCCAAAGTGGTTGTACAAGTTCACATTCCCACCAGCAATGGAGGGGGGTTCCCCGTTCTCCACAACCTCTCCAGCATGTGTCATCCCTTAATTTTTTTTTTTTTTATTTTAGCTATTCTGATGGCTGGGAAGTAGAATCTCAGGGTCATTTTGATTTGCATTTCTCAGAAGACAAAGGACTCTGAGCATTTCTTTAAGTGTTTCTCAGGCCATGGAAGAAGATGATGCAGCCAGCCCTGATGAGACCTGATAGTCTAGGGTCAGATAGAAGGAGAGAAGTTCCTCCGCTATTAGTGGACTAGGGAAAGGGCATAGAAGGAGAAGAGGGAGAGTAAATGGGACTGGGAGGAGATGAGGGAGGGTGCCACACCTGGGATACAAAGTGAATAAATTGTAATTAATTAATTAATTAAAAAGGAAAGGTGGAATTGTAATATTTATTCATATTTTCTTCTCACTGAGTAGTTGGTGCAATCACTAGCTAAGGAACAGTTCAACACAGTCTAGTCTGTGTCCATTGCCTTGGTCATGGGATGTACATAGTGTGTACATGACATTATTTCTGAGTCTGTGGGTTTCTTGCAGGAGGTCTTCTAAGCAAAGAATCTGACACAGAGATAGGTAGTGAACAACCAAACCAAGACTAGGAGCCAGTTCTTCTCATTCATAATCCAGCACTCCCTCTACAGCTTCATGCAGATTCAGCACAGTTGGAAATGAGAGGATGGGAATTGAACTGGTCATTTTGAAAACAGAATTTCTCAACCCATTTCCACCAAAAAAAAAAAAAATAAATAAATAAAAGCATTGAGCAGATAGACCTATGTTGAGTGTGAGATTATAGACTTAGGAACTTCCTGAGGAGACACTTTTTTCTTTATTTTTATTTTCTTTGTATGGATGTTTTGTTTTGTCTGCATGTGTATCTGTGCACCATGTGTGTGCACTGCCCACAGAGGACAAAAGGGAGTGTAGGAATACCTGGAACTGGAATTACAGATAACTGTGAGTTGCCATGTGAGTGCTGGGAATAAAACCTGAATCCTCTGGTACAGTAGCCTGTGTTTTTAGTCACTTGGCCATCTTTCCAACACCAGGAGATTTTTTTTTATGCAGTTTGTTTTCTTTGATATACACTCATTTCTTCATGCATACATTCTTTCACTTGTGTATTCATAATGGAACACCAGTTAAGTGTAAGAAAATCTCACTGCACTAACTGCTATTAAGGCTAATACAGAACAGACACCTTTCTGTCGATGAAAACTCTCCCAGTTGATATATCTATAAAATACTGTAGGTCTGCCGTGTGAAATCTCAAATGTTTTCATCCTAACCTAGTTGATAGCAATGTGACAAAATTTTTTAATGCATGTCGAAGGAGAATCTTGACCTAAACTAGAAAGGTGAGTATTCTTTTTTTTTTATTTGTTACAATGTATTCACTTTCCATCCCAGTTGTAGCTCCCTCCCTCATTTCTTCCCTTCCTCTTCTCCCATGTCCCTTCCCAGTCCACTCCTCTGCCCCTTCCCTGCATATTCTTTTTAAAATCCCTCCCAGATTAGAAAACCCTGTGTAGTGTTGCAGAAATGCTTATTTTTAATTAAAAGTTGCTATCTCTGGGACCCAACGGGTATCACGTAATACTGGAAGTATTTGTGTTACTTTCTGAAGTCTTAAAAATTCTGAACTCTTTCTGCTTTCAATCACTTTGAATGAAAGAGTGAAGACTTGTAGCTGGCATTGTAAAGATCAACACACATACATGCTGCCTGATTTGTGGTAAGCACTGTTCCACATCACTACTCCTATCACTATTATGACACAGGAGGATAGAAAGGTTGCTGGCCAGTGAAGCCCTCCCTCTCTAAACATGTGTCACTTGAGCAGATATGAAAGAGGTAGAAATGGTCTGGCCACAGTAAGAGAAGAAAGAAAATTTAAGGAAGAGGAAACAGCAGGTGGCAAGAATGGCATGGTTATTAATTTGGCTTGAATGTGGAACAGAAAGCAGTCCAGATGGCTGCTATGTAGTGAAAGGGTAGACATGATTTAAGGTCAGACAAGGCGACTAGAGTCAGGCCATGCACAATGTAAACAATGAGAAAGACTTTGTTTTCTATTTAGTGAGTAGTTAGACATTACTCTAGTTGATCTGGTTCATGTTGAATGCTCTGATGCTATTTGATGGATGAATCCTAGAGAATAGGAGAAGGAGGAAGATGAGTTTGGCAGCCTTTGCAGAAACCATGTAAGAGGAAATGACAAATTGAATATGGAGGTAGCAGTAGACTAGGAGAAAAGTGGGGAGGTGATAGAAAGAATTGAGAAATGATGGGGGAAAGGCTTTCTGATTAAATTTGCATATAAATTTGTAGTATGTCGGTATATAAAGGTGGTGCATTTCATGGTCATTGTCTCTGGGTGTGTTAAGCCCAGTGGCATTTTAGCCTCAACAAATACTGGATTACAGGAGCAATTCTACAAATATATCCCCAAGTGTTCACTCAGTGACACCATTCTTGTAGCACAAAATTGGCCAGGTGCCAATATTTACACAAAAATTGAAATTTTAAAATGCTTGGCTGGAGACATGGCTCAGCAGTTAAGAGCAATGGCTGGTTTTCCAGAGGATAAGGAAGATCACAGCACCCACATGGCAACTGGCAACTGTCTGCAACTCCAGTTCCAGGGGTCCAATACCATCTCCTGACCTCTATGGGTACTGAACACATGTACTGTACTTGGAATAAATACTTACACATAAAATAAAAATAAATATATATTTTAAAAGAAATTGATATCCTAAAAAATCAAGATGTAATAAATGAGGAACTTTTGTTGAGATAGGGAGCTGGTTGTTTAACAGTTACCAGCCTACCACTAGTTAAATTCTGACTTTATTTGTCTATGATTAAGCTTCCTTAGTCTTCATTTTTTTTCTTTTTTCAGAATGTATTTAATTGAAATAGACCTATATCACTTCTTCCTCTTTTCCTCCTCCAGACCCTCCTTAGCTACCCTCTCTTAAACCCTTCCCATTCTTCACACTCTGAAGTTGATAACTACTTTTCTTTGATTATATTTGTTGTGTATGTATGAGTATCCATACACAAACACAACCTGTTGAATCCATTTTTGTTGTTTGTGTGTATATGGTTTGAAGGCTGACAACTTTGCATTAAACAATCAATAAGGGGGCTCATCTCTGGGAGAGGCTAATTCTCATCCTCTCACTAATCAATAGTTGCCTGTAGATTTTGTCTATGGAGGGACCCTATCAAATTTTCCTTCTTCAGTGTTAACATGTAAGTTGATATTGCCAATGTTTTGGTCTTTTTTTACATAGATATATTTGGGGAATACTATTTCACAGAAGACTTACCAGAATTCTGACTCTTTCTGCCCTCTCATCTGAAGTGTTCCTTGAGTCACAGATGCAGAAGCTGACATATAGATGTATGAGTTTGGACTGGGTTCCCAAGGATATCTTGGTCTTTGCATTCTGCCCAGTTTTGGTTTCTGTGATGGGCTCAATTTGCTGTTAAGTGACGCTTATTTGATGAGGAGTCATAGCTACAATTATCTGATATCTGAGGATATAAGGATAAGATTTAGAAGTTAGATAAGGAATTGAGCTGTTTAGCAAAGCAACAGTAGTAGTTTCTTTTCTAAGACACATGATTTCATTATCCCTGAAAAGTTGGGTAGATTTCCAGCACCAGGCATGACTTTCCTCCTGTTGAGTGAGCCATATCTCTAATTATACAGCTGTTAGTTGCCACTGACAGGTGATTGCCACTTATGTATGTATTTATACTTACATACTTATATATAATATATATTTAATATAGTATATATTGTGTAAACATAATATATTAATATATATTATACATAATATATACACACATATATAATGTGTATATAATATATTATTATATTATATATGTTATATATTATGTTATATATATTATATATATGTTATATATTATGTTATTATATATTATATATTATATATTATATATTATATATTATATATTATATATTATATAATATTATATATTGTGTCATATTATATATATAATATATTATATAATGATATTATATATTATGTTATATATTATATATGTTATATATCATTATATATATAATATAATATAATATATAATTATTTTATATTTAGAGAATTATTTTGTATTTACCTGAAATTATATACAATGATATATAATATATATGTGTGTATATAATATATATTGTATATAATTTCAGGTAAATATAAAATAATTCTTTGAGGGTTTATCATACAACCCTGATATTATTTGTTGCTCCTTCTCCTTCTATACTGACCTCCCTCCTTGTTTACCAGTTGGAGTCCATTCCCCATTTATCCTGTTTGCCACGTCATATTACCTGTATCCTATTATTTCCCTCCCACCCACCCCTACCTATGTCCCTTTGTAATTCCTGGTTTCTGTGATTTCTCCATGTTGTATAATCACATCTAAAGATTTGGAGTTGAGAACTTCAGGTGAGAGAGAACATGTGGCATTTGTCTTTCTGGGTCTCAATTATCTCACTCAATAAAATTTTTCTAGGCTCCCCCATTTACCTGGAAAGTTTATGATTTCCTTTTTCATTCATTCAAAGGGTCTTTTATGGGTTTGGGGGAAGAAAGTACTCAAATCCTATTTTTAGAAAAAAAAAGAGTATTTTAGTCTTTAATTAGTCTTTAATTATATGCATGTATGGATGAATATGCACATGAGTGCTGCTGCCTGTGGAGGCCAAAAAGCGGAACTAGATGCCCTAGAGCTGGAATTACAAGTGGATGTGACCCACCTTATTTGGGTGGTTCTGAGCATCAAACTTGGGTTCTCTGGAAGAGCAGCAAGTGCTCTTCACCACTGAGCCACCTCTCTAGCCCCTGACCATGGTCCTTTATCTGTATTGGCCTCTTCTAGAATACAATCACCCTTCTGGTCCCCAATATCACATTTAGCAATACACTGTATCCTGATTGTGCAACCATCATGTCTTCTACCACACATCCATCACATCTTCTCTCAGAAGCATAGTTGTGTTTGAGACTCAGGGTCTGAGATCCATACTAAGAGAATGCTCTACCTCTCTCTTTTAAGGTCTATTCTCCTCTCTTGACTCAGCCTCTCATTTACCATTAGTGAACATTTCCCCTAAATCTCTATACTTATGTTTTAAGTAGATATGCCATATTTATCACCATATTTATCTAAGAGCTTTTTGGAGCTTCTGGCCTACTGTCATGTATTCCAGGTATCTCTGAATGTTCCAGTTGGAGAATTATAACTTCAAAGGGTGACTAGATTAACAGAACTAAAGTCTTATAACTATATATAGGTTTTATAAGTATTAGTGAAACTGAAAGAGGGTTCTGGAGTAGATTAACAATAACTACTAACTGAAACATAAGAACAAACCCATGCTTTAACCCACTCTGCCTTGGTGCCAGTGGATAAACAGAGAGAGTTCTTCAGTGTCTCTCACTTATCACTGGAAAACCTCATATGCTAAACTTTGATGGTTACAGGTTATTGTCTTTAGGAGTGGGTGCCTATACATCCCATTTTTCTTGAGAGGTTCTTAGTTTCATCTTAGCACAATGGTTAACTATGGTATCCTTCAGTTTTATTACCATCTCATTCTGCCAGGTGTGTTGCTGATGTGAGTATGGTTCAATCAGGCATTCCTGTGATGATGCTATTCATACCTTTCCAACATTATATAATAGAAACCTGTTAGACTTGACACCTCCAGGTAGTCCCTTTTTTGATCAGTCCAGCCACTGTAGAAAGATGACAGGTCATACCCAGTTACATCTTTCCTTCCCTCACAGTTTTCTTCTCCTCAACTTCCTGGAGATGGGTGCTTCTTGAAAATGGAGAAATGGGCTCTTTCAGATATCAAAACGCTAAATAGATTTTGGTTTACAGGCAGGAAAAGAGACCATCGGATACATCACATACTAACTACACCCATTGTTCTTCCGAAAGCTCTTCATCCAAATATGTCCTTGAGACTTTTCAAACACCCTCCTCAGAAACACTGTCTTATTTCAAAAAGAAAAAAAAAGTGTCTCTAATCTAATACGGTAATATCAGTCAACCTTGGACCCATTTCCTAATGCCACACTTTCCTCTCTCCCTACTCTCTCACCAAGCAGGATAATGTTTTCCTTTAAATCTTGATGCTTTGTTAACTCTAAGAAACCCTTTGCTTGAAGGTTGATCTGACTCTGCATCTCTCCTCTAACTAGGTGTCTCAGACCCTAAAACCTAACAAAACCCAGTGTGCAGAGGAAGCATGACAAATCATCTTAGAGGTGATTTCTTCAATGACTTCTAAAACAATCCAAGGGAAGATCTAGATTACAGAATGGCAGAAGCAAATGTTTAATAATCGAATATCATCTGGAAAGCCAGTTACTATTGCTGAGCTGTGTCTTCATTTGTAATAGAGGGAGAATGGGAGAGTGTTTTTTTTTTTTTCATTTGTATCCTTAGAATACTATGAGGCTTGATAATCATGAAGGATTTTTGCATGTGTTCCAAGGAAGGCTTAGCAAGAAAACATTTAATTATACTGATATGCATTGTCCACCTAAGTGTTTATATTTTTGGCATTCCTTACTCCTCAAATCTCATAGTTTGGGGCCTTCCTGTTACAGAATTCTATGTAACAACAAATAGGCAATGCCACTTCTGCATCTTAAAAACTGTTTGGGGCAGCAAGGTAGATGACTCAGTGGTTAAGTATGGTGATGTGAATGAGAATGGCCCCATAGGCTTATGCTTGAATACTTGGTTCCCAGTTAGTAGAACTTCTGGGAAGGGTTAGGAAGTCTGGCCTTGTTGGAAGAGGTGTGACCTTGTTGAAAGAAGTGTGTCAGAGGGGGTGGACTTTGAGGTTTCAAACCTCCATGCCAGTCCCAGTCTTACTTCTTCTCTGCCTGCAATTTACAGATAACATGTGAGTTCTTAGCTACTGCTCCAGGGTCATGCCTACCTGTCTCCTACCACACTTTCTGCCATGATGATCATGAATTCACCCTCTGAAACTAGAAACAAGACTCAGACTAAACACTTCCTTTCATAAGTTGTTTTGGTTGTGGTATTTCATCACCACCATACAACAGTGACTAAGTCAGTAAGGGTAATTGCCAACAAACCTGATGAACTGAGTTTGATCTGGAAGACCCACTAAGTGGAAAGAGAGAACAGACTTTCACAAATTGTCATCTGACCTCCACAATCATATCATGGTATGTGCAAACCCACAGACACATACATATGAATACTCACACAAGATAAATTTAAAAATGTATAAAGATTTTTTGCGTGATTTTGTTAGAATGCTAGGATGCAACAAGCAAAACATAAAACAATTTATCGAAAACCAGTGATTGACAAGTACAGTCACAGGGCCAGAGGTGCCATTTACACCATTACAAAAAAAAAACCTACATTGTTTACTTTTAATAATGTGCCAGAAGAGAGAAAGTAAAATAAATTTTTGAATTGTTCCTTGTTATATTTTATAAAAATAATCTGTTGTCTTTTATTTTCAGGTATCCCCAATGTGCACACTGAAGAGACAAATTTTTATTTTTCTAAATATGATCTTAGTTTCTAGAGTCTTTGGAGTTCCATGGTTTCCGAAAACTCTGCCTTGTAATGTCACTCAAGATCCCTCAGAGACCCATGTTATTGTGGACTGCACAGACAAGCATTTGACAGAAATCCCTGAGGGTATTCCCACTAACACCACCAACCTTACCCTTACCATCAACCACATACCAAGCATCTCTCCAGACTCCTTCCGTAGGCTGAACCATCTGGAAGAGATTGATTTAAGATGCAACTGTGTACCTATTCTACTGGGGTCCAAAGCCAATGTGTGTACCAAGAGGCTGCAGATTAAACCTCAAAGCTTTAGTGAACTTTCTGACCTAAAGTCCCTTTACCTGGATGGAAATCAACTTCTAGAGATACCTCAGGATCTCCCACAAAGCTTACAACTTCTGAGCCTCGAGGCCAATAATATCTTCTTCATCACGAAGGAGAATCTAACAAAATTGGTCAACATTGAAGCACTCTATCTGGGTCAAAATTGTTATTATCGAAATCCTTGCAATGTTTCCTATAGCATTGAAAAAGACGCTTTCTCAATTATGAAAAATTTAAAGGTTCTCTCATTGAAAGATAACAATATCACAGAAGTCCCCACCACTTTGCCATCTAATTTAACGCACCTCTATCTTTATAACAATATCATTAAGAACATCGGAGAAGACGATTTTAAAAACCTCACTCAACTGCAAGTTCTTGACCTAAGTGGAAATTGCCCTCGCTGTTACAATGTCCCATATGTGTGTACACCATGTGAAAACAATTCCCCCTTAAATATCAGTCAAAATGCTTTTGATTCATTGATAGGATTAAAAGTTTTACGTCTACACAGCAACTCTCTTAAATATGTGAACAATGAATGGTTTAAAAATATGCAGAACCTCCAGGAACTAGACCTGTCCCAAAACTACTTGGCCAGAGAAATTGAGAAGGCCAGCTTTTTGGAACATCTCCCCAACCTTGTCCAGTTAGATCTGTCTTTTAATTATGAGCTGCAAGTCTACCATGCATCTATAACTTTACCACCTTCACTCTCTTCATTAAAAAACTTAAAAATTCTGCATATCAAGGGATATGTCTTTAAAGAGCTGAAAAACACCAGCCTTTCTGCATTGCATGAGCTTCCAAATCTTGAAGTTCTTGACCTTGGCACTAACTTCATAAAAATTGCTGACCTCAACATATTCAAAAAGTTTGAAAACCTTAAAATCATAGACCTTTCAGTAAATAAGATATCCCCTTCTGAGGAGTCAAGAGAATTTGGCTTCTGTCCTAATACCAGAACTTCTGTTGACGAGCATGGACCCCAAGTCCTTGAGACCTTACATTATTTCCAATATGATGAATACGCACGGAGCTGCAGGTTCAAAAACAAAGACCTGCCTACTTCTTTGCCTTCGAATACAGACTGCCACAAATACGGGCAGACCTTAGACCTAAGTAGAAATAATATATTTTTTATCAAGCCCTCTGATTTTCAGCATCTTTCATTCCTCAGATGTCTCAACTTGTCTGGAAACACCATTGGCCAAACTCTTAATGGCAGTGAACTCAGGCCATTAAAAGAGCTGCAATACTTAGACTTCTCCAACAACCGCCTTGATTTACTCTACTCAACAGCCTTTCAAGAGCTCAAGAAACTGGAAGTTCTGGATTTAAGTAGTAACAGCCACTATTTTCAAGCAGAAGGAATCACTCACATGCTAAACTTTACCAAGAAATTGAAGCATCTGAAGAAACTCATGATGAATGACAATGACATCTCTACCTCGGCCAGCAGGACCATGGAAAGTGGCTCTCTTAGAATTCTTGAATTCAGAGGCAACCATTTAGATATTCTATGGAGAGAAGGTGATAACAGATATTTGGACTTTTTCAAGAATCTGTCCAAGTTAGAAGAATTAGATATCTCCAGAAATTCCCTGAAATCCTTGCCTGATGGGGTTTTTGAGGGTATGCCACCAAATCTAATGACGCTCTCCTTGGCTGAAAATGGGCTCAGATCTTTTTCTTGGGGCAAGCTCCAGTTACTGAAGCATTTGGAAATTTTGGACCTTAGCTACAACCAGCTGAAGATTCTCCCTGCGAGATTGGCCAACTGTTCCAAAACTCTCATGAAACTGATTCTTAAGAATAATCAAATCAGGCATTTGACGAAATATTTTCTTGAAGATGCTTTCCAGTTGAACTATCTAGACCTCAGTTCAAATAAGATCCAGGTTATTCAGAAGACTAGCTTCCCAGAAAATGTCCTCAACAATCTGCAGATGTTACTTTTACATCACAACCATTTTGTGTGCAACTGTGAGGCCGTGTGGTTTGTCTGGTGGGTTAATCACACAAATGTTACTATTCCTTACCTGGCCACTGACGTGACTTGTGTGGGGCCAGGAGCACACAAAGGCCAGAGTCTTGTATCCCTCGATCTATATACGTGTGAGTTAGATCTCACAAACCTGATTCTGTTCTCGGTTTCCATATCTTCAATCCTCTTTCTGATGGTAGTTATGACAACAAGTCACCTCTTTTTCTGGGATATGTGGTATATTTACTATTTCTGGAAAGCCAAGATAAAGGGGTATCAACATCTGCAATCCATGGAGTCTTGCTATGATGCATTTATTGTGTATGACACTAAAGACTCAGCTGTGACTGAATGGGTTTTGCAGGAGCTGGTCGCTAAATTGGAAGATCCAAGAGAGAAACATTTTAATTTGTGTCTAGAGGAAAGAGACTGGCTACCAGGTCAGCCAATTCTAGAAAACCTTTCCAAGAGCATACAGCTCAGCAAAAAGACAGTGTTTGTGATGACACAAAACTATGCGAAGACTGAGAGTTTTAAGGTGGCTTTTTATTTGTCCCATCAGAGGCTCATGGACGAAAAAGTGGATGTGATTATCTTGATATTCTTGGAGAAGCCTTTGCAGAAGTCAAAGTTTCTTCAGCTCCGGAAGAGGCTCTGCAGGAGTTCTGTCCTTGAGTGGCCTGCAAACCCACAGGCTCACCCATACTTCTGGCAATGTCTGAAAAACGCCCTGACCACAGACAATCACGTGGCTTATAGTCGGGTGTTCAAGGAAACAGTCTAGCCCCTGCAGAATGTCATGACCTAGGACATGCCTGGGTGCCTGACTTTTTCATAAACGTCTTAGTAAAAGAATGTCTGAAAATGTCCTAACCTTGTCATTGCTCAGATTAGTAGGAAATCATTAATGTATGGCAAAGAAACTAGGAAGAAGAGACTGATATACTAGAGCTTCTTTCTTCGTGTATCCATCCACATTTAAATATCTCTCCTGGCTCATCTATAAAACATTATTTGAAGAAGGTGGTTAGGAGGAAACATAAGGCTCTGATTTACCTGCATACAACTGAAAAGAACCACACATCTGCCTTTTAAAAGTACTGATATTTTCAGTTAAAAGGATAAAAATTATTCAAGTTCTGGCTCTCTGATACTAAATTGTAGAAGACTTCAATGAAATAAAAGCCCAGAGAACTTTTCAGCAAATTGTGTCACTATCATGTAGTATCCACTCTGTGGTACACACCAAAAGCAGTTACTGGTACTAGACAGTTGATAGGATAGCTGCTTCAGTGCCTCTTACTCATTTCCCTAGGATCCATTGATGGGTTCTCTGGAAAAATAGAAAAACATGCTTTGTATCCATGGACATGGTCAACTCATAAATGAAAATAATATCTCCTCAAGCAAAATGTTGTTCTGCGCATTTGATGATAACTTACCTGCTGAAATATGTTATATGCATTGCAAAATATTTTTTCCAAAATAAAACGATCTTTAAAATAACTTTGTTAATTAGTATTAGTTTGTAAACTAGTGCCAATATTTTTTGGTATCTGTAACCATGTACAACCATATTAGATGGTTTTCATGTGAACCAAAAGGGAGGGGGTTGAAAGAATATATATTTAGAGTTATCATGAATACAAAATTAGATGGGTGTCAGTTATAAAACTTTATTTCAGTTTGAAATGAAGGGGGAAAGACATGGGTTGAAAGAGCTTAACACTGGGAAATCATCAGTTTTAGTGTGTGTGTTGTGTGTGTGCGCGCTTGTGCATGTATGTGTAGAAGACATTCTCAAGTATGTTCCTAAAGAATGATATAGACTTCTTTTAAGATGAATTCTCCTGTTGATCTGGAATTCAATGATTAAGCCAGACTGGTTGACTAGGTAGCCCTGGTGATTCTCCTATTTCTGTCAACTCAGAGTTTAGTGTCTGCCAGATAAGGTCTGGGGAATCAAACTTTTTTTTTTCTATTTAAAACTTTATTGTTTTATTTTCTTTTTTTTTAATAATTTTTTTATTTTTTTATTTTTTTTGTCAGTTACATTTTATTAACTCTGTATCCCAGCCGTGTCCCGATCCCTCATTCCCTCCCAGTCCCTCCCTCCCTCCCTCATCTCCACAGTGCCCCTTTCCAAGTCCACTGATAGGGGGGACCTCCTCCCCATTCATCTGATCCTGTTTTATCAGGTATCTTCAGGACTGGTTGCAAAGCCCTCCTCTGTGGCCTAACAGGACTGCTCCTCCCTTCGGGGGTGGGGAGACCAAAGAGCCAGTCATTGAGTTCCTGTTAGAAATAGTCCCTGTTCCCCTCACTTTGGGAAACCAATTGGTTACTGAGCTACCACAGGCTACATCTGAGTGGAGGTTCTAGGTTATATCCATACATGGTCCTTGCTTGAATGTCAGTCTCAGAAAAGACCCTGTGCCCAGATATATTTGGTCCTTGTGGAGCTCCTATCCTTTCCCCATCAGACTAACCCCCCTTCTTTCTTATGATTCCCTGTACTCTGCCAAAGGTTTAGTCATGAGTCTTTGCTTTGAAAACACTGCTAGTTAGAGTCTTTCAGATGCGCTCAGTAGACTCCTGTCATACGTTCAATGCACTAGAACTCATTGGCACAGGAGACAACTTCCTGAACAGAACACCAACAGCACAGGCTCTAAGAGCAACAATCAATAAATGGGACCTCATGAAACTGAAAAGTTTCTGTAAAGCAAAGGATACCGTCATCAAAACAAAACGACTGCCTACAGATTGGGAAAGAATCTTCACTAACCCTTTATCTGACAGAGGACTAATATCCAGTATATACAAAGAACTAAAGAAGCTGAAAAGCAGCAATCCAAGTAATCCAATTAAAAAATGGGGAACAGAGCTAAACAGAGAATTCTCGACAGAGGAATATCGAATGGCAGAAAAACACTTAAAGAAATGCTCATCCTCATTAGCCATCAGGGAAATGCAAATCAAAACGACCCTGAGATATCACCTTACACCCATCAGAATGGCCAAGATGAAAAACTCAAGCGATAACACATGCTGGAGAGGTTGTGGAGAAAGGGGAACCCTCCTCCACTGCTGGTGAGAATGTAAACTGGTACAACCACTCTGGAAAACTATCTGGCGCTTTCTAAGACAAATAGGAATAGTGCTTCCTCCAGACCCAGCTATACCACTGCTAGGTATATACCCAAAGTTTGTTCAAGTACACAAAAAGGACACTTGCTCAACCATGTTTATAGCAGCTCTATTTGTAATAGCCAGAACCTGGAAACAACCCTGATGTCCATCAACAGTGGAATGGGTACAGAAATTGTGGTATTTTTATACAATGGAATACTACTCAGCAATCAAAAAGGAGGAAGTCATGAAATTTGCAGGCAAATGGTGGGATCTAGAAAAAATCATTCTGAGTGAAATATCCCAGAAGGAGAAAGACAAACATGGGATATACTCACTTATATAGACCTATAAGATATGATAAACATAATGAAATCTATACACCTAAAAAAGACAATCAATTGAGCGGACATGGGGTAAGATGATCAATCCTCATTTGTAATCAAACTTTTGCAAAGCAAGTGCTTTACTAACGGGGTCATCCCTCCAACCTGAAAGCATCAATTTTAATTTCAGCTTTAATATTCAAAGATAATAAAGAGGAGATATTATTAATATAAGCTGAGTATAAATTCACATGAGTTCAAAGTTTGAAGTATCACCAAGTTGCCATTTGGAAAATAATGTATAAACACTTCAAAACCTGGAGTTATATTTTCTTCATATGTTAAGATACCAAAAGTTGTACTTCAAGTGTAGCTGGGAAGAAATAGTATATAAATTGTTTCCAAATGGCACAACTAAGAAGGTTTGCAAATTTCCAAACTAACCTCTGGAACAGCAGAGAAGTTATTAAAGTGACTAGAGCCAGCTATTACACAATTTCTCTGAGCCTCATTGTGTTGAATAGATAACTTTCTTCTTCAGTGAAAACACCATGTCACAAAAATCAGGTCTTGGCCATCTTGTTATTTTCTTCTGCTAACACATGTAAGTTCATATAGTTTAAACTATAGTGGTGATGTATAAAGCACAAATCACTTTGAGACAGTTTAAGTCACTTCTGAAATGCATTAAGAGGAAAGGAAACTGAGAATACCGCAGCTCAGAAACCAGTGTATTTCCACACGAAGTTAAATATAGTTAATGGTTTGGTGTAAGAGAACAACTCAGAACACACTGATAGATGTTTATGGTTGAATGCCATTATTGTCACGACAAGTAAGTCAGTCCTTTAATGATCTAAGGGCTCTCCGTGGAAATCAATCAGAGCTGAGTTGTCTCTAGAGTGCACAGATTAAAGCTATGACCTCAGACTACTGGGAGAAATTTACTCCCTGCTTCCATAGAAAGCTTTAAATGAAGAGTTTCTCTGCTGATCTGATCACTCTGTCCCAGGAAGAACTTGGGGATTCTTCATAAATCTCACTCCACCGTCAGGATTTGGCTTCTAGTTCCTTGCAACCATGGTCCTGATGAGGGTATGTCTTTTGACCTGGGAAAGGTATTATACCTTGGTGAAATCTGAATATTTTTTTTTTCGTTTTGCTTATTTGTTCTTTTATTTTCTGAATATCATACAACTAAAAAAATCGGTAACTGAAGCTGGTATACACATTCAGAGTTTGAAATTATTAGGGATACTTCAAGGAAAACATAAATATTTGCTATTTAAAGGAACAAATAGTCTGGACTCCATTGAGTCCTATATAGCTAAGAAAATAACCATCAAGCTGTGTTTTAGAATTTTGTTCACATTTAAAATCATGGACAATTAACATTGGAACATAAAATACATGAATATTTAAAACAAATTATTTAACAGAGCTGCGTTATTTCTAAAGGTCTCTAAGATGCAGACACAATCTCTATTAATACATAAAATTATGCACTTGATAAATCGAAAAGTAATTACCCCCGAGATCAGTTTTCTTTTTTTTATGGTTAATTTCCTCAAAGAGTTGATAAATTTAATGAGCTTACTTAAATCAATAAGCATTTTATGTATACATTAAAATATAACATTGTATACCACACAGGTATGTAAAATGTTACTTATTATTTGTTTTTTTTTTTTTTAATTTTTCATCAATTACACTTTATTCATTCTGCATCCCCCCATAAGTTCCTGCCTCCTCCCCTCCCAATCCCACCCTCCCTCCTCCCTCTGCTTGCATGCCACTCCCCAAGTCCACTGATAGGGGAGGTTCTCCTCTCCTTTCTGATCTTAGTCTATCAGTTCACATCAAAAGTGGCTGTATTGTCCTCTACTGTGGCCTGGTAAGGCTGCTCCCCCCCAGAGGGAGGTGATCAAAGAGCAGGCCAATCAGATTATGTCAGAGGCTGAATATTTTTTTATGACAACAGCCATGGGGAATTGGGCAGAGTACATGATAATGGCTTAGAAAAAGACAAAGTGAACATGTTCAGTTTATAGAGGAGGGAAAAAATGAATGTGATGTAGAACACTATTCTCAGAGAGCAGCATTCTATATTCTTGCAACTCTATCTATCTAACCCATGTTAGGTTTCCTAAAGGTAGTCAATGAGTATGGAGTATTTCAAGAGACGCAGTGATCTGAGAATGTGGGCAACTTGAATCAGTTCCAAAGAAGCCATGATGGAGGATAATGAAGACACACCCTTCTTTGGAGTAAATCCTGTTCTCTGATCTTTAAACAGACCTTTTAAAACTTGAGAGATAGCTAGAAGTTATTGAAAACACTGGTTTTTCTCACAGAAAACCTTGGTTCACTGCCCAGCACCCACGAGGTGATGCACAGCCATCCTTAACTACATGCAGTTCCAAGGGACCTGATGCTCTTTTTTGGCCACACTGGTACTGCACCAATGTGGAGCACAGACATACATCCAGAGAAAGCACCCATACATATAAAATAAAAAGGAACAAATTCATTTCAAAAATTAAAATATAATTCTATTAGTTTTCCTTTCCTTTTCCTCTTTCTAGTCTGGGCTGTTCTCAACTTGTGGGCCACTACCCCTTTAGGGGTTGCATAGCAGATATCCTACATATCAGATAATTATATCACAGTTCTTAACAGTAGCAAAATTACAGTTATAAAGTATCAATGAAATACTTTTATGGTTAGGAGTCAGCACAACATAAGAAACTGTATTACAAGGTCACAGCATTAGAAAGATTGAGAAACACTGCTCTGGTCCCTCTTTTGTATCCCTCCGCGCTCCCTCTAGCCTCTTTTTCTCTAATTATTAATGTTTTATACACCAACACACACACACACACACACAGAGAGAGAGAGAGAGAGAGAGAGAGAGCAGAGAGAGAGAGAGAGAGAGAGAGAGAGAGAGAGAGAGAGAACCTGTTCAGTCCAATTAGTGTTACCTGGGAATATATGAATTTATATTTCAGAGTTGACCACTTACTGCATGGGGCACATTCCATGGAAAGAACTATTTTTGTCATTCTCAGGATCGATCCCTTAGTTGCCTGCAGATCATTGTCTAAGGGTGAAACCCTGTGAGATTTTCCAGTGTCACGTTAACATGTCTATTGGTGTTGTGCTCTATTCAGGTCTTCTTCAGGCAGCCACAATGTTGAGGTATCATGGTTGAATCTTCTGAGTCATTTCTAGGAAACAAAATATCAGAGCATATTATCTGGTCATCTAGCTTTTTACAGTATTTCTGTCTTTTCTTCCAAGATGCTCCCTGAGCCTTAGGTATAGAGGAGTGTTATAGATGTATCAATTAGGTCTCGGCATCCCACAATCACTTGTTCTCTGCATTTTGAGCAGTTGTAGTTTTCTATAATGGAAATTTCTACAAGGGAAATTTCCTTAATGAGGAGTGAGAACTATACTTGTCTGTGGATATAAGGATAAGGATAAATATTTAGATTGTAGTTAGTAACTATGCTGGTTTAGTAGTAGACACTCTTCTAAGATACATGACCTGACTAGTTCTGGATAGTTGGCTAGGTTTTTAGTACCAGACATGGTTTCCTTTATGTTGATTGAATCATAGGTCCAATTAGAGAACAAGTTTACCAGGCTATGAATCTATTGCATCCTTAGGGTAATTGTGCCATACTGGTCAATGCTGTGATATCCACCACATCTGAGTAGGATTATTCATTGTTTCCTTCCCTTGGAAGTTTACATAGCACCGTATTTTCAAAATGTTTAAAAACAAGCATTTTTTTTTTCCTTTTCACCTAACCACAGTGAATGAGCAAAGCAGGTTACTGTAATTCATGGCCCTACCTTAACAATTGCAATGGAACCAAAGTTGTAGTTTTCCCCTTGTCTCTTCTATTTATGTTCAGCAGGGAACACTGTTTATAAGAAAGATTAGTTGGAAGCTGGATGTGGTGGCACATGTCTATAATACCAACACTCAGGGAGGTAGAGACAGACAGATCTTTTTGAGTTCAAGGCAAGCCTGCTCTACAAAGTGAGTCCAGGACAACCAAGTCTACACATAGAAACCCTGTCTCAAAAGAAAGATGGAAGAAAGAAAGAAAGAAAGAAAGAAAGAAAGGAAGGAAGGAAGGAAGGAAGGAAGGAAGGAAGGAAGGAAGGAGAAAGGAAGGAAGAAAGAAAGAAAGAAAGAAAGAAAGAAAGAAAGAAAGAAAGAAAGAAGGAGTGAAGGAGAGAGAGAGACTGTTCCTCCCTTGGGGGGTGGGGAGATCAAATACCCTGTTATTGAGTTCATGTCAGAAATAGTCCCTGTTCCCCTTACTAGGAAAAATCAAATGATTACTAAGCTACTACGCACCACATCCGAGCAGAGGTTCTAGGTTATATCCATACATGGCCCTTGGTTGGACAAACAGTCTCATAGAAGACCCCTGTGCACAGATATATTTGGTCCTTGTGGAGCTCCTATCCTCTCCCCATCATACTAACTCCTCCTTCTTTCATATGATTCCCTGTACTCTGCTGAAGGTTTGGTTATGAGTCTTAGTATCTGCTTTGATACACTGCTAGGTAGAGTCTTTCAGAGGCCCTCTGCGGTAGGCTCCTGTCCTGTTACTTGTTTTTTCCTACATCCAATGCCCATCCCATTTGTCTAAGTGAGGACTGATCATCTTACCCTAGGTCTTCTTTCTTGTTTATCTTCTGTAGGTGTATAGATTTCATTATGTTTATATCTTATAAGTCTAAATAAGCAAGTATATGCCATGTGTGTCTTTCTCCTTCTGGGATACCTCACTCAGAATGATCTTTTCTAGATCCCACCATTTGCTAGGCCACAGAGGAGGACTTCGCAGCCAGTCCTGAAGATACCTGATAAAACAGGCTCAGTTGAAAGGGGAGGATGTCCTCCCCAATCAGTGGACCTGGAAAGGGGCAGGGAGGAGATGAGGGAGGGAGGGTGGTATTGGGAGGGAATGAGGGAGCGGGCTAGAGGTGGGATACAGAATTAATAAAATGTAACTAACAATAAAAATAAAAAATAAATAAATAAATTACAGTAGGGAAAGGAAGGAAGGAAGGAAGGAAGGAAGGAAGGAAGGAAGGAAGGAAGGAAGGAAGGAAGGAAGGAAGGAAGAAAGAAAGAAAAAGAGAAAAGACTAGTTATCAAGACTGTGGAACCTCATCCCTTAAACTGTCAGGATGTTATTAATAATTATGAGATGCTCTGCCAGTTGCATCTCATGGAAAGTTGAACCCTTGTCCTTAAGGAATGTGAGAACTTATTTATACAAACTGCATGCCAAATTGTCATCACTGTACAAAGGAAATAACCAAAAAGTTAATTTAATGAAGATAACATGAAACCAAACACCAACAACAAGGGGGAAGGTTGAAAGAAGAAAAATTCCCAAACACTTGATAAAATACTGTGATCTTTAGTGATCATATGAACCCAAGTTTCTAGTGAGATTGCAATTATAAGACAGTTTCATACCCTTTTTTATGACATGACATTGGGATTAACAGGGAATAAAGAAATAACAAACACACATACAGAAAAACTAGGGTTTCATGGGCTGATGTCCTGGTGGAAATATACCAGCAGCAGGGAAACTGAGTGCATTTATTATATACAGCACAGAGAAAGAGGAAGTGTGTTAGCTAATTTAAGTAAGGGGTTTCTGTAGGGATGGGACAATTTAAAGCTGCAGTCATCTAGGAGGAAGCTTTGTTTGAAATTTTTTGCACATACCACCAGCATAATTCCACCTGGAAAAGGCCTTGCCTTTCCCCATGGGTCTCAGGCATTGGGGTCCTTGATGTGGCCCATGAATATGTCAATAACACACATTCATTTGGGACTCCATCCTCTTGCCCAGAGATAGGTTTCTTTCTTTCCTTCTGTTCTTCCTTTATCTCTCCCTTCCTCTCAGTTTCCTTTTGGTTCTAGAAGGTCATAGCAAGACTCTAGAAATTTCTGAGGAAGAGAAGAAGCCAAGATTGTTGGTAGACTCTTCATTTGCTAATTGTTTATGTGTGGACTGTGGGAATAAACCTGTTTATTCCCATAATAAACCTGTTTCACATACCTACCTACTTTAGTGAGCATGAGTGTCTATAATTGGCTTAGTGACATCTTCCTTGAGTAACATTGGATAAATGCCCTGCCGCATTCAAATGCAAATAGTTTTTCTTCTTATATCAACTTTCAACCATGGAGTTAAGAAACTGGATACAACCAGGTGCTCTGCCTTAAAGTTTACCCGAATTTCAGATAGTAATTCATTTTGAATATGTTTGTATGGCATTTCAGTAACTGTGTTTCTTTGAATGCTCATCCCTGCCCCTCTTTGATGATTCATGTGAATTTAAACTTTTGGAAAAGCTCACAGACTTAAAATGGCTGAAGAGGTTTGAGTCACAGTATCTCAAAAATTAATACTGTCCAGAAATCATCTGAGAGAATCTTTGGGGGAAAAAGAAGTCCTAGTGGCTTTGTGGAAGTCATCCCTTAAACGTAGCAGCTGGCATTGGTAAACAGGCAGTTGATTCCATATGCAGAAAATAACTTTGAATGTTGTTCCAGCTGGATGCAACTCCCAAAGCTAATGCTAGGCAGGGATGCCTAACAAGGACACTGCCTTGTTTTTGTCAGCCAAACATAAGCACATGATATCACTAACAGAGACAACACAGTGAATGAACACTCCAGATACATATGTAGCAGGAATCTGTAAGAGTTGATATCTTGTGAAAAAAAATAATTGTATTGACAACTGCATGAACTGTGGCCCAATATCCAGGAGAATCACTCTGGTATAACTATCCCCTGAGCTCTGTGACTAATTGGGATTCGGTTGCTTTACTGTAGTCTCAGTATAAGCAGCATCCTTGGTCAAGGTCCAGATGGAGACTCACCATGCAGGGCCTAGGTACTGTGGTGGTTTGAATAAGAATGCTCCCAAATACTCATCCATTTGGATTTGTTTGTTTCCCACTTGGTGGGCAGTTTTGGAAGGATTAGGAGGTGTGGCCTTGTTGGAGAAGGTATGTCACAAGGGGTGGGCTTTGAGGTTTCAAAAGCCCACACTAGTCTCTTGTACTCTGACTCCAGCTTTCTGATCAGCTACTGCTTCCATGCCATCCCTGCCTCCTGTTCCATGTTCCCCACCATGATGGTCATGGACTTACCCTCTGAAACTATAAGGAAGCCCTCCTTTGAATGTTTTCTTTTTTAAATTGCCTTGGTCTTTATGTCTATTCACAGCAACTAAGGGCAGTAACTAAGTTAACCTGTGATTCTAATTAAATAAGACAGATTAAAGCCCTTCTGCTTTATTCTTAGGCCTGCATTTCCTACAGTCTAATTGCCTTTAGATTGGGGCATCATGACTGTAGTTCCTGGGTAATATAACCCACAATGGAAAGTTTTAACACATTATTTGCATTTGTAGACAGATCATAACAGAATGTTTGAGAAGAGCAACTATCCAGGTCAGGCTAACTAATGAATGAGAAGGATGCATTTTGTTTGGGGTTTTGTTTTGTTTTTTGTTTGTTTGTTTGAGATAAAGTATTGTTATGTAACCCACAGAGGCCTCAAGTTTGCAGTCATCCTTCTTACTGAGCCTTGCACATTTTGGGATTACAGATGTGTGTCACCATGCTCCTTAAAGAATGTGGTTCTAAAATAATCTCTATTTTTGTTCCTGCTCATGGGGGCTAGGCCATAAAAAGGACTGACAGGGAAAGAGAAAAGGATGAGGATCTTAGGAAGAAGACTACAAATGATGACACTGGTGACCCAACACTGTTCTCCATGGGTAGGATGGAGGAGGAAGAAAGAAGTTTCATTTATGAAGCAACAAATGCAATCTCAATGCTTCATTGACTCCATTAAAACATGATAACAAGTCTATGAGACCAATGCTAATGGTTTTGTCTTAAAGACAACTGGAGAACTCAGAAGTGAAGGAGTCATCAGAGGTGATTTGAGGATGACCACGTGGAGTTACAGAGAAAGTGGCTGACCCATTCAAAACTGAACTGTCTCTTTCCAACATGTCTAGTTGCTTGTCTTCATTTTATCTGGGCTAGATCCTCCCAAAAAGCTTAGAAACAATGTGCATTCCAGGACACACTAGACCAGAAATTCTGTTCTGTAGGGCCCAAGAATGTCCACATCAGCAACTAGCACAAATATTTGTGAGGAAGCTGAACCACAGAGAAGCTTGGGAAACACGTCTTCCTCTAGGGCACCAGCGGCTGTTCACACATGGATCAATTTTGGAAAAAAAGCCTGGAACCCCAAGGTGAGCAAAAACTCTTTCGCTTTTGTGTATGACCCTTGATCCTCTTATCCCATTACCAGTGACTAGAATTGTAGTTAAATCCACAAATAGGGCTCCCCATCAGGTACTATTTGAGGGTGTGGATACACTTTATATAGAAGTGGCAGTTCTGCTCAGGGTTAACATATGAAGACAATTTTAACAAAAACATTGGGACAAATTTAAGTTAATAAAGGTGGAAGGGCAGGTCAATAAAACTGCTACTTAAACTGCATGTGTGGGGGGGGGGGGGCGCTAGAAAAGTTTACTACAATTTTCTTAGTAGCATCCTGAATACTTATATGCCAATTGCAGTATAGGAGAGAGTGCCATCTGGTGGAGTGTGCTGTTCTCCCACTTGTCCTGAGGTCAATTCCCAGCCACCACATCTCACAACCACCTATAATGAGATCTGTTGCCCTCTTCTGGCCTGCAGGTGTACACGCAGGCAGAATACTGTAAAAATAATAAATAAATAAATAGTCTCTTGCTGCCATGAGCAAATGCTTTATTAAATCTTAAATATTAATATATGCTATCACTATTGGTTTATGATCAAATTAGTCAACTCAAGAGGTAAATTCTGGGCCGTCCAAGATGGCAGCAACCAGCACGCACCATATCTGAGGAGCACAGGATCTGAAACTCCAAAATTGGTGAGTGGAGGGGCAGCTGAAGCCAGGACATTCACACTGAGGCTTCCTGGGCAAGAGGAGACAACCCATGAGCTGGGACAGTTTGATCCAGGTCACCCGTGGGCATCTCTGGGAACTGAGAGTGGCAAATATTCAGCTCAACTGCACATCTCCTTGCCCCAAACATGGGCCTTCCTGCTCAGTGGTGGAGGCCTCAGTGGTTGCCCAAAGAATGAGCATTTGCACTGGCTTCCCTGAGCTGCAGCTGCAGCAAGGCAAGCAGAAGCTAGCCCAAGCACGAACCTCCATGTTTTGTGACTGAGACTGCAAAGGCAGTTACCCCAAGGCAGTTACAGACATCACTGCTAAGTGGCCAAGCTGTGGACACCACTGATCTGATGGATCTCCTACACTCTCATTTGCCCTTGGAGCCCCAAATTAGAGAGTAGAGAACAGAGAACAAGAGAACCCCTGTGTTTTCCAATTAAGCCTGTGAGTGAGTGAGTGAGTGCACCTTCAAGTGAGGGCTTGCATAGCCACAGATCCAGGGTCCCTCTACACTAGCAGCCATATATCAGATCCTTCCCACCCACACCCCCACTGTGGGCAACCTAGGGATCCTTGGGGCAACATTCTCAACATTGAAGCCCTTGTTCTGTGGGTCTATTGGTGGAATCCAGGGAACAATTGCTGGAGCCTAGACATATTTGAATATGAGGAGGACAGTACAGGCCTGTAGACCACTGAGGTATTCTGGGCATCTGTGCATGCTCATTGTGCCTGCCTGTGAACAGCTCCAACACTTGCACCCTCTCCAGCACTTAAGCTCCACCCTTCCAGGCATCTACATGCTCTAGCACCCTCTCTTTCAAGGCACACTGCTACACACACTCCCAAGCTTGTGCATATGCGCCTGTGATCTTCTCCCCTTAGCTATAGCTGAAACACCAACATCCATTCTCAAACCAGTGGATCTCTCTCATCTTCCTGAAGAATACTCCAGACACCATAGACAGATGGACCCAATCTGAAGTACAGACTCCAGGAACAAACAGCAAAGGTTATGGATAAGGAGATGGCTGTAGGTCAGCATAAGAACCACCCAACAAAAATCAGGACATCATGGCTTCCCCTAGCAACCCTCAAAATCATTGGATATATTTTAATTCATTAGAAACACAGAAACATGATTTTAAAGTTATGTTTACCTAGTTACTAGAGGCACATAAAGAGGAAACAAACAAATCTCCCAAAGAAATATCCACACAAATGGAGGCAAATAAACAGGGAACAAACAAAGCTCTCAAAGAAATACTGACAAATACTGCCAAACAATTAGAGGCACAAGTAGAGTAGAGGCACAAATAGTGGCATATAGAGAAGAAACCAACAAAAATAGAGACTATCATGGAAAAACAGGAATCCACATTCAAACAGATGAAGGAAATGTTGCAAGACATGAAAACAGAATTAGAGTCAATAAAGAAAACACAAACAGAGGAAACCCTGGAGCTAGAGAACTTAAAGAAAAGGTCAGGAACCACAAAGGTAAGCATCATCAACAGAATACAAGAGATGGAAGAGAAAATCTCCAGCTCTGAAGGTACAATTGCAGAAATTGATACATTTTTTTAAAGAAAAGTAAAATCGGAAAAGGTCCAAACACAAAACATGCAGAAAATCAAGGGCACCATAAAAAGACTAAATCTAAGAATAATAGGAATAGATGAAAAAGAAGATTCCAGGCTCCAAGGTCCAGAAAATATTTTCAAGAAAATCATAGAAGAAAAATTTCCCAACTTAAAGAAAGAGATGTCCATTAACAAACAAGAGGCCTACATAACGCCGAATAGACTAGACCAGAAAAGAAACTACTCACATCACAAAATAGTCAAAACACAAAATCTACAGAACAAAGAAAAAATATTAAAACCAGCAAGGGAGAAAGACTAAGTAACATACAAAGGTAGATCTATCAGAATCACACCAGACTTCTCAACAGAAAATATGAAAGACAGAAGGGTCTGGAAAGATGTCATGCAGACTCTAAGAGACCACAGATGCCGACCCAGACTACTATACCCAGCAAAGCTTTCAATTAACATAGATGGAGAAAACAAAATATTCCATTAAAAAAACTAAACTTAAACAATATCTACACAGCAAACCAGCACTATAGAAGATACTAGAAAGAAAACTCCAGTCCAGCGAAATCAGCTATACCCAAGAAAACACAGAATATAGATAACTTCACAACAAAGAATTAAAAGAAAACAAGCATAGAAACACAGTAACACCACCAACTCTACAATAAAAGGAACTAACATTCATTGGTCACTGTTATCTATCAACATCAATGGACTAAGCTTTCCAATAAAAAGACACAGACTAACAGAATGGTTGCAGAAACATTCTGTTGCACCCAAGAAACACACCTATGCAACAAAGATAAACACTACCTCAGAGTACAAAGCTGGAAAAAAAAATGTTTTTTTCAAGCAAAATGATAAAAAAGCTGGGGTAGCTATCTAAATATATAATAAAGTAGACTTTCAACCAAAATTAATCAAAAAAGATGAGGAGAGGGGTACTTCATTCTCAAATGATGTCCAGGAGGACATCACAATCCTGAACATCTACTGCCCAAATACCAGAGCACATGAATTTATAAATTAAACATTATTAAAGCTGAAATCACACATTGATCTCAACACCTAAATAGTGGAAGACTTCAACACTCCACTCTCACCAAGGGACAGATCATCTAGACAGAAGCTAAGTAGGGAAAAAATGACACTTACAAAGGTCCTGAATCAAATGGACCTAAGAGATGTCTACAGCATGTTTCACCCAAACAGAAAAGAGTATACCTTCTTCTCAGTACCTCATGGAACCCTCTCAAAAACTGACCATATATTAGGGCACAAAGCAAGCCTCAACAGACACAAAAAGATCGAAACAATCTCTTAAATCCTATACAACCATCATGGCCTAAAACTAGATCTCAACAACAACAGAAATAACAGAAAGCCTACATACACATGGAAATTAAACTACTCTCTACTCAATGAAAGCTTGGTCAGAGAAGAAATGAAAAGAAATAAATTAAAGACTTCTTGAAATTCAATGAATATGAAGGCACAACTTACCTAAACTTATGGGACACAATGAAAGCAGTGCTAAGAGAAAAGTTCATAGCAGTAAGTGCCTCCAGAAAGAAGTTTGAGACATCTCATACAAGCAACATAACAGCACACTTAAAAGCCCTAAGAAACAAAGAATCAGACACAACAAAGAGGAGTAGATACCTGGAAATATTCAAACTCAGAGCTAAAATCAATGAATTGGAAATAAAGAAAACAATTCAAAGAATCAATGAGATCAAGAGCTGGTTCATTGAGAAAATCAATAAGATAGACAAACCCTTAACTAAACTAATGAAAAAGCAAAGAGAAACTATCCAAATTAGGAAAACCAGAAAAGAAAAGGGAGACATAACAACAGACACTTAGGAAATCAAAACAATCATTAGGTCTTACAACAAAAGCCTATATGTCACAGAATTTGAAAATTTAAATGAAATGGACAATTTTCTTGATAGATTCCATTTACCAAAATTAAATCGAGACCAGGTAAATAGATTAAATACTCCTATATCTGCCAAGGAAATGGAAGCAGTCATCAAAAGTCACCCTTCCAAAAAAAAGCACAGGGCCAGATGGTTTCAGCACAGAATTCTACCATACCTTCAAAGAAAAGCTAACTCCAATTTTCTTCAAACTATTCCACAAAATAGAAACCGAAGGAACATTACCAAACTCTATGAAGCCACAGTCACCATGATACCTAAACCACACAAAGCCCCAACAAAGAAAGAGAACTTCAGAGCTATCTCTCTTATGAAAATCAATGCAAATACTCAGTAAAATAATTGCAAACCGAATCCAAGAACACATTAAAAATAACATCCACTATGACCAAGTAAGCTTCATCCCAGACATGCAGGGGTGGTACAATATACCAAAATCCGTCAAAGTGATCCACCAAATAAAAAAAAAAAAAAAAGAAGGAGTAAAACCACATGACCCTCTCCTTAGATGCTGAAAAAAACATTTGAAAAAAATCCAATGTCCATTCATGCTTAAAGTCTTGGAGAGATCAGAGATATAAGGCACATACCTAAACATAGCAAAGACAATATACAGCAAGCCTATAACCAACATCAAACTAAACAGAGAAAAACTTAAATTAATCTCACTGAAATCAGGGGCAAGGCAAGGCTGCCCATTCTCTCTGTATCTCTTCAACTTAGTACTTGAAGTCCTTGCTGAAACAAAAAGAAAACGAAAAGATATCAAGGGAATACAAATGGGAAAGGAAGAATTCAAAGTATCACATTCACAGGCAATATGATAGTATACATGAGTAGCCCCAAAAATTCAACCAGAGAACTCCTTCAGCTGATAACTACCTTCAGCAAAGTGGTTGTATAAAAAAATAATTCAAAAAAAATTAGTAGCCCTTCTTTATATGAAAAACAAGAGGGCTGAGAAAGAAATTAGGGAAACAACAGCCTTCACAATAGCCACTAATAACAAAAAGTACCTTAATGTGACTCTAACCAAGCAAGTGAAAGACCTGTTTGAATAAAACTTCAAGTATCCAAAGAAAGAAATTGAAGATCTCAGAAGATGGAAAGATCTCCCATGCTCATGAATTGGTAGGATTAACATAGTGAAAATGGCCATCCTGCCAAAAGCAATCTACAGATTCAATGCAATTCCCACCAAAATACCAACACAATTCTTTAAAGAACTTGAAAGAACAATTCTCAATTTCATATGGAAAAACAGAAAACCCAGAATTGCTAAAACAATCCTGAACAAGAACAGATTGTTTGGAGGTATCTCCATCCCTGATCTCAATCTGTCCTGCAGAGCAATGTAATAAAAACAAAAACAAAAACATGGTACTGGCATAGAAACAGAATGGTGAATCAATGGAATCAAATAGAAGAACCTGAAATAAACCCACAAACCTATGGATACTTGATTTTTTTACAAAGAAGCCAAAACCAAACAATGGAAAAAGGATAGCATCTGCATCAAATGGTACTGGTCTAACTGGATGTCTACATGTAGAAAAATGCAAATAGATCCATAGTTATCACCCTGCACAAAACTAAAGTCCAAGTGGATCAAGGACCTCAACATAAAACCAGACACCCTAAACCTGTTAGAAGAAATAATGGGGAAGAGCCTCATTGGCACCGGAGACAACTTCCTGAACAGAATATCAACAGTCCAGGCTCTAAGAAGAACAATCAATAAATGGGACCTCATGAAACTGAAAAGCTTCTGTAAATCAAAGGACACTGTCATCAGAACAAAACGACAGCCTACAAACCGGGAAAGGATCTTCTCCAACCCTATAACTGAGGGAGGGCTAATATCCAGAATATATAAAGAACTCAAGAAGTTAAACACAAACACATCAAGTAATCCAATTAAATAATGGGGTACAGAGCTAAAGAGAGAATTCTTAATAGAGGAATATAGAATGACAGAGGAACACTTAAAGAAATGCTCAACATTCTTATTCATCAGGAAAATACAAATCAAAGCGACCCTGAGACTTCACCTTACACCTATCAGAATAGCTGAGATAAAAAATTCAAGGGATGATGGATTCTGGAGAGGATGTGGAGAAAAGGGGAACCCTCCTCCATTCCTGGTGGGAATATAAACTTGCACAACCACTTTGGAAATCAGTCTGGCACTTTCTCAGACAATTAGGAATAGTGCTTCCTCAAGATCCAGCTACACCACTCATAGGCATATATCCAAAAGATGCTAAAGTACACAACAAGTACATTTGCTCAACCATTTTTGTAGCAGCTTTATTTGTGATAGCCAGAAACTAGAAACAACCCAGATGTCCCTCCACTGAGGAATAGATACAGAAAGTGTGATATATTTACACAATGGAATACTACTCAGCAATTAAAAACAAGGAAATTATGAAATTTGCAGGCAAATGGTGGGACCTAGAAAAGATCATGCTGAGTGAGAAATCCCAGAAGCAGAGACACACATGGTATATACTCATTTATAAGTGAATATTAGACATATAATATAGGATAAACATATCTGTACACCTAAGGAAGCTAATCAAGAAGGAGGACCCTGGATAAGATTATTAAGCCTCACTCAGGAAGGCAAATGGAATGGACATCAGAAAAGTGAGAAAACAGAGAACAGAACAGGAGCCTACAACAGAGGGTCTCTGAAAGGCTCTACCCAACAGGGTATCAAAGCAGATGCTGAGAGTCATAGCCAAACTTTGGGCAGAGTACAGGGAATCTTATGAAAGAAGTGGGAGATAGAAATACCAGGAGGAGACAGGAGCTCCACAAGGAGAGCAACAGAATCAAAAAATCGCTGCACAGGAGTCTTTTCTGAGCCTGATACTCCAAACAAAGTCCATGCATGGAAATAACCTATAACTCCTTCACAGATGTAGGCCATAGCAGCTCAGTGTTGAAAAGGGTTCCCTAATAATGGGAACAGAAACTGTCTCTGACATGAACTGATTGGCCTTCTTTTTTATCACCTCCCCTTAGGGGGTTGCAGCCTTACCTGGCCACAGAGGAAGAGGATGCAACCAGTCCTGATGAGACCTGGTAGGCTAGGGTCAGAGAGAAGGGGAGGGGTACCTCCCCTATCAGTGGACTTGGGAAGGGCATGGGAGGAGATGAGGATAGGAGGGTGTGTTTGGGAGGTGTTGAGGGAGGGGGCTACAGCTGGGATACAATGTGAATAAACAGTAATTTGTTAGAAAAATAAGCTAAAAATGAGGTAAATTCTTTATTCCTCATAAAGTGAATTTTGAATTTTGTTTTTCTCTTAGCAAACAGTTATGGAAAGATTTTTACTAACAATCTCTACTGTATATTAAATGTTATATAATAGTTTATTGACATATAAGTTTTAATTTTTTATTTTTGAGATTTGAGATTTATTTTTTTATGTATGGGAGTTTTGCCGGTATGTATGTCTGTGTACTGCATGAGCACAGTGCCCTCAGAGGCCAGAGAGGATCTGAAATCCCCTGGGACTAGAGATACAGAATCAGACCTTGATTCTCTGGAAGAGCAGAAGCAATTATTGTCATTGTTGAGCCATCCCTCCAACTCCTAAATGTAGCTTTTTCTTTTCAATATATTGTGTTTTTGTTGTTTTCTTTTTAAGATATAATCTCACTGTGTCACCCTTGCTGTACTGGAACTCTTTGTGTAGACCAGGCTGGCCTTGAACTCAGAAATTTGCCTTCCTTTGACTACTACTACTACTACTGCCACTTCTTCTCCTCCTCCTCCTCCTCCTCCTCCTCCTCCTCCTCCTCCTCCTCCTCCTCCTCCTCCTTCTTCTTCTCCCTCTTCCTCTTCCTCTCTTCCTCCTCCTCCTCCTCCTCCTTCTCTTCCTCCTCTTCCCCCTCTTCCTTCTCCTTTGTCTTCCTCTTTTTCATGTTTCCCCTCCAAGACAGTAGTCCTATCTCTCCTGGAACACACTGTGTAGAGATCAGGCTGGCCTCAAACTCACAGGGATCTGCCTGTCTCTGCCTCCCAAATGCTGGGATTAAAGGTGTATGTCACTACTGCCCAGCTCTCGGAACATTCTTAAGAATGGTTTTGTCAGTCTTGCTTTATATTTATGGCCTTAATTCTGTAAAATTTTCTAGAGGTTATCTCTGAAATTTTTTCTTAAATACATTTTTAAAATTTTCCATAGTCTTTCCTCTACAGCAAGAATGCCAAAACATTTCCTGCTGAGGAAAGCCCCTTTTTTCTTTTTTTAAATTAATTAATTTATTATTATTATTTTCTTTTTATTATCACTTATTACAATTTATTCACTTTGTATCCCAACTGTGGCCCCATTCCTATTCTAATTAGTTGGAATTCTGGTATTTTGTAGAAGAGGTGGACAAAGGATTGAATGAGCTAGGGAGGTCAAAGACAGAACAAGAAAACTTACAGAATCAACTAACCTGGGTCCATTATGGCTCACAGAATCTGAACCACAAACCAAGGAACATTCATGAGACAGATCTAGGCTACCTACACATATGTAACAGACATGCAGCTTGGTTCTCATGTGGGTCCCTTAACCGGGGGAAGGACAGTCTCTGACTCTGTTGCCTACCTTTGGATCCATTTCTCCTAGCTGGGCTTCTTTGTATTGCCTCAGTAAGAGAAGATGTGCCAACTTCTACCTCAACTTGATATGCGAAGGCAGGCTGATATCCATGGGAGGCCTACTCTTTTCTGAGGAGAAAGAAGGCGAGAGTGTTCAGGGGGTGGGGAAGAGATGAGAAGCAGGGACTGGAAGGAGAGGATGAAGATGCAATATGCATGCAATGTTAATTGATTGATTGATTGATTAAAATTAATTAATTAATTGAAGATGTTTAATTAATTGGAAAATGAGAAATGCCTGTTCTATTCTTCCCTGGCTCTCCCATATCCTGATATTTAATGTTTTTGGATATAAATGGTCTTCATTGCCATATATATGTTTACATTCTTCTAGATGAAGACTTTTCTCTCAAAACTTCGACTAAAACACAATGTTGAGGGACACCAAAGTTGGCATACACAAAAATATGAAGTGATTTCTTCCAAGAATGTGAGGGGCAGGATTTACCTCCAAGCTTGTGCCCATTTTAGCTTCAATGAAGCTTATTTAGGACTTTAGAACTGTACTTAGCACGTCTAAAGTTTTCAACATTGTGGGGTTTGAAGGATCTGTTTATTCACACTACCCTCTAGATGAACACATAAAGAGCCAGTATCCTTTGAAAACCCTTCTTGGTCAAGAAAAGAGACTCTCTGCGCTGGGTGCAGACCTAACCTTCCAATGGGAACAAGCCAATCTCCTAAACAAGAAACCATTCCTATAAGCTGTGTTCACCAGAAACAATGACAATTAAATATAGAATAATGGATTATTTGTAGTAGGAGCCCTGACTCAGGTTTGTTGAATCAACTATTACTAAAGAGATATGTTCTCTTCATTGCAGTTTCTTACTTCATGCTAGGACAAAATAAAAGACTGACTTCTTAATGAGTTTGAAAAAATATTTAAGATTAAGAGGAAAGATTTGTAAGAAAGTATATATGAATCCTTTCTATCAAATACTATAAAGCTTTTCTTTGGGACAAGATATTCAAATCTTTTTATCTTCCTCACCTTGTAAGACTTCAATGAAAAAATGTTAACTCCCCAACCCAACCCCCCCCCCATCCACCCCTCTACTCACACCCCTACCCAGTCAATAAAACCTTTGTTTATACAAAGGCACTCTGCTTACATTCCAGGATTTTGGCAACCGAGAACAGTGACCCTTTTCCCATCTTGGAGCAGTGACCTCATTCTGATTCCTCCTTCATTTTCTGTGCGTGTATATAAATTCTTCTCCTCCTTCCTCCTCGGCACAGCGGCACAGCAGACTCATCTTTCTCAGCGCAGAACTAACTGCCTGGGGTATACAGCCTCTGAGACGGAGCCCCAACCACTTTAGCGGCAGACAAAAGCCAGCAGTATGTGTCCCGGAGTCCCAGATTCGCGTAGCGGCTGCACCATCCTCCCAGGGCGCGAATCTGCTAGACACCATACTAGCTCCTCAGGATCGCCATCACTGACGGTACGGCCTGCCCAATCCCACAGTGACAGAGAATACGCTATATACTCACCAAAACCAGGCAGAAACGTCACACAACCTGGACACACCAGGCGCTGGGCCTCCCAAGCTTGGAGAGCACAACGAAGAGACCCCAGGACTTCCCAGAAAGCAGCGGGACTAGTGACCCAGTCTCCAGTTACAGCGGGACGTGGCGGCGGAGCAGCACTGAACTGGCGGGGCACCACAGCACTCCAGTTTAAGACTAACCAGGGCCAAACCAGAGAACAGAGAGCCTGGTTATCCCATCCCTGCTGAAGTGACCACCCTGAAATCTCCAGCTGCAGCAAGACCTCAGAACCTGGCAGTGACAGCAGCACAGAACTGGCGGAGCACATCAAAGAAGCAGGGCCAAACCAGAGAGCAGAGAGCCCCGGATACCACGATCTCTGCCAAGAGACCTGCCTGTAAGTGAGTGCACCCTTGAGAATCTGCAGTTCCCCAGATCCTGGGTCCTTCTAAATCAGAAGCCAGGCATCGAACCCCCCTCCCACCCAGATACCCACTTTGGGAAACAGAGGGGCACTAGGGACATTGAAGTTCCTGCCCTGTGGGCCTGATTGAGGAGTTAAGGCAGTTAACGCCAGAAATTGTGCTGCGATCATCATTAGCGCCTGCAACATATACAGTGCAGAGCCCCTCCCACACACTCAAGGGTTCAACATTAGCCATCACTCTGTCCCTCGAGAAACACGTCCATGCACACTTACACACACAGACAAACACACGCACGCGCACACACACGCTTGTATTTGCCCCGTTTGCGCCTGCGTACTTTCCTCCCACAGGTACAGCTAGTCCTCAGCACATGCTGAGAGTGCTCAGCTTCCTGAAGAACTCTCCAGATACCAGAGAGAGACAGCACCAGTCTGATCTGCAGAATCCAAAAACAAACAGGGAAGGTTTCAGATAAGCCAATGGCCAGGGGTAGGCGAAAGAACACTTCCAACATAAATCAGGACATCATGACTTCACCAGCAAACCCCAAAATCGATGGATACTCCAATTCAGCAGAAGCACAGGAAAATGATTTTAAAGCCATGCTTGCCCAATTATTTGAGGCTCATAAGGAGGAAATGAACAAGTCTTTCAAAGAGATGGCCAGTCAATTGGAGGCAAAGAAAGAAGAAATAGACAATATCCTTAAAGAAACACAGGCAAACATAGCCAAACAAATAGATATACAAGTAGAGGAAAAATTAGTGGCATATAAGAAGGAAATGAAAAAAGAAATAGAGGCCATCGTAGAGAGACAGGAATCCAAATTCAAACACATGAAAGAAATGGTGCAAGGCATGAAAACAGAATTAGAATCAATAAAGAAAACACAAAATGAGAAAACCCTTGAGCTGGAGAACCTGGAGAAAAGATCAGGAACCACAAAAGTAAGCATCACCAACAGAATACAAGAGATGGAAAAGAGAATCTCTGGAGCTGAAGACACACTTGCAGAAATTGATACTTCTCTCAAAGAAAAAGTAAAATCAGAAAAGTTCCAATCACAAAATATCCAAGAAACCAAGGATGCTATGAAAAGACAAAATCTAAGAATAATAGGAATTCACGAAAAAGAAGACTCCAGACTCCAAGGTCCAGAAAATATTTTCAAGAAAATCATAGAAGAAAATTTTCCCAACTTAAAGAAAGAGATGTCCATAAATATACAAGAGGCCTACAGAACTCCAAATAGACTAGACCAGAAAAGAAACACATCATGTCACATCATAGTCAAAACACTAAATCTACAGAACAAAGAAAAGATATTAAAAGCAGCAAGGGAAAAAGGTCAAGTAACATATGAAGGTAGACCTATCAGAATCACACCGGACTTCTCATCAGAAACTATGAAAGCCAGAAGGGCCTGGGCAAGTATCATGGAGACTCTAAGAGATCACAAATGTCAACCCAGACTACTATACCCTGCAAAGCTTTCAATCAACATAGATGGAGAAAACAAAATATTCCATGACAAAACTAAATTTACACAATATCTACACAGCAAACCATCCCTACAGAAGATACTAGAAGGAAAACTCCAATCCAATGAAAACAAATTCACCCAAGAAAACAGGGCATACAGATAATATCCCAACAAAAATGAAAAGAAAACAAGCAATGAAACAGGGTTAGATCACCGACTCCATTACAAAAGGAACTAACATTCATTGGTCACTATTATCTATCAATATCAATGGACTCAACTCACCAATAAAAAGACACAGGCTAACAGAATGGTTAAGGAAACAGGATCCAACATTCTGTTGCATCCAAGAAACACACCTATGCAACAAAGATAAACACTACCTCAGAGTAAAGGGGTGGAAAACTGTTTTTCAAGCAAATGGTTCCAGAAAAGCTGGAGTAGCCATCCTAATATCTAATAAAATAGACTTTCAACCCAAGTTAATCAAAAGAGATAAGAAGGGCCACTATATTCTCATCAAAGGAAAAATCCACCAAGAGGACATCACAATCTTGAATATCTATGCCCCAAATACAAGAGCACCGACATTCGTAAATGAAACATTATTAAAGCTTAAATCATACATTGATCTTAATACCTTAATAGTGGGAGATTTCAACACCCCACTCTCACCAAGGGACAGATCAACTAGACAGACACCAAATAGGGAAATAAAAGCACTCACAGAATCCCTAAACCAGATGGACCTAATAGACGTCTACAGATCGTTTCACCCAAACTCAAAAGAATACACCTTCTTTTCAGCACCGCATGGAACCTTTTCCAAAATAGACCATATAGTGGGTCACAAAGCAAGCCTCAACAGATACAAAAGGATTGAAATAATCCCTTGTATACTATCTGACCACCATGGACTAAAGCTGGACATCAACAACAACAGAAACAACAAAAAGCCGACAAGCACATGGAAACTGAACAACTTACTACTCAACGACAGCTAGGTTAAGGAAGAAATAAAGAAAGAAATTAAAGACTTCCTAGAATTCAATGAAAAGGAAGGCACAACATACCCAAATTTATGGGACACATTGAAAGCAGTGCTCACAGGAAAATTTATAGCACTAAGTGCCTGCAAGAAGAAATTCGTAACATCACATACAAACAACTTAATGGGCCAACTGAAAACCCTAGAAAAAAAGAAGCAGATACACCCAAGAGGAGCAGACGGCTGGAAATAATCAAACTAAGGACTGAAATCAATCAACTAGAAACAAATAAAACTATCCAAAGAATCAATGAAACAAAAAGCTGGTTCTTTGAGAAAATCAACAAGATAGACAAACCCTTAGCCAAACTAACTAAAAAGCAGAGAGAAACTATCCAGATAGCAAAATCAGAAATGAAAATGGGGACATAACCACAGACACTGAGGAAATCCAAACAATTATTAGGTCATACTACAAAAGCCTTTATGCCACAAAATTTGAAAATCTAAATGAAATGGATAATTTTCTTGAAAGATTCCATCTACCAAAACTAAATCAAGATCAGGTAGAAAGACTGAATAGCCCTATATCTCCCAAGGAAATCGAAGCAGTCATTAACAGTCTCCTCTCCAAAAAAAGCCCTGGACCAGATGGCTTCAGCGCAGAATTCTACAAGACCTTCAAAGAAGTGCTAACACCAATTCTCCTCAAGCTATTCCACAAAATAGAAACAGAAGGAACACTAAGAAACTCATTCTATGAAGCCACAGTCACCTTAATACCTAAACCACACAAAGACCCAACAAAAAAAGAGAACTTCAGGCCTATCTCTCTTATGAACATTGACGCAAAAATACTCAATAAAATATTTGTAAACTGAATCCAAGAATATCAAAGATATCATCCACCATGACCAAGTAGGCTTCATCCCAGGAATGCAAGGGTGGTTCAACATACGGAAATCCATCTGTAATCCACTACATAAACAAACTGAAGGAGAAAAACCACATGATCATCTCCTTGGATGCCAAAAAAGCATTTGACAAAGTCCAACACCCATTCATGTTTAAAGTCTTGGAGAGATCAGGGATACAAGGCACATACCTAAAGATAGTAAAGGCAATATACAGCAAGCCTATAGCTAACATCAAACTCAATGAAGAGAAACTTAAATCTATCCCACTGAAATCAGGGACAAAACAAGGCTGTCCATTGTCCCCATATCTCTTCAACATAGTACTTGAAGTCCTAGCCAGAGCAATAAGACAACTAAAGGAAATCAAGGGGATACAAATCGGAAAGGAAGAGGTCAAAGTGTCACTATTTGAAAATGATATGATAGTATACATGAACGACCCCAAAAATTCAACCAGAGAACTCCTTCAGCTGATAAACACCTTCAGCAAAGTGGCAGGATACAAAATCAACTCAAAAAAATCAGAAGCCCTCCTATATACCAAAGACAAAAAGGCTGAGAAAGAAATTAGGGAAACAACACCCTTCACAATAGCCACTAATAACATAAAGTACCTTGGTGTGACTCTAACCAAGCAAGTGAAAGACTTGTTTGAGAAAAACTTCAAGTCTCTGAAGAAAGAAATCGAAGAAGATATCAGAAGATGGAAAGATCTCCCGTGCTCATGGATTGGTAGGATTAACATTGTGAAAATGGCCATACAGCCAAAAGCAATCTACAGATTCAATGCAATTCCCATCAAAATACCAACTCAATTCTTTACAGACCTTGAAAAAAAGATTCTCAGCTTCATATGGAGAAACAAAAAACCCAGAATCTCCAAAACAATCCTGTACAACAACAGATCATCTGGAGGTATCTCCATCCCTGATCTCAAGCTGTACTACAGGGCAACAGTAATAAAAACTGCATGGTATTGGCATAGAAACAGAAAGGAGGATCAATGGAACCGCATAGAAGACCCAGAAATAAATCCACACACCTATGAATACTCGATATTTGACAAAGAAGCCAAATCCATTCAATGGAAAAAAGACAGCATCTTCAACAAATGGTACTGGACCAACTGGATGTCTACATGCAGAAAAACGAAAATAGATCCATATTTATCACCCTGCACAAAACTAAAGTCAAAGTGGATCAAGGACCTCAACATAAAACCAGATACCCTAAATCAATTGGGAAAAAAAGTGGAGAACAGCCTAGAACTCATTGGCACAGGAGACAACTTCCTGAACAGAATACCAACAGCACAGGCTCTAAGAGCAACAATCAATAAATGGGACCTCATGAAACTGAAAAGTTTCTGTAAAGCAAAGGATACCGTCATCAAAACAAAACGACTGCCTACAGATTGGGAAAGAATCTTCACTAACCCTTTATCTGACAGAGGACTAATATCCAGTATATACAAAGAACTAAAGAAGCTGAAAAGCAGCAAACCAAGTAATCCAATTAAAAAATGGGGAACAGAGCTAAACAGAGAATTCTCGACAGAGGAATATCGAATGGCAGAAAAACACTTAAAGAAATACTCATCCTCATTAGCCATCAGGGAAATGCAAATCAAAACGACCCTGAGATATCACCTTATACCCATCAAAATGGCCAAGATGAAAAACTCAAGCGATAACACATGCTGGAGAGGTTGTGGAGAAAGGGGAACCCTCCTCCACTGCTGGTGGGAATGTAAACTGGTACAACCACTCTGGAAAGCTATCTGGTGCTTTCTAGGACAATTAGGAATAGTGCTTCCTCAAGACCCAGCTATACCACTGCTAGGTATATACCCAAAGTTCGTTCAAGTACACAAAAGGGATACTTGCTCAACCATGTTTATAGCAGCTTTATTTGTAATAGCCAGAACCTGGAAACAACCCAGATGTCCATCAACGGAGGAATGGGTACAGAAATTGTGGTATTTTTACACAATGGAATACTACTCAGCAATCAAAAAGGAGGAAATCATGAAATTTGCAGGCAAATGGTGGGATCTAGAAAAGATCATTCTGAGTGAAATATCCCAGAAGGAGAAAGACAAACATGGGATATACTCACTTATATAGACCTATAAGATATGATAAACAGAATGAAATCTATACACCTAAAAAAGATAATCAATTGAGCGGACATGGGGTAAGATGATCAATCCTCGTTTAGAAAGACAGATGGGATGTGCATTGAACGTATGACAGGAGTCTACTGATCGCATCTGAAAGACTCTAACTAGCAGTGTTTTCAAAGCAAAGACTCATGGCCAAACCTTTGGCAGAGTACAGGGAAGGGGAGTTAGTCTGATGGGGAAAGGATAGGAGCTCCACAAGGACCAAATATATCTGGCACAGTGTCTTTTCTCAGACTGACATTCAACCAAGGACCACGTATGGATATAACCTAGAACCTCCACTCAGATGTAGCCTGTGGTAGCTCAGTAACCAATTAGTTTCCCAAAGTGAGGGGAACAAGGACTATTTCTAACAGGAACTCAATGACTGGCTCTTTGGTCTCCCCACTCCCGAAAGGAGGAGCAGTCCTGTTAGGCCACAGAGGAGGGCTTTGCAGCCAGTCCTGAAGATACCTGATAAAACAAGATCAGATGAATGGGGAGGAGGTCCCCCCTATCAGTGGACTTGGAAAGGGGCACGGTGGAGATGAGGGAGAGAGGGAGGGAGTGGGAGGGAATGAGGGATCGGGACATGGCTGGGATACAGAGTTAATAAAATGTAACTGATAAAAAAATAATAATAAAATAAAAAAAAGAAAATGGCTGAGAAAGTAGACCATAAATATATACAGAAAGATATAATGTGATATGCATGTCAACTAGCTTGATTTAATCAGTTCATAATAGATTTAAGATTTTTATCTGTCATTTATCCCTTACTAAATCCTGGGAAGAGAGGAAGGTAAGAATATCATCAATTCATTGAGTAAAAATAAATTATGGAATAATGATACTAGGTTACCAATTTGTTACCTAGTAAAACTGCAAGTCAATTCCTTAATTCACAGCATAGAAAATTAATTTTATAGTATTTATAAAATAAAATAAAGAAAATGTGTCAATATAAAAAAAATAAATAAATAAATTCTTCTTAGACTGGCCTATCAAATAATGCTCTATGATCAGACCCAAGCCAATGAAGAAAAGACACAAATACCCACTGAGTTAGAATAAAGCCAAACTGTACTTCCAGCCTCAGTGTGTTCACTTTTCTGAACATAACCTGTAGATCAAGAGTGTAGATTTGCCTTGACCTGAAAAGAAAGGTGGAGGAGCCTTTATTTTAAATTTGAAAGACCACTCAGAAATGTCATCTTGCAAATCTACAGTCTCCCCACTCAACTGAGAAGACCCACTCAGAAATATGTGGAAAAGGAGAAATGCAAGCTTTTTCAACCAGAGCAAAGCCTCCTGATCCTAGGCTTATCTAGGGCAGCAGACTTAGAGACAAAGCATGCTCCTTCAGGGCATGTTGCCCCAAGAGAAAGTTAAAGCCAGCAGATTGTAGTGAAAAGGAGAACAGAGCACTTCCCTGCTGTCACCCATAAAACAAGTCACTCCCCCACTGTGAAAAGCATAAGAAAGGGAAGTGGGGGGAATGAGGGAGAAGTACCCAACCTTCCTCATTTGGGGGACTGGTGTTGAAATGAAGAGAAATCTCCCTCTTACTTATTATTCTGAATCAAGGCTGAATAAACAGTAAGTTCCCAAACAAGTTGTTGCCATAAACTCTGGAAAACATGATATTGTTCTTGAATTCATGAGATGATAAAGATCCTTCCCTTTTAAGCAGACACCAACTTTTATGAGCTTCTCTTCGGTATATATCTACCTTCAAGAGGCTAAAGTTACAATTTCTAAGACTCATTATTGCCTAGATTCTACACCTTACTACAGGTATTCCTGAGATGGCATAGAATGTGCTTATGACATTTGTATTTTGCATTACATAGCTATAACAATCAGAGACCATCAGTTATACTCATTCTTTCAGCCAGTCAGCAAATCCATATTTACTGTATGCCTATCATGGGCCAAACATGGTGCTACTTGTGACTATTTAGAAAGTGTTAATCTGAAAAGTTCCATAAAGGAAAAGAAAAGAAATAAAAATTAAAGAAGAGGTTCAATAAGATTACATAATTCTCAAGTATTCTCAGAGAATTTAGTGAGACTGGGGCGTATGAAGGGAAGGCTGCCCCAAATAAGGCTACCTGAAAGAATAAGGAGAATCATATTTGGTAGAGATAATAAATGATTTAGTGGAAGATAATGATGTGTCTTAGTAATAGTAAATTTGGGAGCCCTCAAATAACCAACCTGGAGATGCTGATTCAATCATGTTTGGTGGTCAATGAAGCCCAAGAAAAGGAGTTGAGTTAGAAGGGGGCTGTTGAGGTCCCCTGTGACAATGGTAGCACTATTTGGGTGTTTGGGCAGGACTTTGGTATTCAAATTGTGGTCCTTGAAGTAGCAACATTGACATTTGCTGGAGGCGTGTTAGAGGTGCAGTATATAGAGCTGGGGAGAGAGCTCAGTTGATAAAGAACTTGTCTCACAAGTATGAGAAATGGGATTTGATTCCCAGAACCCACATTTCAAAGGCAGGCATAGTGGAATGCTCACTTCATCCTAGGAAGGGAAAAGAGAGTGGAGTAGGTGGGAAAAGGAGGATCTCTGGGGCTTGCTGGACAGCCAGCCTGGCCAAATCAATAAGCTCCAGGAAGTCAGAGACCCTGTCTCCCAAAAGGGAGAAAGGTTTTGGATGACATCTGAGTTAGTCCTTCAACTTACACACACACATACACACACACACACACACACACACACACACACACACATACACACAATGGTGGGGGATACAGTATCAGAGTTACACCACAGTTTACTTAAATAAAATTCTAAAATTTCACATAAAACACAGGTATTCTCTAGATCCTACGAAGCAGGTCTATACCTCTTTATGGTAGAATTCCTGTCTCTGCAGTGTTAGCAAAAATTCATTGTTGATATGGAATAAAAACGTTTTGTGCATTCTGTGATATCTACCAGTATCCCTCCCTCACCAAACTGTGACAACAAAAATGTTCCCAGAAAATGCTAAATGTCCCCTAGGAATGTCAACACAACTTCCTCTGAGATCTGCTAATAACTGCATAGGTACAGGGTAGGGAAAGAAGAGGGAAAAAATGATAAGAATTGAGCTTTGAGTCATTCTCATCTTCCACGACTTGTGAACGAGCCTTGAAAAGAAGATAAAAAGATGGAACTGGAGGAGGAAAGACTCTCAGGAGAACAGCAACTATGAGATAAAGGGGATACATGCTTATAGATGTTGCTAGTGAAGAAGTGGAACTGTGACATGCTCATTTTATCTAGAGGAATGAAGGTCACTAGAGACCCAAAATAAGCTCTGTTCACAGAGTTAGGGTAGGGTGGGGATGAGGCAATCAACGTCCAGTTGGAGAATGCCTAGGCCATGTGGAAACTGAGACCAGAGTTAGTTTTTTCAGATTCAATATAGCCCCCAGAGAGCAGCATGAGAATACAGAAACAGAGTCCCAAACCTGTTACAAAGTCACAGTCTGGCCCTGAAAAAGAGCCCGGATATCCCAGATGACTCTATAACACATTCGATGTTGGTAGACTTGACTAATGAACAATTTTAAAATCTTATTAGTTGAAGGAGAGAAAGAAGCTGACCATATACAACAGATTTTCTACATGTGAGTGCCTTAAATATGTTACTCTCCCCAGATCCAAAAGGACTACGTAAGGTTGAACACCTAGATTCTGTAAAAAAGAAAATGTATGATCTACAACTCAGAAATCAGAACTCCAAATTCATTGTTACTTTAGAGATGCAAGTTAAATGCAATTTTAAAAATTATTTTATCAAAATCTCAAAGATACTTACAGTTGATACTTTTATTCAGACAATGAATGTCTATGAACAAATATAAACACATTTGAAATTATTCCTACCTCACAATGGCGTCTCCTCTTAGTGAGTGTGAAGTCAATAAACCTAACCAGAAGATAAAGAATGGAGAAAGGGGAAGAGAATACTGGTATCATTCCTTGATAATGGAAGCACCAGAATCTTATTCAGGGAGCATTCACATATTCATACAGGAAAGCACCTTTCTGAGCATACTCAGTTTAAGGTGTGCATTGCTAAGCAAGCTCTATTTAAGGTCATAGCTCGACAAAGAAAGAAGGTGGGCATATTACTGAGTATGCTTGGTTTAAGATCATGGAGAAAAAAAATCATGGAGTACACATGCAAAACATTATAAAGCAGAAGAGAACACTTCAAGGCATGATTAGTCTCTTTATAAAAAGGGTAGGCATGTTCACCCTTCTTCCCCCCCCCCCCCAAAAAAAAGATTTTAGTGGAAACTAAGTGAAAAGACATACATACTGAAAGCACAGTAACATACAAGTTTGACCCTATAAGGTTTCCTTGATCACCTAGCTATCAACAATTGTTTCACATTCATGGAAGTAGACTATTGAGTCTGACGTAGTGGCACAGCCTTGTAACTCTAGAATTTGGCAAGCAAAGCAGGAAGATCACAACTTCCATACCAACCAAGATCCTGTTTCATACAGAAAGAGGGGAGAAGGAGGAGGAGGGTAGTAGTTATAGCTTATTGTATATACATATAAGCTTTTTACATTTTTATTTTAAGTGTAAGGGTGTTTTGCTTACATGTATGTATATATGCTATGTGTGTGACTGGTGCTGTCAGAAGTCACAGGGGGGCATCGGATCCCCTAGAAATGGAGTTATGGATAGTTATTAGCCTCTATGTGGAAACCAATCCCTAGTCCTCTGCAGGGCCAACTAGTGTTCTCAACAGCTGAGTAATCTCTCTAGTTTCCGGTTATCTAATCATAGTTCATCATTTAATCTACTGTTCCATACAATGATGTGTTGTTCTAAATTGGTGGTTTTCAACTTTTTTGAAACCCAGGTAAGCACATAGGTGGCAGAGAACTTTATCCTACCAATAACAAAGGTTACAACCACAGAGTTTTACAGGGTGGATGAAACTATAACATTCAAGCATGGGACATTTATTTACTGTGAGAGAGTCCCAATAAAACTTAGACATAATTTCTGCACTTTTATAGTAACTCTTAGATCAGACTGCACCTTGAAATTAAAACACAAAAAGGCAACAATCAAACAAACACAAAACCAAAGCATGACTGTGTACCATGCACTGTGCAGGTTCTTCTTTAAAGTGTTAGAGCTAAAGCTCCAGGTTTGGGTTACAAAATCTAAGATGGAGTCCTAAAAGCAGGCAAAGTGAGTAAGAATTATTATTTTCCAATCCAATTAATTGTATTGCAGCAGATTTTCAAACTTCAAAAGTCATCAAAATCAGCTAAGAGGCCTCCATAGGGATCCTGGCATTCTCTGAAAAAGTATAAGGCCCTCATTTCGACTCTCAGCACTAGGGTTGGTGAAGATCTTTTCCCAGTCTGTAGGCTGTAGTTTTGTTCTGTTGACAGTGTCCTTTGCTTTGCAGATATTTTTCAGTTTCATGAGGTCTCAGTTATTAATTGTTGATCTTAGAGCTATATACTTACTTATAAGCGGATATTAGCCATATAATATAGGAAAATCATACTAAAATCTGCACACCTAAAGAAGCTAAACAACAGGAGGACCCTAGGAAGGATGCTTAATTCTCACTCTGAAGGCAAACAAGATAGATACCAGAATGGAAAACGGAAAGAGAGGGAAACAGGAAAGGAAGGAACAGGATGTCCTCTGAAAGGGGATCGAAACAAATGCAGAGACTCACAGTCAAACTTTGGGCAGAGCTCAGGGAGTCTAATCACAAAGGTGGGGTTAGAAGGATATGGAGGGGACAGGAGCTCTATAAGGAGACCAACAAAGCTAACAATTCTGGGCCCAGGGGGTCCTGCAGAAAAGATGCATCAACCACGGACCATGTATGGAGAAGAATGAGATCCTCTGCTTCCCTAGTAAGTTGAGTAGGGCTGTCTCTGACATGAACTCTGTTGTCTGCTCTTTGATCACTTACCCCTGGAGAAGAGACCTTGTCAGCCCACAGAGGAAAATATCTGGGCAGTCCTGATGAGACTTGATAGGCTAGAGTCTTATGGTAGGAGAAGAGAACTCCCTGTTTTAGTGGACTAGGGTGAGGAGTAGGGAGGGAAGAAGAAGGGAGACTGGGACAGGGAGGAGATGACGGAGGGGGCTATCATCGGGATACAAAGTGAATAAATTGTAAAAAAAAAAATAAATTAAATATAAAAACTTTTAAAAAGAGAAAATAATTTTAGGGCGGGGGAGGGGGTCACCACAACATGAGGAACTATAGTAAAGGGTCGCAGCATTAGGAAGGATGAGCAGCAATGGTCTAGAGAGTTTTCTATGTCCAGTGGTTTTACAGAGTCAACAGAGTCAAGGGCACATTCCTAGGTCCTGCTGTGGCATCCACGGGTTAGTGTCACTGAATGTGACCTCAATTATCTGTTTTAAATTAAAAAGGAAAAAAAAAAACTACCCAAATTGTCTTGATATAAGAGTCCAAAGAAGTTTTATTTATAAGTGAAATGACACTGATAGTTTATCTGATTGGCCTGGGTAAGGTGTCAGAAATATTGGGTGGGAAGCGCCATCTCGTGGAAGTTGGCAGAATTTTCCAGTCATTTGTGACTAGAAATGAGGCTTTTTCCAATAGTGCAAACAGCACTTCCGAAATTCTACAGTTAAAAAAGAGAGGTAGAAGGAAAGAGGAAAGAAAAACATATTGAAATAAGGAAAGCGGGTCCTATAACTTGTGAGCCTTTAAGCAAAGGAAAAGTTTGAAGAGAACTGAAGCTGCAGGAAACATCTCCTTCGCAAATCCTCATCTTAACACTAAGCCAGGAGTCTCAAACGCGACGGACTGCTCATGCGCTTTTGAGACTATTGTAGTGAATTTGAAATCATTTACTGGCCCCAGGATCTTTCCAAGCATCTTCAGTTTCTGACACCTTCCTTTTCAGCCATGCTACACAAGAACTTCCTCAAAATCCCTACCCACTACTGCAAAATGTCTCCTGGCTCCAACCGCCTCAGCATCTGACAGAGACCAAAGTCCCTACCTGTTTCCTTACAGCCTGCCTGCCTTCCTTCCCAAACCCTCTTGAAGAGGTGGCCTTTGCCTTATCTAAATTGAAAGCCCATCCATACCTTCTCCATGTTCTCCTCACTTAGGTAACTGCTTTATTTGCTTTACTTCATCTGTTGCAGAATAGCTCTTTTCCATCCTGCTGCCTTTCCCTCCACACCAGAACATTCTTGTTTTCCAATTGACTTCCCTCTCAAATGCTGTGTGAATTCAAAAACTGGAGATTAAACACTAACGTTAGTCAATAGGAGAGTCGTGAAATATAATGTTACACTGTATCAATGTATCATTCTTCATTATTTTTTTTTTAAAAAATCAGATTAGAATCAGAGCACTCAAGAAGTAAGGATTGAGTTTGAGATCAGCCTTAGGCTCGATGGAGATCTTGTTTCAAACCAAAACCAAAACCAAAACTGCAAAACTCCAATTAATTTTGTTAAATAAAAACAGAAGAAATATCTATTATTATAACAGAACTCTTAGGCACAGAAAAATGTGAGAAAAAGCACATTTCAAAACATTTATTAGCCCAGCGTGGTGGTGTATACTTTTAATTCCAACACGAGAGGCAGAAGCAGATAAGTTGATCTGAGTTCGAGGCCACCCTGGTTTACAAAGCGAGTCCAGAACAGCCAAGGCGACACAGAGAAACCCTATCTAAAATAAAATAAAATAAAAGCAAAAAACAAAAACCCATTTATTTATTTTTGTTATGGAGGAAGTCAGTTCTTTCCTTCCACTGTGTAGGGTCTGGGGAACTAACTCAAGTTGATAGACTTCACAGAAAGTGCCTTTTATTACTAAGCCATATCTCTGAACCTTGTGATTCCATTTTTACAAAAGAACTTGTATGTAGTTACCTAACAAGACACATAGGGAAACCCTGAATAACAAGTATCCATTCTTATATTTAAATATTTGGAACCACATGGGAATAGTAATTAATATATGTATAACAATATAATCATATATATATATGCATATATAATTCTGCCAATGCCGTCCTCTGTATCTCCATTTCATTTTACCAACTGACAATTTTGCAAGATTTGCCTGGATACATACAATATTCTTTGGTTTCAAAAGTTTTACAGTCTAGCTGGACATAGAGGGTAAACACAAACATCATCTTAGTATTTAGGAGGCTGGGACATGAAGATTGAAATTTTGAGGCCAGCCAGCACTCTAAAGTGAGTTTGAGGCTAGCCTGACCTGTAAACAGACCTTATCTCAAAGTAAAATAAAATAGGTGAGTGAGTGTGTCTGTGTGTGTGTTTGTGTGTGTGTGTGTGCCTATACATGTGCACATGTACAAGTGGATGTCAGAAGTTAACCTTAGGTTTTGTTTCTCAGAACCATCTACTTTGTATTTGTCTCTCATTGGCTAGGAGTTCACTGATTAAGTTAGGATGGTTGGCTGGCAAACCCCAGGGATCTGCCAATTAAAAAAAAGAGCCTACCTATCATGGAGAAACAAGTACAGCCTGCCTTTCACACTGCTTGATTGGTGACTGATAAGAGTTTGAAAGGAGGAAGTAGACCCTTAAGATCCTAAAACAGGAGGTTCAATCGATTCAGGAGTGAGGCTAGTCCAGGCAAGTCATAGCATCATAGAGCAATCACAAAACACAGACACTTCATTGTGCTCAATGCTGGTTTGCCCTCTTCCCTGGGTTAGTCTGTCTGGCTCCTTTGACAACCCCGTACCCATAGCTTTGATTCAACAATGAATTTTCAGGGCTGGAACTATAGCTTAACTGGTAATGTTAGGTTTCAAACCTGGGACAAATGGCTGGCGTGCCTACTTAGCATATCAAAGCAGAAGCTGGCTGCCAGGTTCTCCTTGCATCTCTCAGTCCCTACCTGTTACAGGGCCCTCCTGGCTGCCATACCCAGCCCCCTACCCTGAACTCTCCAGCCCAAGAAGCTGAGCTACTCATCCCTATATGATCCAACCAATTTGGTTACCCTTTCTCTTTGTACCTTTGGGTCTGCTGGCTGCTGCACCTGGTTCCCCTCTCTCCTGTACCTCCCCTTTGCCCCCTCTCCCTTCTCCTCCCCTTCCTCCCACATGGCCCATCTCAGCCTATTCATGGCCACTCTGAACTCTCCCAGATGTCCCTATCTCTGACTATGCTCTCCCACATATCTATATTAAACTTTCTCCTTCACCATATCTAGAAACACTCATAATTCTTTCCTTTTTAATTTTTATTTTTCATTTAGGTAGAATAGGAAAGTGTTGAATTTGATTTCCAGCACTGTATAAACCAAGATCAAGCAGTAGTCTTACTTTTTCCCTTTTGACCCTGGAAAAAGCTGTGTACTCTTTTCTATGTTGTTACTTGCTGGTTTAGTTCTCTTTGGTTTTTTGAGAGAAGGTCTTAAGTCACCCAGATTTGCCTTAAACTCACCATGTAGCTGAGAATGAACTTGAACTTCTGATCCTTCTGCCTCTACCTTCCAAGCCCATGATTGTTGGCATGCAGCCCTGTGTCTAGCACATATGATTTTTTTAATTGCTGTTATTTGTTGTAAACAAGGAAATTCACTTTCTCTTACACATATGCTTGCATATAGATTTCTGGAATGGCTATTTTCTCAATTATAGAGCTATCTATTTTATTTTGTTGTTACCTTTTAGAGGTTTATTTTAGTTTCAATTATGTATCTGTGCTGGTGTATGGACAAGTAAGCATAGGCTCCTTTGGAGGCCAGAGATGTCAGATGCTGAATTTACAGGCAGTTATGAAACACTTGATGTAAGTTTTAGACCCTGAAAGGAGGTCATCTGGAGAGCAGTAGGAATTCTCTTTTTATTATTATTTCTTTAAAATTTTTTTATTAATTACAGTTTATTCACTTTGAATCCCAGCTGTGGCCCCCTCCCTCATCCTCTCCCACACATATCCTCCCTTCCTCTTCTCCTCCCCAACTCTGAAGATAGGAGAGGTTCTCCTCTCCTTCCATTTGACCCTAGACTATCAGTCTCATTAGGACTGGCTGCATTGTCTTCTTCTGTGGCCTGACAAGGCTGCTTGCCTATCAAGGGGAGGTGATCAAAGAGCCAGTCACTGAGTTCTTGTAACAGACAGTTTCTGTTCCCATTACTAGGGTACCTACGTGGACACTGAGCTGCCATGGGCTACATCTGTGCAGGGGTTTTAGGTTATCTCCATGAGTGGTCCTTGGTTGAAGTATCAGTCTCAGAAAAGAATACTGTGTCTAGATTTTATTGTTCTGTTGCTCTCCTTGTGGAACCCTTGTCCCCTCCAGGTCTTTCTATCTCCCCCTTCTTTCATAAGATTCCCTGCACTCTGCCCAAAGTTTGGCTATGAGTCTCAGTCTCTGCTTTAATACCCTACTGGGTAGAGTCTTTCAGAGTCCCTCTGTGGTAAGCTCCTGTCCTGTTCCCTGTTTTCTTTCTCTTCTGATGTCCATCCTCTTTGCCTTTCTGAATGAGGATTAAGCACCTTACTCAGGGTCTTCCTTCTTGATTAGCTTCTTTAGGTGTATGGATTTTACTATGATCATCCTATATTATATGTCTCATATCCAATTATAAGTGATTATAGACCATGTGTGTCATTCTGCTTCTGGGATAACTCACTCAGGATCTTTTCTAGTTCCCATCGTTTGCCTGCAAATTTCATGATTTCCTTGTTTTTAATTGCTGAGTAGTGTTCTATTGTTTAAATGTACCAAAATTTCGGTATTCATTCCTCAACTGTGGGGAATCTGGATTGTTTCCAGCTTCTAGCTATTACAAATAAAGTTGCTACAAACATGGTTGAGAAATGTCCTTGCATACATGAGCATCTTTTGGATATATACCTAGGAGTGGTAAAGCTGGATCTTGAGGTAGCACTATTCTTAATGTCTGAGAAAGTGCCAAATTGATATCCAAAGTGGTTGTAAAGTTAACATTCCCACCAGCAATGGAGGAAGGTTCCCTTTTCACCACATCCTCTCCTGCATGTATTGTGACTTGAGTTTTTGATCTTAGCCATTCTGATGGGTGTAAGGTGAAATCTCAGGGTCGTTTTGATTTGCATTTCCCTGATAGCAAAGGATGTTGAGCATTTCTTTAAGTGTTTCTCTGCCATTCTATATTCCTCTATTAAGAATTCTGTTTACCTCTGTACCCCATTTTTTTTTAACTGGATTACTTGATTTGTTGCTGTTTAACTTCTAGAGTTCTTTATATATTCTAAAAATTAGCCCTCTGTCAATATACGGTTGGTAAAGATCCTTTCCTAGTCTGTAGGCTGTTGTTTTGTTCTGATGTCAGTGTCCTTTGCCTTACACAAGAATTTTGGTTTCATGAGGTCCCATTAATTGATTGTAGTGTTGGTGTTCTATTCAGGAAGCTGTCTCCTGTGCCAATGAGTTTGAGGCTCTTCCCCACTTTTTCTTCTAACAGGCTCAGTGTGTCTGGTTTTATATTGATGTCTTTGCTCCACTTGGACTTCAGTTTAATTCAGGGTGATAAGTATGGATCTATTTGCATTTTTCTACGTGTAGACATCCAGTTAGACCAGTACCATTTGTTGAAGATGCCCTTTTATCCGTTGTATGGTTTTGGCATCATTGTCAAAAATCAGGTATCCATAAGTGTGTGGGTTTGTTTTGGGTCTCCTATTCAATTTCATTGATCCACCAGCTGGTCTCTATGCCAGTACCGTGCAGTTTTTATTACTGTTGCTCTGTAGTACAGCTTGAGATCAGGGATGGAAACACCTCCAGAAGATTTTTTATTGTAGAGGATTGTTTTAGTGATTGTGGGTTTCTTGTTATTCCATATGAAGTTGAGAATTGTTCTTTCAAGGTCTGCAAATAATTGTTTTGGTAATTTGTTGGGAATTGCATTAAATCTGTAGATTGCTTTTGGTAAAATGGAGATTTTTACTATGTTGATCCTGCCAAGACATGAGCATGGGAGATCTTTCCATTTCCTGATATCTTCATCTATTTCTTTTTTCAGAGACTAGAAGTTTTTTTCATGAAAGTTTTGACTTGCTTGGTTAGAGTTACACCAAGGTACTTTGTATCCTTTGTGGCTATTGTGAAGGGTATTGTTTCCCTAATTTCTTTCTCAGCCCTTTTGTCTTTTGTATGCAGGAGGGCTACTGATTTTTTTTATTATTATTATTTTGTATGCAGCACTTTGCTGAAGAAGTTTACCAGTTGTAAGAGTTCCTTTGTAGAATTTTTGGGGGACACTCATGTATACTTCCATGTCTTCTGCAAATAGTGATACTTGAATTCTTCCTTTCCATTTTGTAGCCCCTTGATCTTCTTTAATTTTCTTATTGCTCTGGCGAGGACTTCCAGAACTATGTTGAAGAGATATGGAGAGTGTGGGTAGCCTTGCCTTGTCCCTGATTTCAGGGAGAATGATTTAAGTTTCTCTCCATTTATTTTGATGTTGGCTATAGGCTTGCCGTATATTGCCTTTACTAAGTTGAGGTAAGTGACTTGTATCCCTGATCTCTCCAAGACTTTAAACATAAATGATTGTTGGATTTACCAAATGCTTTTTCAGCATCTAAGGAGGTTATCATGTGGATTCTTTCTTTCAGTTTGTTTATATGGTGGATTATATTGATGGATTTCCATATATTGAACCACCCCTGCATACCTAGGATGAAACCTACTTGGTCATAGTAGATGATATCTTTGATGTGTTCCTGGATTCCATTTGTGAGTATTTTGTTGAGTTTTTTGTTGTTTTTGTTTTGTTTTGTTTTGCATCAATGTTCATAAGGGATATTGGCCTGAAACTCTCTTTTTTCGTTGGGTTTTTATGAGGTTTAGGTATCAAGGTGACAGTGGCTTCATAGAATGAGGTCAGTAATGTTCCTTCTGTTTCTGTTTTGTGGAATAGTTTGAAGAGTATTGGTGTTAGCTCTTCTTTGAAGATATGGTAGAATTTTGGGCTGAAACCATCTAGCACTGGACTTCTTTTAGATGGGAAACTTTTGATGACAGCTTCTATTTCTTTAGAGGATATAGGATTATTTAACTTATTTACCTAGTCTTGATTCAGCTTTGGTAAATGGACTCAATCAAGAAAATTGTCCATTTCATTTAGATTTTCCAATTTTGTGACATACAGGCTTTTGGAGTAAGACCTAATGATTGTTTGGATTTCCTCAGTGTCTGTTGTTATGTCCCCATTTTTGTTTCTGATTTTGTTGATTTGGATTGTGTCTTTCTGCCTTTCAGTTAGTTTGGCTAAAGGCTTGACTATCTTGTTGATTTTCTCAAAGAACCAGCTCTTGGTTTCATTGATTCTTTGAATTGTTTTATTTGTTTCTAATTTGTTGATTTCAGCCCTGAGTTTGATTATTTTCAGCCATCTACTCCTCTTGGCTGTGTCTACTTCTTTTTTTTTCCCCTAGGGCTTTCAGGTGAGCCATTAATTTGCTTGTATGAAATGTTTCAAATTTCTTCTTGAAGGCACTCAGTGCTAAGAACATTCCTCTTAGCACTGCTTTCGTTGTGTCCCATGAGTTTAGGTATGTTGTGCCTTCATTTTCATTGAATTCTAGGAAGACTTTAATTTCTTTCTTTATTTCTTCCCTGACCTAGTTGTCATTGAGTAGCAAGTTGCTTAGTTTCCATATGTGTGTTGGCTTTTGCTATTTCTGTTTTTGTTGAGGTCCAGCTTTAGTCCATGGTGGTCAGATACAATAGAGGGGAAATATCACAATATTCTTGTCTCTGTTGATGCGTGCTTTGTGACCAACTATATGGTCTATTTGGGAGAAGGTTCCATGAGGTGCTGAAAAGAAGATAAATCCTATTGTGTTTGGGTGAAAGGTTTGTAGATGTCTGTTTGGTCCATCTCATTCATGATCTCTGTTAGAGTCATTGTTTCTTTTTTTTAATTTCTGTTTTGTTTACTTGTCATTTTTTGAGATTGGGGTGTTGAAGTCTCCCATTATTAGTGTGTAGGTATCTTTGTGTGGTTTAAGTTTTGTTAATGTTTTGTGTTTTTGTTGTTGTTGTTTTTACAAATGTGGGTGCCCTTGTATTTGTGGCATAGATGTTTATGATTATGATGTCTTCTTGTTGAAATTTTCCTTTGATGATTATGAAGTAACCTCCCCATCTCTTTTGATTAATTTTGTTTGAAAGTTTACTTTAATAGATATTAGAATGAATACTCCTGCTTGCTTCTTGGGTCCTTTTGCTTGGAAAACCATCTTACAGCCATTTACTCTCAGGTAGTGTCTATATTTGTGACTTAGATGTGTTTCTTGTATACAACAGATTGTTGGGTCTTATTTACACATCTATTCTGTCAGTCTGTGTCTTTTTATTGGAGAGTTGAGTCCATTGATGCTGAGAGAGATTAATGACCAGTGGCTGTTACATCCTTTGATTTTGCTGTTGATTGTTGTAGTGTGATTGTGTGCTTGGCTACTTTTAGTTTTCCTGTAGTGAGGTTATTTATTTTCTGTGTTTTCCTGAAAGTAGTTAGTTTTCTTAGGTTGTATATTTCCTTCAAGTATCTTTTGTATTGGTGAATTTGTGGGTAGGCAATATTTAAATTTGTTTTTGTCGTTGAATATCTTTTTTTCTTCATCTATGATGACTGAGAGTTTTGCTGGGTATAGTAACTTGGGCTGACATTTGTGTTCTCTCAGGGTCTGCATAATATCCGTCCAGGCCCTTCTGGCTTTCGTAGTCTCTATTAAGAAGTCAGGTGTGATTCTGATGGGTTTGCCGTTATATGTTACTTGGCCTTTTTCCCTTGCAGCTCTTAGTATTTTTTCTTTGTTCTGTATACTTACTCTTTTGATTATTATGTGGTGTTAGGGTTTTCTTTTCTGGTCTAATGTATTGGGTATTTTATAGGCCTCATTTATGCTTATTGGCCTCTCTTTTAAACTGGGGAAATCTATGATTTTGTTGAAAATATCTTCTGGGCCTTGGAGACAGGAATTTTTTTTCCCTCTATTCTGTTACTCTTAGGCTTTGTCTTTTCTTGTTGGCTTAGATTTCTTGAACAGTTTGTATCATGAATCTGTTAGATTTAACATTTTCATTGATGGATACATCGATTTCTTCCATTGTATCTTCCACACTTGTGATTCTTTTTTTCATCTCTTGTAGTCTGTTGGTTATGCTTACCTCTGTAGTTCCTGTTATCTTCTTTAAGTTCTTCCTCTCCAGGATTTCCTCTGTTTGTGTTTTATTTTTTCCAATTCTGTCTTCAGATCTTGAACCATTTTGTTGATTTCCTTCACCTGTCTGACTGTATTTTCCCATTTTTCCTTCAATTCCTTTACCTATTTTTTTTTGAAGATTCCTGTTTCTTTTATTTCTTTCAGTGACTTAATCATTTCCTCTCTGAAGGCCACAAACTGTTTGGCTGCATCTTCCTGTATTTCTTTACATATAACCGTAATCTATTTGACTTTATCTTCCTCTCTTTCTTGGTGCATTTTATTTGATTTTTCCATTATCATCTTTATAAGCATAGATGTAAGATCATCTTCTTGAATTTCACTTATGTTAGGGTATCCAGAGCTACTTGCTCAGGGATAACTGGGTTCTGAGGATGCTATATTGCTTTGCTTTTACTGGTTTTGCTTTTTCACTGGCCTCTACCCTTCTGGCTATTTTGGTTATAGGCTGTTAGTTTCTAGTGCCAGCTGGAATCCTAGGGTGGGGAGAATCCCCTTGGCAGGAAGATGGTTTTCCTGAAGGAGGCCTCCTCTCCTTTTTGGGTATGGTCAACCAAATGGCAGTGCTTCTTAGGAATTGTCACAGCTCACCTCAAGCGTATGGACGTGTGTGGTAACTGTGGTCATTGGTAGTGGGGGGGGGGGTGCTGTCCTTTCACCAGGAGAAGACCTGGAGACAGCTGCCCTGCTGCTGGGTTTCTTGCTCTGCATTTAGTGAGCTGCTGCATTCTTACACTGTGTTTGCTGGGTGCAGCCCTCGTGAGGAATCATGGAGCCTCACAGTTTAGTCAGTTTATCAAGGGATAACTGGTTGCACCTTGGAGCAATATCTGGGGACTGATCTCTTGGATCTCAGGCTTCTTTTTGTCTGAGGTTGGAGCTCTGTGTCCCAGTACCCAAGCGGTATTCAGTGGCAGGTGAGCACAGCACTCATATGTGCAGAGGCAGGCTAGAGCCTGGAGCCTGCAGGTACACAGAAACTTTTTTGGACCTGGGTGTTCAGATGTCAGACCTGGTGTTTCCCTCACCCTTGGGTTTCCTCCCAACAGGAAAACCCAGTCTGTGATGTTTTTGGGTCCTCAGTTCAGTCTGTGATGGTGAGTAGAGCATGCAGGTGCAGGCTAGTGGCTCCATGCTGGTGACTGGGAACCTGCAGGAACCCGGGGAACTTTTCCAGAGAACTTTTTTTTGAGGGCGGGAGGGTGTTGTCGGCTAAATTCCCTGAGGTCAGACCTGATGATTCCCTCACAGTGGAGTTATCTCCCCACAGGGAAACCCAGTCTCTGGTGCCCCGGAGCCCACAGTTCTGTCTGAGACCGTGAGTCAGGTGCACAGGCAGGTCTCTGGGCTGGCAGCTGAGTGCCTGCTGGATCCATAGACCTTTTCAAGGACTGTCTGAGTGACCTGAGGTTGGTCCCAATTGCTTCCTTCAGTTCAGTCTGGGATGGTGATCAAAGCATGCAGATGTGTGGCTCTGGGCTGGTGATGAAGTGCCTGCTGGGATCAATTACCTGGGTGACCTGGTAATAGATCTGATCTCTCCCTGCACTGTGGGGTTTTCTCTTACCTGGGAAACATAGTCGCTGGTGTTTTAAGGCCCAGAGTTCAGTCTATTGGTTTCTGTGCAGTCACTCCTGTCCTGTTCATCAGACACTGTGCCCTCCTGGTGCTGCCATCTTGGATTCAGTAGGAACTCTTAACCGCTGAGCTGTATCTCAGCACCAATCCATTTTATTTTAATAAGTAAATACTTGTGTGACTTTAGAATAATTTCAGACTTTCAGGAATGCTGACACCCAGTTTTCCTTAGTGATAGTATCTTAAATTAATATGAGAAATTAGTCATAATTAATGAAATAATATTTACATGGTTTCATTGATTATATATCACAGATTATTCCTATTGCATTGGATTGTTCATAATTTCTTGTATACATTACATTATAATGCTCATTCTATCTCTTTAGATTGCTTTTTTTTTTGATGACCTTGATTTTGTGTATTACTGGTAATATATTCTGTAAAAGATCCCTTAATTTGGTTCTGTCTAATGATTCTCTCATGATTCGACTGGAATTATGATTTTTTTTGATATAAGACACCCACAGAGAGGTAAAGTACATTCACCACATCTCTTATGTTGTTATAAAGAAAGAAAATCCCAAAGTGTTTGATTTTACCAATGAAGATGCAAAAACTAGGTGGTGAGAAAGCAGAGAAGGCACCTAGCTGACCTTCCTACTCAGTTCATGTCCCCAAAGGAAAAAGTGAAAAACTCAAAAAGCCAAAAACCAAAAGCTCTTTCTTCTTCTTCTCCACACTGTTTTAAATACCCTTCTTTCAATGCCCCTCCTTTCTGTTTAAACCCTATCAACTGGTTTCTTGCTCTGTCTCTTGACCTAGGGTTGGCTTTATTTAGTTCTTGGATTAATGATGTATGCTTGAGCTGAGCCAAAACCAGAAGTACTTGTTTACAATAAACAGAATGTTCTTGGATTAAAGGTGTGTGCTAGAGCTAGGCCACTCTACAACTAGAAACAGGTTTTAAACTTCAGTGTTGGGAGTTGACAATGGGATCAAATATCCTGCAACAGTCGTAGTTACTATTCTATTGCTGGGAAGAGTCAGCATGACTAAGGCAACTTAGCAAAGAAAGAATTTAATTGGAGATTTGCTTGTAATGTCAGACAGTGAGTCTATGACTGTCATGGTGGGGAGCATAGCATCAGGCAGGCAGGCATAGCACTGGAGCAGTAGTTGAAAACTTACATATTGAGACAACAACAACAAGTTAGAGAGAGACTAGGCCTGGATTGGGCTTTTAAAGCATGAAAGTTCAACCCTAGTGCCACACCTTCTCCAAAAAGGCCAGCCACACCTAAACCTTCCTAAAATAGTTTCACCAACTAAGGACCTAGCATTCAAATATATAAGGCTATGAGAATCATTCTCATTCAACCCCCCATACCACACATAACAGAAGTACCTGCTGCCAGTTGGACATGTCACACTGTTGCTCATACGGCTGACTTAGAATCAACAACTGTGAACTAACACTCTTGCTTCCATGATATACTCTTTGAATTGCGGCCCATGTAATTAGGCAATTAGCCCATGTAAGTAGGCAGTTGTGTGTGTGTGTATGTGTGTGTGTGTGCATGTGTGTGGGCGGGGGGAGGGGGCTCACCATAAGCTCTATACAATTCTTTAAGATGTGGAAGTTGTCTCTCCTCTCCCATTTATTTAATCCTTTATTTATATATGTGTCTCTCCATGAAACCATGTATGTCTGTTTCATACTTTGGGCTGTAGTCCCACATATTTTAAAGTATTTCCCTAGTTCTAGCCACTGGGATATTATTCTAGTTAGGACATTTTTTTCTCTCCTTTTCATTTGTCTTCTGTTTCTTTCTTTCAGGTAGCAGACTTTATTCCATTTTTTAAAATTTCATGAGATCCCATTTATTGATTGTTGATCTTAGAGCCTGTGCTACTGGTGTTCTGTTCAAGAAGCTGTCTCCTATGCCAATGAGTTCAAGACTCTTCCCCACATTTTCTTATAACAGGTTTAGTGTGTTTGGCTTTATATTGAGGTCTTTGATCCACTTGGAATTCAGTTTTGTGCAGGGTGATAAGTATGGATCTATTTGCATTTTTCTACATGTAGATATCCAGTTAGACCAGCACCATTTGTTGAAGGTTCTATCTTTTTTCTATTGAATGGTTTTGGCATCATTATCAAAAATCATGTGTCCATAAGTGTGTGTGTTAATTCCTGGGTCTTTGATTCCATTGATCTACCAGCCTGTTTCTATGCCAGTACCATGGAAAAGAGTGAGTTATCCCAGAAGCAGAAAGACACACACTCACTTATAAGTGTATATTAGACATATAATAAAGGATAATCATACTAAAAACTATACACCTAAAGAAGCTAATCAAGAAAGAGGTCCCAGGATAAGATGATCAATCTTCATTCAGAAAGACAAAGGGGATGGACACAGGGAGAGGGAGAATGCAGGGAACAGGACAGAAACCTACCACAGAGGGACTCTGAAAGACTCTACCCTGCAGGGTATCAAAGCAGAGGCTAAGACTCATAGCCAAACTTTGGGTAGAGTGTAGGGAATCTAATGAAAGAAGGGGAGATAGAAAGACCTGGAGGGGACAGGAGCTCCACAAGAAGAGAAAAAACTTGGGCAAAGGGATCTTTTATGAGACCGATACTCTAACCAAGGACTATTCATGGAAATAACTTAGAACCCCTATACAGATGTAGCCCACGAAAGCTCAGTGTCCAAGTGGGTTCCCTTGGGAACCCAATGGGAACAGGGACTGTCTCTGACATGAACTCAGTGGCTTGCTCTTTGATCACCTCCCCCTGAGGGGGGTACAGCCTTACCAGGCCACAGAGGAAGACAATGCAGCCACTCCTGATAGACTGATAGACTTGGATCAAATGGAAGGGGAGGAAGACCTCCCCTATTAGTGGACTGGGGGAGGGGCATGGGTGGAGAAGCAGGAGGTAAGGTGGGATTGGGAGGGGATGATGGAGGGGCTATGGTTGAGATAAAAAGTGAATAAATTGTAATTAATAAAAAATATTTTTAAAAATTAAGCATTGACTATGTAAAACAACTAGAAGTCTCAACCATTTCCCAGTATTCACATTAGCAAGGATAATCATTAGAAGATCCTGTGAAAAGACAATTTCTTAGGATTCAGACCTTCCTATGTGCAAAACTGCAAGTTTCCTTTTCTCCCCATCTTTTCTTTCCTGATTTGTTATGGTAGAGTATCAATTACTGCCCCCAGAAGAACTTCAAATGGCCTAGGCAATGATGGCAGCTCTCCAAAGAGCAGATGACAAGAAGGGCTTCTTTTCTCCAGAGAAGTCTCTGTAATCCAGTGTTCATTTTCATATGCACATTTGCAAATGCTTTCCTGTCCCTGAAGTTAAGGCTTCTGATCTTTGATCAAACTTCTGTAAATAGTTCTTTGTGTTGACCCCAAATGTAGTTTCCAGGGAGAAGGTAATAAGCAAAAGCCACATATCTTAGTCCCTGGGCTCCACAAGTCTTGTCCAGTATTATCTAAAGCTGCAGAAATACCCTTTGAAATGTTTTGTGTCAGGGCTGTATAATGAAGAGGAATGTCTTCCCAAAGAGAGACAGTGAGAGGAAGTAGAGACATGTCCTACAAAGCACCAAACCTGAGCAGAGTTCCAGGAGGAACAGGCTGGCTGACAGGATCAAATGAAGGCAAAAGGCCATTTAGAACTTCTAGGCCACATAGCTTTGCTGGAGCCTTGACACTGGCTTGTGGCCACCAAGAGCCCCTTGGGCTACACTTGCAGTTGCTGTCTTTCAACTGTAGAAAGACATTATCTCCCCTTTACTCATTGATAATAATACTGGTGATGAACAATGTAATAAGCTATGAAGTATTTCCATATGACCTCAAACTCAACAACAATCCACAGAATGGTCTTGCTCCATTAACCAGCCTATTCACTGTGGACCTCACTCCTTGCTGCCATCACAGGTCTATTGGCCTGACTGGATCTGAAACTCTTTTTCTTTCTCTGAAGACTGTCCTCCCCACCCCCATGATATTTTGAGTCTTAGAGCAAACCAAAGTAGCAGTCTTGGGGCTTCTCTGTTTCCATGCTGTGGTAGTGAGAAAAATTCCAGATACTACCATTTCCCAGACTCAGATGGGCTTCAAAGTAGCCATTTCCTCTTATTCTTAGTCTCAAAACTTACCCAGGGCTCATAAGTTTCCTCTGATACTGAACACCCAACCACTGGCTCAGTTCTCTGTTGAAATACTCAAGAGCATCTTTCCCTGTTTTGTTTCTCTTTTTTTTTTTTGCTCATTTTTTTCCAGAGCAGATCCAATTCATCCTGTCTAGTGAATGATACACTATTACCTTATGCATAGTTTTCATATAGCATCTACATTTACAAACTGCTCCCTTTTGTTTGAATCTGAGTCTCCTACCTTACTCCCAGCAGTAACTGCCTTACCATCTAATTGTGGAATTGGAGACGTCATGGTAGACGGCATACACAGAGGGAGGAGGTCCTGCCATGGATAGAATCTCTATAATGCTTCTCTAATTACATATCTATTTAGGTTACGAATACCCATTCATGCCTCAGTTTGCTTTGGTGGACCTCAGTTTGCTTTGCTTTCGGAGGAGCAGAGGAGATCAGCAGAAAAAAATCTAGTCCATCACTAGAGAAAGGAAGTAGATACTAATCATGAAGGCTAGAGGGATGGTTCTATGGGTTTTTACTTGTCATGCCAACATGAGAACCTGAGTTGCAACCACCAGAACCTATGTAAAAGTATGGCATAATGGCATCAATATCTTTAACCTCAGACCTCCTAAAAGAAGATGGGAGGTAGCGACAGGACAATCTCCAAAAGCTTGTGGAGTAGCTAGATTAAAGTCAAAGAAACTCTGGTCCAGTTAAAGTGGAAAGTGAGGACCAAAACCCAAGGCTGTTTTCTGACCTCCACATATGCACTGTGGCATGAATATGATCTTATTCACAAACACACAAAGATACATTGTATATACACATACATATCAAATTTAAAAAATGTTAAAAAGTGTCTATGTATAAGAACAGCAAGATGTCTCAATGAGTCTAAAGGTACTTGTCGCCAAGCATGAAGACCCGAGTTTGAGGCCAGGAACCCACATTGTGGAAAGAAATAAACAACCCCTGAAAGCTGTCCTCTAACCTCTCTCCACATGTATATCATGGTGCACACACACACACACAAACAGAAAGAGAGAGAGAGAGAGAAACACACACTAAAGTAATAAATAATTTAAAAATATTAAAATATTTGTATGTGAAAGCAGAGAAACTGTGTAGTTGTGATGAGATCTTTATAAAAGAGCTAGGAACTAAGAATAGGGCACTGGTTGAAATAGATGAAAACTCATGAACAGCCTTTCTTCAAAACAGTGACAGAATACTTGATGACATCCAACTTTTCAGTTGCAACACCCATGAAGACAGATATTGAAAGCACATTAGAGCAAAACTTGAGTGGTATGAGTTCTAATACGTATTTTCCCACTGTTGAACCCTTGCCCTTTGGTTTCAGTTCCCTTACCCATAAGATGTAAGGACCCTTTTGAGCTCTTAACTACTGTGGTTACTTGTGGGATCACATGTCATCATTTGGAAGAGTTTGGCTTAAGGAAATAGAGAAAAGAATAAGAACTTGGAGGAAGTCCAGGTATTTCAGATACTTATTCTTGAGCTCTAGAGGAACTCAAGAAGAATTTGTAGAGAACTGTAGGGATCTTGCCTTCCCTTGTATCTGTGAAGTTACACTAACCATTGGAAGGAGACAGGCTCCTTCATCACAGTCAAATGCACTATTGTACACAGTTGCAAAGACTGTCATCTACAAGCCTACTTGTGCAACCATATGATCAAGTGAGCCTGTCATTTAGTCCTCCTTCCTCTTACCTAGCCCTGTTCCCTGATTTGGGACTGTATCAGTTCACATAGAAGAGTGCCTTTAGCTAACATTTCAATCCAGGAGCCATCAGTTTCTAATGAGTGCTGAGTAGTTGCATAGATGAACACTTTGAGCTTGGAGTTGAAGTGAGGAATATCCGTACTAATGGACAACAACCATGGAGGGCTGGGAATTGGTAGAGGGTAAATGGTTTGGTAGAGAAAGGGGAAAGTTGGGGTTAGGAGGAATTCAATATTATACCTAGACGTGCATTGCAAGACAAGGCAGGGTTGGGCAGGGCAAGGCAGGGCAAGGCAAGGCAGGGCAGGGCGAGGCAGGAAGTGCAGAGCAATCCTAGCAGTTACCAATGCTAACTCTTAGGCTTGGCCAGAGGGCAGGATCAGCTTACCACTGTATTTTGGATGAAAGTTATTCTTTAAAAGGTCCTACCTGCCCTCCTGTCAATTCTTTATTCTTTTTCATCTTTGGTTGGGAACAATAACAGATGATTTTGTGCATTTGACTGGTAGATAAAGCTTGTGCACCTGTGTGCCCGTACATAATTATGTTTTATAAGATTCCAGTTAACTGTTCCTTAATTGGTTGGTATTTTTTGCCCTTAAACCCAGACCACAAGGGTCAGATTCTTCTATCAAGTCCAAGATGCCCTGCTCAGTCATTCAACTAGTTTTCTGTTGGTGCTCTTACTGTTGTTTAGATTGATGGTTTTCTGAAATAGAATTCCAGTATGAATCCTTTGCTGACCTGGAACTCACTACAGAGGCAAGGCTTCCTCAAATGCATAGTGATGCTCTTACCTCTACCTTCCAAGTGCTCAGATTACATGTGTACCTTGACACTTGACTAGAACTCTGTTTTGCACATGATTCAAGAGAAACCAAGAAGGTGAGAGTTGTCCAAATGAAGCCTTTGATTTCTGAGGTCTTTCCTACCTGAGATCATCCCTTCCCTGTTGAGACTGACTGTATTGATTCCTAAGCTCTAACCCAAAATAAATCTTTGCTGTTAGGGAAAAGAAGGATTTCTGGTTATGTCACAAATGCTTGAGCTGTCTATCTTACTTTATAATCTGGGTCCTAGAAAGTGTTCACCAGCCATGGCCTGATCTTGAATTCTTCTGGGACTGGTCCTCAGAAGTCAATCCAGAAATGGTCACACAAGGCATTCTGTGATTCCTGTAAGTCATTTTTTTATAAGCAGGCTATTTGTGGTCTACATGTCTGTGAATGGCACTCCAGTGTGGTTACTTATTTGGTGGGAGAGGACATTTTAGGACAAGCATCTCACTTACTCTTTTCTCCAGAGGTCAGCAAGTTCTTTCTGTAAAAAGCTGCTTTTCAGGACAAGAAGCCAATTTCTGATACCATGTCCACCCTCACATAATAAAAGAAAAACAGTCTCCCACACTTATTTCATTTACCAAATTAAAAACAGAATATACCTAGAGCAGTTTTGTACTATCTATGTGATGATGAGAAAAAAGTAGAATCATTTTTTTCCAGGGTGTATTTTTAATATTTAGAGATGGAAGCTAGTGCTTATTCAGCACGCCAAATTATCAAGTGTTCCTGTGTAACATTTTGTTTTTTATTCCTGGGCCAGATTCGTCCCTGAGGTTCTTGATTATGGACACCCTTCTGGAGGAAATTTGATAAAGCCCTGGCCCTGAAAGCTTCAAGTCCAACTTTATGCACGCAAATCAGAGAAGAGAAAAATCTCTAGACTCCAGAATACTCATTGTCTACTCACGCAATGAACACTTTTTTGAACGTATAGTTATTGACCTGATTGCATGCTAAGTGCTGCATAAATTAGAAAGACCCCAGCCATGATCTAATGGGCTACTGCCTTGGAACCTATGCAGTGTGACAGCCTTGAAAATGTGTGGAAAAAACCAGAAGCATTTGTGATTTAAATACCTAAAGATAAGTTTCAGAAACCTTAAAATTATGGTAAATGTGTTTCTTTTTAAGAAACACACCACATTTTTCATTAAAATGATATTTTCTCCCATTTTATCACCTATTTCTCCATAATCCTGCTCACCAAAACCTTACAGACATCCATAGACATAAATGCATATCAATTCACAAAAATATGCTGTGTAAGTTATACAAAAATAATTCTATAAGTGACTTTTCCTCTGATTTCAGTTTTGAAATTTTGAAGCACAGCCAATAAGTGATTTGGCAACAGTTAAGAAATCACAAGTTCCTGTCTTCCCATATAAACTTCTGCAAATCTCATGCTAGGTTCTGCTGATACTAAACCAAGCAAATTTCAGAAATCTGCCAATGTCTGCTCTCTGCACACTTACTGTACACAAGGGACCACATTGCACGGCTACTGCAAGCTATTGAAAGAGAACCTGGAAGGGATCTCCGCTGAGAGAAGGGTAAGCTGTGCTTGAGCTTGTCTCAAAGATCTCCAGCAAAATATAATTTCCCATCTAGAAATATGAGTTGGCTACTGATATGACCAAAGAAAGTACACACTAAGCAAAGCAGTGGCACAAGTCAAAGGAGTCTACCAGCACACATTGTACGCTGGGAGGATTGCCTGTCTGATGAGCTTGTGTGGATGTTAGGAAAAACTCATGAAAGCATGAACTTTGAAAGCCAAATGCAGTGAGAATCTTATTTTGAGCAAGATAACAGACCCTTTTGAGAGAGAATTTGAGCTGGGCTATTGTTTTCTGGACCCGCTAGAGGGCATCTCTTCTAGTAAAACAACAGGGTTGGAGGTGAAGGGGAAATTTTTTTTAACTTCCCTTTATCTATAGAGCATGTTAAGTTCCCTTCCTTTACCTCTATACAGCATGTTAAGTTCTTAATGTTGTGACCATTTAATACAGTTCTCAGGTTGTGGTGACCCCCAACCATAAGATTACTTTTGTTGCTACTTCATAACTGTAATTTTGCTACTGTTAAAAATCATAATATAAATATCTGTGCTTTCTTATTATCATAGGTGTCCCCTGTAAAATGATTGTTCCACTCCCAAAGGGATCATGACCTACATTTTGAAAAGTATTGCTATACAGAAATGGATAAGTCCCTGAAGCCTACTGATGGCTTAACTTAGCTACTAAAAGCTTGAATTTCAGTAGCAACAGCTACTTTTCCTGTTTGGAGTTTTAAAGCATGCATCTCACTAACTTTGTGACTGTTGCCTTATATTGTCTAGATACAGCAAGTGGTCTGTTTTTATCATTGTCAAAAGGTATCAGTTTGGCTGGGTATGGTAGCACATACCTGTAATCCCAGAACTCAGGGAGGCAGAAGCAGGTAGAGTTTGAGGCCAGCCTGGTCAGCGAAGTAAGGGCAGAACAGTCAAAGTTACACCAAACAGCCTTGTCTTGACAAAACAAAAACAAACAAACAAACAAAAAAAACAAACAAACAAAAACCGTTAAAAAAGGTATCAGTTTGAAAAGCAAACAAAATACAAATCTTTTTGAAAGATGTATTCTCTAGAAAAATCAGGGACCTTAAAAGAACATTTGGAAAGCCTGGCTTGAAAAAAATATCATTCAAAATTGAATATATATGCTTTCCTGGTGCTTATTAAAGTCCTTGGTGTGCTTTTGACGATAATTTTATGTCTATTTAGCTTATTGGATGTTAATATCTATGCTCACTTAAGGTAAATTATGGATACTGAATATAAGTTCATTTTTGCACTAAAATTTTAAGATGCTTACAAATGACTGCAGTGGTCTATATGGAATTGGACCAAATAGATCAACAGCACAGATGCCATTGCAATTGATGTTGTCCAGTTTCTACTTGGCAAATTGCTATGATGGCCAACAAAGCTTTATCATAAGAAAGTAGAATGTAGAATAGGAAAAGAATTAACGTATGTAAGGAGGACCTTGGCTTCCACCTGTCATCAGAGAGAATTAGGTGGGTAGGTTTTACATGTTAACTTTGATTCTCTTCCTGTTTTATACTTTACTTTCTTATGATAGAGTTATGTTGACTATTATTTCATTCTCCTTCCATTAGTGATTCTCATGCTTCTACGTGATAATCCTAAAACCAGCAGAATTGGTGGGAAAAAAGGCAATCTCGTGGGAAGCTCAGACACAGAGAATGTCATAGCAGAGGAAGTGATTCTTGGTTCTTTCAAAGCCAGGTTCTTTGCAAAAGCAACAAGTACTCTTTAACTACCAAGCCATATCTCCAGCTCCTAGCTATGATGTTTTTGCTTATCCCTGTAACCAGATCACTGTCAATTTGTTCCTTAGGTTCCAGCCCTAACTCATGAACCATTTGAGCATATCTATGCTTAGTTTCAGTTTGGCTAACTACTATGGGTGAGACTCTCAGTAAATTAACCTCTCAAACCATCAAGATCCACTTCTGGGAAAAAGAGACTTATGATACCACCCACCTTCCTGATTTGAATGAGGATAAAATAAACATAAGTATGCTTTGTACTGGACTTGTGGAAAACCCTTCCATGATAAAAAAAAAAAAAGGCATAGTTGATGCTTCAACATTACAGAGAGTTATTGGTTCAAGCAGAAAACTGTCATTTTTTATTTTTTTATTTTTTGGAAGCTTTTAATATGCACTTCCTATTTACTCCAGTAACTAATTTTATTCCTTCTCAAGTCTCTGGTGGGGCTGAAGACCAAATAGTTACAGTTCAACAATTATGTTTAAATTGTTTAGAATTTAAGAAAAATTTTTCATATAGGTAATAGCAATAAGGATAAAAGTTAATTTAAGTATAGAACTCTAAACTTGTCAAGATAGGATAGATAATCAAATACTTTCTCCTAAGTTGCCAAATGCTCGTGAACTAGACATTGCACATGTAAGTCTTACCTAATAGTTTTCATAAATTTTATAATTATTATTGTACTGAAAGAAAAGGAGCCTTTTATTGGATTTAAAGGGGGGGGAAATTATGGTATAATGTTGTTTTGGAATGTATACAATTCACCCTTGTTCATTCAAATGCTTATTTTATTATTCCACTATCTGGTTTCAATCCAGACATTGCATTGTGACGCTTATTCTAAGCATTACCTGTCTTAAGTGTGTGTAAACATTCCACCATTTGTTCTCTGTATTGTCAATAAAACAACCAGCCACAATGCTGAGCAATGGAGAGAATAGGGTGGGACATCCTGGTCCAGAGAGTGAGAAGGAAACAAGTAGGATGAGTTGGAGAGCAGAGATTAGCAGGAGAGGATTTTGAACCACGAGGAGAGATGAACCAGACTTAAGATATGACTAAGAGCAAGCATAACGGGTGAAATTTGAATAGTGGGAAACTATGTGGGCTTGGTGGTTTAGGATGGAGTAACTATTGGCCAGCATTGTGCTCTAGATTAATTAAATAAATCCTAGTCTCTGTGTGGTGATTTGGATATGCAGCTGGTTTAGGAATAACTGGGGCTTAACTAAAAGGTAAATCAATAGTAAATATTAATATTCAACAACAGCCAAAGCAAGACCATTTGCAGAGAGGGGTATAGCTGGTCAGAGGTAAATCACACTGTGTTAAAGGACAATCAAACGTGTTTTCCTTGAATTGCTGCAGGAAAGAATTCAGGGCCTTTGGCACATTAACTGCTAAGCAGCACTACCGATCCTTTTGTTGACTTAATTTCCTTTTAATTTAATTCATTTTAATTTAATTTAATTTAATTTTTGAGACAGGATCTCACTAGGTAACTCAGATTGGTCGTGAAGTCATGATTCTCTTGCTTCTGAGTCCAGCTTGTCTTGAAGGAAGCACTGAAGACGGAGAAGAACAGAGTTATCTGTGCAAAATGACTGTTTGAATCCTAACAAGAGGTGGGCAAAAACGGTATAGCTCTGCAACCTTCTACCCTAGCTGCACTATGGATTGTTTGGGGTTCATTTTGATCTCACCTAGAGGTGCTGTGGTTCTAGCACTCATGCATCTAGAGTTTTCCTATCCAAGGAATACTCTACCAACTTGTAGAGTGGCTCCCAACCCACCTATAATTATCTAGGGGGTAATTTTTAGGTGTTCTTTCATTACACCAGTGTTTGCAAAGTGCTCATTAGGTGTCCATTGCGGTACAGTATGAAAAGAAAGATTTGTGTGAGAGGTGACAGAGGTGAAGTTCCTTGTGTTGTCTGGTGCCTTCAGGAGAACTTTAGGCTGCATAGCATGGATGCAATCAGTGTACAGATCATGCACAGAAAATAGAAAAAAAAAAGGCTGTAGAGTAGTGGCAGCTGCTTTTTGGTACACAGAGGGAGAAGTTAAGCAGTTTCTTTCTGGTTTGTTGCTGTTTCTAGGCTTTCTTTAAATAAATGAGTTTCAGTTTTCTCCAGTTGACCAAGGCAACAACGAGTAAATTATTTGAGTCCTGCAGCTCCATCCTCCTCATCTGAGATTTTAGACTGTCAGCTTATGGGTATGTCTGTGCAGAGAGCTTTTTTTGACCAGTTGTCCTGGTAGTGGGGTCATCCGAACCACGTTTATTTACACACTATCACTTTCACACTGAACCATGTTTATTCACTCACTATCACTTTCATGTATAACAAAGTGTCACAAATGTGAGTGCTTAAACAGCAGAAATATATTCTTTCAGAGAGTTTTATCAGAAGTCCAAAATCTACATCATATAAGCAGACTTGAGTCTTTTCTGGGGGGCTCTGAAAAGAAACCCAAGAAAGGGCAGGGGTGCCAGAAAACTTGATATTCAAGATAAATAATCTCACTGTGCTATCATTAAAAACAAGCCAGGGACTAGAGGGAATGTTCAGTGGTAAAAACCATGCATTGCTCTTGTAAAGGATCTCAGTTCTGTTCCTAGCACACACACACACACACACACACATACACACACACACACACACACACACACACACACACACACGAAGTAGACATGCATTAAACTAAAAATAAATCTTAAAAAAAAAACACTCTACAAATCAGACCAGGTGTGCCTACATTATCCTGGCCTTGGGAGGCTTAGCAGGATCAAGAATTCAAGGACTGTCTGGGCTACAGAGTAAGAACCTACCTAAAAACCAAAAAGAAAATAAAAAACCTTGGCAAGCCTCAGCCCTCAACTCAGACCTGTTTGTGCACAGTTCTGTTGGAACTGGTGCCAGGCTGAGTAAAGCAAACAAGGTCTTATTCCTACTAAAGATGCTTTTTTGTTCATCATGGATTTTCACTGACTTAAATTTTGTTTTCCAGGTCCTCTCACAATTTGCAGTTATGGCATGTGTCTCCCTATTCTCACTTTGATCAAGGCCCTACTTCCCCAAAGTGAGCCCATGTAGCTTCCTGTTTGAGGTGATGACATAGATGTTCATAAGCGATACAGATGCTGGAGTTCCCAGAGCTGAGTCTAGGATGAATATGGTGTCCTGTGCTCCATGAGCAGAGCACTATTCAACGTTCCATGCCTCCTGTTCTTTCTTCGATAGCTCATCCTGACCGTGATTTGTGTCTAAGGCTCCTGGATTTCATCAATCCAGACTGTAAGTCTTGTCAAGAGGTGGAACAAGGACAATTACACACACACATACACACGCACATGCACACACACACACACACACACACACACGCATGCATGCACCTGCTTGTATGTCAGTCTATCACTTGCATTCGATGCCTATGGAAGCCAGAGGAGGGTGTGGATCCCCAGGAATTTGTGTTAAAAACCATTACAGATTGCCATGTGGGTGCTGGGTATTTAACGTAGATCTTCTCAAAGAGCAGCCCGTGCTTTTAACCACTGAACCCTGTCTCCTGTCACCAGTCTTACTTCTTGTTCAGATTCACAGCCAGTCCAGTGGTCTACCTCCTCTGAGATGCCTTTGCCTCTCAGATTCTGAACCTTTCCAGGATTCTTTGCTGCAAAGTACTCTATGGAATTCTCCATCCTCTCCATATGTGTAAATCTCTGTTTGTCTGTATGTCTCTTTATATTTTATTTTCATTTTTGCATTCTCATATTTTACCTCAAAAGTTACTGCTTCTCTATTTTATTCCCATACTTATCATTTCACATGTGTTTCACTTATTATACCATAGGGAATATTAATCCGTGGTAGAGTGGTGGAGCCCTTGCCCCAACATGAACCAAAACCCTGCAGTTCATTTCGAGCATGTCAAAGAGGGAGAATGAGAAGAAGAGAGAAGGAAAGAATAAGAAAGAGAAAGAAAGGAGAGAAGAGAGGAAAAAGAGAGAAGAGAAAGGAAAGAGGGAAGGGAAAGAAGGGGAGGAATGAGGAAGGAGGAGAGAATCTAATAAGAAAAGGGAAACATATTTTGGTCCATGTTCTATTGGGTCCTGTTCATAATAAGGCTCTACATATTAACTATATATTAAATCTAGATGGTCAGATCAAAGCATCTAGGAAAAAGAAGAGGAGGGTGGGAGGAGAGGAAAGAGAGAGAGAGAAGTGGGGAAGGAAAAATAAATCTGCCTTACTTCATATGAGATTCAGTAAAGTGAAGGGTCTGGTAATGGAATTTTGCCTCTTGGCCTTGGCAGATGTTGGTTTAATCTAAAGTTCAGTTTCTCAGAGACTGATCTTGTCCATTTATTTAGTTGTAGGGTTCTCTCTCCTGAGAACTAGATAACAAACCTTGTATAACCTTGTGTGAATCCTTGGGTGTTTTGCCAAGTGACACAAATGGGCTGTTGATATGAGAAAGTTGCTCGTGGCTTTTTGCTTTAAAAAAGCTGTTAGAAAAAAAAATAAAAAATAAAAAAGCTGTTAGAGAGGATGTGGAGAAAGGGGAACCCTCCTCCAGTGCTGGTGGGAATGTAAACTTGTACAACCACTTTGGAAATCAATCTGGCACTTTCTCAGACAGTTAGGAAAGGTGCTTCCTCAAGATCCAGCTATACCACTCCTAGGCATATATCCAAAAGACGCTCAAGTATATAACAAGGACATCTGTTCAACCATGTTTGTTCCAACTTTATTTGTAATAGCCGGAAGCTGGAAACAGCCCAAATGCCCCTCAATTGAGGAATGGATACAGAAATTGTGGTATATCTACACAGTGGATTATTACTCAGCAATTAAAAAAAAAAAAAAGGAGATCATGAAATTTGCAGGCAAATGGTGGGAACTGGAAAAAATCATCCTGCATCCTGAGTGAGGTATCCCAGAAGCAGAAAGACACATAGGGTATATACTCACTCATAAGTGGATATTAGACATATAATATAAGATAAACATACTAAAATCTGTACACATAAGGAAGCTAATCAAGAAGGAGGACTCTGGCTAAGATGCTCAATACCCATTCAGAAAGGCAAAGAGGATGGACATCGGAGAGGGGAAAAAACAAGAAACAGGACAGGAGCCTACCACAGAGGGCCTCTGAAAGGCTCTATCCTTCAGGGTATTGAGACAGATGCTGTGACTCATAGACAAACTTTGGGCAGAGTGCAGGGAATCTTATAAAAGAAGTGGGTGATAGTAAGACCTGGAGAGGACAGGAGCTCCACAAGAAGAGCAACAGATCCAAACAGTGTGGGCACAGGGGTCTTTTCTGAGACTGATACTCCAGCCAAGGACCACTCATGCTGATGGCCTGGAACCCGTGCACAGAGGTAGCCTATGGCAGTTCAGTATCCAAGTGGGTTCTACAGTAATGGGGACAGGGACTGTCTCTGACAGGAACTGATTGGCCTGCTCTTTGATCAACTCCCCCTGAGTAGGGAGCAGCCTTACCAGGCCACAGAAGAAGACAATGCAGCCACTCCTGATGAGACCTGATAGACTAGGATCAGAGGGGAGGGGAGGAGGACCTCCCTTTTCAGTGGAGTGGGAGAGGGACAAGGGTAGGGAAGAGGGAGGGGAGGAAGGAGGGAGGAGTGAATAAACTGTAATTAATAAAAATAATTAAATTTTAAAAAGAAAAAAAAAGCTGTTTAGAATGCCTTATAAACAAGTCTTGATCAGAAACGTGTCTTGCCCGGATTCTTCACTTCTCTGCCCTGATCATTCCCACTCCCTCTTTCAGGTAAACCCTGGTCATTAAAGCTACTTGTCTGTTTTGGTAAAACTTTACTGAAGAAATGTAGTCCTCTCTAGGTTTTTTGATGTTTATGCTCCTAAGCCTCCAACTAAACACCTCTTTAAAACATAAGCTGCCTTGGTCATGGATTCTCTTCCCTGCAATAGCACAGTAACTAAGACAGAAATGGACAGAAAGTCTGTGAAAACCTGTGTGCAGTGTCAAGGCCCAAACACTGAGCAATCAACCATTTCTCATCAGCATCCTTGCTGACTACTGCTCACCATTTGACACACTTTTCAAATTTCGGTAGTTTGGTATCTGCCCACTCACATTCTTGCCTCAGTGACTTTTTAGGAGGCTGGTGTTAGAAACTTTAAGCTCTTCACTCAGGAATCTCTCCAAGTTGTATTCATGTCTATGACCTATCATTCATACTGTCACTTTAGTCTGTGTGAGTGGCTGGTTTCATCTGGCAGGAATGTTGAGCAGCTTTCATTAGAACTCCTCTGCTGGTGAAAAGTGGTTCCTGGAGCTTTTCATGCTCATTTGCTCTGCTCTGTATGAAATAGATAATTGTATTTGAAACTAGATGTGGAAATCTTAGTTTGAGAAAGTGAGGTTCACATTAGACAGAGTCTGTTCTCATGATTAGCCAAGGATGTCTTATCTATCAATAGCTCTATTAGCTTGCAAAGGGAAATGTCTGGAATTTGATTTTACCATGACACATGCTCCTGATAGCCTCCTTTACAAATTAATGTTTTTTTATAGTTGAAAGTCGTAATAGGAATCTTACCAACCTTCCCCAAGCGAGATGATCAAGGTCTACATCTACTGGGAAAGTCACGTTGATAACATGTAGTCTTGGTGTTACTAAAATGACACACCGTACCTCTATGAGGTTTTTCTCCCAAAATCTAACCTCAGTCTAATCATAGCAAAATTGTCACGTAAGTCCAACTGAAGGACTTCTATGTAAACTTCTGCCTTCCCATCTTTACTATCTTCCCACTTAGTGCTTTATCTAAATTTCTAATTTTTAGTATACACAACAGATAAGCAGATATTTTTGGTTTATTTTCCTCCAGAGTTGGATTTGAAAACAGTTTCTGAAATGAAATACATGCCCAATAAATATGTACTGAGTGAATAAATATAAAAATTATCTTATTTTTCTATTCCATTTCTACACAGTATTCTGTTATAGGATCACAACAAGACCTCTATCCATAGAAATTTATATTATTTCCAATATTTTGCCATTGCTAAAAGCTTTACTTAGAACATCTTTCTATGTATACATTGTTATGTATAGCTATGTCTTCAAAATCTACATCTAGAATTGAAATTGCTGACTCCAAGTATAGTTTTGAAAGATGTTGCAAACTGTTGCCCATCTTAGAAGAAATATTAACTTCTACTTCTGGCAGCAAAATATGAGAGCTCCTGTTTCATAACATATCTAGCTGTACAATAAATTCATTATAAAACAGGGGTCTGTGTAATTTATTGAGTGAGACTGGAATATATTTTTCTGTGTTTAAGAAGTATTCACATGTACAAGGGAGAGGGCACACTGGTTGAGAGTACTCTTCCAGAGCACCTAAGTTCAATTCCTAGCACCCACATGGTGGCTCACAACCACCAGCAGCTCCAGTTTCAGGACACTCAAGAGAAACTTCTGGTCTCTAAGAGTACCATGTACACATGTTGCACAGACATACATGCAGGTAAAACATCCACATACATAAACACTTAATCACATTTTATTTTTTACTCTTACTATATTTTGGTCCATTTTCTATGGGTTACATGCATAAGAAGATTCTACAAAATAAGAACATATGAAATATAAATGGACAGATTAAATAGATGTAGAAATCAATCCAAATATGAAAGAAAGTTGTATATGGAACAATGAGCATATCAAAGCATGGACTAGGTGATTCCACAAATGATTCTGAGACAACTGTGTCTCTACTGAGAAAAGAATGATTTTGGTTTACCTTTCACACTTTATGCCAACAACAGCTCTAGTGGGGTAAAACATTTTAATGTGAGAATTTGAAATCACACATTTAGTAGTAAAAAAGGTAGGAAAATTGTTGTTTTTAGAATTGAACCATGAAATTCTTTCCTAGACCCTACAAATAAGTCAAATTCCCTCTTTGGGGTGCTTGCAGCATCAAGTACATTTTTTAAATGACAGGTGAAATCTTGTAATGTTGTGTGTAACTCACGTCTATACTCAGGGGAGTATAAAATAACCAATCAAAAGGAGTCCCCAGGCCATTCACTAGTTGGCACATATATGAAGGTATATAAAATGACCTTTCAACCTGACAATGTTCAGACTGGAATGCATGTAGGCTTAGCTCTACATAGGGCCCTAGATAAATATACTATTTCCCATGTTAACCCACAAGTTGTTTGCATTCTTGTGAGTCTACAATGCTTCAGGTTTTCAAGCCCTATCTTATGATGTTGTTTTGGTATTCTGATTCATGTAGCCCAGATTTGTCAGGAGGTGTCAGAGAGATGAACTTGATCTCCTGACCTCCCTGTTTCTACCTATAGTATACCAGAGTTACAGTCTTATACACCACCACCCCAGTTTAATCATGGCTAAGGATTTAACACGGGGCCACTGGAATACTCAGCTGGCACTCTACCAATTGAGCTACAGCCTTAGTTGAAGTCATCTTGTAAACACATTTTCAAGTTGTGTCAGTTTTCCATTGCTGCATATTAAGTAGACACCAAGTTTAGAGTTTTCAAGTGAGATCCATTTGCTTGCTTAGAGATGAAAGCTCAGTTTTATCGGCAGCTTGATTTCTACTCTAGGAGTGCATTCAACACTCTAGAATTCCAGAAATACTTTTAAGAATCAGTCATGTCTTCCTTAGAGAAATTTCAAGTAAATAGCTATTAATATCAATGCTTGAATAGTCAGCAGTCTACAATTTTTTGCATGATCATTACATTTGAGGCACCATTTTACTCTGTAGATGTCAAAAGGAAATTTTGGAGTATGACAATCAGTGGCAAAAGAAAAAGAAAAGAAAAGAAAAAAAGTCAAAATGGCTTAAGTCCAAGAACAAAACTATATAATTCTGAAAGATACTTAATTCTTAGAGTTCTCTTGTTCACCTGGAAAGTGTGGATAATAATTGTGTTTTTATGAGTCTTAATGTGGGTAAGGAAATTTTGGTGAAGCACTTAGCAAAGTGCCTGATATTTTTTTGTGTCATGATGTTTCACTTTTTAGCAGTGTAAGGATCTAAGAGAATCTGATATGTATCATTAGCACAGAGGAACAGAAAAAGCAGAGGAAATAATTGCAAGAAGTATGGAAAGACTGACTTGTGTGTCTTGGATGATACCGCAATGGATGTGGGAGTTGAGTTCTTCTTGGGAACTAGCCAAAGTTTATCAAGAGTTATGCCAAGAAGGGCTGGAAGAAAAACTCAGTGGATAAAGCACTCACTGTGCAGTGTGAGGAAAGAACTTCAGAGCCCCCAGCACCTACATATAAGTGGTAGCCTGCCTGTAATTCCAGCTCTTGGGAGACAAACACACTGGATCTCTGAGGCAAGCTGGCTATCTAGGGTAGGCAAATTGGCAAGCTCTTTGTTTCCTGAGATTTCCTACCTCAGCAAATAAAGTAGGGAGTGACTGAGGAAGAGAAACTGTGTCAATGTCTGGCTTCCACATCCATGCATCTACACACATGCATGCACACTACACCTGCAAAAGAAGGGTTACACAAATATTTTGTTGCTAAAAAATATATGCCATGCTATGGTATAGACTTTGTATGGCCCAAAATCATGCTTTGTCTCAAACTCAGTGTGGCGATGCGCTACCACCTTGAAGAGAGTAAAGACAAAAATGTCTTCCTTTGCTTAGAGGAGAGAGATTGGGGTCCGGGATTAGCCATCATTGATAACCTTATGCAGAGCATAAAGTAGAGAAAGAACACAATCTTTGTTTTAACCAAAATATATGCCAAGAGCTGTAACTTCAAAACAGCTTTCTACTTGGAGTTACAGAGGTTAATGGATGAGAACACGGATGTGATTGTTTTCATCCTCCTGGAACCCTGCAACAGAGGGTCTATAAAAGCTCCATCCTCCACTGGTCCAACAACACCAAAACAAAAAAACTTGTTTTGGCAAAGTCTGAAAAATGTAGTCTTGACTGAAAATGGTTCATGGTATAACAATTTCGTATATTGATTCCATTAGGCAATACTAATGCTGGGAAATCATGACTCCATGCCATCATAAAAACATATAGGTTCTCTTTGCAATGAACTGTGGTGGATGAAGGGACTCACAGCTGCTTGAGGTGTGGAGAATAAGTGAAAACTGGATACTTAGCGCTAAACAGGATACTTACACCAGCCCCTCTCAGGCTCTGATAACTGCGGAAGAGGAAGAAGGGACAGAAGAATGTATGAGCTACAAAACAAGAAGAAGAGCTGAAAATGGTTTCTTCTGTGCACGACAGCCATTTGCAACCATGATTTCACAACAACCAAGATTGCATGCAGCGAGCTTGCATAAGACTGGGCCTCTTATCAGTCAATTTTGGATGGGGGCAGGTCCCAAGAGACTATACTCCATTTTTCTGCACTATTGGGTATTATTAGGTTCTGAAAAAGAGACAGTCATTATCTTTATCTGTGTACCCTCTAATGAGCCCAGCAGATTCAATGGATGGATCAAAAAGCCCTGGTTACACCAAACACCCTGGTAAACTCAGTCTCAGTGTGTAAAAAAAAAAAAAAAAAAAAAAAAAAAAAAAAAAAAAAAAGGCCGGAATATAAAAAAGAGTCTTGTGGTCTTGTCTGCCTCCCCCAGATGGGAGAGCAGCTTTGCCAGGACACAGAGGAGGAAAATGCAGCCAGTCCTGATGAGACCGGAGGATAAGCTAGAGTCAGATGGAAGGGGAGGAGGACCTCCCCTATCTGTGGACTTGGAGAGAGGCAGGGAGAGATGAGAGAGGGAGGGTGAGATTGGGAGGGGAGAAGGGAGGGAGCTACAACTGGGATACAAAGTGAATAAACTGTAATTAATATAAAAAAATTTAATTAAAAAAAGGGTGTTATGAGGGAGGGAGGGAGGGACTGGGAGGGAATGAGGGATCGGGACACGGCTGGGATACAGAGTTAATAAAATGTAACTGATAAAAAAAAATAGAAATAAAAAAAGGGTGTTGTAAGGAAGAGGGTAGAGTAGCAGCCGTGAGAGGGAGGTAGGAAAAGGTGGGCATGAGAGTAACATGAATGCATAGGTCTTTCTCAGAGACTTCACTGTGGGATTCACTCCCAAGCTCTCATTTATTAAGTTGTCCTCAAGATTCAGGTTCTCCTCTATGTAGCCCCAAACTGTTCTGAGCTCGCTGGTACAATGAACTTTTCTCTCCAGGCAGCTTATTTCAGCAAAGCCATCATAAAGGGACACAGCAGTCTATAACAACAGGCAGTCTTTTGGATGCTAATAAGAAAAGGATAGTTTACCACTGCAGCACTATTCTGTTTGGTAAAAGGCAACCACAGATCCTACCAGCTCCAGGTAACAAGTACCCCAGATCCAGAGAAAGGTATTGAAAACAAGGATTAATAGAGCTAGGAGCCTCTCAGCCAAAAGCAAACAGTCTGTCGGAGATAACTGATTGTCTGAGTCAGTCATTAAACATTTCCTAGAATTGAAATTCAGAGACAGCTGGCCATCTTGTTAACAGATAATCAATACCAGGAAGGTCAGATCGTATGGGCAATCTCAGAAGGCAGCAGACTATTATAACTTCTTTTCAATCCCTAAGAACATTTGCCACTGTAACTAATGTTTTTGACATTAAGATGGTGGTGAAATTTATGATACATCCATGCCTAAGGGATTATATTAAATAGTGATCTCATTAATCCTTTTTTATAATGACTTCTTAAAATAATTTTTGAGATTATAATATAATTACATCATTTCTTCTCTTTCCTCCCACCAAAGCCACTGATTTGCCCCACTACAACTTTAACAAATGCTGCTTACACTATTTACTTTTGTTGCTTTGTTTTGGTTTTTCTAGACAGGGTTTCTTCTTCGCTGTCCTGGACTCACTTTTGTAGACCAAGCTAGCCTCAAGCTTACAACAATCTGCCTGCCTCTGCCTCCATGAGCACTGGGATTAAAGGCGTACACAACCACACCCAGCTCTACTCTATTTACTTTTAGTGGTTTGATGTCACTTAGAAACTGAAAATGATAGTTTTCAAAATCCTTTTATTTCTTAACCATTTTAAAGGCATTCACTTAAATGGGAAGCTTTTGGAGTATTTGTTAATTCCAAATTGGTTTACATTTTCAAATGACTGATTAAAATGTCATTTTACATGACAAATGTGTGATAAACCTACAGTACAAAAACAGAACCGTAACTGTACTCTGTAATGCAGTTGTCGTTTGCATTATTGCTGAGATGTCTTTATTATTATTATTATTATTATTATTATTATTATTATTATTATTTTCATCCCAACCACAATTTCCCCCTCCTTCTTCTCCTCCCAGAAACTCCTCTCACATCACTTCTGCCCTCCCTTCACTCCTGCTCCTTTTCTATTCAGAAAAGGACAGGCCTACCATGCATATCAAAAGCATGGTGGTTATTGAGCTACCACGAGCTTCATCCGAGTAAAGGTTCTAGGTTATATCCATACATGGTCCTTGGTTGGAGAAACAGTTTCAGAAAAAAAAACCTTTGCCCATATATATTTGGTCCTTGTGGGGCTCCTATCCTTTCCCTGTCAATGACAGGCTCTTTGACTCCCCACCCCCCAAGGGAGGAGCAGTTCTGCTAGGCCACAGAGGAGGACTTTGCAGCCATCCCTGAAGATATCTGATAAAATAGGGCCAGACGAAAGGGGAGGAGGTCCTCCCCAATCCACAGACTTGGAAAGGGGCAGGGAGAAGCTGAGCGAGGGAGAGTTGGATTGGGAGGGAATAAGGGAGCAGGATACGGCTGGAATACAGAGTTAATAAAATGTAACTAATAATAACAAACAATAAAATAATAAAATAAAAACAACAACAACAAAAAAAACATGGTGGTATGTTAAGTTGCAGTAAGATTAGGTACCTCCCATCTTAAACCTCCCCTCATATTTAAGGCTAGACAAGGCATGGTTGGACCTTAAGCTAGACCAGTCATTGGTTGGACATTCCCGCAATTTCTGCATCACCTTTAGCCCACTAAAACTTGTAAATCAGACAAATTGTCAGCCAAAGGTTATGCGGCTAGGTTGGTATCCCAATCCCTCCACTGAAAGACTTGCCTGGCTATAGTAGATGGCCAGTTCTGGTTCTGTATACCCCATAGCTAGATGGAGCTAGAGTTTCCTTTGAAATAGAATTCTAGCTCATCCTTAAAATGCCCCCAAATTCCAGTTGTCTCTCTCATTAAACTCTCCCTCCATCCTCCCTCCAACTGATCCCTCCTGTTACTGTCTCACTCCACCCACTTCCACCCACAATGTCTATTCTATTTCCCCTTCTCAGAGAGATTCGTACATCATCCCTTGAATCCTACATATTACTTCTCTTCTCTGGTGGATTGCAACATGATTATCCTTTATTTTACAGCTAATATCTACTTAGAAGTGAGTACATGCCATGTTTATTTTTCTGGGTCTAGGCTACCTAGCTCAGGGAGATTCGTTTTTCTATTTGGCTTTTCTTTTGTTATGTTTTATATTAATTACAATTTATTCACTTTGAATCCCAGTTGTAGCCTCCTCCTTCATTTCCTCCCAATCCTACCCTTAAGCCCTCATCTCCTCCCATGCCAATTTCCAAGTCCACTGATAGGGAAGGTCCTCCTCTCCCTCCATCTGACAGTACCCAACCAGGTCTCATCAGGACTGGCTGCATTGTCTTCCTCTGTGACTTGGTAAGGCTGCTCCCCCCCAGCAGGGGGAAGTGATCAAAGTGCCAGCCCCTGAGTTCATGTCAGAGACAGTCCCTGTTCCCCTTACTAGGAAACCCACTTGGATACTGAGCTGCCATGGGCTACATCTGAGCAGGGGTTCTAGGTTATCTCCATGCATGGTCCTTGGTTGAAGTTTCAATCTTAGAAAAGACACCTGGACCTAGATTTCTTGGTTCTTTTGCTCTCCATGTGGAGCTCCTATCCCCTCCAGGTTTTTCTACCTCTCCCTTCTTTCATAAGATTCCTTGCACTCTGCCCAAAGTTTGGCTATGAGTCTCAGCATCAGCTTTGACACCCTATTGGGTAGAGTCTTTCAGAGGCCCTCTATAGTAGGCTCCTATCCTGTTCCCTTTTTTCTCCCTCTTCCGATGTCTATCCCATTTGTCTTTCTGAATGAGGATTGAATATCTTGCCCAGGGTCCCCTTCTCGTTTAGCTTCTTTAAATGTACAGATTTTAGTATGTTTATCCTACATTATATATCTAATAGCCACTTATAAGTGAGTATATGACATATGTGTCTTTCTGCTTCTGGGATACCTCATTCAGGATCTTTTCTAGATCCCACCATTTGTCTGCAAATTTCATGATTTCCTTGTTTTTAATTGCTGAGTAGTGTTCTATTGTGTAAATGAACCACAATTTCTGTATCCATTCCTCAACTGAGGGGTATCTGGGTTTTTCCAGTTTCTGGCTATTACAAATAAAGCTGCTATAAATATGGTTAAGCAAATGTCCTTGTTGTGTACTTGAGCATCTTTTGTATATATGCCTAAGAGTGGTATAACTGGATCTTGAGGAAGCACTATTCCTTATTGTCTGATAAAGGGCCAGATTGATTTCCAAAGTGGCTATACAAGTTCACATTCCCACCAGCAATCAAGTAGGGTTCTCCTTCTTCCACATCCTCTTTGGCATGTATTAACACTTGAGTTTTTGATCCTGGCCATTCTGACGTATGTAAGGTGAAATCTCAGGGTCTTTTTGATTTGCATTTCCCTAATGACTAAGGACATTGAATATTTCTTTAAGTGTTTCTCCGAAATTCTATATTCCTCTACAGAGAATTCTCTATTTAGCTTTGTACCCCGTATTTTAATTGGATTACTGATTTTTCTGCTTTTCAACTTATGGAGTTTTTGTTTTTGTTTTTGTTTTTTTTATATTCTGGATATTAGCCCTCTGTCAGATATCAGGTTGGTTAAGATCCTTTCCCAGTCTGTAGGCTGTCATTTTGTTCTGATGACAGTGTCCTATGCTTTACAGAAGCGTTTCAGTTTCATGAGGTCCCATTTATTGATTGTTGATCTTAGAGTCTGTGATGCTGGGGTTCTGTTCAGGAAGTTGTCTCCTGTGCCAATGAGGTCAAGGCTCTTCCCCAATTTTTCTTCTAACATATTAAGTGTGTCTGGTTTTCTGTTGATGTCTTTGATCCACTTGGACTTTAGTTTTGTGCATGGTGATAAACATGGATCTATTTTCATTTTTCTACATGTAGACATCCAGTTAGACCAGCACCTTTTGTTGAAGATGCTGTCTTTTTTCCATTGTATGGTTTTGGCTTCTTCGTCAAAAATCAGTTATCTGCAGGTGTGTGGTTTTATTTCAGGATCTCCTATTTGATTCCATTGATCCACTAGCTGGTCTCTACACCAGTATCATGGAGTTTTTATCACTATTGCTCTCTACTACAGCTTGAGCTCAGGGATGGAGATACCTCTAGATGATCTGTTGTTATACAGGATCGTTTTGGCAATTTTAGATTTTTTTGTTTTTCCATATGAAGTTGAGAATTGTTTCTTCAAGGACTGTAAGGAATTGTGTTGTTATTTTCATAGCAATTGCATTAAATCTGGCAGGATTCAATGGAAAATGGCAGGATCTACATTTTCACTATGTTAATCCTACCGATCCATGAGCATAGGTGATCTTTCCATCTTGTGATATATTCTTCTTTTTTTTTTTCTTCAAAGGCTTGAAGTTTTTTTTTTTTTTTTTCCAAACAGGTCTTTCATTTGTTTGATTAGAGTCACATGAAGGAACTTTGTTATTTGTGGCCATTGTGAAGGGTGTAATTTCCCTAATTTCTTTCTCAGCACTTTTGTCTTTGGTATACAGGAGGGTGTCTGAATTTTTTTAGTTAATTTTGTATCCAGCCACTTTGCTGAAGGTGTTTATCAGCTGAAGAAATTCTCTGGTTGAATTTTTTTGGTTCTCTCATGTATACTATCATATCATTTGACTTTTTCCTTTATGATTTGTATTCCTTTGATCTCCTTTAGTTTTCTTATTGTTCTAGCTAGGACTTCAAGTACTGTGTTGAAGAGATATAGAGAGAGTGGGCAGCCTTGCCTTGTCCCTCATTTCAGTGGGATTGATTTAAATTTCTCTCCGTTTAGTTTGATGTTGGCTATAGGCTTGCTGTATATTCTCTTTACTATGTTCAGGTAAATGCCTTGTATCCTTGATCTATCCAAGACTTTAAACATGAATGGGCGCTGGATTTTGTCAAATGCTTTTTTGGCTTCTAAGGAGATGACTATGTGGATTTTCTCCCTCAGTTTGTTTATATGGTAGATTGCAATGATGGATTTCCATATATTGAACCACATGTGCATGCCTAGGATGAACTTGGTCATGGTGGATAATATCTTTTATGTGCTCTTGAATTCAGTTTGCAAGTATTTTATTGAGTATTTTTGCATCAATATTCAGAAGAGAGATAGGTCTGAAGCTCTCTTTTTTTGTTAGGTCTTTGTGTGGTTTAGGTATCAAAGTGACAGTGGCTTCATAGAGTGAATTTGGTAATGTTCCTTCTGTTTTTATTTTGTGGAATAGTTTGAAGAGAATTGGAGTTAGCTCTTTTTTGTAAGTCTGGTAGAATTCTGCCCTGAATTCTGGCCCTGGAGATATAGGACTATTCAATCTATTTACCTGATCTTGATTTAATTTTGTTTAATGGAATCTATCAAGAAAATTTTCCATTTCATTTAGATTTTCAAATTGTGGCACATAGGCTTTTGTAGAAAGACCTAATGAATATTTGGGTTTCCTAAGTATCTGTTGTTATGCCCCCCTTTTCATTTCTGATTTTACCGGTTTGGATAGTTTCTCTCTGTCTTTTTGTTAGTTTGGCTAAGGGTTTGTCTATCTTGATTTTCTCAAAGGACCAGCTCTTGGTCCCATTGATGTTTTGTATTGTTTTCTTTGTTTCTAATTCATTGATTTCAGCTCTGAGTTTGATTATTTCAAATTATCTACTCTTGGGTTTGTTTGCTTCTTTTTTTCTAGGGTTTTTCAGGTGTGCTGTTAAGTTACTTGTATGAGATGTCTCCAATTTCCTTCTGGAGGCACTTATTGTTATGAACTTTCCTCTTAGCACTGCTTTTATTGTATCCCATAAGTTTGGGTAAGTTGAGCCTTCATGTTCATTGAAATTTATGAAGTCTCTAATTTCTTTTTTCATTTCTTCCTGACCAAGCTGTCAATGAGTAGAGAGTTGTTTAGTTTCCATGTATATGTAAGCTTTTTGTTGTTTCTGCTGTTGCTGAGGTCTAGTTTTAGGCCATGGTGTTCTGATAGGATACACAGGATTATGTCCATCTTCTTGTATTTGTTGAGGCTTTCTTTGTGCCTGAACATATGGTCAATTTTTGAGAAGGTTCCATGAGGTGCTGAAAAGAAGGTATACTCATTTGAGTTTGGGTGAAAAGTTCTGTAGAAATTTATTAGGTCCATTTGATTTAGGACATGTATAAGTGCCATTATTTCCCTATTTAGGTTCTGTCTAGATGATCTTTCCCTTGGTAAGAGTGGAGTGTTGTGATCTCCGAATATTAAGTTGTTGAGATTGATGTGTAATTTAAGCTTTAATAATGATTTATTTAGGAATACAGGTACTCTTGTATTTGTGGCATAGATGTTCAGGATTATGATGTCCTCCTAGTGGATTTTTCCTTTGATGGGAATGAAGTGCATCTCCTCCTCTTTTTTGATTAATTTTGGTTGAAAGTATATTTTAGTTCTGGGTCCATTTGCTTGAAAAATATTTTCAGCCTATTATTCTGAGGTGGTGTTTATCTTTGCTGCATAGCTGTATTTTTTGAATGCAGCAGAATTTTGGATCCTGTTTCTTCAACCATTTTTGTTAGTCTGTGTCTTTTTATTGAAGAGTTGATTCTATTGATATTGATAGATAATAGTGACCAATGAATGTTATCTTGTTTTATTGTGGAGTTGGTGGACTCACTGTGTTTCTCTCCTTGTTTTCTTTTACTTTTTTAGTTGTGAAGTTATCTATATCCTGTGTTTCTTGGGTGTTGTTTTTTTGGGTTGGGATTTTCCTTCTAGTATCTTCTGTAAGGCTGGGTTGCTGTGTAAATGTTGTTTAAGTTTAGTTTTGTCAGGGAATATTTTGTTTCGCTATATATTTTGATTGAAAACTTTACTGGGTATAGTAGTCTGGCTTGGTATCTGTGACATCTTAGAGTCTGCATGACATATATCCAGACCCTTCTGGCTTTCATAGTTTCTGATGAGAAGTCTGATGTAATTCTGATAGGTCTACCTTTATATGCTACTTGGCCTTTTTCCCTTGCTGCTTTTAATATTTTTTGTTCGTTCTGTACGTTTAGTGATTTGATTATGATGTGACATGACAAGTTTCTTTTCTGGTCTAGTCTATTTGGTGTTCTGTAGGCCTCTTGTATGTTTATGGACCTCTCTTTCTTTAAGTTGGGAAAATTTTCTTCTATGCTTTTCTTGAAAATATTTTCTGGACCTTGGATCCTGGAATCTTTCTATTCCATCTATTCTTATTATTCTTAGATTTTTCTTCTCTTGACATCCTTGATTTCTTGGATGCTTTGTGTTTGGAACTTTTCTGTTTTTAATTTTTCTTTGAGATATGTATCAATTTCTGCAAGTATATCTTCAGCACCTGAGATTCTCTCTTCCAGCTCTTATATTCTGTTTGTGATGCTTACTTTGTGGTTCCTGATCATTTGTCTAAGTTCTCCAGCTCCAGGGTTTTCTCTGTTTGTGTTTTCTTTGTTGATTCTAATTCTGTTTTCATGTCTTACACAATTTCCTTCATCTGTTTGAATATGCATTCCTGTCTTTCCATGATGACCTCTATTTTTCTGTTCATTTCCTCTCTATATGCCACTAATTGTACTTCTAACCATGTCTCTATTTTTCGGTTGTAGTTGCCTGTATTTCTTTGAGAGATTTTTTCATTTCCTCTTTATGTGCCTCTAATAACTGGATAAGCATAGCTTTAAAATCATTTTCCTGTGTTTCCAATGAATTAAAATATCCATTGATTTGGAGGGTCTTTGGTAAAGGCATGATATCCTGATTTTTGTTGTATATGTTCTTCTGCTGATCTCTAGCCATCCGCTTATTCATAATCTCCGCTGTTTGTTCCTGGAGTCTGTACTTCAGACAGGGTCTTTCTCTGGTGTCTGGAGTATTTTTTAGGGCAATTGAGAGTTTGAGAGCGTTTGTTGCTGTTTCAACTGTAGCTAAGGGAGGAAGGTAGAAGTGCAGGTGCACAGGTGCGGGCAAGCAAGTCTGGGCATGTGTGTGGAAGTGTGCCTTGAAGGACAGGGTGCTAGAGAGTGTAGGTGCCTGTAATGTAGGGATTCAGTGCAGGAGGGTGTGTGGGCACTGAAGCTGTCCCTGTTCGCAGGTACAATGTGCATGTGCAGGTTCCCTAATTACCTCAGTGGCCTTCAGGCCTGTCATACTGTCCTCCTGGTATTCAGATCTGTCTGGGCTTTATTAATTGTTTGCCTGGACTCCATTGGTAGACCCACAGAATAGGAGCATCAATATTGAGAAGGCTGTTCCAAGAATGCCTATGTTGACCACAGTGGGGCTGTCGGTGGGAAGGATCCGAAGTCTATCTGCTAGCGTAGAGGGATGCTGGATCTGGGGCCATGCAAGCACTCACTTGAAGGCACACTCACTCATTAGTAGGCCTAATCAGAAAGCACAGAGATTCCCCCTCTTCTCTACTCTCAGATTTGGGTCTGCAGGGGCAAATGAGAGTGCAGCAAATCCACCACATCAGTGGTGTCCACTCTTTGGCCCCTGGGAAGGGATACCTGTACTTGAGGTAGCTGCCTCTGCAGTCTCAGTCACAGAGCATTGAGATTCCTCCCTGTGCTAGCTGCTCAGTGGGCTAGCTGTAGCTGCAGAACTGGGTGGCTGGTACAGATGCCTGCTGGGAGGCCCTAGGGAGCCCATACAGCTCCCTGTTGACCTGGGTGGCCAGGCCGACATAGGTGACCCATACAGCTGGTTGCCCACTGCTGAGGAACTGGGAGGCCTGCCTCTGCTATCTCAGTTACCAAGCAGGGAGTTCTGTGCTAGGAGCAAGGGAGACTGTTGACCACCTCTGCTGAGGAGAGAGGCCTGTCAAGGGGAAGTGTAGGGGGATTGAACATTTGCCACTCTCAGTCCCTGGAGAAGTCTGCAGGTGACCTGGATCCAAATGGTCTCAATTCACAGGTTGTCCCTTCTCATCCAGGAAACTTCAATTTCAGTGTTCTGGCTTCAGCTGCCCCTCCATTCACCAATTTCAGAGTTTCAGTTCCTCTTCCCCTCAGATATGGTGAGTGCTGGTCCGCTCCATCTTGGATCTTCTCTCTCTGATTTTTTTTCTTGTTCCATCCATTTGCCTGCAAATTTCATGATGTCATTGTTGTTAACAGCTGAGTAATATACTCCTTTGCATAAATATAACACATTTTCTTCTTTTCATTTTTTGGTTGAGGGACATCTAGGTTGTTTCCATTTTTGGCTATTACAAATAAAGCAGCTATAAACATAGTTGTGCAAGTGTCCTTGTGCTATGGTAGATCATCTGTTGGTTATATGCCCAGAAATTGTATAACTTGATCTTGGAGTAGGTCAGCTCCTAATTTTCTGAGAAACTGCCATATTGATTTCCAAAGTGGCTGTACAAGTTTGTACTCCTACCAGCAATAAAGAATTTCCCTTTCTCCACATCCTCGCCAGCATGTGCTATCACTTGTGTTTTTGATCTTAGCCACTCTGAAAGTTGAACAATGGAATCAGAAGAATACTTTTGATTTGCATTTCCCTGATGGCGAAGGATTTTGAATATTTCTTTAGGTGTTTCTTGGCTATTTGATATTCTTAGGTGGAGAATTCTCTGTGTGTATTTGTCTCCCATTTTTAATTGGATTATTTGGTTCTTTGATGTCTACTTTCTTGAGTTGTTTACATTTTGGAAATTAGCCCTCTGTCAAATGTGGGATTGGAAAAGATCCTTTCCCATTTTGTAGGCCACCATTTTGCCTATGACAGTGTTCTTTGCTTTGCAGAAGTTTTTAAGTTTCATGAAGTCGTATTTATTAATTGTTGATCTTAGTGCCTGAGCTATTGGTGTTCTGTTCAGGAAGCTGTCTCCTATACCAATGAGTTCAAGACTGTTTCCCACTTTCTCTTTTATCAGGTTAAATGTATATGGCTTTATTTTTATATCTTTGATCTACTTGGACTTGAGTTTTTTCCAAATAGATATAGATCTGTTTGCATTCTTCTACAGTTTGACATCCAGTTAAACTAGTACCAGTTGTTTAATATGCTTTCATTTTTCCATTGTATTATATTGTTTTTGTTTTTGTTTTTGTTTTGTCAAAAATCAAGTGTCTGTGGATGTATGTGTTGATTTCTTGGTCTTCAATTTGATTACATTTGACCAGTCTGTTCCTATGCCAGGACCATGTGAATTTATTACTGTTGCTCTATAGTAGAGCATGAGATCAGGAATAGAGATACCTCCAGAAGATATTTTATTGTACAGGGTTGTTTTTCTATTCTGGGTTTTTTGTTTTTCCACATGTAGTTGAGAATTGCTCTTTCAAGGTCTGTAAAGAATTGTATTGGAATTTTGATGGGAATTTCATTGAATCTGTAGATTAGATTGTTTTTGTAAGATGACCATTTTTACTATATTAATCCCACCTATCCATGAGCATGGTAAATGTTTCCATTTTCTGACATCTTTTCCAATTTCTTCAAAGACTTGAAGCTCTTGTCATACAGGACTTTCACTTGTTAGGTTATTGTCATACGAAGATATTTTATATTATTTGTGACTATTGTGAAAGATGTTATTTCCCTGATTTCTTTCTCAGTCTATTTGTCATTTGTATGTAGGAGGGCTACTTTTTTTTTTTTTAGTTAATCTTATATCCAGCCACTTGGGTGAAGGTGTTTATCAACTGTAGGAGTTCCCTGTTAGAATCATTGGGGGACACTTATGCATAGTATCATATCATCTGCAAGTAATGATAGTTTGACTTTTTTCCAAATTGTATCTCCTTGATCTCCTTTAGTTGTCTTATTGCTCTAGCTAGAACTTCAAGTACTATATTGAATAGTTATGGAGACAGTTGACAGCCTTGTCTTATTCTGATTTTAGTGAAATTGCTTTGAATTTCTGTCCATTTAATTTGATGTTGTCTATCAGCTTGCTGCATAGTGCCTTTATTATGGTTAGGTGTGTTCCTTGTATCCCTGACCTTTCCAAGACTTTTATTATGATGGATGTTTGATCTTGTCAAAGGTTTTTGGCATCTAATGAGATGGTTGTGTGATTATTTTTCAGTTTATTTACATGCTCAATTACACTGACAGATTTTCATTTGTTGAAACATCTCTGCATCTTTAGAATGAAGCTTACTTGATCATGGTGGATGATGTCTTTGATGTGTTCTTGGATTCAGTTTCCAAGTATTTTATTGAGTAATTTTGCATCAATGTTCATACTGGACATTTGTAATTCTCTTTCTTTGTTGAGTCTTTGTGTGGTTTGAGTATCAGTGTGACTGGGGCAATGCTCCTTCTGTTTCTATTTTTAGGCATAATTTGGGGAATATTGATACTAGCTCTTCTTTGAAATTCTGGGAGGATTCTGTACTAAACCCATCTGGTCCTGGGCTTTTTGTTGTTGTTGTTGTTGGGAGACTCTTAATGACTGCTTCTATTTCTTTAGGAGTTATAGGTATATTTAAATTATCTATCTGCTCTTGATTTAACTTTGGTAAAATGGTAAGTGGTATCTACCAAGATATTTGTCCATTCTCTTTAGATATTCTGATTTTGTGGAGTATAGGCTTTTGAAATAAGACCTAATGATTCTTTGGATTTCCTCAGTGTCTGTTGTTATGTCCCAATTTTCATTTCTGATTTTGTTAATTTAGATATTATGTTTCTGACTTTTAGTTAGTTTGGCTAAAGTTTTATCTATCTTGTTGATTTTCTCAAATAACCAGATCTTGGGTTTGTTGATTCTTTGTATTGTTCTCTTTGACCCTGTTCATTAATTTCAGGCCCAAGTTTGATTATTTCCTGTCTACTGCTCTCAGGTGTGTTTGCTTCTTTTTGTTTTAGATCTTTCAGGTGTGCTGTTAACTTGCTGGTATGAAATCTCTCCACTTTCTTTATAAAGGGACTTATTGCTATAAGCTTTTCTCTTAGCACTGCTTTCATTGTGTCCCATAAGTTTGGGTATGCTGTGCCTTCATTTTCATTGAATTCTAGAAAGTCTTTAATTTTTTCCTTATTTCTTCCCTGAACCAGTGGTCATTGAGTAAAGAGTTGTTTAGTTTCCATGAGTTTTTAGGCTTTCTATTGTTTTTGTTGTTGAAATCCATGGTGGTCTAATAAGATACAAGGTGTTATTTTAATATTATTGTATCTGTTGAGGTTTGCTTTGTGACTGACTGTGTAATGAATTTTGAAGAAGATTCTGTGAGGTGCCAAGAAGATATATTCTTTATGTTTGGATGGAATATTCTGTAGATATCTGTTAGATACATATGAATCATAATATCTGTTACTTCCATAATTTCTCTGTTTAGTTGCTGTCTGGATGACATGTTCAGTGGTGAGAGTGGGTGTCGACGTCTTCTAATATTAATGTGCTGGGTTTGATTGTGATTTAAGAATTAATAATATTGCTTTTGCAAGTATGGGTGCTCTTGCATTTGGGGCATATATATACAGAATGGAAATATCATCTTGGTGTATTTTCCTTTGATGAGTATGAAGTGTCTTTCCCACCTCTTTTGATTAATTTTTGTTAGAAGTCTGCATTGTTAGATATTAGAATCACTATGCCAGCTTGCTTCTTGGGTCCCTTTGCTTAGAAAATCTTTTTCTAAATTTTTCCTCTGAAATAGTGTTTCTTTTATGCAGCAGAATGATGGATCCTGTCAGAATGATGGGTTCATCCTTTTAGTCTGTGTCTTTTTATTGGGGAATTGATTCCGTTGATATTGAGAGATATTAATAAGCAGTGATTGTTAATTCCTGTTATTTTGGTGGTAGAGGTAGTGTGTATGTGTTCCTTCTTTGAGTTTGCTGGTGTGAGCTTATTTATTTTCTGTGTTTTCATAGGTGTTTTAACATCTTTAAGTGGGAGTCTTCCTTCTAGAACCTTTTGTAGGTTGGGTTTGTGGATAAATATTGTTTATATTTGACTTCATCATCAGCTATCTTGTTTTCTCCATATATGGTGATTGAAAGTTTTGCTGGGTATAGTAGACTGGCCTGGCATCCATGGCTGTCAGAGTGTGTGCACATCTGTCCAGGCCCTTCTAGCTTTTAGAGTCCCCTCTTGAGAGGTCAGTCTATTAATAATAGGTTTGCATTTACACATTACTTGAACCTTTCCCCTTTTGGCTCTTGCTATTCTTTTTTTTTTCCTGTATGTTTAGTGTTTTGCTTTTTATGTGGCAGGGTGGGGTGACTTTCTTTTCTGGTCCTATCTATTTGGTGTTATGTAAGCTTCTTATATCTTTATAGGCATCTCATTTATATTAGGAAATTTTTCTTCTATAATTTTGTTGAAAACACTTCTTGGGCCTTTGAGTGGGGAACCTTCTTTTATTCCTATTATTCTTAGGTTTGGACATTTCATAGAGTCCCAGATGACCTGGGATGTTTTGTTTCAGGAACTTTTTGGATTTAGCATGTTCTTTGACCACTGCATCAATTTCTTCTATTGTATCTTCCATGCCTGAGACTCTCTCTTGCATCCCTTGTATTCTGTTGGTGATGCTTATATCTGTACTTCTCATTCCCTTACCTAGACTTTCCATCTACAGGATTCCTTTAGTTTATGTTTTCTTTATTGCTTCTATTTCCATTTTCAGATCTTGAACAGTTTCATTCATTTCTATCACCTGTTTGTTTGTGTTTTCCTGGATTTCTTTAAGGGATTTGCTCTTTATTTCCTTTTTAAGGGCTTCTATCATATTTATAAGGTTGGATTTAAAGTAATTTTTCTTGTGTTTTAGCTGTTAGAATATCCAATACTTTCTGTAGTAGGATAGCTGGGATCTGGTGGTGTCATATTGTCTTGGCTCTTATTGATGTGTTCTTATGCTAGCCTCTAGTCATCTGGGTTTGTGGTTATTATAGATTTAGTTGATGATTTCCGAGTTTATCTTTTTTGAATGGATGGTTTGGGGGTTTTCCTACTTGATTTCTGCTTCCTTTCTGGTCTTCTGGCCTGAGGGGCCTGTGATTCTGGCGAGCAGTCCAATAGGGTATCTTTGCTGAGGTTTTGTTGGCCTGTACTACCTCTAGAGTTGTATGTTGTTTCTGGGGTTCTGGGATTCTTGGAACCAGTGTGGCCTCTGGGATTCTGAATACAGGCATGACCTCTGGGGTTTGGTTAACTGGTGTTCCTGAGGTTCCAAGTACTGGCATGGCCTCAAGTAGAGTGGGATTCTTCTGTCAGAATTCTGGGCTAGGATATGGATCCCAAGAGAGGGTGTGCAGTTGGGGAATCCTGGGCAGCGGTTTAAGGGGGTGTTAGCTTAGTGGGCAGTGAGCAATGTCTTACCTGGAGTTCCTAGTACAGGCATGGCCTCAGGTAGAGGGGAAGTCTTCTGTTGGGGTTGTGCATTGGATTTGGAACCTAGGGGAAATGGTGCTGTTGGGAACTGGGGTTCCTAGTACCAGTATGGCCTCTGGTACAGCAGGAACCTTCTGATGAGATTTCTTTCTTTTTTTTTTTTTTTACATGTATACTGGAGCAAATTTATTTCCTAGAGGGTTTGATGTCAGATGGCTTGTGATCAATGTTATTTTACTTTTTTTTTTTTTTCAATGCAGTTTATTCAGGAACATTGAACAATCCTCGGACCCCGGGGAAAGCCAGCCCACATCTTAAATAGCCTCTGGGTAGCCAACCCAGGCGTGCCACGGGGGCAATGCAGATAGGTCCACATACATGGAAGCAAGCCAGATCCTCGGCCTTAGCCAAATGTGGAGTTGTTCGTGACAGAGAGCACTCACCATCGGGAAGGTGGAAGGTGGAAACCAGCTCCATCTTTAAGGCATAGCATTCCGCAGCTCTCTACAGTTCCCCCTTTTTGTTTTAGACGCATCAGGCAAGAGTAGAGGTCTGATCTCTGATATTAGAAATAAATTGGGACTTTGTACAGATGTTCATTTAGGAGATTTCTTTAAAAAAAAAATCTTCTGGAAAAACCAAAAGGGAAGCAGCTTTCATATTAAGATAATTACTAACAGAATAATTGTATCTTATATCAGTCTCAGAAGAACAAAAGCATGTGTTTATTGGTATTTTATTAATTCTTATGAACAAAAGAAGTTTGACTCTTCTCGCTACATTTATTAACCTTATCCTTTTTTTTAGTCAGTCTATAGCATCCTTTGCCCCATATCAACAGGAAGCATCTCATGAAATTTATGTTAAAACAATAGAGATTATGCAAATAAAAAACATAAGGCCTGAGAAGATAGTTTACTTGGTAAAATGCTTCCCGAATAATGACTAGTTAAAAAAAAAAAAAGCCAGGTGTGATTGAAAGTACTTACAATCCCAGGACTGGCTAAGTAGGAAGAGGGTTTGATGGCCAGCCATTCTATCACAATAAGGGGAGCCCTAGGTCTCAGTGAGAAACCCTATCTCAAAATATCAAAGTTGTGTTCACATACACTCACATACATGTACATGTGCAACTACATACACACTGTGGGGGAGAGGAATCCCTTTGAATATAAAGAAGAAAACCCTTCAAAGCATCATCCTTCCTTACATACAGTTTAGATTACCTTGACAAACACAACTTTAGTTAACTTTGCAGGGTGAGATATTTTAATATATGCATTCATTAAGGAACTCATCAGAACAGTATGTTGTAACATTATTTAATATGGATAAAAAATAGAAATCATAACAAGTTGGCCAAAGACACTTTTGTCACATTGAACCTATTTTGTGACTGTGATAAGTTTGTAGGAATAAGTGAGTCATGAGGTTAAATATCTAAAACACAAGAACACTCTACCAAATTGACACCCCCACAAAAGAGTGATTGGAACAGTTAGATATTATTCAACTTATCTTGGTCAGTCTAAGCTGGTATAACAAATTACCACAGACCGGCTGTCTTACAGATAATTGAAATTGATTTCCATCCATTTTTCAGATTTTAAATGTGAGATAAGGACTCCAGCATGATTGGTTTTTGGTTAGCATCCCCCTCTGTGTTGCTGGCTGTTTCTTCACAGGGAGAAAATACAGTGAGAGAGCTCTCTAAGGGTGTTTTACATAGTAGTATCAATCTCATTCCCAAGGGCTTCCCAACCCACTTACTTTCCAAAGTCTTCACTTGCTAGTGACCATACCAGTGAGCTGAGCTTTCAACAGGTGAAGTTAAGGTGGCACAGCAGTCAGTCTATAACATTTCTATTGTCACAACATTAACTTTGTGTCTGATAAAAAGGCTCTTCTTATAGTCCCTAATAGTTTTGATAAAAAAAAAAATTGAGTAAACACCATTCCAGTAGTGTTATAATTATAGCTTGAGTGGGAAATGTCCCCCGCAGACACATGTTGTTGAACAGTTGGTCCTCAGCTGGTGGTGCTCTTTTGGGAGGTGGCGGAACCTTCTGGACATGAGCTCTAGATAATAAACATAAGGGTAGACCTTATGGTTTCGAATCTGACCCAGCTCTCGGCTTCCTGACTGCTAGCATGGTATCACTAGTTCCCTCATGCTCCAGCTGCCATATCACTCCCACTGCCATACCTTCTCCCACCAAGATAGATTGACATTGCCACAAACCATAAGCCAACATAAATCTTTCTTACCTTTAATTACTTCTTTTGGGGTTTTTCCTCACAGAGATGAGAAATGTAGCCAACACAATGAGTCAAGAAGGGAGGATCTCTATGAAGCATATGCTCCTTGGAAACAGTCTGTTGACAGAATCAATAGAAAGTTACAAGTTACAAGCTTGTTAATGAAAGTTACAAGCAGTTTTACTTTCTCCTTAGCAAATGTACTTATATTGTGAAGAAAATGAACACAGCACTTAATGAAAATGTTTCTGAAACTCATTGATTCCTCTTTCAAGTTTCTGCTATGAGAAACTCAGACTTAACATTTGTTGGTGAAAAGGTTGTCATTACTCTGACAATGAATTATAAATATTTACATAACCCATCTTTTGCTTCCTGTATAATAACAAAGTATAAAGGTTCAGATTTTAGAACCCAGACGTTTGTTTCTCTGTACCAATATATTAGTTACTTTTCTTATTGCTGTGATAAAGTACTTGACAAAACCACTTGAAGGAAGAATTCATTATGCTTTACAGTTTGAAGGTACAGTCCATTGTGGCTAGGAAGGCATGGTAACAGGAGCTTGAAGCAGGTTGTAATATTGTGTCTGCAGTCAGGAAGAAGAAGGAAATAAACACTGATATCCATCATATTCTCTTTTTTTATTCAGTCCAGAATGCCAGTCCAGAGTATGCTGTCATACAGTTAAGATAGGCCTTCCCATCTCAATTAACCTAGTCTAGATAATCCCTAGTAGGCAAACCCAGAAGCTAAAGTAACACAGAAACTCTCTTATAGTCATGCCTGAAGTCTGACTCCTAGGCAATCGTAGGTTCTGTCAAGTAGATAATCACCATTAACCATCACATCCACCAGTGTTTGACCCGCTAAGGACAGCTGAAGTAAATATCCAGTCTCTATTCTGCATGAACATCCAAGTTTCCATGTTCCTTGTTCTTTCTATACTGCTTCTCCTAGGTAAACAGCATCATCAGCATGACCCATGGTAACTTGGCACACATTATAGTAAAGGGTCAAAGACATCAAGAAAAACTACATAGCTAAAGTCATAATGTCAAGATTCACCAGTAGCACACTGTATTTGTTCACCTTCCATTGATGAAGATATAATTGATTTCACTTAACTACTATGTCTGTTAGAAAATATACCAAGTTATCTCCATGAATGGTTTGAGTATCAGTCTAAGAAAAGACCCCTGGGCCCAGATTTTTGGGTTCTGCTGCTCTCCTTGAGGAGTTCCTGTCACCTCCATGTACCAAGAACCCCTGCACAGATGTAGCCCATGGCAGCTCAGTTTCCAAGTGGGTTCCCTAGTAAGGGGAGCAGGGGCTGTCTCTGACATGAACTCAGTGGCTTGCTCTTTGACCACCTCTCCCTGAGGGAATGCCAGCCTTAACAGGCCACAGAGGAGGACAATGCAGCTAGTCCTGATGACACAAGGTAAGCTACGGTCAGATGGGAGGGGAGGAGAACTTCCCCTATCAGTGGACTTGGAGAGGGGCATGGGAGAAGAGGAATGGAGGGAGGGAATGAGAGAGTATGAGGGAGGGGGCTACAGCTGGGATTCAAGGTGAATAAATTGTAATAAATAAAAATAAATTTAAAAATATACCAAGTAAAGTCACAATGGTGGAAGAAAAGGAACACTGATTTAGTATACTGCCTGGAGTTTCTATCACAACTTCTGGTTTTCAGTGTGTATCCAAGTCTTTTTATCTCTTCTTCAACCATAAAAGAAAAAACAACAACAAAAAAAAAAAAAAAAAAAAAAAAAAAAAAACGAAAAACCGAGAACACTGCTCCTTACGTTTTGCTTTGGTCTTGCATTATGTGTATTTTTTTTAAAGTTTAAAATTTTTTTTAAATTATTTATTTTTATTTTATGTGTATGAGTGCTTTGCTAGAATGTGTTGTATGTACACCTTGTGGTTGCTGAGAATTAATCCTGAGACCTGTGCAAGAGCAACACATGCTTGGAACCACTGAGCCGTCTCTCTAGCCCTTCAATATGTATACTTTTCAAAAAGTATATAGCATTTCCTTAAAGAAATATACTGTAAGGAATTTTCTCAATATTTTACTGCTGAACATTTGGATTGCTTACAGTTTTGCCCCCTGTAAAGAATCACAAAATACTTATGACTTTATGTTTATATGCACATACTGATAGAGTAAAATATGTTTAGAACAATGAAACTTAAAGAATCATCTGAAGAAAGGCAACTGAATATTCCTGGTTTGTGATGAGGTAAATACAGAAATTGTGAGTTTATGTCAAATTGGTGTGGTGATGACATCCATAATCAGTTATTTGTAGGTTGGAAACTTTTTCTAGATCTTATTTTTAACCACAGATATGTGTCTTAGTTAATTTCCTGTTGTTATAACTGAAAACATGAAACTTGATAGTTTCTAAAGAAGAAAGATTCATATGGGCTTGTTGACACAGAAAAAAAATGCAACTTTTACCTCAAAGCAAATAAATAACTACTCTTGAGCCAAATATAAGTAACCAGGAAAACAGGCTCCATTTGCCCTGAAAGCTGTGTTCAGTTATAGAAATAGTTAGTTACATTAGATTTTACTAGTTTCCAGGCAAAGAGAGTCATACATGAAGGAGTTTAGCAAATATATTGTTGGGTAGCACAGGAAGGTGGGTTGCAGCAAAGCAGGGAAATCTCTGTTACAAGTTTCAGATGGTATCCAGCACTATTCTAGGCTTTTGGATTGGTGGTCTGCTAAGAATACACTTTAGCCTGGAGTAGTGGTACACACCTGTAATCTCAACACTTAGGAGGCAGAGGCAGGGGATCCTTGTGACTTCAAGGTCAGCCTGGTCTACAAAGTGAGTCCAGGACAGCCAAGGCTACACAGAGAAACCCTATCTCGAAAAAACTAAAAATAAAATACATTTTAAAGATTTTAATAATCATAAAGAGGTCGAACACAGGGATGGGAAATGAGAAGTCTTCAAAGGTACTAAAGTACTCCAAGATGATTTGGCTCTGATTTGAACACTTTAAAACTCCATACATAATCTGGAAGTATTGTCACTTGGTCTTACAGACTTTCTTTTCTTTCTTTCTTTCTTTCTTTCTTTCTTTCTTTCTTTCTTTCTTTCTTTCTTTCTTTTCTTTTCTTGCTCCCCACCAAGACAGGGTTTTTCTGTGTAGTCCTGGCTGTCCTGGGCTCTTTTTGTAGATCAGGCTGACCTTGAATTCACAGAGATCTTCCTGACCAAGTGCAAGGATTACAGGCATGTGCCGCTGTGTCTGACTGGTTTTACAGACTCCTTAACACACTGATGTGGCTTTTCTCTTTTCTGGGAACTTCAGCTTAAAGCTTTATGGTTCTGGAGCCTGGGAAGTCCTAGAGCAGGTAGCAAGGGCTTCATGCTGCCTCAGGTCATGGTGGAAAGTTAAAGGGAAAACACTAACAAGGACAAGAGACAAAACACAAGCAGCAGCCTTGCTTCAGAACAACCCACTCAAATGAGAATACCATGAAATCCACTTCTCCACATAAGTGCTCTTCTCACACATCTTATATATTTGCCACAAGGCCTCACCTCCCAACATCACTATACTGAGGAAGGAGGATCCAAACATATAAACTTCTGAGAGGCATGCTCAAGCCACAACACTCTGTACTCACTTGGTCTTAGAAATTCATGCCTTTCTCCTCACACAAAATGTGTTCATCCAGATGAATAGTCCCAGTCTTAAATGATTCCAGCATTGGCTCAAAAGTCCCAACTCTCTTCTGAGACTTAATGCAGTTTCCTATGAGCTGTGAACATACAAAATGAAAACCAGCGATCCACTTCTGATAAGCAATAGTGGGCTAGAGACAGAGCAGACACCACCCACCCCAATTCCTAAAAGAAAAAAACAACCAAGAGGAAGGAGTAACTGACCCCAAGTGAGTCCAAGCCCAGAAAGGTCAACATCATCTCTTAAAACTGAAAGATAAATTTTCATTCCAGGTACCACTTCCTGGATAAATTGGAGCAAAGGAGTACATTCCTCCAGCTACAGACAATCCTGTCTTTGTGGTTTCGTGAAGGCTCAGTTCATACAGTTGCTGTCTTCAGTCTACACAGTGGTATCTGTAGCTTCTCCAGTATCCTACTGCTTCACTAGGCAATTTTCTATAGGGGACACCCTGTGGTAGCTCCAGCCCTGCATCAGGTTTCTGCCTGGTCTCACAAGCAGTTCACAAGACCTTTGTAACCTGAGAAGGGGTTACCACTCTTAATTGGTTCATGTATCCTGCATACCTGGAGAATGAGCACCACGTGGGCATTGACACGGCTTATTGCTGTGCACTCTTGAGTGATGGCCAAATTGCAAGTGAACACAACTGAACCACAGCTCAAAACCTGGGAGCAGAAACCAAGGTGGCCCTGGGCAATGAGCCTATTCTGCCCTTTAAGGTTTTAATGTTGCTGAGATGGGAGGGGCGACCTTAAGGTCTTCTGAAATGCCTTTATTCTGATGCATACCACATGGCTCTTCTATTCATGTTGATCGCTGTACTATCCGGTTGCTTGCCAGTGCTCTAACAGAACATTTCAGGGTTTTTATAAATGGACAGGCTGCAAATTTCCTATTTTTATACTCTGCTTATCTTTTGATTCTAATTTTAATTACATATTGATCCATTCCTTTACACACTCAGCTTACTCTAAGTGGTTGTATTAGTTCCTTTTCTCTTTGCTGTAACTAAACACCTAATAAGGAAGAGCTTAGATGAGGAAGGGTTTACCTGGGCTTACGGTTTGACTCGTCAAGTCTGGGGAGGAAGACATGACATGGAAGCAGAAGCTTGAAGCAGCAGGCCACCTTGCAGGTTCGGTGAGAGGCAGAGTGATGTGAAAAGTGGTGTGGTGTGCAGCTCTGTTCTTCCTTTTCCTTCAGTCCAGGATGCCAGCGCAGGAAATGATGGCCCTCAGACTTGGGTGGGCCTTCCCTCCTCAGTGAATCCCGTCAAGAAACTCTCTCATAGACAGACATGTCTGGAAGTTTGTCTCCTCGGTGATTCTAGGGCCTGTTAAGTTGACCATCAACACTATCTGTCACAGTAGTTAAAAGCACAGTGCAGCTGCATCAGCCTTCTCTTGCTTGTAGTTTTCTTCCCTCAGATATCCTAGTTAGTTCTTCTTTCTTTTTATCATTTATTTATTTATTGAGTTTGAGATGCAACAGACCAAGGAACTCAAGATAGTGCTGTTCAAGAGCCCTTTACTGGACATCTCTCAAGCTTTTGTTCCAAGATAGCTCAGGGTTCAAAGCAGAAACAGAAAAACAAGGCTAAACATACAAGGTATTTCTCGTCTCTGTCACCAGATGCGCTGAAGAATACAGAAGGTCCAAATAGGCAAATGGGGGCTGTTTGCATAAAATGCCCTTGAGCAAGATTAGCTGAATTGCTGAGGAGGGAGAGGAAACATCTTGTCTTTGGCATTCCTTGGGCAGGCCAAGGCATTACTCCCAGGTGAGTACACAAGGCTCTATGAGAACCAGGTTTGGCCAGCAGGATAGTGTAGGAAATTCTATTATATGCAGGCTACAATAACCACTTGACTAACCTCTAGGATAATTCAGAAATTACTGAATCCTCTTGATTTAGAAGCCCTCATCATAATTACTAGTAATGCTGTGTTTATGGCATTCTAGGATTTGCTTAATCTTTTCCTCTGAATTCCACACCTGTCCATATGACCTACTTCCAAAGCCATGCCCATATCTACAGGTATGTTTATAGCAATGTCTGATTCTTGGCACCTGTTGTTTGTCTCAGTGTGATTTCTGTTACTACAGCAGAAGACCTGGAACTAGGGAATTTAAAATAATAAAAAGGAGCTATTTAGCTTCTATATAGTTTCAGAGACTGGGAGGTCCAAGATCAGGGGCCAGAATAGTTAGGGTTTCATGTTACCTTAACTCATAATAGACACAGCACAAGGGCAAACAGGAGTGTGTACAAGATACAAGCATAACCAATCCAATACTACAAGAATGAGAGGTCACTTGCATGAGAACATTCCAGAAGACCTCATCTCTATGACCTAAATTCTCTCTACTGGGAGTCACCTCCCAATGCTCCCTTGTTTACAAATCAAGGTTCCAAGACATACATTTAGGATTCTCTGAGAACTCCTAGTTTAGCAATATGTTCAGGTCTTCACTGCCAGTATCCTTGAGTTTAGAGCCATAATATTATCCACTATTTCAGTGACTACCAAGGAAAGTCACAAAGCACTTTCTTCATCTCTGGCCTTGGGATAAAGGATGATGGGATTGGAAAACACTCAAAACTTACTTGCTTTTCTTCTTATTATCAGAAGCAAGTAGGTCAATTGTGTCTAGGGCAGTACAGAACATCAACAATCGTGGGTACTGTAATGTTGAATCCATGAAGCTCAGCATATGGGCAAGAATCCCATGTATTTGACTATTGGGCTGTGGTTCAAAGCAAGCAAAGTACAGACTAAGAGGAGTTCAAGAGAAATTGTCATGAAATAGGTGTGAATAGATAGATTTCTGTGTAGTGGAGACTGCCTAGCGGTCCATAAGCAAATGTGTAGAATGCCCATGAGTCTAGATTTGTGAAAGGCTAACATTGGCTTCTTCATGTAGTCCAAAGGTCCTCTGACATTATGCAAAGCAGCATTGTCTCCAAGTTAATTCCACAGCATGATGCAAATACTGTTAAGTGAAAAATATTCCTTAAAAACACCCTTAAAAATAGAAGTACTGTACAATCTATATATACCACTCCAGGTTTTTTATTTAAAGGACACTTAAATAAGCAAATCTCAAAGATGCTCAAATATCCATGTTTATTGCTGCCCTGTCCACAATAGCCAAAATATGGAATCAGCTAGTATGCCTGTCAACAGAGGACTGACCAAGGAAAAGGAGGTACATATATACAATGGAGTTATACCATCATAAACAAAAATAAAATAATTTCATTTATAAGAAAATGAATGGATGCAGGGCTGCCTTGCCAGGCCACTGAGGAAGAGGATGCACTCAGTCCTGACGTGACTTGATGTGCTGGGATGGGTTGGTGGGGGGCTCTTCTTTTCTGAAAGGTAGAGGAAGTGAGAGGGGAGGGAGCAAGGCAGTGTGTAACTGGGAGGAGAGGAGGGAGGGGCTACTATTGGGATGGAAAGTGAACAAATAAATTAACTAATTAACAAAAAAATGAATGAAGATCATCACGTTAAGAAAAGTAAGCCAAATTCAGAAAGACGAATACAATGCATTTTCTCTAATTTTTGAAATGTTTGCATATTTACTGGGCCACATATATGTTTAAAGTAGAAAGGAGAAATGTGTGGAGAAAGGAAAGGGCTTAACGGGAGAGAGAGGAAAGCGGTAGAGAATAATGGGGCAGAAGCATGATTCTCTTTCATATGTAGAATGTGTGTGTGTGAAAAAACAAAAAGCTACCCCTCTTTTTCAGGGACAGGCTTTGGGAGACACTTGGTTACTTGATTGTCACATAGCTTTAATATGCACTGTGACCCCCTCACCCCAAAGAGTTGGATTGTACAGCTTCACTAAATATTTATCTGTAGATTTTTAGATAACAGGTTTTGTTTTTTTGTTTTTGTTTTTATAATTTTGCTTGCAAGGTATGTATTGAAACCAAGGATTTTTCCTCCAAAATGCTGATTTAAAGACCTGATGGACAACTCCTTAGCCTGGTAAACCCTTAAAAATGTCCCGAAGTGTATGGTGATGGTCACTATTCTGCCATGGATGTGTGTGTTTTTAACACACAAAAAAAGAATTTTAAATAATAATAATAATAATAAACCACTGGCCACATTCCTTGAGCTGGTCCATATGCTTCTTGAAGTACTAGTTTTCCACAGGGACATTATCCCAAAGGGACAGGTGACAACAAGGTGGATTATACTTCAGAAGTCAAAAACAATGAAAGATTAACCATGGTGACGTCCTTAGCCACAGATAAGATAAATTCAACACTTGATACAAACTGAAAATAGACTTAATACTTCCTTCCATGGACTAGTTTAACTGTTGCTGGGACTTCAGAAAGTCTCTGGTGACTTATTACTGAATAGTCTACTTTCAAAGACATTGAATCTGGTGGGAATAACTAAAGCAATTAGTTACTGATCTTGAAAAAAAATTCCACCTTCTAAACAGCAAACCTAATCCAATCCAAGTTGGATACTCTGGAGATATTATTTACATTGAAAAACAACATGAGATATGCATATGTACATACCAAATATTCACATGCTCAAGTGTCTACCTGTAGATGGAGATGGCCATCAAGAACTTCCTAGTAAGGATAAATGAAAGGAATAATATTTAAAAGAATGAAATAAGAGGAGCTAGAAAGATGGCTCAGTGGTTAGGAGCCCTTGCTGCTCTTGAAGAGGACCACAGTTCCATTCCAAGCATGTATATGGCAGTTCCAGTAAATCCTATGCCCTCTGTGGGCACCAAGTACATAAGTAGCGCACAGGCATACATGCAGGTAGAACACTCATGCACAATAAAACTAAATAACAATAATAATAAAAAATAATAATAGTTAAAGAATGAAAGAAGAACGTGGGCTAGCAATAGTCTCTGCTTCTACACAAATGGTTTGGTTATGTGTGCACATGTATGTTAATGAGTATGCATATGTATGCATGTGTACCTGTGGGCACATGAACGTGGAGGCCAGTTGTAGAAGTAGACAAGCTCGGGGACATAAGTATTGACAGGTTCGCTTGGAGGTGTTGGTGAGTCTTTGTCACTATGGCACTGCTGACATTTTGGGTGACATTCTTCTCTGGTTGGGGATTTAGAGGAGCTGTCCTGTGCACTTTAGGATTTCCCACGGCATTTGAGTATTGATGCTGCACTCCAGTAGGGTCCTCCCATTTGCAGCTTGTATACAATACCCACAAGGAAAACATTTACTAAATTTGTAGCGTGGAAGTCTGTATCTGATGGCTACATTTTATAAGATTTTCCTCCTTTTTCCTTAAGACTTGAAAAAACAAGAGAGCTATGCGTCTCCACCATAGTGGCTAAAAAGGGGAGAGAAAAAAAGTTGCTGGTGGTGGCATGTGGATGCATCTGGAGAATTTCTACTATTCTGGATCGGCCTTGGTGGCTGCTGTGTTCACATTCAGTCAGGGGAGCCCATTTGTCCTCACAGGAATGGTCACCCCACATGAACTGAGAACTGCCTATAGAACTGAGACTCAGGACTCGATCAAGGGCATTCTCAAGTATGAACCAAAGACAAGGTACACTAGCATCGGATCAAAGCATTTCCCTCTCATGGATATGTCATTTGCTATATTGGAAGGGGCTCAATTTGCCTACAGAGGCTACGGTCAAATATGAAGCAACTGCATAAAATATTCAAGCTTTATGTATCAGAGGAGACCTTGCCACTCTCACGAATCGATACCAGTTATTGCCATTAGATGGCAGTAAAAGTCCGCCTAGAGCTCTGGCTTCGGGCTAGCCAGGCGCTCAGGGTGTGGCATGTTCCTTGTTGATTCTGAAACTTGGCCCCTCACCTGCCTAAGAAACCTGGTTAAAAGCCAAATTCCCAGTGAATCAGAGAGCACTCCTGAACAGGGCGCTGTTCGGAAACCTCGCCCTACACGGTTAGATAAGCAGTATTTGTGGAATCAATTCAGACCTTAACAAGTAAACTCAAGTGCAGATTTTCGATTGGCTCCCGGTGATGTCACTCGCTTGTGTCTGGGAGAACTGGTTTTTTTTCTCTAAGTGTGGAGAGTCTTTGTTCTCTACAACACCCACCTGGAACCCTGCGGCTTCTCTGTGAAGCTAGGGCCTTCAAGGTAACTGAATACCTACTGTGCTTTGCGCCGGCACACTCAGAACCCCTAAGAAATGGAAGCAAAAAGCAAGGGGTAGGCGAATGAACTGTGCAGTAATGGGTCTCGCTTTGGCTCCTTTGGACTCAGTCCCAGAGCAAAGCCAGGTTCTGCCGAGCTTTAAGCTACTCACTAGATACCAGTTGGGCCCCTGGGTTGTAGAGGCTAGCTAGGTTCTGAGCTGGCTGGAGTTCTGAGAAGGCCCAGAGTGGTTCCAGACAGTCTGCATTGGCTCCTGGGTTCATTAAATCCACTCACCCACTAACCACTGTAGATTTCATACACCTCGGGCACATTTAAAATAATATGCAAACCTTAACAAGGCAGTGTTAGGCAAGGGCTAGAAGAATAGAAACCTGATTGCTATACATTCTGAAGCAAAATCGGTTTCTCCTTTGTCCCTCACCCCTCACCCTCAAACTGCCACTATTAACATTGTTCCCAAAAGGTCAGCTTGATATTTGCTTTGTCCCTTTTTGAAAGAAGCACTTGTGTCTGATTGTCTTCAGAGCCCTGCAGGTTGTCTAAGAGGAAGTCGGGTAGTGTTCCCTTTAAACCTCCACAGCCGAGGGTGGAGAATTCATGGCTTTCACGCACTGCTGTATCTTCACCCTCCATTTAAGACAGGTCAGCAGTGACCCAGGAGGGGGCCCGGTCAAGTGCCATTTCCCCTTCACCACTCACAGTGTGGTGGCTGCAGTTGAACACACTGCTAAGTCCACAGTTGTGGGAAGTTAGACTACCTGTAGGTAGCCTTCAGAGGTAGCCAGTGTTGGAAGCCTGGGGAATGGCTGTAATGGTGTAGTAGAGAGAGCCCAAAGCTACCTGAGGGTACACTTCGCTGGTAGCACTGGCTGGCCACCCACTCAGTCTCTGGCTGACCTTTTCAATATGACTTGTCACTGCTTCAGAGCGTCAGTTTGTTCAACTGTACTATCAAGGAAGAATAAGAGAAAAAAAATTCCTGGAGGCTTTTCTTGGGCTAAACCTGTGGTGTGCTGAGAAATGCTCAGTAACTAACTTGTGGTGTGGGGAGAAGCCATTTGGTCGTGCTTGCCAGTTTCCCTGAGTCTCAGCTCATGTGCCCCCTCCTGGAAGGACAGTCTCTTTCTTTGCTGTCTTCCTTGGCCCCCATACCTGGCTTTTAGCACTTATCCTATGATTGTGATTCTTTGAATACATTTCCGTCTTTCCCCTAATAATCCCTAAGGATAAAATGAATACCTTTGCCTGTCTTTTTTTTTTTTTAATCTCTTTCCACCCCCACACTTCCTTCTTCTCAAACTCACAGCAAAATTACTAGATTTGGAATGTCTGCTTATGGGAATAAATGAAGGGGTGGGTGGAAGCTGACATTAGCAACAGCAATGCAGTAAGGCAGTGCCTCAGGTGCCTACCTCTTCATGCAGCAGAGCAATAAAGTGTCTCTTTTTGGAAGCATAAGGAGCTATCCAGCTCCTCCTGCAAAGCATTCTGGGATCTGCAGGGAAAACTGGCTGTTAGAAACAGTCCTCCCTTCGGAGACCTCTGTTAGCATTTTTTTCAGAAACGAAGAAGGTGATCTAGGAGTCCCAGTGGCCACAGACTCTATTGCAGGCATCTTTGTTTCAGGAAAGCTCTAAACTGGATTTGGGCCTTCAGACCAGTTGCTTACTTATTCACTTTTCTCATTTATCAAATGTGACAAAGCCTGTCCTTGGCTTACTTCTAAGAGTTATGGAAAAGGAATAATAGATGCTTGAGCAGGCTTTTGAGTCCAGTCACATAATACATGGCCAGCAGATGTTCCCACGTGCTAAGAGGAGGCAGGGCCACTGGGAAAGTTCACATTCTCATGGGAAGTGAAAGTGAGTCACTTTGCTGTTTCTGTCATGTGACAGCTGTGGGACACAGTCAACTCATTTGAGCTTCTGCTTCCTGCTGATAGGGTGACAGGCCAGGCCTGGTGGCTTATACCTGTAAAGTCTTTCCATTGGGAGGCTGGTGCCTGCCTGAATTATAAATTGAGACCCTGTCAAATAAAACAAAACAACCAAAAGGGGGAGTGATAAGAGGTTTTATTTAGTAACTGCTTCCAATGACTCACCCTGTTCTAGCAGCACAACTCCCCACTTAACCCCAGAATTCCAAGATGGTAGTGACAACTCGATTTGTGTCACATGGCACTTCTAGCCTTTTTGCAACTTTGCTGTGTGCCATAAGTGTGTATTACATCTTTTGGAGATTTTTTTGTGAATTACATTTTCAATTTATTTTTCCTTTTATTACTGGACCTACATACTCTCCCCTGAGAATGTCTCCTTATGTAGCCTAAATTATCCTTGAACATGTAATACTCTTTCCTATCTCATCCTCACAAGGACTACAACTATAGGCAAGCACCACTACGCCCAGGGAGGGTTATATACTTCCATTCTTTGAACCCATTTTCAGTAAGTTCTCTATCTGATGTACATTTGTGATTATTCCTTAGTCCATATTACATTTCTTTATGAATGTCTTTTTCAGAAGTATTTGATTTTGAATTTGTCAATATTTTCTGTTATGGGGTGTGATTTCAGTGACACATTTAAAAAATACTCGATTGACGTGGTATTATATGCCTGTGTGGCAGGGAGATCACAAGTTCCAGGATAGTCTAGGCTAAATAGAGCTACTGTGTGTCAAAAGCAAATAAATGATAGTACTCCCATCCCCCCAGTAAAGACAGAACTATTTGTCTATTGTGTGATCACAAAGATTGTCTCTATGTTTACTTCTATAAATCTTGTGATTTTCATGTTTATGTCTGCAATGCTTCTGATTTTGTTTAATTCTCTTTATTCTTAAAAACGTTATACAGGTAAACAATGAAATATCACATTAAGCTTATTTCCCTCTCCAAATTTCGCCCTGCCTCCCATCCCTCTCAGTTGCCCTCTTCTTAACGTCATTTTTCAAATATCTTACAAAATCCAGTTCATGTTGCCCATAAGTATGGGTCTGTGGCATTCACTAGAGCATGGGAAATCCTACTTGTGGCCACATCCTAAAAATGAATGAGTCTCCCTCCCCCAGTAACTATCCACTGCTAATAACTACTTAGTAAGAAGAAGGGCCTGGGGATCATGTATTCCATATCTGACAGAATTTTGTCTGGCTTGATCTTGTTCAGGTCTTGTGCAGGTAACCACAACTGCTGTGAATTCATGAGAACACTAGCCATGTCATGCCCCGAAGGCAGTGTTTCACAGCACTCCTCCCCATCTTCTGGCCCTTACATTCTTTCTGCCTCCTCTTCCTTCATGTTCAATGCTGAAATTTATTTTTTATATTGTATGGGATGTAAATTTAGTTTATGAATATTTATATGTCTTGGATTTTCTGAAAAATTATTAAACTAATACATAATATGACTTTTGGGGGGTAGGCTGGAGAGATGGCTCATAGGTTAAGAGCACTGGCTGTTCTTCCAAAGGTCCTGAGTTCAATTCCCAGCAACCACATGGTGGCTCATAACCATCTATAATAAGATCTGGTGTCTTCTGGCCTTCAGGCATACATGCAGGTAGAATACTATAGAAGTAATAAATAAATCTTTAAAAATAATTTTAAAAAGATAACAAGATAGTGTCAGCCTAATGTTGTACCAAGCCTAAAGCCCTCCTAAGCTTGAGCAGAATGAACATATGTAATATAGCCTAGCAGTATGATTCCAGACTTCTATATCAACACTCATGCCATATGGCGGTTTGGTAAACATTTGTGAACTTGAAAGGAGGCTAATGCAGCCCTGGACTAGAGAACAATGTGGGAATGGACACATGTGGAGGAATTTGGAGGAAGGAACTCTAACCCCCCACCCCCGGCTGAAGTGTTGCTTACTTGGAGGAAGTAGAAGTGTTTGCAAATAGGACTGGCTGCAACCAGTGGCACCAGAAGTTCTTCTATGTCATGTTTCTGGGTGCAAGAAGTGCTGGCAAGTTCAGAAGCAGGAGTGCCTTAGACACAGGTCATGGGTGCAGCCAGAGGGGTCAGTGTGGAGCAGATCTAGTTATAGTAAAAGGCACTTGGAGTCAGTTGTTAGAAAAGCCTCCCGGGTGGGTGAAGGAAGCTAGAGGAGTACAGACCTCTCCTGGGTGGGTGAAGGAAGCTAGAGGAGTACAAACATGGAAATGACACATGGGAACACACTGGAGATAAATGAAAATGAGTTTAGCCTCTACTCTGTATATAGCAGATGAGGGAGGAAAAAACATTTATCATACATTCTGATGGCTTGCGTTCTTGCTTGGAAGGACATTAAGCCTGTCTGAGGATGACATGTAGGCTATGTCTTTCACACAGTAATGGCAGTGCCAATCTTCAGGAAGTAAAACGTCTCTGGGGAAAAAAAAAAACAACAAAGAAACAACAAAACAAAACCAAACAAAAGACACAAAAAATAAAACAAAATAACCCATGAGTGTGTGTGTGTGTGTGTGTGCGCGCGCGCGCGCGCGCGCGAGCGTGCACACACACACACACATGCACAGCACCAACTGAAGTTTCCTTTAAAGAACAAGATGTTACTAGCCATAAACTCAGCAATTTCTTAATTTGGTTTTACCCCCCAAATATCCCCTTTTGATTTTAAGAAGCATTGTAAGTTCTCTGCTTCTGTTCCTAGCATAAAATTATATCACATAGTAACAATAACAATGGGAAATGCTGATGGAAACAAACAGTGCAATTAAGAAAAACAAAATCAGAAAGAAAATTAACTTTGCAAATAGCTCCAAGATACATCTCTCAAACTAGATAGGAGAAAACAGTGTAGCACATCATAAGTCCAGCAGCCAGGGTTCAAGTCCCACCTCCTACTTACCAACATGTCCATGATTTTAAGCATGTAGATAGCATGGGCAATCTCAGTCATTATGCCATCTGCTTCTGAATGTATGACAAGAGATGCTTTGATTAGCCTCTAGCATACAATAAGCAGACTGTAATATCACTTATTACCCTATTCTCCAGGCTTACTATATTGACCTTGAATGACAGTTACATTCAGCAACATCTCTACATAAAGCTATAACATTATATATACACATTATATATATATATAACATTATATATATATGTATAACATTATATATATGTATAACATTATATATATGTATAACATTATATATATATATATGTATAACATTATATATATATAGCCGATGTTGCTATTCCCTAAAGACACAAACCAGTGCTAAGATCTGGCCTACCATTGAGGAGATGCAACCCAAGTAGGAGGAGGAAAACAAATCAAGAACAAATGGCAACAACCGGTATAGCAATCATCATAGAAGACTTTCCAGGGTATTGGAGTCCGAGGACTGCCCCATGGTTTTCAATGTTTATTGAACACACACAAAATAGATGTATTTTGTTTCCTGTTTTTAAACCTCAATCAAATTGGCCTTAAGAGTACATGAGGAAAGAAAGCAAGTTGCCCAGTTAGCACCTGCCTGGCATGCAGTGGGCTCTTGAGGATGCTTTGCTGCATGAGACCATTCCGAAGCACTTCAAGGCTAAGACTATGCTTCATGCTTGGAACCCACCGGCTTCCTTTCATCCTCCACACCATCGAGCTGTACAAGGCAGGGAAGCAGAAGGAACCAGGAAGTATGGATCAGAGGTGGGTAAGGGGAGATGGTACCATTGCCCTGGGGCCTCGCTTTTACTCCAGCCTTCTTCCCTCCTCCAACCACACAAGTCCTTCCCTGTAGCACTCTTCTTCAGCACCCCATTGGCACTCACTCAGCAGGAGGCCTAAAAGAAGTCTGTGGAAACTTCCTTCTACATAAACGGCTGGCGGAGAGGGCTGGCTGAGAGATGATGAAACCAAAGAAACCACAGCCCCTAGCCTGCAGGGGCACCCGCTCAGAAGCCTTCTGCTAAGTTTGAGACCTATTTCCGGCCTCACTGTTGGCCCAGAGACCTTGTACAAATCACTTATCATGTGGCTCATTTCTTCACTCATAGGTGAGGTGCTGGCTGCCTTAGTAACACCCTTCGATGGATTTCTGTGCGGTGGGGCAAGGATGAGTTAACAAAAAGAAAGTAATGCGAAATTAGCCAAGCCAAGCACTTGGATGAATGTGCTTATTTGTAGTGGTGCAGCCTGGCCACCTGTGCTTCCGTCAAGAAAGCCCTCACAGAGTATTCAAACCCATAGACACACATGAGGTGATCCGGGGGAACAGCTTCCCCACCTTGATGAAAATAGGAAACTGCTCACCAAAATGTAATGTTCTGCTCCACTTTACAGGAAGCCATCTAAGGAGTAGCTGCTGAAATTAGGATTGTCTTAATGGTGTCTAGATGGTTAAATAGCAGGTGCCAAAGTCCGTTCTAGAACAGAGTCTGTGCCCAAGGGTTCATTTACTTTGGGATTGGTCAGAGCAATAGATATGACAAGAACTGTCTACCTGCCTTTTAAGAACACAAGTTCCTTTGCTTGCAAATAAGCAGGAAGTCCCCCTCCTTGGGTTGGGCCTCTGGGTGGTGCTTTTCACTTCCTTCCAAAGGTGTTTTCTTACTAAACCCCAAGCACCAGGGTTACATTCTGTTACTTTCACAGGCCTACCCAACTGCTCTTGGGTGGGTTTTGTAGAATATTTCTTGATCAGGAAAAATGAATTATATTTGTTAAATGCACAAAAGGTAAAGATGAAATGTAAGAATAGTATTTTAGACCAACATAAAAGTAGTACTACGTGTTTCTGGTACAAATGTTAAGTTTTATAAGTGGAATCTCCACTCCCCCTTTCCTTGAAGCAAACTGTTAATAGTTCTTGAAATTCTCTTGGGGTAGCCATTGAAGGGTATTCAGTAAGCATAGATGCTTTGTGCCAAGCTTGCCAAGCTTGACCACCTGAGTTTGCAACCCCAATATTTACGTGGTAAAAATGGAGAACTGTCTCCTAGGAGTAATTGTTTCTGACTTCCAGATGTGGTACATGTACTCGATACCTGGATACAGTACCTGTATTCATGTGTGTCTGTGTCCATGTCCATTAGTGCCCTCAGTGTGTGTGTGGGGGGGGGTGGGAGTAAGTAGTAATACTCATTGTCTTCATCATAGGAATGTCTCCATTTGTGGAAGCTAGAGGTTGGTGGTTGAGGATTGCTTTCTCAGTTGCTCTCTACTTTATTCATACAGTCAGGGTCTCTCGCTGAACCTAGAGCTTCCTTCCTGGCTACACTGGCTATCCAGCAAGCTTCCTGTGTCCACCCCCAGATAGATATCAGGACAATTGGAAAGCCCTGGCTTCTACCAGTTTTCCAAATAGATCCTAGTCCTTCAAAGCATGAGTTGCCAAACTACTGAACTTATTCTTCCTAGCAGAGTAGAGAGGAAATTGCAAGTTGTGTCTCCCCAGCTAAACTGGTATGGAAAAACTCTGAATATACAAACACTGCAAGTGGGAATGAAGATAGAGCATCTTCCAATCGCCTCCTCCTCTTCCTTCTTTGTATTGCTGAAGTAAATGGATGAACCTAGGGCTTTGCGCCATGCTGTGCTGGGAAGCACTCTACCTCTGAGCTATATATTCAGACCCTGCGGTCTACTTTTAAGACAAACGAGATCATTTTGTGCCCAGCAAACAGGTTGTTGATCCAGCTGTTGCTTTTAGTCTCTTCTAACAAGGTCCTCAACAGCCCCATTACTTTAGTATTTCTTTATGGAAAAAAAAATGCCTCATGAGAGTTATTGTCATGGGTGTACTTTATAAACAAATATTTTCAGAGTGATTTTTGCCATATTTCTCCTTTGAAGATTTTCCCTTTTGGAGAATCCTGGGGTAATGTCAGCTTGTAGCAGGGTTCCTTGTAAAATGCTATCGTGGAGGTGCATTCACTTTCACACATAATCTTTTAGGAATTGGTGCACCATGTGGGAAATAGAGATATTAAAATTGCATATCTTGGGGCTGGAGAGATGGATCACTGGTGTTAAGAGCACTTGTTGTTCTTGGCAGAAGACCCAGGGTCTGTTCCCAGCACACACACGCTCACAATTATCCTTAACTCCAGTTCCAGAGGATCTGACACACTTTTCTGACCTGCTCAGGCACCAGGCACCTATGGGGCACACAAACATACATGTAGGCAAAATACCCAGACTCATAGAATAAAAAAAGAGAGAGAGAGAGATAAATATTTATAAAAAATAAAAGAGCATGTCTCAAACTATTGTAGCTTTCTGGTGGGAAAATTCAGCAGACAATGCCTTCATCAAGTGATCAATGTTATTTTGTCACTCTGATCCTGATACTATACACCAAGAAGGTCACAGCATCCATCATGAAGTATTCCTGCCCTCAAAGAAAACACACAAATTTAATCATGAGGAAACATCTATTAAACATAAATCAAAAGAAATTCCACATAACAGCTATGCTATTGAAAAAAACATTGTCATGGAAAACTGAGAGGCCAAAGAAGTTCTATACTAAAACACATCAACAGGATATGGCACTTAAATGTTTTCATGATCCTGTATTGGAATCCGGACCAGGCAAAAATTGTTAGAAGGACATTTTCAGACAAAATTTGAATATATCTGTAGATATTCAAATGCTGAGTAGATAGCAGTATTGTAGCACAGATAATTTCCTGTCACACATAATTGTACTAGTAGCTTTGCTGTGGAATGCCTTTATTGTTAGTAAACACACACCTAGGGACGATGGGAAGTGGGGTGGTAAAAGGTTTTGTATTCACAATTTATTCTCAAATGGTTTTAAAAACAATACTCACGTAGGTAGATAAAGTGACTGGAGTAAAATATGAAAATATTAAGACTTGGAGGTCTTAGGTGAAGAATATACAGTCATTTATTGTTTTTGAAGATTTTTGTAAGTTTGAAACTATTCCAAATTATTCTCTCCATAGTCTGGTAATTCCAGTCATGGTTTGCATTATAAACAAATAACAAACCAGGCTTAATTACCAAAGGAATCCAAACAAGTAAAGATGCACAAACTAAAGGCAAGGGGAAAAAAACAAGGAGCAAAGGTGGCTCAGTGGGTAAAGAGACTTCCCACCAAGCCTGATGACTGGAATTTGATCCCTGGGACCCAAGTGATAGAAGGAGAGGACTGACTGTGCAAGTTTTCCTCTGACCTCCCCATATGCACTGGTATAGGTATGTGCACATGCACAAAATCAATGGAATACTACTAATAATAATAATAATAATAAGGAAAAGTAAGAGTTCTCTCTTGACACAGAGTACTCTTTACCTATTTTCACGACCTATATCTCTTTTCTGGCAGTTTTAGTGTTTTTGTGCATAAGAATAAAAATTCGACGTATTTTCTTTAACTTCTCCTTACTAGAAAGCATAAATCTCTTTCATCCAACTGATTTATATCCAGTACCCAGTACGTACCTCATAAGTATATTTATCCAACTCAATCCCCTATGGTCATTCCTCTCTCTGAAAGTAGAAACCAGAGAAACCTATATCCTGAAGGTCTTTTTGTGGTTGCACCTTTTTAAATAATCTTCTGTGGTTATTGTTGCTTTAGGAAATTGTATGTATACACATTTTTGTATGTAATATTATCTAACAATGAACCATTCTGAAGTAAACAGTTGTCATTAAGTACACTTGCTATACTGGACAATCACTACCTCTACCTAGTTCTAAACCATTTTTATTGCTCCCAACGTAATCCTTGTATCCATTATAAGGACACCCCCCCCCATTCCTTTCAACCATTAGTTCCTGGAAACTACTGCTACACTTTTTGTTTCTGGATTTATCTACTCTGGATGCTTAATATAAATGGAATCATACAATATATGGTCTTTGTAACTAACTTTTTCACACTGCATAACATTTTCAAGGTTCTTCTCTGTTGTAGTATGGTTCAGTACTGTATCCTTTTTGGTAACACTGGAATTTAAACCCCAGCCTTGCTATGATAATAAACTACATCACCAGCCCTTCATTTATTTGCGACAGAGTCTCACTATATAGCTCACACTGGCCCCTTGAACTCAGTATGTAAACAAGGCTGACTTCCAAATTGAGACCCTCCTATCTTTACCTCCTGTCACCATGCCTGGCATTAGATGGCAATTCAGTACTTAACACTTGAAGACTAAGATTAATTGTAAACCTTTAGTTAAACCTATTGGCTAATGTGAGATTCAGGAATTGTTGTGTCTGTTGATTTCAGTTGCTCATATCATTTTACCAGTTCAGATCATGTGAACCTGGCTCTAAATTGCACATTCTGGCAAGAAACTTAAGTGGCTTTTCCCTGGTACATTCCTTTACTATAGGTAGGATCCATAGTTCTAATTCCTACTTTTTATGCAAAGTCAAATGCCATGCTGAACTACTGTAAGGTAGGATACCTCCCATGGGAAGTACAGGCACTAGAGAAAATCAGAGATAGGAATCCAGATGCTAAGAAAGGCTTGCTCTCTCACTAGCCATACATGGCAGTGAATCAATGTCTGCAAATGGGTAAACTGTGAGCTGCAGGTCACCTTTAGACAGGAAAAAAATAACACAGCAGAAAGGAAGAGACCTTGTATGTGCATACTATCCAAACCCTAGGGACAAGTAATGACTGCTCTAGGTCACCAGCTTCAAGGGTAATGAGGCTAAATTGAAGCTTTGAATAGAGGGGAGAGGCCGAGGCATCCTGTGCATGCAGTTTGGCTGTTACAATAGCTGAGAATGGCTGAGTAGGCCCCCAAGCCATTGAAATCTGACAATCTCAGTTGCAAAGTAGGATAACACAGTCCAAGAACCTCTGCAAAGAACCCCTGGAAGTCATGTAGAGAAGTTCCTTTCTCATAGACATCAAAAAACCAGGATTTCCTGGAGTGGTGTGTGGTGTATGTGTGTGTTTGTACATATTCATGCACACATGTTGGAGGATATACACAAATGGGATTCAGCCCTAGGTTAGCAAGGCTGGATCTCAACTGGACAGGAAAATAAATAGGTGAGAAAGATGAAGAATTCCACTGGTGGTGGCATTGGTAGCACCAGCTCTACTGAAGAACCCAGTCCATACTTCTCCCACATTCCTCCCATGGAGGCTGGAAGTGTGTAAGGATTCAAACACTGTAGCTTCTGAAGTTGTGACAGCCAAGTCAATGTGTGCTTGGACTTCATTGTGCTTAATTTAAGAAACCCATTTTTTTTCTTGTGCTTTCAAATGTGTTTTCTTCTACTTTCCTAAATAATCCTTTCCCAAATTACCACTATGTGTTGAAGTGAACCAGCAAGAACAGAATGTTTCTTCAGCTGGGCAGCACAGGTCAGGATGGCCAGGTCACTAAAAGCAAAAGAAGGGGCAGATGAGCACATGGGCCCATCCTAGATACAGGAGAGCCTGGCAGTGGCACTGGAGATACACAAAAATCTGTAACCTGAAAGAGTAAGATTGACTTCATAATGTAAGAGACTCTGTGAAAAAGGAACATTTGGGACCTCTGGGGGAAAGCATGAAAAATTTTAAGGTAGTGTCAGTACTGTACTATGCATCCGGCCTTCCTGAGTACAGGGTACAATCCAAGACACAGGCCACAGACCCAGAAACCTAGCCCCAAACAAGCTAATGCTTTAGTCAGCATTCCTTTCAAATATCAACCAGCTGTCTACTGCTTGAACTTGATTTCCTCATCATAGAGCCATTAACTACCTTCTGTTAGTAATATGGAAATTATATTTCGTGTGTGTGTATGTGTGTGTGCATGTGTAAATGTGTGCTGCTTTAGACACTGTCTACTTCATTGTTTGGTTTGATTGTCTTGGTTACTGATTTGTTTGTTTGGTCAGGGTCTCTCACTGGCCTGAAACTATGGTAGGTTGGCTGGCTAGTGCACCCCAGTGATCTGCCTGCCTCTACCTCCCCAATTCAGATTTTACATATGAACACCACCAGACCTGGCTTTTTATGTGGGCTTTGGGAATTGAACTCAGGTCTTTATGTTTGCAAACAAACAAACAAAAAACAAAACAAAAAAAATTGCTGAATGCATCAGCCCTGGGATATATATTTCATAGAAAAGGTTTGACAGGATTGATGATGAAGGTTAGTGGTAGAGTGCTGCCTAGCATGTGGAAGGCCCAGGGTTGGAATCACAACACCACAAGGAAAAACAAAGCAAAACAACAAGACAAAACGAAATTTCAACACCCATAGTTGAGCGTGACCTTTAATGTATGATATTCTTGTGTCCATTCCAAGGCTGGAATCATGAGTATATGACACCACTGTCAGCTTATAGAATCTATAATGTAATTATTTGAATATTTAAATTCCATGTATGTCCGTGAACCACATATGTGTCTGGTACTCACACAACCACAAGCCAGTGTCAGATCTCCTGGGACTGGAGTTATAGATAATTGTGAGTTACCATGTTGCTGCTGGGAATCAAACCCAGGTCATCAGGAAGAGAATCCAGTGCTCTTGACCACCAAGCCATTGCTTCAACCCAAGTACACACACACACACACACACACACACACATATATTATTAATTATTATTATTTATTACAATTTATTCACTTTGTATCCAGGCTGTGGCCCCCTCCCTCATCTCCTCCCAATCTCACCCTCCCTCCCTCTTTCCCAGCTATGCCCCTCCCCTAATCCACTGATAGGGGAGGTCCTCCTCCCATTCTGTCTGACACTAGCCTATCAGGTCTCATTAGGACTGACAGTATTGTCTTCTTCTGTGGCCTGGCAAGGCTGCACCCCCAGGTGCATGAGTTCATGGCAGAAACAGCCCCTGCTCTCCTTACTAGGGACCCCACTTAGAAACTGAGTCTATGAGCTATATATATCTGAGCAGGTATGATCCTTGATTGGGGTATTAGTCTCTGCAGGGCCCAGTGGTTTTTGTTTTTGTTTTTTGTTTTTTGTTTTTTTTTTGGGGGGGTGCTCTGTTGGTCTCCTTTTGGAGCTCCTGTCCCCTCCAGGCTTTTCTATTTTCCCATTCTTTCACAAAATTCCATTCATTCTACCCAAAGTTTGGCTATGAGTCTCAGCCTCTGCTTTGATACCTCAATAAGTGGAGTCTTTCAGAGGCCTTCTGGTAGGCTCCTGTCCTGTTCCCTGTCTCCCCTGCTTACAATGTCTCTCAAGTTTGCTCTTCTGAATGAGAATTGATCATCTTACCCAGGGTCCTCCTTCTTCCTTAGCTTCTTTAGCTGTACATATTTTAGTATGTTTATCCTATATTATATGTCTAATATCCATTTATGAGTGAGTATATACCATGTGTGTCTTTCTGCTTCTAGGATACCTCACTCAGGATGATCTTTTCTAGTTCCCATCATCTGCCATCAAATTTCATGATTTCCTTATTTGTAATAGCTGAGTAGAATTCCATTGTGTAAATGTACCACAATTTCGGTATCCAGTCCAAGTAGCTATATCTTAGAGGGGTTATTTTGACTTTTGTTTTGGGGTGCCTAGGACTTGTCACATCGTAAGAATGTGCCCTAAGAATAAGCTATTCCTGAGTCCTATACAAAAGCCTTAAGCATGTTGTGTTGAAGGATTTGTAGAGATAAGATATAGCTTTATTTCTAGCTATTATTTCTATTCTAGCTTTATTTCTATTTATTGTCTACAAAACTAGTCTGAAGACCTTAGTACGCTAGACAAATGTAGCATTTAAATGAAACCATTTCTAATTCTGTTCTGAATACTGACCACATCACTGGGTTTGCTCTGTATGTAATCTTTGTCTCGTAGGTTACTGAATTTCTCCCTTATCTACAAAGTGAGGGAAATAACCAGCCTCCTCAGCAGGTCTTCTGGGGTACTGCAGGGAGAGTTCCCAGGATAAAGCAGATACTCAGAAAATGCTGGCTTCTTACTGCTGCTCCCCTTAAGGCCATGCTCGCACCCATTATTATTCTTCAGCCTGGTTCATACCTGTCTCTCAACAACATTTCCTGCCACTGTCCTGTCTTTCCTCCTAAGCAAGTCCCTTGTCCTCTGCAAGACTCGAATATTCTCCAGTTTTGAACAGACTCTCTGAGTTACTTGGAGGCTGAATAATCAACCACTTGGAGGGGATGTTGTCGAAGCAAACTCAAGCTGCAGAAAGAAGCAGGCTCAGAAATTCCGTCAGCTCACTAAGGAGGATCAGGCAATCAGCAATGCTGCACATACAGCAGGCCTTCTCGGTGGTTGCCAGTTTTCCTCCACTCGTTTTTTTCTCACACTGGTAGGGGATTCCTTTGTTCCATCTTACTGGAGCCACAATGTGGAGCTGCCATGAGTGAGAATGCTGTAGAATACTGGAGAAAGAAAGGTCTTTTTCAGCGAACCTAGTGTTAGAAGTGGACTCCAAGGGAGAACATAGACTTACAACTATATGTTTGATTTAAGAAAACTTGCTTAAGTTCTGTGAACCTCCAGGGTGTTGTTGTTGTTGAAATACAAGGAATTAAATCCTATTCTACAAATAAAGGTTTCAGAGAGGTACAAAATCTGACTAGGATTAGATTTTGAAGATCCCTTCCCTCCTTTGTCCTTTCTTCTCTCTGTCACCAAGGGACCCTGCTGTTCAAGGGGATTGAGATTCTCATGGGTACAAAAGGGTGGGGGAGTCAGCCATAAGGGAGAGATTGAAACAAGGGTGGCAATTGTAGGAATCCCATGGGAGTGTGGGCTGAAGGCAGGTGGGGCAGATCATAGGAGGCCCTGAACCTAGACAAAGAGAGTGGGGTTTGAGCCTTGCTGGAGCCCCTGTTGTTAGGCTTCTCCTTTTTTCCCTTCTGACTAGTGCTCTGGCCAGAACTGAAAAAAAAAAAAAAGTTCAAAAATCATAAAACTTGTTTTCAAGAGCTCAGACTTCCTACACTGAAAACCAAAAGAAAACAGTGTCTGCTCATATCACTTCCTGGTTCCGTGGGGGCATGAGCTCTTGAACGGGGGCATTTTGTTGGCACATTTCTCACAGGGTGCAAAGGCCTGTGAGCTGTTAGAAGCAAGGCAGTTGTGAGGCAGGCTCTTTGTTTGCCTTTTACTGGAAGGCCCCAGGGTCAGAGTGCACCCTGTAGCTGAAGTGACCAGGGTCTTTGAAAGCAATCTTTTTGGCCTCTCTACTTATTTGTCTTTGTTCCTTTAATTGGAACTGAAAACCACCTCAGTGGTTACTGTGCCCAGCGTATGCTAATCTATTTACAAATTTAAACATCATTATTGGAATCATTGGTTGAAGAGTTGACTTCCTGTACTGAGAATCAACTGAACATCGTGATCATGGTTTACTGAGCAAATACTATCTTCTAGGTATCAAGGAACACAAGGCTTTATAACTCAGGCTAACCTCAGACTCACTATGGATCACCTTGCATTACTGATCCTCTTGCTTCTACCTCCTGAGGGCTGGGATTTCAGGAATGTCATACAATGCCTGTTTTGTGTCATGCTAGAGCTTGAACCCAGGGCTTCATGCATTCTAGGCAAGTGCTCTGCTAACTGAGCTATGTACCCAGCCTTTTTAGTTTTTATTTTTTGCTATATATTTATTTGCTTATTTATTTTGTTTATTTGCTAAAACAACAAAATACCCTATTGATACTTTATTAGAAAAATAGTATATTTGTATATTAATTATCTAGAAATAAAATACATAAATTTTCATTAAAAGAAAAGTAATACCAAGTCTCTTGGAGTTTTTGTTAATGGCAAACACTAAAACATTTATTTACTTTTTCCTTTCTTCTCAACTTTTCATTTTAAATAAGAACAGGACAAGGTACTTGCCATTCCTTGTAAAGTTTGGTCCCAAAAATTTGATCTTCCCACAACTCCTACTGCTACTTATTGTCATTCATCCACTTTACAGACAAGAGTTAAGAAAGAGTGATTGACACGAGAAGCCCAACACTTTTAAGACGATTCCTTTTATTTGCATTTCACTTTATCTATCTCACCTTTTCCTTGCTATTTTTCTGTCGGTGGGCAACACAAGCCCATTTACAGAGGACTCAGTTCCCACAGCAAGTTGTTTCCCTCTGTAAGAACCCACCTGCTCTTCTTCTGTCTTCCTGTCCTCAGCTAAGAAGGCTGCCTGCTACCCTGTTACCAAAATAGGAAACTCCAGGTGTTCATTGCTCTTCCGTCTCCTCTGACTTTTGTAAGGGCTAACCTTTCCTAAGGCAAAGAGGCATTCCTTTTCCTTATGGAGATATGGAAAGGAAAGGAAGACTATTCTTTTTTTGACAACAACTGAGTGAGGGGAACTGGAATCAAGCAACCCACAGAAATGGTGTCGGTATAATTGCAGCTGTCAGCAGAAGAAGCCAGGAATGCACCCTGCAAGATTCTTTTCTGTGTTACAACAATGCCGTGAATTCCCTGCAAGTGAACATGGGTAGGGAGGGGAGGTGTTACCAGAGAGGTGACATCTGATGCATGCTCAAACAGGTCCAGGGCCCCATTCAAAGGGCAGAAAGGCAGTCACCCAAGTGGAGCATTAACTGGGGAACCAGACGGGTCACCTGCTCCTGTCTACCCCCATCTTCTTCCTCCTCAGTAAAAGGGAAGTAGACGAAGAAACGGGGAAGTCCAAGCTGCTCCAGCAGTGACATTGTAGGGTCTCTAAAACATTTGACTCATTCCCAGAGAGGCAAAACCTCTGTCATAAAAAAAAAATGCTTTGCAAAGGGTTTCTGGAAACATCCCTCCAGGGCACAGAAAAAGAGAAGGGATATTTTGTAGTTCCCTGTGTCTCAGAAATTATCTCAATGATGCCTTTTTATAATCTATGTAGAGCTCCTATCACCTGCCACTAGCAGGCACAAGCGTGGGACCTGTAATTACTTTTTAGTAGCAAGTAGTCTCTGGTACTTACAGACTCAGGTGCCATTTTGAAACCAGCACGTCTCTACCAAAGTCGTCCACATGCATCGTAGAAAGCCTTCCCCTCCAAAGCTAGTTTGCGCTTCTGTTTCCACCTTGAGAAAGTAGAGCTCATGGAATGTGATCTTCGGAAATCCTTGGCTCTTGTTAGCAGTCTCTTTTAAATGATGAAAATAAGAAAAAGGAAATTAACTTCCTTGTTGTCGGTCAATAGCAGAAGTTGAATTTGACTTATTTTTAAGGGGGAGGCTGTGTACCTTACAAAACTCCCAATTACCTTACACCCAGCAAATACTACTTATTTGACTTGAGTGTTCACGAAAATTAATAGCAAATAAAGTAGAGGCGGCAACGCTGAAACTTTTCTTTAAAAAAAAAATCACTCAAGTATTTTTAATCGCCCTCTCAAATCAAGGGAGAAGACAAGCGAGGGAGACAACGAGGGCCGAGTCGGGGCAAATGCAGTCCACCGTTCTGAAAGCTGAGTCATAGGAATCAGACCCCAGCAGCCCTTGTATGACAGACACCGCACCCTATCTTGGGGGCACTGGCTGCAGACAAAGCCGGTTTCGAAGTAAAAGAATGCCTGTCCCCCAGGTGCCATTCAGGCCCGTCAGTTATCACGCATTGAACCGTAAGAACAGGCTTGGGCGGCTGTTGCAAAAGTTCATAAATAATAAAATAAAATGGACGTCATTTTGAAGGCGTTATTCCTTTTCTAGTTTCTCCTCCGATGTAGTTAGAGGGCCCTGGTAGATTAGGATGTGGGGGATGGGGTGGGGGTGGGGGTCCGACAGGCCTCCGTACGCCCTTCCGGAGAAGAGGCGCGAAGGAGTTAAACGGTACTGCGAGTGACATCACCTCATTTACATAGGAGCGCGCATATAGCGGCGCTCGCCTCGCCCCTCCCGACAATCGGCGGCGGTTTCTGAGCAGATCGGACTCTCCTCGTCGGCGCACCTCACTCGGTGAGCCCCCAGGGCCCCTTTCTTCTGTCCTCCACACCTCTGTCCGGCGTAGGCACTTGCCCCTCATCCTTAAAGTCCAAGGGTATTTCAAGGCAAGGTTGTTTCGGAGAATTTGAGGGATGTTAAACTCTTCCAGATTCTGAGTAATGGGAAGGGGAACTTAATTTTTTTTAAAGAAAACCCCACAAATTCGAGCGTTTTACTGCGCAGCTTTGAGGGGAACCGTCTTCTCTCCTTGACCCTCAACTCCAAAAGTATTTTCCCTTGCCTCAGAGGCTGTAATTAACTAGAAAAGGAAAGATCCTTTGTTCTAAGGCTCTGTATTCCCCTTAAATGCCCGTTGGCTTCGAGGGCTGTTATCTGTGGCAGCTTTAACCTAACAGGATTGTAGCGAGAAAATTAAGAAGTCCTTGGAAAGGAATGTATGCAAACGCGGTTGAGTGTCTCCTGCATGCAGATCAAGATGGATTTGCGAGAAGTGGAGAGGCAGCTTTGTGTGCAGCGGCTGCATTGTTGGGCTAGAGGGAGGAGAGGAAGCGAGTAGGGCGGTGGTCCGCAGCTGCCAGAGTCAGCTACCGCCTTTGTGAGGAGAAAACTGGACCGCCTGGCATCTTTTGGGGAGCAAGCCCTTCTAGAAAATGTAGATGGGTTTTGCGACCTTGGCTCTATTTTAAGAGTTTTTACTCGACTCCCCTTTCCCCCACCTTAAGCTGGAAGTGGCTTCAATCTATCCCGATTTAAATTTTTCAACACCGCAATATTAACCTCTCTCAATGATGAATTTCATTATACGGAAATAACTTTGAAAGCCACCTTCGCTTTTTGATTCTTCACATTGGAAATACTAAGGAAGATTTTTTTTTCCCCCCGTATAGAAGGAAGGTCTTTAGCTGGGAATGGAAGAGGAAAAGGACGGGGAGGGGAGTGGTAGGATTTCAGGCTTGGATCTGAGATGGGGGAGTGGGGGGATTGTTTCGGAACTGGGAGAAGCGAGGGTGGGTGGCTCTTTCTTAGCCTTGGACTTGGCTTTGTACCTGCAGCTCCTTCCAGCAACCATGTCTGACAAACCCGATATGGCTGAGATCGAGAAATTCGATAAGTCGAAACTGAAGAAGACAGAAACGCAAGAGAAAAATCCTCTGCCTTCAAAAGAAAGTAAGCTGTTCGCCCCCACCCATTTTAAGAACAGGCTGGGCGGGAGCAGAGAGGGAGCTGAGGCGGGTAGGAGGAAGGGAGGGGAAACAGGGAGATGGGGGGGGGGTGCAGGGGAGGAGCTGACAGTTTGATGATGAATGTGACCTGCAAAGGTTAATTAAAAACTGTTTTGCAGTCAACAAATGCTGGGCTTTAGTGATTTAATAATTTAATATTTAGTATGCCATATTATGCAAACACATTTACTGGATAACTACTTTTATTTAATGTCTTTCTCACCATGGCTACTTATGCATCTTTCTAGAATTTCTATGATATGAAAAAATTTTTTAAATGAAAATATTGTCATTTTATAGAGTGCTCTAAGCCTCTTTTTTTTTTCTTCACAGCGATTGAACAGGAGAAGCAAGCTGGCGAATCGTAATGAGGCGAGCGCCGCCAATATGCACTGTACATTCCACAAGCATTGCCTTCTTATTTTACTTCTTTTAGCTGTTTAACTTTGTAAGATGCAAAGAGGTTGGATCAAGTTTAAATGACTGTGCTGCCCCTTTCACATCAAAGAATCAGAACTACTGACCAGGAAGGCCTCCCCTGCCTCTCCCACCCATTTGCTGGTCTGGCTAGCAGAGAGGGAAAAGAACTTGCATGTTGGTGAAGGAAAAAGCGGGGTGGGAGATGGTGAAATATAGTAAAATTCAAGATGGCCCAAGGTGTCCTGCAGGATGTAAAATGCAGTTTAATCAGAGTGCCATTTTTTTTTTGTTCAAATGATTTTAATTATTGGAATGCACAATTTTTTTAATATGCAAATAAAAAGTTTTAAAACCTGCCTGGTGTGTCTGTTTGGTATCTGGAAGGAGTAGTTGAATGGGCAATAAAACCTTTGTGAAAGTGCCTGCCTTTTGGTCACTGGGACACAGAAGGGACAAACACAAACTGCCTTGACATCACAGCACTGGTTTAGTCCAGGTATGTAAAATACCTTGTCTATAGCAAATAATTGAGAGGTCGTCTTAAACAGATTGTGAGTTCCTAATGGGCTACATGAAATGTTTAATGAAAATATTTGCAATCGGTGTAGCCACCACTGTTGGCTGAAGCGGGTGGGGGATGGCCAGCCTGGCAAACTTACATATAGTTTGAGCCTTTTATGGGTTTTGGTAAATCAACATTGAATTTATTGGATATCACTCAAGAAAATAAAAGGTCCCCGGTTCAAAATGAACTCAGCCAGTTACGTAGTATTAAACAAGTAGAATTTAGGACAATCCTGTGAGGTAAAAATAAAGCTACATTAGTATTTGCTTTAGAAAGGGATTTGGAATTTTTCCTCATCTAATGACCGGTTTGAAAATCAAGCTCAATATTTAAAATCATCTTTATAAAAGCAAATGCGTTTACCATTAAAGAATGATTTCAACTTAGTGACATCCTAATAAGGAATGCTTGGACTTGGAGGACAAATGCAGGACAGATGAAATCTGGGCCAAATTTAAAACCAGCAGATAACCATCTGCTGACCCAAAGGTCTTGTCTTGATTCCTCTCTAATCTTCAATCATCTGAGCTGCATATTTTAATTGATGGGTACAAGCAAAGCCCTTGTTTTGGCCAGGCCACAACATGTAGAAAGAGAGGCAAAATGAGCTGTCAAATTTTAACAGTAAAATGAAGGTGCTGGAAGCTCCATGGTAGATTGCTCTGTTCTTTATGAAGGATACAGGTTTATAAAGCAAAAATACAGCAAAAACTAGCTTGTGAAAGTACCAGTGCAAAAGGTGGGGGGGTGGGGGGTGGGGAGTGGGGAGGAGTGTGCATTACTAAAGTCAGTTGATTCCCTTTGCTCAACACTTCCTTTGAGCAATGCACATGAAGCCATGTACATGTGGTTTAGACAACTGAGGAGACCATCAGTGAACTGCCTGTTAGGGCTAGGATGTCAGGTCACAGTTCATTCATACTGTGGAGAGGAGACAGAAGGAAACAGCACAAGGGTTCTGGGGGTGGCAGTCCTGTAGCCTTGACATTTGTTTATTGACCTGCAAGGCAGGGTATAAGCTCAGGGAAAATGTCCAAACCACAAAGAAAAAACACACCCATGCAAGTTTTGATGCGAGATGAAAGGAGTTTTTGTTTGTTTGTTTGTTTTTGTTCCTTTAACAAAAGAAATCCACACAATTTCAGGGTTCCTCCATTTAAAAAGGAAAGGGAAAGGAATGATTCAGAAAGGTCAGTGATGGAAGATGCCCTTTCTGTCCTAGGAAGACCAAGACAAAATGCAGTGGGGACAAAAACGTAGAGTTAGAAATCTAGGTTGGGGATATAGCTAAATTGGTAGAGTGCTTGCCTAACATGCATAAAGTCTAGGGTTTGAGCCCCAGAACTGCATAAACCCTGCATAGTGGTGGAGGCAGGAGGATCAAAAGTTCAAGGTCACCCTCTGCATCCTAAGAAGTTTGAATCCAGACTAGGATACAAAAGATCCTTTCTCAAAATAATAAAAAATAAAATCAATTTAGAAATGATTGAATGCTGGCTCCTTGGTGGGAGAAATGGGTGCTAAGTCAGATGTATCTGCCCAGATCACATGATAATGGAATTTGAGTAAAATGCTACATAGGGTTGAAAAAAGGAGCATTTTTGCTGATATTTTGTTGTTGTTATGATGGGTGTGACAGTATTGTTATTATTATTTAAACTCTTTCTTTGATGGAGCATTCTATATTCTTCCCAGGAGAGAATCTTTCAGAAGGGCTGGAGGTATTTAAGAATCAGTGTGGGAATTTATGTTTCTGCTATCTGAGCACCTTGGACTGTGAGTATTCTCAGAGATGTTGAAGGGGACAATACATTTATCAATAGTACAAGAGAGAGAATGTTACAACTAGAGTCCCTTGCTATTACGTCTTTGACCAACTTCCTAGAAGAATCAGGCCAAAGAGCTTATGTAAACTTCAGGCAAACTGGACCTAGTGATGCATGATTGTAATCCCAGTACTTGGTAGGATAAGAGATGAGGATCTAAGTTCTAGGCCAGTTGGAGTGACATAGTAAAACCTCTGCTTCTAAAATAAAATGGAATAAAAAAGTTACAGAATTTTACAGTTCTGTAAACTCTAAACTAATTCAGACAAATAAAATAGAACTAAAGAAAATAAGAGGCTCACTGAAAGACCCTTGGACTGGAGCTGTTTTCAATCTCATTGAATTGTCAACTATTTTAGCTGTGTCTATCCCAGTCTTCTAATAGATAGGCTTTCAGTTTTTAGGAAAACAATGCACGATTGGTGGTGTGTGCAAATGGACTGAACAAGTGTAAAAGTAGAAGGCATGTGGGCAGACAAACAGCTTTATGTGCATGGAGTCTCTCAGCTTTATCAGGCTTCTTGCAACCCTTATAGTCACAGTTAGGTTTTGTTGCCTATAGATGCATTGAAGAATCTGTTTATTTACCCAGAGAAGTGTAATTCCTCAAAGACACAAGAAAGAGAAGGAGTTTGTTTCTTTTCTTTTTTCTGTTTCTAAAAGTATGAGTGCTATTCATGCTTTCTAGAAAGAATACTTCATTTGGAAATTGTGTTACAGCCAAATTAAAAAAAAAAATGAGCCTTTCTTAGCTCAAATATGTACATTTAAAATATTTTCAATAATGCAGGGAGCACCAAATGCTTCATTTTCCACAGCATCCCTCATGGGACTAGCATGAAAATAAGAAAAGTAAAATAATTTTTTTGCCCTCACCTCACCATACTCACTTTCATATTGTGTTTTCAAAAGTTATTTGTAAATCATATCTTCATGAGCAGCTTACATTGTAATCTAAAAGAAAGAAACACACCATTTAGGGGTTCCTCTGTCTTTTATTTGTGTATAATGAAAAGGGCCATAATTGCAAGTTTAAGATACAGATGTAGAAAGAACTGAAACCTGCATTCATCAGGTTATATTTTCCTTGGGTGTTTGCACAGCCTTCTCTAGGCACATTGTCTGGTTCCTGCCATCCTCAGTCACGTGGGAAGAGATGTGCATGCTACTTTCATTGGGTGTGTTTTGCATATACTTCCTGTTTAAATGTCTTGCATGGTAACGGAAACATATTAGAGCTTTAATGTTTAGTTAGAGCTTTGTTTTTTAGTCAATGGAGACTTCATCAAATGTACTTGGTTAGGAGTACTTTTGAACATGTGACTAATATTCAAGATAGCACTCATATGTGTGCGCTTTTATGAAAAAAAAAAAGCAAAGAAACATCACATTTAATTTAAAGAAAACAATCAGAAACTATCTTCAAGGATATTTTAGCAGCACCCCCCCCCAAAAAAAAAAAAAAAAAAGAAAAGGGGAGAAAAGTGAAAAAAAGAGAAAAGAAATAAAAAGAATACCACCCTGGAACTCGAGTTTATTAGAAGGTTGCCGAAAAATAACAATGACATTTAATTTTAAAAGTTCTAAGTTTCTAGCAAATCAACTTGCTTCAGAGTGGAAGAAACCTAAGGTTATTTTAAATATCAGAATGTTTGTAGGCTTCTCTCGTTGAATATCATGTACATTTAAAGAGACAGATGTAAAAAAAAATCTTTCTTTTTTGTTTTTATAAGATCAATTATTTGTTTCTCCAAGTCCTTTCACTTGCCAGACAAAGAGTATTGGAATATTCCATTTCATTTATTTACATATCTTCTCACCAATTTCTCTACTTCACAGTTTCTTCTACACTCTCCACAATTATTTAAATATTGGCCAGAAGTGTTTCATCTCCTTTGAAACTCTGTCATTTCTCATCTTTATCTAAATTTGCTGATCTAGGCTAAGCTGTAAGCTCCAGGGTTGTCTCTGCAGTGTTTTGAGACAGAGTCTCACTATTTAGCTCAGGCAAGTCTACCACTCATGATCTTTGTGCTTCAGACTCCCAAGAGCTGAAATTAGAATCATTACCATGCCTGGTATTTTAAAATATCTTTTGAAAGGATATATTTAGAGAGCTTTGAATACTAATTTGCCAATGACTTTGGTTAAGCTGATTTGAATCGGTACTTAGAGCCAGTGACATATTCTCCACATTAAGTCAGAGTGATGTATCATTAGTTTACTCTTACAATATTACTGATTATCTATTATATGTTGAGTATCTTATTTGCAGAGGTATATGGTCATAAGTAAAATCCCACACTCATTAACTAGAAAATACTGTTTTTGTCTAATTTTGAGAGGAGAATGTAGACATTGCTCCCTTGAGTTTATAAATTTCATGATTCAGGAGGTTGAGGCAGAAGATTCAGGGCCATCCTTAGCTATATAGTGAGTCTGAAACCAGCCTGAGATACGTGAGACCTTGTTATTTATTATATAAATAACTATATAATAGACTCATGGTAAGATGGCTCAATAAGATTAATGTGAGCAAGAATAAAGTAAACGTGGCTGCCACCAAAACATGTGTTCAATCCCCAGACCACATATGGTGGAAAGAAAGAACTGACTCCTACAAGTTGTCCTCTGATCTTTTTTTTTTTTTTTTTTTTTTTGTGGTCTAAACAAACAAACATACAGAGGCAAGTCCTGAAGGCCAGTCAGTCTAACCAAAACAGCAAAACAGAAAGGCTCAGTGAGAGATGCTGTCTCAAAAATTAGGGTGGTGGAGAAGTCATTGAGAAAGGTATATAGATATCAATCTCTGTTGTCTGCACAAACCAACACACACACTATGGGGAATTTTGCAGAAAAATACTTCTAATTGCTAAGTCCTTCCTCTGTGTTTACCTTTTGTCTTAAACTTGACAGTAAAATTTTTGGAAACAGAAATAGTTTGGAAAGCAGATAAGGTGGTACATGCCTATAAACTCAGCACTCTGGAGGTAGAGACAGGAAGATGATCACAAAGTTTAGGCCAGCCTGAGTTCCAGACCAAGGCTATATAGCAAGACTCTTTCTGAGAGAGGGAGAAGGAGAGGGAAAGAGGGAGAGAAAGAGAGAGAGAGATTCGAAAAGCCTCAGGGAATTTAGCAAGTTCATGAGTGCTCAAAGCTATCCATAAGTACAGTACCTGATTTCCTGATGAATAGGTCATATTTATTTAGTAGGATTCCACAGCTTTAAGTATCAACGGAGAGGACCAAGTTATGTTCATAATCTATTCAAAGCAGCAGAAACCATTCCTGTCACATTATTGTCAAACCACAGGAAATTATGCTTTTCCTCATTACCACATTCGGCTCTGTAAGTGGCTGATAGCTTTGCCTACACAGTCTTCTGATAGTGTTTTCTCAATTTAGAAACAAAAACATTTCTCAAGATTAATGTGTGTGTGTGCGTGTGTGTGTGTGAGTGTAAAATGGCAGGTGCCAGATAATTGTTTCCATCTAAAACAGTGGCTTGCTTGGAGGTCAGGAAATAATTCTTTTCTTCACAAACATTTATTGGGCACCTACTATGTGTCTCACTCTTGCCTTGTGGCTGCGACCAAAAAGTATTGCTTGATCTGGTACTGGGCTGATGCAAGGGGCTGACTCTGAGGGGAAGGAACAGTCACATACAGCATTAATCATATGTGTGTTCATTGAACAACTATCCCCCCTGCTATTTTTGTTCAGTGAGATGCTGGGCTGAAAGGTAAATTGGAACTGGATTAGAAACAGCTACAACACCTGGTGAAGGAGTTTGAAAACCACCCTTAGGCAATTGGGAGATATCAGAGGTGAATTCAGAGTCCTCAAGAAGCAGCTTGTAGATCTCTGTTCTGCTATGTAGGCATAAGGAAGGTTGAGCAAGAAGAAACAGTCCATACTTGTCATCCCAAAAGCCGATTAAGATCACCTTGTAACAGTATGCTGGCACCAGGAGGTAATAAATCTTACTTTGATGGGGATTTCTTACTGGCTGTGTGAGCTTGTAATATCTCCAAATTCTCAACACTTTTCTGTGTATATTTACTACCAGCTTCACACTGATGTGAACAGAAACGCAAGTTAAAAATTTTTAAGATTCCATCAATGTTTCTAAGGTTTGCAGCCTACCAGGCTTCCAAAAACTGGTCTTCAGTGATGTATTAGGCTCCTGAACCTGCTATAACAAAGAATCACAACCTTCAGAGCCTAAAACAACAAAAATGCACAAAACTCTGGATTGGATACCCCAAGCACGGTATAGACCAGGTGTGATGGTGCCCACATATTACTAAAGCACTTTAGAGGTAGAGAGAGGAGGTTCCAAGCTCAAAGCTAGCCTCAGCTACACAGCAAGTTCAATACCAGCCTGGGCTACAGGAGCTCTGTCTCAGAAAAAAAAAAAAAAAAGAAAGAAAAGAAAGTAAAACAGCAAACAAAAGACAATAATAGAAATGTATGGCTCTCCCAGTCCTGGAGGCAAAAAGCTTGACATCCAGGTCTTGGCTGGGCCACACTCTTCTCAGAAGCTCTAAGGAAAAAGGCTTCATTGTATCTTTCAGTTCCAGGTGACTCTGGGTGTTCCTTAGTTATGACTTCAACCCTTGTATCTATCTTTCCATAGCTTCTTCTGCCTTCACACATTTCTTATAAGGGCACTCTACTGGATTTAGGGTCCATCTGGGTCATGCAGAACGATCTCATGCTCAAGTCCTTAAATATATTTGCAAAACCCCCTTTTCAAATAATTTAACACTTAGAGGTTCAGGGATTTTGTGTTTGTGTGTGTGTGTGGGGGGGGGGGAGACTGTTGTTCAACCCACTATAAATCATAATGGGTAAGTCAAGTCATCATACTGTGATGGCAGAAATTCTTAGCAATATTGTAGGCAGGGTCATTTTACTAAATAAGTAGGTCTGTGGAAGGTCGGACAGAAATTGAAGGCTTTTTACATTGTATTAGTTACTTCCCTCATTATGTGACACAATATGCAATCAAAAACACCTTAAGGGAGGAGAGGTTTATTTTGGGTCATAGTTTAAAGAGAGACAGTCCATCATGGTAGGGGAGGCATGGCAGTGAGGGTCTTTGGTGGCAGCAATATGAAGCTACCACCTATTACAGACTGGCAGAATCAGAAAGCAAATGGATCGGACTAGATCCAGGCCCCAACTACAACTTTCAAAGCTGGTCTTAGTGAATCACTTCCTCCAGCTCAACTGTACATCCTAAAATAGAGTTACCAGATGAAAAACAAGTGTTCAAAGACAAACTTGTGTGGACCATGTTACATCTAAACCACTACACACTTTAATTGTCACTCAAAGGCTAATATAGAAAAACTTGTAGGAACTGTCATTGAATGCAGACAAAGGGAATGGGATGGAAGGAATATCAAAGATTTTCTGTTGCCCATGACTACAGACATGAATAACTGAGGTGTCAAAGAAGACAATTATACTATTATAATAGATTAAAATATCACCAAAGATGGAAAAAACATCACCTGGGAGATAAGTATATGCATATTTTCATAAATAAATATTTCCAAGTAGGGCTTCCTTAAAAGTGAGGGTAAGTTACAGGGTTTCTGTTGCAGGATGGGGTGAAGGAAAATAGTGAAGAACCAAGGCTTACCCAAATCGAGGACAATCCAAACTAAAAATAAATAAAGGAAAGTAAAAATGTGAACTCAGGTTTGTGAAAGAATAGTTGTTAATACCTAACCTGAACTTGTGATTTCAACAACTGTTGGTAACTTGAACTCAAACATGAGAACTCTATGAGTTCAAGTGTGTAAACATAAGCACTTTCAGCCTGATATGTGTGTCGCATGTATTCTGCTAATGTTCCATTGGCTGTCTATGGGTTCTATGTTATAACTGAGTTGCAAGAATACACACACATACCAAGCATGGACACAGCTTTGGGAAGAGGAGACAAGAAGACTTTGAACTCAAACCTCAGAGACACATTATAGAAAAGAAACAAAATAAAACATGAAGAGGAGGCAAGACTTTGAACTCAAACCCCAGAGACCATTATTAAAAAGAAACAAAATAAAACAAGATGAAGCCACATAGAACCAACATATTAGCAGCTGCTATTTTGAACCTTCATCCTCTAAGAAGTTGTTCTCTGAAATAGGCCATAAAGTTTCCCAGTAGAGAGATGGCTACGCAAAAGGAAATTATTTTAGGTCTGCAGCCCATGTTACAGTGAATGAATTCATCGGGTTGGAAAGAGAAAGAGGTTAAAGGAATCTAACATAGGCATTTGGAACTTTGTGCCCCATGGAAGCATGGAAAGTTTAAGGTCAGCCTGAGCTATATAATGAGACTCTATCTGGAAAACAAAACAAAACAAAACAAAATTGCATATAAGGGACTGAAGAAATGGATGATCAGTAAGACGGGAGTTTGGTTCCCAGTACCCATTGTAGGGAGGCTCGCAACTGCTTCAAACTCCCGCTCCAAGGGATCCAATGTCCCCTTCTGGCCCCCATGAGCGCCACCTTCAACACACACACACACACACACACACACACACACACACGCTCACACACACACGCTCACACACAAATGAATTTTTGGCAGCTGCAACTTATCTTCTCCCATCCGTCCTGGAAGCTGACAACTAAGTACAGTGCCATCATTGTACATCTAGAATTTCTTAGACATTTGTTTGGCCAGTTATGACTTGCTGCCATTCCTTACATCACAGGTGTGTCCAGGTAAGATGCACTAGGGTGTGAGAATGAGTAAGTAAGTAACAGGGCTAGGTGAAGCAGAAGTGTGAGGGGCCCAATCCAAGCTAAGGGAAGCTGCTGAACCAGCCAGCTGACTCCCATTTTAATCTCTACTCCCTGACCCCAGTTCTACAGGATTCAGGCCACACTGTAAAGCATATTTTTTCAAACTGCAGGCCTGATCACAGAAAATCAAATTGAGTCGATTCTTGCCAGCATTAAGAACATAATATAAAACAAAACAAACAAAGAAACAAAAACAAGACAAAGCAAATCACTACAAAGAAATAGAACAGGAATTACCAGATCTTGCTCCTAGGAACCGTAGAATTATTGAATCAAATTTCTGTGATTTATGTGTGAGGGAGTTAGTAGGGTTATGTGTGTGAGTGTGCATGCTGATTTGTGATGTAAAATTTTTCTCAGTGAGATTCATAGCCACATTTGTCATGACTCACATTTCCTAGCCTTTACCCTGCTCAAAGCCTTATTATTTTTTCTTTTTCTCCATCTGGCTTAGATTCCTAATCAGTCACTTCCCACTGGATTTGAACCCACTCTGTTCACACTCTGCTAAAGCTGACCTTCATACTCTAGTTCTGAATCCACTCCAGTAACCTATTTTCCAATCTTCAACCACTAGCAGATAAAATGGTATACTTTCCTCTACCACCACCTCTAAACTTGTTGCTTGTTCCTTGTCATCTTTGTATGGGCATCACTACTTCCAGGAGATATCCTTTTTTAACTAAAAAGTAGAGGAAAGGTAGTCATAACATATGGGGTTACTGTGAGGGCTGAAAAATGTAAGTACATCACAGATGCTCAATATATGGTCTTTAATTGCAAACTTCTTAGTTCTCAAATAAACACAATGTGATTTTTCCTATTGCTTGACCTCTTGTGGGCTTTTTCAAACACTGACCCTACTCTTTGAGGCCTGCTTCTCTATCACCACCTGTTAGCTTCTAATTCCTCTGTTTTGTTCCATCAATTTCTTTGATTGCTTTTTCTCTCACACTCCTGACCCCCAGGATTATTGCTCTGGCGTTGAACTTAACCCTACAAAGTGGAAGACACTCCTTTCATTTCAGAAATTTTTTTCGACTTCTGAGTTCTTGTCCCAGAAAGGCGGGAATCCTAGAGAACTGCTTACTTTCCAAAATATAAAGCCTTCCTTACATAGCCCCTGTCTTGACTTTAGAACCTGAGGCTACACTCTTCTTCTGGAAAGCCTTCAAGTTACTGGTTTTATTAACTTTCAGAAATGATTGGAGGCGCTAAAGAGATATCTCAGTAGTTAAGAGTACTTGCCTCTCTTGCAGAGGACATGAGTTTAGTTTCCAGCACTAATATGATGAGTCAAAGCCATCCGTAATTCCCATTTCAAAGGATTCATCCTTTCTTCTGACCTCTAAAGGCACTGCACACACCTAGTGCACATACATATAGGCAGACAAAACATACTTACACATATAATAAAATTAAAAAGCAAATAATTGAAAATTTTCAAGAGTCATCATAAGAATGCACTACACCTCAACTGAACCTTCAACCCGCTGACTTACAATCATTTTAGTACATTTTATCATATTTTCCCCCTGAATTCTTTTAAAGCATCACAGTCCATGTCCTAATAAGAATACCCTCTTACATACTGCAGTGCAACGATCAAAAGCAGAGATTCATTAATATCAGTACAATGATATTAGCATCTGATACACAGTCCTTATTTCATCTTTGCCACTTTTGCTTTCATTCATGGCTCTTTTCTTCCTCTTCATCTGGGACCCAGTGTAAGGTCAGGTACTGCTTTTAGTTATTATGTCTCCTTAATATGGAGTAATCTCTTAGCAGTTGTTTGTTTTTCAAGACATTCATGTTTTTTGAGAATGTGGACCAAATGGCTGGGAGAAGTCCTCTCAGCTTGTATTCTCCAATGTTTTCTTATAGCCAGAGTTAGGTAATTGTGCGTAGGAAGCACAATAAGGGAGATGTGTCCTCACACCAAGAGGCATGAGATGTCAGTTTGTCCTATGTACTGGTGATAAATTTGCTCACTTGTTTAAGTGGTTGCCACAATATCTCTTCATTATAAGCCTGTCATTTGAGAAGATTTGAGATTCAAGTCTGTTCCTCTCTTAAAATTGACCAGATACATTTGCATTTAGTAAGATTCTTGCAAAAGGTGAATTTCTAACTATCAGTTGTGCAACAAGACTTTTCCTGGGGCAATGCTACAAATGTGTCTATTCACCCCCAGACAGATAGCCCACAATGGAACAGAAGTACAGCTACTACCATAATCTAACTTGGTGAACCAATGAGTTTTGTTGTCACCAAAGTCTACCCCCAAATGGGAGACAGCTCATAAAAGCTGGGAACCTGGAACACACCGCACAACCTCCAGGCAACTCAATAGGCTGAAGAATGTCCTTTCCAAGTGACTCAGTTGCTCCCTCTTTCAGGTGGCTGATCTTCTCCGAGTCTTTGCATCTCAGCTAGTCTGAGAGTCCTCTTTGTATCTTGACTTGAGTGACTCTCAGCAGTGTTTATTGTTTACTCTTGAAAGGGAGGGGCCTAGTGAATCAGGACAGTTTCAGCGACTTCCTAAAGCTCTTTTGAATTGTTTGCCTTCTGGTTTGACAAGTTTCCCAGCAGGATGGGATGTTTCAATCTAGGAGGAGATTAAGACCATGCCTGTGTTTGAAGCATGGTGAAAATTGGTAATCTCAGTTCTTCGGTGTCAGGAGGATGACTGTCAAGTTTATGGCTAGCTTTGGCTAAAATAGTGAGTTCTGGACTACCTTAGCCTAGTTAGCTATATCTAGTCTCAATTGGGGGGGGGGTGTTGCAAATTGAAGCAGAAAATAATCAAAACCAAAATGCAGATATGGATGTGTAAATCACATTCACATTCAGCTCATACTAGATCTTTAACATTTGTTTCCATAACCACAAATACTATTCAGCTTTCATGATCTGACTGGGAATTTGTATGCCATGACTACAGCAAGAGCTTGAAGTGATACAGGTAGGCAGAAGCAGAACATTTCAAGTTCCTGCTAGATAAGGGTTTTTGCCTTGTGAACAAAACAGCATTAGAATGGATATAGCCTACAGTGGGGCCATTTCTGCCATTAAAACACAGGAAGAAGACTCTTATTTCAGAGAATCAAGAAGTTCCTTCAGAACTGCAAACTTGGCTTCTGCAGAGTGCAAACATTTCAGTAAGCCTTAAGCAAACACCACCTGTTCTCCTGGTCAAGCATGCTTTCCCAGCCCGTGGGCAGGAGAGGAAGAAAAAAGGTTGAGAGCTTCAAGGATGTCTGGCCCTATTCCATTTTCTCCCTGGAAAAAATGTCTTCACTCAAGCACTGGTATTTGTTTATAACAAATACCCTTATATTATCTACATCCTGGGGACAGTGCTAACACAGCTACGTATCTTGGCAATGAGTCACCCCCAAATCTGTTTAATGACATTTTGATTAGGGATTTATTATGGAAACCAGGAAAAAGCCAGCTATTTCAATGAGAGTTGTTCTTAAAATCTCCAATGTGTAATAATAAATAATGCAGAAAATATAAGGCACACTTGATTTTCTGAGATAGAGCAGAAACCCTCTTCTCTGTTCCCCATTCCAGAAATAACCACTTGGTCCTTCTGTTTGTTTTTGTTTTTTTCATGCTGGGCTGGAGATGGAAGAAGGAAGCTTCAGAATTTGTACATGTGCTCTACTCTTAAGCTATGCCCCAGCCCTGAACTTCTGAAAGTATTTTTAATTTTGAAAAAATGTTGACCTACACTCTGTGTGGATGGCTCTGACAACAAGGGCATTCCAGAGGGCTTCTCTTGATTTTCGTTATGTACTTCCTTTCACCCCATTTAGAGATCAGGTAGTTAAGCCATAGACATCTATTAGCTTTGTCTTGGTTAGCATCTCTGATGAGTGGTCACGACAGCAACAACTGTTGACTTTATTGTTCAGGAACTTGGAGGTTACTTTCCATGTCAATACCGATGACATGACAAGTGTCTGACAAGTGACCTTTTGAGGGCAGAGGGCTGAAAATTACACCCTCAGATTATACCATTAGCTCCATATTTGACACATGTATCTTTTGACTACACATGAGCAGATCACCAATTACTTCACTTTCTCCAGCCTTACACTACCATGCCTTACAGCTCAGACCACTCTATTTCTTTATCCCATAAACTTTACCTTTAAACCCTACCTTCAGGACAAACTCTTATAAATCAACTCTTCATGAATCAATTCTTTCTCTTGTTCCAGTGATATACACACTGGAAAGTGAGAAGACTTCACTTTGCTTAGTAACATCTTAAAAGGAAAAGTGCTATGAACGTCTCATTTTATTGGCATTCCTTGCTTTCCCTGGGTAACAATTTTTATTAGTCTCTTTTTAGCCTCTAATAAATGCAAAAACCATATATATACATTTTTTCTCCTGATACCATTGACAGTTTAAGTAATTTTAAAACTTTAAAGTTATCATGATAGGGCCTAGAGGGATGGCTCAGCAGTTAAGAGCATTGACTGTTCTTCCAGGACCTGATTACAATTCTCAACACTCACAAAGCAGCTCACAACTGTCTGTAATCCAGGTTCAAGTGATTTGACACCCTCACACAGACATACATGCAGGTAGAACACCAGTGCGCATAAATATAAATAAATAAATCTTTAAAAATTATCATGATCAGAATAATTTATATCGGCTTATTTAAAGTAAATTCACCACTATAGAATAAAATATAGGATAAGGAGAATGTTCTAAATTCCAAAATATTCTCCAGCCACAGCTACTGTTAGTTGTTTTTATGTGAATCAAGATGTTTTCTAATAATCATGTTAGTGGCAAAGACCATTGAAAATTTCTTTTAGAAATTTAAGAGCTAATTCTTAAAGGTAAGTCACTGTTAAAACTTAAGTTCTACAAGCTTACAATGAAATGCATTATATGTTGGCGGGGTAGTGGTGGTGGTAGGGGTGAAGCTCAGTTGGTAGACTGCTTGATTAGCATACACGAACATGTGGTTCAGTCCTTAGCACCACATAAACCGGGCATAGCATTGCATGTCTCTTATCCCAGCTCTGCAGAAGTAAAGACAGGAAGATCAGATATTCAAGATCATTCTCAGATTTAATAGAGGGTTGAGGCCAGCTATGTGAGAACTTAGCTCAGGAAAGAGAAAGAGAGAGAGAATACAGAATATATCATACAGAAAAATGAAGGTAATTAATACTCAAAACACATCACTGCCTAAATCATTTCACTATATTTTACCTTTTCTCTGCTCTTGGGCTTGATTTCACACCTATTTGACTTCTTTGATGAAAATGCTATAAAATGGTGACTGCTGATTATTTCTTCCAAATTCCTCCTGAGGACTTCAGATTTCTAGTGACACAGAATTTATAGACTTTCATCCCCCAAATGTAAATAGATGTAAAAACCCAACAAAATACCAAAACATTTTTCCAATGTAATGAAAATTAGCATTCTTATAAATGACATTGCCTATGTAAAAATTAGCCAATGGTCATGGATATGAAAATGTTTTTTCTATTTCTTATAGAAATGCCCAAGTAGGCAAGACTTGTCTTTTCTCACCCTGAAAATTCACTTCTCTGAGCAGACAAATAGTGTATGTAAATGTTCTCCACTCAGGACAGAAGTATTAATACATATTAATACATATTCCAGTGAACTGGATCTAGTATCTCACTTCCAAAGAACGGACTATGGAAATTGAATGGGAAATAATAAACTTATGATAGAGAAACTTAGAATATACCTCCTTAACTAAATGATGAAAGGCAGTGTTGAGTATCCTTTCACATGTTTTGACAGGAAAGCCTGGTCATCTCTTCTGAATCCCTGTTTCCTTAGTAGAATGAAAACTCAGGAGAAGCTGGGTGAGGTGGCACATACCTGTAATCCCAGCAATCTGGAGGCAGAGGCAGAGGCAGAGGCAGAGGCAGAGGCAGAGGCAGAGGCAGAGGCAGAGGCAGAGGCAGAGGCAGAGGCAGAGGCAGGCAGATCACTATCTGTTCAAGGCCAGCCTGGTCTACAAAGTGAGTCCAGGACAGCCAAGGGCTACACAGAGAAACCCTGTCTCAAAAAAAACAAAAAACTAAAATCCATAAAAGAAAGACAACAACAAAAACCCAACCCAACAACAACAACAAAACCCAGGAGATGGCTCTGCTGATAAGGTGCATGGAATAATAGCATCAGTCCCTGAGTTCAGATCCCTAGCACTCAGGTAAAAAACCAGATACACTGGTACACACCTGTAACCCTGGCACTAGAGAGATGGGACTCATTGGCCAGCCAGTTCGGTCAAATTGATGACTCCCAGAGTCAGTAAGAGGCCCTTTTATCAAAAATATGGTGAGGAACAATTGAAGAAGACATTCTGATTTTGATCTCTGTTCTTCAAAATACACTCATGTGTACTTGCATCCCCACTCATGTACGCACCGTTTGTGAACACATATATTCTCAGAAGGAAGAGAAGGCAGAGAAGAAGGAGGCAAACATTAGACAAGTCTATATTGAGAGGCTGTTTATAAAATACAATGGCTGGCTCTTTGACCTCCCCACCCCCGAGGGAGGAGCAGCCTTGCTAGGCCACAGAGGAGGACATTGTCACCAGTCCTGAAGAGACCTGACAAGCTAAGGTCAGATGGAAGGAGAGGAGAACCTCCCCTATCAGTGGACTTAGAGAGGGGCAGGGAGGAGACGAGAGAGAGAGGGTGGGATTGGGAGGGAATGAGGGAAGAGGACTACAGCTGGGATACAAAGCGAATAAAATGTAATTAATGTAAAAACATAAAAATTTAATTAAAAAAAATACAGACCACTATTCTGAAAACTAACCAGGTCAAGAAAAAGACACAAAGACAAACAAAAGCAACAAAGAAAAAAGCTGTCACAGACCAGAGGAGACTAAAAAGAAAGGATGACTACATGCGTTGTGGCATCCTAGCAATTCTGGAACAGATGGAAGAAATCTTACAGAAACAGTGATAAAATTGTAATAAATTTCTTGAGGTTTGTTAAAAATCACATATCACTGATAGTCTCTCAGTTATGGCGAACACACTACTTTGATATAAGATACTTATAATGGGGAAGGGTGAGTAAGAGATGAATGAATGAAACACCAACTTATTGTTGTAAATATTTGTTTAAAGAAACTAAACAACAACAAAATATAGTATTTTTAATCAGGTGCTAAGTATATACAGCATAAATTTGGTTCCCTAATTCAATAACTCTCATATCCTTTTATGGTACAAAACCGACTTTTTACAGCATAAAGACCTCTATTCCACTGGCAATCTGACATGGCAGGCTGTTTAATGCTTAGTGCAGCTAAAAACAAGATTATATGTTTGACGCCAACTTGTGAACTCTGTTTCATTTCATAGTCATAATCTCCACTGCTGTCTAGAAAAAGTTTGCATTCATGCGTGATGAATGTTTGAAAGTTTGGATCAGTGCGAGTAAACACTCACTGAGTCCTGGAAAATAATTGAAAGCACTTGTCCTGTTGAAGGTCAGCCAGCAGTGCTATCTTTTGGCATGAAGAGCAACTTGACTATAATTAAAATTTTCATCTGACTAACAAAAGTAAAGAACCGCTGTAAATTAAGCTAGTGGTGTCAGAACCTCTCGGGGGTAAGTCTGAAATTGCTTTCAGTAATTAGACAGGTAAAAAACTTAATGTGTGTGAACTTTTTAACGTTGAAGTCTCATTTGCAAGGAAGCTGATGTTCTGAAGTTGCAGATCATTTAGGGCCAATGACAAATATTGTTTCTTGGTAATGGTTGTCACCTGAAGTCTTTTGCTCTTTGTGAATTGTATAGAAAAGTTTGGAGTTTTATTGTAAGAGTGAAAACAATACATTTTTTTGAAACAGAAGTCATTGGTCACCAAAAAAGTAGGTTTGTTTTTAATTTATTTATATATTTATGTGTGTGTATATGTGTGTGTGTGACAGAGAGAGGGGACAGAGTTTATGTGTATAAAGGTACATATGGAGCCCAGAGATTGACATCTGGTGTCTTCTTCAGTTGCTCTCCACTTTATGTCTTGAAACAAGGTTTTTTATTGAATTAAGAGCTTTCTCCCACCCCTACCTCTTCCAGACTAGAATTGTAATCACCGACCCTGTTGCACAGCTTCCCTTTAATGTGAGTGTAGCCTAGTAAACTCATGTCCTCATATTTGTGCATCAAGCCGTTTACAGAGTGATTTACCCAGTCTTATTTATATATTATTTTGCACTTTATACTGGTAAATGTATGTCTATATAATCTATATATGCATGTACAAATCATACATGCACACACATAGAGAGAGAGCGAGAGCACTTTAATATAAAGAAGAATAGCAAAACATAGAAAAATTGTGTTTGAAAGAATGAGGATATCCAGGAATGGTGGCTCATGCCTTTAATTCCAGCACTCAGAAGTGAGAGGCAAGTCTGTGAGTTCGAGACCAGCCTGGTCTACAAAGCAAGTCCAAAACAGCCAGGACTTTGTTATACAGAGAAACTTTGTCTCAAGAAAAATTAATTAGGATGTATTATAACTGATTTTCTGCTGAGTCTTGGTTAAACTAAGGTATTGGGGTTAGATGAACACTCATCCATTTTAATGAGAATTTTGCCAAGACACTTTGAAGACTGAACATAGCTTCTCAGTCCATTCCCTGTCTTTCTTTTTCTATTTGCCAGTCTTAATATTTGTACTTTCTCTTTATAAACCCTACTCCTCCGTTTTTATCTCCCTTTCATTAAATTAAACAAACAATGAACTTTAAAAAGAACATTCCTCATGGCTGATATCCTGAGAGAGCTTGTATTTATTTTAAACTGAATTCTAGCCAGACCTCCCAAGTGGATATGCTTAATTCTTCATTAGTCATCAGCATATTTCACCATGATAGATCCAATGGCATAAAAATGGTGGAGCCAAGCACCAATTAATCCTCTGACTGCCCCTTAGGACAACACAAAAAAAAAAAAAAAAAAGAAAATATTTTCTGTATCTAGTTCTAGAACACTCATGCATATCTTTCTTTTGATGTTTCTCAAAAGACAAACATCAAATGGCAATGGCAAAATCCTACATTGCTAAGTGCATGACTACTATACTGAATCACTATGCTTTATGCCCACTTGCTGGGATGCTAAAAGTGAGGTTGCTACTTACAATGATTTCCATTCTCCAAAGAGAGATTTTTGTTTAAGAATATACAAACATTACTGTCTATAATGTCATTTAAAATTACATTTGATTGTTTTTATAACACAATAATTCAATGGTCGGCTACATAAAAAAAAAAAAAGAAAAACGCATGTGTTCAAATCAATGAATTTGGACACAGAAAAATTAGACATTTTAGTTTTCCCATTAGTAACTTAGATTGGCAGGGACTGGAGTGATCCCAAGTCACCTCTGATTCAGTATTCTTGGCTGATTGGTACCTGTCACAACCAAGGGTTCTGCTATTTTTCATAACTCTGATATGTTAGTCAAATAATGAATAGACTCTGTAGTAATGTTAAGGTACCATTTAGGTCTTCACTGGTAAGAATCATGAACTACATTGTAAATTGGATATATTGTGTCAAATGAAAAATGCACACAGAACCAGTTTTACACACACACACACACACACACACAAAATCAGGTTAATCTTCTCTTTGAAAATGTGGCCTGAGGTTTTAATCGGATTGCAGTAAGTACACAATTTGCCAATTTAATATATGTCTAAATTTCTACATCTACTCTTTCATTTACCAAAACCTTTGTTCCAAAGAGAAAAACAGTTTATGATTAATTTGATGACTCAGATAATATCTCTTACAAAAAATGTTATCTACATTTTTTAAATGTATTTGTTGGGCAGGAGTGGGTACATGCCTTTAATCCAAGGCAGAATCAAGTGAGCCTAAGGCCAGCCTGGTTTATATAGCAAATTCCAGCCAGCCAGAGGTACAAAGTGAGAGCTTGTCTCAGAAATACTAAAAAGAGAAACATTATTTTATGTATATGGATGTTTTGTCTTTGTCTATATCTCTTCACCATGTGCATGCGTGGTACATGTGGAGGTCAGAAGGCATAGAATCCCCAGAGACTGGAGTTACAGGTGGTTGAGATTTGCCATTTGGTTGCTAGGAACTGAATCACTGTCCTCTGAAAGAGCAGTCCTTGCTCTTAATCATTGAGCCATCGCTGCAATCTTAGTAATTGCATTTTAAACTGACTAGAAAACAAAATTTTAAAATAGTGTTATTTCTTGGCATGTTGAAATCTGAAATTCTAATTTTTCATCTATAAATCATGTTTTATTACCACACAGCAACAATCACTCTGTTAGGGCTTACTATGGCTGCTTTCATGTTAGATTAGCAGAATGGAGTAGCTGTAACAGAAACCAAATGATCAACATTCACTGCCATAATCCTAGCAGTCAGGAGGCAGAGGCAAGTAGATATTTGAGTCCAAGGCTACTCTGGTCTACAGAGAAGGTTTCAAGACAGCCAGGAGCTACAAAGAGAAACTCTATCTCAAACAAACAAACAAACAAACAAAAAAACAACAACAAAGGAAAGAAAATAAAAAGAAAGATATTCACTGTCTTTCATTCCAGAAAATGGTTACTGCCCTCTGAACTACATAAAGCTATTTTCAGGAGAAAGGAGACATAACATGAAACATGAAGATATATGAAAATCACAGCAGTGAACTAACATGGATCTAAATCAGCTTATTTTGGTGCATGACATAATTTCTAACAGAGCATTTTGTTTCAGTGGGGTAAAGAAAGATGTAAAGAGAAATTTTAAAAATAAAACAAAACAAACAAACACCTTAAACTGTGCATGCAGGAAAGTTAGAAGAACAGAACATAAAATTTGAAATCATGTTTTCTGAGTGGCCAGAATGTGCTCTTTGTAGATTAACTTGATTCTCTTTGTGAGAACAGAGTGGGTGGCCAGTATTTGATCATTGAACCCTGGCCTATTGATTGGTAGGGAACAGACATCTACCTTTGATTCTAGTAAGAATAAGAAGTAATAAAGGTGAATTTTGAATACTATATCAAAGCAGATTTTGGAGGTCCTATAAAAAGGCTTAAGGCAGAGTTTATCAATACTTACATTAATATTCATAACAGTAACAAAATTACAGTTATGAAGTAGCAACAAAAATAATGAGGGGGGCTACAGCTGAAATACAAAGTGAATAAACTGTAATTAATGTAAAAAATAAAAATCATCAAGTCCTTCTTAAAAAAATAAATTTTATGGTTGGGGTCTCACAACATGAGGAACTGTATTAAAAGAACACAACATTGAGAAACACTAGCTTAAGATCGCTTTAAAAAATATATATATATATTTTGAGCTTGTGGGGGGGGTATGTCTATGGATGTTGTGGGTGTGTGTGTGTGCGCACACAGGAAAACTTGAGAGAATTTGTTCCCTCTTTCCAGTTTGTGGGTCCCAGGGAAAGGTTTGGTGGCAATTGCCTTCACCCACTGCACCTTACCAGTGTGCATTTTTCTCTCTCATTTTAAACTTAAAATACGTGTTTTATTTTAATAGTTATGTGTGTTTTGCCTGCATGTGGACCATGTGTATGCTTGGTGCTCAGAGAAGTAAGAAGGCAGCATTGGATCCCCTGGATCTAGAATTAAAGATGGCTATGAGCTACTATGTGGGTTCTGAGAGCCCAACCTGGGTCTTCTGCAAGAGCAGCAAGTGCTCTTAATCCCTGAGTCATCCCCCCAAGCCAGCCCTGAATCTTTCACTTAATGACCCCATAGAAATGCTTTGATAAAAGCTGAGTGCATGGGGATGGAGAGATGGCTCCAAGCCCAGGAAAGAGAAATGGTGTCTTGAAAAACAAACAAAAAGTTGAATGTGGTGGCTTATAACTATAATCCTAGCGCTTAAGAGGATGAGGCAGCAGGATCCCAGAGTATTTTAGGCCAGTCTAGGTTATAGATTTAGACCCTGTCTCAAAAAAACAAACAAACAAGGAAACAACAAAACATTCTATGCCTATTCATTTCTTTTCTATATAAAAACATTTTGTCATTTGTACCTTTTTCGTCTATTTTTTTAAATTTCTTGTGATGTATGTTTTTATTTCTTTTCCCCTTAAATAAATTCCTAGGATTGACATTGCTGTATTGTAGGATGGCTGAATGTGTAAGTTTTAGAGAAACTGCCTGTTTGTTCTATATCTTCCTTAATATTTCATGTTGTCAGGTGTTTTTATTTCAGTTTTTCTGGCAGCCCAATCAGGAAGCAGAATAGTATTGTGCCTTAGTTTGCTTTTTCCCTAGTAACTAATGTCATCAACCAGGTTTTCTGCCCCTCACCTTTCTTTTATGGGTATTGCTTTATAAACTATCTGTTCAGGCCTCTTTTGGTCTCAATTATATAAAATTATATTATACTTCATAACAATGATAACAGACTAAGTGACTTGAAACAGCATATACAAGATCTCACAGTTTTTATTCATTATGGTTTTAGAAATGCTTAGCTGAAGGAACAAGGAGGGCCCACAGAAGGATGCTTGAATCTCACTCAGAAGGGGAAATAAAACAGACAACTGAAGTTGACGGAAGGAGGGATGGGAGAGGGCATGGAGAAGGTAAGGGGTTGGGAATCAGGTATGGAGAGTGTGAGGGATATGGTGCCTGAAGTAGTCACCTCCTGTAGCCAGGCAGGACTTCTAGTGGAGGGAAGGGAACACCAAATTATCCACAAAACCTTCATCCCAAAATTTGTCCTGCCTACGAGCAATGTATGGAAAAGATGGTACAGAGATTGGAGGGAATGGCCAACCAAAGACTGGCCCAACTTGAGACCCCATGAAAGAGAGCCAACCCCAGACATTATTAATGATACTCTGCTATGTTTGCAGGCAGAAGCTTAGTATAACTGAAAGGCTCCACCCATCAGCTGATGAAAACAGATACAGAGACCCACAGCCCCCACAATAGGCAGAGCTCAGAGAGTCTTGTGGAAGAGTGGGAGGAAGTATAGTGGGAGCTGGAGGTGCCAAGGTAACCACAAGTAGATCTACAGAGTTAACTAACCTGGGCCCATGGGGGCTCACAGAGACTGAAGAACCAACCAAAGAGCATGGATGGGCTAGGCATAGGCCCCCTATACATATGTAGCAGATGTGCATCTTGTTCATCATGTGAGTCCCCTAATAATGAGGGTAAGGGCTGCCTTGGACTCTGTTGCCTGCCTTTGGATCTTTTTCCCCTAGCTAGGCTGCTTTGTCTGGCCTCCGTGGGAGAGGAGAGGATGTGCTGAGTCCTGCTGCGAATTGATGTGCCATGGTGGGATGGTACCCACAGAGGAAGCTCCCTTCTCTGAGGATAAGTGGATGGGGGAGGGGGTATGAGAGTGGGAATGGGAGAAGAGGAGGGAAGGGGCTTCCATCAGACTGTAAAATGAATAAATTAATTAATGACAAAAATGCAGTTGGGTATAGTGGTGTGTGCCTTTAATCCCAGCACTCAGGCAGAGGCAGAGGCAGAGGCAGAGGCAGAGGCAGAGGCAGAGGCAGAGGCAGAGGCAGAGGCAGAGGCAGAGGCAGAGGCAGAGGCAGAGGCAGAGGCAGAGGCAGAGGCAGAGGCAGAGGCAGAGGCAGAGGCAGAGGCAGAGGCAGAGGCAGAGGCAGAGGCAGAGGCAGAGGCAGAGGCAGAGGCAGAGGCAGGCAGAGCTCTCTGAGTTTGAGGCCAGCCTGGTCTACAAATTGAGTCCAGAAGAGCCAGGACTCTGTTACACAGAGAAACCCTGTCTCAAAAAACAAAAACACACAAACAAAGCCTTAGCTGGATCTTTGGGTGAGGGTCCCAGAAGACTGTAGTTAAAAAGTAATCTGAGACTACATTCTAATTAGCAAGCTTGGGTCAGTCATCTTCTAAGCTCATGATAGCCCATGCTGGCCTCAAACTCATGACTTTTTTTCTGCTTCAGGCTTCCAAGTGCTGAAATAATATGCATTTGTCACCATGCGAGGTAACAAACCTAAGTCGTTTTTTAAAGGATGTCCACATTTGATCACTTAAAGTCAGCTAATTTCCATTAATTACATTCACACAATTTCTTCACCCTTGCTATAAGATGTACCATTATGAAAGCATAGCCCAATCATGACATAATGCCAGGATACTGAGATACTTTTCACATTGCTGTGATAAAATTTCTGACAAGAAGTAATTTGAAGTTAGAAGGGTTGGCTTTTTTCTCTCTGGTGGTTTGAACATTCAGTCCATCAAAGCAGAGAAAGTATAGCTCATGGTAGCTGGTTACATTGTACCCACAGTCAGGAAGCAGAGGCTAGATTTCTCATTCCTATTTGGTCCTGGATCCTAGTACAAGGAAAGGTGTTTCCCTTCCCTCCTCAATTAAGCCTCTGACACACCCTCCCAGGCTGGCTAGAGGTGTTTCTTAGGTGATTCCAAATCCATTAAAATTCACTGGAAGATTTAGTATCACAGGCACCGTTTTGGGATTTGGGCTACTACACTGTGTACAAGAAAGGAATCAGAGGGAGTTATTTTTAATCACAGCTTTCACAGAAAAATGGCTTCACTTTTGCAGTGCCTCCAAAACTGTGGATTATAAAGTCATTCTAGCATTATTCTAATAATCTATCTCTGGCACCTTAAACAAGGCTAATCTTGTAAAAAGTATAGCATTACTGACTAGCAAGTAGCAGATGGCTAATAGATACCAGTTATATTTATTAGATTTCCACCTGTATGTACACAAGCATTTTATTGGTACAATAAAAAAAATATATAGGACATCCCTAGATATCAAAAAGTGACCAGGACAGAGTGGGAAATTAGAATGTGAATAAATCTAGGGTTTTTCTTTTGACTCAGTCTGTTGATGATTAAGAACAAGTTAGTTCCCTATATAGTGCTTTAACACAAGATGAGATACTGTATGAGAAATCACCTTTAGTAAGTTGAACTTAGATCTGGATAGGGTTATCTTCCTCCTAAAGGCAAACCATTTCTTTAACCAAGGGATCTTTGGTGTTAGCCACAGAGTTGTTTTACCATGACAAACATTTAGTTTGCCCGAGCAGCCCGTCTCCTGTACCCCACTCTCAGATAAGGTCTGTTAATATGAAACCCATAAAGAAAGTCAATGTGTAAGAACACCTGGCAAAGCTCTTGATGAGATGTTAAGTGGAGAAATACAAATATCAAATCCAGGACCTGTAGTCTCTTCACTGAAATAGTGTTCTTATCCACTTACTTTCAAGTGAAAGCTTGCTGTAGCTCTTCCTCTAGGAATGGGAGAAGAAACGAGATAGAACCAAAAAGAGAAACCTCCTTTCTCACCAAAAGAAAAAAAAAATCACTCTGAATTTGTTCGTGTCCTTGGAAAAGGAAAGAATCAATTCCAGAACCCTGGTTACAGACTTCCTGATATGAAGAGAATGCATTGCTCCAAGTTGCCTTGTTCTCAAAACAATGGGCCTGACAGAAATGTTGGTACAGAGAAAGATTTGTCTTCTGTCTATTGTTATCTTATTTTCCTAGAATGGTTTCTTGCCTGGTGTTGGGTAGAGCGCCTGACTGCTGAGAAAGCCTGTTCTGAGTTGCTGGTGTAGTTGTGACTGTGGGTGGTATCTGGGGAGGCTGGGAAAGGAAAATTCCTGGGAGCAGGGGCTGTATTCAAGCCCTGATGACTAAGTCTCCCCAGAATTCCTGAAAAGGAATTTTGGGGAATTTCTGTCATCATGATTCCAAAAGAAAACTATTCTAAAGCTTTATGTAGAAGGAGAGGGATGTTGGAGGGGAGGGAGAGAAGAAGGGAGAGAGAGAGATCAATGAAGCAAGCTAATGGCATACTAAGGTTCTCTATCACGTTAAACATTAACAAACTGTACAAAATGACATCCAGATATTGCTAATTTTTATTTGAAAATTTCAGAGTTCTTAGAGGGCAGTGAGAAGGAACACACCCTAAGGTAGTACATCGTGTCTTACCTTACCTTGTAATCCCTATAAATAATAAGTCTTTATTTCCATTCCTTATCATTGGTAATAGTAGAAAGCAGTAATGATGGAGGCAATTATCCAAAAACTTCCAAACATATAAATGTTCTATACGAGATAGATAGATAGATAGATAGATAGATAGATAGATAGATAGATAGAGAAACAGAGAGAAAGACAGACTGGATGGGCTCATTATATATCCTTATTTTTGATTGTTTAGCCAGTCATTTATATCTATTTATTATTTATTCAAGCAAAGATGAACAGGCCACAGGTCGCTTTCATTCATTCAAACACACTGATGAAGCTGGGATTATGATACCTTGAAAGACATACAAGTGAATCAGAGAGCGGCCCTGGCCTTATTAACAGGTTATTGGCTTTACCACAGAGCCCATAAATCTTGAAGCATACATTGCTCAGAGCTGTACTGAGAGGCATACTGCTCTTTCATCTTTCAGAAAAACTAGTTCAAAAATACTGTGTAGGTTGGCTAATTCTAGAAAAGAACAAGAGTACAATTGCACTGTTTGGTCCATCCATAAATGTGATTAAGTCATTTTCCAGTTCACCAGGAGTCAAACCACAGGCTTCTGTGAGGAGTTAGGGAGCACTCGATATGACCCCTTTCTGTGTCTGCTGCAGGAGAGAACAAATGGCCCAACTGTTTTCAGAAAGACAATACTGAGAGCAGCCAACCAGATGCAGTTTGTATCTCTGAACCAAACTTTGGTTTCACCTACATATTTCCTGCCTGGTGCTCAACTCCTTCAGTGTTAGGCTACTGAATTTTTCTCCACTTGATTCATCTCACTTTGTTTCCAACCAGCACTTGACAAAACAGGATTTTTATACCTTTTAGCAGGGTGTGGTGGCACACAGCTATAATCCCAGTACTCAGGGAGGAAGAGGCAGGGGCATCTCTGTGATTTAAAGGTCAACATGGTCTACAGAAAGAGTCAAGGACAGCCAAGGCTACACAGAGAAACCCTGTCTAAAACTCCCCCTAAAAAGTCCTTATTACCTGAAGCTCAGTTCAGGTGTATGTTAAAAAAATTCTAGGAGGTCAGTAGATTTGTCAGAAACAGAGAAATGATGGATAAAAGTACGGTTTCATTTTTGTCAGTACATATTGCAAATTATGCTCAGACTATCTGAGAATTGATAACATGTGTTATCAACTTTTCTTACATTTGATGAACACTATTTTATTTAAAAGAATACAGTTCTCCACCTGAATATTTGATGCATCTTTGTGTGTGTGTGTGTGTGTGTGTGTGTATGCATACGAGCATGGTAGGAAACAATGTTATATATTATTCCTCAGGCACCATCCACCTTATTTTATCTTATCTATCTATCTATCTATCTATCTATCTATCCATTATTTATTTCCTTGTTTGTTTATGGGAACATACACATGCATGCCACAAGGTCAGAGAACAACTTTTAGGAAGCAGGTTCTGGGGATCTAATTTAGGTTGTCAGGCTTGGTGGCAGATGCCTTTACCACCCAGGCTATCTTAACAGCAACCACCTCTTTTTATTTTTTGGTTAAATACTCTCTCACTTTTCTGAAACTTGCCAGGTAGGCTATTGCTGACTGGCTAGTGAGCACTAGAGATCTGTTTCTAACTCTCCAGGTCTGGGATTACAACCATGAACCCCTATACAGGGTTTTGTGTTTGTTGTTTGTTTGTGGTGGCACTGAACTTGTCCTTGTGTTTGTAAGGCAAGTACTTCTACCAACTATCTCCTCAGCTCCATTTGTAGTATTTATATTTTTGTTTATTTTATGTGAGCAAAAATCATTACACCATCAGATGCTCCTCAATCATTTTATATTAGAATAATTCTACAAAGTGCTATTTGAAAAAAAAAATTGAGAGCCGCTACCCATCAAGGCACAGGAGAAATGAACAGAGATTTAGGAATACTTGTTTCTCTTTAATGGTAGTAGAAGCTGGGGTGACCTTATAGTGTTACAGACAATTCTAATGTCTTAAACAAGATGCTTGGGAATATTCGGCCATAGGGCACAGGATTCCAAAAGCTCCTGAAGAGGTTTTATGCTTTTAGCTCATTGCTCATGGTGTTCTTGGTGCCACAGTGCCAGGTTCATAAGAACACTTTCACTAGATTTTGTAGACTGGGCTGTCCAAAAATGCTGATTTTGTCCAAGTTTCTGAAGTCCATTGTGTCCACCCTCAAGGAGGACTGGCCCAGCCACTCCATTTCTGGGATTATTGTTCAAACTGGACCAAAGATCATGCCTGATGATCAGTCTTCCAGGCAGACCACCAAAGGGTTGCTCAGTTCTTGTCAAGAAAACTACTAGGAAATGAGTCTGCAACTGTGGAAATGGCCTGTTAAGCAGCCACTCCAGGGAAGAAGACCGATTCTCTTTGTTCTATTTAGCACAGATACTGTGGCAGCCCAAAAACCCATTGCAAGGGCTCTCTCCCATTCATCTTTGAAGGAAAAACCAGTGTAAAAAAATTTGTACCAGCTATGATAGTACTGCTAAGAATACTTAATGTACAGCTTGATGCAAATTTAGTTTTCTATTTACTTGGTTTTGTGTTTGTTAATTTGTTTTTTGTAATATGGTCTCAGGTGACACGGGCTGGTCTCAAACTCACTATATAGCCAAGAATGGCTTTGAACTTCCAATCTTCTTGACTCTATCTCCAAGTACTGGGATGACAGGTATATACCACAGTTTTCACCTTGGTTTTTGATTTCTGAGTCTTAAGGCCTTTTAAATAGTTTGCCCATAAGTGGAGTCCTTAAAATTCTCTGAATACCTTATGGAGAGATTAATTTTAGCTAAGGGTACATTATCCTTTTGGCTATAAGAGTCCCTGAAATGTTGGAGAAAGGATTTAAAAAAAAAAAAAACCCACATTATTTAAATGTTCCCATGAAAGGTGTAATAAACTGTGCTTCTTGATTCTATTTGAAGATATGTCAGACAGCAGGGGCTCTCTTGACAAAAGCAGCCAAGAAGTGACTCTACTCCCCCAGAGACAGCATTTTCAAATTGTGCTTTTCTGCTTAATAAAGGTTAAAGAGGAAGTAAAACCTTCCCTGCTCTTATATGCTGTTCTGGTGGATTTTGTTGTTATTTTACCCCAGACAAGCAAAAGTACCTGCCCATACATTCCCTAAAGATTTGCTAAGAAAGGCTTAAGCAGGCAAAAAGTGTACCTTGTTGAGTTCTTTGCCTGGGAAATGAAAACAGAAAGGCGACATTGAACTTGGTAATCAATAGCAACACTGTGGTTGCTGTGATCACAGGCTTGGCCAGCCCACTGTATTCTAGAAGCACAGAGCTCTTCCTGAGAGCCAACTCAGCCATTTCTCAACTACGGAGAGATCTGGCCCCATGCAGTTGTTTCCTCTTCCTGACCTGACCAGCAGTAGCGGAGGTGGTGACAAGCTAGACAGAAACACATGCAAATAAAAACCAAAAACTCCAGAGAGCAAGACAAGCATTTCCAGACCAACAACAAGGTTCAGGGCTTCAGTTCAAATGCCACCAATTTAAATTACATTAGTTCTTTAAAAGAATGTACACACTGCAGGGCTCTTTAAATACACACTACAAGTGATTTGTTTTTTTAAACATAAACTAGAATGATTGAAAAGATGTCACCTATGGGCTGGGGGTTTAACTGAGTTGATAGGGTGATTGCCTGGCATGTACAAACCTGAGACCCATGTATTATGGCACATGCCTGTAATCTCCTCACTGGACAGGTATGAGCAGGAGGATCAAAGGTCAAGGTTATCCTTGACTACAAAGTGAGTCAGAGGACAGCCTGGGATGCATGAGTCCTTGTCTTAAAAAAAAATAAAAGGTGTAAACCAGGCATGGCAGCAAACACTTTTAATCCTAGCACTCAGGCAGAGCCAGGTGGATTTCTGTGATTTGAGGACCAACCCAGTCTACATAGCAGGTTTCAGGCCAGCTAGGGCTACATAGTGAGATCCTGTCCTCCAAAATAAAATACATGTGCTTTGGGGTTTCCTTTTTCTAATTCTGAAGTGCTCACACATTCCTCCTTCCCTTAACTACTTTAAAGCTATTTAAATTTAAGCCAAGCTTGAGTATTGCGGGAGAATTTTATTCCCTTTTGTGTCCAAAGATGACAGCGGTAGTTCTTAATCCATGCATTTTTTGTGTAGGATAAAGTTAGATTTACATTCTCACAAGCCCTCCATGCTACCATTGATACTATGAGGATGAAGATAGAGTCAGTAAAGATTGTCTATTTCTAGGGCCTTTCTTTTATTTTCTATCCTATACTCAGGCAACATGTTAAGAAATATCTTTCTTTATCCAGGTGGCCAGGCAGCCATACCTCTTTTTTCCTGTTAATCATTTGCATTTCTATGGTCTTTCACAAATAAACATGTCAAAGAACCTTCTAAAATGTGAGAATTAATTCAATTAAGTTTTTCTTCTGCTTTCTGGGTTGAATACAGCAGCATTTTACTCATTTCAAAACTAGAACATGAAGCTCTGAAGTTGTAACAGTGTTTTTTTTTTTTTTTTTTCTGTGAGTTGTTTGTACACTATAACAGAAAATATCGCAATTTCTCCTCTCTTGAACTGGCAAGAACTCTTTGTACATGAATTGATAAATCTCAGTTCAGGAACATAGGCGCATAAAACAGTAGAAACTTTATTAGAAAGGGAAACATTTTGTAACCGAGGTCCTACATACCTGTGACCAGAAAAAAACTTATTTTTTTCAGGGCAGGTTTTCTCTGTGTGATAGGCTTCCCTGGACTCACTTTGTAGACCAGGCTGGCCTGAAAGTCACAGAGATCTGTCTGCCTCTGCCTCCCATGGGCTGGGTTAAAGTACCACCACCTCCCAGCTGAAAAATACATTTTTGATACTTAATCAGTCAGCCTAAAGTACTCTAGGTACCCAGATAAGGATTTATCACCAGGCTGAGCTCACCCAAAAATCCGAAGGCTTTCTTTTCATTGTCTTCTACTTGCATATTCTCCTTTAGACTGTGAGAATTAGGCCATATTCCTGCTCTCATAGGCTGCCCTCACAGCACTCCCTCAGAAAATCATTGTTTATCGCTTATTTCTTTTGATTAACTTTTCTCCCCATGATAGGAGATACTGCACTGTATAAAACCAACCAACCAATAACAAAACAAACAAACAAACAAAATCCCCATATTTTCTTCCTTCCTTCCTTCCTTCCTTCCTTCCTTCCTTCCTTCCTTCCTTCCTTCCTTCTTTCTTTCTTTCTTTGCGTGTGCACGTGTGTGTGTGTTTAGGTCAGAGGACAACTTGAAGGGGTTGCTTCTCCCCTTTCCACCATGTAGGTCTCAGAATAATACTCAGTCCAACAGGCTTAAAAATGAGGTTCTTCACCCGCTGAGACATTTTAATGGCCCTGTACTGACCTTTCTAGCAATGGTTTAGGTAGTACAACTTGCTTCATATATTAGTAAAACATGGCCTCTGCTACTAAAAATCTGACCAAAATACTTGAGGACATCCTTTGAAAACTTTTTCTTTCTCTCTTTCTTGTTCAGAGTTCTTAGGTTTCTTTCTTTCTTTCTTTCTTTCTTTCTTTCTTTCTTTCTTTCTTCTTTTGTTTTATTTTTGAGACATAGTCTCATGCTGGTAGCCTAAGGTGACCTCAAACTTGCTATGTAACCAAGAATGTCTTTGAGATCCAATCACTATACTCAGCTTCACTTCTCCAATGAGTGGAAAGTTTCCATTTTCCTCAAAGGGGAACATGAAGTGTATTTGGTTGAATGGATAAGGCACCAGGCCTGACCACTGGCTATTAGAAGTGTTACAGTAGCCTTAATAGGTGCTCTGTGAAGGCCCGTTAGGGAAAGCTGTTTCTCTGACTTAGGTAGAGGCTTAGCATGTCAAGCTACCAACAACATAAAATTGTTATTCCAGTTGGACATATCAATAATGCAGCTAAGGAACTACCCTTTAAGGTGGGGCTACACCTAGAAAGATAAAAGCCATTCTAAAGAGATAGGAAGTATAATTATTCCTTTAAGGAGATAACATACTTTTTTTTTTTCCCTGAATCACCTCTCCACCCATATATAGTTACTACAAGAGAGTAAAAGGTTCTATTGGGTTGCCCCAATTTCCCATTTTCTTCTATTTCTTTCTATTAGGTGCTGCATAGAGAACCTAGCAGCACTTAATAGAGCCTGCATAGACTTTTTTCTGGTACTATCAGCTTCCTTATCTTTCTCTGAAGTCCTACCCTTTTTGCTATGCACTTGCTGGCCCACAATATGGCTAACCCCCATGGCTAATTCTAATGGCATGTTTCTCTGTTTGTCGTCTCTCTCTCTCTCTCTCTCTCTCTCTCTCTCTCTCTCTCTCAAGCTCCCACATATGAATAAATAATAAACCTCTATGGTCAATGAATTTCATTTTTTGAATTCTTAAGATAAAACCTGAAAGCCACTGTCTTAGAATGGCTTTGGGAATGATCAAGTTTCCAGGACAGTAGCTCCCAGAGAAAGATTCTATTATTCTCAAAGACACCCAATATTCCAGTATCAGAAGGGTGTGTGTTGGGAGGGAAGATGGCCTTATTAATTCCCTTTAATGCCTGTACTGGCAACTTGCTTGCCAATAGTTTTTTTTTTTTTTCTAATGTCTTTACATCTTAGTTCTTACAGTCATATTGTCAAGTTTTTCTAAACTTTGTTAAAAAGGTTCTATTAGTTCTCAACACAGAAATTGTTGTTTGGGTTTCACATCTGAAGAGTGTAAACTTGCTTTGAATATCGTGACACCTTCATCTAATGACATCATGCTTTCTTCCTGACTCTTTGGAAGTGATTTTATCTAAATGTTGATTACCTCAGAGCCTTACCTCCATAGTGAAAATTTCTCAAGGAATTCTTCTCCAAAATTGACTACTTCAATTCATTAGGCTACCAAATGTTGAATGCAAATGACCTTAAGTGCAGTTTGTAGATTCATGTGGAAAATGACATCAGTTTGTGTGTGTGTGTGTGTGTTTCATGAAAGGACTATCAGGAACTCTGCCTTGGGTCCAGCACTTGCTCTTTTCAGAAAACAGTGTAGTTGTGGTGTGGGTGCAGCTCAGTTGGTAAAATGCTTGACAAGCATGCACAACATACCAGGTTCAATAAAAATTTATGTACAGTTCAGATATGGTGGTAAATGCCTGTATTTGAGGCAGGAGGATCGGAAGTTCAAAGTCACTCTTGACTACATAGAAAGTACAAGGCCATAGACCTACTCTCAAAACAAAATTAGTAGTAGGGTAGAGACTTGCCATCCACAAAGTTCCTCACATTTTTATTTTACATATCTTTGACTTTTCTGAGAAGTTCTAGGTACAAGTTTGGGAATACAATTGTAAGTGTGCCTAAATATGCCCAAGTCACATAGATATCCTTGGCTTCTAGTAACCTGTGTTAACTGTGGGCAGGTCCCTCTGTCTGTCTTCAATTTTTCTCATTTGTAAAATGACACATTTGGGTTAGGTTCTTTCCAGGCCTCTCCTGCTCTTTTTTTTCTCCAGTGGTCTCTAATGAAAAGGCCAGCTGTGTCATTGTGGCATTCAGCCCAACACCCTAGAGACGCCCTCTCCATGCTTGTCATGCACACATAGCTGCAAGTAGGACTCCCTGCCTCATTTTTAAAGAAGAACAAATAGATAAGGAGATGTGAAACACGTTGTTTCAGTTCTGGCTTCGTGAGGTTTGAATGTAAACGTCTTTTCATATGAAACAGTGAGTGGGTAGAAGCCTACAAAAAGAAAGCCCCAGGTTGGATGAGCTGTGGGCACCCCCTTTTTGTTGGAAACTCTCATTCTGAAAAAACAAAAAAAAAACAAAAAAAAAACAAAACCAAAACAAACAAACAAAAACCCAGAATGCTGCTTAAAGCTCAGCTGCCAAAAAAAAAAAAAAAAAAAAAAAAAAAAAAAAAAAAAAAAAGAAAAGAAAAAAAAAACTAGGAAAAAGGAAAGAGAGGGGGGCTTGGAGAGGGAGGCTGAGTTTACAGCTCAGTCAGTAGAGCGCTTGCCTGCCATGCACAAGGCCTGGAAGTGCCTGTCTGTTATCTCTAGACTGCTGCAGGAAAATCAAGATTTCAAGGTCACAAAGAGCAATATGAGACTTTAAAAGACAGAGGTGGGATAGTGCAGGGTCAGAGAAAGGGAAAGGAACGAGAGTGGCAGCATGAGGGCATGTAAGCCCTCCACCCACTCTCGCAGCTCTAATATTGCTACATCTACATGTATCAGTTTAATTAATGGGGTAGGAGTGGTTACCCAGTCTTTGGAAGCAGAGAGATGGGCTCCCAGTCTTAAAGGCTTAAAAACAAAACAAACAAACAAAAAAGAAACAGCTGGAAGATGGGACTCAGTGGTGGACTGCATGCTTAGCATGCACAGCATGCTAACTTTGATACCTATCACTCACAGACTTTCAAAGCCAGCTAGTGAAGCAGTAAACCAGCATTTAAGAAGCACCCTCTTGGGCTGGGTGAACTGGAATGCATGATAGGATGACAACAAAGTACACCACTGTTGCTTCATGTGGCTTCCTACAAGGCCAAGAGAGTCTGAGTGTGTTGCTTATATATCACATGCTTTCAATTGTCACACTCATTGTGAGCCCTGACTAGCAGACGCATTCCAGGCAAGTGATTATCTGGATCATTTTTCCTAAGGCTTCATTATTGCTTTAAATGAAAGACAAAAATCTGTGAGGGAATCAAGGAACTCAGAAATGTAGCTCGGGGGTGTAAAGCAAAGATCTAGGGACATACCAAGGACTTAGACAAGGAGGAGGAACTGATGAGGAAAACATATGACACAATTACAGTGGAATTTTCCCTTTTTTGGCCATTTCCACAGTTGCAACCATTTGATTCAAACTATTCTTGTGATTTTTTTTCTTTACATTATATAAAAAGAAGAGTCAACATTCTGTAGACTTGCAGCTTCTCTTTCTTTTTTTCTGTCTCTTTATTACATTTTTAATTATTTATTATTTATTACTATTATTCACATTTAATCCCGGCTGTAAGCCCCTCCATCTTCTCCTCTCAGTCCCACCCTCTCATGTGTCTATGTCCCTCCCCTAGTCCACTGAGAGGGGAGGTCCTCCTCCCCTACTATCTGAACCTAGCCTGTCAGGTCTCATCAGGACTGTATTCCTCTGTAGCCTGGTAAGAGGAGGAGGCGATCAAACATCTGGCCACTGAGTTCATATCAAAGACAGCTCCTGTTTCCCTTACTAGGGAAACTATTTAGAGACTGAGCAGCCTATGGGCTACATCTGAGCAGGAATTCTAGGTCCTCTTCATGCATGGTCCTTGGGTGGAGCATACATCTCAAAAGGCCCCCTGAGCCCAGATTTTTTTATTCTGTCGCTCTCCTTGTGGAGCTTCTGTCCTCTCCAGGTCTTGCTATCTCTCCCTCCTTCCATATGATTCCCTGCACTCTGCCCAAAGTTTGGCTATGTGTCTCAGCATCTGCTTTGATACCCTGGTGGGTAGAGTCTTTCAGAGGCCCTCTGTGGTAGGTTCCTCTCTTGTTCCCTGTTTTCTCCCTCTTCCTATGTCTATCCCTTTTGCCTTTCTGAATGAGGATTAAGCATCTTACCCAGGGTCCTCCATCTTGGTTAGCTTCTTTAGGTGTACAGATTTTAGTATGTTTATCCTATATTATATGTCTACTATCCACTTATAAGTAAGTATATACATGTGTGTCTTTCTGTTTCTGGGGTACCTCACTCAAAACGATAATTTTTAGTTCCTACTATTTGCTTGCAAATTTCATGATTTCCTTGTTCTTAATTGCTGAGCAGTATTCTATTATGTAAATATACCACAATTTCTGCATTTATTCCTCAGCTGAGGGAAATATGGGTTGCTTCCAGATTCTGGCTGTTACAAATAAAGCTATTACAAACATGGTTGAGCAAAGGTCCTTGTTGTATACTTGAGCATATTTTGGATATATGCATAGGAGAGGTATAGCTGAATCTTGAGGTAGTATTATTCCTAATTGTCTGAGCAAACACCAGATTGATTTCCAGAGTGGTTGCACAAGTTTACATTCCCACCAGCAATAGAGGAGGGTTCCCCTTTCTCCACATCCTCTCCAGCATGTGTTCTCATATGAGTTTTTTATCTTAATTATTCTGATGGATGTAAGGTGAAATCTCAGGGTCGTTTTGATTTGCATCTTCCTGATGACTAAGGATGTTGAGGATTTTTTTCTTTCAGTGTTTCTCTGACATTCTGTATTCTCTATAGAGAATTTTCTGTTTAGCACTGTACCCCATTTTTTATTTGGACTACTTGGTTTGTTGGTGTTTAACTTCTTAAGTTTGTTATAGATTCTGGATATTAGCCTTCTTTCAGATATACGTTTGGGGAAGATCCTTTTCCAGTCTGCAGGCTGTCGTTTTGTTCTGTTTACAATATCCTTTACTTTACAGAAGCTTTTCAGTTTCATGAGGTCCCATTTATTGATTGTTGATCTTAGAGCCTGTGCTCTTGGTGTTCTGTTTCGGAAATTGTCTCCTGTGCCAATGAGTTCAAGGCTCTTCCCCTCTTTTTCTTCTAACAGGTTAGTGTGTCTAGTTTTATGTTGAGGTCCTTGATCCACTTAGACTTTGGTTTTGTGCAGGGTGATAAATATGGATCTATTTGCATTTTTCTGCATGTAGACATCCAAATACAGCAGCACCAATCGTTGAAGATGCTATCTTTTTCCATTGTATTGTTTTGGCTTTTTTGTTGTTGTTGTTGTTAAAGTATCCGTAGGTGTGTTGCTTTTTTGGGGGTCTTCTATACTATTGCATTGATTTACCAGCCTGCTTCTATGCCAGTACCATGTAGTTTTTATTACTGTTGCTCTACAGTATAGCATGAGATCAGGGATGGAGATACCTCCAGAAGATTTTTTATTGTAGAGGATTGTTTCAGCTATTCTGGGTTTCTTGTTATGAAGTTGAGGATTTTTCATTCAAGGTCTGTAAAGAATTGTGATGGTAATTTTATGAGAATTGCATTAAATCTGTAGATTATTTTTGGTAAGATGGCCATTTTCACTATGTTAATTATGCCGAGGTATGACCTTGGGGAATCTTTCCATCTTCTGATATCTTCTTCTATTCCTTTCTTCAGAGACCTGAAGTTTTTGCTTTTCTTTTTTTTTTTTTTTTCGTACTAGTCTTTGACTTGACTGGTTAGAGTCACACCAAGGTTCTTTATGATATTTGTGGCTATTGTGAAGGGTGTTGTTTCTCAGCCCATTTGTGTTTTGTATACAGGAAAGCTACTGATTTTTTTATTTTTGAGTTAATTTTGTATCCAGCCTCTTTGCTGAAGGTGTTAATCAGCTGTAGGAGTTCTCTGGTAGAATTTTTTGGGTTACTCATTCATACTATCATATCATTTGGGAATTGCGATATTTTTGCTTCTTCCTTTCCAAATTTTATCCCTTTGATCTCCTTTAGTTGTTCAATTGGTTTAGCTAGGACTTCAAGTACTATATTGTAGAGATAGGAAGAGAGTGGGCAACCTTGCCTTGTCCCTGATTTCAGTGGGATTTATTTAAGTTTATCTCCATTTATTTAGTTGTTGGCTACGTGCTTGCTGTACATTGCCTTTACTATATTTGTGTATGTTTCCCCCTATCTCTAACCGCTCCAAGATTTTAAACATGAACAGGTGTTGTAATTTGTCTAATGCTTTTTCTGGCAGCTAAAGAGATGATCGTGTGTGTGTGTGTGTGTGTGTGTGTGTTTTCTTTCAGTTTGTTTATATGGTGGATTACATTGAACCATCCTTGCATGCCTGGGATAAAGGTTACTTGGTCATGGTGGGTGATACTTTTGATGTGTTCTTTGATTCATTTTGTGATTATTTTATTGAGTATTTTTGTATCAATATTCATAAGAGAAATAGGTTTGAAGTTCTCTTTTTTTGTTTTGTTTTTGTGTGGTTTAGATATCAAGATGACAATGGCCTCATAGAATGAGTCTGGTAGTGATCCTTCTGTTTATATTTTGTGGAATAATTTAAAGAGTATTGGAGTTAGCTCTTCTTTGAAGGACTGGTAGAATTTGAGCTGAAACCATTTGGCCTTGAGCTTTTTTTGGAAGTGATACATTTGATGAGTGCTTCTATTTCCTTATGGGGTATAGGACTGTTTAATTTATTTACCTGATATTTATTTAACTTTTTAAAATTGAATCAAGAAAATTGTTCATTTCATTTAGATTTTCAAATTTTGTGGCATTTGGGCTTTTGAAGTAAGACTTAATGATTGTTTGGATCTCTTCAGTGTATGTCATTATGCTCCCCCTTTCATTTCTAATTTTGCTGATTTGGATAGTTTCTCTGCCTTTTGGTTAGGTTGGCTAAGTGTTTATCTATCTTGTTGATTTTCTCAAAGAACCAGCTTTGTGTTTCATTGATGTTTTTGAATTATTTTCTTTGTTTCTAATTTATTCATTTCAGTTATGAGTTTGATTATTTCTAGCCATCTACTCCTCTTGGGTGTGTCTGCTTCTTCTTCTTTTTTTTTTTTCTTAATGTTTTCAAGTGTGCTTTTAAATTGCTTTTATGAGCTGTCTCCAACTTCTTTCTGAAGGGACGTAGTGCTAGGAACTTTCCTCTTAGACTGCTTTCATTGTGTCCCATAAGTTTAGATAAATTGTCTTGATTTTCATTGAATTTTAGAAAGTCTTTAATTTCTTTTTTATTTCTTTCCTGACCCAGCAGTCGTTGAGTAGAGAGTTGTTTAATTTCCATGCATGTGAAGGTTTTTTTGTTATTTCTGTTGTTGTTGAGGTCTAGTTTTAGATCATAATGGTCTGATAGAATTTCAGATTTCTTATATCTGTTGAGGCTTGTTTTGTACCCAATTATATGATTAATTTTGGCGAAGGTTCTGTGAGGTGCTGAGAAGAAGGTATACTCTTTTGAGTTTGGGTGAAAAGTTCTGTAGACATTTATTAAATCTATTTGATTTAGCGCCTCTGTAAGTGTCATTATTTCCCTAGATGATCTGTCCCTTCTGTCTAGATGATCTGTTACTTGGTGAAAGTGGATTGTTAAGGTGTTGGGATTGATGTGTGATTTAAGCTTTAATAATGTTTCACTTATGAATGCAGGTGCCCTTGTATATGGGGCATAGATGTTCAGAATTGTGATGTCCTTCTGGTATATTTTTCCTTTGATGAGAATGAAGTGTCCCTCCACATCTCTTTTCCTTAGTTTTGGTTGTAAGTCTATTTTATTAGATATTTGGATAGTTACTTCAGCTTGTTTTCTGGGCCTGCTTGCTTGAAAACCTTTTTCCATTTCTTTATTCTGAGATAGTGTCTATCTTTGTTGTAGAGTTATTTTTATTGAATGCAGCAGAATGTTTGATCTTGTTTCCACAACCATTCTGTTAGTCTGTGTCTTTACATTAGAAAGTTGAGTCCATTGATATTGATAGACAATAGTGACCAATGAATGTTAATTCCTTTTACTGTGGAGCTGGTTGTGATAGTGTGTTTGTGTGCTTGTTTCCTTTTGATTTTTTTTGTTGTTAGGTTATGTATATCTTGCATTTTCTTGGGTGTTGTTGATTTCGTTAGATTGGAGTTTTCCTTCTAGTATCTTCTGTAGGGCTAGGTTGCTGTGTAGATAATGTTTAAGTTTAGTTTTGTCATGGGATATTTTTTCTCCATCTGTGTTCATTGAACATAGATGTCATCTGTGGTCTCTATGTTCATTGAACATAGATGGCATCTGTGGTCTCTTAGAGTCCGCATGACATCTGCCCAGATCCTTCTCACTTTCATAATTTCTGTTGAGAAGTCTGGTGTGATTCTGATAGGTCTACCATTGGTCTTTTCCCCTTGCTGTTTTTAATATTTTTTGTTTGTTCTGTAGATTTAATGTTTTGATTATAATGTGATGTGAGGTGTTTCTTTTCTAATATGATCTATTTGGTGTTCTGTAAGCCTCTTGTATGTTTAAGGATATCTCTTTCTTTAAGTTGGGAAATGTTTCTTCTGTGATTTTCTTGAAAATATTTCCTGGACTTTGGAGCATGGAATCTTCTTTTTTGTCTATTCTTATTATTCTTTTCATGGTGTCCTTGATTTCTTGGATGTTTTGTGTCAATATTTTTTTATTTTATTTTTTGTCTATTTTGAGGGATGTATTGATTTCTTCGGTTGTGTCTTCAGCACCTGAGATTCTTTCCTCCATACCTTGTATGTTGTTGGTGATGCTTATCTCTGTGCTTCCCAATCTCTTTGCTAGGTTTTCCATCTATAGGGATTTCTCAGTGTGTTCAATAAAGATTAGAATCTTTATTGATTGTAATTCTGTTTTCATGTTTTGTACCATTTCCTTTATCTGTTTCAATGTGTATTCCTGTCTGTCCATGATGGCCTCTGTTTTTGCTGTATTTGCTTGTATTTCTTCAAGAAGTGTGTTCGGTTCTTCTTTATTTGCCTCTAATAACTGCATAAGCATAGATTTAAGATCATTTTCCTGCGTTTCTGATGAATTAAAATATCCATTGCTTTTGGAGGTTGCTTTTGAAGCCATTGTGTCCTGTTTTTTGTTTGATATGTTATTATACAGGCCTTTAGCCATCTGGTTGTGTGTAGTCTTGGCTGTTTGTTCCTGGAGCCTGTATTGCAGACTGGGTCTGCTCGTCTCTAGAGTCTGGAGTACTTAGTTTCAGAGTTTCGAATCCTCTTCCCTCAGATATGTTGCCTACTGTTGGCAGTTATCTTCGAATTTCTTCTTTCTTTCTTTCTTTCTTTCTTTCTTTCTTTCAGAAATCCTTATTTATCTGCTATGAATGTCTTGTCACACTCTCCTTTGATTTGGGGAAAGGGTAGGAAAAATCCATTTAAATGTTAGTCCCATGCTGAAAATACTTATTTCTTGGAGAATAATAAATGAGGAAAGGAAATGTTATGCCTATAGAAAAATTGAAATCTGCTGGACTGGTGGCACACACTTTTGATCCCAGCACTCTGGGAAGCAGAGACAGATGGATCTCTGTGAATTTGAGGCCAGTCTGGTGGTCTACAAAGTGAGCCCAGGACAGCCAAGGGTACACAGAGAAGCCCTGTCTCTGAAAACCAAAAAAAAAAAAAAAGAAAGAAAGAAAGAAAGAAAGAAAGAAAGAAAGGAAGGAAGGAAGGAAGGAAGGAAGGAAAAAAGGAAGAAAGGAAGAGATTGAAATCATCATCAGTAGTGTGAAAGGACCTAAAGAATATGCAGCATACACACTTTGCGGAATTACTCAGGGGAAGACAGACTTCATGAAGAATGTGGTGATACAGTGGGGAATGGGATATAGTTAAAGTACCAAAAAAGAAATATTAATCTAAAGTAATATTGGCTTTTCTCTTGACTTTAGAACATTCTGGAAACTTTTTTTAAATGTTCAATGGTTCTCAGATGGAATTTTAGAGAAGGAGAAGGCTGACTCCTCTGTCATAGATCAAGCTATTCCAAGAATTTAGAGATACACAGTAACTAAAATCCACAGTCTTTGTTTTGTCACCATAAGGCTTCTGTTTTGCCAAGGATACACACACACACACACACACACACACACACACACACACACACCATATCCTATATATATATATGTTGAGAAAAGTAAAAAAGAAAAATTACCTTAGAAAAAAGTAAAACTAGTGAAGGATAAATGGTGCAGAGTACAGAGAAAACATGGCTGAGTGGCAAGTTATGAAATTTTATGTAGGTTATGATTTTTTTTAGAGGCATTGTCTCAGTATGTATCCCAGGAAGTGATCTTTCTACCTCATTGTCCAGCGTAAACTGCCATGCCTGGCTTATAAGTTATGGCTCTAAATATCATTGTGCCTGGTCTTTTTTTCTTCCTTTTTACAACTGGAGTAGCCAGGAGAAAAAGGAAAGAACTGACTACCCTAAGATTTGCCAGCTAGCAAATGGTCTACCAGAAATAAAAACCAGCTCTCTTTACTAAACATTAGTGTTCTAGTGCTCTTTCTTCATGCCTCAGCACTGGGCATGCCCAGACTGGGAAATGAATTACAGCAGCTGGGTTTTGAAGCCTATCATTTCTTTCCTTTGCAATCATGTTGTTATGATTCTTTGATATATCAGAAATGAATTGTCCATTGGCAGTTCTTTCCAGGATCTATAGATAGTCAAGGAAGGTAAGTTTTGGAAAGGGTTCATTGGTCAGTTGGTGATGTAAGTAAGAATTGTGTAGTGTTGACTCTGCCAACTGCATGGTCAGTAAGAATCCACAAGCACCCTCACTGTCCTCAGTACTCTGTTGGGTTGTGACTAACCCAGGAATAAAGAGCTCCATTTTCAACACAAACATACAATACAAGACACCTGGGAGTCCTGTTAAGATGAAGATTCTCACCCATGATGTCTGGGTAGGGAAGATTCTCTGCTTTTGAATTTTCTAGTCCGCAGACTACCTTTGGAATGTAGAGTGAGTGAATGAGTGAGTGAGTGCTTCTGCTCAGCTCTTGTTGGTACAACCAAGAAAGAAACCTCAATGTCAAAGCTTAAGCTTCCTTTCTTCATTTTCCCATTGCTTTCTTCCCTTCCCTTAGAAGAAATTCACCATAAAAAAATGTTATGAAACACCAAACCTGAATTATAATGTTAGGCACATAATTATCCGGGTCAAAGCAGATGCCTTAGACTGGGGTTAGTTTAGCCAAGCCCTGAGCTGGAATGATCAATTTCCTAGATTGAAGACCACTTAGAATATGCTAGAAACCTGAAGAGGTGAGAAATGACGTAGAGAAGGGCTACTTACCACTGCACAAAAATTATTGAAAGCTTTTCTCTCCCCACCAGATTGCAAACTGAGAAGCTTGCTTGCTAATCTTAGCTTTGAGGGTGATTCAGCCCATGTCTGCAAATTAAAGACTTTACCCTTGGCTGTGAAATAAAAATAGCAAATAGTGTGTGCTCTGTCAGGACTTTTCTTGAATAAGCGACAACCACTATCCCTAAGCCAACCTAGGAGAAGGAGTGGCCATAAATGAGCAAGGATATTCTTCTGTAGAGAATTATTTTGTAGAAAGCAAATCCTTGCAACCAATCCTAATGTCCTTAGTACTCTGCATACTTGGTAGCTTGACACAACTTTGGACTGCTAACAGCTTTGTCTGATATGGAGCTTTGTGGATATATCCCTGATGATTCAGAGGACAGATCAGGAGGGAAAAATAAAGTCCTCATATGGTGATCTGACTGTTAGTGTGGTCATAGGAAGACCCAGGTCTTTCAGCAAACTGTCTTCTTAGAGGAAAGTGGTAACAATAACAAGATAAATTTAAAACCTTACCTCTAAATGCATGAAGGCTTTGTAGTTCTCCTAAATTTTGTGGAGGTCACAGCAGTGCTGTCAGAGCTACAAGCAACTTCACTGCTATTTGAGAGTTTGTACCATGGGTGGCGATTCAGTATGATCAGTTGAGCAATAATCTTTGTCTCTTAAGGTATTCTTTCTACGATGAAGACCTTTCACAAAATATTTTTTCACCTTGGGACAGTTTTATTCTACTTGATACTCTCAGGAAAGACTTTTGGAATGTCCTGGACCACCCATCAATGACCAAGGGGTTTTGTTTTGTTTTGTTTTTTAACCTTAAGAAATTCTGCTGTTTCTTCTGTTCAAAGTAGAACCAGAAAAGAAGCAAACAGCAGTGGAAAGAATTCTTTTATCAGTTACTAGAGAATTTCCCACAACCCGAAAAAGCTGAAGATTAATTCCCTGGGCTGATATCAGCTCCAGCCAGATAATAGCTTCATAGCCTTGGAAAAAGGTAAAGGAAAGGCAAGCCTTCCCTTATCTGCCAAATTCCAGCCCGGTGTTGTAGTATGTTAAGGAGAAGCTTCCCGTGAATCTTGTGCTTCTGATAACTCAGCAAGGTTGAGGGATGGGTCATCTTTGTATGACAAACACCACTAAAAATAAATTCAGGAGAAATAACATTGTTTTATAAATGTTTTCCTTTTTCATTCCAATGGTTCCTTTCATTGCCATTTTAGATGTAGCTAAGACATCTGAATATTTTAAAATGCCACTTTAGTTTTCATCTCCATGTATGTTTTTATGTGAATTTTTGTGGTATATGAGGATACCTACATGTGCCTGTTTGTAGGCCAAAGGAAGATGTCCATTAGTTTTTACCTCATGAAACAGAGCCTCTTACCAAATCTGGAGCTAGAATGATAGCTATTAAGCCCCATCCTCTCACTCCCACTGTGCTGGGATTATACCACATGGGTGGTTATGCCTAGTTTTTTTTTTTTTATGTGGGTGCTGGAGATTCAAACTCAGAGCCTCATGCTTGCGCAGCAACCATGCTTACATATTGAGCCATTTGCCAAGGCCCTGACATTGATTCTTGCAAAAGTTCATGCTTACAGGTGTGTTACAAGTGGATACCTTCAGATGGGATCATCTGAGGCTCTCTAGAATGAACTAACCTCAGGATGGAGGCAGAGCAATGATAGGCAGAGAAAAAAAAATAATTTTATTTTGCAGAAAAATTTGCCAAGACAGTATGGTGAATTCCTATACAATCTGCTAGCTTCTACCATGGCTCTGCCTTTGCATTTCCACTGTGTATTTGTCAAAGCTAATGTTGGTACAGTACTCTGAACTCTAAATTTTTTTTTCTAATTCCACCATTTTTTTTTTACATTAATGTGCTTTCAGGAGCCAGTCCAGGGTAATATGTTGCATTAAGTAGTATGCTTTATTCTAACTCGACTGGAGTTAATCTAGCTGATGTTTTAGATGTCTGGAGAAGAGGGGGCTCATAAATTCTCCCCCGACTCCCTGAAGATATATGGAAAATTAAGGTCATTTGGAGAGAAAGACATTTTCTTTAGTGATATAGCTTCTCAAGTATTTGTAAATTTCTCCTTTACTTGTAAATAATCTGCAAATAATCGCTTATCTGTATGCAATCTATTGCCTGTGCTGATGTTAAGCATACCACTTCACCAAGCTAAACTTGGCTGGAATTGTGCCTTTGTTCTGTCTTTGTATCATGACTAGGATGAATAGATGTTTGTTCATATCTCCAGGAAGAGTTCACACAACTAGTAGTTCAGCTGGGAATCATTTTGGGGTTCAATTGGAGATCATTAACAAGAAACCCAAATCATCTTTCTTTTCCTTTGTGGCAGATAGATGAACTACCCAGCTTTACAGCAAAGAACTCCAGAAAGAAAAATCAAACCAACCCTTATACTATGGCAGACCCCAGGTAGAAAAATCATTAATTTCATTCATTGCTTATTGATTTTGCTGGTTTTGAGCACCTTTGTGCTTTCTCCACCCTAACTAGCACTGCAGCTATTTATTGTAGATGTTGCAGCTATGGACAGATATTCATTTCTCTGATCAAAACCAAGGAGCTATGGAGGAATTGGGGCAATGTGACCTCTACTCAGGCACAGCATAGTCTCAGGAAAAGAATATGGAATGAATAGGAAAAAAGACTCAACATAGTTGAAAACAGTGTATATCAATGGTAGATGACTGTCAGTGTCATAAAAATGGCAATGTTGACTTGCAGGATTTCAGGTAGTGTTCATTTAGAATGTTCTTCAGTCCTGGTTTCCACCAGAGCAGATGACAAGTTTGCCAAAAAGTCATATCAACTCTCTTCTTTCTTGATCTTTCACCAAACTTTTCATGTATACATATTCACCAGTAAACCCAGACTGTGGAAATAGAGGAGATGGGGTACATGGGCTACTACTGAGAGCAGGCAAATCTGACTAGAAAAAGGTTAATGTGACTCCAGATTTCATTTGAAGAGCTTGCTAGATGAAGAGCAAAGATCAGAAAAGAGGGTGAGAGTCCTGGGGTCTTCTCTTCAAGGCTGAGTGCTTCAGGAAAGAAGGTACCAGAGGAGGCAGATACTTTGAGGTTCATGGTTGAGCAGGGGCCAATGTAACTTCAATAGCTGAGTGAACCTTTATCATTCTGACTCTCTAAATTCTTCTATCTGTAGAAGGCAATGTCATCTTCTGCTCTCCCTAGCTTGAAGAGCATGAATTATAAAAGCAAATAACTCATAATACATTGCCTGGCATAATAACACTTGATGCATAGTAACCATTGTTCTCATTGTTTTGTGTAATAGAAGTGAGTGTTTTTCTGCATTTGAATTTTTTACAATATTGGGATCTTATTGCAGTAGAGAAGAAAACAAACCTCATACCACTAAAAAAAAATATGGAAGTTTGCATGTTACAGTAGACAGAATAATGGCTTTGTGATTTTAGGACACATCCACATCCTAAACTCCAGAACCTATGAACTTGGTTATGTTAGATGTTGTGTTAGTTATTTTTTTTTATTGTTGGGACAAAATGCCATACAAAAACATCTTAAGAGTTGGCTTTTCTTCATGGTTTTAGGAGACAATCTACTGTGGAAGGGAAGACACAGTGGAAGGGATATGAAGTAGCTGGTCACATTGGGTCAAGAATCATGAAGACGGATGAATGCTAGTGCTCAGCTCACTTTCTCCTTTTTATTCAGTCTAGGACCCTAGCCCATAGAATGGTGCTGCCAACATTATGAGTTGTTATTATCATTTCCAGTTAAATCTGAAAATACCCCCACATAAATGCCCAGAAGTATGTTTCCTAAGTGTGTTCAACTCATGTGGAAGATGAAGATTAATCATCTTAAATGCATACTTAGAATTTAAGTTGTGGAGGAATGCAGTTTGTTAAACAGATTGTCTCAGAATGGGGCAGCTATATAGGAGCATTTGCAAGGGTCCAGTGATATTGAAAGAGTCCTTTAAAACAGAAAGGAAAGATGTGACTATATGGAAAGGAGAAGCAGGAAGCTGAAAGGATGACCTTTACCTTGCTGTCTGTGGAAGAAGGGAAAGTTAAAGCTGGAAGAGGCAAGGCAGGGGATTATTACCAAGAGCCTGAAGAAGGAATGCAATGCACTCTTAAGCTTAGGATATTTTGCTTTTAGCACACTAAATTCTTATCTGGCTTCTGATCTACAGAATTCCAAGATAGAAAGTGTGTGTTATGAGCCATCAAGATGGCTCAGTAGTTAAAAGTGTTTGTTGAATAAGCCTGGAGACCTAAGTTGGATTCCTGATGCTGTTAATGGAAGAGAGAACATATTCCTAAAAGCTGTCCTCTGACCTCTACACATCCACCATGGCACATGCTTGAACTCCCCTCCTCCTTTTGAAAGAAACAAAACTAAACGGTGTTGCTTTAAGCCAATCGGTATGTGTTTATTTGCTCCTGCAGAAATTTTTAAAAAAATGAATACAGTTGCTCATATTAGTTCTGAAACAATGGTATGTTCTTAAGTATAAGAATGAACTATTTCTAAGTTGCAGCTTTTCAGAAGCCACTTTGGATCCTCTTCTCAGATATACATAATCATAAATGATTATGCGTATTTCCCCTGTTTTGTTTTGCATGGTTTGTGAGTGCTCATCTCAGGCAGCTGTTTACAGAGCTCTGTTTACACTTTCTATTATATTTCTGGTGTTTTATATACAAAACACCTTTGGCTGATTTAGGCTCCCTGCTTCTCTGTGGGTCAGGTTACACCAGGGCTAAGTAAAAAGGAAAATTCCAACCCAAGGGCAAAAGGGCATTTTATAGAGCCTAACTCAAAATATTTAGAGGCGAAAGAAAGCGCTTTCTTGCCCTGTGATTCCAAGGCTTTCCTGGACAACAACAGGGATGTCATAGCTTTCTTGGAATATAAAACTAGAAGCAAATGGCATTAAGGGAAGGAGTGAAAAATCCCAATTCTTAAGAAAACATCTGTAAAAGGATTTGGAACCGAGGAGAAGGAAGTTCTGAGACCTACTAAAGGGAAGGAAAAGCTTTATTTACCAGCTCTGGATTCTTCTTCCTGTTGTGAAATTCGAGGCTGTTTCATAACAGCTCTGTGGGGGGAAGGGGACTGCAGTAATGAGGAAGAGACTCTTGGTTCCTCCATATTGCACAGCTAATGACCTTGCCTATGTAGTGAAATAGATGTGGGACCTCAACTCTTGCAGCTAATGATGAAGTTTGCTCTTTGAATTGCAAGGATACCTCTAAGAATAAAATTGTTGACTATGAGCACATCTTTTATTCCCATGCAGGCTCTTTACTTTTGTGAAGATTAAAACAGCTTAAAGGGCTAAGTACTCACCAGACACTTCCCCACAGTTATTAGACCTCTGCACACATGTAACAGTTTGCCACACAGACAGTGTAATCCACACACTACAAAAGCCAGTTTAATTCTAAAAAAAAATAATAATAATTAGGTTCACATCTTTCTCGTCATAGGACTTTGCCACAAATTCCATGAAAAGTGCTTTGAAGCAGATTTTCATAGGAGGTCAGCCAGGAAATTGAGAAGGAATGATTTCAGCTTGATGGGAGGGCTTGGTAACTTGCTTGTAGTCCTTTGAGAATGACTTGTAAGGTGTTTAGACTGACAGGTATAACAGAAGACACTTCTAGGCTAGCTCTTTGGAACAATGTTCAAAAATATGCACTTTTTCAGCAAAAAGATCCTTTCGGTTAGTTGACAGTGGTCATAAAGGGATTCTAGCCAGCCAGAGCATGGCAAATAAGGCTCTTGCAGGCCTTGACCTTCTCCCTGATTCCCTATGCCTCAAAAAGCTCAAAACCATTAGATACATCTCTAAAGCCAACTACCAATGTCTATTCCCTTACTTGGTCACTTCCTCCCCCTGAGGCTGATTACTAAGGTCCAGCTATCAAAGTATTAAAGTCCAGCAATTAAAAACCCCTTTTGGCTCACATAATTAACATGCCCAATTAAAATTAAACACTTTATCCTAACACAGGGTTTTCCTTTTTACTTTTATAAACTGCCATTTTTCAATACACCTTGCTTGTCTTTCTCCTCTCTATCCAGACACAGTCGTTTGTCCTATTCCCAACTCTGGGACAATTATCCCTGACTTTTTGTTGTTGTTGTTGTTGTTTTTGGTTTTGGTTTGGGTTTTGGTTTTCAAGACGGTTTCTTTGTGAAGCCTTGCCTGCCCTGGAACTCACAGTGATCTGTCTGCTTCTGCCTACCTGAGTGCTGGGATTAAAGGTGTGCACCACCACAACTGGCTTCCCTCCTCTTTTCTCTCCTGTCTTTGTCCCTTATCCCTCTCCTCTGTCTCTCTGGGCCAAATAAATCTCCTTTGTGCTAAGAGGATATGAGCCAATACCGATCCTTTCAGGTCAGGCTCTCTGATCATGCTCCATGTTCAAGTTTGCACTGGCTTGTCTTGTCTCCTTACTGTATGACCTTCACTGTGTTAATTAATACCTCTGTGTTTCTGTTTCCTTATTATAAATGGGGAAAGCGGTAATAATTCACATTGCCCTTTGAAGAATTAAGAGAGGCAATAAATGGACCTTGTGAATTACACCTGGCAACATAAAATGTCCCATTATTGTTTGATTAAACAGAATGAATGCCAAGTCACGGCAGAAGAGTAAGAACACAAACATGCAGGCAAGATGGTATCCTTTGCACTCTCCAACAAGGTTCTTCAGTCTCCACCAAGGTTTCTCTTCCTCCATACTTATAAGAATCCTTTCAGAGATTCTTTGCCAGCCATATCATTCTTCAGGATTTTCCACCTCCTTCCCTAGACTTGTATATTCATGAAATTTTCATCTTTTAAAGAAAATTATTTGAAGAGACTTCATATATCTTCGTTATGTTTAAAATTTATTAAACCTACCTGAGAAATATAGCAAGGCTTAATAAACCCACTTAACTTTGAACTTGTAAAGTGTAGTCTTGAGCCTTGAGGTAGGTAGTTAAGGAATTCAAGACCATCTTTAGTGACACAACAAATTCAAGGCCCAATTGGACTACATGAGACCCTTTCTCAAAAGAAAGAGAAAACAGAAAACATATTGTCAAACTCCCAGGTTTTCAATTCCCTTACCATTGTGTCATATCAAACATTAAGATACCACTTTTCCAGCCATAAAGGTCTGCTCTTGGTGCTCTTGTATTCTTTACTCTTTCATCATTTAATTTCTGATGTTTGGTTACTCTGCTTTCTATCAGATCCTAAATATTCTTGGGTGGGAATTGATGTGCGTGTGACCAATATTTCTGTATCAGTTTAGAGGAAAACTAGAGAGACTGTTAGAAAGAGCTTTTAAATACAAAGCCATTCTTTATTTCTGTCATAAAAATTCTTATTCACAATCTTAAGTATATCTCTCAAGTTCAAATGTCAATGCTTTCCCTACTGACAATTTATTCAGACATTTGCATTGACTCAATAGTTAGGTTATAAGAAGGTACACATTGAAAGCACTGTGGCTACCACAACAATCTGAAGTGTGATAGACTGCTATGAGAACTGTTTTCTGGACTCTTCTCCCACGCTTGTGTTCTGTCTCAACATTGTGTCCTTAGTATCCAGTCCACTGAACACATTGAAGTGAAAGGACAGCCCTACTATTTTTATCTTGATGAGAAAGAGTGTACAGGGAAGTACAAAAAGGCAAAAAAGAGAACAGACCTGTTTTGTTCCCTTTAATCTCAGGTTTGGTGGGTTACAAAGTCTGCCACACACTTTGGAGGTCAGTAAGTCACATAATATTTCTTCCTTTATGATACTCCAGGGAGTACAGCTACCAAGCTCCATTTTCAGGGAAGTACAGGAAACTCTTAATTGCTCAGTGGAAAGCATAAGGAAAGCAAGGCTGAGATGGTTTGCAAGGCCCAGCCAGCGGCTACATGGTAGCAAGTCACATGGTGTCTACATGGGTCTTTATTTCTTCTGAAAGAAGTTCATGATGAAGGCTTATGAAATCTATTTTTTTTGAGTTTCACTTTATTGCTTTACTTAGTTGTGTATTATCTCAGTGTTCTACAGTCTAGATTAAACCTATGGGGCCTTGTCTTAGATATGATCTTATGGTACAATTCAACAGCCCTCTTGTTAGATCATTCATACTGTTTTGTCTTCAACACAGGCCAGGCAATGTTGAAATAATGTTCTGTAGTCCTTCATGTTCCCAAGGAGGAGGAGGAAGAGGAGGAGGAGGAGGAGGAGGAGAAGGAGGAGGAGGAGGAGGAGGAGGAGGAGGAGGAAGAAGAAGAAGAAGAAGAAGAAGAAGAAGAAGAAGAAGAAGAAGAAGAAGAAGAAGAAGAAGAAACGAAGAAGAAAACATGGCCAGGCCTTCTGGAAATGCCTGTCTTTCACCACTCATCATCTTCCTTTTACCCAGTAAGTCAGGTCCTAATTTCAATGTCAGGTAAGAATTAATGGTTCTTCCTATAACTGTAGAGAGGAGGTTGGACCGGCTGTCATGTGCCTTCCATTTCCAACATGATATACATGTGCTTTTTTGACTCCCTGCAGGGGCTTAGACCTGCTTGCTTTGCCATCTGCCTAGACTCAGAAAGAATGCTTACTTTCTTCAAGAACTTGACACTCTTGGATGTCTTGGGTCAGGGACAAAAATTTTCACACTTTTTTTTCATCCTGCTTGAGCCTCACTGGGCATGTCAGAAAATCATTCTTCTCAAGCTTTCCAAGATGATAAGGTTTCAGGTAGACTCCCAAATTATAAATCCTATTTGAATAGAAGTAAAATATTCCTTCTGATGCTCAAGACAGTTTTTCAATCTCCAGCCGACATCTTTAGGATTGAATCTAATTCTTGTTCGGTAAGCCCACTCCCTCCTAGCTATTTTTAATTCCACAAAACATTGGTCTAAGAAATATAGAAAGTTTCTTGTAGGAAATATATTCAGAATTTCCCCATAAACACCAACTTCCATGACAACCAAACAAATAGAGAAAAGGAAGGAGAAACTCGCTGTCTTGAAGCTACCCGCATACCATAACACTTTCTGCTAAACAGTTCCTTTTAAATGTTATTTTTATGACTTAAATAAAGAATGACCTTGTGTTTAGTGTGTCTGTTTTTATATTGAGGTCTTTAATCCACTTGGATGTGCAGGGTGATAAGTATGGATGTATTTGCATTTTTCTACATGTAGACATCCAGTTAGACCAGCACCATTTGTTGAAGATGCTGTTTTTTTTTTGTTTGTTTGTTTGTTTTTTGTTTTTTTTTTCCATTGTATGGTTTTGGTATCTTTTTCAAAGATCAGGTATCCATAAGTGTGTGGGTTTATTTCAGGGTCTTCTATTCGGTTCCATTGATCCACCATTCTGTTTCTATGCCAGTACCATGTAGTTTTTATTACTGTTGCTCTATAGTTCAGCTTGAGATCAGGGATGGAGATACCTCCAGAAGATCTTTTATTGTAGAGGATTGCTTTAGCAATTCTGGGTTTCTTGTTATTCTATATGAAGTTGAGAATTTTTCTTTCAAGGTCTGTAAAGAATTGTGTTGGTAATTTGATGGGAATTGCAATGAATCTGTAGATTGTTTTTGATAAGATGGCCATTTTTACTATGTTAAACACGCCAAGCCATGAGCATGGGAAATCTTTCCATCTTGTGATATCTTCTTCTATTTCTTTCTTCAGAGACTGAAATTTCTTTTCATACACTTATGGACTCGCTTGGTTAGAGTTATAGCAAGGTACTTTATGTCCTTTGTGGCTATTGTGAAGGGTGTTGTTTCCCTAATTTCTTTCTCAGCCCATTTGTCTTATGTATATAGGAGGACTACTGATTTTTTTTGATTTGATTTTTGTATCCAGCCACTTGGCTGAAGAAGTTTATAAGCTGTACGAGTTCCCTGGTAGAATTTTTGGTGTCACTCATGTATACTATCATATCATCTACAAACAGTGATACTTTGACTTCTTCCTTTCCAAAGACATGCTGGAGAGGATGTGGAGAATGAGGAACCTTACTCCATTGCAGGTGGGAGTGTCAACTTGTACAACAAGTTTGGAAATCCATCTGGTGCTTTCTCAGACAATTAGGAATAGTGCTACCTCAAGATCCAGCTATGCCATTCCTAGGCATATATCCAAAAGATGCTCAAGTATACAACAAGAACATTTGCTCAACCATGTTTGTAGCAGCTTTATTTGTAATAGCCAGAAGCTGGAAACAACCCATATGTCCCTCAGTTGAGGAATGTATTCAGAAATTGTGGTACATTTACACAATGGAATACTCAGCTATTAAAAACAAGGAAATCATGAAATTTGCAGGCAAATGGTGGGATCTAGCAAAGATCATCCCCAGAAGCAGAAAGGCACACATGGTATATACTCATTTCTAAGTGGAAATTAGACATATAATATAGGATATTTATACTAAAATCTGTCCACCTAAGGAAGCTAATCAAGAAGGAGGATCCTGGGTAAGATGATCATTCCTTACTCAGAAAGGAAAAGGAATCAGACATTTGTAGAGGGACAAAACAGGGTACAGGAATAGGAGCCTACTACCCAGCAAGGTATCAAAGCATAAGCTGAGATTCATAGCCAAACTTTGGGCAGAGTGCAGGGATTCCTATGAAAGAAGGGGGAGATATAAAGATCTGGAGGGAAGAGGAGCTCCACAAGGAGAGCAACAGAACCAAAAATCTGGGCACAGGGGTCTTTTCTGAGACTGATACTCCAAACAAGGACCATGCATGGAGATAACTTAGAACCCCTGAACAGAAGTAGCCCATGGCAGCTCAGTGTCAAAGAGGGTTCCCCAATAATAGGAACAGGGACTGTATCTGACATGAACTCATGGGCTTTCTCTTTGATCACCTCCCCCTAATGGGGGAGCAGCTTTGCCAGGCCACAGAGGAAGACAAAGAAGGCAGTCCTGATGAGACCTGATAGACGATGGTCAGATGGAAGGGGTTGAGGACCTCCCCTATCATGGGACTGGGGAGGCATAGGAGAAAAAGATGGTGAGATTGGAAGGGGATGGGGAGGGGCTACAGTTGGGATACAAAGTGAATAAACTGTTATTAATAAAAATAAATAAATAAATTCATTTTAAAAAATAATGACCTTGTGTTTAAAAGCTCGTCCTTCTAGTCTCTCTAGTTTTTTCCTAAACTGATACATAGATTTGGGTAACACACACACATACCAGGAGTGGTGGTGCACACCTACAATCCTAAGAGTTAGGAGACTGAGTCAGGAGGCTTGTGAGATTGAGGCCACCCTAGGCTATACAGTGACTTGTAGCCTGGGCTGCATGAACTCTGGCCTGGGCAACATAGTGAATTTAAGGACAAAATGAGCTACACTGAGAATCTCTGTCAAAAGACAGCACAAAACAAAAACCAAAAAAAAAAAAAAAAGAAAAGAAAAGAAAAGAAAAGAATTCAAAACACAAAGGAACAAAAACAAAAAAACAAATCCATCCAATGTATAAATATAAAGTTCATAAGCTTTATTTAACTGTTCTATATGCCAAAATTTATGTTGTCTATTTCTGCATGCCCTGATCTTCTAGTATTCTTCATCTGTCTCTCTCAATGAGTGGCTTAAGTTTGGTAAAATAGAGGCTTACTCTGATATATTGTCTTCTGTTTCCTTCACTCATTCACCTCTTTAAAGTCTTCATGTTGGGATGTGGCTGACAAATACCACAGGCAGAGCCCCTTCTCCAGTTACATTTCTCATTTTTATGTGAGGTCTCTTTCTCTGTATGTGCTTCTCCCTGGGGCATTTTTAAAACCAGAGTGAGGGGGGACACATTTTTTTCCTCTAGAATTATTACAGAATTAGCTTCTGACAGATAAACAGATAAACAAAGTGACTCCTAACCAATCCTTGGATGATTTCCTTATTCATGAAATGTGGCATTCATTGCCCTGGAGCTACCTTTCCTGTTATCTGAAGATACCACACAGTGAGCAGTGGAGTTTTAATTAACTCACTAATTGTGCCATGTCTCTTCTCTGCTGATAGGTGTTTTCTGCTAGAAGATATACAACTCATAATTTTTCTTTCTTTGTGGAAGCTATTCTGTATAAGGGTTATTCACAAGAATTCTTGCAGTATCAAGTCATAGTTTGAGAAAGTTTGAAATAAACTATACCCAAATAGAGGACATAGATCAGAAACTACACAAAAAAGGGTACAAAGTCTTTATTAAGATGATATGTCTGAGGAGAATTTTGAATTATGTAACATTTGTCATGCTACAGTGAATATATTTCTCTAAAATGCATGCATACATGAGGCATTATATAAAGATCTTCCCAGAAATGGAGCTAATCATTAAAAAAATATGAATAAGTTTACTGTCTGGAGAAATGGATCAGTGATGTAGAGACAGTGCTGCTCTTATAGAGAGCCCAAGGTTTCCAGAACCCATACCAGGCTTCTCACAACTGTATGTGACTTCAATTCCAGAGGATCTAATATCCTCTTCTCTTTGCCACAAGCGCTGTACTCACATGCATGAAGTTACACTAAGATATACATATAACTAAAGGCAAAAAACCTTCAAAAACAGTCCATAATTTCATATCTAATGTGCATTGGTTGGAAAAATTTCCAAAAACTGAACACATTTCTAATCAGTGGCGTGAAATCCATCCCATAGGATCATTGTAAATATATGTGTCTTGTTCTAGGTGTGGGCTTAAATGTTCTAATATAAACTCAAAACCATGAAGTCGTCTCTTCCCTTATCTATGTACTATTTTCATGAAAAAAATGTTCAGAGAAGCTGCCTAAAAATCATTCTATAAAGCATTTCTTTGATGTCACTAAATTATTCAGCAGTAAGAATGTGCATTATAAGAATGCATAGTTAATGGACATCAGAAGAAGAAGAAGAAGACAGGAAACAACCTAGGAACCTGCTACAGAGGGCCTCTGAAAGCCAGAAGAAGAAAACAGGAAACAACCTAGGAACCTGCCACAGAGGGCCTCTGAAAGCCTCTGCCCTGCAGACTATCAAAGCAGATGCTGAGCCTGATGGCCAACTGTCAGGCAGAGTGAATGGAATTTTATGTAAGAAGTGGGAAATAGCAAGATCTGGAGAGGACAGGAACCCCACAAGGAGAGCAACAGAACCAGAAAATTTGAACACAGGGAACTTCCCAGAGACTCATACTCCAACCAAGGACTATGCATGGAGATAACCTAGAACCCCTGCACAGATGTAGCCCATGGCAGTTCAGTGTCCAAGTGGGTTCCATAGTAATGGGAAGAGGGACTGCCTTTGACATAATCTGATTGGCCTGCTCTTTGATCACCTCCCCCTGAGGGGGGAGCAACCTTATCAGGCCACAGAAGATGACAATGCAACCACTTTTGATGTGAACTGATAGACTAAGATCAGAAAGGAGAGGAGAACCTCCCCTATCAGTGGACTTGGAGAGGGGCATGCATGCAGAAAGGGGAGGGAGGGTGGGATCGGGAGGGGAGGAGGGAGGGGCTTATGGGGGGATACAAAATGAATAAAGTGTAATTAATAAAAGTTAAATAAAAAATTTAAAAAAAATAAAAAAATAATGCATAGTTAAAAACCTGCTTTTTAAATATCTTAAAAGCTTCTTGATAAAGCTTTATAAAGACAGTCCATCTTTGTCTCTAAACATTATGTTTGTCTCACTTTCATGTTTATTGTTTTATAGAGACATTTAAGACTGTTTAGAGGTGCTGTTTTGATTACAATTACATATAAGATTGCCTTATAAAAATGAATAAGCCGAACATTCTTTTGGCAAAAAAAAAAAAAAAAATACCTCCAGTTCATCAGCAGTGCTAATAAGCTCCTGTAATTCATTTATTTACACACTCTACAAGTATTTATGATGCATATGGGTTGAGCATATGCTATGGATCAACATTATGAGTAAGGCCGTCTCCACCTTCAAGTTGCACAGAGGATCTGGAGAGAAACTACAGTACTGAATGATAATTGCTTATTTAGATATGTTTACAAGTCCTAGGTAGTGGAACAGTGGGTAGGAGTGAGTGGTGACAGGTTGAAATACAGGGAGTGAGGTGGATGTTTCCAGACTGAAGACATTTAAAATAAAACCTGAGTAGGACAGGGAATCAGATAGAGGTAGTGGGCCCCAGTGTGCTTACATTTATTCATGCATTCAACACATATAACTTAAGGAAATCAGGCAAGATCATTGTTCTTTGGAAAACAACCACTAAGTCAACCAAGGAATGAAGAAAATCTGTTTGCAACCTTGGTTAAGTGCTATAAAGAGAATGAAATCTAGGAATAAACCAAGGATGGAAGGGTACACATCTATCTTCGATGGTCTGGAAAGCCTCACTGCAAAGTGGGAATGGAAAAACTGGGACATAGATGGCAAGAGACAAGGGGCCATAAGAAGAATATACTGTTCCAAACTAAGAGGTGGCAAGTACAATGGCCCTGAGTGTGGAAAGATGGCTTCCCATGTTGCAGGAAACCTGCACTGATTCCTGGGTGGATGTGGAGAAGACTAGTCAATCTGACTATAGGGTTTATATGGTTGGGTTTTTACTCTTATGTCACAGGTCACTGATGAAAGGGTTGGAAGAAGGGGGATGAAGCATGGGGTGATTTGTAATAATAGCGACATTGTTTAACAAAGATGAATGCTTATGAACTATGGCTCTTCTAACAAGATCAGGTAAGAGAGCCCATACTGATGATCCAGTTAGCCAGATCACAGCAATAGGTAGAGGTGATAGATGAGCAAAGGAGTGAAAGTGGGACAGTAGAGCAGAATGTGGGGTGGTATCCAAAAGACTATAAAACTAATTGAGCAAGGCATAGTAGTGCATGCCTTTAACTCCATCACTCAGGGAGGCAGAGGCAGGCATATCACTGAAAGAGGCCAGCCTGATCTACAGAGTCCAAGACAGCCAAGGCTACACAGAGAAACCCTGTTTTGAAAAACAAACAAGAAAGAAAGGAAGAAAGAAAGAGAGAGAGAGAGAGAGAGAGAGAGAGAGAGAGAGAGAGAAGGAAGGAAGGAAGGAAGGAAGGAAGGAAGGAAGGAAGGAAGGAAAGAAAACTAGTTGACAGAAAAGTATGAAACCCATGGGCCTAGGCCAATGTGTATAGGACATGTAACTGAAAAAGCATGCTCAAGAAAGTTTTTCAGTGCCAGTTCATGACAGAAGGGGTGATGGTAGTTCTGTGCTAGACATTAGAGACCACAAGGGACCACTGAGCTTCTAAATTTCCTCCCAGCTCTGATTCACTTTCAGCCTTGACTTGTCTTTTTTTTTTTTTTTCTAATAAATGGCCTCTGATTTCTATGCCTATCTGCTTGTCTTATTCCAATTTCTTGTTCCAGGACATAAGAACCTAGAAGTCAGCACCCAGTGTATGCTGAGACCACTGGGACTGAGGAGGAGCCACAATACTGTATCCAAAGAGGATGCTGAGAACGGGCCTGTACCACAGCTTGGCAATACAGTCTGATTTCATGCTTCTTGTTTTCTTTAGGGTCACCTCTGCTCTGCCCTATGCCACTGAAAAAGAGAAGAGTAAATTGAAAGGAAACATCCTAAAGAACAACAGCTTCCTTACTTGCAATGGAAAATTTCTTGGAACAAGACAGGCCATTGTCCATGGATTCTAAATGGGTGAGGTCAGTCCATCTTTGAACCTGGACAAGATCACTAGTACCCAAATAGAGCTGGAGTCATTAGCTCTGTGGCTCGTACTCTTGTCTTCATCTTCAACATTGCCACGATTTGCTTTGAGGTATGTTCAACCTTTTGACATTTCAACAGACAGTTATTCTCTACAAAGTTCATGCTTGGGGACACTATAACAGAGTTTTTAAAAAGAAAAGATTTTTAAAAAGGCAAAGGAATCTTAAAATGATCAGCCACATTTTTAGGCTTCAGGTTAGATATGCTTGTAAGCAGATTTGCTAGAAATATTTATTCTCCAGTTTTTTTAGTTCCTAGTTCCACGAAGTTTGGTTTAACATCTGCTTTATATGAACCAACTCCCTCCACTGATTTTCCCATGAAGCCGCCTGTGTATGATGCTACAGACAGATCAGTTCAGACAGCCAAATAACTGCTCAATCAAAGGGAAAGGAAACCAGGGAAAACAAGCATTTGGTATCAAGTAAATACAGACATTGGTTCTTAATTGGACATATAGCCTTCTCAGCCAGTTGCTTTCTTGTGTAGACAGAGCCTCAAGCAGCAGTCCACTGCAAAACACATCTTTCACCTCAAAGGAAAAAGAGGATGCTTATGGTTGTGCATGTGACTTAGTTGGTTGAATGTTTGCCTAACAGCCTTGATGCTCAGAATTAGAACATTAACATTGCATAGAAGCTAACAAATCTTAATGTCCTCTGCATGTAATTCCAGTACTCAAGAGATGGAGGCAAGAGGATCAGAAGTTCAAGGTCAGCCCCAACTACACATCAGATTTGAGGTCAACCAAGGATACATGAGACACCGAAGTAGGCGTGGGGTAGGGAGGTACATTTTTCAGGAGTCAAATATGAGTGACCATGACCCTAGAACATGGATTAAGATTTTACCAAATACCTTGTTTCCACATAAGTCTCTTGAATTTGTCGTACAGTTACAGAACAAAAGAAAGTCATATATCAAGGCACCAGTCAAAAACATATATGGGAAAAACATCAGTTTGGTGGGCTACCACAAAGTAAAGAAATCTCTGCTTTAGGCCAATGAAGTCCTGGATCTTGGAGGAAATCCTACAACCACCAGTTTACTAAACTTAAATTCTAATCCTAAATTACATTGTAAACATTTGTCATTATACCTGCAGACAAATGTAATCATCATCCCTCATCAAGGAAACTTCCCTTTGCAGCACTACAAAAATACCATAATCAATCAAGATGGAAAGTTGTAGAGCCCAGTCCCGGTTATCTACAACACACTGCTTATGCATAAAGCTCACAAAAAGTTCTAGAAGAGGAGATAAGAAGATAAGAAGAGGCAGAAGATCGGAGAGTTTGTTGTGAGATTGTGTCTCCTAGTAATATCCATAAAAGCCATAATTATTTCCTAGTAATATCCATAAAATTTTACATCCATTACATCTCACCAGCATGACTGCCTAAATATGAGATGAACAGGGACAACACCAGCAGATATGACACCACAGACAGAGGAAAGCCTATGAAGACTCAGTCCTACACAAAAGACAATAGCTAACTAAGAAATTCTGAGAGCAGGAGAAATAGTCTGCCTCAAGAAAGAGCACACCAACTTGTTATGCAATACCAAATGATCAGCCTTGAAAACAAATGCATACAAATAACATTGTACAGATTGAGCAAGGTTATATTTAAGAATATATATATATATATATATTTGAATATAGAAATATGCATATAACAGCAATTAATTTAAAAGATGACATGAATTTTGAAAGAGGAAGGAAAGGCCTATATGAGAGGATTGGGAGGAGGACAGAAGGCAGAAATGGTGTAATTGTATTATAATCTCAAAAAAATCTATACTATAGACCTCAGGTATTATCTGGTGACATCCTTAATCATTGGATTGCCAGAAACTAGTAATCTATTAATAAATTTCAGGAAGATTTACCTAACAGTCACAAGAATGGTTATTAGGCTAAACACAGGGCTAGGCAACAAATGGGTATTTGGGAAGCTAAAGTTAAACCGATGCACTTTGTTCTGGATATGTGACATTCCCACTCTCCACAATCAAAATTCTAATCAGTTAGTTGGCCTTATAGATTCTTTAACATATTAGGTGTGGCTTTTTTCTAGAAATTTCAGTTTATACTCAGCCCCCTAGCATTGTGAGACATGTCTGCACTCTTCCTGGATGCACAGTGGACTCCTTCACACTGACCTTCCTTCCTGGAGCTCCTACACAGCCAATCTGAAAGCTTGTAATTCCAAACTATGAGAGGAAAGAAGAGTTTGGAGTGCTTCATGTCAAGCCATTTCCTCTCCCATTACTGATGAAGAATGGGCCCCTGGTTCTTTCACAAGAGAAAGTGTGAACACTTCCATGATAGGAAGTGGTTTACAATGCCATATGGGTCTCTATGAGTCACTGAGCAAAAGACAATCTAAAATCCACACAGTGCAGGAGTATTAGCTTTTACAAACCCAGTACTTTCTCTTCTCCCCATTGGATATCTTCAGAGATTCATAGTTCAGTTCAGCGATTAAAGCACTAGCCTAGCAAACACAAGGCACTGGATTCAATTCTCAGCACTGAGAAAACAAGACAGCATTGAATAAAAAAAAACAAAAACAAAAACAAAAACAAAACACCCCACCAAAACAAAAGACAAAACAAGGAAATGAACAACATTAGACATTTTAATGAATACTATCTTAAGAGACCTGTATTGTCCCTTCTAGTATTTTGTAGGGAGGGGATTCATCCTCTCTTCCCCCTGTTGCTCTTTTCACATCTCATCCAAATAGTTTTCATTTTTTCTTTTCGAAGGAAGAATTAAAGGCTATTCCATGTCTCATTTAGTCCCACAATGAACATGAGCATTTAGTTATAACACATGAAAGAAAATCCCTCCTGCAAGCTGCGAAGCAGAAGAAAGATGGCTTCTGCTGTTTTGGCCACATTTAAGGGAGAGCCTAGGTTGGCAAAAACAATTGTCTCCACAATTGCATGTTAGCCTCTTTCAGAATCTGCTTTTTCATAGAGAAGATGGGGCTAGGACTGTAGCTTAGTTGATAGAGTGCTTGTTTAGCACATTAAAAGCCTTGGGTTCCATCCCATGTACCAAATAACTTGGGTATGCACACTGCATTAGTGATTCTGAAGCTAGCCTGGGATTCATGAGACCCTGTTTCAAAAACCAACAAAGATAATGAGAAGATACACAAATAATAGTATAGTAGATAAGACTAGATCTTACAATCTTCTTCAGATTATGATTGTAGAGAATTCAATGAAAAGGAGGGGAAGGAAGGAAATATTCTAATACAGGAATACTATAGAAAGCTATTATCTCTACAAAGTCAAACCAGTGTGTGCTACTGTTTTCTCAGCTGAGCAGTACTATTCAGATTGTTACTAAGTGAGTTCAGGAATGTAAAAATAGGACTTAAATACAATTTTTTTTCCATCATTTGAACACAGGTTTACTTCTGTGTAAGAAAGCTATAAAAATCCATGACCCAAATATGGAAACTTGAGTGTTTCTATGTAAACCACCAGACCTCACATTGCTTAGATAAAACACAATTAATGCAATGTCTAACATGGCCAGCAATATTTTGAGTAATCAGATCAACTGCAGTTCAGGATATTTCTGTGCATAGCTTCAAGAATATCTATTTGTCTCCAACCAAACCCCATAGACTTAGTAACATATCCAAGTAGAAACAAGGAATGTATAAAACTCAACCCCCTGCCAAAAAGATCACCCCTGAAGCACCAACAAAACACCAGGTTCAATTAAGAACCTATGCAGAAATAAGGATGTAGTTCAGTGGTAAAACATTTGCCTAGCATGCACAAAGCTCTGGGTTCATTAACTTGGAGGGTACATAAAATAATAAAGTCAAAATAAAAGAGAAACCAAGATCTTCCCAAAGGCAAACAATTGATCTCATATTACCATGGTGGATTCATGAAACCATTACCCAACTTTGGGCAAAAGTCATCTTTTATGTTTTAATAAAATATGGCTTGCCAACAGTCAAATTCTGTGCTTTCATAAATGTAGGTTGGTATTATACTAGCCACATTTTAAAGGTGTTCCAAGAACAATTAGTAATCTTGAAGTCTAAAAGAAGGCTAGGCCAGAACTCACACCCAATACATAATACTTTAGTGTGTAAAGATTATGTTGTTTCCTTAACACTCAACTCTCATGTTTTCCCTGAGCTCACTAGGTAAAGATGATTTCACACATAATTTTTTCAAAGTAGTTATGGGCTGTAGCTCAGTTGGCAGAACATCTGCCTAACATGCAGAAATCCCTGGGCTTAGTCCCCAGCATCACATAAAACCAAGGCTGATGGTGCAAACCTATAGCCCTAGAACTTGATAGGAGAGGCAGGAGGACAGAATTTAAGGCTACCCTCAGCTACTTTCCAAGTTCAAGGTCAGGCTACATGAGATGATGTGTCAAAAAAGAAAGGAAAGTGAGACGAAAGAGAATAAAAACATGACCCAAGCATAAACACACACACACACACACACACACATACATATATATATATAAAGAACTATTGTATACATCATATAAATGGAATTATATATATATATATATATATATATATATATGGAATTTGCATTCCAGTTCATGAATGGGCCAAGGTTTGAATGAACATGAACTAATAGATAACAACGTGCATGGACATGTCCAACACACAATTGACTATATGTCAGTCTCCCTTCCACATCCTTTTCTTCCCACTTTAAACAGTCATTCCTGTTTGTGACCTATCCTTCGGCTCTGAGCTGAATGAAGCTTGTTGACTGGTAAAAAACAAGAGGACAAACACTGGAAGCTGACATTTTCCTTTTTAGAGTAAGAACTTACACTGAGTCAAGCCTTCAGGAGTCCAGTGACAAGTGTTACTTTCTTATTAAACAGTCTTGGAGTCTCTAAACAAAACAAAAGGCAGCAAAATGAGATAGAGAAGCAAATTATAAACATCTACCAGCCATGGTTATGGTACTTTTGTTTCTGTGGAGGTTAATTGTGATCAATAACTTCATGGGAATTAAAGCTACTACAAAAACTAACCTTTGGAATTTCTGTGATGAATTTTCCAGATTAAGGTAGTTGAGGAACAATAGGCTGACTCTAAATTTGGGCAGTGGCTCTCCAGGCTGAATAAGGGGAAAGCAAGCTAAGAAACAACATTGATCTCTTGGCTTTTGATGGTGGGTATGGTGTGCCTAGCCATCTAACACTATTAGTGCCAGAGCTTCTGCCTCTGATGGACTGCATTCTCAAGCTGTGAGCTAAAACAAAACAGCAACAGGAGGACCAACCAACACCGCTCCTGAAATAAAACCTTCAAATTGTGATCATGACAAGCAAAAAGATACTTGATAGCACCATACATCACGTGCAGTCCTAATGACTTTTGTTGAAATCCTGATGTTGTCATAGAGAAAAAGAAAAAAGAAAAATGAGATCCCAAATAACCAGTTCAACTGACCATTTGGCTCTCAGGATAGTTATAGATTGAGGCATTATAATATACTGATTTTGTTTTGTTTTGTTTTTCCTGACAGGGTTACTCTGTGTAGCCTTGGCTGTCCTGAAACTCACTCTATAGACCAGCCTGGCCTCAAACTCAGAGATCCACCTGCCTCTGCTTCCCAAGTGCTGGGATTAAAGGCATGAACCACCACCGCTCAGCTAAATATACTGTTTTAAATATATTTTCAGTTCTACTGAGATAATAATGACAAAAAAGAATTGTGGTATTTAAAATGTGTGCTAGGATGAGTTTTGATTTTATATATGGACTCACTGTCATGAGTGACAAATACGACATGACAATAAATATTAAAAGAAGAGGACATGGGAGAATTGGGTGAAAGGAAGATGGTAGTGTTCCAAATTCATTGTGGTTTTGTATGTATCCTGTCTCCCATGTTCTTGCATTTGAATGAGAGGAAATAGACAACAAACACTATAAAAAAAAGTGACATGTTAGAATGTAAGAAGGTGCTATGTGAGATTTGGAAATAGAGTACAGGGAATCATAAGAAAGAAGGGGAGTTAGTCTGATGGGGAAAGGATAGGAGCTCCACAAGGACCAAATATATCTGGGCACAGGGTCTTTTCTGAGACTGACATTCAACCAAGGACCATGTATGGATATAACCTAGAACCTCCACTCAGATGTAGCCTGTGGTAGCTCAGTAACCAGTTGGTCTCCCAAAGTGAGGGGAACAAGGACTATTTCTAACAGGAACTCGATGACTGGCTCTTTGGTCTCCCCACCCCCGAAGGGAGGAGCAGTCCTGTTAGTCCACAGAGGAGGGCTTTGCAGCCAGTCCTGAAGATACCTGATAAAACAGGATCAGATGAATGGGGAGGAGGTCCCCCCCATCAGTGGACTTGGAAAGGGGCACGGTGGAGATGAGGGAGGGAGGGAGGGACTGGGAGGGAATGAGGGATCGGGACATGGCTGGGATACAGAGTTAATAAAATGTAACTGATAAAAAAAATAATAAAAGAAAAAAAAAGAAAGAAAGAAATAGGTCACCCAATGTCATCTTGATAGTGCATCTTGGATTCTGAGAGGCTGACACAAATTGGAGTGAATTGACTTTGGCATGTTTTTCTCAAATTCCTAAGGGCCTCATGGAAATCCACTTTCAACAAGACTTAAAGGAAAAACAAGGTGCCATGAATGGCCAGAATTTAAGAAATGAGGTCATCCTTTCCCTGGAAATCCCCTTGTTTTTGGCATGTCTATTAGGGTTTTGTGTCCATCTGGAGGAGAAGGGCCACAGAGTAAGTACCAGTCTCCTCCCTCTGTGAAAAATCAAGCCAGGATTTTGCACTGGGGTAACACCTTCCAAATATATTGTTTTAATTTTTTAATTTTTATTAATTACACTTTATTCACTTTGTATTTCCCCATAAGCCCCTCCCTCCTCCCTTCCCGATCCCACCCTCCCTCTCCCTTCTTCACCCATGTCCCTCCCCAAGTCCACTGATAGGGGAGGTCCTCTTCTCCTTCCTTCTGATCTTAGTCTATCAGATCACATCAGAAGTGACTGCATTGTCTTCCTCTGTGGCCTGGTAAGGCTGCTCCCCCGTCAGGGGGAGGTAATCAAAGAGCAGGCCAATCAGATCAGTGCCTCGTGCTGGTAAATGCCCAGATCCAGCTCTAGCCATAGACCTGCCAAGGATGTGTGTGCACTGTATTCATTCCAAGCACTAATTAATTTGCCTTGGGGAAGGAGAGACAACAAAGGCAGAATGAACTAGAAGTTCACTTCACTATGCTCAGACACCTTCTTTGATGTTGATGGAATGGAGCCCCAAATCTATAATCAAAGAATGGTGGATACTTTTCTCTCAGTGTCTTTCAGCTGAGATAGGCTTGAGAAAAGAGTGTAAGGAGATAGTTTCTGATGAGTAGAGGAGTGGAAAGTTGTTTGCCAGTCATCAGTCCTTTTACTCACAGTGATCTGGCCCCTGTCCAAGAAAGCTTGAGTTTGCTGAGGAGCCTGATTACCAGTTCTCAGTTCTTTAGCCAAATGAAAGACAAGGCTGGCAGAAACAGTGGAGCTTGAGGCATAGTTTAGCTTAAGAACAAGAACTGCAAACTGGTTATTCTGATATGCTTAGAGATTCTATTAACAGCAACTGTCAAAGAACTTTGAGCTGTAGAAATGCTGTTTTCTATTTCAGTCAGGAAACCTCAACCACAATGTTCTTAAATGTTTTTTCAAAGAAGTTACTTACTGCGTCAGAGTAACTTATTTATTTATTCCATATTATCTCTGTCTGTGTCTCTCTCCATCGCTGTCTCTGTCTCCCTGTCTCTCTCAATCTCTGTGTCTGTCTTTGTCTATCACTCCCTCTCCTCTTTCTGTTTCTCTGTCTCTCTCTCTCTTTGTGTGTGTGCATGTGTGTGTGTGTGTGTGTGAATGCATTTCCTTCTACAAGGTAGGCCATGGAAATTGAATTCATGTCATCAGGCATGGTAGCAAGCAATCTGATTTGCTGTTGAGCCATTTTACTGGCTCTTTGGAGTCATGTAAAGGATTAAACTACAGACTGCTATCTTTTTCTATTATTGGGAATTGAACCTAGGTCTCTGTGCATGCCTAGAAAGTACTGAACTACAAAGCTATCTTCTTTTTTTTTTTTTTAAAGGGATCTCATTAAATTAATCAAGCAGTTCTTGAATTTGCAATTATCCTATCTGAGCCTCCAGAGTAGATGAGATAACAATTTTGTGCCATCAGGCCAAGCTTTCTGTTATGTGCTCACATTCTACAGATCACACAAAGTACAAGATATTGTGACAATAGCAGGGGTGGGTGGGGAGCACAATCTCTACATCCTGGCATTAAATAGAGTGTAATTTCCCTTAAGGATTATAGAAAATACAATTCCAAATACCAGGCCCTAGTGTGAAATTAACAATATGTAAATTATACGTTACAACCTGAGTAAAAAGTAACGTATGTTAACCACAAACTATCTTGCATTTAGGTCTGCCAGACTCTGAAGCAGGAGGCTTTTTGCATTCTGCCTCTCAGAAGCCTTATTGTCACTCCTGTGGTTTCTTGGTTCTCTCCTGTCGTGTTTGAGAAATCTGTGGAGTGAATAACCTGTGTAGCACAAAAGCATTAACCATGTGACTAGAAAGAAAGGCTTGCTCAGTTCTGAGCCTGGCAGGGCGGGTCAGGAGCTTCTGTTAAATCAGTCACTCTCCTCTGGTGGAGGGCGTCATATCCCCAACCAGTTCCTGCCTGGGCTACAGAACACAAAACAAAATTGTTCGGTGATGGGAAAGGGACATTTGGTGTTCTTGTTGGCTTCCTGGCTAATTATAAAGTGTTAATGGCATTCAAAGGAAACACGTCTCCCTCAGAGATCCACAAATAAAGGAGGGCAACAGAAGGTGAGCCAAAGAAAAAACTAGGGCCCTCATGAGAAGCACAGAGCAAAACCAATCAACCCCAATAACTGCCAGGAAAAGAACCAATTTTAATTTACAAAAGAAATAAGACACCCACCCTGGTAACTTAGAAACCTAATAAATGGTAAAACTGGGTGGGATCAAGAGCTCTTAAACTCATCACAGTTGGTGTTTGGAATTCAAAGATGGGTTACTGCAAATAATTTCTCAAATTATAAAAGAGTAAGGGGCAGACTTTTTTAATGTCCATATTAAACATGTACACTTGAAGTAGAGAAAATTTTCTAATAGAAGGGATTTGGAAACAAAAGATTCTAGATAATAAAGTTATTAGTTTTGAATGTTTGAAAAGAATGTTCTAGCATATGTCATCCTTTCTCAGCCTTCCAAGTACTTCGATTACATGGTTTATGCTGCCATGGCTAACATTGTGAAATTATTTTTCATTAAAAATATATCACAAAAAGGAAAAATATATATATATCAAATTTTATTTCTTGATTGTGTGTGTGTGTGTGTGTGTGTGTGTGTGTGTAGGCCAGAGGACAACTTTTAGGCATTGATTCTCTCCTCCCATGTGAAGCCTGGGGTTTGAACTCATGTCTTCTGGATTGCCATCAAATTCCTTTATCCATTGAAGCATCTCACCAACTCTCTTATGAAAGTCTTAGTGGATTTTGTTCCAGTGCTTAGAATGACATTAAATTCAGGAGCTTAAAATTTGTCCTTGAGATGAAGGCTTGTTTGTCAAGAGTAATGAATTGGTTCTTCCTACACTCTGTGTGCTATGTTAGAGGTCAGTTGTAGGGATCAAAAGGTATGAGATTTTCCTTCAAATATCTTAAAGGTCACAAGCAACGTTCATTTAATTATTTAAGGATTTGTTTACTCAAAGTTGCTTTCATAAGATATATTTATTTTTATTTTGTACATATGAATGCCTACATGTGTGGATATGCAGCACATTTGGGCCTGGTACCTAAAGGCTGAAAGAAAACAGTGTCAGATCTCCCAGAACTGAAGTTATGGACAATTACACATGTGAACCACCACACCTAGCTCATCTTCATCTTTTCCAATGTCCAGTTTGTTCTTCAGAGTGTTTTCATGTTCCCACTGGATTGCTTTATTTTTCTATTTTTCATAAATGGTATAAATAATCATTTCTCGTGTCTCAAACTTTTTAAAATGAGGGCGAAAATAATATAAGTGCCAAATCTGTTCACTAAATGAAAATAATCACCAGATAAAAGGACTAGTTATTTGAAAGTTTCTTTAATGGTATATTAATTCACCACTTTTAGAGGTAGTAGGGAAAAAAAAAAAGAAGTAGTGGGGCATGCTTTGTAATTCCAGCATGTAGGGTATGGAGGCAGCAGAAACAGGACTTCAAGGTGATCTGTATAGTGACCCTGTAGCCAGGCTGGGTCCCTGTTTCAAAAAAAGAGTAATTATGAGGCTAGAGAGATATATCAGAAGTTAAGAGCACGTACTACTTTTGCAAAAAAAAAAAAATCAAAAAAAGAACTAAACCTGAGTATCTAGTACCCATACTCTGTGCTCCACAGCTGTCTGTAACTCTAGATCCTTAATGATCAGATGCCTCTGCTCTCCATGTGCACCCACACATGTGAACACACACACTCTGCACACACATACACATCATTTAAAAAATTAAGATATTCAGCAGTCATTGTTTAAACCTTAGTTCCATGGAACTGAGTACATTTTGTTTTTGTCTTCCTCCATTTGCTCACATCATATGGTACATGATTCTGTGATGATCCTTCAAAGAGATAGATCTGCCTAGCAAAAATTGGTGGCAGGGGCCTGAGCCAGACAGAATGTTCTGGAAGGAGTACCCTATGGCTTTCTGCAACTGCAACATGCTTCTTTCTATCACTGAATTCACTACCATATAACCTGTATTGCTTCATAAAGACAAAAAGAGCATAGGAAACCATGTTCAGGGGCACCAAAAGCATGTTGTCTGTAAATGCCTTTCTTCCTTTTATACACCTCCTTCACATACTCTTTCACTACAGAGGCCCTCTCCCCACAAGCACTTATCCCAGTGCCTACACTTCCACTTGTCCGATCTCCAAAAATAATCAGGGAGACCGGAGCATAGAGCCAAGTGTCTTTGGCATCTAACAGGATTCAAGGATTTATATCATGAAGAGAAAAACAAAGAACCAGAATCCCATTAGCTAAGCACACAGGCCCATTTTCTCTGCTAGTAAATAGCTCAAAACCTTATTGGCAAAGCCTAGAAGGGATTTGAATCAACCCAAACCTTTTATGTTCTACTGTGCTTGGTACCAGTGGACGTACGGAGCTTCTACTCAGAACTGTGAACATCCTAGCCTCAGAGAGCACAGATGCTCAGGCCCACAGTTCTCTCCACTTCTGGGAGCACCCTAAAGTGCTTCTCTGCTTGCTTTTCTTTCATATGGGTTCCTTTCACACTGGGGGTCTCTGTGTTTTCCAGATTCTCCTCTGAACACTCCTCCTACTCCTGTCTCAGGTACATGCACAGCTCTACCCTGGAAAGTACCACATGGACTGCTGCTCATTCATAACACATGTGAAAGCTCATCTCCTGTGCAAACCTTCCAGGATTTGGAATCACCCAGGACGTGCACTCCTTCGTGTTTCTACTGAGGGAAGACCCATGTAGATTGGTGGCAATCTTGGTCCTTGAGCTAGGGTCTCAGGCTGAATCAAGGGAGAAAGTAAGCTGGGCACCAGCATTCCACTCTGGCTCTGCTTCTTGATGGTGGGTATAGTGTGACCAGCTACTCCATCTACATTCCTTCATTCACACTGCCTTTCCTAACATTCTGTACTAAAGCAGCTAAGCAGTCAGTTTGTGACAGCTGAGATTAGTCAGGATGCAGGATATCAGGGTATTTTCCTTGATGGGTCGGTAGGGGAACACCATCATCCCTTCACAATAGAACCCACCTAGCCTCACGGTCTCAGATAGCAGAAGTAAATCTTCAATTTCTGATACCAAACAGCAGCAGCAGCAGCAGTCCCCACTTCCCTACATTTTTTTTTTTTTTTTTTTTTTTTTTTTTTTTTTTTTTTTTTTACTAAAGTTAGCCAATGAAACATCTTGGGCAATTGGAAGCCATCAGCCATAATTTACTCAGATTTCCTTCTATTTTGAGCTTCAGATATGTAAGAGTTCAGAAAAAAAAGACAGATTTTGCTGAGGGCTTTTTGCAGCTACTCTCACTGCTTTATAGCCCATCTAGGCACATACAGTTTACTAATGCTTCATCAAGCATTTCAACTGAAACTATTATTCCAGGCCCTCCTGCAACAGAACACACACACACACACACACACACACACACACACACACACACACACCACAGCTAATGGTATTCTGCTAAGAATTCAATGCTATCTCTTTTGTTGTTGTTTGTCTTTTCTTTTGTTTTCTCTTTTCTTTTTTCTCCGTGAAAGAATGACACATCAAGGAACAATTCCCCATCAAATTGGGATTTGATGTCAGGTGGAGACAAATGAGGATTACAGAGTGACTTTCCTTGATGTAACCAGCAATAAGTGAACCAAAAAGGATTAGCAATTGTTCACTAGACACAAGACACTCTTTTCAGCACCCCAAAGTCTGAGTTGCAACAACCCCCTGGCCCAAGACTTTATAAATTTTTAGATGAGGCAATTGATCTCTTGTCCTAGCGGGAGAATTCTCCAGCTCTCTCGGGAGAAAAAGCAACTTTGTCCTTCTGTATACAAATCTTTGAGCCTCCATAAAGGGAGGAAGTCTGGTTGAAGCTACTGTGGGAGAGGAAGCAGAACGACTTGAAAATACATTTTTTTTTCACACGGTTTGAGCTAACCAAAGCAGTCAGGGTGAACATGGGCCCTGAAAGTTTTTCTTTCTTTCTCTCCCTAGAGGTTATCTACAAACCTCACAGGAAGTGTTTAAGCAAATTTCAATGCTATTTCTTAAGATTGACCAGGATCAGAACAGTAATGTAGAGAAGTGGTTGCTAACAACAGTAACTCTAACCCATTTACAATCCCCAACACCCAGCTGAACCCTGATATGTGAACTGACAAACTAATATTAACAATTTCTACCTACAAAGTAGGAAGGACACTACTTTTTAAAAAGTTCATTCTTTGGTTTACAGAAAGACTGAGGGACAGAAAGTTGAATGGGTATGTGATAAGTAAATACATATTGAACACCCCTAATCTAAAAATTCAACATCCGAATTGTTAAAAATCTAAGGTGTTTTTGAGATCAATATGATACAACAAAAAATTTTCATACCTCACCTAATGGGATCCATCACAGTCAAAATAAAGATATAACAACAACAAAAGAAATCTTCAGCCTCTGTGTATATGATTATATAACATAAATAAAATAAATTTCATGTTTAGGCTTAGGCTCCCCAAAGTATATTGTTGTGCATATGTAACTATTTCAAAATATGAAGAAAAAAATCCAAAATCAAAACCACTTTTGGTTCCAATCATTTTGCATAAAGGACATTTAACCTGCAAAGAATATAGGGTATGGGGACCCTTAGTATTCTTTAGAGAATTCTTTTAATTTTGCTGAATGTTAGTAATTTTAAATAAGAAAATGTCAGAAAAAAAACACACCCTCTTGTCTGAATGAGTGACTTAGGCTTCAAGAGCCAATCAAAGTGCTGAGTTTTTGTAGGTAGACTGTGGTCCATGTGATAGATTCTCTGGCAATAATCCTCCAGATGTTTCGGTCTAATGCTCTCCTAACTGGGCCATTTTGGTTTCCTCCAGAAGTTTAAATGCTTTTCAATCATTACATCTTTTAACATTTTTTTAGAAACTTGCAAAAAAAAAAACATTAAAAAAAAAAAAACCCTAAGACATTTTCCCTGTGATATAACAGCTTTGGTTACTTAAGAAAAAAGATTACAGGTATTTAGCACTCTAGAGTTGAAGTCTGGAGGATCAGGAGTTGAAGTTCATCCTAGGCTACAAAGCCGGAAAAAAAAAAAAAAAAGAATGAGAGTATCCTATGTCTTTCAGAAAGACTGCCCTTACTTACTCTTCTGGGATTTTCTTTGTGGAAACTGGAGCGGGACTCCTCCTACTGAGCTGGTGGGGAGTCTTTCCTTAGCACAGGAGCAAAGTCTTAGCTGATTTTTTCATCCAGGATGTAGTGGGCCACTGGAAAATGCTTCCTTGTCTATGTATGGATTTGCAAGATCTGTACTCCATGGCTTAGTGCTTAGAAACAGGACTAGAAGCAACAAGGGAATGAAGAAAAGACAGTGACACAGACACACAATAGAACAGCTGCGTTCAGATGGACTGAGCATGCTCTAATGGTGTGGCACCAACTGTCACCCAACTCTGACTCTCAGTGTATTTATTATGAACAGTACAGGGGGAGGAGTTAGCTAGTCTGGGTAGGAGGTGTTTGTAGGCCAGCAGTTTAAGGCTGTGAACATCCTGGAGGGGGAGGATGCTGCAGTTGTTAGTTTTTGCACACACTGGTCAGTCTTTTAGAAACATTTGCATTTGCACATACTGTCAGCATTCAAACTCAGAATAGAGGAAGGCTTTTTCCCTGGGTTTGAAGCACTAGTCCTTGACATGGCTGTGACCATATCAACAATATACTGTCAATTCCTCGACTCCCCACATTAGTGTTTGGCAAAGTTAAGCACCAAATACTCAGAATGAAATAACAGTTTAGAGCAGGAACATCTCTCTAACTTTGCATTCTCTGGACTCACTGAATGACTCCAAAGCATGTCTATGCCTCTTTCCCACTCACTGAGCTCAGGATGGACTGTTGTTTTGTGACAGAGTGTTAAACTCTCCTGGGTGTTAAAAGCACCTAGAACACCAGGCCCTCAGTTTTATTTCTACTTGCCTTTCATTTGATTTTTAAGACCATCTACTATACTGGCTCTCAACCTTCCTGATGCTGCCACCCTTTAATACAATTCCTCATGTTGTAGTGAACCCCAACCATAAAATTATTTTGGTTGCTACTTCATAACTGTATTTTGCTACTGTTATGAATCATACTGTAGATATCTGATATGAAGGATATCTGACATGCAACTCCCAAAGGGGACATGACTCACAGGTTCAGAACCACGGATTTATAAGATTTCCAGTACACAAAATTATCATGTAGTTGTTCTCAACTGGTAGTTATTTTTGTTTCCAAGGAGACAATTGATATGGCTAGAGACATTTTTGTTTGTCATAACTTGGAGTGGGTATTAGTGTCTAGCAGGTGGAGGTCAAGGGATCTAAATGCTGCCCAAAATTCCTACAGCACATAGGTTACCCCACCCCTTGCCTCATACACATGAGCATGAAAAGGTGAACCGTTGCTGGGGTTATGGCTCAGTTAATAAGAGTGGCTACCTAGCATGTCCAAAGCCCTGAGTTTGAGCTCAATCACTGTATGAAAAAGTCATGGAGGTATGTAGATGTAATTCCAGAACTTGGAAGGCAGAGGAAATGAGGATAGGAATTTCAGGGTCATTGTCTAGAATTAGTCCAAAGCCAACTTGGTTTTCATGGGACACTATGTAAAAACAAACAAACAGAAAGAAATCAGACTTGAAAGGTCCAAAGTGTTGAGATTGAGGCCCCTGGGTCTTTAGTAGTTGTCAGATTAGCTAGTTTTTCTAGGGGCTGGAGATGAAACTTAGTAGTAGAGTTCTGGCCTGTCATACATATGTACTGGGTTTGATGTCTGGCACCTCCATAGACATATTAACCAGCAAATGAGTCTAGTGTTTCTTGGCCAAAGTAACTCCTTTGTTTCCATTTCTCAAGATACATGGTGCCTGTTCTCAAACCTCATATAAACAGCTACACACCCATGAATTCCAGAGTACATCTGAATCAATTGTTGATGTTACAGGTCAAACTGACTCCAGCAAATGACACTCAGTAAGTGTTTTCTTTGCACTAAGCAACTTATATTTAGGGCATAATGTTCTTCATAACAATCTTGAGAAAGTAGATATTCTAAATTTGAAAGCTATAGTCATTATATAGATTCCATGTTTGAGTCCTGAGTTTTATTTTGAAGACAAGTTGCCCCAGAACCCTGATAAATTTGTGTTGTTTAGCATGCAATTGATAATAACCCCTTAGGGTTTTCAAACCCCTTTATTTGATAAACCCAAGTAAATCTTCTCTTTACATTGGTGGAACCAATGTCCCATACAAGTATGATCATTAACAAGTCATGCCAGTTTCCTTCTCATAGCCCAGCAAGAATCCGTCAAATACTTTCTAAGGAGAAACATCAATCACATTGTCAGAACCATGGCTTATCTTCGTTTTTATACATTACTGAGGCAACTGTGTGAGAATGGCAACTTCGGAAAACTCTAATTACAGACCTATAAAATACAGTATTAAAGGTCAAGGTTAAAAAAGGAAGGTAGCACACTAATACAAAGTTTCGTTGGATCCATCACAGTTTTTGGAATAGGGCATGTGCTTGCTAATTGCGGCTGATTAAAGAAATAAAGGAAACATAACAAGAAGCAACAAATGGATGTGATCTGTAGAAGATAAATGTAGTGTTTTTACCTGCAAATGTTATGTTCTCTAAGTAGCTGAAAATGTTTGTAGCTGGCTTTCATTTTATTATTAAGGTATACCTATATGTCGTTTGCATAGTCACATCAACATTTCTCTTCTCATTAATAAACATTACATTTTTTTCTTCCAGAAATCATAAAAGAGTTCAAATAGAAAATATTTAATGATTACATTTTTTTTGAGAAAGTGTTTTACTTTATAGCTTTGGCTGGCCTAGAACTCACATAGACCTACCTGCTTCTAGCCTCTAGAGTGCTAGAATTAAAGGGAAGGCATGTGTTACCATGTTTGGTTCAATAATTTTTTTAAAGTATTGGGTTTTTTTTTTTTTTTTGTCAGATCTGGAAAAAAAGGTACAGAATGAAATTTTTGTTCATAGAACTGATGGTCTTCAATATTACTTCAATTTCTTCCCTTCCTTCCTTTCTTTCTTTTCTTTTTTTTTTTTTAATCCTTCACTTCCTTTTCTTTCCAGGTCTAAAGTAGCACTGGTTGACCTTGAACTCCTGATATCTCTGCCTATACTTCCTGAGTGCTAATATTAAAAGCTAATATTAAAAGCATACACACAGCTTTAATTTTTTCTTTTGATTGATTTATTTTCTTTAATGTGGATGAGTGTTTTGTTCACAGATATAGCTGCATACTGTGTGAATCTTGGAACTGGAGTTATGAATAATTGTGAACTGCCATGTGGGTACTGGGAATCAAAACTAGGCACTCTGAAAGAATAAGTACTCTCAACCACTGAGGCATTTTTCCAGTTCAGGATTTTAGGGTACCTTTTAGAGAGCTTTGTGTGATCATCTACGATACCCTGGCCCTGCCTTTGGAGGAAAGCTGACAACTGTGGATATTTTGTGTTTCTTTGATGAGAAGGGAAAAAAATGTGAAAGAAAATGCTTGTTGTGTCTCTTAAAGATAGGGACTTGAAAAGATAAAGCTGATCTCTGGTAAAGAATGGAAGGGCCAATGCGATAGTCTGTAGCATATTGGGAATGCAAGGGAGGACAAGCTAGTCAGCTGAATCTACAGACTCAAAGAGGTCAGGGTTTTATAGTTAGAAAATGCTTAGAACTCCTGAAGATTTCTGGGGTTTGAGAAGTTAAATATAAGATACCCACTTCCAGATTTGAAATCCAGGATATCAGAAGTCTTTGAAGAGCTACTTCTGAGTTGACATGTGTGAAGAGGCTCTGTTGCTGCAGGCAGAAGGCAAAGAAGCAGAAGAAGACCAGTACTTCTGGGAGGGAAGTTGAAGAAAATGGCCAGGGAGTGAAAGAACTGGCCATTGTTTTTGTTTTCCTCTTCAGCTTCTTAAAATAATATTCTCAAAGTGAAGAGAATGAAATATAATGATCTCCATAAGGAGTCAGATGGCTAAACCTGGATTGCCACCTATATTTGTAAATAAAGTTCTATTGTAACACAGTCATATTCACTTGTTGATGGAATTTCTGTGGCTACCTTTAAGACAAGAGGAGAGTTGAGAAAGCACAATAGTAAAGTACAAAATGTTGCCTTTAAAGAAAATCAGTTAACCCATCTCTAAGTCAACTCCCTCTGGAAAATTGAAGAGAAAGAAAATAAAACAAAACAAAGCAAAATTAAATCACCTGATACTCCATTTTATGTTTCTAACCATTTGCTTTCTTGTTCTGACAAAGCAGAAGCGCTTCCTGAACCTGCTAACTGACCCATCCTTAATGCTGGGTTTGAAGGGCTATTTGTTCTAATAAAAAGTAAGTTGACACTTTCTGCTCTCAGCAAGATGAATGTTCCTCTCCATTCTAGCTACAAATTAAAACTAAAGCAAACCTACTTCTGTCCTTTGTACAGGCTTTGAGTCAGGGATGTTTATGGGCACATTAATAAGAAAAAGGGACATTGCTTCATGATGATTGCAGAAAATCTGAAGTTTTAAGTGAGAAGGAATTACTTTTGCGACTGCCTTTGTTCTATTTTGCTGTAATTCAAAGTTAATAGCTCATGGCCGGGTTCGAGTTCACAAGAAAGGGAGAAGTTGTCAGAAAATCAAAATCACAGTTTCCTGTTTTTGAAGATGTATTTGAATAATATCACTGAGGGCTTCAAAGACAGAAAAAAAATGTCTATTCTCCAGAGCCAGAGCAACTCCAAATGCCTTTGCTTGTTTTATTGTGTGATGCTGAAGGGTCAAGGAACCCTTCCCACTGCAATCTTCTCACTGCTCCCTGACACTGTTATTAATTTGCCATTGTTGTTATACTGTTGAGATTCTTGCTGAAAATTTAATTAGGTATTCCTAATTTTTACTTTATTTGTCCTAGTAAGTCATTATGGTAAAAGCAGGACAGATATGTAACAGCAGAACATTTTAAAAGCTGTAACTGGCTACACACAAACATGATGGAACAGCAGTTTTGTAAAAGGAAAGGTAGCTGTTGATCCTGATTTTTCAATTCGTGTTTTTATATTATGGTATCAACATTCTTCTCATTTACCCCATTAGGAAAGAAAGAAGTGCTTCTTAGGGTGCTATAATCTGCCTTACACACCTTATTCTTTTTCATTGTTAGACATAGCCCATATTCTTTTCTTCCTTGATTTCTTCTTTCCTTTCTTTCTTCTTTTACCTATGTGTATGCATATGCATATGTGTATGTAAATGTTTTGTGTGTCTGTTCGCAAGAGCTTATGTGTACCATGCTCATGCAGGTGTCAAGGAGGTCATATAGCTTGGATCATCCAGAAATTGAGTAATGGGCAATTATGCACTACCTAATGGGGGTACTTGGAACAGAACCTAGGTCCCTTGCAAGAGCAGCATGCTCTTTTAACCAATAAGCCATATCTCTAGTCCCCCTCCTTTTTTTTTTCTTTCTATTTGAGACAGAGTCTCATGTAGCACAAACTGGTCTTGAACAGTCTATGTAGTAGAGGCTGGACTTAAATTTCTGATTCTCCTGTCTTTACCGCCAAAGTGCTAGTATTACAGGCATGCATCACCACATCCAGTTTTCTCTGATGCTGGGAATTAGATTCAAATTTCCTCCTTACTAAGTAAGTGTATGCATACACTCTACCAGCTGTCTTACATCTTCAGCCTGACCTACACTGTTTTTACACGATGACATTTAGCTGCTATTATCTAACTCAGAAGCCAAGGCTGCACTGTTGGACCAGTCTTATCTTTGCCACTTGTGCTTACAACTATGACTTTGTTGTGATTAGGAAGTCTTCCAAATAAATCCAACAATACTAGTTTTGTTTGTTTTGAGCTTTTGGAATTAACCCTGTTTTGCCAAGTCATAGGATTACTGTCAACCAGTATTACATCTTTCAGTACAGAATTCTTGAAAGATCATCCATGGAATTACAGGAAAAAAAATGCAGACCACCAAAGCAACTATGGTTACTTTGTGTGAAGTCAGACTACTGAGGAAACTATAAAATTTACATTGACATGTTGGTTAGAACTTTGAGTCAAGACCCATATGGCCACTGCAGACATGAATGGTTTGGTCTTCTGTCACAATTTAAATTAGATCTTTGAAAAAATAGGTTTAGTTTATTTTATATGTATGAATGTTTTTTTCTTGTGTGTCTCTGTATGTGCTACATGTCTACCTAGCATGTAGTACAGAAGATGCCAGAAGAAGGCATTAGATCCCTGGAAAATGGAGTTACAAGTGGTTGTGAACATTCATATGGGTGCAGAGAACTGAACTCAGCTTCTATGCAAAAACATTATGTTCTTAACATCTGGGCAACCTTTGTGTCTACTCCAATTAGACACTTGAAGAAGACAAGATTCTCAGGAATCTCTTTTGGATGAGAGACTTTAGATTCAAACCATTTTAAAATGTTCCTTATGAGCAATATTGGATATAAAAATTATGTCGTCTGAGTTTTAAATTTGAAAGGTGTATATGGATAAATATCTACAGAACTTTTTAATGGAAGTTCTAGAATTTGTGTCACCTGAGTCTCTGATAAGGAAATACTTAACTGATTTTGTTTACTTTCTATATAGGTTGGATATGACGATCTGTAAACCTCACAAACCATATCTGGTGCTCAGGAGTGGCCTTAAGTGGACATATCTGTTCATAATAACTTCAGGTGAAGGTATACCAATCACAGTACTGGAAGGAGAGGGGCAACTAACTTTGAAGCCTGGTGATAACACCTGAAAGGCCTTGAGCTGACTGAGATGAAGTAACTGCCATCATTACTATAATCATACTTTGTAAAATATCCATCAACCAATTAGACAGTCATCGACAGGCCTCCAAAAATGTTCTAGTTAAGAATATTTTCTAGGACTGGAGATGTAGCTAAGTTGGTAGCATATTTTTGCCTAGAATGCACAAAGCCCAGCATTAGCTCTTCAGTGCCATATAAGGTAGTCATGGTAGTGTACCTCTATAATTTTTGCACTTGGGATGATCAGAAGTTCAAAATCATCTTCAGCTACATAAGGGGAGTTCAAGGTCAATCTGAGATATATGATACTCTGATTCAAACAAAACAATAATACATAAAAACAAAGAGATTTTTGTACATTAAAGCTATCACACATTTTGTTTGTTTCTTTGAAACAGGGCTTTTGTATGTAGTACAAGTTGGCTTCCATATTGAGGTCTCCTGAGAGTGACCATCATGCCCATGATGCTTTTATATGTCCATAGAGAATCTTTTTAGAGGTGCTTATTCATAAAAGTGAACTATCCTCTTAATGATTTAAAATGAATGATTACCAGTCAGGTTAAGTCTGTCAGTATTTAGTACTGAACTATCTCTGACTCACCAGTTCATTCTGTTTTGATTTCAAATGGACTGGGATTTCTGTACTCCCTTGTACTTTGATTCCATGTTAGTTCATCAACAAAAGTAATTGAGACACGTCATTATATTTAGCTATTAGTATTCACCATGACAATTATCTAGATAACTTGAAAACATCATAAAAATCAAGAGGTTATAGCTTAGTCCCATAAAAATCAAAATTATAATGTCTTGCAAGTTACTGTTGCTCAAAATTAGCAAAGTCCACACATCATGCTATTTATGAGCAATTATTACTTATTCAGAAAACTTTCTTGAGTATTCCCACAGACTTACATCAGGGTTTCCTACTTGCTAGAGTCACAGCACTTTCATAATTCTAAAGTATTGTGAACTCAGGACAGAAGATGATGGGTTACCCATTCTCTGTATGATTTCTTAGTGCAAAATCAATATTATATCAGTTTTCAGAATAGCTCTGGTATACTCATAAAATGTTGCAGGCCTTGGCCCTTTCTTCCCCTGTCAACCACTGAGTAGAAGCTTATACCTACTGATAAATAGTTTTTGCTTTTGCTTTTTTTTTCTTTTCCGTTTGATACAACGTCTTGCTAAATAGTCCAGGCTGGCTTCCTGCCTTCCCCCCCTACCAAGTTTTAGCATTACAATAGTGTGCCATCATACCTGTCTTTTTCTCCAATTTTCTCCACATAGAACCATACTAAACATCTGATATTATCTTTTGTAACCTAATCGCATATGGTGAACATCCATGTACATTATTACTAATATAGGTGCATTAATTCATGGTGATACAGTATCCTATTGTATCTATAATACTTTAACCAGTTGTTTCTTGATAGTTACATTTATTTCAGACCCCCCCCCCGACACACACACACATTGGTGTAAACACTCTTGTGATAGTTAGTTTTGTCAACTTGACACCTCCTAGAATCAGCCAGGAAGAGAGTCAAATGATGGATTGTCTAGATCAGGTTGACCTGAGAGCATGCTCTCTTGTTTAAATTCCTCAAAATAACTTAATTGGCTCACTTGTAGTCTGTTCAGAATCTTGGGTTCTATTGCTGAATTGCTCATCTCCCAAACCATCCCATTTTCATATTTTTAAACTACAAACTTCATTACAACTCTTTTAAAGCTATTGTCATAGTTAAGGCATAAGCCATTACTATTTAGTACTTTGCCTCTTTTTATGAAGTAGAGATGACTCAAACACACTAGGAAGAACTGTCAATTTTGAAAGCTGAAGATTAGGCAAGATATTCTCTTTAAACAACTAATGAGTGAATAAAAGAATGTACGAATGAGTAGATGAAAAAGAAAATATCTCTAGATTAAGAATTATTGCCAGGTGATGGTGGGACACACCTGTAATTCCAGCACTGAGGAGGCAAAGGCAGGCAGATCTCTATGAGTTTGAGGTCATCCTGGTCTATAAAGTGAGTTCCAGGACAGCAGGGATGTTTCACAAAGAAACCCTATCTTAAACAAACAAACAAAAATTATAACTAACTCTGGATGTGGTGGTTCATCTCTGTAACCCCCCCCCCAAATAAACAACTAAAGCAAGGCTTTTGAAATGGATGAATGACTTTTTATTGTGTATTGCTCCCCCCACCCCTTGGAGACAGGGTTCCACTATTAGCCCTTGCAAGCCTGGAACTTACTCTGTAGACTAGGCCATTGAACTTACAAAGATCTGCTTACTGCCTGCTAATGTTTCAGGTGTGTACCGACATGTCCAGCAATTAACCCACTCTTAAAAATGTTTTGTTTTTCTGAAAAAAAAAGTGTCACTATTCGTATTTCCATAAAACAAACAAATAAAAGAAAAAGGCAAATATGCTGATTCAAGATACCCCATGTCGTAAAGAAGATCATGATCCACTCAAAGACTCACATACTCTGTCCCTTTGAGATGTCATCCTCCAAATGGTATGCAGATCCAAACTAGATGCTCACCCCCTCAACATGTGAAAAGCAAGTAATAATAAGAATAAATAGTTCTTGATGACTACTTTAAATTTAAATGAAAGTGGCCCCTCCTTTTTCCTGCTCAAATTCTTCTAGACATAGTTTGGTTTGTCTGGCATGATATGGGTGGGTGCTATTTCATATTGGGAAGTGAATCTGAAAGTTATCTTTGTTCTCAGAATTTTCTTGTTAAATGAGGTTACAAGAAACTAAAATATGTCATTTTTACATGCTGCTTACTCTATCACTGATGTTTTTTATTCCAGTGAGATAACTACTCTGGCTGTTGTACGAATCTTATTGTGAATTTTTATGTGGCCTCCTCACATCTTCCAAGAGGGCCAGCTTTTGATATGTTTGCTCTGTATACTCTATGAACTCTCTAATGTCTCTAAAACTTAATTCTCGCCCAGAACTGTCCTCAGAAATCCCTCATTAGAATCCTCCAGGATGTAAAGTAAAGTGAGATTTTGAAGATGAAGTCAAGGTCTTCTGAATCAGATTTTCTGCTGTGGAAACAAGCTGACCTCTAAATTTGTAGCTGATATTGGCCTTGAATTCCTAATCTTCCTGCTTCACTTCCAGAGTCCTAGGACAGGAATGGCTACCTTCTTCCACCTCCAAAGTTCTGGAGTTTGGGCCATGAGCCACCATAACTGGATTGAATCTGAGAGGGGTCAAGGAAATCACATTCTCACTGAACACATACCCAGGTATGGGCAGTGTGCTTATATCTTACACACAAGGTCTGCTGTACTCTCCTCAGCAAATTCTTTAGCATATTTTTTGTCTATCTTGTCCACTCAAAAACTGCCTCCAGCATGGGTTACAAAGTGTGTATTCCTAAGAAAGAATGTGATCTTACAATGTGCTTTGAGGCAATGGGACAGAAAACAGGTCCCATATAAAGCTGTCAAGTTCTATCTTGAGCCTCAGGCAGATCCATAGATGGATTGAGTCATGGAAAGGGTGAAGAGGTCAGCTAGCTTGAACTGAGAAAGCAATGTCAGACTTGACTAACTTGAACCATGTTCTTGAGCCCATAAATAGTTTCAGGATGAAACAGATGATTTACTGATATCAGAATTGCTAGACTAGTCACTTCGGTTATCTCCTTGGGTATGTGGTATCTATTTTTGAGATTTCTCACATTATTGTCAAATACTTCATGCATTCTCCAAGCAGACTGGGCCTGGCCCAGACTCTGACCTTGATTGCTTTTATTTCATGAATAATTCCAAGAACATAAATTATGTGATTAGTCAGATCTCTGAAAAGGGGAAGCTGCTGATTAGAAGCAATTTGCAAGAACAAGAGAAATGCACCAGATACAGGCGCCAGACAGAGGCCTGAGAAGTCAGAGTGTAGAATTCTGTAAATTTCTATTTTGTATAACTCATCATTCCATAATGATAACCAATAAGTCAGGTGGGAAAATAAAGATATAATAACTGAGCCAGCCTGGCTGGCATATGCCTTTAATCCTAGCACTTGGGAGATGTAGGCAGGAGGATTAGACATTCAGTCTTGTTTTTAAAAAATATAGAACTAAGAAACAAACTAAATATAGAAATTGGATATCTCCAACATTATGATTTCACCTTAAGAATTATTTTAGTGTTAAGAAAAACATAAGTGTTGGTAATAAAGTATAATGTTACTTAGTTTGGAATGGTGATGCAGAGAATAACAAAAGGCCAAAGGCTTTTCATAGGTCATAGATTTGAGTCAGTCAATGGCCCAGGAGTTGGAACCATATTCTGAATTTATATTCAGTCTTTCTGAATTTATAGATTTTGTTTGTCAAGGGAAAGCAGTAGTCTAAAACTCAACAGTCAGCTTCTCTTCTATTTGATTGACCTAGATTTCTTTTAGCTTTGGCTGATTACTGAAGCATTAGCAAAATGTTTCCCTACTAGTGCAGACATTTAAGGTGGAAATCCAATACTCAAGCAATTAGAATCAATGTTCACTCTGCATGTATAAGCCATAGTTCAGATATTTTTCTGCACACAGGGAAAAAAGCTAAAGCCATACTCTGGCATAGTTTTATATATATTACCTAATTTTAGACCACTCTAGCAATGCCATTAGAAAACAAGAAGGGTAAAATATACTTTAAAATGTAATTCAATACTTCCATGCCTAATTGTATCACTTTGATATTGGAGGTTAGGAGACATTGAGATAGCTCAGGGAGTAAAAGCACTTGTTGAACAAACCTGACCAATCTGAGTTCCAACCCTGAAACCCACTGTTGGAAGGAGAACAATGGCATCTTCTGACCTCCACACCCACATACCTGCACTTACCACCACATACATATCACACATATACAATAATTAGTATTAAAATGCATACTTGAGGCAACATCAAGAGAAAAATAATAATGTTAATTGAGAAAATGAAATACATCAGGCAATACGGTGCTCATTTAGCTTGCCTATGTCCATACTGTCTTAACAGGACAAAAAGTGCATACATGTAGGAATATTGTTAGAAATCATCAAGTAGGGGAATATAAAACTTAAATCTCAATGGAGCGTTATGCGTTACACATAATGATCCTAGTACCTAGAAGGCCACTGCAAGTTTAAGGCCAGGCTGGGCTACATAGCAAGACTATGTCTCAAACAAAGAAACACAAAATAATCATGTGTAAGCGTATATCTCAGGTGACAGAGTGCTTAGTGACCATGAGCAAAGTTCTGGGTTCAGTCCCTAACACTACATCAAATGGCTGTGGTAATACACATTTGTAATTGTGAGGTAGATGCAGGAAGATCAGAAGTCCAAGGCTATTCTCAGTTTCATAAGCAAATTTGAGGACACACTTAGTCAATGAAACCTTAACTCAGAAAACAAAACAAACTTAAATTTCAAATAGGAATTTGTAAAATCCATCTCCTGTTGCAAAACCTAGTTCTTATCAACTCCACAGAGACCTGAAGCTCTGTCCATCCATAAGTCCTTACATTTTCTAAGTGAGAACTCGGTACTGGGAACACTTGGTTCCCCTGTGTGTTCTTCATTTCTCCACATAGTGGGAACATTATTGTTCACCATAGCACAATAACCCTAAAGTGATAGCAACTTTCAAATTATAAGCATGGTTTATTGAGAGAATCAGTAACATTGGAGCAGAGTACTTGGAGGGTGAACAATGAAGAAAATTCCAGTTTTATGGTGCTGTTCTTATGGAGACAGAATGGGTTATAGAAATTTGGTAGTTCCACCATCTCTCTTTATGTAATTTCTCTGGAACCACGATTAGGGTGAGTCTCATCAGTTGTGGGAACCCTGTAGGCAGGTAGCTTTATCTTAGTTATCTAAATGACCCTAAGTTCTTGCAGAGTGCCGAGAACACAGCTGATATTTGCTCTTTCATAAATAACTTGTTAAAGCAAGTAAAAAAAAAATGAGTTTGTCTGGTAAGCAGACTCATAGCCAGCCTGCCCTACATTAAGTATCAGCTCTATAAATATTCTAGACAAATATGTCAGTTCAGAACATTCTGGATTCTTGGAGGGATTTGTTTCAGTAATAATTTATGAGGATCAGAGGAAGACCTGAGTAAAATTTTTAAGGAGTAGAAGTCCTGAGTGAATGCATATTCTTGACATGAGTATAGAGCACAGCCATGTTAAGGACCCAAACAACTCAGATTCATGTGAATGGCAAAGGCTCCCAGGTCAGACTCAGGGAATTGGCAAAGACTACTTCTGGTACAACTACCAGTGTTTAGGAATGATTGACCAGTGTGTGAAAAACCTAGCAACCAGTTTCCTTCTTCCTAGGTGACTGCAACCTGAGACTGTCTTTCACAGAGACCTCCCCTGAGAGTAGCTAAGTCCTCCTCCTCCTTGGGTTGTACATAATAAACTGAGTTACCTGATTGCATGACTAGTGACCTCAATCAGAACCAGCACATCCCACCAGCTTTTCTACATGTGTGTCCATGATTTCTTCAGTCTGTCTTTGTTTCTCCATCCCCAAGTTGCCCCAGTCAGGTTTCTAGGACAATGCCAGGCAGGACGCAGTAATACCTAAGTAAAGTGAAATGTTTAAGCTCCCTGGATGAGGGTACTGTCTGTCTAGACCAGTCCTATGAATATGACCTAATTCTCCAGGTCTCTGGCTGCTTGGTGGATCCCTTTGATGACTGTGATTGTGAATTTCTCAACCTTTTGTCGCTGGACAGTAGCATGGTTCCTGATGGACAGTAGTGGCTCTGTGAATGATGCTTGGTTGAGCTGACATCTAGCAACACTTGTTAAACATAGACCATGCACCAGATAACATCTAGAGCCTATTACCTGAGGAATCCTCCTAAAACCCACACAATTACATTCTTACTGTCACTCCATACGCTTCTGGATGAAGAAACAGTTGCAGACATTTTTAACCAAGACCAAAGTTACAGATCTAGTACAGTGAGGAGCTGGACTTGAATTTAGGAGAAAACGATTCCAGTGACTCCTCAAGTTTTGGTTTCAAATGCCATTCAGGATAGTTAGAATTGAGTACATCCAGGAGACTTGCTTTCTTTTGATTTTTATTTGTTTGTTTGTTTGTTTTAAGACAGGGTCTTACTTTATATCCCTGGCTAGTCTAGCCTCAAATTTGCAGTTATCTTTTTTTTATTTTTTATATTACAGTTTATTCACTTTGTATCCCAGCTATAGCTCCCTCCCCTATTCCCTCCCAATCCTACCTTCCCTCCTTCTTCTTCTCCTATGCCCCTCTCCCAGTCCAATGATAGGGGAGGTCCTGCTCCCCTTCCATCTGACCTTAGTCTATCAGGTCTCATCAGGACTGACTTCAGTTATCTTTTTATATCTACTTTTTGAGTATTAAGGTTGTAGGTATGTACCAACATGCTGTACCAAGAAGTCTTTCTTTACTTACCACCTAAAGCAGCTAAAATCATGTTTACAGTAAAAACAATTAATCTTGGGACATTGAGATACGTTTACTGATTCAAGTATTTAAATAAAAAGGTAAGCCAGTTGCATGTCAATATGTCACAGTTTTAAATTTTCATTTATTATCTATTCCTCTATCTATCTGTCTAATTATCTAGCTAGCTAACTATCTAGCTATGTCTATTTATCTATATAAATATCTGCATTCATGGACACCAGAGAACAACTTTCAGGAGTCAGTTCTTTCCTTCAACCATGTAGCATTTAGATACCAAACTCAAGTCATGAAGCTTGGTGGCATCTTTACCTGCTAAATCATCTCTAAGGCCCTTAACATGTCATGGATTTTAAAGAATAATAATTAAAATAAAAACACGACTGGAGATGAAGCTCAGTAGGTAGAATGTTTGTCTGTTTCTTATAAGGCCTTAGATTAGACCTCCAGTGCCACAGAAACCAGGCATGATGGACATACTTGTTATCTTATCATTTGGGAAGTAGAAGCAGAAGAATCAGAAGTTCAAGGTCATCCTCTGCTACATAGAGAATTCAAGGCCCACAGAAGACTACATGAGAATCTATTTAAATAATGATAATACATAAATTTTTATTTTCTGAAAACTACAGTATTATAAGTGGCAATGTTATTTACATGTTTGCCAATCTTTCCAATATTTGAGTGAATGATATAGATTCCTCTATTGTTCTCTGTTGAGTCTTTTCAATATGTCGTTTACTCTCTGGTAAACTGCATTGTATGCTTCCAAGAGAATGGGCATGAAGAAGGCACAATAGCTTCAGTTTCAGAGATCCTCTAGGGTCTGTCTGTCTTTGAGTATGGCTTTACACACATAACCTCCTCTCTACATGGCCCCTGGGGGCATGATGGAGGTCACAGGAGGCTACTCCCTTCCGAGATATTTTTATGCTCCTGAGGTGCTCCTCTAACCTGGTACACCTCCTGTGATAGAACTGTAGTCAGATGAAATCAATTCATAGTGTGGCCCTCATCTTCTGGCCTCCATGCTTCTGTTCTTTTCCATGCTTTCTGCCTGATGGGTTACTCAAGTAGTATCACAAAGAGCCAGGCTAGACTTCACACCAACCTCTTTGATCTTACTGTACCATTTTGCAGCAGTCTCTATGCCCTGGCCATGTGTTCTCCAAGAGCAGAGATTTAGAATTTCCACTCCTCACATTGCCAACATATAAGGAAGACTAGTCAAGGAAAATTCTGGGGAGCATGGTACTAGAGGAGAAATAAAACATGATCTGAAATGAAGGGAAACTCCTGGGAGAAAGAGAAAAGGACCAGGTCTGGGCATAAAACAGTGAAATGTTTGAGCTGGGGCTGGAACATCTCCTGAGGGAGAAGGTAGATGCTGGAAGTGACTGGAGTAGGGTCCATGGAAGATGAATGCTGCTTCCACATGCCTAGGACAAGAAGTCACTAGAATGAAAGGTCTTTATTTCATCTGAACCTTTGTGAACTTCAGAATAGCTAGGTGGTAAATGCCCTTGATACCTGACTCAGAGCAAGTAATTAAAGGTCCTGGCCTTCCGTGTGAAATGAAAATGGCTTTCATGATATGTGGCCAAGGGGTCTCATCTTTCATGAACTTCCTGTTCCCAGAGTGACTGCTAGCTAGATTGGAGAGAGGTGAGCTCTCATGTAGAAGAATGTCCATAGTCAGGGAAAAGGTAAATTGATTTATTCTTGTGGATGTAGATTACAGCCCTCATTTGAATGTAAGTGAAAGCAGGCACATGCTAAACTAAATGAACAAGCTGAATGCTTATAGAGATATGGTTCATTTCTTATGGGCAGCAAATGACATGGTCCTCTTGTTCATCAGCTACTACTTTAGCTACTTGTTCTTTTTTTTTTTCTTTTTTTTTTCAATGCAGTTTATTCAGGAACCTTGAACAATCATCTGACCCTGGGGAAAGCCAGTCCACAGCTTAAATAGCCTTTGGGTAGCCAACCCCAGCGTGCCACGTGGGCAATGCAGATAGGTCCACATACATGGAAGCAAGCCAGATCCTCAGCCTTAGCCAAAAATGGAGTTGTTTGTGACAGAGAGCACTCACCATCGGGAAGGTGGAAGGCGGAAACCAGCTCCATCTTTAAGGCATAGCATTCCGCAGCTCTCTACAGTTCCCCCTTTTTGGTTTAGACGCATCAGGCAAGAGTAGAGGTCTGATCTCTGATATTAGAAATAAATTGGGACTTTGTACCAATGTTCATTTAGGTGTCATCCACCCAAAGAAAGAGCCTGTTTTGCATGAAACACGAGTTTTGTTTTGTTTTGTTTTTCAATAAATTCTTTACTTAGTATGAGTGTATAACTCAAGTCAGAATGTGTGTTTTGCATATTGACACCCTCTGGTCAATTCTTAGTGTCAAAGGGGGCTGGAGTGACAGATAGCTCAGTGGTTAAGACTGTTTACTACTCTTTCGCAGGATGTGGGTTCAATTCCTAGCACCTACATCAGGTAGTTCACAACTGACTGTAACTTCAGTTCCAGGAGATTTGATGACTTCTGGCCTCCAAGAGCACGTTCAATGTGCATGGTGCAAATAAACTCATGAAGGTACACACTATAAGCACACACACAGATAAATAAAACAAAATTTTAAAGTGTTTATTGGTGGGATGTATGTGGGTGCATGAAGGGTATGTTTGGGTGTGTTATATGTGTGAGTGAATGTGTCTGTGCATGCATGCATATGAAGTCCAGAGGTCAGTACTGATCATCTGCTTCAATTGTGTTCTTCAGTTGCTCACTGTGGTGTGTGTATGTGTGTGTGTGTGTGTGTGTGTGTGTGTGTTATGCTGGGTGCCCTGTTCTATCACTCACTATCTTATTTCTTTGACATATGGTCTTTCACTGAACCAGGAGACAGGCTGGTGGCTAGCAAGCTCCAGTGAGCCTCTGGTCCCTATTCTCATGGTACTTAGGGTTACAAGCATACGTAACTCTGCCCCACTTCTGATGTATGTTTAGAGGATTTGAAATTATATCCTCATATGTGTACAGAGAGCACACTTATCCACTGAGGCATCTCCCTACATGATCCACTTCACAGATTTTTTAAAATATCTTCTATTAGATCTATGCATATATATATATATGTATATGTATGTATGTATGTATGTATGTATGTACATGTGAACATATATATGTCCACTTCCCCAAAATGCATGTGAATGTCAGAGAACAACTTGCAGGAGTTGGTTCTCCTCTTCCACCATATGAATCCTGTGAATCTAACCAGGGTATCAGGCTTGTATGCAAGCATTTTTATGGCAAGCACTTTTACTCACTGAACCATCTCAGTGGCCCTCCATTTATTTTTAAACTGCGTTGAGAGACTAATGGCTGTTGAAAAGGCCAGTGGTATGGACAGAAGAGAGGAAGAGCTATCATCTTTAAAAAAGACAGAGAGACCTTTCCTGAGTAAATGAAGTTGCCTCTTCATTTCCTGAGGATGAATCAGCTCTGCAGCTTGGAACTGAGCAATCAGGAGACTACTTGCACAGAGCGGCTATATTGATGAAGTCATATTCTGCCTGAGAACAACAACCATTAAGATCCACTGCTGATGCTGAATTTGGATTCGAAAAGGAACAGAGGCCAGAAGTCATATGCTTTCCTAAAGAAGCAGTGGCAAATTTTCCACCTAAAAAAAAAAAAAAAAAACACTCTGCTCCTATGATGGGGACTTCTTCAGTTTTCCAAATGTAATCACAGCTTGTGAAATGAAGTACATCTGAATTCTCTCCTTCATTCTCCATCCCCTCTATCTTCCCCTCCCCTCTCTGTCTGTCTGTTTCTCTCTTTCTCTCTCCTTGTATGTGAAACATTAATTAATACTACATTTCTAGGCTAGAAGCTCAGAAAATATTTTATAACAGCATTCACAAAGATACTTTCACATTCTGATGATATTTAATTTCCTTCCAGGCAATTTTCTGAAGTAAATTTCTTGATGATCACTTTTATATAAACAATTAAGAATATTCTAGACTTCTAGTGTTTTAGATTTACAGCAATAGTACCAACTTGAACATCTTGCATCCAGCCAAGGAGTTATTAGAATAATATTTTTATAGTGTCCTTGTGTATACCAGCTACATGTGGCTATGATATGTGAACAACTGAAATGTATCCAATCCACATTCTGATGCTCCTTAAGTATAAAATGTGCTCTTGATTTTGAAAAGTCAGTATAAAATATCTCCATTATATATATAGAGAGACAGGGTCTTCCTTTGTAATCTGGGTTGGTCTCAGACTCACTGTAGCTCAGTCTGATCTCAGATTTGTGGGTATTCTCCTGCCTCATGAGTGCTTGGAATACAGGTGTGAGCCATCACATTCAGCTGAGTGTACATTGAAATGGTAGTGTTTTGGATATGTTAGGTCAAATAAAGTATATTAAAACAAGAGCTGGGTGTAGCGGTGCTTGTCTTTAATCCCAGTACTCAAGGGGCAGAGACAGGTGAATCTCCATGCATTTGAAGCCAGCCCAGTCTATATAGTACTTTCCCTGCTAGCCAAGTATTTCATAGTGAGACCCTGTTTCCCCAGCAACAAACATGCTATATTATCTTATCTGTTTCATTATACTTTTAAAATATGCTTATGAAAAATTTTAAAAATTTAAAATTCACAGGAGCAGCTAGAGATGAAGCTAGAGTTTATTTATTTATTAATTACATTTTATTCACTTTGTATCCCTCCCCCCCATGGTTCCCTCCCTCCTCCTATCCCAATCCCTCCCTTCCTCCACCCTCTGCATGCCAGCCACTCCCCAAGTCCACTGATAGGGGAGGACTTCTTTTCCTTCCTTCTGATCCCAGTCAATTAGGTCTCATCAGGAGTGGCTGCATTGTCTTCTTCTGTGGCCTGGTAATGCTGCTTCCCCCTCAGGGGGAGGTAATTAAAGAGCAGGACAATCAGTTCATGTCAGAGACAGTCCCTGTTCCTATTACAATGGAACCCACTTGGATACTGAACTGCCATGGGCTACATTTGTGCAGTGGTCTTAGGTTATCTCCATGCATAGGCCTTGGTTGGAATATCAGTCTCAGGAAAGACCCCTGTGCTCAGATTTTTTGGTTCTGTTGCTCTCCTTGTGGAGTTCCTGTCCTTTCCAGACCTTACTGTTTCCCACTTTTTCCTAGGATTCCCTGTACTCTGCCCAAAGGTTACCCATAAGTCTCAGCATCTACATTGATAGTCTGCAGGGCAGAGCTTTTCAGAGGTCCTCTGTGTCAGGCTCCTGACTTGTTCCCTCTTTTCTCCTTCTTCTTATGTCCAGCCTCTTTCTCTTTCTGTATAGGAATTGAGCATTTTAGCAAGAGTCCTCCCTCTTAATTAGTTTCTTTAGGTCTACAGATTTTAGTTTTAGGTTTATCCTATATTATATGTCTATATGAGTAAGTATATATCGTGTGCATCTTTCTGCTTCTGCGATAGCTCACTCAGGATGATCTTTTCCAGATCCCACCATTTACCTGCAAATTTCATGATTTCCTTGTTTTTATTGCTGAGTAATATTCCATTGTGTAGATATACCACAATTTGTGCATCCATTCCTCCACTGAGGGGCATCTGGGCTGTTTCCAGCTTCTGGCTATTACAAATAAGGCTGCTACAAACATGGTTGAGCAAATGTCCTTATTGTGTACTTGAGAAACTTTTTGATATATGCCTAGGAGTGGCATAGCTGGATCTTGAGGAAGTGCTATTCCTAGTTGTCTGAGAAAGCATCAGATTGGTTTCCAGAGTGGTTGTACAAGTTTACATTCCCACCAGCAGTGGAGGAGAGTTCCCCTTTCTCCACAACCTCTCCAGCATGTGTTGTCTCTTGAGTTTTTGATCTTAGCCATTTTGATGTGTGTAAGGTGAAATCTTAGGGTCGTTTTGATTTGCATTTCCCTGATGGCTAATGAGGTTGAACATTTCTTTAAGTGTTTCTCTGCCATTCGATATTCCTCTGCAGAGAATTCTCTGTTTAGCTCTATACCCCATTTTTTAATTTGATTACTTGGTTTTTTGCTGAAAATGCAAATAGATCCATACTTATCACCCTGCACAAAACTAAAGTCCAAGTGGATCAAAGACCTCAACATAAAATCAGACACACTAAACCGCTTAGAAGAAAAAGTGGGGAATACCCTTGAACTCATTGGCACAGGAAACAACTTCCTGAACAGAACACCAACAGCACAGTCTCTAAGAGCAACAATCAATAAATGTGACCTCATGAAACTGAAAAGCTTCTGTAAAGCAAAGGACACTGTCCTTAGAACAAAACGACAGCCTACAGATTGGGAAAAGATCTTCACCAACCCTATATCTGACAGAGGCTAATATCCAGTATATATAAAGAACTAAAGAAGCTAGAGTTTTGTATGGTAGAATTTTGCTTACCATACATAAATCCCAGGGGTCCATCCCTAGCACTACATGTGTAGGCCTGCAATCTCAGCAGGTGAGAAGTAGAGGCAGGAGACTCAGAATTTCAGGGTCACCCTCAATTTGAGCCCACTAGGCAACGTGAGACCCTTTCTCAATAAAAGAAAAACAATTCGGTGAAGTTTTTAAATTATGTATGTGGTTCAATCTTAGAGCTTGAATTTACATTTCCAATGGAGAGTTCTTCTCTGTGGAATTGAATTGAGGCTTCTGTGGGTCTGTTTGGGGCCCCAGTCAAGAGATACTGATAGTCTGAAAGCCCTAGACTGTTTCTTCTTGGGGGCTCCAAGAACTAGAGCAAGCAGATAGCAGAATCAAGAGCATGAGCCTTGGATGCTTCATGTCTTTGTCCTCTTCTCAACGTTAAGCTACATCCTGTTATGCCTAATGTCACAAATGCCACCTGGAGAACTGACCCAGTGTCCTCTTCCCAAGGAATCTCTCTCAGCTCCACAGTTGATCATTACTCTTTGTTGTGGCCTGCTCTGAACCTAAAATCCCACAACCTAGGAATCTCAGTAGTTGTTCTATGGGATGTTATCTTTACAAAGTTTCTCCCAGGAGGTGGAGATGTAGTTCAGTTGGTAGAGTACTAGCCTTGCATGAAAAAAGTCCCAGGTTTGAACCTTAGCACCATATGAACTAGTCCAGTCTAACCTTAGGGAGATGGAGGCAGGAGAATTAGAAGTTCAAATTCACCCTTGACTACAGGACTACCTGAGCTATGAGAGCTCTTGTCATAAACCAACAAATACAAAAGCCAACAAACAAACAAACAAACAAAGAGAGTTAAATCCCCATTAAGAATAGATGAGGGTCTAGCTTAGTATTAAGGTGCTTATCCAGCATGGGAAAGGTCCTATGTTTAACACTACCCACTTCCCAAAATCTATAAGAATGAGAAAGAAAAGCTTATACATTAGCAATGTTAAAGATGACATAGGGAAACTCTTCAGTAGGCCAATTTCTGACTGCTTGCCCCTTAAAAGCCACAGAGGAAGAAGATCCAGGGAGACCTGGTGAAACTAAATAAGCTATGGGCAGATGGCAATAGTGGAGAACTCCCTTTTCAGTGGGCTTGGGGAAAGGGATGAGGGGAAGAAGGAAGGAGGTTAGGACTGGGAGAGTTGAGAGAGGGAGCTTCAATCAGCATATATAATGAATAAATTGTGAAAAATTAAAAATTTTAAAAAGGGACAGATCTCTAACTGTTGGGGTGGATGCATTTGTGGGGTATGTTTAAACAGTGTAGGCATATAATGTGTTAACTTTTTTTTTTTCCAATGCAGTTTATTCAGGAACCTTGAACAATCATCTGACCCTGGGGAAAGCCAGCCCACAGCATAAATAGCCTCTGGGTAGCCAACCCAGGCGTGCCACGTGGGCAATGCAGATAGGTCCACATACATGGAAGCAAACCAGATCCTCAGCCTTAGCCAAATGTGGAATTGTTCATGACAGAGAGCACTCACCATCGGGAAGGTGGAAGGCGGAAACCAGCTCCATCTTTAAGGCATAGCATTCCGCAGCTCTCTACAGTTCCCCCTTTTTGGTTTAGACGCATCAGGCAAGAGTAGAGGTCTGATCTCTGATATTAGAAATAAATTGGGACTTTGTACAGATGTTCATTTAGGTGTCATCCACCCAAAGAGCATCAGACCCGTCTGATACCTTTTTCTCAGAGGCGGGACCTGGGGTATCAACCCGCATGCAATCAGACATGCTCTTCTCTGGGTCCAAAGCGGCTGACGCTGAGTGTAGTGCTTAGCCTCGCATCCTGAGCGTAACATTTTAGCTTTTTATGGTATCCAACCATGCTTGGGGAGAATGTCCTGCTTCAATGGCTGTAAAGGCCTGAATGATCATGGCTGCATCACACTGTTGTGAGACTCTAATCTTGCATATATACCACAGGCAAACCAAGGAGACCAACACCAGAAGGCCTGCTAACGCTCCCATGCCCGCCCATTCCTTCAGATGATTCATGGCTGCAGCAATCCATGATGATAATCCTGTGGCTAGTCCTGCGTCCACTCTGGTAGAATTTACTGTGACAATGGCCACTCTCAGCTGCTCCATCGTAGTATCGATTTCTCCAGTCCAATTACCTAAAATATAGCTTGACAATTGTTTAGACAGATTTGCAGCACAGGAAAAATTCTCATGTTATATGCTAGTGACTCAAAGTCCAGCATATTTTCATTGACAGCCAAGTTGAGCGATTTGCCATAGGGTATCAATTTGCTCCTGCACGAGGTCAATCCTCTGATTGAACACCATCAAGCTTCCTTTTAGTTGAGCATTAATTCCTTTATGTACAACTAAGACATGAGCTACATTGGCTAAATGATTGTTCAGGGTCTGAGCAGTCTGCCCAGTATGACTCATGGCTAATGCCCCGGTGGTAGCTCCAACAGCCGTCAATGAGATGGTAGTAACAATGGTGGCTGTAGTTCCAAGATCCCTTTTCTGTCTGAAGAGAGTCATAGCGTGAGGGGCATCAACGGGCACAGGCACCTAGTGAGGCATGCGAGTAACCAGGGCATACCTAAATTTACTAGCATTCCAGCATTGGGCAAAAAAAGCAAGTATCATTACCACAATTACTTGGCTCTATCTGGCTAATAATGAATAAAAATGGGGGATATAGACAAACAGGTGTGGGCTTATAGGAAATATTATGAGAAGCCTTAACCCCCTCGTTGGAACATCCTGCGTCCGTTCTAGAACTAGCAGTGGTGGTGTCCGAGGTCTGAGTAGGTTCAGGAGACCATTGCCCCCAGGGGCGAGACGTGCTCCATGCCAATTGACTAACTCCATGTTTTCCTCCACTTTTGAAAGTCATTTAAGGTTCTTAAATTATTTTTTCCCTTTTTTTAAAAAATTTTTCATCAATTACACTTTATTCATTCTGCATCCCCCCATAAGCCCCTCCCTCCTCCCCTCCCAGTCCCACCCTCCCTCCTCCCTCTGCTTGCATGCCACTCCCCAAGTCCACTGATAGGGGAGGTTCTCCTCCCCTTTCTGATCTTAGTCTATCAGTTCACATCAAAAGTGGCTGCATTTTCCTCTGCTATGGCCTGGTAAGGCTGCTCCCCCCCCAGAGGGAGGTGATCAAAGAGCAAGCCAATCAGATTATGTCAGAGGCAGTCCCTCTTCACATTACTATGTAACCCAATTGGACTCTGAACTGCCCTGGGCTACATCTGTGCAGGGGTTCTGGGTTATCTCCATGAATAGTCCTTGGTTGGAGTATGAGTCTCTGGGAAGTTCCCTGTGTTCAAATTTTCTTGTTCTGTTGCTCTCCTTGTGGAGACCCTGTCCTCTCCAGCTCTTCCTATTTCCCAGTTCTTACCTAAAATTCCGTTCACCTGCCCAACAGTTGCCCATCAGGCTCAGCATCTGCTTTGATAGTCTGAAGGGCAGAGGCTTTCAGAGGCCCTCTGTGGTAGGTTCCTAGGTTGTTTCCTGTTTTCTTCTTCTTCTGATGTCCATCCTCTTTGCCTTTCCGGATGGGGATTGGACATTTTAGTTAGGGTCCTCTCTCTTGCTTAGTTTCTTTAGATGCACAGGTTTTAGTGGGTTTGTCCTATGTTGTATGTCTATATGAGTGAGTATATACCATGTGTGTCTTTTTGCTTCTGGGACAACTCACTCAGGATGATCCTTTCCAGATCCCACCATTTACCTGCAAATTTCATGATTCCCTTATTTTTCATTGCTGAGTAATATTCCATTGTGTAGATGTACCACAATTTCTGCATCCATTCTTCAGTTGAGGGGCATCTGGGTTGTTTCCAGCTTCTGGCTATTACAAATAAAGCTGCTACAAACATGGTTGAGCAAATGTCCTTGTTGTGTACTTGAGCATCTTTTGGATATATGCCCAGTAGTGGTATGGCTGGATCTTGAGGAAGCGCTATTCCTAGTTGTCTGAGAAAGCGCCAGATTGATTTCCAGAGTGGTTGTACAAGTTTACATTCCCACCAGCAGTGGAGAAGGGTTCCCCTTTCTCCACAACCTCTCCAGCATGTATTGTCACTTGAGTTTTTGATCTTGGCCATTCTCATGGGTGTAAGGTGAAATCTCAGGGTTGTTTTGATTTGCATTTCCCTAATGGCTAGTGAGGTTGAGCATTTCTTTAAGTGCTTCTCTGCCATTCGGTATTCCTCTACAGAGAATTCTCTGTTTAGCTCTGTTCCCCATTTTTTAAGTGGATTACTTGGTTTGCTGCTTTTCAGCTTCTTTAGTTCTTTATATATACTGGATATGAGTCATCTGTCAGATAAAGGGTTGGTGAAGATTCTTTCCCAATCTGTAGGTGGTCGCTTTGTTTTGATGACGGTGTCCTTTGCTTTACAGAAGCTTTTCAGTTTCATGAGGTCACATTTATTGACTGTTGCTCTTAGAGCCTGTGCTGTTGGTGTTCTGTTCAGGAAGTTTTCCCCTGTACCAATGAGTTCTAGGGTATTTCCCACTTTTTTTTCAAGCCGATTTAATGTGTCTGGTTTTATGTTGAGGTCTTTGATCCATTTGGACTTCAGTTTTGTGCAGGGTGACAAGTATGGATCTATTTTCATTTTTCTACATGTAGACATCCAGTTAGACCAGCACCATTTGTTAAAGATACTATCTTTTTTCCATTGTATGGTTTTGGTGTCTTTGTCAAAGATCAGGTGTCCATAAGTGTGTGGGTTTATTTCTGGGTCCTCTGTTCGGTTCTATTGATCCACCATTCTGTTTCTATGCCAGTACCATGCAGTTTTTAAAACTGTTGCTCTATAGTACAACTTAAGATCAGGGATGGAGATACCTCCGGAAGATCTTTTATTGTAGAGGATTGTTTTAGCAATTCTGGGTTTCTTGTTATTCCATATGAAGTTGAGAATTTTTCTTTCCAGGTCTGTAAAGAATTGTGTTGGTAATTTGATGGGCATTGCATTGAATCTGTAGATTGCTTTTGGTAAGATGGCCATTTTTACTATGTTAATCTTGCCAAGCCATGAGCACGGGAGATCTTTCCATCTTCTCATATCTTCTTCTAATTCTTTCTTCAGAGATTTGAAATTTTTTTCATACAAGTCTTTGACTTCCTTGGTTAGGGTTACTCCGAGGTACCTTATGTCATTTGTGGCTATTGTGAAGGGTGTTGTTTCCCTAATTTCTTTCTCAGCTATTTTGTCTTTTGTATACAGGAGGGCTACTGATTTTTTTGAGTTAATTTTGTATCCGGCCACTTTGCTGAAGGTGTTTATCAGCTGTAGGAGTTCCCTGGTAGAGTTTTTGGGGTCACTCACGTATACTATCATATCATCTGCAAATAGTGATAATTTGACTTCTTCCTTTCCAATTTGTATCCCTTGATCTCCTTCAACTGTCTTATTGCTCTAGCAAGGACTTCCAGCACTATGTTGAAGAGATATGGAGAGAGTGGGCAGCCTTGTCTTCTCCCTGATTTCAGTGGGATTGCTTTAAGTTTCTCTCCGTTCAGTTAGATGTTGGCTATAGGCTTGCTGTATATCGCCTTTACTATGTTTAGATATGTGCCTTGTATCCCTGATCTCTCCAATACTTTGAACATGAATGGATGTTGGATTTTGTCAAAGGCTTTTTCAGCATCTAGGGAGATTATCATGTGGTTTTTTTCTTTCAGTTTGTTAATATGGTGGATCACATTGATGGATTTCCGTATATTGAACCACCCCTGCATACCTGGGATGAAGCCTACTTGGTCATAGTGGATAATATCTTTGATGTGTTCTTGGATTCGGTTTGCAAGTATTTTATTAAGTATTTTTGCATCAATGTTCATAAGGGAGATTGGCCGGAAATTCTCTTTCTTTGTTGAGTCTTTGTGAGGTTTAGGTACCAAGGTGACTGTGGCTTCATAGAATGAATTTGGTAATATTCCTTCTGTTTCTATTTTGTGGAATAGTTTGAAGAGAATTGGTGTTAGCTCTTCTTTGAAGGTCTGGTAGAATTCTGCGCTGAAGCCATCTGGTCCTGGGCTTTTTTTTGGATGGGAGACTTTTGATGACCGCTTCTATTTCTTTGGGGGATATAGGACTATTTAGTTGATTTACCTGGTCCTGATTCAGCTTTGGTAAGTCAAATCGATCAAGAAAATTGTCCATTTCATTTAGATTTTCAAATTTTGTGGCATATAGACTTTTGAAGTAAGTCCTAATGATTGTTTGGATTTCCTCAGTGTCTGTAGTTATATCCCCCTTTTCATTTCTGATTTTGTTGATTTGGGTGGTGTCTCTCTGCCTTTTAGTTAGCCTGGCTAAGGGTTTGTCGATCTTGTTGATTTTCTCAAAGAACCAGCTCTTGGTTTCATTGATTCTTTGAATTGTTTTATTTGTTTCCAATTGATTGATTTCAGCCCTGAGTTTGATTATTTCCAGCCGTCTACTCCTTCTTGGTGTGTCTGCTTCTTCTTTTTCTAGGGGTGTTAACTTTTATTAATACATTAATAAAATATATTAACTTTTACTCTGATAAAAGCATAAAGGCCTTAATATAATCTAGGTACAAATTAATGCCCCAAAATGATCCCTACTTGCTCCCCTATAAGTCCCATTTACCCTTGTCTCCACATCCTTTCTACACCATTAAAACTTTTTGAAAATTAGAAGGTTTATTTATGTTGCTACCAAGAATACTTGAGACTTCATCATTTGTTCTTGTAAAGAACAAGAACTTATTTCTTTCACTTCTGGAGGCTAGGAAGTTCAAGCTCAAGGTGCCAGATTTGGTGTCTAGTGAGAGTTTGGTCTCCACTTGCAAAATGTCACCTTGACGGTTTCATCTTGTAAAAGAGAAGAATTGTATGCTCACTCACACAGCAGAATTATGAAGGTGGAGAGACAAACCCACTGTGTTCTCTTCTTTTTCCATTTATACATTTACTTTCCATGTGTATGTGTCTATGGGCATTCATTTCTACATCATGGTGAGCATGTGGAGGTTAGAAGACAACTTGTGGGAGTAGTTCTTTCCACCTTGTGAGAACTGTGGATTAAACTCAGGATAGCAGGTTTGGTGGAAAACGCCTTCACCCACTCTGACATCTTCTGAGCCCAACTTGTGTTTTCATAATGGACCTATAATAACACCATTTTTGAGAGCAGAACCTATGTGGCTTAATTTTCTCTTAAGTTTCCACATCTTAAAATGTTACATTGGATATTCAATTTTTATATGAGTTCTAGGGGGGACCAGTCTTCAGATGACAGCAATGCCATGGTGACCAAACCACTTCTTTTCTAAAACCATTGGCTGAGACATTTTCTGTTATATTCCATTACTTATGGTTTATCTCCTTGAAAGTCACTGATTTAACCATTCACTCACTCATTTATTCTTTGATACTTACGTTGGGAACATTTTCTAAAAGGCCTTGAAGCTGTTAGTACCCCACATCTGGATATAAACACTGTCTTCCACTATGGTTTTCCCAACCAGCAGTTTTACCATCAAGCACAAACAAACACAGGCACATTAAGACTTTTACTTATAGACACAGGTGGAGATTCAGACTTAAAAAAGATCTTTGAAAATTAAAACCCATAGTTTATCATTGATTCTAAAGGAAGTTTATGAAGCCATTTCCACCGCTGCCACATTATATCCCAGGGACTTGACAGAGATAAGTCTTAATTGAGAATCATCACTAATATAGACATTACCTTTCAAAACATTAAATATCCCATCCCAAGGGCAGTTATGTCAGCTTCCATATTCGTCAGGAATAAACCATGTTTATAGCAGCTTTATTCATAATAGCCAGAACCTGGAAACAACCTAGCTGTCCCTCAGTTGAGGAATGGATACAGAAATTGTGGTACTTTTACACAATGGAATACTACTCAGCAATTAAAAACAAGGAAATCATGAAATTTTCAGGCAAATGGTGGGACCTAGAAACGATCATCCTGAGGTGAGGTATCCCAGAAGGAGAAAGACAAACATGGTATATACTCACTTATATAGACCTATAAGATAGGATAAATATACTGAAATCTGCTAATGCAGACCAAAATGCCATGAAGTGTATGTGTGACCAAATTGGGATTAGTGAACTGGAGTCACTTGCTCACTGTGGTGCCCCAGCTAGTAGCTGCAGAGATCTATGATCCGAACACAGAAATAGTGCCTTCACAGGATGCCACTGAAGGATTATTTTATTCAGTGTAATAACTGAGATCACACCATGTTTAATTTATCATAAAGACAATGTAACTGATTTCTTCCTGGTCAAAATTCCTACTTAAGGAGCTTTCTGTGCTTTCCAAACAGTAAAATCATTTGTTCCCGATGTGAGCTACAGATATAAGCCATGGTGGTGCTCAGAAGGAAATGAACCTGTGCTTGCTCATCTCTCTTCTCTCAGTTCTTCATGGCAGCATCAGGGAAAGCAGGTATAGCTTGGGGATTTATGCTCTACGTACAACTATTATGGCTTTCACTTCCTTCACTGATTTCTGTCAGAAGTTTAAGGTTAAATTTCCATGAGAATCACTGGGGGAATTTTAGAATCTACTGGTACACAGTCCCCAGCCCAGGGGATTCATTGTTTACTGTGCTGGAAGATGACTGGCAATTAGGACTTTCCAAAGCATTGCTGGGGGTGAGGGTGGTTTCTAACATGTACAAAGGCCATGGAACCAGAGTTTTAAGGAACATAACTACAAGGTAAGATGCAGCTGAATCATTTGCATGTTTGTGAATGTCCTCTTGTCATGTGAGATCAGCTTTCTGTCCATGGTCATCCCCTATAGAGAACAATCAGGATGAGAGTGAGTCAAGCAGACCATGTTGTAAGATGCTTAGAAAAACTTGAACCTACTTGAAACCGACAGCTTCCATTCATCCAGAGCCACATTCGCTTAAGAGTCCTCTTATTTGCAAAACAATATTAAGCTTATTTGGGTGTTAGAGATTCGGAATGTCTTGTCTCACTGCAGACCCAGTGAATCTGCACTTCTGCAGGTAGTTCATTTCCTTCTTAATGTTGTAGCAGATTCAGGGCCTTATGCATGCATCGCACATCCACAACCATTGAACTCCCCATATAATTCTCAGGTATGTAGAGGAGTAGTTGTGTTGGAGAAGAACTGAATTTTGACAGCTTTAAATTGTGTTCCTTTTTCTGAAGGTACACAGACATGAGCACTGGAAGATTCTGTTAGGTTCACTGGTAAAGAATTTGGTTTACCCTAGATTTTCCCAAATATATTTGACTATAGAACTCTTTTAGTTAATTAAAAGATCTTAGTTGAGGCTGGAGAGATGGCTCAGTAGAGGAGGCAGTTGCCACTATAGCAGCAGGATGAGACTTTAGGTCCTCAGCAGACATACAAATGGCCTGTGGGCATGGCAGCTCATTTGTAAACTGCCTCTTTGTACTCCAATAAAATGCTGATTGAAATTGCTACATTAAGGGCTTGGGACTCACTCTATACCTTATACAATTGAAGTGGGGCCTCCCTTTTGTCCCTGAACATACCAATTTGGCTTATCTAGCAAGCCAGCAGAGATAGAGGAATCCCCGGAACAAGCTGTCTTGCTTTTTATTGGAGTACAAGGTACATTATTATAATGCACTTATTGTTGAGCAACCATTATTCCCCAAATATGTCTTCCCAAGTGGTTTCTCAGTGACGTTTGTATAGTGGACAGCTTTAGAAGGAATGGGAGTTCCTTTTTCCAGAGTAAAGATTAACCCATTTTACCAAAACTGGCCCACCCCTGTTAAGGTAATAATTCTCCCCAGGAAAAGGGTCAGGCTTATTGACTACTTAAAAAAATTTGGCTTCCCTACATTTTGGAATCTTCAGCTAGGATAAGTCTACTGAGGTCAATGCTAGTGTCTTCCTCAATAACTCTCCATTTTATGCATTGAGGCAGATTCTCTCACTTGAACACAGAGCTTGCCAATTTGGCTCATCTCACAATACAGTTTACTCCAGTGATTCCCTTTCTCTGCCTGCTAAGTTCTGGGATTACAAGTGGGCTACTATGTCCACCTGTCATTTGTGTGTCTGCTGGGGATCTGAACTCTGGTCCTGCTACTTTGGGGCATTTGCTTTATCCATTGAACCATCTTTCTAGCCCCAACTAAGATCTTTACAGCTGACATTTACCAGCATTTGGTATGAGTCAGGACCTCTCCTAATGACTTCATATCTAGTAAATAATTTAACTCCCACAGCCACCTTCTGAGGGAAGAATTGTTATACTCATGCTGCAGGTGCTAAATTGAAGAACAGAGTAGCTAAGAGACTTGAAAAAAGTCACATGGCCAAAGTTTGAATTTAGGTCATGTGACCTCAGAGAGTCATTTTAATCTTGTCACTACACTAGTAGCTGTTATGGGATATTTGTAACAGGAATAACTCAATAATGTCTAGTCATGAGTAATTTTAGAAACACAAGCAGGCCCCAAACTTATACCATTTTCTAAGGATTTGTTTATCAAACAACTATTTTTGTTCAATAGTAAAGAAAGAACTGAAGCTAGGTATGACGGCATATGCCTATGCTACCAGCACTTGGAACATGGAGACAGGAAGATAAGTGGTTCAAAGATTATTTCTGGCTACATATGAGGTTTGAAACCAGCATGAGTAACATGAGATCCTTTAGAAAAAAAAGAGAGTTGAAAAAAGAAATTACTAAATCTATCATCTCAAACGTCTAGATTCTAGTCCTAGTAGATATGTGACCTTTGGCAAGGAAGTTACCTAACCTGTTCAAGCTTTAGTTTCATTGTTGGTTGGGATCATATAGACAAACCTACTTCTAACATTAAAGTTCTGTATTTTTCTATTCAGGACATGTTCTCTATAGAATTAATGTTGTTGACTTGGAAGTGATTACCCTAATATTATTTTCAGGTTAAACAAAGCTGAAAATTAGAATGAGCAAACACAAAACCATCTCTATGACCTCGTACTTGATCACTTGTGACACGGGCAAGGCATCTACTAGATATGATACTATCTTAACCCTAGGAAAATGAAAATAAAGAATATTAGGTTTTTCTGGAGAACCATGAAATTAATTGATTTTATCTATATGCCACTTAAAGCATTTTTCTGTTTATAATCAAATTTAATCCATTTATCCTCCTACCCATTATTCATAATCCCCAATTTATTGAACCTGTGACCATTCCTTGCCAGGTACTACATTAATGGAGGTATGACATTAGAATACAATGTGATATCAGAGAGAGAGAGAGAGAGAGAGAAGGATCAAGATTTGTATGGCAGTGACACATTTGAACATCAAGAGTTCAAGGTGCAGACAGCTGTATTTTACCAAATTTTCAACCAATCTGGCCTCAGAATAGAATTTCTTCTTGAGGAGAGAACCCCTGGAGCAAGTACTGGCTTATTTCTAGTTTTTCTAAAACCCCCTTCTTCATCAAAGTATATACAGAAGAAGTGGATAGTAATTCTTTGATAACCTATAAACTGCACAGCAGCTTAATACCCAACTTCTTACCACCTGCCTGTCTCATCTGTCTTTCTTTCAGCCAGCCATGAAGGTACTGAGGATGGAGATATGGGTGCCATGTTTGTATGGAGGCTGATTTTACCCTATAGATGTTGTGAGCCATCTTCTCTTTCTCCTTTCCCCTCTTCACAGCCTCCTCCTGGTATCTGGCCTACATTCTATCATTTTCCAGAAACCACAAAGGTAACTCTGCTTCCCTGGAGCTAATGGAGAGGCTGGGAGAGGGGGCACATCATCCCCAGATGTTTTCCTGCTTCGCCTCTGGTTTTTTTTAGAGCAATGGTTGGCAGGGAATTTAAAGAATATTCTCTGCCACAAAGGCAAAATGGTAGCTCTAGCCTGAAATGGGAGTTGAGCAGGACCTCCTCTGCCTTTCCAATTGGAACAGCTGTCTGCAGAGTAATTTCCATCACACAGAGCTCCTTAGTGGCTGAACAGCCAGTGGTCTGGAAACTCTTCAAAAGCAAGGAGAAAGTTTTAGAGCATGGGAATTGCCTTCTCTAGGCCCATTTACTCTTTAGGATGTAATATAGCATCACACATTCCATTTAGCTCACCTGTGTTTTCTTTCAGTTTCATTCTTAAAATACCATGGTCCATCTTTCACAGGAATCCCTATGTTAATTGCGAGAAATATTTACTCTTAATATACGACAACACACATTTAATAGTTGATTGGTCTTTATTTGCCAACAAAATAGGAAAATTTGAGAAACTTAGCCAGCAAGATCATTCATCAGGTAGAGGCACTCATATAACTTATATGACAGCCCATATAACTTTGCTGCCTGAAACCTACATGGCAGAAAGAACTGACTGCTGTAAGCTGCTGCTGTTGCTGTGTGTGTGTGTGTGTGTGTGTGCATACATATACACATAATCAATGAAATGTAATAAGAATTAAAGAAATGATTCTGTTGTGAATAGGAGATATCCTAAATATCAGATAGTGGCATGTGGTAGAGTGTCAAGTGCAGTGAACCAGGCAGAAAAAGCATTATTTGTTAACCTATTTATGTTTACCATTTTAATATGAATTCACTTACTCTAAAGCAGCCCAAAATGTATTGTGTAAAACAGAACCAAGGTTATCTCTCTTAGCTACTTAAAAATCTGTAATTATAACAATAGCTCAATTCAGAGTATTGAGTCACATGGTAAAAACAACCTTAACTAGTAAATGGATGGACAGATTGTGCTATATCCATACAATGGAAAATCATCAACCCTAAAAAAGTGTGAGGTACTGATATTTACTGTAATAGAGATGAACTGCAACATACTGCGTTCAATGAAAGAAATGGGTGGTAACAGGTCACATTCTGGATGACCTCATTTGTATGAAATATCTTGGAAAATCAGAACCATAAAGACAGAAAGATGATTGCTGGTTGTGAGGGTTTTGGAAAACAGGAGGATGAAAAATGACAATTGATGGAATGGGTTTTCCCTTTGAGCTGATGAAAAAGCTCTGGAGTTAAATAGAGATGGAATTGAACAACACTGTGAATATTTGCCTTAGAATGGTTCATTTTAGCCAGGCATCATGGTGAACTTGGGAGGCAGAATTGAGGCTGGTTGAAGCCTTTCACCAGCTGAGACTCAAGAATTCCAGCACCAATTGAATCTGCTGTGAAGGTTGCCTAGGTGAAGACAATATTCTTTTTAGATGGAGATATTTTTTTTAAGATTTTTAATTATGTACAGTTCTGTGTGAGGATATATGCACATGTGTGTTAGTTCCCTTGGTGGCCAGAAGAAGGCGTTACATCCCCTAGAACTAGAGTTACAGGCAGTTGTGAGCTGCCTTTTGGGTTCGGGGAACCAGATGAGTAGTAGTCACTCTACTGCCATCTCTCTGGAAAATAAGGTTGTTAAAGTAACAATGAGACATGCTTAAGGCCTAAACCAAATGACCTTGCAGTATATACAGTGTTACTTCCCTCCTAACTGGATAGCTGCAGTTTTCAGGTAATCTTACAAACAAGACTAAAAATTATTGTTTACAGTAAAGACATCTTATCTTATCGTGCTATTTATGTGACCTTCCAGTTTGTAAACTTAATAGACACACCTCAGGAACCACTCCGACATCCTTTAAATTCCTTAGCAAGCCTTTGATGATAATAACTTCAGAATGCACTATAATGTTTATATAGCTTGAATCAAGACAATTAACTGGAACTAGCCTCTAAGAAACCCACATTAAGGTTCTTCGGTGTGTGATTCTTTCCCCTAGTGTCTTTTATTAGTTTCCATGTTTCAATATATGTTAAAAAAATCACTTTTCAAGGACTAGTGAGGTAACTCAGTAGGGAAAGAGGTCTGTCATTAAGCCCAATGATCTGTGTCTAATCTTAGGAACCCACGTGGTGGAAGAAGGGAGTTGGTTCCGGCAAACTGTCTTCTTTCCTGCTCTTGAACACCAGGATGTGCGTGTACCTCTCTCTCCCACATACACACCAATAAATAATAAATGAAAAACAATTTTCCAACTTCCTCTACTCCCACACTAGGCACACTCTGCTCTATGAGATTCCTCTTCCATGCCAGACACAAAGTCATCTCCCACTTCTCTTTGCACTAACTGTTCCCTTAGCAAGGAAGAGACTTGGGGCACTGACTATCTCCCTTTTTTATATTTTTTAAAAATTTATTTTTAATTTATATATTCACTTTACATCCTAATCATAGCCTCCTCCTGGTTCCTCCTTCCCACTCTTTTCCTCCTTGCCCCTTCCCCTTCTCCTCAGAAAAGGGGAGCCCACCCCACCAACCCACCCTAGTCACATCAAGATTGAGTTCATCCCCATCCACTGAGGCCAGGCAAGGCAGCCTCATTAGGAAGAAGTGATCAAAAGCCAGCAACAGAGTCCATGTCATAGACACCACCAGCTCAGGACCAACATGGAGATCAAACTGGCCATCTGTTACATATGTGTATAGGGCTTAGGTCTAGTCCATGCATGTTCTTTGGTTGGTGCTTCCATCTGTGTAAGCCCTCAAGGGTCTAGGTTAATTGACTCTGTTGGTCTTCTTGTGACATTCTTGTGTTCCCTCTGGGTCCATCTATCCTTTCACCCTATTCTTCTACAGGACTCCCTGAGCTTGGCCTAATACTTGGCAGTGAGTGTAGCATCTGATTCGATCAGCTGCTGGGTGGAGCCTCTTAGAGCATGGTTATGCTAGACTGCTGTCTGTAAGCATAGCAGAGTATTATTAATAGTGTCAGGGACTGGAACTCTCCCATGAGGTGAGTCTCTGGTTGGGGCCGGGCATTGGTCTTCTCTGTCTTTATCTCTGAACATCATGTGGGCAGTGCATACTTTGGGTTGAAGTTTTTGTAGGTGATTTGGTGTTGCTCCACTGACTGTCTTCTAACTGATGAATTCAGGCTGGCTAGACAACTTTTCTACCGCTGAACTATGTGCCCAGACTGGAAAAGACTTCTTCCAATATCCATATGTCTGCCTCTCTCTCTTCTTAAGTCTTAGATTAAATTTCATTTTTAAAATAATTTACTTATATTTTATATTCATTGGTGTTTAGTCTGTATGTGTGTCTGTGTAAAGGTGTTGGATTCCCTGGGACTGGAGTTACAGACAGTTGTGAGCTGCCATGTGGGTGCTGGAAATTAAACTTGGGTCTTCTGGAAAAGCAGCCAATGCTCCTAATCACTGAGCTGTCTCACCAGCCCCCTTAAATTTCATTTTTGAGGAAGCCTATCTTCCCTTACCTATCTCCACTCTATGTCCAATTAACTTTTAACCACCATTATTTCTTTTATTGTTTTGTTTGTTTGTTTGTTTGTTTGTTTTTTCTGGCTTTTCAAGACAGGGTTTCTCTGTGTAACAGTCCTGACTGACCTGCAACTTGATTTGTAGACCAGGCTAGCCTCAAACTCAAGAGATCTACCTGCCTCTGCCTCCTGAGTTCTGGGACCAAAAGCATGCACCACCATTCCTTTTATTTTACTGTATTTGACTTCTTTCTTTCTTAATAAACTATGTATTTTAACTTCTTTATTCTGTGTATTCTCTTTCTTCCTTTCTTCCCTAATAATTAAATTGTCACTACATCAAGGAAGAATTTTAATCAGTTTCTGCATTCTGGGCTTGATTTATGTTAATTTTTAAAAAGTCCTACAAAACCAAATGACACAAACCTATACATTCCAACAAAATCAATCAGAAAATGAAGTCTCAAATCTAATAGAGAAGGAACTTTATGACTTTTTATTCTCTGCTAATGATTACATATTTCATGGAGGCCTCAGATCATTTAGGCTTAAGTTAAAACTAGTTTCTTTTATCTCAAGTTACATGAGCTTTGAGCCTGCAGGAAGGAATCTGGATTGAGGCTATTAATCTGAAACACATTAATAAAGATGTTATGATGTGGTACATTGCATAGTGTGCTAATGTCAAAAAATTAATAATAAAAACAGTTATACCGATGATGGCAGAAGTGTAAATCACTTTCTATCAGGAGAAGTAACTTTAAGAAAAAATGTTGTAGCTGGGTGTGGTGGAACAGGCCTTTAATCCCAGCACTCTGGGAGGCAGAGGCAGGCAGATTTCTTCGAGTTCGAGGCCAGCCTGGTCTATTCAGAGAGTTCCAAGAGAGCCAAGTCTATTTATTACACAGAGAAAGCCTGTCTCAAAAACAAAAGCAAATGTTGCTTCTGTTTTTATACTAGGTCTATTTAGGTTCTAGCAGCTTTCATGAGAGCAGAGCAGAGGACAATATAAGAATATCTCTTTCTTTCTTTTTTGAGACAAGGTTTCTTATAATTCAAATGCTGGCTTTGAACTTGTGGTATAGTCAAGGATGACCTTGAGTTTCTGGCTCGGCCTCTACCTCCTCCGTGCTGTGAGACACAACACCTGGTTTATGAGGACTCATGTTTGGTAGGACATATACTAATTAAGCTATATCCTCAGCCCAAGAAATGTCTTTCTAAAGCTGCATTTATTCATTAAAATTTTGCAAAGGGCTGGTGTAATAGCTCAGATAGTAAAGGAGCTTGCCACCAAGATCGACGCCCTGATGCCCTGAGATAAAAAAGGCCCACAGGAGTAAAGGAGAGAACTGATTCCTGAAAGTTGTCCTCTGACCTCCACATATGTGTCGTAATATATGTAAGTGGATGCATGCCTATGACATACACACAGACACACAAATAATAAATAAATTTAAAATAATTTGCATAGTGTTAATGATGATTATAAAAAGTCCCTCTGCCCCCCCCAAGAAAAAAATACCCTACAAGAATACCATTTCTTAAAGGAAAGGAAGACAACTGGAGCTAGCATGAGTAAAAGTCTAAGAGAGGAAAAAAAAAAAAAGGAACAGAGAAAAAGAAAGGGCATGAGTTTAGAAATGGATCACTGTCTGAAATATTTTTGTACAAGTACAGGAAGTTGCTTTCAGAAAGCCAGGCCACAGACTTACACATGGACCTTGCATAAGGCGCCCTGGGATTAGAAAAACACATCTTGAGCTTTAAGTGTTTTTTTTTTTTTTTTTTTTTTTTTTTTTTTTTTTATGGAGTTTCTGTTCATTTGGATCTGTACTGTGGCTAGTTTCTGCACTCTGAAGCTAAAGAAAAGAATGTTAGAACTTTTCCCTCAGAACTTCTATTAAGGCCAAAAATGTGCTTCTGTTTGTCCCAATTTTCAGTAAATTGACTGTAATGGTGGCAGAATGTTACCAGGTTTCTGAGATTGAGTACAGAATGGGCTTGGTGGTGCAAGCCTGTCATTCACATATTTAGGTGGCTGAGGCAAAAGGATTGAAAGGACCAGGTCAACCTGGGCAACAGTGAGACTCAGTCTCAAAATAACAGACATTGTGCACCTGTAGTCCCAACACTTGAAAGACTTTTTTTTAAAGAAGATGGTTCCCAAATTCAAGGCTGTGCTATAGCCTACACTGTGAAACCCTATCTCAAAGGACCCATGTCGATGATGATGATGATGGTAATGATAATAATAATGATAATTTAGAAAGGGCTGGGGCTGTATCTTAGTGACAGAGCACTTGCCTAGCATGTGAGAAGTGCCAGGTTCAATAACTAGTACCACACAAACAACAACAAAACTGGCAACAGAGCTAGGCAGTGATGGCACACTCTGAATCCCAACACTTAAGAGGCAGAGGCAGTCAGATCTCTATGGGTTCAAAGCCAGCCTGGTCTACAGAGCGAGTTCCAAGACAGCTTGGGTTACACAGAGAAACCCTGTCTCAAAAAACAAACAAACCCATAACAAACAAACAAACAAACCTAGCATCAGAATTTTGCTATGAGAATTCCTGAGCTTCAGCTTTGATCAACGAAGGACTGTCAATTAGCTACCATAAGATGCTTAAGAAAATGTGTTCTGAATCTCCATTTCATTATCTTGGCACCCACCACTCACATGGATTCCTACATGATACAGTCCAGAGACTCTCTACTCAATGTACAGGAGAGTAAACTGGCAGGGGAAACATTTGCCCATGTCTGGAACAATTTTAGCCTGTCACTATTGGACAGGGAGGTGGGAAGGATGAGATTTCACTGAGTGGGTAGAAACCAAAGCTTCTCCTAATATCTTCCAGTCCATCGTAGCCCCCTACAATAGGGGATTATCAAACTCCACGTTACCAAATGAAGAAATCCTTATCATACTTCCATAGCCCTAAACATAAAACCATTTGACCCAGCTCCCTATTGGTGCAACTAACTAGAACAATAGTGTGATAAAACTATAACTGAACAATCCCACTAGTAGCACTCCCTCCTTCCTCTGTTTCACCCCGTTGAAACCATCAAATAAATATAAGCATGACCTATTTAAATAAATGGACTTTTCAAACAATCTCCTTAAATATGTTTCACTGTAATTTCTGCCATTCTGGAGATTATGTGCCCAGTGAAATCTTTGAAACTGCAGTAATAACAAAAATTGATAGCAGTGCTTGGCTAAAAGTATTGAAATTACAAGTGAGAAAAAAAAAACATGAAAAGGTGAGTTTTATTGTTGTTGTATCATCAAAAAAACTATCATTTGTTTACTCTTCTACAGTTTGAGGAAAAAACAAAATGCATGCTAAAATCAAGCAGGACGATGATAAGTGATATGTAAAAATTCAAGTCCAGTAAAGCCATTTATACTCCAGTACTCCTAAGCTGTGACTCTTTTGATTTGCTCTGCAGAAGAGGAAATGGAGCTTAGGGCCTTTCCTAGTAGGAAACTGAATGTTCTTAAAATATGAAGCCCAAGATCTTTTGAGAATGTAAATAGAAAAAGTCCTGACCACTGCTCCTGTGGTTTGTACAAAGAGCATTGTTGGGATAATTGGGCAAAAGTGGACTTGAGGACAACTGGTGTCAGCACTTATCTCCATAACATTGATCTTTGGTTTCCTTATCTGTAAAATAAAGGTGCTACATTATGCCCTCTGTAGTCACTTTTAGAAAAAGAAACACTAGCATTGAAATAGTTGGGCACAGGCTGGTGTCAAGATATTCATTAAGTCACCAAATATCTCTAGTAAATTCTACCAACTTAGAAATAAAATAAAGTGACACCTCATGAAACTGTCCAGTTTGCCCTTTAATCAAATAGAGGAAATAATATTTAGCAGCAATCTGCTGCTACAGTAGCATTGCATATAATGAAGAGCTTTTTTTTCCTTTGGCAGAATAAATGAAACCAGTAAGTCTATATAAGAGAAATGATTATTCTCCAGTGTCAAAATTTATTTATGATTCTGTGATAAGAGGACTCAGGTATTTATATAATCGAGTTTGGGTGTTGTTTGACCCTGAAGAGTCTGCCCTTCTACCAAACAGAACTACTTCTAGCATAACATCAGGCTAAATGTTAGTTAATTTAGATTTTCCAAACAGATCAGTATGTAAAAGAGATTTCCAGGAAGCACAGGATAGTTAGTAGCATTATCTGAAATGCTCTTGAAAGCTGAAAACAGGAGAAACCATTAGACCAGAGCACAAAAACAGGGGTCAAACAGCAATACTACTTTTTTTTTTTTTCCCTCAACAGGAAGTTTCTGGCCAGAAGTCATGCCACAGAGCATGCAGGTGCCTTGCAGGAAAGGACGCACCCATGTTGAGCCCGGAAGAAGTCCGAGGAAGCCAAGTTCTCCTTGTTTCTCTACCAATTTTATTCTCCTGTCAATACTGCCAAACTTAAAACATTTGGCTATGTGGGTTATTCTTTGCAGCTACATGCATTTCTTTGGGCTATGGTTTGCTGTTTGCATTTTACTTCAAGACTGTTTTGTCTTTTCTTCCCTTTGTTGGGCTTGAATCAAATGGGACACAAGAGCAAATAGTGTGATGCCAAACCTGTTTTATTCATTCATTCACTTGTGGATGTAAGGGTGTGTAGGTGTAGCTCAACTGGAAGAGTACTTGCCTAACCAACACAGGGCCCTGGGTTTGATGCCCCAGAACTAAAAAAGAAACACTGCTAAAAATTTGTTGATATATTTTTATTCCCATAATAGAGGAAAAAGAAAGTTAAGATGATGACAGACATGATTTTTGTTTGTTTGTTTGTTTGTTTGTTTGTTTGTTTGTTTTAAAGACAGGCTACTGTGGTGGCTATAAATCGTCAATCAAGTATTAATTAAATAAGTTGTTTTTTTTTTTTTGAGACAGTCTCACTGTGTTGCTCTGACTGCCTTGGAACTCACTATGTAAACCAGGCTGGCCTTAAGGGTTTGTGCTACTACATCCAGCATAAATCACTTTTTAATTGGGCACTATTTCCAAGTACCTCTAAGGTTATTTGTTAAACTGTATACCCTTGAGAATGAGAAATTGGAATGGAAGCTTTGAAAGATAACAAAAACCTATAGTGGGTTAATATGGAAACCTTTACCCAGGCTGACCCTCCTCTTGCACAAGATGCATCATCCTGAATTCGTAGCATGATTGCAGTCCTCATTAATGGTACAAGAGTTTTTTTGTTGTTGTTGTTGTTTTGCTTGCTTTTTAGTTCATAAGGCAAGTGCAATCTGCTTGCAAAGCTCATATGCATGCATCCTAAAGTATGAGCATCATCTGTCTTGGAGGGAAATGCTTTACTCAAATCTGCTAGGTTCTGAAAGCTTGGTGTATAGACATCTGAGCATAATAGAAGTTAGAGCCCTTTTCAGGCTCTCCCTTAATGCTTGTTCAGCAGTGAGAAATAGCATTGATTGGGGCTAAGAGCAGATAAATAACAGAAGACAGCTAAAAGGACTTCCCTTTTAGCTGCATTTCCCAAAAGACATTGCTCTCAGCCATGTGAGTATAAAACATCCTTCCATTCCTTAAGTTGAGCCACAGGAATGCCTGCTCAATGGAAAGTGGCTCCATCTAAGGGATTCTTTAAAAGCAGTTGAGAAAAAGCTCTACACTGGGCCTTTCCTCAGCTGGATCCTGCTTTCTATCCTTTGTGTGGTAACTTTAGGGTTACATCTAAAGAAAATATGATATGAGAAAACAAACAACTTTTGTTTACATGTTAAGGGGTTGTACATGATGAGTACTAGCATCTAGTATAATGTTTCTGTGTATCTTGTGTGACTGTTTCTGAATGCATATCTACCTGAAAGTTGTACTAAAACCAGTACTATTCATCAACTGCTTATGAGAAAGCCCTAGGACTTCCTATTTCATGTGGCCCATAATAATGATAGTGAAGTACAATATACTTTTTCTTGTCTCTTTGCTATTTTCAAGCTAGGAAAGGAAGGGTATTTTTGAATACTTGAGATCTCCCCATTAATGTGCAGATACAAGATGACAGAGGGGAGACTGGAGATCTGGTTTAGTTCCTCCATATAAGCCTTGGGGAGAAATTGTGATGCCTCTGTGGACCAAAACAATGCAATTTGACAGAAGGACTTTCAAAGATGCATTGTCTGCGAGAGGAAATGGTAGAGGACCAACAGAAAGATGAGATTGGATTGGGTAGTTAGGATATGAGATGAGAAGACTTTCAGCTTCTCCTGCTGTATCTAGTATTTATTCAGAACAAATTCCCTAGACAGTTGATAGTGGCACAGGGCTATAATCTCGGCACTTGAAGGTGGAGGCAAGAGGATCAGGACTTCAAAGTCATCTTCAGCCCCGCCTCAAAATGTCCCCACCTCTTAAAAAAAAGAAGAATTAGCATCTGGTCACCCAGTTGCCATTGGTGTCAAAGTTCTGATCACAACATGAATAGTTTACTGAAGGTAGAAGAACACTGTGGTCACAACCACAAGTCTCCAAATAGGCATTCTCTTTGGGCCTGCAGGGACTCTCCCTTGCACTTTGCAGTGTTTTTATGCACACACTCTGAGTTGCATGCAAGGGCTGACGGCTTTCTCTTCCCCTATATCAACTCAAGAAAAGAGAAGGATGTCTCAGCTAGACACCAGCTGCCCTCTCTTGGTCTCTTCCTTCTCTGTGCTCTGGCAGCTGATTTCTTCATTCTCTCAATCTGTCAAGAGAATGGTTGAGGCACATAGCCCCACAATTAGAATGCAAGAGCAGCCACCTCCATTTCAGTATGCCTGGGTGAGCTTTTTATTCATAAGTCTGAGTGCAAAAGTCCTAGCTTTTTTTCAGGGTGCATGGAATATGTGATCATGAAAGTTCTTTTTTAAGCAAGAGTGACTAAAGCTCAAATGGATGCAAGACTGATATTCTCGCTTCCATCTTGTCTTTTGGACTGTTAGCATATTGCCCTTGCCCCTTCTCATATTATTAATTCATTAAGGAACAGCAAGCTCGAGTGGGGTATTACTTTCCTAAGCAGACTCTTTCATTATGAAAGAACTTATTACATGTAGGGGACTCGAACAATATAGAAAACTCAATCCTCGGGGAGGGGCATTAACCCTTTATAAACTTTACCCTTAGCTATTGAGAAATTTTGCTATTCTGATGTAATTTTTCTTTAATTTTTGAGACAGAGTCTCACGTACACTAAGCTGGCCTTACACTTAATAGGTAGGTTAGGATGACTTTCAATTTCTGATCCTCCTGCTTCTGCCTCCCAAGCGCTGGGACATAGTATTGGTCTCCTTGTCTACATATTTTATTAAATACATGTTTCTTTTTCTATTTCTCCCTGTCTCTGCCTCCCTATCTCTCTCTCTCTGGTTTTTTGAAACAGGGTTTCTCCATGTAGCCTGGGCTTTGTAGACCAGGTTGGCCTCAAACTCACAGATCCCCCTGCTTCAGCCTTCCATGGTACTGGATTACACCATGCCCAGGTATGTTTCTCTTTTGGCAAACCCAGTTCATCTTATCTTTTTTTTTTTTTCATGTCGTATGAAAATTTACTTATATATCCCCATTCTCCTGCAACATGGTTACTAGCAATTATGCTATTGTAAGAACATGTCATATGTCTGTTTAAATTGCTTTTGGAGGATATTAAAAAGCAGACAACTTTTCTATTATTGTAAGAGCATATCTTATGTGTATTTAAATTGCTTTTGGAGGCTATTTCAGAAGCTGACAACTTTTCCCTAATGAATATCTCTGACTAGGTTTTTTTTTCTTTTACTGTATTTCTGAATATTAGCCAAGCTTACATACTTGAACTAAAATATTCAAGATTAATGAGTTGTCTGATGGATCTACAAAACCAGCTATACCAATTCATGGCCATATTAGGCTTTCTTTATTTTTGTTAGTAAAGGATCATTAGAATTTAGAGAAAATAGAGACCATGCAGTGATCTTTTTTTAATTAAATTTTTATTTTTTATATTAATTACAGCTTTTTTTCCCCTTGTATCCCAGCTGTAGCAATAATGGTAAAAAACTCCATATCTGGGATCTGAGGATTTAAGAGGAAAACTTGTCAGTGGTGGGCTTGGTAGTACTTTCTGGAAAGAAATGAGCACTTTGGCAGAGCTACTGATTTTTACAGTGACACCAGCACAGAAGTCATTCAAAGTAAGTTTGGAAAAGCACCTTGTCCAAAATTTCTCTATGTCCCCCCAACACACGCATATCTATTGAAGCCAGAATCTGTGACAAGGTGGTCCAATAAGGTTTGAGGTTTCCGTGAGAAGGTACATGCATGTTTGTACTTCGTTCATATGAAAAGAAAAGCATGCTAGTTGAAATTGGAAGTCATCTGGTCCACAAGGTGAAGCCAACACAGGCTCTGTTCTCTGCAGCTTCTAACTATTGTCTGTTTTTCCACTGGTGATAATAATAGCTAGCCACTTCCCCAGGGATAGTTAGGGCTCAATTCCTGTTTATCCAAAGCTTGGAAGCCAGGCCATGGGAGGGCATGTGCAAGCGATTGAAAGGGAAGTTCAGCCTAGGCTTGGGTGCACACAGCTCTCACAGATGGCAATCTAATGAGGCTTCGGGTTGCTCATGAACTAAGCCCAGGGTTAATAGCCTTCCTCCTTACGGAGCTTCTGCACTGGTTGTGCAAGGGACTTATGATCTGATCGCAAGGGTAAAAGAACGGCTGTGAGACCGATAGCAAACAATTACACAGGCCCGAAATAAACACCAGTGTTTGAAAACACTTGGCGGAAACTGAAGCTGCAAAACATTTTATCGCCTCAAACCATTGCCTACACGGCCCGGCTGAAGCTTCATCGAACACATCCTTTTACAAACCCTGAGTTTTCAATAGGCCTTTGGAAACCAGTCAAGCTGAGGCTGGGTCTTCAGAGGTTGCTGCCCGCTCAGTTTCCAACAGTACAAATTGGCAATGCTGCAAGAAAGAAACTGAAATCCAACCCATGGCTGGGATTGAAACCTCCAGAGGCTCAAATGTCAGCAACACTGGAGTATGGCTTCTCTAATTATGTCTCCTGTCAAATGAAGGTTGAAAATGTCAGCTCTGAACTTGAGACTCAGGCCACTCTAACCACCAATTGCACTGGATTGAGGCCCTATTGAAATGATGAAGAATGAATTTGAAAAACCCTTCAGTTGATTTCGAGACTTCCTTGGACTGTGGTGTTTAAACCACAATGTTCTTCTTTTGGGGCAAAGGTGGGAGCCAATCATCAGTGAGGTTTTGTAGCTCATGCTGTCTATATTTGGCTATAATCTTGCCTCATTCAACTACATTTATCGTATGCATACTTGAAAAGCAAGATTTCCGGGAGTGTTTTTATCTCTCCTTGTTACAAAAGAACCTTATCTTTATTAAATGGGGCTGCCTGGGAATTTACAGTGTGGCTGTAAAATGAAGGGAGCCTGTGTAGAAAATTCACTTAAAACAAAAACAGACTTCGATTGTAGTTTCTGGCTTTACACTGTTTACATGAAAAAAAAAATAACAGAAGTTAGTTCTGCCTATGTAATTCTAACCAGAAGCAGATCTATGAAACTATGGGATGTTGAAGAACACAGAATGTTGCATACATTACTGTGTTTTACCCACGACATTTGACTTATGGATTGCTTTTGAGAGTGTCAAGGAAATAAATGCACCTTTCTCGTGTCTTTCTTTGTACATTTGAGACAGGGTCTTCATTCTGTAGCTTGGACTAGCTTGACATTAACTATGAGCCAATGACGAGGTGGGATTCCAGACTATCCTCTTGTCTCGGCCTCCTGGGGGCTAAACTGATAGGTGTGAGTCACCAAGCCTTTTGGCGAAGTGTGGCTTGAGGAAGATGACTGAATCTCATAGGGAACACACATGTGTGATGGACTTCACTGGACTTCTAAGGTAATATTTCCCCCTGTGTCACCCACTTCATGCCCACCAAAACCCCAGGAAAGACATCCTATTCTCACATTTTGCAGATGAAAAACTGAGGCAGGGGGAGGGGCCTCCTGGGACCTCAACCCTCCCCTAAGAACTTATATAAAGAAAGCAGTTGATGGGAGGAAACATATTTTCTTTGGTGATGTAGTCTCTGGGAACGTGCACATGGCACCATAAACAGACTCCCAACCAGTCTTTTGTATGCAAATGCTTATTAATGCTCCTGTAAACAAATAGAACTTACTGGGTTAGAAAAACAGAGATAGGAAAATAGATGCGGGGTAGCTGGGCAGAGAAAGGGCATTAGCTGGAATGGGAAGGGAAGAAGAAACATAATGGGAAGGTGATTCTGATCAAAATAGTTATGTATAAAAAATGTTGTAATGAAAATCATTAATATATATATACCAATAGAAAGAATTTAAAAAAGAATCAGGGGCCGAGAGATAATGTAACTTGCTCAAGGTACTCTAACTTGTAAGGAGCAGAACTAGGAAAACACTTGGAGCAGAGGGATGGCCAAGACTCTACTCTGCTGAGATATTTCCTTTGGTTTTCAATTTTCTGGGGACCCAAGTGGCAAAGATACCAACCTCCACACATGCTCAGGGCATCAAGGGAAAAAAAACCTGAGAGGTGTTGGATTGTGTGAGCCCTGAGACATGTTGGGTTCCTAGTGAGTCCAGGAAGTCGTATGCAGAAGGATCTCTCAGATAGGAGCTTGAGACCCCTATGTGGGCCACTCACTTAGGGTTCCAAGTGTTAAAGGTGTCTAAATTTAGAAGCCGTCCCAATAGATGACAAAGTATCTGGAACAGAGATCTCAAAATACAGTCATTTTCTGTTTTCTAAAGAGGGAAAACCTCTAAAAAGGGGAGTAGAAGAAGGCAACCTAGTCCTTAGGAACTACAATGGGCCTTCATCACTCAGTAAAGCAGTGAGGTTCATGAGTGCGTTATTAGTCCTCTATGGGATATTTAGAGTATGTTCTAGTTGTCACAGCTGGGATAGGAAGGTAAAGGTTATACCAGTTTTGACAGATTTGAAACCAGGATGCTACTAAATATTAGACATATAATATAGGGTAATCATACTAAAATCTATATACCTAAGGAAGCTAATCAAGAAGGAAGACCCTGGGTAAAATGTTCAACCTTCATTCAGAAAGGCAAACGAGATGGACATTGGAAGAGGGAGAAAACAGGGAACAGGACAAGAGCTTATCACAGAGGGCCTCTGAAAGACTCTACCCAGTAGGGTATCAAAACATATGCTGAGACTCATAGCCAAACTTTAGGCAGAGAGCAGGGAATCTTAGGAAAGAAGGTGGAGATAGAAGGACCTGGAGGGAAAAGGAGCTCCACAAGGAGAGCAACAGAACCAAAAAATCTGGGCACAGTGGTCTTTTCTAAGACTGATACTCTAACCAAGGACCATGCATGGAGATATCTTAGAACCCCTGCACAGAAGTAGCCGATGGCAGCTCAGTGTCCAAAGAGGGTTCCCTAATAATAGGAACAGGGACTGTTTCTGACATGAACTAAGTGGCTTGTGCTTTGACCACCTTCCCCTCATTGGGGGAGCACCCTTACCAGTCCACAGAGGAAGACAAAGAAGCCTGTCCTGCTGAGACCTGATAGACTAGGGTCAGATGGAAGGGGAGGAGGACCTCTTCTATTGGACTGGGAGAGTGGCATAGGAGAAGAAGAGGGAGGAAGGGTGAGATTGGGAGGGAATGGGGAAGGGGGTTACAGCTGGGATACAAAGGGAATGAACTATAATTAATAAATTTAAAATTAAAATTAAAAAATATCCCATGATGAACAGCATAGACTCCAACACAAAGAAAGATGTAGTCCCCAATAGTTCTCCCTTCTTAGTGAGAAACCCTGCCTTTTTCATTTGGTACATTGTAATCACCACTCACAGGAAGCTGAGTCTGGGGCTTCTTCAAAGAGTCATTGTGCAAGCAGGAAGCCAGCAGCCCATGAAACTAGAACGGGGATCAGAGAGCCGACAGAACCACACACACGGCTTTTAACCCACTCTATCTTTCTTCCTGACTGAGAGAGGTCAGTGTTTGCTTCTGTTGATAGACATCAGGACCAAGGCATGTACTGGTCTGTGTACTAGATTAAAACATGATATCATAAGGTATCACTTCTGTGAATGTTACTTTTTGTGAAAAACAGTCTTTGCAGATGTGATGAAATTATTATTCCACCCCGATTGGGACAGGGTTTTATGTAGCAAGATAACCCAAAACTACGGATCCTCCTCCCTCCACTTCCTGGGTGCTGGGATTACAAACCTGTATGAATATGTGCAGTTTAGACTGAAGATCCAACCCGTGGCTTCATGTGCACTTAGGCAACACTCTCCCAAATGAGCTAAACCCCCAGCTCTGATGTTAAAGTTCAGAAAAACAAATTTTACTGCAATAGTTAGGAGGGCCCGAAATACATAGCCTATCTCTCTCTAAGAAGGAGGAAAAGGCTGGGCTGTGGTGGCACACCCCTTTAATCCCAGCACTCAGAAGGCAGAGACAGGTGGACTTCTAAGTTCAAGGCCAGCCTGCTCTACAGAATGAGTTCCAGGACATTGGGGGCCTACTCAGAGAAACAGTGTCTCAAAAAAATCAATAAACAAACAGACAAATAAATAAAATATAATTATTTTTAAAAGGAAGAAGAGGGAGATGCCGGATGGTAATGTGATAGCAGCAGAAATTAGAGTGATGAGGCCGCAAACTAAAGAATCTGAAGAAAAAAAAAAAAAAAAAAGACAAGGCAGAGATATTCTCTTAAAGCTTCCTGAGGACACACAGCCCAACCTATACTGTGATTTTGGCTCAAAGATACTGACTCAAAATTCTTGTTCCCAGAACTGTGAGAGAATAAACTTCCATTATATAGAAATCAGTTAGTAGTCTTTTGTCACTGCAGCCCCTGGAGACTAATTTACCTTAACATCACTTTAGTTCCTAAATTGATCCAGTGGAGTTGAAGGGTAAACTCTGTGCTGCACACAAATCCAGAGAAAGGCAATGGAAAATTCCTTTGTTTTGCCCTAATATGTGGCACCTGCTTCCTCTTTGCTTTAACCATCAACAGTGCTCACTGACTGACTATCCAGGCAAACATATGGCATCAACATCATGTGGTTCAGAACTCCATTTGACCTGGAGTTCTACTGCACAGATACACACTCACATGTACCCTATATTCTACTATGTAGCTTATATATATATATATTTCTCATTTACTTATTTAGTTAGTTTTGAGGCAGGGTCTCATGGACCCTGAAGTATCGTTGAAGTCATTATGTAGCTGAGGATAATCTTGAACTTTTGTAGCTTGTGCCGCACTGCCTAATTTCTGGTATTACTTAAAAAATAGTCTGCACCACTATATTTGGTTCTATATGGTACTGGGGCTAGAACTCAGGGTTTTGATGATGGAAGGCCAGCACTACATCACTACATTGACTGAACCCCAGTCCTAGCTCTAGCCTTCCACTCTTGAAATTTTTAAAAACACTTATTTACTGTGTGGGTGCTTTTCATGCACACATCCATGTGTCATGACGACCATGTGGAAGTTGGAGGACACCCTCAAGTGTTGGTTCTTGCCTTCCTCCTTGTTTGACACAGGGTCTCTGTTCATCACTGTGTATTCCAGACAAGCTGGCCTGTGAGCTCCAAGGGATTTTTCCTGTCTCTTTCTCCCATAACTATATAGAAGCACTAGGATTACAGATGTGCCCTACCAATCCTGACGTTTTATATGAATCAGAATGCAGGTCTCCCATGCTTATATGGCAAGCCCACAGAGGGCTTTCCTTTAAGCTGCCTCTGTAGGCCCCAGCTGCTTAAAGAAACAGAAGTCTTTTCATGTGTTGCATGCATGGTTGACTAAACCAACAATATGGAATATTGAAAGGACAGGGGGCATAAAGAGATGAACAGACACAAATCCATAAAAAGCACATGCTTAACATCACTTTGTGCCAAGCTGTATCTTTTAATCTCGTCTTTCCTGGTCCTGGGACTGCCTGTGGTGCTGACACTGACAGAATCTATGAGAGCAAATATTTGAAGAGGAAACTTTGCTTGATGAGGAGGCCCCGGTTGGGATGACAACTGCAGGCAAAGAGAAGTATGTGGATTATGTGGGCTGAGGGCAGGCTGAGGGATCTGAAGAAGCCTCATCACCTGCCAAGCAACAGCTCAGCTACAGCCCAGGCAGAAAGCCAGCAGCCCCTCCAGCTCTCCCAGCTGCCTGCTCCCTTCAAAAGTGAATTCCTGCATGCCAGCTGCTCCCCATTGGAGTGCCACTGAATTCTAGAAATCCCAAGCAGCTTTGTGAAAGCAACCAGAGAAGGAGAAGATATTTTAAGGAGTGTAGTAGTGTTGTTACCACTCTAAGGAAAGAGAAATGTCCATGCTACTCTATCCACAAGGTGGACTTGACAGCAGCCATTTTTCATGTGAGCAACGTTTGCATGTGTAAAATTTCATTCCATATCATTGTTGCACTGTGTCCAGTCTATTCTATCCCATGATTTCCTCTCTTTAAAAGTGGATCTTTTTCCCTGCAGTACATTTTACTGCTGCCCAAAGGTATCTTGGTTCTGTAAGACATCTTCTGTCCTTTCTTAGAGAGTTTAGGGGTATGTCACTCCTCCAGACTTAACTTACCCTTTACTGAGTTTCCCTAAAGTTCTTTCTTCCCATCTAGGGAAAAAGTTGGCCAAATTGGCCATGTCCATATGACACCAAATAGTCTAGCTGAGTCAGCAAATGGGAAAATGGGAAATGTCACTAGCTCAATTCTGGTAAGTCAATAACAGTAGCAATTTGGTATTTTTCTCTTTCTTTCTATTTGATTTTTAACATTTGTTTTTACATTATTGTTCTGCGGGCTAAATAGTTATTTGAACACAGGGGTCCTTCCTAAGACTCATACTCCAACCAAGTACCATGCATGGAGATAACCTAGAACCCCTGCACAGATGTAGCCCATGCCAGTTCAGTGTCCAAGTGGGTTCCATAGTAATGGGGACAGGGACTGTCTCTGACATAAACTGATTGGCCTGCTCTTTGATCACCTCCCCCTGAGGGGGGAGCAGCCTTACCAGGCCACAGAGGAAGACAATGCAGTCACTCCTGATGAGACCTAACAGACTAGGATCAGAAGGAAGAAACCCTCCTCCACCAGTGGACTTGGGGAGGGGCATGCATGGAGAAGGGGGAGGAAGGGTGGGTTTGGGAGGGGAGGAGGGAGGAAACTAGAGGGAGGATACAAAGTAAATAAAGTGTAATTAAACATAAAATAAAATAAATTAAAAAGAAGAATACAAACCATCAAAAAATAAACAATACAATAGCTAGCTACGCTTCATACTAAAATAAATATTTACTGTACTAATCTCTCAATGCACTACTGAGTTACCCCTAACCTGTCCTTGGCCATTTGAGAGCTTGTTGAATGGCTTGTTCTGGAACTGGCTTTGAGAGCAAATTCATGTTTTTCTCTAGAGTTGAAGAACAACGAAATGGAAATTGGTCCTGTGTGTTATTTCAATACATTTTTTAGTAGATCTGTCACAATTTTCTGCTCATTTATTTCTTACTGTAAAAATCATGTAGGGTTGCTGAAGAAATAAACATGGAGTCCAGCAAACGTTTCCTTTTAAAAAATCAAATTTCCTTCAATTTTTTTCTTTTCATTTTTTTTCAATACTTGTCTCATGTATCCAGGCTGGCCTAGAACGCACTAGGCAAAGGTTGAACTTCTGATCTTCCTGCCTCTACCTCCCAAGTGATGAAATTGCAGGCATGTGTCAGCAAGCCCCGCTTATGTGATACTGGGGATAGAACCCAGGGCTTTGTGCTTTCTAGTCAAGTGCTCCAACAACTGAGCTGAAGCTCGGACCGAGGTTCTTCCATTCTTGAATTTGGTGTTTTGGCCCTGGAACCTATGCTCAGAGGCCTCCACAGTACTGGAGGATTGGCTTCTTTCCCCAGTATGTTTGTTTTTGTGATCCCTCTTATTACTGTGGTTGCACCAGCACAATTTAGTCTTCATTTGAGAAATGGTGAGCAAATCACTACACATGCCTTTTGTGAACACAGAATTATAATTTTTGTTGTTAATGATCCACAATGATGTATAATTCATTTTTATGTGTATGGTTCTGTGAGTTCAGAGAGCCAAACATAGTCTGTAAGTTTCACTATAGTTAAGATAGTGATGATTTATATTATCCCATAAGTTTATACTTGGCTCCTCTGAAGTCAATCCCCTCCCACCAACTCCCAGTTCCTGGAAAGCACTGATTTATTTTTGTTCCCTTTAACTTTTCTGTTCCTTGGCTAGACAAGACACTGTCTCCAAAAACAATAAAATTTATATATATTTATATATATATATTTGTGTGTGTGTGTGTGTGTAGTGGCTTTTAGGTGTGACTAAAAAACTTTTGTTGGTTTATTGTTATCATTTGTGTGTGTGCACATATATGTATGGCATATATATATGCATACACACACACACACACACATATATATATATATACACACACACACTACATATATATATATATGTGGGCATGATTATGTATGTGCAGAGGCCATTTGTGGATACTGGTGGTTTGCTCTGTTCACTCTCCATTTATTCTACTGAGTCAGAGTCTTTCATTGAACACAGATCTAGCCCATGTCCATTGCTGGAGTTGCAGGCTCATACAACCATGCTTCTTACATTGGTTCAGGGGGAGGGGATGTTTTACCCAGGTATTATGTTTGTACAGAAAGCACGCTTACCAACTGAGCCATCTTCTCAGCCCATATGTAAGGTTTTCGGTTTGTTAGTTTTTGCTGTTGTTTACAAATAGTGAAAAGAAAGGTGGCTAATGGAAAATTTACATGTATTATGGTACCCTTAAAAGCTAAAGTCAGGAGCTGGGGAAGTAACTCAGTTGTTAGAGTGCTTACAGGAGACCCTGGGTTCAGTCCCACAGCACGGCAGCACATGCCTGCTAATCCTAGCATTGAACAGAGAGAGACAGGAGAATCAGAAGTTCAAGGTCATCTTCAGGTACATAGTGAGTTTAAGGCTGGCCTCAATGACATGAGACCCTGTCTCAAAAATAACAACAAAACTATAGAGGTGTCAGTCAGCTCTTAACCTTGTTTCTTAATAATTTTCTCTCCACATAGGTATAGGTTGGCAGCTGTAAGACTGGAAAGGAGTGTTCTGGTACATTTTCCTCAGGTCCTGTATAGGATGTCATCAGAACCTTTCTTGTTACTGACACATGGATTGTTTTGGCTTTATAATAATCATTTATCCATACAGAAGTAGAACTTATGTTAATTTTTTTGCATATAAAGCAATGAAGGATGTCATGGTTCCAATAATGGTTTGATTTTTGTCTGCTTGCTTGCTTGTTTATTTTTCAAGACAGGGTTTCTCTCTGTAGCCTTGGGCGTCCTGGAACTCACTGTGTGGACCAGGTGGGCCTTGAACTCAGAAATCTGACTGCCTCTGCTTCCCTAGTTGCTGGGATTAAATGTGTGCTCCACCACCACCCAGCCAATCATTATTTTTACAGAAAAGGAAACAATCAAGCAAACACTCAGCCCAAGAAAGCCTTCAGAGCAGATATTTGGACCATGTGCTGGCAGACAGCTAGGTGACCTGGAGCTGTTCCTGCCTCTGACAGACTGCTGTGGCATCAAATGAATACAAGCAGCATGATGTAAATTTTATCTCCCAACAAGAGCCAACTGGGACTGACCTGATTCTTCATGTTAACTGATCAAACATTATTGTTCAAACTTGTTTCTCTGATTACACAATTATTTTTAAAAACTTGTTACTTTAATCCTGTGGTAGATTTCTAACCCCATCTCCCCATTCATACATACATACTTATATATGCATATATATACATGTGTGTATGTATGTACGTACGTATGTATGCATGAGTGTATATATAGTCTCATATATTTTAGACTGTCTTTGATCTTGCTGGGTAGCTAAAGATGACCTTGAACTTCTGATACCTCTGCTTCTCCAGACGCTTGGATTATAGACAGGTACCCATGCTAGAAGTTCTGAGATGCTAAAAGTGGAGCTCATGGCCTCATACATGTTAGGCCAGTGAAAGCTACATACCTAGTGTCCTAAAGTAGCTCAAGCACTTTGGGCTCTGGTAAATATAGTTGTATTATATTTAAAACTGTTGTAACTTGATAAACCCGGAAGCAAAATACCTGTACCCTCTTGCTTGCCTGACCTGAACTGTGTTTCCTAAATCTCACATGAGAAGAGATACTGGCGAGAACAAATTTGTCAGAAGAGTAAATACAAAACTGTCAGCCCCTCTCTAAATATAATTAACCCTCCAAACAGGGAAAACCAACAAGCAGCAGTCTGAGCCCTATGTGCCTTCTACATAAAGGGGACTTGAAACCAGAAGCCATGGAAGCCCATAAGGCAAGCAGAAAATTATTTTTCTTTATTCTAAAACATTTAAGTCATGCATAATGAACACAAAAGTATTAAACATAAAAACACAAAACCACAAAAGAAGAAAAATGGGCTATCAATAAATAAAAGCTCTTTAAAGTACCATCCAACAAAAACTACTGATAGCAATATTATTGTGAATCTACCTATGTAGATAATCAATTATGTATGATAAATTCAAAGTATATCAATTGGGATAAAAGCTGTGTGTATTAGTACATGCCTGTAATCCCAGCACTGGGGAAACTGAGGCAAGTGGATTGCCCATGAATTTGAGAGCAGGTTGGGTGACATTATGAGGTACATACCAGCTTAAGCTAAAGAGTAAGACCCTGTCTCAGTAACATAAAAGTACAAAAATTGTATTGTAGGTGCTGTCCTACAATACTGAAATCTGTTCTTTTAATTCTGTATTACATTTCACTTTGGTTTGGTTTGGGGGACCGGTTGGAGTGCTCTTTTTTGGCATTTGCCCATCTGTTGCAGACAAAGTTTCTCACTGGCCTGAGATCTCAGCATGCAAATTGGGCTGTCTGTCCCAAGAGTCTCAGTAATCCATCTATCTCTACCTTCTTAGTGCTGTCATTACAGGCATATACCACCACACTCAATTTTTTTAAATAATTAATTATTTGAGATTTTATGTATGTATTTTGATCATATTCCAAATCGTGGCCACCTTTCTAGCATAGATTTTAAGGGCTGAACTCTTAGGTCCTCCTGTTTGCAAGGCAAGTACTTTACTGACTGCTAGATCTCCTGCTCCCCAGAGTTTAAGTTCTTAACATTTGCTCTATTGCTTCTCCCCTCATCCCCTTTGGTTGGACAGTTAGATTATTTCCAGTACATTATTGCTTTAGCAATACAGATTAATTTAAACCTCTAGAGTCTGAAAAGAACAGTGGTAGAGGGTAGTGGCAGAAAGGTCATTGACAGTGGTTGACCTTTCAGGAAAAGAGTTATAAGAGAGCATTCTTTCATCGAAGACCAGATTAGAAGGTGTTAATTCTTATGTCTGAAGTTAGGAAAATCTATAAGAGACTCCCTACAGAGAGGGACTTTTCAGGTTTGTGCCAAAGGCATTTTTACTGTACTATAGGATGGAGTTGTTGCAAGAATTGCATGGCTCAACATAGGAGACAAAAACTGAACATAATTTCTACAGTCTGAACTTTGGTCTAGTGTGGATGAAGAACTAGACATCAACTTTAAATCAAGGAAGTGAGCAGTAACTTACTCAGGGGACTGGGTGTGGTGGGAAATAGAGCAAAGGATGACTCACAAGGAGATCAGCAGACAAAACAGGGCCAGGGCCAGGGGGAAGGAAGGAGGAGCCCCAGGCAGAGCAGAGCAAGACAGATGCTATTTGCACAGGTTCCACAGGCAGACTGTGAACACAGTATCCTTATCATATCACATACCATTGATATTGCAGAAGACATTGTACAATTCATATCCTTTCACTGCAAAAATTTTAAGATAAAATATGTATTAAGATAAAATAGGTCAATCATAGTAGCTAATGCCTATGGCATGCAGGGAACTGAGGCAGGAGGATTGATGGAACTTCAAGGCCCGAATGAGCTATATAGTGAGTTTAAGGATAGCCTGGGCTACACAGAGAGACCCTGTCTCAAAACCAAAGGAAGAAAAACAAAAAGGAAGAGGAAGTAAACCAAAACCATCTATCACCCCAACTCTCTTAGTCTGAATGTGTTCAAGAATTTGTTCTTCCAACACAATTTGATTGTTTTTATTCTAATTTTTTTATTTGCTGGTTTTTGTGACAGGTTCTCAGGCAGAATGCACTGCCATGCCCAGCTCTACTTAATTTTGAAACAGTGATGAGATGATTTTATATGCACTATTTTGTTGTCTGCCTGTCTTCGCCCAGTGATAAATAATTCCACAATAATTCTTATACTGACATTTCAACTATTAAAAATAATAAAAATGGGCTAAGGCAATAGCTTAGTTGCTAGAGTACTGCCCAAACATACAGGAGACTCTGGCTTCAATCCTCAAAATTGAAGGCATTTGAAATGATGGGACATATGTATAATCCCAGCACTTGAAAGGTAAGGGAGTATCTGGAGTTTGAAGGGTTAAATCAAGACTCTGCTTGTGATGGTCCATATTAATTGCCAAATTGTCACCTGGGAGAAGGATTGTTGCCTTTTCAGCGACCCTGAACTATATACAATGGAGTAATTAAGTTGAGCAGCATGCATTCATGACTCTCCTTTCTGGGTATGTGATGGGGCCAGCTGATTCAAGCTCCTACCACCTTGGCTTCCCTACTATGATGGATTGTAATCTGGAACTGAGAACCTAATGAACCCTTGTTCCCTTACCTTGCTCATGTTAAAGTACTTCATCATAGCAACAGAAAAGAAACAAAGATGCTGTCCAGTGGAGGAGATCAGCCGTTTCTTATATCCTATTTAATATCTTACTTAAAGTGCTGTGATCCTAGCCTAAAGCAACCCTGAGGTAAGGAATTTTCAGTAAGACCAGCTTCCAAGCAAGGCCCAGTGTTACATGCCTGTAATTCCAGCACTTAGGGAAGCAGTGGCAGGTGGAGCTCTATGAGTTACACCCTCACTGTTATAAATGCATTTCAGAATCAAAAAGAAAGAAACCACCATTCCAACTGAAGTGTCTGGACAAGGCAAACTTCACTCTTGATCAAAAAAGCGGGTGTGCTGAGAGGAGCGAACACACAGAGACAGGAAGCTAGCTTGTTTTTTATTCTGACACAGGTGTTATCTGTGTCATTTCCTGCTTGGCTGGGGTCTGACCTCACAGCCTTATTTGATTGGCTATTTTGAAAACAATTTGTGAACAGGAAATGAAATGGGGAGGGGGAAAGGTCTGTTGCTCCAAGGTGAGAGGGGTCACTGCTCTGGGCCACCAAATTACTGGAATACAGCTGGGAGCTTTTATGTGAACAAAGGTTTTACTGGATGGGGAGGGGGATTAAAATATTTTGCCTAAAAGTCTTACAAAGTTCAGAAGATAAAAATATTTGAATTCGTTGTCTTAACACACAAATTTTATCATATTTGATTAGAAAAGGCTCATATTTAATATGTCTCACACCAGCACCACCAGAAAATACAGTTATCAAATGTAGCTCTCATGTCCTTGTTAAAACCAAGTGAGATGTTATTAGAAGTCTAATCCGATTGTACAGAAATTCAATGAGCTCAGAAAAAAGAACACCATAGATGGAAGCATTCTCTCTCTTGTTTTTTCTGAAGGCATTCTTAACATAGTAAGGAAGCAGATAATGCAAGTAGTCACAACACTGATGGGGTACCTAACATGATCCAGACACCTTGTTAGGTGCTGGGTATGTGGTACCTCAGAAAACTTCCAAATTAGCAGGGGTGGAAAGCTTAGGCTTTCATTAAAAAAGCTGAAACGACAGATATAGAAGTTATCATACAGTGTTATGAGGAGGCTTGAAATGGATTAATAGCCCAGTCGGTAGAGCACTTGCTTGCTTAGCATGTGTGAATCCATGGGCTTGATCCCTGGTATGGAATCAAACTCAGTGTGGTGCTATATCCTTACACCCAGCCCTTGAAAAAGGCAAGAAGATTAGAGACTCATGGTTGTTGTTGGTTATATATGGAGTTTAAAGCCACCCTGAGATCTGCCTAGAAATAAATAAATAAATAAATAAATAAATAAATAAATAAATATAAATAAGAAACATGAGGCTTATAATACAGGACTATGGAGGCTGAGTGAGAGAAATGAGTTCCAAACTAACCTGGGCTACATAGGGAAATTGTGTCTCAAAAGAAAACCAGAAAAACAAATAACTTAAGAGGGAATAAGAATTTAAATAAACATCTCTCCAAAGAAACTTTTCAAGTAGCTAATCCCCACATGAAAAATTGTTCACCATAATTAGTCATTAGGGAAATGCAAATAAAAACCACACCCATAAGAGTGACTCTCATTTAAACAAAGCACAAAAACCAGTGCTGCTGAGGATATAGACAAACTGCAACTTGAAAACACTGTTATTGTTTTGGGTTACTTCTTTTTATGTTTTAAGATAAGGTCTTATTGTGTAGTTTCCTTTGTTCTCACTGTGTAGTCGAGGCTATCCTGGAACTAACTGGGAATCCTCTTATTGCAGTCTCCTAAGTGCTAGGAGTATGTGCCCAGCTTTCACACACTGTTGCTAGGAATCTAAAATGACAGAGCCACTTTCTAAAGCTGTTTGCCTATAACTTAGCTCAGGAATCCCTCTCCTGGGATTCCTGAGAAATGAAACCCAAGAGAAATGAAAACATGCATCTGCACAGAAACACTTATCCAAATGCTGACAGCAATATTATTTGTGGTAGCCAAGAGGGGTATTGTAAGAAAAGAGGCTCATTCTGGCTTATACTTCCAGGGTGCATAGTCTGTCACGGTGAAGTCAAGATGGTAGGAACATACAGTAGCTGGACGCATTGTGTTCACAATTAGAAAGCAAAGTGATGAATGCACACTGCCCAGCTTACTTCCTTTCTTTATACAAGCCAGGATCTCTTGCCCAGGGCATAGTTCTGCCTATAGTTAAACTGGGTCTTTTCACATCAATTAATGTAGTCAAGATCATAAGCATACCTAGACACCCATCTCCCAGTAATTCTAGATGCTGTTGAGTTTTCAGTTAACATTACCCATCACAAAGAGGAAACAACCCTCATCAGTAACAGATGAATAGTAAATAAAATGAGATAGATAATAGAGTGGGATAATTAATATTCAGCAATTAATATTCAGTAATTAATATTCAGTAGAATAATTAATATTTAAAAATTCAGTACTAATTCAAGTTATTACATGGGTTAACCTTCAAAGTGTTATGCTAAGTGAAAGAAGCCTGTCACAGAAGACCACAAATTGTATGATTTTCTTTATTAGAAATATCCAGAGTAGCTAAAACCAAAAGCATAAAGTATCTTAGAGGTTGCTAGAGAATGAGAGTATTAGAATTGTGCAGCAGAGTCATAAATCATGCCACGTGATTGGCTCCACTTGGGAGGTTTTATTAAGGGAAGCTGGAGGGGTCACAGAGACCAACTCTGGTCAGGGAGAGAGAGAGAGCAAGAAGGAAAGGGAGAGAAAGACAAAGGTGGGGGAAACAGGTACCCCGACAGAGAGAGGGGAAGAGCAAGAGAGTGAGATAACAAGAACAAGAAGGCAAGAGAGCAACAAAGTGGCGGGTTGGTCCTTTTATGGAGCAACTTAACCACACCTGCCAGGTGTGACTACTTGGCAGGCAACACATGATGACATCACAGGTTGCCAAGCAACCCAGAAGCAGGCTGCCTAAATACTAACATTCCTCCCTTTTTCTATAATTAAAACATGAGGAGCTTGGGCTGCTTCTCATGTAAGGCAAGTTAAAAAATATATATGTAGGTTCATTGGAAGCAGCTCTTGGTTGCCATGCAAGGGGGTAAGAGATAGAGAGGGGGAAAAAAAAAGTAATAGCACCAAAATGTCCAGATTACATGGTGAGGAGGAGGGGAAATCCCTACCCTGAAAAGTTCAGGGTAGAGGGTTGCCAGCCATGCACTGCAACAGGTAGGGAATGAGGAATGCTGGGAGAACCTGGAACTACTTGTCCTGGGCCTGAAGCACATCATTCCAAACTTTTGTTAATAATAAGTGAATAAAGGGGGGAGATTTTCTTCTGGCTACTTCCTGCTAACACTGGGGACAATGTAGGGAGGTCGGAAGGCTGAAAGAGTGTCCATATCCAGGAAGAACAGGCTGTTTTGACACTGTCTAGGGTCTGTGAGAACATCCATGGCTGGGAGGGAAAGTGCAGGTCCAGCTTGATGGAAGTCTATGAGGGTGGACTGGAACACCTGTGGCAGCTGCTTTGGCACTGTCATGGATGTAGGAAACATCTGAGTCTGGTATGATACTAGAACATATATATAGGAAGAAAACAAAGTTTAAGTAGGTTATGGAGAAAGTTCTTTTTGGTGCACATATAAAACTTTTGGGAGAGCAAACAGAGGTGGAAGGTTTGGATCAGAGACTTGAACATGGGAGCCTCCATTTACCTGAAGGAACCTCCATCTAACCAATCACTGGCAGTAATTAAAAAGGGTTTGCTTTGGATCTGTCATCTAAAAAAATTAAGGCCACTTTTGGTTACAGAGGTGTGTAGGCTTAGAGGTCCTTAAGAGGGCACTAGGTATAGAAATCTGAAAAGAAACTGTGCCAGTAGGGCAGAAATCTTACTCAAGGGAGAAGAAGGTCCTAGATGAAGTGTTTGGATGTAGGTTGGCGAGTTATAGGAAGCATTTGTGCCAACCAGAAGTGAAGACTCACCAATCAGCTGGAGTTGCCTGTAGAAATGTAGTAACTGGTAGCCAGAAATTGATGCCAACCAGAAGAAAAAAACTCACCACCAATCAGCTGGTGTTGGATGTATCCATGTAGCAATGGGTAGCCAGAAAAGAGAAGTCCTGAAAACCTGGGAAAGGGGAAGAATCCCACCTTCTGTGATAGGCAATAGGTTCAGTACTTATCTGGAGTCCATCTGACCTCAGAGGTCGATTCAGGTAGATTTCCTGTAGCTTACAGGAATTCTTTTTAAGTTTTACAAAGGAGATAAAACTTTAGACATGTTAGCATCATAATTGTAATTTGTAGTGAAATATACATTATGGGGAACGGCAGTAGATGTACACATTTGTGTTAACAGAATAAGCAGTTTTTAAGGTGAGCTCTGGAAAGGCAGTAGCCTTTTGTGTAATGAAAGGGGCAAAAGCACACTTGATCTTAATTTTTAGTATGATTACACATCATGGAAGATAGACTTTTTCTTCTCAATACAGAAGAGACTGTATGTACACATGTCTAGCACAGTGAGAAACAATTTTGAAGTCTATACTTGAAAGACAAACCAAAGGAGATTTAAAATCTTGAGCTTGCAACTATGATAGTGGGTTGTATAGTGGAATGTTTTTGTATTAGAATTAGACTAATAAATTGGAGCTCTATTGATAAAGGTTAAGCTCTGGGCAGTCAATATAAAAGTAGTACAACAACAGGAGGAAATACTAAGCCTTTTTACCTATTTAGGATACCTTAAATCATCTTAGACCTTGCAACCTTTATAACTTGCATTTATCAACTTTAAAACACTTTCTTAGACTCTCAAACATCATTTTTCTTAGGCCTTCATGAGACATAGGTGAGACTGCTATGAACATTTATTGTCCTTTAGCTAAAGGGATGGTAAAAGGTTACATCTAAGGCCTGTTTCTTTGAGTCAGGTAACAAAGCATATTGAGACCTGATAGTAACAGCTCTAGAAGGCTTAAGGCCTGGTCTCCTGCATATGAAGAGGACTGAGAAAACAGCTGAAGTCTCCCAACACAGAAGTTGGCAATACGACTGTGGGATCCAAGTGTGGGGTTAAAACAGACCTGCAGCATTGTCTGGGCTTGGCAAGGCTAGGAGTACTTGTGGATCTTGTGCTTGTTGAATCTCCATGGCTGGGCACAGAGGTCAAACCTATATGGGAGCATTTTGACTTTCAGAAACAAGTCTGCCAGCAGGCAGGGTGTAGCTTGTTTAGGCAGCTGAAGAACCTGTGTCCTTCCTGGCTGCATTTGAAACTGTTTTTTTTTATTTTATTTTATTTTTATTTATTTATTTTTTATCAGTTACATTTTATTAACTCTGTATCCCAGCCATGTCCCGATCCCTCATTCCCTCCCAGTCCCTCCCTCCCTCCCTCATCTCCACTGTGCCCCTTTCCAAGTCCACTGATAGGGGGGACCTCCTCCCCATTCATCTGATCCTGTTTTATCAGGTATCTTCAGGACTGGCTGCAAAGCTCTCCTCTGTGGCCTAACAGGACTGCTCCTCCCTTTGGGGGTGGGGAGACCAAAGAGCCAGTCATTGAGTTCCTGTTAGAAATAGTCCTTGTTCCCCTCACTTTGGGAGACCAATTGGTTACTGAGCTACCACAGGCTACATCTGAGTGGAGGTTCTAGGTTATATCCATACATGGTCCTTGGTTGAATGTCAGTCTCAGAAAAGTCCCTGTGCCCAGATATATTTGGTCCTTGTGGAGCTCCTATCCTTTCCCCATCAGACTAACTCCCCTTCTTTCTTATGATTCCCTGTACTCTGCCAAAGGTTTGGTCATGAGTCTTTGCTTTGAAAACACTGCTAGTTAGAGTCTTTCAGATGCGCTCAGTAGACTCCTGTCATACGTTCAATGCACATCCCATCTGTCTTTCTAAACGAGGATTGATCATCTTACCCCATGTCCGCTCAATTGATTATCTTTTTTAGGTGTATAGATTTCATTGTGGAATTGACTTTTGACTAAACCCGGGTGGGATGGGGCATTTTAGACCTCTTTTTGTGTGTGAATGCCAACAGCCTCAGAGCAGCAGCCAAGGCCTGGTGCACAGTTTTTGCTGTAGATGAGCCTATTGGGAAGACTCTCATTATTTTTACCAACTACTGTATGGTGACTCAGGGACCATACTCAGCTGTTTAATTAAGGTAGCAGTGAGACCATGTTTGCCTCTGTAGGACTATAAATATATATTTTGACTATGTTAAAGGACTTGATCATGTATAAGATGACCAGTAAATATTAGGAATTTAGATTTTATCCCTGTTAAGTTGGAACCATAAGTCATTAACATAGCCCATAAAGAGAGGGAGCATAACAGTTTCCTGTATGATTTAGTATATAAAAAGTCTATAGCTTCTAAAAGTCTAAGGCTATACTATAGATTAATAATATTACCATTTTTAGAAAACAATACCAAACATATTTTAACCTTTTGATAGTGAAAATATAGCATAATGACCAAGTTTTAACATAAATAAATAAATGTCTCTACAATTATTAGATCTTAATTTAGAGTTTTGGTAGAAACCTGTATGTAGTAACCCCTGAGTTATGAGTTTTAAAACCAACAATATAGTACAACAGTATAAAGCAATTTTAAAATTACATTTGAAGTTATTATAGCAAACCTATTAGTCAGAAAGCCTAGTGGTGAATCTGGATCATGGGCAGCTTGTGGTGGGAGAAATAGCATTTATTAATTTAGGAACTGATAAAAACATAGGCAGTTAGATGTACATTTTAAATTAGCTTAATTTGAATAGACCTTTATAACCTTGAAAGTTTAACATTATAGTAAAATAATTTTGAACCAAGGCTAAATCATATATATTGTAAAATATAACTTTGAAGTTTTATAAAAACTCATACCAATTTAAAATGAGACTTATTGCTGTCTTAGTCTAAAAGGAGATAAAATAAACAGAGAATTAATTATGATTAAAATAGTTCATACCATGTGGTTACCTTAAAGTTTACAGTTTAATTTAAGACTTTTTTTGAGATTATAAAAAGAAACCAGAGAGTATGTTTATTTAGTGGGATAGCAGACAGAGAGAAACAGACAGGACTTTGAGAAAAGAGAACTAGGGAATTGCTTTTTTACTTCATGGATTGCTCTTAGTGTTACTGGATATTAAACATTTGAGTAGGGCACATGTAGGTGTAGAAGCCAGTGGTTTCCCAAAGAGGAGAGAATATGAGGAAGCCATTTCTGTGAATGAGAAAGGGGAAATGGAAATGGACCATGCGGCTAGTGGTTCATTAACCAAACAGAATGGCAGGTGAGGGCCTTTGCCCAGCTCAGCCCAGGAACCTTGGTGCCTGGTACCAGGGCTTTATCAGTAGTAAGGCCATATTCTCATAGAGGGAATCTCAAAAGGATAGGGGTGGATAGGCAGCTTTAGAATGGAGGTAGGAAGGAGTGCAGTGGCAGTTTAGGGCCTATAAGATACTGTAGTTTTGCAGCTCTGAAAACAGTGGGTTTTGAAATTCTCCAGAAGATATCCCAGTGGGAATGCTGGAGGAACGGAGAATAGACAGTTTCCACTGGGCAGGTAGAAGTCAGTGACCCACCACAGGCATGCCAAAGGCAAGGTTTGGCTCAGTAGACTAGTATGGTACTATCTGTTCCAACAGCTGGTCAGCGTTGGCCAGAGACCAAGGGCACAGCTGCCCATAGAAAACACAATTTACCTAGCACTAGGATTTTCCTAGACCAGCAAAAGGGCAGGAGGGGCAATCCGTGCTGGTAGAGGGAAAAAAATCTCACCCAAGGAAAAAAGAACCCTTACATGGAGGTTAGCAAAAAAGGGTCAACCATAGCCACTGAAGGCCGTGGTTGGGAGTTCCTCTTTCTCAAAATGTCCCAGGAAGTTGCTGGAAGTTCAACTGTCAATCATCCCCAAACATGAGAGGCGTTTATGCTGACCAAGGTGAACTCATCAATCTAGCTGGTGTTGCATGTAGGAGGTAGTGATTTGGTTGCCGGAAAGTGGGTTGAAGGCGGATTTGAAATGAAATAGGTTTCCAGCAGCTCTAGTGGCAGTGTTGGCGTTGAAAGTGCCTATTTGGCCAACGCACTATTGATTGGATTGTGTAGCAGAGTTATATTGTGGGTTCATAAATTACTTTCCGGTGACTGGTTCCATGTGGGAGGTTTTATTCAGGGAAGGGGAAGGGGTCACAGTGACCAACTCCAGTCAGGGTGAGAGAGAGAAGGAGAGGGAGAGAAAGACAAAGGTAGGGGAAAGGGGCACCCGGACAGAGAGAGGGAAAGAGCAAGAGAGCAAGAGCAAGAAGGCAAGAGAGCAACAAATCGGTGGGTTGGTCCTTTTATGGAGCATCTGAACCATGCATGCCAGGTGTGACTTCCTGGTGGGGGACACATGATGACATCATAGGCTGCAAGGCAACCCAGAAAATACTAACAGAGGGGATGGTGACTATTAACAGGTATGGGTTTCTTTGCTAGTGAAGAAAATGTTCTGAAGTTAGCTGTCATGAGGTTTGCATGTATCTGCCAATATAGTGTAACATTTTTTTCATTTATTTTGGTTTTTTGAAACAGGATCTCTCTATGTAGTCCTGGCTGTCCTGGAAGTTGCTATGTAGATCACCTTGGCCTCGACTTACAGGCCTTTCCTTCCCAAGTACTGGGATTAAAAGTATGTACCACTGCACCCTGAAATTATACACTTTAAAAAGAATTGAAGCTAAATATCATGGTCTAGGCATCTAATTCCATCACTCAGGAGGCCAAACAGGAGGATCAGGAGTTCAGGGTCAGACTTGGCTACATAGCCAGTTTGAGGCCAGCATAGTCAACATGAGACCTCATCCAAACTCAAAAGCCAAAAAAGACCAGATACATGTTATCAACTTAAATATTTGGAGTTAAATATTAATGACATTTTATTTCCTTGTGGCTTCTTATGCCTGTGAATAAAATTAAAATTTCAAAATCCTTGCTCTTTAAGAGATTGAAAAAAATATATTATCAAAGTAATTTCAATCTTTTACATTTTTAATCTTGAATGTGTTCATTTACTTTCATAAGCTATAAGTTGAGAAGCAAAGTGTTTTATTAACCCATTCCATCACACACTAGAGTCACACTCAGATTTGGATTTAATTACATTCAAGAGAAAGAAGCCAGCTTTAGCCTTGGTGGCACACACCTATAATCCCAGCACCCACGAGATAGAGACAGAAGGCTCAAGAGTTCAAGGCCAATCTGTAGTCTGCTCTACTTGAGGCCTTCTCCAACAAAAAACATCAGTAAAATTTTTAAAAATTAAATGAGAGTAAATTAAGTGAAGCGAAATGGGACCAATGCAGTTCTTGCTTTGATCTCATGTTGCCACATCTTCATCATTCTTATAGCAAGAAGGTTGGCACCTAGTTCGCCACGGAATGACTTATACAGAAGCTCTTCAAGCCAATGGTTTTAAATGGTAATGAAATATGGAACTTCTTGTAGTTAATTTCCAATCACCTCACATTCTGAAATTAAAAAGAAGTCAGGGGCTAGAGAGATGGTACAGAAGTTGAAAGTGCTTACTCAGCAGTTAAGAGCACTTGCTGCCCTTGCATAGGATCTCGGTTCACTTTCCAGCTACCATGTGGTTACTTCCAACCACTTACAGCTTCACTTGCAAGAGAATAAGACTCCTTCTAATCTCTATGCACCAGGCACACAAGTGCTGCACAGGCATACATGTAGACAAAACACAGATCCACATAAAATAAAATAAAATAAATAAACCTTAAAAGAAAGAGTTCGGGGTATTCCTGATACTTCTCCCTTTTGTAACTGTCTGACTTGTTCGTATGAGCGCTTAGGAGTCCAGTGTGCTTTCAAAAGCATTCCACAGTGCCATGGGCTGATAAGTTCTTTTACATTGGAGCTGTTACTTCAGTCTACAGAGAATAGGAATTTGCAGAGCTCCCCATGTAGACTAACCCTGGGAAACAAGTTGAATACTGTATGTGCATCCTTTTCCCCTCATCTTCCACTCTACATTTTAAGTAAAAATAGTTTTTTTCACTTTTTCTCTCTACACTGCCACCCTTAATGGTCCACCTTCCAGTAAGGACAGGGCCCAGTAAACTCTGGTCTCACACTAAATCTCACCTGACTGCTTATATTTGTATAGTTTTTTCATACTGTTCTTAATATTTTTTCAAAGCTTTATTTTTTTAAAATGAGAATACAGAAGATGAATATTTTATGACATTCTAAAATTATATCAAAGTCAAATGCCAGTATTCACAAATAAAGTTTTATTGTAACACAGCCAGGCACAATCATTTCATGTTGCTTGTGATGATGTCCACATTCTAAAGGGAAAACAAAATTTAGTCTTTAATCCTGCTCATAGATTCTGGTGACTACCAATCTGCTGTCTGTTTCTGTGAATTTGTATATTGTAGAAATTTCATGTAGATGAAATCATGTAGTATGTGAGACCTATAATGACTGGCTTCTTTCACCATAGCGTCACATTTTCAAAACTTATCCATATTATATTGTGTACTAGTACTTGTTTCCTTTTGATGGCTGAGTAATCTTCAACTATAAGAATATATATCATGTCTATTTATTCACTCATCTATTGATGGATATTTAGATTATGTTTTTATCCCTTGGGTATTATGAACAATGCATCTGTTGAGTCCCTATTTTCAATGTATTACAGGAGTACATCGGTGCTTTGAAAATGTTTGTTGGATTTTGTGGGGTTTTTTTTTAATTTTTTTTTTTTATTTTGAAACAAGGTCTTCCATCATAGCCCTGACTGGACTCCAACTAAGTATGTATCTAAATATGACTTCAATTTCTAGGTTGATTGATTGATTGGTTTTTGAAAGAGAGAGAGCGCGCGCGCGCGCGAGAGAGAGAGAGAGAGAGAGAGAGAGAGAGAGAGAGAGAGAGAGAGACTCTCTTCTTGGTCTTTGAGCTTGGTATTTTGACTAGATTGACTGGCCAGTGAGTTCTTGCCTCCACCTATTTCTTTCCCCCATCATTGGAGTTATGGACACCAGCACAGCATCTTAGTTTTGGGGGGGGTACTCATGATCATAACTTAGGTCCTTATGTTTACTCAACAAGTACTTTATCCAGTGAGCTATCTTCCTAGCTCCTCCCCCCCCAATTATAATGTCTTTGGGCAGAACTGAGTGAGTAAGTTTATAATCTCAGTATCTGGGAGATGAAAACAGAAGGTTCAAGTTAAAGATCATCATCAGCTACAAATTTTTGAGGCCAGCCTGAGACACACAAGACCCTGTCTTGAAAACACACACACACAAACACACCACACACATACACACAGATGCAACAACAACAGCAAGCATTGATATTATCTTTTTCTGTCCATCCTGGACCCTGAATAATAAATTTTAAATTCTAAACCAAATTCTAAATTGGGAAGAAGAGAAAAAAACTGTATGTCTGCCATTCAAAGTGGAAGTGGAAGCATTGCACATATAAGTAGGCGCAAAATAACTCAAGTATATTTAAAAACACTTATGATTGACCAAATCCAGATAGTTTCCACTGGTGAATTTACTGTGTCTATGCCTGTTAGCTTGAGAAAAGACCCACCCCACCTCAAAGCCATTGCTCAGCAAATAGCCTAAATAATGAAAGATAGCAAACATATTCCTTCTACTTTCTGTAAAAATTATTAGATTTCCTTGCAGATTTTTCCCAGTAGAACTAATCAGTGTTCTATGGGTTTAGCAGTATCCAGTTAAATCTAAAGTAAAAATGTAGTTCCAAGAGATGATGTTTATTGTTTTTAAATTTTTTGATATTTTATTTGATTTTTTATTTTATTTGTATGAGTGTTTACCTGTGTATATGTCTATCCACCAAGTACATGCAGTACCCATGAAAACCACTTAACCACAGACCCAAGTCACTGGTACCCTGAAGGTGAAACAGTCTTGCTTCATAGGTTTGATCTGGTTCATTACACTCCATGAGTGGGCTTGTTCAGGAGTGTCTGTTCTTACCTGCACATAGATAATTGGTTTAGCAAGTTCCAGATCAGAACGCAAAAGCAAACTTTCTCAAAGCAACACCACCACCAACAACAAAAATAGAAAGAACAAAAGAAAGAAGGAAAGAAGAAAAATAAAAGAAAGAAAGAAAGAAAGAAAGAAAGAAAGAAAGAAAGAAAGAAAGAAAAGGAGCAAAATAATAACAACAAACCCTTAAGAACTTACATAGTGAGATTGTGTCTCAAAAGAAGTGCAGGGCTGGTAGATGGTTCAGTGTGTGAAAGTGTTAGCTCAAAAAACCTAAACACAAATCCAATCCCTAAAATGTACCCACATAGGAAGCCAGAAGTGGTAGCCCCTGTCTGTCATCCTAGCACTCCTATACTGAGATGGGAGGCAGAGACAGGAGAATCATCTGGAATATAAAGTAATTGCAGTAGCAAAAACAAAAGGAGGAGACAGAGGATGAAGCTATTAGAAAATATTCTGTTTCTTTAAAAAAAAGCAGTGTGTGTGTGTGTGTGTGCGTTATTTGATGTGTATGTGTGAAAGCAGTCACATGCAATCCATGGTGAGTGTGGAGGTCAGAAAATTTTTAGATAACTCCTTCCACCATGGGTTCATATCCCCAGCTGCTTGTATCCATTGAGCTGTCATACTGGCCCAATGTACTCCTTCTCTCCATGGCTCCCTAGTGTTCTCTTTCCATTCTTCTTTCTGTAGAAAAGTAAGAACAAGCCCCTCTGCTCTTGATATCCAACCAGCCTATTTCCTGACATGGCCGTACTTCAAATTGATTCATGAAGCTAAATTGTTGACTGCCGTTTATAAAGTCTCCTTGAAGCACGGCATAATCCTGTCACAGCTAAGCTGCTTTAGTGGAAGGCCTCTGGACAGGAGTGCTGGGCTAAAATTTTCCCAGAGGATCTGTATACTAGGAGACTTCTTATAGCCACTTGCAACAAAGAACAAATACAGAAGTGGCCAGCTCCTCCACCCAGCTGTTCACAGCAAGTGTTTTTAGACTGTTTGAATGAAGGGCACACCAGGGAAAGGGCTACTCTCAGTTAGATTTCTTTTTAAAAACAACACTGTTGAACATTTGCTAAAGGTTGGTGGCAAGCCAGAAGATGCAAAAGATATGAAGTCCCTCATGATATTTTTGGCCACATTATGACTCCATCCTGATTTCAAGGCCTATTTACTCTTATCATAGGAACAGTCTGGGCCCTCTGCCCCCTCCTTATACTGGAAAGGGTAGTGTAGGGTTGAGACTTATTAGCAAGGCACTCGTTTTTTCTTGAGCCCATGAAGTTATAGCTCTCCACAATCAAAATGTGATGGCATGTTTAAATAGGTTCTGGCAAAAGCATTCTTTTTTTTTTTAAGTTCATCTTTTTGGGGTGCCGAAGACATGGCACAGTGGTTAAGGGGTTTTTGTGGGCACTTGGAACACATGCAGGTGAACAATCATACACATTTTTATGTGTAAATAAAATTCTCAAAAAATTAAAAAATAATAAAGTTCATTTCTTAGAATTATTTTAAGTAGATCTAGCTAAACCCCTAGAACACAGATTAGCTCTACTGGAAGGGATCTACAATGACATCTATTATTATTTTTTTACTAGAAAGAAGAAGGAATGTGTTTGCTATCTTCCCTTATTTGAGTTGTTTCCTGAGCAATGGCTTTTGTGAGGATTCTTTAACCTCTTTGTGGTAGTTTCACCATCCTTGGACTTAATGAGCTCTATCATCTTAGACTGCTGTGGAAATGAAATAATTTAAAACTTGGATCATTGTCTAGATAATAGGAGACCTTCAACTGTTCCCTTACTTTATTATTATTTTTTTTATTGTTACCATTAGTCCATTTTTGGAGACAATGCCTCATTCTTTTGAATAAACTGGCTTGAGCTCATTAAGCTAGCTAGCTTTGAACTGAAGGCAATCCTCCTGTCTCTCCCCAATGTGATTACAGGTGAGTAATATATTGTGTTAATTTCTATTATTTTAAAAACATCAGGAGCCTGAGGCATAATTACAAGTTTGAAGTCACCTTTAGCTACCTTGTGAATTTGAGGCCAGTCTGGGCTAAGAATGAAACTATGTCTTGAATCTATTTCCTTCCCAAATGCCTCACAAAGCAGAACATAGCAAAACTGTATGGATCCCCTTCCATAGGGGACAAAATCTGCTGTTGCAGCCCTAGATGGCCTGGAACTTGCAGTGTTCCTCCTGCCTTGGTCTCTTGAATACTAGAATTATAGGTGTGCACAGCTATGCTTGGCTTCAGGGTCATTTCCTTTAGGTCATAGTTGGATAGGGCTTCCTATCTTCCACAGAGGTTTTGTTTGTTTGTTTGTTTGTTTGTTTGTTTGTTGTTTTTTGCTTTTTTGTGATTCTCTGTTTCAAGAGGCCTCTGAATTTAAGAATATTCATTTAGAAATGCTTTGAGCCTTAGGATTTTGCTGCCAAAAGGATCAGACTAGATCCTGTGGAAATGTACAAAACCTCTGCATATCTCTATTACTGCAGTTGAATTGTAACAGTCTAAACAACTTTGTAAGACTTTACTCTTAAGACTTTAAATAGGCAGAGGGGCAAACAAATGCAGAGTCATCACTCAAGAGGTTGAGATAGGTGAATCAGAAGTTAAAGGCCAGCCTAAGCTACATAGTGAGTGTGAGGCTAACTTAAAATCCTGTCTCAAAAGTCTAAAACTATTAAGGATAAAGAAGAGTAAGACTTCATCTTCATTAAATGTAATTCAGACTTGTAATAGCAACACTGGGCAGGGGGAGATGAAACCAGACAATTGCAAGTTCAAAGGTAGCTTGGGCTGCGTAACAAGATCATCTCTCAAACAGAAAATAATCTCAGGCCAATGAGATCACGTAGAAGGGAAAGGTGTTGGCTACTAAGTCTGTCAACCTGGGTTGGATCCCCAGAACCAACATGATGAAAGGAGAAGACCTCAGCTATCTCAGTTTGTCCTCTGACCCCAGTAGATGCACACCCCACCTTGAAATCAACAAATAATTGAAACTTTTAACAATGTTAGCTTTCCTTTGGCTTTGATTTTAACTATTTTTGTTTTTCAGTTCTGGAAATGGAATCTAGGACCTCTTGCTTAGCAAGCAAGCTCCCCACCACCACTGAGATCTCCATTCCTAGCTCTCAACTTTATTTTAGAAGAAATAGAATAATGTAAATAAACTCTCACCCATAATTTTATGTGTTAAAATGGAACTCACTGGGTCTCTCTCTGTCTCTTTCTCTCTGTCTCTCTCAGATGTGAAAGTACAACCAGGTTTCACCAGGAATAAGAAAGAGATTAAGGGGAGTGGGAAAGGGACAAAAAAGATGAATAAATAAATAAATAAAGGGACAAGGTGATGAATATAATCAAAATATGTACCCGTATGAAAATATCATAATGAAACCTATTATTATGCATAGTTAATATATTTACATAAAACACCTAAAATTTTAAAAATTAAAAAAACAGAATGAATTTGAGAAGATAAAAGGTATCGATCAGGTTGCCTATTTTGTGTGTGTGTGTGTGTGTGTGTGTGTGTGTGTGTGTGGTGGCCTGTCCATCCAAAAGACCATTTTGCTTTCTTCTGAAAAGTGATGGCTCCTCCTCTGTATACATTTGTTTTACATTAATAAGAGTATTCCAGCTATTTTAGATTTTTTGTGTAACCTAGGTAACTCTGATCATCTAAAATAAGAGCTAATTGTAACCCTTTCTAGAATTTCAAGACACTTCTGAGATCCTTTCAGAATGAACATCAGGGTGAATGGCAATATTTTAATGAGTGTCCGTTTTCTGATCAGGTAGGGCCAGGGTGGCCTGGAAGAGGTAGAGGTGTGCCAGAGAGGTTCAAGGGGCCATGTGAGAAGACTGACTTCTGGGTTTTATGTGGAGTGGGTCATGGCTTCTGTTGTTTATTTGAGAGGGAAAAAGAAATACCTCACTATGTAACCCAGGCTGTCCTCAGCAGTCTGTGCTGGGATTACAGGCACACACCACCACATCCACAGCTAGAAGAATTAATTCTGGACAGAGCTTTCTACTTTCTCTTTTTTCTCATGTTTTCCTGCTAATACCCTAACAGTAATTTAGTTTTTGCCTCTTAAAATAGAAATTGACGAAGTATGTCCATAAAGGTAGGTAATTTTTTTTTTTTGTTTTCCTGAGGATATGTATATTTGTGTGTGTGTGTGTGTGTGTGTGTGTATAACATATATTTTTTTTCCTGTCATAACTACTTGACTGTACCCTGGGAGCCTCAAAGCAGCCACAAACAGTATGGAAATATAGAAATACTGGTTACGGTCCAAATAAAGTGCATTTCCTGGCACTCAGATTTGAATTTCAACTAGCTTTCATGTCCTATAAAGTGGTATTTTTGCTTTGATTTTGTTTTTCATTATTTCAAAGGTCAAATTCATTTTCTGCTTGTAGGCTGTACAAAAGCAGGAGCTATAATTGGCTCATCTGTGCTTCTAAGTAACATGGGCCTAGCCGAGGCCATTTTCATGAATCCTAAGGTTGACCACCAGACCGAAAACAGACTTCCGGATTTCCTGTCTTTATGGGGAAGAGCTTTAAAGGAAACCAAAGCTGTGTGGCCAGGATTGTTCTAGGTGCTTGACAAATGTTTTCTCAGGTTCACCTTCAGTGAATGATATAGTCTCACTTCCTAGGGTGTTTTAGCCTGTGAATGTGAAATCATCAACTTCCTGTGTCAATTTTAAATAGCTAAGTTTTTGTGTTTGTTTGAATTCCCTTATTGGCCCCCTCAGCTTCTATTTATTTATTTTGATTTTAAGTACTGACTATCTTCAAGTCATGACTTTGGAAACGTAAGTAGTAATAATAATAAAAAAAACAACAACAAAATCTATATTCTGATCAATTTCAATGAAACCTCTTAAGCCATGTGCTTTTTATTCCTTTTCTTTTTCCTCCTCCACTTCTCTTCTTTTTCTCCCTCTTTTTCTCCTCTGCTTCTTCTTTTTTTCCCCTTGTTCCTCTTCTGCTTTCTTTTCTTCCCCTCCCACAATTCTTATCCCCCTTCTCTTTAGCATTTTCCTCCTTTCATCTTCTGAGCCAGTCTCACATAGCTCAGCCTCCCTTCAAATTCATGCTGATCCTCATCTCTCAGGTTACTGAGTGGCTGGGATAGTAGGCACCTTTCTTGTCACTAATTCCTTTTGACTATAACCACATGCATATTCATTGGTCTCACAGCCACAGCTGTAGTAATTTTTTCCAAAGTCACAGAATTAATTTTCTCCAAAGGCCTCATTCAGATATGTCTTTTATTAGTAGCACAAAGTTAAAATAAGCCTTTAGCCTCAAACTTCTTTTATGACGTTTGTAAACTATACCTAACTATTGATCTGATAGGTCAAGTCTATTAACTGGAAAATCTTTTTGACTCCATAAGTTAATCTTCCCAAGCATGTATTTGGAGGAAGATTAGTAAGAACAATCTGAATTTCATTCACTGGACAGCCATTATAGTCCATAAAATGACACTGCTGTTGAACCCCTCCCAGTCCTCCACTCCTTCAGGAGATGTTAACCAAAGTGAAATACAGAAGGATGCAGAAGGTTTAAAGACATGGCCACATTCTCGTCCATACTGGATGGCAGACAGGAACATCAGTTGGCTCCTCTTTAGATAATTCGATTGTGTTCTATTGTGCCTTTCACAGGAACACTGTGACATTAAAGCTTTGTCAAGAAAGGAGGAAGTCAGGGAAAGCAGCAGCTGTAAAGCAGCTAAAGGCTCCACACAGGCTCTCAGATCTCAGACATCTGTGCTTCCTCTGCCTTGACCTTTCCCTGGCCCTTCCCTAGCTGGGGGGTATTGCTCTCAAGAATGCAAGCCTATGTCACAACATGATCAAAGGTGGCCTAACAATAAAACATAGCATCCTGGAGGAAATTAAGAAAGAAAAGGGGGAAGAAGAATCCTTAAAGAGCAAATGTACAATGTCATGAGGCCAAGCTATTCAATGTATATCTTGAGGCCAATTCATAGACTAGAAGGAAATTTACTTTTTCATTGTATTTAATTTTTATTTTTCAGCCAGTCTCACCTTGTAGTGCTGGCTGCCCTGGAGCTCACTGTATAGAGAGGATGGTCTCAACCTTTCAGAGATCCACCTGCCTCTGCTTCCTGAGTTCTGGGATTAAACGCATGTGACACCACACCTGGCTAGACATTTACTCAAACATTTAAAGTTAGCTCTCACCTTATACCCATCAGAAGGGCTAAAATAAAAAACTCAATGACAACACATGCTGGAGAGGATGTGGAGAAAAGGGAACCCTCCTCCATTGCTGGTAGGAATGTAAACTTGTACAACCACTTTGGAAAGCAATCAGGTGCTTTCTCAGACAACTAGGAATAGCGCTTCCTCAAGATCCAGCTATACCGCTCCTAGGCATATACCCAAGATATGCTCAAGTATATAACAAGGACATTTCCTCAACCATGTTTGTAGCAGCTTTATTTGTAAGAGCCAGAATCTGGAAACAAGCCAGATGCCCCTCAACTGAGGAATGGATACAGAAATTGTGGTACATTTACACAATGGAATACTACTCAGCAATTAAAAACAAGGAATTCATGAAATTTGCAGGCAAATGGTGGGATCTAAAAAAGATCATCCTGAGTGAGGTATCCCAGAAGCAGAAAGACACACATGGTATATACTTATTTATAAATGGATATTAGACATATAATATAGGATAAACATACTAAAATCTGTCCACCTAAGGAAGCTAATCAAGAAGGATGATCCTGGGTAAGATGCCCAATCCTCATTCAGAAAAACAAATGGGATAGACATCAGAAAAGGGAGAAAACAGGGAACAGGACAGGAGCCACCACATAGGGCCTCTGAAAGACTCTACCTAACAGGGTATTAAAGCAGATGCTGAGACTCATAGCCAAACTTTGGGCAGAGTTCAAGGAATCTTATTAAAGAAGGGGGAGATAAAAAGATCTGGAGGTAACAGGAGCTCCACAAGGAGAGAAACAGAACCAAAAAATCTGGACCCAGGGACCTTTTCTTAGACTGATACTCCAACCAAGGATCATTCTTGGAGATAATCTAGAATCCCTGCACAGATGTAGCCCATGGCAGCTCAGTGTCCAAGTGGGTTCCCTAGTAAGAAGAAGAGGGACTGTCTCTGACAGGAACTTAGTGGCTGGCCCTTTGATCACCTCTCTCTGAGGTAGGGGACAGCCTTACCAGGTTACAGAGGAAGACTATATAGACAGTCCTGATGAAACCTGATAAGCTAGGGTCAGATGGAAGGGGAGGAGGAACTCCCCTATTAGTGGACTAGGGGAGGTCTTGGGAGGAGAAGAAAGAAGGAGGGTGACATTGGGAGGGGAAGAGGGAAGGAGCTGGGGTGCAAAGTGAATGAATTATATTAAATTTATAAATAAATTAAAAATAAAATTATAATAAAAATATAATTAGCTCTCTCTCTCTCTGTGTATGTGTATGTGTGTGTGCGTGAGTCCTAGGTCAGCTTACAGGAGTCAGTCCTCTCCTTATACCATATAGCTTTCTAGGATCAAACTCAGATTGTTTGGCTTGACAATAAGCACTTTTACCAGCTGATCCATCTTCCTGGCCTGTTTTCATTGTGATGGTTTTGAAACAGGGCTTTACTAGCCAGGCCTGGCTAGTCTGAGCCTAAGTGTGTAGACTAGTCCAGCCTTGAATTTCTGACAGTGAAGTGTTAGGATTACGTAAGTGTTAAGAGTGTGCATAAGCATACCCAACTAGAATTTTAATTTTACAGATTTTAGTTATATATGTTATTTGCTTTTAACTGTATGCCCATGTGTATGCAATGCCCTCATCCAAGGTGAGAAGATGGAATCAGATCCCCTGGAATCTGTCCTCTTTGAGTACTGGGAACTGAACTCTGGTCCTCTGAAAGAGCAATAGGTGCTTGTGGCGACAACCATCTTTCCAGTCTCTATAAATTACTTTACAACCGTAAGTATAAAGCAGGAACTATTGCTTCTATAGCCTGAGTCTCTCCAGCAGGGAGGGAAAGAACATCAGAAAGTCTTGTTATCCTAGGCTAAATAGAGAGTTCAAGGCCAGCCTGGGATGCCGAAGATTCTATCTTAAAACAACTGACCAACAAATCTGCCTGCTCCCTGCCCCTTCTGTGTGGGTTTGTAAAAGAGTCATGATGACTCTCATGATTCATACATCTTTACTTGTTTCGGTGATGAGTGCATTGAAGAAAATTTATTGAAATGATCTTAAATTACAGACCTTTCTTTGTTGTCGCTGATTTTAGCTTTTTGGTTGTAAGAAATTGTAGCTGCGAACTGTAGACACTTTGATTTGGCCTTTCAAATGTCTACCTATGGCAGAGAGAAGATATAGAAACATTCCATACACTCTCAGTCAGTAGGCACTTCTTGGAGAAGGAAGGGACACAGCATGCAATCCCGTTTTCTGTTGAGTTCAGGTTGTTTGTTCTGTAGTGTTTATTGCACTAGATTTACTCTTCTGATCCTGCGATGTTTGTCTTAGACTAATTTTAGAGGCACTGGTATTCCCTGAGCACACCTTCTGATGAAATTTGCCCAAACACGGCACTCCCAGAGCTGTTTTATTGCAGCATAGATAGCTAGGGTAATTTTCCACTGCTATGACCAGAGAGGCAGTGGGATTTCTTTTGACTTACTTGTATTTTTATTTTTCTGTTTATGTGTGCTTCATCTGTGTGTGTGTGTGTGTGTGTGTGTGTGTGTGTGTGAGAGAGAGAGAGAGAGAGAGAGAGAGAGAGAGAGAGAGAGAGAGGATCCCTCCAACCTGGAGGTGAAGTAACAAGTAGTGAGTCAACAGTTGTGGGTACAAAGAACTGAACTAACCCGAGATGCATTCTTGACTTTTGAGCCATCTTTCCAGCCCCCAGAATTTCTCTTTATAGACCAGGCCCCACACCCTAGAGACCATGCATTCATCCCATTTTCTTTTCTTGTGTATAGCAGTGACCCCCATTTCCACAATGTGACAACACACAAAAGAAGCAGTGTTCAAACCTAGTCATGCTTGAACTTACACAAAACTCTTTATGGCAGGTGCTGTATCTATGGCACTCATCTTGGTGAGACTGTTCATGTGTGTGTGAGTGATGCATGTACACATGCATGTTCATATGAATACCTGTTTGCACACCTGTGAAGGTCAGAAGTCAACCTCAGAATGGCGTTTTTGGTTGTTCTCTGCTTTTTTTTTTTTTTTTTTTGAGATAGAGTCTCTACTGAACACTGAGTGTTCTCTGGAAGAAGTAATGTGAGGCTGGCCAATCTAAGACACACATGGTATATACTCACATTTAAGATGATATTAGCTATATAATATAAGATTACCATACTAAAATCTACAGGCCCAAAGAAGATAAACAACAAGGAGGACCTTGGGGAGGATGCTTAAATCTCATTCAGAATGGCAAACAGGATAGACACCAGAAGGGATGGAAAAGAGGGAACAGGATGGGAACTTACTATAGAGGGTCCTCTGAAAGGTTCCATCCAACAAGGGATTGAAGCAGATGCTGAGACTCACAGCCAAATTTTGGGCAGAGTGGAGGGAGTCTTATGGAAGAAGGGGGTAGGGATAGAAGGACACAGAGGGGACAGGAGCCCCACAAGGAGACCAACAAAGAAAAAACAAAACAAAACAAAACAGAAAAACAAACAAAAAATAACTAAGCCCAGGTGGTCCTGTGCAGACTGATGCACCAACTAACAGTTTTGTTTTGTTTTGTTTTTTTTTTTTGGTTTTTGTTTTTGTTTTGTTTTGTTTTGAAATAAGATCACCGTATTAGTGGGCTAGTGATGAGAATATCAAGGAGCTAACTGTGAACCTATTCCTTTAAAACAGATACAATTTAAAGATTCTCCAATACATATGATTTGCTACTATTTCTCTACACATATAAAGTACGATATTTTTGTACTATTGGGTATACTGTGTGCATGTTAGATAAGGCTTTATACCAATGTATATCTCCCACAGCCTTTAGTATTTATTTTATTTTGTACAAATGTGGTGTATGGATCGTGTTGTTCCTCTTTGTATTTTTATATGTATGTGGAAGGCAGAGACTGATGTCAGGCCTCCTCCTCAAATTCTCTCCACTTTATTATTATTTGTTGCTTTGAGATATGTATTTCCCTGAACCTGGAGCTCACCCATAGTGAGAGCCTGTCTCAATAAACAAACAAACAAACAAACAAAAAACACACTTTGCCAAATAAATAAGTGAACAAATTTGTAAGATTTCACCAAATCTTTCTAGAACCTGGAACATCCAAACAGCTTTGAGTAGGCCCAGCAAGGGGGTTTGAAGTTGACATTCATGAGATATGCACTGGCTTCTGGGCCATATCCATTGCCTACTGTGCTCTGGCAGCAAAAGTGATTATTCTGGAGATTAGGATAAAAAATACTTGATACTCGATGAAGCTTGTTTTCCTTTGCAGCAGAAATTCCACCCATGGACATGGTCTTGAAAATATATTCTGAGCTTGGAAAGAAAGCAAGTACCTGCAGAGATACAGAATTTAGAAGCAAGAAGGATGCTCCCTGGGTGGCCACCATAACCACATGCCATTTCATTTCTAAAACTGTATGATTTCTATGTTCATTCATTTATTTGCATAGGGCTTATTTATTTGGCATTGTTTTGTTTATTTTGATTTTGTTCCTTATTCCAATACTAACACACCATGCAGAATAGCTTCAAGAGGGTGTTTATGAACAGCTGAAGGCAAGATCAAGTTAAATAGCTCATACAACCCCAGTGGGATTCTCTTCTTTCTGCTTTATAATCTGCACATTGCTATGATCCATAAACTGCAGTTGGTTTTCTCTGAAAGAACAGCTAAGACACTGACAACAGAAATTTTAAAAAGCTAGGAATGTGACCTTGATATAAATATATGGTGAGCATACATAACAGCCACATTTAATCTAATAATGTAGAAACCATCATGTAGGAGAAGCTGATGCATAGTTAGTGAGGAAAATGTTGAAGTATGATTGCCAACATAGATACTAAAACCTTTTATGTCCCACACAAAATAAAACCTCATCCTTTAGGATTATTATTTTTAAACAAATAGAGGTAATTTGTAACTGTACTGTACAAAAATTATTTGTTACTTCTCAGACTACAAGTCAACATTGACCTTTGTTTAACCCTAGCTCTAATTAATTATAAGTAGTAAGTCAAAGAAAAATGCACTTCCCTGGGGAATGGAACACACTTGGATGAAATTTTTAGTTGGTGCTACAGTGTGACTTTGAGAAGACATGCTATATTGGTTACTTTTCTCATTTTTATAAAAAAATACTAAATAACAACAACAACAAAAAAAACTACTTCAGAAAGGAAAAGTTTATTTTGGCTTCCAGTTTGAAGGGATACAGTCCGTCAAAATAGGAGCAACATGGCAACAGGAACATGAGGCACCTGGTCACATTATATCCGCAGGCAAGAAGCAGAAGCAGATGAATGCTGGTGCTTACTTTCTCCCCAACCCACAAAGTGGTGTTGCTCACATTCAAGGTAGATCTCCTCCTCAGTTAAACTGTTTTGAAAACACCCTTATAGATTTATTCAGAGCTGTGACTCCATGGTGAGTCTAAGTCCAGGCAAGTTGAATATCAGGATGAACAAGCAGTCACGCATGCTGTTATTCTTTTGCACAGAATCCTGTGTATCTGAAGTTTATAGTTATGGTCATTGATATTTCCTTAATGCCTTCAGAAGTCCTCTGTCAGGAAAAGCTTCAACAACAATAGGAAAATTCTCACCATTCAAAATAAAGATCTTAAAGGATTTGTCCTTTTAGAAAATGTTTTCAAACTAGGGGTCCCAACGCTTTTGAAAGTCAAACAACCCTTTCACAGGGGTTGCCTAAGCCCATTGGAAAACATAGATCTTCACATTATAAAAGTAACAATATTTACAGTTATGAAGAATCAATAAAAATAATTTTATGTTTGGGGGTCACCACAACATGAGGAACTATATTAAAAGATCATAATATTAGGAAGATTGAGAGGCACGGCTCTAGAAAAAAAGCTTTTGACAACACATAAGACAGAACTGGTGTTAGGACCAATGAAACAATGATGCGCAACAGATATTATATGAAAGAGGTTTATTGGATGGAGAGAGAAAGAGAAGGAGAGAGTGAGACATGATGGGGGAAGGGGGGAATGGCTCAAAAGAGAAAGGGGAGATAGTAAGAAGGCAAGAGGGTGAGAGAGACAAAGTGGAGGGTTGGTCTTTTTATGGAGCAACCTAACCACACCTGCCAGGTGTGACTAACTGGTGGGCCACACATGATGACATCATAGGTTGCCAAGCAACCCCAAAGCAGGCTGCTCAAATACTAATATTCCTCCCTTTTTCTACAATTAAAACATGAGGAGCTTGGAATGCTTCTTGTGTAAGGCAAGTTAAAATATATAAATATAGGTTCATTGGAAGCAGCTCTTGGTTCCCATGCAAGGGGGAAGAGAGAGAGAGAGAAAAAAGGTAATAGCACCAAAATGTCCAGATTACATGGTGAGGAGGAGGGGAAGTCCCTACCCTGAAAAGTTCAGGGTAGAGGGTTGCCAGCCATGCACTGCAACAGGTAGGGAATGAGGAATGCTGGGAGAACCTGGAGCTATTTGCCCTGGGCCTGAAGCACATCATTCCAAACTTTTGTTAATAATAAGTGAATAATGGGCAGAGATTCTCTTCTGACTATTTCCTGCTGACAATGGGGTTGCTGAAGGGAGGTCAAAAGGCTGAAATATTAGCCATGTCCAGGAATAACAGGCAGTTTTAATGCTGTCCTAGGTCTGTGAGAACATCCATGGCTGGGAGGCAAAGTACAAGTCCAGCTTGATGGAATTCTGTGAGGTTAGACTGGAACACCTGTGGTAGCTGCTTTGGAGCTGTCATGGATGTAGGAAACACCTGGGTCTGGCAGGATACTGAAACACATATATATGCAGAAGACAAAGTTCAAGTAGATTATGGAGAAAATTCTTATAGGTGCACATATAAAACTTTTGGGAGAGCAAACAGAGGTGGAAGGTTTGGATCAGAGACTTGAACGTGGGAGCCTCCATTTACCTGAAGGAACCTCTATCTAACCAATCACTGGCAGTAATTAAAAAGGGTTTGCTTTGGATCTGTCATCTAAAAAAATTAAGGCCACTTTTGGTTACAGAGGTGTGTAGGCTTAGAGTTCCTTAAAGAGGACACTAGGTATAGAAATCTGAAATTCTCCAGAAGGCATCCCAGAGGAGAATCTGGAGGAATGGATGAATGGACTATTCCCAATGTTGGCAGGCAGGAGTCAGTGACCTGTCAAGGCATTCCAAGAGCAAGGTTTAACTCAGTAGAGTAGTATGGTATAATCTGTTCCAACAGCTCATCAGCATTGGCCAGAGACCAAGAGCTCAGTTGCCCATTGCAGACAGTGTTTACCCAGCTAGGATTTTGTAGATGAGTGAGAGAGGAAGGGAGAGAAACCATGCCAGTAGAGGAAAAATTTTACCCAAGGGAGAATAAGGTCCTAGATGAAGGGTTTGTATGTAGTTTGGTGGGTGGTAGGAAGCCTTGCACCAACCGGAAGTGAGGACTCACCAGTCAGCTGGTGTTGGGTATAGGAATGTAGCAATTAGTAGCCAGGAATTGATGCCAATCAGAAGAGAAGACTCACCAATCAGCCAGTGTTGGTTGTACGAATGTAGAAATCAAGTAGCCAGGAAAAGGAAGTCCCAAAACCAGGGAAAGGGGAGGAATCTCACCCTCTGAGATAGGGAACAGGCAGGAAACTAAGAGTCCAACAAACTTGAGAGAGAGATTCAGTTGGATTTCCTGCATCTTTCAAGAATCCCTTTTAAGTGTTACAAATGAGATAAAACTTTAGACATAGTAGCATTGTGAGTGTAGTTTGCAGTGAAATATACGTTGTAGAAAAGGCAGTAGGTATAGACTACTGTGTTAACAATATAAATACTCTCTAAGGTGAGATCTGGAAAGGCAAAAGCCTTTTGCGAAGTAAAAGGGACAAAAGCTCACTTGATCTTAACCTTTAGTATGATTACACTTCGTGGAAGAGAGGCTACTTTCTATGCAGAAGAGACTATATGTATGTAAGTCTAGCACAATGAGGAAAAAACTTTTAAGTGTAGACTTAAAAGACAAACCAAAGGAGATTTAAAATCTTGAGCATGGAGCCATGATAGCGGGTGGTATAGTGCAATGTTTTTGTATTAGAGTTAGATTAATAAATCAGAGCTCTATTAATAAAGGTCAAAGTGCTGGACAGGCAATATAACAGTAGCACAACAACAAGAGGCAATATGAAACATTTTTACCTATTTAGCATACCTTAAATCACATTAGACCTTGTAAACTTTATAACTTGCCTTTAGCAACCTTAAAACACTTTCTTAGACCCTCACATATCTGTAACTTGTATTTACCAACCTTAAAACACTTTCTTAGACCCTCAAACAACATTTTTCTTAGGCTTTTGTATCTAGGTATTTACAATGAGAAATAGGTAAGACTGTTATAAACATTTATTGTCCTTCAAGCTAAAGGGATGGCAAAAGGTTACAGCTGAGGCCTGTTTCTTGAGTCTGGCAACAAGGCATGTTGTGTCTAGGCCTGACAATAGCAACTCTATGACTCAGGCTTAAGGCCTGGTCTCCTGCATATGAAAAGAACTGAGAAGGCATCTGAAGTCTCCCAAGACAGAAGTTGGCAATATGTCCGTGGGACCCCAGTGTGAGGCCAAAACAGATCTGCAATGTTACCCTGGGCTGGGTGAGCGTGGTGAAGGTCACTGAACCTAGGAGTCATTTGTCCTCCACCACACCAAGGAGCTCGAAGGTTGGAAGTATCTATGGCTCTTGTGCTAGTTGAACCTCCATGGCTGGACACAGAGGACAAGCCTGCATGGGAGCATTTTGACTTCCAGAAGCCAGTCTGCCAGCAGGCAGTGTGTGGTTTATTGAGGCAGCCATGGGACCAGCATCCTTCCTGGTTGCATTTGAAATAGTCACCTGGTGGAGCTGAGTTTTGGCTATACCCCAGAAGAATGGGGCATTGTAGACCTGATTTTTGTTCAGGAATGCCAACAGCCTCAGAGCAGCCAAGATCTGAAGCATAGTTTTTGCTGTATATAAGTCATATCAGAAAGATTCGTCTCTTATTATTTTTTTCCAATTTCTGTATGGTGACTCAGGGACTATTTAATTAAGTAAGCAGTGAGACCATGTCTGCATTTTTAGGACTATAAATATATTTTTGAACATGTTAAAGGACTTGATTATCTATGAGATAATTATTAACTTGCATTTGTTATACATTCAATATTAGAACTTCACGTTTTATTCCTATTAAGTTGGATCCTTAAAAGTCATAAACGTAGTCCATAGGTTATACAAGTCTAAGGCTGTACTATAGATTAATAATGTTATCATATTTAGACAATAAGACCAAGCATATTTAGCCTTGATAGTGAAGATATAGCATAATGACTAAGTTTTAACATAAATAAATAAATGCCTCTAAAATTAATAGATCTTAGAGTATTGGTAAAAACTTGTAAGTAGCAACCCCTGAGTTACGAATTTTAAAACCAATAATATAGTAGAACAGTATAGAGCAATTTTAAAATTATATTTGAATTTATTATATCAAACCTATTAGACAGAAAGCCTAGTGGTAAATCTGGATCATAGGCAGCTTATGGTGGGATAAACAACATTTATTAATTTAGGAACTGATAAAGACATAGGCAGGTAGAGATACATTTTAAATTAGCTTAATTTGAATAGACCTTTATAAACTTGAGAGTTTAGCATCATATAAAAATTATTTTGAACCAGGGTTGAATCATGTACATAAAATGTTGTAAAAATACAACTTTAAATTTATATAAAAATCCATAACCGTTTAAAATGAGAGTTGTTGCTTTTAGTCTAAAAAGAGATAAACAGTTAGTTATGACTTAAGAAGTTTTATGAAAATAAGATAAGAATTTACAGTATTTTGATTTTTTTTTTAAAGAGCAGAGTGTACAGAAATGAGGATGAAAGAAGTAGGGGTTTAAAGGTCAGAAATATTTTGAGAGCCAGTATTTAGAAGGCAAGGCTTGGAGCTTTGCAGGAGTTGGAGAGGGGCGAGCGCATGGACCACCTTCTCTTTTCTAAAAGCAACATGGCGGCTTGCCATGTGCAGTGTGCAACCATGGCAGCACAGAGAGACCAGGTGCTTGCTAGTGGGATGGCTGTCCCAGCCCAGTTAGACACTCTTTCTTTCTTTCTTTCTTTCTTTCTTTTTTCTTTCTTTCTTTCTTTCTTTCTTTCTTTCTTTCTTTCTTTCTTTCTTTCTTTCTTTCTTTCTTTCTTTCTTTCTTTCTTTCTTTCTTTCTGAAACATGGTTTCTCCATGTAGTCTTGGCTGTCTTGGACTCTCTTTGTAGACTGGGTTGCCCTCGAATTCACAGAGATCTGCCTGCCTCTGCCTCCCTGAGAGCTGGGACTACAGGAGTGAACCACAGAGCCTAGACACTCTCTGTGTGCTCATGGCATGGTTGATTGGAAGCCTCAGCAACTGAAAACCTTCCTTTGCAAGCCAGGCTTTCATGGCAGGCATTTGGCGGAAGATTTATAACCTTGGCCAGGCCATGGGTCCTGAGGCAGCCGCGTAAACCAAAGCCATCTGTGTGTACACAGGGTACCCAGCAAATGCTTACCCAACAGCAATAATTTAGAAGGACGCTGTGTCTGTGTACGAAGCTGCAGTTTCTGTGTCTGGCATGATAGTTTTAGTTTTCCCAAGCTGATTCTGAGCAGCGTGAGTGTCTGTCTTGTCTAGGGTGCTTAGAACACATGGCAGGACGCTGAGTCTGAGTGACCACGAGCAGAGGGACAGGTATGAGTGCTAAGGTCAGGGCAGTTGAGAGAAATTGTAGGTTTAAAGCATATGTGTTTGAGTGGTGGTTAACGATAGGTCGAACAGAAGAAAAATGTGTTGCAGGCACCATGGTTCAAGTAAGGGTTACTGGTGTGAACAGACTAAGTGCTACCAAGAGAGCCCTTCCTGGCCCAATGCACCAATGTTAGGATTACTGAAACGATAATGCTCACATATTTTATATGAAAGAGGTTTATTTGATGGAGATTGAGAGAGAGAGAGAAGGATAAAATGAGACCTGATAGGGGGAAGGGTGGAAGAGCCCCAAAAGAAAGTGGAGAGAACAGGAGAGTGAGAGTAAGAAGGGAGGAAGGCAAAAAAGAGACAAAGTGGCAGGTTGATATATGGAGCAACAGAACAAAGCCTGCCAGGTGTGACTACCAGGCAGGTCATACATGATCACATCATAGGTTGCTAGGCAATCCAGAAGCAGGCTGCCTAAACACTAAAAAGTGGGCCTCTCTCTGCCCAGCATACTATGTATGCAGTAGAATATTCATCAATACTCCATCATAACCTGAGGCTCTGAGATGGGTGGCTCCCACAGCTGGCCCTGGCTCCTCCTCGGTCTGTATTTTGTTAACCTATATTGTCAGAAAGTTCTTCAGCATGTTGCAGTAATCCATAGCCCACTCAGGCCATCTCAAATAAAGAAAAACATTTCAAGCAGTGGCAGCCCATATGTCATTGGCTCCCAACTTTAGCTGTCTATGTTCATTTCTTAGTATTCTGATTTCTCTGACCTTAGTAGAGGGTCATTGTGCCATGCTAACTGAGAAGGCATAAAAAGAACAATCACTTTGAACCCAGGCATCAGAGGGACTATAGTTAGATTTCTCTTCTGTTCCTGAAAGTCCCTGAAGATTCGCCTTCTCTGTAGGCTTCTCATCTCTGTGATGAGAATAGTAAAGCTGTTGTATAGAATTGGTTTAAGACCAACCAAAAATATGTGTGGAAAGGCTTTTGACAATAAATGTAATTATCACTATTATTTAAAGCTTTCTGAAGGTTAGGGGTGTAAATATTTGTAGAGTATTTGTCTGTTTTTGTTTTTCTAGACAGGGTTTCTCTGTGCAGCCTTGGCTGTCCTGGAATCACTTTGTAGACCAGGCTGGCTTTGAATTCACAGAGATCCACCTGCCTCTGCTTCCCAGAGTGCTGGGGCTACAGGCATGCATCACTGCTTTTGGCTGAGTACTTTTCTAGTATGCTCAAGGCCCAGGTTTGCTCCCCAGCATTACAGAAGCCAGGAGTAGAGTTGTTCGTGCCTTTAATTTGAGCACTTGTGGTGGTTTAATAAGAATGGACCCCATAGACTCATATATTTAAATTCTCAGTCTTTAAGGTATGGTGCTATTTGACAAGGATTAGGAGGTGTGGCCTTGTTGAAGTGGGTGTGGTCTTGATGGAGAAAGCATTGGCTTTGAGGTTTCACATGCTTAAGCCAGGCCTGGTCTCTCTCTTTACCTGCTGTCTGCAGATTCAGGTGTAGCATTCTGAGCTCCTTTTCTGGCACCATGTGTGACTGTGTGCTGCCTTGCTTTCTTCCGTATTGATAATGAACTAAACATCTGATTTTATAAGCAAGCACCAGTTAAATGTTTTCCTTTATAAGAGTTGCTGTGGTCATTGTGTCTCTTCACAGCCATAGAACACTGACTGTGACAATACTGAAAAGGCAAGGCAGGTGGATCAGAAGTTCAAAAGCATTTTCAACTATATAGTGGCTTTGAGGCCATCATTGGCTGTAGAAGGCCCTATTGCCTTAAAAATGAAAAAGAAATAAAGAAGGAAGGAAAGAAGGCTAACAGTAGATACCAATCAAATAAGGTGCTTTATATACCTTAACTCATCTATTAGAGAACCACTCAGGAATTAGTTATTGGGAATGTGGATAACAGATATTGCTCATTGCATGCCAATACCTATTTACATTCTTCATCTAGGCTAGCAGCACCTCATTGTGTTTACAGTAGCAGTATGCCTAGTTCTGTGTCTCAGACTGTCTGTATCTAGACCCTACAACCTGGTTTTGGATGTGAGATCAAAGCACAAGTCTTCTAAAAAGAAAACTTTTGCTACCCTGGTGAAAAGAGTTAGTCAGCTAGTGTGTCATTTTCCTCTTCTTTTCAGTGTGTGTGTGTGTGTGTGTGTGTGTGTCTGTGTACATGTGTGCTGGAGCCTGTTGGCAGAATTGAACAGTTTTTGAGTGTGGAGTGAGGACTGAAAGAAAAATTAATAAACTGACACAATACGCATGGGATCTGTTCAAGAGGGCAGCCAGTAGAGCTGTCACATACTTTAACTACCTATTTTAACTACATTTTTACCTATTTAACTACATATTTTAATAATCCTTTTTTACAGAGCAAAGCACCTAGATACAATGAAGTTCATGCAGAAGTCAAAGTTGTTTATCTCGACCACCTATCTGTGTGATCCTCACACAAACAAAAGGAAATGAACTTGGCAAAAACATCCTGCCTATCCCTGTCTTCAGGTGAAGGCCAGGGTGAAAACATGTGTGTGTGTGTGTGTGTTTTTTTTTTTTGGTTTGTTTGTTTTGTTTTGTTTTGTTTTTGCTGAGAGCTCAATATGACAAACATGCAGTTCTCCACACATGTGGATTACATGTGTGCATGGAGAGGCCAGAGACTGACATTAGGCATCTTTATTTGTCATTCTCCACCTTGTGTTTTCACACAGGGTCTCTTACTGAATATGGGGCTCAGTGATTGGCCAGACAAGCTGGCCAGTGAACTCTGGGGACCTGTCTCTTCAATACTGGAGATGCAAACTCAGATCTCCATGCTCATACCACAAGCATTTTACCTACTGAGCCATATCTGTAGCCCCTTTCTCCTGTTTCCATTTTCCAACTGCCTTGCATGTAGGCAGGTGGGGTCAGAAAGTGCCAGACAGTTCAAAGGAGTCCAGATGGAGCTGAATACAGGCACTACAGGCACTTGTGAGCCGCTTAGTGTGGATGCTGGGAATGTAACTTGGGTCCTCTGAAAGAACAGTAGGTGCTCTTAACTGCTGAGCCATCTTTCCATCTATGGATCTCTCTCTCTCTCTCTCTCTCTCTCTCTCTCTCTCTCTCTCTCTGTCTCTCACTCTCATTCTTGGTCTCTCTAGCATATAATGTTCAATATTGATTATACTCTTGATTGGAGCTATAGGTATCTAGGATACAAATCTAGGCATTTATGTTAGGGATTTTCTAGAGTGGGTTAATTGAGGTGGGAAGTTCCACCCTAACTGTGGGCAGCACTATTGTTTGAGCTGGAGACCTGGAGTGCATAAAAAGGAAAGCTGAGCACAAACATCATATCTCTACATCCTGACTGTTAATGCAATATGATCAGTTGCCTTACACTCTGGCCACCATAACATTATGCTAGAACTAGGAACCAAAATACCTTCTTTTTTTCAAGTTGCTTTGGTCAGGTACTTTGTTATAGTAATAACAAAAGTAACGGATACAGCATAGTTTAAAATTAATTTCTTTCTTTCTTTCTCTTTCTCTCCTTCATTCCTTCCTTTTTCCCTTCTTTCCTTTTCAAGATAGAGCCTTTTATAGCTGATGATGGCCTCAAACTCACTATGTATAGTTGAGGATGCTTTTGAACCTCTGATCCATTTGTCTTGACCTCTCAAATGCTCAACTTAAAGCTTAAGTTAAATATCAAGGTAAAAATGAAGGAGAAGAGATTTCTCAAATCCATCTGGTCCCACTGTTTCTTTTATGAGCAACACCTCCCACCTATGTGGTACCTTTATTACAAACTTAGGAGCCTACATTGACAGTCTTATTACCAAAACCCAGAGTTTACCTGGGAGATCATGCTTGGAGTTGAGCATTCTATGTGTTTAAACAACTGTGTAATGGAGAGAACAAGAAAGAATACTAACACGGAGGGGTGGGCTTCTTTTTTATTTTATTTTTAATTTTCTTCTTGTTGTTGTTTTTGTTTTCAATAGATCCAGACCATGGTTTCTCCTCCCTCCACTCCTCCTAGGCCCTCCTCCTCTCTTGCCCAGATCTATTCATCTTCTATTTTTCTTCCTAAGGATATTAGTCAAACACTGCATAACATGTTACAATAAGACTAGACAGAAATCCTCATATCAAAGCTGGATGAGGCAACCCAGTAGGAGGAAAATGGTTACAAACACAGACAAAAGAGTCAGAGACAACCCTGACTATTAGGAGTCCCAAAATAACACGAAGCTAACATCCATAATATATATGCAAAAGACCTAGCTCTGATCCATGATAAAGACACTTAACACCAAGTGTGATCATCTGAGTGTGACTCGCAAGACCCATATGGTGACAGAAGAGAACCAACTCTTGTAATCTCTCCTCCGGCTTCCACATGTGTGCTAGAAGGGTGTTCCTACACACATACACATAGGTAAAATACACAAATAAGTATAATAATAACTTTAAAAGAATGACCTTTGTAGTATATGAACTATACACCACCTTTTGAGGTAAAATATCCTTTGGAAACTGGTAACTTGAAGGAAGATTATTTAAGATAGGAGATCCATCAACAAATCCTATATCCCACATTTTAAAATGGATGTTTTCAGCTTGCCAAGCTGGTACACACCCTCAATCCCAGTACTTAAGAGGTTGAGGCAGATAGATTTCTATGACTTCCAGGCAAGTCTGGTCTACAAAGTGGGTCCCAGGCAGGTCAGGAGTACACAGAGAGACCCCTTCTGGAAAAAGAGATGCTTTCAAACCAGGAGTAGTGGTAGTTCATGTCTTTAATCTTCAGACTCAGAGGCTGAAGCAGGAGGGTTGTTGTGAGTTTGAGATCTGCCTGGGCTACCTAGCCAGCCTCACTCTCAAAACTTGTAATAAAGAGCCAGGTATAGTGGTGGAGGCAGGGGAATCATGAGTTCAAGCTCATTGATATATATATATATATATATATATATATATATATATATATATATATATATATTTCTAGGCAGCAGCATAGGTTCCTTGAGACCCTGTATCAATAAAACAATGTCACATGTCACATTTTTGGGTATTTTTTGACAAGTTATCCTTTCAATTAATTGACATAGTAATAAAGCCCTATAGCAAAGTGGACTCTTTCTTCACAAAACCACATGGGTTCTTTCCCCCACAGTTAATAAAACAGCATAGTGTTTCTATCTGTCTTGGTTTCATTGGCCAATATATCACGAATTGTTTCCTTCCTGCCACAGAAACATTTGGTGAACATTTTTACAACCTTCCTCTGGAGGTTCAAAAATACCAGGAAACATAAAATTTAAGACACCTACTGACAAATGACTTCCTTGTACAACACAGTAATTATTTAAAATGTTTACTCTTATGGTTTTATAGTTTTGTTGCTGTTCTTATAGTTGTTTTTCTAAGATACTAATATCTAATTTCGTCCATTCTTCTTCCCTCCTCTTCCCTTTCTCTTCCTTTCTTCCTTTTCCCTTCCCTCCCTTCCCCTTCCCTCTCTCTCCCCCTTCCTCCTCTTTCTCTCTCTCTTTTGTTTTTGACAGTCTCACACTGTAGCCAAGCTTTTGAACTCCCAGCAATTCTATTGCAGCCTCCCAGCTGCTGTGATGGTAGATATCACCACCACATATCCAGTTTTTCTTTCTTTACTGTTATACATGGATGATCTGAGATTGGAGTCATGCAGGAAGACTCACCCATGGCCTACAGGAACTCCCAAGTAGAGGTGGGTGAGGTAAACACACAGCATTACCTAAAGATAAAGCCAGAGGTTTGGTTTAAAGAGAAACAGAGAAGGACAGTGCCCAGGAATGTGGTTAAGGCTTTGTCTTCCACGGACTGTATCCTACTCCATTTTTTTTGGAAAATGAATCTCTTTTCATATTCTTTGTTTTTTTTTATTCTTGTTTTCTTTTTTGAGAAAAGGTCTTACTATATAGCCCTATATATCCTGGAACTCACTCTGTAGATCAGGCTGTCCTTGAACTCACAGAGATCTGCCTGCCTCTACCTCCATAGTGTTGGAATTAAAGGCTTGCACCACCACAGCCCAGTTTTCTTACCATATTCTTGAGTAGGGAGAAGGATCCTGTGTCTCTTTTTTGACCTAGATGTTACCAGAGTTGTTAGTGTGCAATCCTGGCAGCCCTGAAAACCAGGTCTGGCCACCTGTCCTCAGTAGATCAACTAAAGAAACAAATGTTGAAAAGCAGAGGAAAAGAGATATTAAAGGTGATAAGGTTGGGAAGAGAAGCAGGGGTCCAGTGGATACCCCACCACACACACTACCTTCCCTCAAGACCACATTAAGGATTTTGACACAGGGTTTAGGTTTAAATAGAGTATGAGGTTCACTTAGCCAAGTGATCCAGGTGGAGGAATTTCATAGAAATTTGTTAAATGAATGAGTGCATTAGTTCCTATAGTAGTTGAAGTCACCCTGGAGGGATGTTCCATTATCTGCTTGTAGGCCAGGAACTTGTCACTGTTGTAGGTTAACTAATTTGCTCAAGATCACACAGAGATGATATGACACTCAAATCTAGAAGTTCTAACCCAATGAACCTCAGCTGAAGGATGGCTTAGTTGGTAAAATGTTTGCTGTGTAAGCATGAGGACCTTAGTCTAGATCTCCAGCATCCCACATTAAAAAGCTTGATGTGGTAGTACATGTTTATAGTTGCAGAGTATGTGACAGGGACAGAAGAGTCCCTGGGGCTTATTGTCCAGCTCATCTAGCAGAACTAGGGAGCTACAGGTCAGTGAGAAATGTTGTCTCAGAAAACAAGGTGGAAAGCAATAGAGGAAAATACACAATCCCTTATTTTGGCTTTTATATGCAGAGCAAGAGCCATGTACACACACACACACACACACACACACACACACACACACACACACTTTTTGTTTCTCAATCCTGGGAACTGAGAAGTCCAAGATCAGTGCTGCTGGTTTGAATACTCTCTTGGTTTATAAGTGGCTGCTTTCTTGCTGTATCTGCCTTTGTGAGTCAGAGAAAAAAGGAGAGATATGAGAGACAGAGAACATTCTAGTTCCTTCCACTTCTTCTACAGATGCTCACCTCAGTATGTGGCACTACTCTCATGACTTCATATACACCTAGTTATCTTCTAAGCACTCAACTCTGAACATCATCACACTATGGGTATAGATTACATATATATATATATATGTATGTATATACACACACATATATATACATATATATGTCTGCATATATATATATATATACACATATATGTGTATATATGTGTGTGTATGTGTGAGTATATATATATATTCAGGGTTGGAGTTGGGCAATCAAATCTTCAGCCACTCAAGGAATCCTTAAACATGTTTTTCATTGCAAAACCTTAACCAGCAGTAGAAAGCATACATGTAGCCAATCTTTTAAATGTACTTGTAATTATTTTATTAGACCAGATATAGGAAGTGTTCTTGTTATGTCAAAAGTTATGTATAATTGTAACATTACCCTCCCCTCCCCTTTATTTTGCTACAGGATCCCAAGCTCAATGCCTGGTGTTCTATGTGGCCTCGGACAACTGCCTTCAGCTTCCTTTATGCTCCAGTGCAGGAGAGACTTCAATAATGCATGGACATGGCAGAATCTGGAGCAGGCTCTGGATATCCAGACACCAGTGCAGGAAAACAGAGTATCAGAGGTTTTGTGGCTTAAGGAAATGGATGAAGGAGATAGGATGAAAGGCACAGAGCACTTCTGTTAAATGCACTAGGAAACTATAGAAGACTCAGCTCACTCTTGAGGATTGCCTGTGATTAAATTTAAATGCAAGGGGAGTGTACCAAAAAAAAAAAAAACAAACCAAACCAAAACAAACAAACAAACAAACAAACAAAAAAAACAAACCCCCTCACAGAAAGGGATTTCATGTTAGGTCTTGCATTAAATTGCCTTCCTGCATACAGATCAGGAAATTATTAAAACCAAACATTCCAAGCATTGTAAATGTTTCAAGAGATAGCTGAGTCATTTTGTAAAAATAGATTAGCTTGCTGTTATTACTAAAAGTGGGTACTGCAAGTATGAAATACAAGCCAGAAACCCCACACCAAGCCTGCCATAGAGGATAAGAAACTTACCTACTCCTTGAGTAAGGCCCTGCTTGGACATGTGGTCCTTGTTTGAACGAGGCTCAAAACTATCAAAGCATTCAAGGAACAAATGAGAAGACCAAATGGAGAGTTTAACAGTTTCCTAGCATGAAGGGTGACCCATGGAATGAGATTCTAGTCACAGCTATGGTACTTCTAAGTATATGACCTTGTATCAGATCATGCAGCTGTTATATCTTTATTTAGAAAATGGATACACAAATAGCTTCTGTTGTTTGTCTCTCAAAATTATAATGGGTATGAATGAGAGACCTACCTAAAATAGCTCATGGTCCTAGGTTTGCCCCTAGAAAATCCAGCTTACCCCATATTTTCTCATTTCATGGATACTTACTGTCATACATATTTAGGACAGAGCCATTTCTCAGCCCAAAGGATTTGAACTTTCCAATCAAGTATGTGTTTTGATTCCTATCCCAAGACATGTACTACCAGTCTTCTGACAAAACATTCATTTTTATATAAAATATTGTTCTTAGGCTGGCAAGGTGGCTCACCAGGTGTGCTTGTCACCAGCACTGACAGCCCTGAGTTTTATCCCCAGAACCTATACAGCAGAAAGAAAGATCCAATTTCTGCAAGTTGTCCTCTAACCACCACATATGAGGTATGTGTGTCCCAATGTGTGTGTAAGCTCAGCACATGTGTGCACACACACACACACAAATGTAAAAATATAAAAAATTTCTTTTGAAAATGATCTTGGCAAAGTCTAATATTCCTTGAAGTTTTGTTTATATTTTTTATTCAAAAACCCTAAAAAACGACTTGAAAATGACTCTTTCTAAACCTAGGTGAAACCTAATTATTTTTCATTCAATTGGAACTTTAAATTTTGTCACGTGTACTCATTCATCCAAGTCACAGTCCTTTGCGGACTCTTTACCCAGCACTCTAAGCTAACAGCTCCCATTCAGGTTTGTTTATAAAACATTCTGCTCCCTCCCAGGCTGTCTTTCTACAGCAAGGATGAAATCATGGTGGGATGTGTCCCTGAACACAATAGTGTCGCCATTGAAATCTCTCAGGTTGTGCACATGACTACTATTTCTCTAGGGAGCGTTTTCTTGTTAACCATCACATGGGACATGTTGGTAGGAGAAGGCAGGGAAATGGCCTTGTTGGTGGCATTTAACAGAAGTCATCCCATAATGACCTTGCTGAGGCCTATGGGAAACACAAGGATTGTTTCTGACATGTTAATACATCATCTCATTCCTGTGAGGACCTGTTAATACCTAGAAACAGGTCACCTCCACGTGCTCCTTTTTGTGCATTTAGAGATGGACAGCCGGCTGTGAACCTACCTTCCAGGCTCATGAATTTCCAGTGCCTCTGAGCTTGCTCCAGCTTTCATAGTTTCTACAAAGTTTCTCCTGCATGCTACCCTTCAGAAACAGTGCTTTGGTCCTTTTTCATTAAGTGGATCCTCTCTCATTAAGTGAATCCTCTTTCATTAAGCTAAGAAAGTACAGAATCGATGAAAAGCAGATAGGCTGCAAATTTTGTTTCCTCCCTAAACTCCATGATAAATTCTTTCTTTGTCTTTTCTAGTTATTCGAGAGTCTTATTGGTTCAGTGGGGTGCTTAGTAGGTAACATGGAATGAACCAAATGTATAAACAATCTGACTTTTGCTCATGAGTTGGTATTAATCAAATTGTTGTGATAAGATACAAGGCTAAAGTTGGATATGATTGTGTACATTTCTCAGCTGAAAATCCAGTCTAATCAATGGATAAAGAAAATGTCATACATATACAGAATGGAATCATATCCAGCCATACAGAAAAATAAAACCTTGACATTTACAGGACTAGAAATCATTGCACCAAGCAAAATAAGCTAGATTTGGAAAGAGAAATACTTCATGCTTTCTTTTATACTCACAAGCAAAATTTAAAAGTGTGTGTGTGTGTGTGTGTGTGTGTGTGTGTGTATGAGTGTGTACTTGTGTACTGCACAAACTGGAAAGAAAATCTTAAGAGGGGAGGAAGATATCTTAAGGGAAACAGGAAATAGAGGAATGAAATACAATGGGATAGGACAACAGAAGGGGGTCTTACTAGAGGAGGGGTGAAGGAAGGAAGCCAGGCAGAGTGAAGCACTGGATATGCGGGTAGGGGAGGGGGAACAGTGAGAACAAAGTGTAATGTACATACGTATGAGGATGCCACAATAAAAACCTATCACTTTGTATCCTAACGTAAAAGTTTACTTTTAAAAATGCTTACAATTTAGTACATAGGAGACAGAAGCAGGGAGATTTTCAGATGTTCAAGGCTAGCCTGATTTACACAGTGAGTTCCAGGCCAGCTAGAGCTATGTAGGGAAACCCCATTTCAAACAAAATAACAAGGGGTGGGTATGTTGAGGGTGGAGCTCAACTGCTACAATGTTTATGCTGCTTGCTTAAAGCCCTGGGCTCAATCCCCAGCACTATATAAAAAATAGCATGATGGTGCAAGCCTGCAATCCCACTCATGAAGTAGATGCCTACTGGAAGATCAAGAGTTCAAGGCCATCCTTGGCTAAGTGACTTACTATGATTTATTATTATGAGCTTAACTTAATAGACTGGGGTTGGACAGATCCCCGAGTGAGAGGTAAAATACAAACCCATATCATCCTTCTAAAACTTATGTTTATTATATAATATGTAAAAATGTTTATTTTAATGTAACATAAATCTCAGATATATGTATAATAGGAAAACAATTACAAACACATTTAATGTTCAACATCATGCTAAGTGCTACTAGGAGGAGATAAACTATTTAAGAGTTAGACCTCTATGTATTTACATTCTTCTTGATCAAAATTTTGTAAACTAATATTAGCTCCCAGGGAGACTTTTCCAAAGAGCAGTAGTCTAGAAAACATCAAAGGAGATTTAGCCCTTTACAAGGTTAGAGGCAAGGAGGTTATTTCAAGGTAAATAAACTCTTAGGAAAATTTTGAAAATGTACATAACAATTAGGCATGAAAATGAACATATATAATTCTAACACTGGGGAGACTGAGGCAGGAGGAGCAAGCTGACAGACTGGATAAACATAGTGCTTACCAAGCCAGGAAGGGCTGTGTGATAAGATCCTTTCTCAAAAATCAAAATGAAAGCTTGATATTTGTTTGAAAAAATAATCTAAAGTATGTCAAATATCAGAATAATTGGCAGGATTTACCCTAAATGAGCTCAGCTGCAGAAGCCTGTCCTTATGCTCTAAACTACTGGGCAAGAAGTAATAACCAGAGGGGACAGAAATAGTTCTTGCTCTCTGTTCTACCATGCAAGTAAGTACTCAGGTGCTCCATGACATGGCATCTAGGGAAGGATTTCTTGCCTGAATTACAGTCCTTATGAATATGTGTCATCATGTTTAGTTTGAAATGTTTGTATTACTTAGACTTAATTCTAGAAAAAATGGAAAAAAATACTGTAATGCATTTTGGCAGATGAGTACTGACACTATCTGGAATTCTCTGTGAAGTTCCCGAAGAGGCTTGGGCTTTTGAAAGTATGTCTGTGCAGAAAATGCTTTCCCATTCCTCTTGTATCTTCCCTCTTCATGGCTTTAGTACTGTATTGGTACTGTGAGTAACAGGCATTGATGTCCAAGATGAACTGTGTCATGGTTCCCATGACTGTCATCATGGCTTATTGTTTGATGCCACAGCTATTTCCTGCTTGCTTATTCTAGCATCCTCCTCTCCTTAAATCCAAGTCTCACTCACCACTAAGACACCGTTGTTGTTGCTGCGCTGGCTAGCATTTTATTAACCCAGAGTCATTTGGGAAAAGGGAATTTTAGTTGAGAAGATACGCCCATTAGATTAATCTATAAGCAAGACTGTGGGGTGTTTTCTTGATTAATGGTTGATGTGGCTTTTGCAAACAAGTCATGCTGTCAATATTTATCTTTTTCCTCTATGAGGCTGAAGGTCTGAGAAAAACTTTCTAACTAAACTACTTACCACTCCTATTCTTGTCTTTACTTGTTCCTATCCTTAGTACAGCAGCCTTGTTCACATTTCTCTCTTCTCTCTTTCTGTCTCTCTCTTTTTCTATTTGCCTCTGCCTCTCCCTGTCTCTCTGTCTTCCTGTCTGTCTGTTTGCCTGTCTCTCTTTCAAGCCTTAAATTTAAGTTCTTGATGCTCCTCCTGCCTCTACCTCCAATGTGCTGGAATTACAGGTGTGTGTTGCCATGTCCATTTACATGTACCTATGTGTGTGGTTGGCAGGCAGAAGATAAACTCAAATGTAGTTCCTCAGGGGGCCAAGAACTTTTTTGTAATATGAAACAGTGTCTCTCATTGACACAGAACTTACCAAGATGGCTAGGCTGGACAGTGAGTCCCAGCAACCCATCTGTCTTCAGTTCCCCAGCATTGGACAAGTATATGCCACTGCACTTGGATTTTTTTTTTTATTACTTAATATGGGTTCTGCAGATTGACTCAGGTTATCATGCTTGCAAGGCAAGCACTTTTCCAAGTGAACAATATCTTTCTGGTACTCTAATTTGTTTTTAAATGACACATGATGATTGTTTATATGTTTGGGATACAGTGTGATATTCTGGTACATATGTGTTATGTGTAATGGCTAAATAAAGAGCATCACCTCAAATAGTTATTGGTATTGCATCGCTTTTTATGGCCCAGGAATCTCTCATTGTGTGGCTGTGCCACATTTTGCCTATTCACTCATGCACTGATGGATATATAGGTTTCTTCCATTTAGCTATCGTGAATACTACTACTGTGAGCATTTGTGTATAATTACTGCTTTCAATTCTTCTGGAGGGCCATTCACTTTGTTCTTGGTGCTGTTTTTTTTGAGACTGGGTCTCACCCTATAGTCCAGGCTGGTCTGAAACTCACCTTGTAACCTCAACTAGCCTTGAACAAAGTACTTTCCTTTAAGTAGGGAGGGAAAGGGTTTGGCTCCTCTACTTAATAACAACTTCCTGCTCTTTTCAAAGGCTGCACTAAGGTTTGAGTTCAGGAAACAGTGGGTTCAGGTTCAGGTCTAGGTCCTGGCAAACAGGTGGGTAGGCAAGTAGTGGAGGAGATCTTGTCAACATGAGGAAACCAAGCAGAGCTGAAGCTATTTAAGCTCAGTGGTTTTTGTTTGTTTGTTTGTTTCAGAAGGATGACAAGATTATCGTTAATATTAAAAAACAAAAAACAAAAAACAACTCTTACTCAGTAAGAATATAAATATATTCTTAAGTAAGATTTTGTTTTGTTTTGAGCTTTGTTTCAGTTTTTGTTTGTTTTGAGACAGGGTTTCCTGTAGCACAGGCCATCCTCGAACTTGCTACATAATGGAATCTGGCCTTGAATTCTTGATCTTCCTGCCTTCATCTCCTGTGTGCTGAGATTACTGGCAAGCCCTGACACACCCTGTTTACGGCTTGCATAGATAATAGAATCCAAACCAAAACTTTCTCACAAAAAGCCCATACTATACTTTTTGAGTATCATATCCAGCCCAAGGAAATGTAAGTGAAAAAAAAAATTCTATTTAAAATTTCTATCAACTAAAAGATTCTAATCTGAAGCCCCCCACCTAATTATTTTAGCTTCAGCAAATCCTCATTTCAGAGTGTGTAAGAGAAAATGTTGTGTGTCTCCAGTGGCTAATGAAAGGAAACAAAACCACAAAGAATTAGAAGCTGCAAAATGCTAACATCTCTTCAGAGACTCTGGCCACTTTCCAGAAGCCTGGGTTTCTCTTTGTAGTCTGGTTGCTATGGTTCCGCCTTGTTGTTGCAAAATACTGTCTGATAGCCTCTGGTAAGTTGTTAAATAAGGAGCTGATAATCATGGAGGTACTCATAGATCTCTATCTTTCACGCCGGTTTCCCAGCTCCAGCCTTCTGGCTCAGCCTTTATTTCTACCTTCCTATTGTTTCGGAAGCTTTCTGTGATTAAAGGGACTAGGGGAGAAACCAAAGAAAACATGCCAAGGCAAATCGGGTTCTGTGTGACAGGAATACCAACAGGCTGAAGTCTGGCTGGGTTTAGCCCTAGAAGGTGAAAGTTTGTTCTGGTAAAAAATCTGCCTAGCAGCCACATATGCTGCATTAAGATGGTGCACAGTGAGTCTCCAAAATGTACCAGTCAGCTGAGCTCAGGGGTGCAGGAGCAAATGTATGCCTGGCTGGGATGCTGATGCTACAAGGAAGGGAGAAGCCAAAGGACTCAAGGGTAGGTCAATCACTGTCTTCCCACCGCACAGTTCCTTGTTAGCTGGTAGGACCTTGACCATCTCTGTCTGTACTCCTCCTTATTTCTTGATGGAAGATGAGTTCCTTCAAGTTACTGGCACACAAGGTTCACCTTTATATGTCTTTTTGTAAATTGACTTTATTGAAGACAAACTCATGTGCAATAAATGACATCCATCTAAAGTTTACAACCCATTGTTAGAAAAATAGATTTACCGAGATGTAATTCACATACCATGAAAATCACCCATTTCAAGCATATAGTTAGTTAAGCAATTTTTGCACATGAAATTAATTTTAAACTGTGCTAAGTATATCTATCAAAGTCATTTCTGCCTTTTTTATACAAATATATATTATACATTGAACACATGCCCCTACACCCTTATCTTCCTCTACAGTTCCCCCTCCTGTAGTTCCCAATATATATTTTGCAATGCAATTCTACCCCTACCAGCGTGTGTGTGTGTGTGTGTGTGTGTGTGTGTGTGTGTATTCATTCTCTGGCTTATTGAGACAAGGTCTCATGTATTTGAAACTGGCTTCAAACTTGCTGTGTGATCAAGAATGGACCTAAAATTCCTGATTCTTCTGCCTCCACTTTCTCAGTGTTGGATTACTAGGATGTTCTGACATGAGCAATTTTCCTTGTAATGGTTTACTGAGGCAAGCTCTTACCATGACCCCCTTGCTAACTTGGGATTCATTATGTAAACCAGGATGGCCTACTTCTGGAATTCATAGAGATTCTCTTCTTCTGCCTTCTGAATGCTAGAATTCAGAATTACAGGTATGCGTCACCTTAGCCAGCCTTTTGTTTTTCCACTTTCCTGTTGGCTGACATCTTTTTCATTGTTTCTTTGTGAAGGGCCTATGCCAGAAACATAGATGAACGATGAACATTGTTCTAGTTTTAGTTTGTTATTGTGACAAATATCTTGAACAAAAGGAACTTGGAGGGGGGGATGGAAGAGTTTAATTTTACTTACACTTCTGGATCACAGTCCATCATTAAGGGAAATTAGGGCAAGAATGTAAGCAGGAACTTTATGCAGAAACCATGGCAGAGCACTGATTACTGGTTTCCTTACATGCTCAGGCTTAGCTCACTTTGATAAAACAGCCCAGCACCATCCTGGGTGGTCCTGACCACACTGGTCTGGGCCTTCTTAAATAAGTTAACAATCAGGACAATCTCCTGCAGACATGTCTACAGACATGTCTACTCTGATCTAAGCGAATTCTCAGTTGAGGCTCTCCTTTCAGATGACTGGGCTGTGTCAAGTTGACAAATAAAGTGTACCTATCTGCACTGCCCACGTGGCACACTGGGGTTGGCTACCCAGAGGCTATTTAAGCTGTGGGCTGGCTTTCCCCAGGGTCAGAAGATTGTTCAAGGTTCCTGAATAAACTGCATTGAAAAAAAAAAAGGAAGAAGATGAGTACATCTGTGTCTTTCCATCTGTCAGAATTTATTGGATAGCAATAAAAGCACAAGGTTTAATGATTTCAGTGACAGAAGTATTAATTTCCATAACATATATCACACATCTACATGCACATATATGATTTACATGATAAATACAATTTAAAGAGACCAGAGCAGAGTACCAAAGGTTTCAGAACTGGGCTGAGAGGTCTTACCATTAGGATAACAAACTAGAGCAACCAGGGAGAGGGCTGCTGCTGGAGTTGCTAAAGTTGGGGTTTGAGACTGAAGCTTAAGGGTTCAGTTTCCAGGTGAAAGGTTCCACTGGAGTCTGAGAGCAGAAAATGGTAGATTTGAATACAAGTTCAATCAGGCAAACAGATAGATGTGTTGGTAGTCAAGTATGCCTTGTCATATGAAGGAGTTATACCATTTTGTTAGTCTGAAGTGTCTGATAAATTCTTGTGTCTGGTTTTTTTAGATATGATTCCAATATTGCTGTATGTCCCTACAATCTCAATTCAACATGTTGAACTTAGAAAGTGATTCCCTTTCTATTTCCAGGCATAAGTCACGTATTAGTATTAGTCTGTTCTGGATGGTGGTGCCTGACAGATGCAGTTTCTGGATCCACTCAAGGGCTGCAGTCATCTTTATCCCTCAAAATGGAACCAAAAGCTACTTGTAAAATTGAGTCTCCTTGAACATTTAATTTTCCTAACTCTGCTTTACAAGTGATAGAGTTACCAGCATGTACCAAACACCATGCTCAGTTTTAGGTGGTGGAGAGATCAGTTCCAAGACTTCTTGAATGTTAGGCAAGTGCTCTACCAACTGTGCCACATAGTGAGTTCCAAACCAGCCTGGGTTACATGAGACCCTTTCTCAAAAATATAATATAAAATAAAATAACATAAAAAAAGGTCTGAGGAGGTGACTTCAATGAGTAAGGTACAAGCATGAGGACCTGAATTCACAGTTACTCAGCACCCTGGAAACAAAAGCAGACCATGAGAGGGGGCAAAAACAGGTGGATCCTAGAATTTTAGTGACCAGAAAATCAGAATTACAGGTTTATTAAGAGACACTAACTCAAAAAATAAGATGGTGAAGGCCAGGGGAATAGAGGTGCTTGCCACCAAGTCTGATGGCCTGAGTTTAATCCCCCAAACCCAAATTATTGGAGGAGAGAATCAACTCCTCCATGTTGTCTTCTGACCTCCACATACATGCCCTGGCACAAGCATCACCCCTATACACACACACACACACACACACACACACACACACACACACACTAAACAAATGAACAAACAAAGTTAAAAACACAGGATGACAAAAATAGAGGAAGATATCTGAAATCAACTTCTGGCCTCCACAAGAACATGTACAGGTAAGCACACACACACACACACACACACACACACAATCAAGAAATGAAAATGGAAACTGCTCAGGCCTGGCACCATACCTAGTACACAGTGATCACTAAAAATGTCAAATGAATGTCTCTACTGTCTACTAAGGCAGATAGATGGGCAAGATGCCTGTTTTGTCCATCTGAATCCTTGTTGGGCATTGTGTGAGCAGCATGTCCCACAGGCTTTCACAGAGCTTCCTCATAAATGTTGCATAAGGAAAGGTGCAAAGGGGAGGTCAAGGTCAAGGACTTGGTATAGTGAAGACAGGAGGATAGGTAAAATTTTCTGGTAGTGTTTAAAACCACAAACTTTGACAGATGTGGCAGCCCACATCTGTAATTCCAGCAGGTAGAAGATGGAGAGAAGAGAATCAGGAGTTCAAGATCATCCTAACCGCATACAAAGTTTGAGGTCAGACTGAGTAACCTGAGTCCCCGCTTCAATAACAGCAAAAATCGAGCACCAAACAACAACAACAACACAACACAACACAAAACAAAACAAAAACCATTTACTTTGCAAGACAAGGGGTGGTGGTGGTGGAATAATAGCTATTTTTGGCCAGTCATTAAAGACATCAACAACTTTACTATAGTTGTCTGTACATTGGGTGCACAAATACTTAACTACAGGCTGTTTAGGCTTGACACAAAGTGCATGTTCAGACTATTGGAGATGCTTAAAGGTAACAATGATGACTATGCTCACAAATCAAAAAGTTCTCTGTCACATGTGAGGCAGAATAATGGTCTCTTTTGATATCCATGAATACTTACTTTATAGAAGAAAAGTATTTGCAGAAAATTAAAAAACTTAAAATTCCCTTCTGGTCCTAATGTAATCTTTCATAAGAATAAATTAGAGATTAGAAGTTGTTATCCATTGCAAAGAGAAGCAAGCAACAAACTCAAGAGGGTAAATTCTTCCCTAGAGCCTCCAAAGGGAAACAGTCCTGAGGATGCTGGGTGTTAGCCCAGTCGAATCCAATTCCAATTTTTGATAGTGTGAGGGATAGAAGCCAGAATCTCATGCATGCCAGGCAAGTGCTGTACCACTGAGCTACGTCTCCAGGCTGTTTTGGCCCTCAGAACTGTAAGATAATAAACATGAATTGTGGGAAAAAAATGACTGAGTAACAATTTATTACAGTAGGGGAGAACGTGAAGTCTCTATGGCAAAATCAATGTAAAGAACTTGGATACTAACTCTTGAATCTTTGGAGACCATCTTTCTTTTATTTCTAGTTATTTATTTGGATTTTAGAAATCAAAATAAATATTCTTTGAACATTTAGTACAAGTAAACAATGTATCTTGGTCAAACCCAACCCTTCCTATCTCCTCCCTCTACCCCTATGCCTTCTCAACATGTTTGCCTTCCACTTCTTGTACTCTCCTTTTATTTATTTTTTCTTATCACCCATCAAATCCTATTAGTACTGCTTGTCAGCATGTTGTTTGATCTTGTGCAGGGAGTATAGATGCAGTGAGCTCATTAATGCAATGGCATGTCATGCTCAGAAGACAGCACTTCACAACACTCCTCCCCATCTTCTGGTCCTTATATTCTTTCTTTCATATCTTCTGTGTAGTTCTCTAGGCCTTGGGATGGTAGTTGATAAAGTTGTCCCACTTAGGAATGAACACTCATCAGTCACTTATTTTCAGCAATTTAACCAGTTAACAGTCTATGCTTTGACTACTGGTAGCATTTCTGCATCCTAAGAGGAGATACAATAAAAAGACATCCCAAAGAAGTATATGATATTTTCCCAAACTAAAGCCATATAACCTTGGGGACTAGGATTTAATTTAGTTGCTACAGTGTTTGCCAAGTATTCAGAAAACTCTAGGTTTCATCTCCCAACACTGCATAAATCTGGAAGTGATAGCGAGAGGCCAAGCTGGAACCTATATAAAATACAGAATTCCTAAAATAAGCAGGGCCATATAGCTGAAGGTAAGAACTTCAGGTTTGGACAGCTTAATCTGCCTCTGGGTGGCCCTCATGTAGTAGAATAATCTTGAATGTGATGGCTTAAAGCAATCTGTGGAAACTAAGCTTTTCAAGTTTTGCACTATAAATCTTTGCTTTATCTTTCCCTTTGTGCATGTATGTATGTATGTATGTATGTATGTATGTGGGAGGGCTAGAAATTAAGTGAGATTGAGAAAGTTTAGACACAAAGAATATCTGAATACCAGACTCCATGTAAAAACACAGTAATTTAATATATTGATACATATTTTGTCTGAATAGTATTGTGGGTTAGGAAGCCTTTGGGGATCTCAGAAAATCAAGATATCTTAACTTTTATGTTATGAGTATTGACTCGGGTTAAATGAATGGGCAGATCATGGATACGCTCCAAAGAAAATGATAAGCACAAATAGGATTTTATTGGTTTCCATATACTCAAACCTCTTGTTGGTTTCATCAACATGAGTTATAGACTCAGTGTTAGTAATGGATCTTTCAGGAAGTTGTGTGCCAAATATAGGATTTTAGGATAAAACATATGCTAGCAAGTGAAATTTATAGCATATATCTTTAGAATTTAAAATTTTATTTTGTTTGTTTGGATTTGGGTGAATTTGAGGAAGTTGAAATTTTTTTTCCGTTACTATTGTCTAAGTTGTATTTTTAATAAATTTGTTCTTTGACAATTTCATACTCACATATAAAGTATTCTGATTACTATACACCTACCCTTTCCTATTTCCTTCCCCCTCCTTTCAGTCCTTTTCTCACTTTTGTATCTTTTGTTTTGTTTTTGTGAACCACTGAGTTTAACCAAGCTCATGTGTGACCATTGTCAATGGAGCCAGATAGGTTCAACTATGGGTAGACTAAAGATGATATCTACCTGTCCACCAAAATCTATCAATTTCCAGTAGTTCAGGACAGAGGGGTAGGGACTTGTGAGCCCTTACTCAACCTATGATTGGCTAGTGACAGGCTCAATGGATAAAACCTCTGGTGTTGTAGGATCATGACTGCAAAGGCTGTGCCAGAAGACTGCATCTTTCTTTCCATCTCCTGGCTCTTACATTCATTCCATTTTTTCTTCCATGATGTTCCCTGCTTGTGTAGTACATGTGTTTTATGCACATTTTTTTTTTCACAGTAGAAAGCAAGCAGCAACACAAGTATTCTCCCTTGCTTACCGAGTTGACTGAGATGTTCCTCTGGTGGAGTGGTGTGTACACAGAGAGTTCTCTATCGATACTCACTGGAGTCATCAATATGGTTTGAATATAAATTACTTTTCACAGACTCTTGTGTTTGAAAATTTGGTCCTCAGCTGGTGGTGTTGTTTGTGAATTTTTTGGTGGTGGGATCTAATTGAAGGAAGTAAGTCACTACTGAAGGGTGGGCCTTACAAGTATTAACCCGGCTCAAGTTCTACCCAGCATTTTCTGCTTCCTTATTCACAAAGACTTCAGCCAGTTGCCTCATACTCCCAAAACCCTGGTGGATTGTATTCCTACAAACTGTGAGCCAAAATAAATCCTTTCTCCCTTTAAATTGCTTCTTGTCAGGTGTTTGGTTACCACCATGAGAAAAGCAACTGATATAGCTAGAAGTCAATCAAATGTTAAAATCTGCGTGATCTAATTATAGTTTATGTATGTGTAGGGTAAAGTTCAAAATCAGCATAACCTAATATCTTAGTTTCCAGGCACTCTGTGTGGTAGAAAAGAAAGAGAGCTCACATTCAGTTTCTCAGTGTCCAAGAGATCCCAATGGTAAATGGAAGGCATCAGTTCTCCAGTGAAACTCTGGATTATTTTCTTCCCTACTTCATCATGCAAAACCTGTATGATAACTTGCAAATTATGTTTGACACACTCACACTCAAAAACCAACTCCAGCTGTAATTTGGTTTAAATCACTTCATTTAACTATTTAAGATTGTCTTCTGAATTGAGCAAACAAACACAAGCGTCTACATATTAAAGAACAAACAAATGTTTACAATATACTTGTGGAATTAAAATGGAAAAAATTACATGTTAAACTACAGTACTAGACAAGTAGAGGAGATTATAATATAGCTAAAAAAAAAAATAAAGATTAATTTTTCTTTCATGGCCAAATTACAATACTCCAAGCATAAGCCTTTAAATAAAATAGTTTTCAATATTCCATGCAATCTATTATTTGAAGTGTATATTTCAATTTTTTAGTCTTTTCACAGGGTTGTAGAAGCATTACCACAATCTTGCAATATTCTACCAATATACAACCATAGAAGAAAATCTGTGTTTTTTAATAGTCACCACCTGCTTTATCCTCACCCTACCCTAGCCTTAGCCAACCATTAATTTATTTCCAAGCTCTATAGATTGATGTTTACTGAGCATTTTAGATAAAGTAAAGCTTACAATTCATGCTCTTTTTTGTCTTCATTCACTTAGCAGGATATCTTCAAGGTTTATTCATGTAGAAGTGTGTGTTACTATTTCATTCTCTTTTATGTTCTAATGCTATGTTATGGATACAGCATATTTTATCAGCTAATGGACATTCCAACTCTGCTCTTTGGCTGTTATTAGTCATGTTGCTGTTAACATTTGTATACATCTTTCTATGTGGGAATATTATTATTTCACTTCAAGATACATCTAAGGGGCTGAAGAGATGGCTTGGCTCAGTGATTAAGTATTAGCTACTTTTACAGAGCTACTCTTCTAGAGACATGAGTTCCATTCCCAGCACCCACACAACTGTTCACAACCTTCTAGTCTTAGAGGATCTGATATCCTCTTCTTGGCCTCCATGGACATAGGCATACTTTTGGTACGTAGATATACATGCAGGCAAAAAAAAAAAATACTCCTGTACATAAAATAAAAATAAAATGAAAAAAAAAAGAGTACTTCAGAGTGGAATTTCTGGGTCATCTGGTAATTCTATGTTTAACTGTTTAAAAGACTGACATTTTTCAAAGCAAGTAAATAAGGGTTCCTATCAGAAGAGGTAAGAATTCCAATTTCTCCATTTCCCCTGGCTTTTAATGATAGCCACTTTGATGTACCTGTAGTGTCTTCACATGTTGGGTTGTGAGTTTTGGAAAAGTCCACGGTTGTGTGGAAAAGATATCAGCAGGGGAATGAGCAGGGCACAGGCATAATGTGACACCTTCACTTCTGTGAAGCAAGGTTTTTAGATTTGCATAAAATACAGTGGAAAATGAAAGTAAAGAACATCCTCCAGGGGAAACAGCTTCTAAAGAAGCAGAGGGCGTTGAAGGCTGCATTAACATACATAAGAAACAATAAAAAAAAATGCATGGGAAGATGGTTCAACTGGTAAAATCCTTGCTACACAGCTTGAAGAACTGAGTTTAGATCCCTAACACCAAATTGCGGGGGAGGGCAAAGGAAGAAGGGGACTACGATTAGGATGAAAAGTGAATAAATAAATTAATTAATAAAAACTGTTGGAAGAAGAGATAGTGCGTATTTGTAATCTCAGCATTAGGGAGGTAGAGACTGTCAGATCCCTGGAGGTCACCGGCCTGCAGGCCTAGCTGAATCAATGAGCCCTAGGTTCATCCTAACTCAAAAATAATAAACTTTTTGTGAAAGATAGTTAATATATAACATACACACACACACACACACATACACACACACACACACTTGAGCACATGAAAAGGCAGAGATATTGAAAGGAGTTCTTTGAGGAAAACCCTGCACTATGAGAATTAATTTGCGTAGATAGCACTTTTTTGGTAGAAGAGAGGTTTACGTGTTGGATATATTATAAGATGTAAGCAATCAGCTTGCAGCTGCTGGTTTTACACAAGGGCTGTCAAACGTGGACCAAAGTAACCCTCTGACTTCTAGCCAAGGTCCCTGGGAGAATTCTTGTATACCAAGAGACAGAAACACATCAAAGCCAGGACTGATGGTGAAGGCCTATAATCCTAGCTATATAGGAAGCTAAGGCAGGAGGTTAAAATATTCAAGACCAACTTGGGCAACTTATTATACCCTGCCTCAAAATGTGGGTAAAGGGGGAGGAAGGTGATGTAACACCTTCTTAGCAGGTGAGAAGCCTTAGGTTCAGTTCACCAATAGTAAAAAAAAAAATCAAGTTTGGCTGGGTACTGTACCATATAATTATAATTTCAACACTCAAAAGACTAAAGCAGAAGGGTCATAAGTTCAAGGCCAGCTTACAATATATAATCTCTCTCTCTCTCTCTCTCTCTCTCACACACACACACACACACACACACACACACACACGGTGGGGGGAGGGGACAAAAAAGAAATGCAGTGTTAAATCTGATGGATGTCTAATGATATTTTGGACAGTTGGAGGAAGAGAATTCGAAGAAAACTCAGAAGAAGGGAAGAAGCAGAGAGACAAGAAGGATTGTCACAATGGGAGGCCAGACTTCGCTACACAGTAAGTTCTAGGCCAGCCAGAACAACAAAAACCAAAAAAAAAAAAAAAAAAAAAAACAACAAATGATAAAGTATAGTATTTAGGCCCAACCTGAATTTTCAGCCTTGCTTTCTTAGACTCATGAGTTAAAAGTACTTTTACATTTTTTTTTTAAATTGGCTGGAAAAATATCTAAAAAAAAAAAAGTAGTATCTTGTGACAAGTAGAATTTACATGAAATTCAAATTTAGTATTCATAAATTTTATGGAAACACCATGCCAATTCTTTCACATATCTATGGCTACTTTCATACTGCAGAGTCAGAGCTGAATAACATCAAGAGAGACTCTAATTTCCACAAAGCTTAGCATTTGTTTTTTTTACAGAAGGAGTTTCAGCTATCTGGCCTCCCAGATAGCTGAATCCCAGATTGGGATTCGTGCGCACGCGGCGCGCGCGCGCGCGCGCGTGTGTGTGTGTGTGTGTGTGTACCAGAGGTTGAGGATGTGTTTTTCCCTCAATTGCTGTTCACCTTATGTCAGAGTTCAGGGTTACAGGTGTGAGTTATGTCTGTGAGTTAGTTGTACTATGAATTTTAAAGCTGACAAAGTAAAAGTGATCCAAATGAGACAGGGCTAGTCTTTAGGGATGCTAATGTCCAGGGAGTTAGAAGAACCATTGATGATGGTAAATACACCACAATGTAATTAAATGTGTCAACTCCCGGACTTTTATTGCTTAGTATATCAAACACACTCCCCAGGGAAAGACTAAGTTACATCCTGAGGAAGCTATCCAGCTGGAAGCAAGACCAGCCCATCAAGTGTTTAATTTCGGCAAATTCACATGTCCAGCCTTTTCTTTCTCCTGCAAGATGAAACCTCTCAATCCTACTTTATTCCAGGAGGGCTTGACTTCCAGATAATAGTCTTAGGAATGTAAGGAAGAATATTCCAGTCAGTAAATGTTAAATGGAAAGCCCAGAGTGCTATTTCTATCACATATCATGAGACTTTTTTTTTTTTTTTTTAATTTATTGTTCCTGAGACAGGATCCCAGGCTTACTTCAAACTGAATCTGTAGATGTGAGTGACCAAGCAAGTGCCATCTTGGGGAGTACTGCTGTGTCCCCTTACAAAAGGTTATATCAGCTGGGCTTGTTGAAGGTTTACACACATTTATGAAAGGGTGTGAATAATCAGGAAATCCTTACTTGAATATCTAGCCACTCCCTGGAAGGGTTCTCAATCTTCCTAATGCTGTGAACCTTTAACACAGTTTCTCATTTTCTAGTGACCCCCAACCATAAAATTATTTTCTTTGCTACTTCATAACTGTAATCCTGCTACTGTTATGAATAGTTTTGGAAATATCTGATATGCAACCCCCCAAGTGGTCATGACCCACAGGTTGAGAGTTGCTAGGCTAGGGTATATAGGCAAGGGAAGACTTGGGGAGGGGGCTCCATCTATGTGGCTATGGGAACAATCTCTCATCCCTGTTGGATCAAAACTTTCCAAGTTCAGCCTGTTGGGAGATGGAGCACTCACACCACTCCCTGTAAGTAACCCCTCAGACATGGTCTTTAATGAAGCCCAATACAATTGTTGGCTCCCTAGAGTGAAGAGTGGTGGAACCAAGCCTTGGTTTCTCATTAGGACCTTAGGACAGTGTAACAGACATTGTATAAATCTTCCCCTGGAAAGAAATTTTAACAACAATCTGTAAGGATGATCTTATAATTCTGGTCTTCTTGCCTCCTTCCTCCCCATTACAAGAATTGTGTTCCACTGTCCCTGATTTATGTAGCACTGGGGATGCCAGGACTTTGTGCATGTTAGGCAAGCACTCTGGCATTGGAACCACTTCTGCAGCCCAGTAGTGTGACCCTTAAGGAGACAAGAAATATCTGTGGAGTTTGCAAGTGATATGAACTGTCAGGGGGCTGTGTGAGAACAGGAAGGAAGAAGATTCTCATGTAATTCCCTCAGTCTGGCAGATAGGGGAGTTACTTGTTACAGATATGTGGTTTGAAGCCCCTGGCTTGCCCACTGGCTTTGGACAGGTCATTTCAACATTCTTTTCCAGTAACTCTTGGTGGAAGAGTCTAGCTTTCAAGTCAATTTTAAGCCAGAGACACAGGAGCCTTTGAGATTGTTATTTGTTTCATGAATCCCATTGCAGGGTGGTTATTTCAGCAACCACACAGCTGGGAGGAAATCATACCTCCATTAGGACTGTAGGTAAAGGATTTTGTTTTCTTCTTCTCTTGGGCTTACCATAAGGAATACAAACAGGAAGCCATCTACTAGAGTTGCCTTCTCTTGGCTCTGCATGTGGCAGGGCTAACCGCTAGAGTTGAAAGCTCAGGCCCAGAGCCAAATGCACTAACCTGTGCCTTGAAAGCAGGAAGCACATTGCTTTGGGAAGGTTAGTATCTTCTCAGATAATGCCAGTGGCTTTGGAAGGAGGTCTTTGTGGTTCCAAATTCAGTGCTCTAACATTGCTTACCTTCCATGAGTTTGTGTCTTTGTTTTAGCTTAGGCTCTGCATTATTTTTAATGCACAAATACTCTTCCAGATAGTAAGCTGAGAATCAATAGGCATCTTTCGTGTTTCCAATTCAGTGCTCTGATTGCCATGGAACTGTAACTGAAGCATTCACACATATCCCACTTATTCTGTGGACATTTCTGTCTCTGGGATAGTTTACCTCCCTCCAACAGCCTGAGTTTCTCCTCCCCCTTTCCCTCTTCCTCTTCTTTTACTTTGCTCAGTTACTCTATAGGTAATGCCATTAGCAGGATTATCACACAGCAAGACTCTCAATAGGCTAAGGATAGAGCTCCAATGGTAGTTTGGCTAGCATGCACAAAGCCCTTTGTCCTAGCATCAGGACCACATAAACCAGGCATGGTGGCTCACAACTGCAATCCCAAGTGGAGGCAGGAGGAACAGAAGTTAAAAAGTCATCCTCAGTTACATAGAGGTTTTAAGCTAGCATGCACTACATGAAATCTTGTCTACAATAAAAACAAAGAACTCTGTGGGAGCCTTAATAAGCACTCAAACCCAGATAAGGGTCCATTCAATAAAATTGCTTTCCACTTAGGGTAAATCACCTGTACAGTAGAAAGGAAGATCTACTTTCAGACAAACTAGGGGAGGTAGTCTGAAACATGGTGACCATTCAGTAGAATGGATTACCCATGGGACTAGAAGGAAGCCTAGATATTCCAGAATACCCAACAACCACACAAAGAAAGATAATAGACCTTACTGAGGGAGCATATGAAATGAATAAATTAAAACAGACCTTTGTCTCTGCTTTGATATCTGTAAGGCTAGTTTTGTAGTATGGAAAATGCAGAAGAATTTCCTCAGTTTCTCCTCCTCCTTTGTGTGTGTGTGTATGCATGTGTGTGTGTTTGCACATATGTCTCTCTGTGTGTGCATGTGTGCATGCATGCATGCATATGCATGTGTGTTCAACATGGATGTGTATGTGTGTGTGTGCTATTATGAATTGAATCAAGGTATTTGTAAAAGCTAGGCAATCACTACCAATGGACTTACAGCCACAGCCTGTGTGTTATCTAGTATGTTCTGGAAATTTCCTTTAAAGACCTTGGAAATATTTAAGTAGAACCTAGGAATTCTTCAGAAGTATAAACTGTACTTTTTGTTTAACTTCTGTACTTTATGACATTTTGGCTTATTTTGTTTGGTTTCAGAGCTGGTGTAGATATTTTAGCTCTTCTTCACACCTGTGTTCTTATCTCTACTATGTGCTAAGCACTATGCTGTTATTGGGAAAAGAAGGTTGGATAAGATTTGGCACATGGACTGCCATAATTGAGAGGCAATCCATAGTTACTCAGTTGATGAATAACAAAAGTCTGATTTTATTCATGTAAGAATGAAAGTGTTGGCCAATTCTACCTAAGGGCAGAGTTTTCTGACTCAGGCACCAAGTTGCTGGAAGCCTCACCAATTACACATACTCTTTGGAGAAGATCCTCCAACTGTATAGCAGTGGGTCATTGGTGAGTTAATAAGTATGAACATCTATGATATTAGAAAAAACAGCTAGTCTTTTCTAAAATTAATTAATTAATTCACTTTATATCCTGATCTTAGCCCCCATCCCTCCCCTCTTCCCAGTCCCACTCTCCCTTCCTTCTGCACCCATCTTTCCTCCTCTATTACTCAGAAAAGGAGAGCTCTCCCCCCCCCAGCTCATCAAGTCACATCAGGACAGAGCTTGTTTCTTGGCCATACAGTTCTAGGTATTTTCTACTTATCATATTCAATCCTCACAATCAGCTTTTTTCTCGCCTTTTCTCCTGGTGAGATAACTGTGGAACAAAGAGGTTATACGACTGGCAGCACCAATATCTAGCATGTATCAAGGGCAGGAGTTCAACCTGGGATTCGGGCTTCATAGCCAGGCTTCTAAACAACTTCGTGGTGCTATTTCTTATTGAAACACTAAAAACATCATTCATAAGGCAACTGGTTAGCCTTAGGTTAGATATTTTAAGCATATGAGTTCAATGATTAAATCATAAAATCAATGTCTTGTGGAAATAGACTTCTTCAAGTCACAGCGGCTTGGGATCTGGTATACCAGAAATGTTGTCATTGCAGTCATGTAGGAGACGGTGGATAGGATCTGAAGGAAGATCATGGAAAAGGGAGCTAACACAGGCAAGAATGCCAACTGGTTGGTTATTCCCATTAGTAGCCAATAGAAAGATCTTTGACATTAACTCCAAGTTTCTATGTATTCATTTGTTCTATTTATTTATTCATTTGTGTGTATGTGAATCTGTGTGTGCCTATGAGCTCCATGAAGCATGTGTGGTAGTCAGAGGACAACTTGGTAGAGTTGATTTTCTCCTTCCACCATGTGACTCCCGGGACTTGAACTCAGGTCATTAGACTTGATGACAAGTGCCTTTAACCCTCAACCATTTTACCAGCCTTACCTCCAGATTTCTAAGGAAGACACCAGGTGAGCTGTAAGGATCTTTTCTGCACCCATGTTAGAAAGAAGATGAGAGGAGGGCTTGGGATGATGAGTTGAGCTGATGGGGAAAGAACTTGGTGTAGGTATGGTATACTATGGAATGAATATCCTTTGGAGATGAAAATGCCCAGAAGAGAGAAGATAAAGTTTTGTAATTAAGGGCCTTGTCATTTTCAGAGTTTAAAATCTCTGTCCCCAAACAGTCTATATGTGAGAAAGTAGAAAAACGGGTCTATGACATCTTAAGGACTTAAATAATAACTAAGAAGGAAACTGTGATGGTTAATATTGGTTGTTAATTTGATAGAATGTAAAATCACCATAGAAACAGAGCTCTAAGCAGCTCTGTGAGGGATTATCTAGGTTACGTAAATTGACAAGGGAAGATCCACCCTAACTTTGGACCACACCATCCTAAGGGCTGAGTAAACTTAGTAAAATGTCAGTGACTTCCTGCCTGTGGACACAATGTGCTTGAATGCCTCCTGCTCCTGCCACCATATTTCTCTGTCATGGTAGACTATATTCTCTGGCACTGTAAGCCAAAATAAACACTTTTTTTAGTTGCTTCATCAGATATTTTGTTTTAATGAAAAGGCAAGCACCTCATACAGACACACCAAGCCAGCTGCCAGTAATCAAAGGGCTTCTATCAAGTTTTGTTAAACAAAGGGTGCTTTATATCACTTCATGAGCCATATTTGCAGATTTTCCTGGCTGTATTAGACAATTCCTTCAAGACATCCACTCTTGAGCCCGGAAGATGGCTTAACAAGTAAAGGCAGTTGTTAACGGGCCTTGTGACCTAAATATTTTTTAATTTTTTCTTCATTAGTGCTATTTATTACAATTTATTCACTTTGTATCCCAGCCCTGGCCCCCTCCCTTGTCTCCTCCCACTCCCACTCTGCCTCCTTCTTAACCCCCACATCCCTCCCCTAGTCCACTGATAAGGGAGATCCTCCTTCTCTACTATCTGACCCTAGCCTGTCAGGTATCATCAGAATTGGCTGCATTATCTTCCTCTGTCGCCTGCAAGGTTGCCCCCCCCATGGGGGAGGTGATCAAAGAGCCTGGTCACTAAGTCTATGTCAGAGACAGCCCCTATTTCCGTTATTAAGGAATTCACTTGGAGACTGAGTTGCCGATGGGCTACATCTGAGCAAGGAGTCTAGGTCCTCTCCATACATGGTCCTTGTTTGGAACATCACTCTCTGCAGGTCCTCCTGGCCTCAGTTTTTTTTTTTTTTTCTCTGTTGGTTTCCTTTTGGAGCTCCTGTACCCTCCAGGTCTTTCTATCTTTCACTTCTTTCATAGGATTCCCTGCACTCTGCCCAAAGCTTGGCTATGAGTCTCAGAGGCCCCCTGTGGAAGGTTCCTGTCCTGTTTCTTGTCTTTTCTTACATTCTTTTTTTTCTAGTTTAATTTATTTTTATTTAAATTTGTTTTTATTAATTGTAGTTTATTCAATCTGTATTCCAGCTGTAGCCCCCTCCCTCATCAGCATCCAATTCCACCTTTCCCTCAACTCCTCCCATGCCCCTCCCCAAGTGCATGTATACAGGAGGTCTTCCTCCTCCCTTTCAGTCTGACCCTATCCTCTCAGGTCTCATCAAGACTGGCTACATTGTCTTCCTCTGTGGCCTGCTAAGGTTGCACCCCCCTCAGGGGTGCAAGAGCCAGCCACTGAGTTCATGTCAGAGATAGTCCCCCTTACTAGGGAAACCCACTTGGATACTGAGATGCCATGGGCTACCTCTGTGCAGGAGTTCTTGTTATCTCCATGCATGGTTCTTGGTTGGAGTATCAGTCTCAGAAAAGACACATGTGCCCAGATATCTTGATTCTATTGCTCTGCTTGTGGAGATCTTGTCCCCTCAAGTTCTTTCTACCTCCCTCTTCTTTCATATGATTACCTGCACTCTGCCCAAAGCTTGGCTACAAGTCTCAGCATCTGCTTTAATACCCTGCTGGGTAGAGTCTTTCAGAGGCCCCTTGTGGTAGTTCCTGTCCTGTTCCCTGTTTTCTCCCTTTTCTGATGTCTATTCCATTGGCCTTTCTGAATGAGGATTGAGCATCTTACCCAGTGTACTCCTTCCTGATTAGCTTTTTAGTTATACAGATTATAGTACCTTCATCCTATATTGCATGACTATTATCCACTTATAAAAGAGTATATACCATGTGTGTCTTTCTGCTTCTGGTATACCTCACTCAGAATGATCTTTTCTAGTTCCCACTGTTTGCCTGCAAATTTCATGATTTCCTTGTTTTTAATTGCTCAGTAGTATTCCATTGTGTAAATGTACCACAATTTTTGTATGCATTCCTCATTTGAGGGCTTTCAGATTCTGGCTATTACGAATAAAGCTGCTACAAACATGGTTGAGCAAATGTCTTTGTTGTATACTTGAGCATATTTTGGATATATGCTTAGGAGTGCTATAGCTAGATCTTGAGGTAGCACTATACTTAACTTCCTGAGGAAGCACCAGATTGATTTCCAAAGTGGTTGTACAAGTTTATATTCCCATCAGCAATGGAAGAGGGTTCCCTTTCTCCACATCCTGTCCAGCATGTGTTGTCATTTGAGTTTTTATCTTAGCCATTCTGATGGGTTTAAGGTGAAATCTCAGGGTCATTTTGATTTGCATTTCCCTGATGACTAAGGATGTTGAGCATTTCTTTAAGTATTTCTCTGCCATTCTACAACATTCCTCTACAGAGAATTCTCTGTTTAGCTCTGTCCCCCCATTTTTTAAATGGATTACTTGATTTGTTGCTGTTTATCTTATTGAGTTCTTTATATATTCTGGATATTATACCTCTGTTATATATAGGGATGGTGAAGATCCTTTTCAAGTCTGTAGACTGTTTTTTTGTTTTGATAACAGTATCCTTTGCTTTACAGAAGCTTTTCAGTTTCATGAAGTCCCATTTATTGGCTGTTGGTCTTAGAGCCTGTGCTGTTGGTGTTCTGTTCAGGAAGTTGTCTCCTGTACTAAGGAGTTCAAGACTCTTCTCCACATTTTCTTCTAACAAATTTAGTGTGTCTGATTTTATTTTGAGGTCTTTGATCCACTTGGACTTTAGTCTTGTGCAGGGTGATAAATATGAATTTATTTGCCTTTTTCTACATGTAGACATCAAGTTAGACCAGCACCATTTGTTGAAGATGCTGTCTTTTTTCTATTGTATGGTTTTGGCTTCTTTGTCAAAAATCAAGTGTTCTTACATGTGTGGGTTTATTTCTGGATCTTTGATTCGATTCCATTGATCCACCATTATGTTTCTATGCCAGTACCAGGCAGTTTTTATTACAGTTGCTCTATAGTACACCTTGTGATCAAGGATGGAGATACCTCCAGATGATCTGTTGTTGTACAGGATTGTTTTAGCAATTCTGGGGTTTTTGTTTTGACATATGAAATTGAGAATTGTTCTTTCATGGTCTGTAAAGAATGGTGTTGGTATTTTGATGGGAATTGCATTGAATCTGCAGATTGCTTTTGGCAGGATGGCCATTTTCACTATGTTAATCCTACTGATCCATGAGCAAGGAAGATCTTTCCATCTTCTAACATCTTCAATTTCTTTCTTCAGAGATTTGAAGTTTTTTTTCAAACATGTCTTTCACTTGCTTGGTTAGAGTTACACCAAGGTACTTTATGTTATTAGTGGCTGTTGTGAGGGTCTTGTTTCCCTAATTTCTTTCTCAGCCCTCTTGTCTTTCATATACAGGAGGACTACTGATTTTTTTTTGAGTTAATTTTGTATCCATCCACTTTGCTGAAGGAGTTCTCTGGTTGAGTTTTGAGACTCACTCATGTATACTATCATATCATCTGCAAACGTTGGTACTTGGACTTCTATTTGTATCCCCTTAGACTCCTTTATTTGTTTTATTGCTTTAGCTAGGAATTCAGGTTCTATGTTGAAGTAAGACCTAATGATTGTTTGTATTTCCTCAGTGTTCATCATCATATCCCCATTTTCATTTCTGATTTTGCTGATTTGGATAGTTCCTCTCTGCCTTTTAGTTATTTTTGCTAAGTGTTTGTCTATCTTTTTTATTTTCTCAAAGAACCAGCTCTTGGTCTCAGTGATTCTTTGATTTTGTTTTTGTTTTTAATTTATTGATTTCAGCTCTGAGTTTGATTATTTCCAATCTTCTACTGCTCTTGGGTGTGCCTGCTTCTTTCTTTAAATTAGCCGCCTGGGGCAAGATGAAGTGCAGGGGTATTGAATATTCGCCACTCTCAGTCCCCTGAGGTGTCCACAGGTGACCTAGATCCAGACTGTGCCAGATCACAGGTTGTCCCCTCTCACCCAGGAAGCCCCAATTTTGATGTTCTGTTTTCAGCTGCCCCTCCACTCACCAGTTTTGGTGTTTTGGATCCTGTGCCCTTTGGTGTGTGGTGATTGCTGCCATCTTGAACTCTCCCTTCTACTTTCAATGTGACCTAAATCTTATCGTCAGGACCCACAGAAGGAAAGGAGAGAACTGACATGCCCCCATGCTCCCTTCCACACACATACACACAGTAAATAAATGAGATATATTAATTTTTAAAATTCCACTTTGAGATTCAAATAAAATGTCTCTCCCAAGGAAATGTTAAGCTTTAACATCCTAAGGTTTTCTGCTAGCTACTCTGGATCCCTAGAAGGAGAAGAGCAGGGTCTGTTGTTGCTGAGTAATCTATTGAACTTGAACTTCAGATGAAAATAATTGTGTTAGAAGGGAGTGAGGCTATGATCAGGATGTAAAATGAATAAATAAAAATTTAAATATAAACAAACAAGCAAATAAATAAAATGACAGTGTTGGTTGCAGCTGTTGGCTGAGGCTTCATGGTACATCTGCAGCTCACTGCCTTCCCTCCATGATATCCCCCTCTAATGATAGGTTTCACATTTCCTTAGGACAAGTGACAAAATACCAATGGCTACTAACATTACTGAGAAATCCTTGTGAAGAGAATACTTCAAGGAGGCAGACCTCCCTCCTTAGTGTGAACTCACAGGGAGGACCAGTTTCCTGCTAGAGCAGGTACAATCTCTCCTTGGAAATAGTGGTCGATTCTGTCTTCCACTAAGGTTAGCAATGCCCTCAGAGCTCTGTGAAGGCAGCTGTTATGCATTAAGAACAATATGTCCCTAATGAGGGTTATAACGTGGACAAGGAGCCTGCACTGGATGTCCTACTCGCTGAACTTGTGAACTCTTCTCCATCCTGCTTGCTGAGGAAGGCCATCCTCCACAAACACGCTCAGCTTTCACCTGCCTCTCCTCTTTCCCAACCTTTCAGTTGACTGTGGAGACTTTCCATTGTTTGCATTCCAGTCTCTATTTCTCCCACTTTCTCAGCAGCTGATAATGAGAGAAAACACACACACACACACACACACACACACACATACACACATTTTTTGTAATTTTTATATGAATGCCTAAAACATACTTCCAAACAAAGTTATGAGAGTTGGTTTAGGAAAGATTTGCTTCTCTATTCTGACTCGAGCAGCAATTATTCACCCGCAAGAAATTTGAATTGAATCAATAAGAAAGAGGAGGTGACATTCCAGATTAAATAAAACACTTTCATTTTACACATTAAGCAACTGGATTCAGACATCAAACAGAGAAGGATCCTGCTATTTATGGCTTTAGGGGAAAGAGCAATTTTGTTTGTTGTTTTAGCCATAATAAAATTAAAACTTAATATTAATTCTACTATGGTTTACATAGAAATTACTATCATCCCTGGGTTTCTTCTCCCTAGTTCTGTGTGGTAGATCCTTTCATAACCATCTTTTAAAAGCATAGCTACAAATTCTTTGACATACTTTGCAGCAATGGTGGTGTCTCTACGTGACACTCTTGATTGTAAGTGGATGTGTGACAGTTTCCAACAATGGAGGATGGCAGAAGTGATGCCATGTGAACCCTGAAACTGGGCCATAAAAATCCTTGAATCTCTGTGTCCCTCAGGAGTACTTACTGTAAAGTTCTAAGCCACCATGCAAGAAGATCAAGGACCCTTAGAAAACTGTGGATGGGGATTTTGCCTGCATGTATGTCTGTGCATCATGTGCATGCATTTCCCACAGAGATCAGAAGAGAACAATGAATCCCCTAGAAACAGAGCTGCCCATGGTTGTGAGCTACCACATGGGTGCTGGGAATCAAGCCCAGATCATCTGCAAGAACAGCAAGTGCTCTTAACTGCTGCACCACCATTCTAGCACTTTACTTAATTTTTGATTGCTGTGACAAAACACCATGACTGAGGCAACTTAAAGAGTTCCCGGGGGTTAGAATCCATGGTGGCAGAGAGGAAGGTAGAAGGTGGCAGGCAGCTGGAACAGCTGAAAATTCATATCTAGAACCTCCAACAGGAACCCGAATGCCCTCAAAATGGCATGAGTTTTGAAACGCAAATTAGTTCTACTTCTTCTAGGCCTTTGTGGTTTTATCTCTGTATATCTTTATATTCTGTCACTCTGGCTTAAGGACAGACAGTGTCTGGGAGCTTTCATTCTGATGAAGGACACAAACAATGATACTTCTCCTCAGACATGTCATATGCAGTGTTTGCTCACATTCTATTGGCCAAAGAAGGGCAAAGTTCATAGGACAAAGTGATTACCCAAGCAGAGCAAGTACAGGCAGAAACAACAAAACAAAACATAAACAGGACCAAATAAAATTTATCATGCTTGACTGGTTTCATTTCACCTGTTCCTAATATTTTTGTCTTTATCTCTTATATTTTTAGTAGGTTTTCACGGTAGATCAGAGAAAAATGTAAGTGTTCAGTCTTTAATCTTTAATTAAATGTTTCTTGTTAATTTAAATTCTAGGTGATATCAATGTTTATTAGGCAAAACTCAGTATTTTTCAGGAATAATTCATGTAAAACAGGGTAAAGGGCTTGGAATGCAGCTCAGTGGGTAAAGTGCTTGCCTGGTATGCAACAAAGCCCCCAGATTTACCCCCAACACTGCATCAGCCAGATGTAGTAGTGAGTACCTGTAATCCCAGCGCTTGAAAGAAGAATCAGAAGTTCAAGGATATTGTTAGCTACATAGGCAGTTTGAGGCCAATCTTGGCTATGAAAGAGATTGTATCAATAAATAAGTAAAAATTAAAAAGGGAAAAGAATCAACACTCCTATCTTTGTTTGTACCTAAATTCAGAATTAGACGTTTATGAAGCCAAGGATAAATTTTGTCTGGAGGCAAAGGTGGATGTGGTATGACATATAGGAATGCTGGGAGCTTTCCACTGAGAGACAATTATACAGTTGGTTTTTGTATTATGCAAATATATCACTTCTTTAGAGAATTAAATTCATCAGTCAGTGTTAGCAATGGTAAACGTTAAAGAAGCTGTTTAGTATTATTGTGGCACTCAAGTCAGAGTGGAGCAGCAAATCTTTTCTAAGCTAACTTGAAGTAAGTTTTAAACATTAACACACACCCATTTCTAATTAAAATATAATCCCATCCTTCCCCTCCATTCCCTTTCCTTGCTCCGACTTTTCCCATGTCTGCTCAGGGTTGTTTGCATGTACATGATTTCCAGGCTGACCACTTGGTGTTTGATAACCAATTAGGAACCTCCTCCCCGGGGAAGACTACTTCTCTGGTACTTATCAATTTTTAGCTGCATTTAGTCTTTGTTTAGTGATAAAGCCTGGTGAGGCTCTCCCTTCCATGTTAGCATGTCTACTGAAGTTCTTGTTCAAGTTTTTTAGGCAGCCAAGTTGCTAAGAACACACATACATTTTTTAAATTGAAACAAATTCAAGAGAAAAAGAGGTCAAAAAAGAAAAGGAAAAGAAAACAAAAACTCCATGAGCCCTCCATATTAGAAAATTGGCAATCATCTTTGTGTCTTTCCACAGTATCAGAATTTGTTGAATAGCAATAGATTCACAAGGAACATCAGATTTGTTCACAATAAGTTGCAGTGTTGATTGTCTTGATAGCCGGCAGAGGCAAACAAATTTTTTTCTTTTTTTTAAATATTTTTTATTTTTTTAATATTAGTTACAGTTTATTAACTTTGAATCTCAGCTGTATCCGGCTCCCTCATTCCCTTCCAACCCCACCCTCCCTCCCTTATCTCCTCCCTGCCCCTTTCCAAGTCCACTGATAAGGAAGGACCTCCTCCCCTTTAACAAATTTTCTTAAATCCAGTCTTAACCACTAATATTAACTCTCAGTTCATACATTACATACCACACAGTAAATATCTCTACAGAGAGAGAAAGAGAGAGACTGGACTACACAAGCTTAAAGAGGCTACATCATAGTTCAAGGTGTTTCCAAGAGATATAGCTAAGGCAGAAATGGAGTTACAAAGAGTCTCTGTGAAATGAACTGATAAACCTTCTAAAGGTCTGCTGGAGACAATGCTATAAGGTCAAGTCACTGAGTTACAATCATGAACCAAACTTCAAAGTCAATAGTTAAGTTGTAGAAGCTAGAGGTGGGGCAATGGAAGCTACAAGGCGAAGATTAATTCCAGGCAAAGGAATGGATGGGTAGATTGATAGCTAGTCCAAACGGATGCACAGGCAGACAGACCCCTTAAGCAAGCTGCATGATCAGCGGGGTTGAGCTGAGCTAAAATCCCTAGGACTGTAAGGAGTTCTTGTGTTGCTCTCTTGGCATAATTGCCAGATTGTCAGGTAACAGGTCTAGGAGGCCAGTTGCCGTCATAGTGTTAGACACCCTCTTCTACATGAATTTTAGGGGAAGAGCAGCCCTCTTTTCCTCAGTCTGGTGTGTCCCATAACTTCTCAGGCCTGTTTCTTTTTTTTTTTTTTTTTAAATATGACTCTAATACAAAAGTGTTTTTACAGCCCCAAATTAGCTTGATAAATATGTAGAATGGCATCCTTTGTACTTTCAGAAATAAGTCATTTGTCTGTGCTGTATGGGTGCTGTGGAGATGTTGTTTATGCATCCACCAAAGAGCAGAGTCATCCCCCAGCTTCAGAAAGAAGTCAAAGGTTGTTTGTAAAATGTAATCTCTCAGGGCAAAGTGTAGTCTGAACAACCCTGTTTTACAAATATGGAGTACCTGAGGCCAGGATACAGCTTGATAGTGACAGAAAGCAATGTTTTACTATTCCTAGTGCATTGGGAGGGAGCAATAGAGGACAAGAGGAATGATTCACTTCAAATGCCAGTTTTCTAAAGATTCTCTTGCCTCCATATTACCTCCTAATTTAGGAGAATTAATGTTTTGTGCTTGTGTTTTGTGCTAATTTTTAGATATACACCTTGGCAGTCCTAAGGTGGTAATGCAATCATTGATCTATGTGTGTTTCTCTCTACTCCACTGATCTGGGTTTGTTAGGGCTTCATAACACAAAGAACTGGATTGTTCATTAGTATTTCATTAAATGTCAATGAATTGTTAATGAGTAAAGTTTGGTTTAAATGAATAAAATGCTAACAAAATGAACCACTCTTTTATGACACTAAATTTCAATGACAATGTTCATAAAATACTCATTTATATTCCTACTCATTTCCTGTTGTCTTTTCTTCCTTGCATGTTTTTGTCTTAATTGAATAACCGCAAGAAATAAATGTCATTAATGTATTAATCTTTTGGAAGATAATATAAAAATGACACGTTTTTATTGAACCATATAAAAGCAAAATGATAAAACAGTAGAAAGTATGTGGAGTGGAATATGAATAAATCACACTACAATCAGACCTCAGTGACAACAGCTATTAGCAGAGTTGGAGACGACAGAAGTGAAAAAACACACGCACACTGTAAAAAGTTGGAAATTTTATTCATTAAAATAAAAATTCAGTAAGTATGTTGGCTTTTAAATTAGACAGAGTGTATTCAACACCAATTTTTGCCTTGACTCATAAAATCCTAAGAAGAAAACTAAAAGATCATTTTTTTAAAGATATGGATCTATAAGAAGATGACTGGAGGCCAAGATTACACATGCTTGTAATCTCTGGATGTAGGAGGCAGAAGCAGGGAGGACTGCTGTTTAGTCTTGGCTACATAATGAGTTTAAGACCAGCTTGAGCCATGTTGTGAGATCCTGTCTTAAGAAACCATGTGTCACCATAGGCTCATAAGGACTAGAAATATTGGATGCTGTCGCCTTGTTGGAAGAAATGTCCTTTTTCTAAGTGAAATGTTTAATTTTTATGGATTAGCCTTGATTAGTAAAAAGTGCCCAAATATCGGGTAAAACATTATTTATAAGTGTGTTTGTAAAGATCAATCCAGAAGGAATTAATAGTTGAATCAGTAGACTGAGAAAAGGTCTACTTTCACCCAATGTAGGCATGCATCATCTAATTCAAAGGCCTAAATATAAGAGGGCAAATTTGCTCTCCTCTTAAGTTTAGGCATCAGTGTTCTTGTGTTATTGGACATTTTGACTCCTAGCTTTCACACCAGGTGACCAGTACTACTCACTGACTCCTGTTTTATACGTGACTCCACCTTGGCTTACCAGGCCTTTGGCCTTGGGCAAGGACTTACAGCAGCTGTTCTCTTAGTGGACTCATTGACTTTTTTTTTCCATTGCTCTGACAAAAGCAACTTGAGGAAGGAAGAGTTATTTAGGTTCAGTTTGAGGTTACAGTCCATCACAGGGGGGAAGGTACGGGAGCTGAAGGGCAAGGCAGCTGGCCACATTGCATCCACAGTCAGAAAGCAGGCAAAAGATAGATGCTGGTGCTCAGCTTACTTTCTCCCTTCTATTCAATGTGGAAGCCATGGAATGGTGCTATCCGAATTCAAGGCAGATGCTTCTATCTCAGTTAATCCAATACACAGACTCCCCAAAAGATATGCTTAGAAGTTTGTCTCCTAGGTGAGTCTGTTCTGTCAAGTTGACAATCGCGATCAACATTTCATACCTTCTTCTCAGGTCTGTGCACAGTACTGGATTTCATCAGTGGCCCTCCTAATCTTCTATTTTGCAGACAACTGATTATGGAACTCTTCAGCCACCATTCCTGTTTGAGCCTGGGCCAGCAAGATGGCTCAGCAGGTAAAGTACTTGCCCTGTAAGCCTAATGACCTGAATTCAATTCCTGGAATGAACACAAACTAACTCCACAAAGTTGTTTTCTGACCTCAACATACATCAAAGCACACATGTCTCTCTCTCTCTTACACACACACATACACATGCACACACACACACACACACACACACACACAGTAGTGGTAAAAATGAAAATAACATCCATAGGCTCATAGGGAGTGGCACTATTGGATGCTGTGGCCTTGTTGAAGGAAATGTGTCACTGGGGGTGGGCTTTGGGATTTTAGAAACCCAAACCAGGCCCAGTGGTTCTCTCTCTCTCTCTCTCTCTCTCTCTCTCTCTCTCTCTCTCTCTCTCTCTCTCTCCTGCATTTGGATCTGTGTACTGCCATGCTTCCCACCATTATGATAATGAAATAAATCTCTGAAACTGTAAGCCAGACCCAATTAAATGTTTTTTGTTTGTTTGTTTGTTTGTTTTATAAGAGTTACCTGCTTACAAGATGTACTGGGATAAAGATAGAGCAGCTAGAGCAGAGATTGAGGAAATGCCCAACCAATTACTGGCCCAACCAAAGACCCACCCTATAGGAGAGTGCCAACCCCTGACACTATGAATGATACTATGTTAAGCTTTCAGATAAGAACCTGACAGAGTTGTCCTCTTAGAGTCTTTACCCAGTAGTACCTCAAAATAGATGCTGAGACTCATAGCTAAACATTGGGCAATGCACAGGGAGCCTTGTGGAAAGTGGGAGGAAAGAGAAAAGAACCTGAAGATGATAGGAGCTCCACAAGAAGACCAACAGAGACAATTAACCAGGGCCCAGAGTGGCTTGCTGAGACTGAAGCATCAACCAAGGACCATGCATGGATTACATACTACAAAGATGTAGCAGATGGACAGCTTAGCCTTCATGTGGGTCCTCTCTAGTAAGGGAAATGGAGACTGCATCAGACATTGCCTCATTTGCTAGCTTTTTGATCATTTTTTCCTGGCAAGACTGCTTTACCAGGCACAGGGGAAGAGGACATGTTCAGTCCTGATGCAACTTGATGAGCTGGGCTAGATGGGGAAGGGAAATCCCCATTTCTGAGAAAAAGGGGAAGAGAGAAGGAGGAAGGTAGGACTGAGAGGGGAGGAGAAATGGGGCTATAACCAGGATGTATAGTGAATAAAAAATAAATTTAAAAAAATAAAACCATGTTACCTACAAAAAAAAAAGTAAGAAAAGAAAAAAGTTGTCTTGATCATGGTGTCTTTTCACAGCATCACAGCCATAGAAAATAAAACTGTAACACACACACACATACACACACATACACACAAGCTTTATAAACAAGTAAATGTCCCTTTATCTATGTGTATTCTGCTAGGGCTGTTTCTCTGGAGAACTCTCCTATAATGGGCACTTTCCCCGTGTGATAGTTATGTGTACATCCATGCCAACAACTGTCTTGGCTTGGTATTTTATATTTTCCAATATAACCTAACTTCTAGCCTACCTCTCTGATGATTAGAACATATGAATCTCTCCTTAATTGGCAACAGAACCACTGTGTTCACGACAGGAATATTAAATTTGAATAATTTCAGAAATAATAACTTCAGAAGATTTCTTAAAAGAAATGAAGTACATGTTTGTGTGATTAAAGAAATTTTCTCTAGGATCAATACAATCCATGAGCAAGTTTTGAGCTTTGAGTGAAATAGCTTTGGCCTTACATAGATTATTTGGGGACTTTCCTTATGCAGGAGCATTTATTCCATAATGAATCATTGCTCTAAAAGCACCCTTAAGAAGCCCATTTTGATATATGCAGCAAAGTTGCCAAAGATGCTTTGCATGCTCACTATTCAAAGTATGGTCCCAGAAATATTGAGAAGATAGTCAAAATTCACAGATGTCAAGGTTATTGATCTAGAACCCTCTCTCTTAACTAGGAGCTTATAAAACCAGTATCTGAAATGGCAAAGTTAAACTACTAGTCAAAATGAGAAATAAATGTATCACTGGCCCTATATGGAGAAATGACTTTCTGTACTGCCCCAAAGACCGTAAGATTATGTCTAGCCTGGGGTGTTTTGATACAGAAGAAAGGCACATCATTATCCTCCTCTTTTAATAGTTAACCCAAATGGGCTTTCAATCACCCAAGCAGAAAACTGCCCCAACTCCAATACTTTTTGTTCTAGAGGCTTTATGAAATAGCATAAAACTTACCTAAAAATATAGGTTGACACAATAGTTCCTTTGTCCATTGTCCAGTTTTACCCTTCAAAAGTGTTGCCCACACAATGGGCCTTCTAGCAGTTGATCACTCTCCCCTCTTGAGAGTGTTTTCTTCTATGCTTGCCCCTTTGGCCATACCTACTCTTTTTTTTTTAAGGCTACTTTATAATACTCTGTAATAAACTTTTCTCATGTTACCAGAGGTCTTTATTGGTTATTTCTTCAAATAATTGAAGAAGTGCACACAACTAGCAAAGCTTCAAGAAATTTTATTCAAAAAGTAAAGTGAAACTATAGAGTAGAACTCTCCGAGGGAGCAACAAGCTCAAATGAGATTGTTCATGAACCTTGAGTGACTTCTCAGGACTTCCTTCTGTGGATCTAAGAAGAGGAAAGATTGGTTGCTAGGACAGGGTGTGGGTAGTTTTACTGTTTTAATTGACAGGGTTTGCTCACTGCACATGTCCTTTTCAATCATATGCATGCCCAGTCATGCATAAACAAAGAATTGTGATTAACGTTTCCCTAAAAATTCATTTTAGCACCACGTATTGCCGGGTCTGTAACCGGTAGGTAGAGCTGAGAGGAGGGTGGCCAGTCCAGATGGATGCTCTCCATGGCTGACCGGGATGGTGAGTGTCAACAGCCTGAACCTCTCCGGATGCCCCAGGGAATAAAACACAAGAGCAGAGAGATCTGTTAAAGCAGGAGCTCCGTTTATTAAAGTAAGCATCCCCTTTTATAGGTTTGTGTCAAGGGGCAGGATTAAGGAAGTGAGGTAAGATAATGTAGAGGGCGAGGTTAAGTGGTGAAAGGAGAGGTGGGCTAGCAATAAAAGTACATGTAACAGTTACCAGGCAGGGTTAATTTTAAGGCAGATATGCTGAATCACTTCTGCCCGGAAGTGGTGCGTCTTAAAACAGACGCTAAAGACAGGTCTCCAAACTCGAGCCAGGCTCAGGTAGATGCAGCAGGCCTTATCAGGCCTAACAATGTATCTTATTGGGCATATAACTAAGACCAGTCTAGGCTAGATGAATTCACTGTCTTCAGTTCAAAGTTAGGTTTTAGTGTTGGTCTGACCACAAAAAGAGGAGTTACCATGAAGGTGCTAAGGAGTTATTAAGGCAGAGTGACCAGCTGCTTTGTTTGGAGAGTGCTGTGTGTTGCTCAATACAGACGTGGGGGACCCTTATTTTTATACTGTGCTCTCTTGTATATGATCCAAAAATTTATCCAAGGAGAATACAAGGACTGGAAAGCTTTCGTGAAGCCATGGGGAGACCACAGTTACAGGAGAACAGTTTTGACATCCTCTGGGAGTATGTTAGAAACAAAATCTTTCTAGGTGTGGTTGTTCACACCTATGATCTCAGCACCTGATATTAAAGAGGGAAATTTATGCTAAGTTGAAGGTCAGTGTAGGCTACAAAGCAAGTTCTAAGCCAGCCTGGACTTTATTGTGGGAAGTGGTTGTAAAAAATGAACAATGAATGAATGTATGGACATATGAATGAATGAATGAGGCTGTAGCTCAGTTTGTAGAGTGCTTGCATGGTATTCATGAAGTCCTGCGTTTGACTCCTAGAACCCCATAAACAGGCACAATGGGATACTCGTATAATGTAGCAATTAGAGAACAGAGGCAAGAAAATTAAACAGTCAAGATTATCCTCAGCTCTGTAATGAATTTGAGCCCAACCTGTGATACTTGAGACTCTAAAAAAGAAGAGGGGTGTGTGGTCTATATGCCTAACTCTAGACCTGTTGAATTAGAAATGCATTTTAATAATTGTTTTAAAAAAGTAAATTAAGAAGAGTACTCTTAAACTATTTTATATTCCCTTTTGCTAGAAAGTCCAGGCAAACAAAACAATCAAAATATAATCCTTGCATATACTACTGCTTGCATTTCTCTCAAATGCCTTTTATTGCTCGGTTTACTATTTTTTCTGATCTTGCTTTATTCTTACCTATTTCTTGTGAGTGTTGGACATGTTTATAGTAGTGTTTCAGTTATCAGTGCTATGTACCAAAACATCCTAGAACTTAGTGAATTAAAACAATACTCACTGGCCAGCAAGATAGCTCAGTATTTGGTCCTGATGATCTGCATTCAGTCCCCAGAATCTACATGGTAAAAAGAGACAGATGATTCCTTCAAGTTGTCCTCTTAGTGTGTGCATGAGAATCTGGACACTTACATATATATATGTTAAAATAATAGGGGTGGAGAGATGACATGGTGATTAAGGGTACTTGTCGTTCTTCTAGAGGACCCGAGTTCAATTGGTAGCATCCACAGGGTAGCTCACAGCTACCTGCAACTCCAGTTCCAGGGGATCCAAAGACCTCTTATTGTCCTAGTGAGTACCAGACAAGTACATGGTGCAAATACATACATGCAAAACCACCATATGCATAAAATACAAAATTTTAATTAATTTTTTGAAAGAATCAAGTTTCTTTCATTCAGGGCAAACTTATGAACAATAACAATTTTTTGCTCCTTCTCAACTCCTGAGCTTCTGGACTCCAGTACTACCTTGATTTCCTCTGCCCTCCCATTAAAACATTTTATTTATGTGTATGTGCATGGGCCTATGTCAGGGTATGTCAAAGGTGTGCAAGTATTTACAAAGGTGAGAAGATGATGTCAGGGTCCCTGGTGCTAGAGTTAGAAATGGTTTTAAGCCACTAGACATAGATGCTGGGAACTGATTTTGGGTCATTTGGAAGAGCTTCAAGTACTCTTAACCATTAAGCCAGCTCTCCAGCCCTACAACCCCATGTCCTCACATTTATAAGTAAGTTTCTTTATTGATGCCTCTTTGAGGAGGTCATCTTCAAAGCATCAGCTTTTAGCATTTCTCTAACTTTAAGTCTTAGAGTGTACTCTAAGGCTTCCCTGAAGAAAACCTCAGGCAAGTTTCTGCTGCCCTTGGGGAGTGAATACAGCCTTTTCTTTCTGTCCTAGCTATTGAGGCACCTTGGCTACATACAGTACACCCTATGAGTCAGCCCTGCCATAGGAGAAGGTAGCTCACCAAACAAGTCAAGTCTTGCGAAGATCTTTACTGCTCCATTTTGAAAGGTGATGCAGTATCATCCTGGTCCCACCCCAGTACTTTCTGGGAGCCAGCAGAAATCTCAGGAATGAATACAGAAGTGCATCATAGCATTCTTCCCTCAACTTATGTCAGAGGAAAATCCAAACTAGGGAATTTTCGAATCAATCCAGGGCAGACTCCTTCCTAGTCACCTTTACCACCCTGGAGCTAAGACACACAGCATGGTCTAGGTCATTCCAGGGAGTTTTGTGTGTATCAAGCTTCCCTGAGGTTCTTCTTAGTTCATTTTCACTGACAGAAATAAAGGTTAGGAAAGTGAAGTATTGTCTCTCAGATAAGTACCAATACAACGTCTACTTTGCTAGCAGATATATATGTAAGCCAAATTCTAGCTGGGAAGCTATGAACCCAAGCTTTAAAACAATTCTATTATTCAGGGTCTGAGCAGTCTGCCCAGTATGACTCATGGCTAATGCCCTGGTGGTAGCTCCAACAGCCGTCATTGAGATGGTAGTAACAATGGTGGCTGTAGTTCTAAGATCCCTTTTCTGTCTGAAGAGAGTCATAGCGTGAGGGGCATCAATGGGCATAGGCACCCAGTGAGGCATGCGAGTAACCAGGGCATACCTAACTTTACTAGCATTCCAGCATTGGGCAAAAAAGCAAGTATCATTACCACAATTACTTGGCTCTATCTGGCTAATAATGAATAAAAATGGGAGATATAGACAAACAGGTGTGGGCTTATAGGAAATATTATGAGAAGCCTTAACCCCTCGTTGGAACATCCTGCGTCAGTTCTAGAACTAGCAGTGGTGGTGTCCGAGGTCTGAGTAGGTTCAGGAGACCATTGCCCCAGGGGTGAGACGTGCTCCATGCCAATTGACTAACTCCATGTTTTCCTCCAATTTTGAAAGTCATTTAAGGTTCTTAAATTATTTTTTTCCCTTTTTTCTTAAATTTTTCATCAATTACACTTTATTCATTCTGCATCCCCCCATAAGCCCCTCCCTCCTCCCATCCCAATCCCACCCTCCCTCCTCCCTCTGCTTGCATGCCACTCCCCAAGTCCACTAATAGGGGAGGTTCTCCTCTCCTTTCTGATCTTAGTCTGTCAGTTCACATCAAAAGTGGCTGTATTGTCCTCTACTGTGGCCTGGTAAGGCTGCTCCCCCCCCTCCAGGGGGAGGTGATCAAAGAGCAGGCCAATCAGATTATGTCAGAGACAGTCCCTCTTCACATTACTATGTAACCCAATTGGACTCTGAACTGCCCTGGGCTACATCTGTGCAGGGGTTCTAGGTTATCTCCATGAATAGTCCTTGGTTGGAGTATGAGTCTCTGGGAAGTTCCCTATGTTCAAATTTTCTTGTTCTGTTGCTCTCCTTGTGGAGACCCTGTCCTCTCCAGCTCATGCCTTAGTTGTACATAAAGGAATTAATGCTCAACTAAAAGGAAGCTTGATGGTGTTCAATCAGAGGATTGACCTCTTGCAGGAGCAAATTGATACCCTATGGCAAATTGCTCAACCTGGCTATCAATGAAAGTATGCTGGACTTTGTGTCACTAGCATACAACATGAGAATTTTTCCTGCGCTGCAAATCTGTCTAAACAATTGTCGAGCTATATTTTAGGTAATTGGACTGGAGAATTCGATACTACGATGGAACAGCTGAGAGTGGCCATTGTCACAGTAAATTCTACCGGAGTGGATGCAGGACTAGCCACAGGATTATCAACATGGATTGCTGCAGCCATGAATCATCTGAAGGAATGGGCGGGCATGGGAGCGTTAGCAGGCCTTCTGGTGTTGGTCTCCTTGGTTTGCCTGTGGTATATATGCAAGATTAGAGTCTCACAACAGTGTGATGCAGCCAGGATCATTCAGGCCTTTACAGCCATTGAAGCAGGACATTCTCCCCAAGCATGGTTGGATACCATAAAAAGCTAAAATGATACGCTCAGGATGCGAGGCTAAGCACTGCACTCAGGGTCAGCCGCTTTGGACCCAGAGAAGAGCATGTCTGATTGCATGCAGGTTGATACCCCAGGTCCCGCCTCTGAGAAAAAGGTATTGGACGGGTCTGATGCTCTTTGGGTGGATGACACCTAAATGAACATCTGTACAAAGTCCCAATTTATTTCTAATATCAGAGATCAGACCTCTACTCTTGCCTGATGCGTCTAAACCAAAAAGGGGGAACTGTAGAGAGCTGCGGAATGCTATGCCTTAAAGATGGAGCTGGTTTCCGCCTTCCACCTTCCCGATGGTGAGTGCTCTTTGTCACGAACAACTCCACATTTGGCTAAGGCCGAGGATCTGGCTTGCTTCCATGTATGTGGACCTATCTGCATTGCCCCCGTGGCACGCCTGGGTTGGCTACCCAGAGGCTATTTAAGCTATGGGCTGGCTTTCCCCGGGGTCCGAGGATTGTTCAATGTTCCTGAATAAACTGCATTAAAAAAAAAAAAAAAACAATTCTATTAATTGACTTATTGCCCTAGAGTCATTTCCTCACACATGCATGCATTCCTGATGCTGTGTAAACACTTGAGGGTGTGGATTTTGTTCCAAATAACTCTCCTCCTCCTCCTCCTCCTCCTCCTCCTCCTCCTCCTCCTCCTCCTCCTCCTCCTCCTCCTCCTCCTCCTCCTCCTCCTCCTCCTCCTCCTCCTCCTCCTCCTCCTCTCTCCTCCTCCCTCTTCCTCCTCCTCCTCCCTCTTCCTTCTCCTCCTGTCCCTCCTTCTCTTCCTGGGGTTCCTCCTCCTCCTCCTGCTCCTCTTCCTCTTCCTCCTTACTTGGCAGCATTATGGGACGGAAGTATTCTTCATTCTTTACAAAGTGATCAGCAGTCACTTAATATAGGCATCTTTCATTAGCTGGCACTAAAATGCTGGCCCTGGGGGTTGTGTTTTGATTAGAACATAGCAATCTAGTCTACATGCCTGATTTTGTAAATAGTTGTATTGAGACTCAGCCATACACATTTTATTTCTGTGTCATATGTGGCTGCTGGCCATTGCAGTATCAAGAGCTCAGTCACTGCAAAAGGACACTGTGACCTTAGCAGCTGACTTTGCACAGAAACAGCTTTAGAACCCCCTTAAATTGTAAGCATCTACAGGCCACAAATCAAGCACAAGTAGGTTGTTTTGTTGTTTGATTTGGGGGCTGGCTTCTTTCTTTCTTTCTTTCTCTTCTTTCTTTCTTTCTTTCTTTCTTTCTTTCTTTCTTTCTTTCTTTCTTTCTTTCTTTCTTTCTTTCTTTCTTTCTTTCTTTCTTTCTTTCTTTCTTTCCTCTCAAGTAGTTGGTTTCAAATTCCCCATGTAGTGGAGGATGATCCTCTGCTACCAACAAGCGCTGAAGTCACGGCATCTGGAAGGCAGATTTTTCTATAAAGAGCACAGAAGAACCTCACAAGCCCAATACTTATATCCTAGTGCGTCTGCCAATTCCTAGGTGGACGTACTTTAACGTTCTTATATGGAGAGGAACAATATTAAGGAAACGTAAATGGATAAAAATTATGACACGATAAAAATACACTAAGTAACACAACAATAAAATAAAAGTAATAAAAAAAAACCCGCAAACAAACAGGAGTGGTGACATAGGCTTATTATCCCAACATTTGGGGGCTGGGAAGATGACATATCGCAGTGGTTCTCAACCTTTCAAAAGCTATGACCCTTTAATACAGTTCCTCATGTTGTGGTGATCCCAACCAGAAAGTTATTTTCATTGCTCTTTCGTGACTGTGATTTTGCTGCTGATACGAACAGTAACGTAAACATCTGATAAGCAGCCCCAGTGAGTGGGTCCTGTGACCCACAGGTTGCGAACCACTGACTTACGGGTGAGAGTGCTGACTGCGACTGCGCAAGTGTGAGGAATTGAGCATAAATTGCCAAACAAAACAAGCAAACAAAAAACAGCAAGCCCCAAAAAGAGGGGAAGAAGAGAACCAGCTATGGACGCATGGGTGTCTTACCCAAGCACTGGGATCAGGGAGGGCAGAAATCGGAAAATTCATAGGGACAGCCTGTTAGCCAATCCAGCTGAAACCTGCTGAGCTCCAGGCTCAGTGAAAAGCCCTTTCTTAAGGAAATAACTCAAAGAGCTGTAGAGCAGAATACCAATGCTCTCTCTTGGCTGTGTGTGTACACGGGGCTCACACATAGGTACACACATATACACATACATAGACCACATACACAAAAAATTTTAATGAGACAAAAACTGTTAATAATATTTACTTGAATAGCAGGGTTATGGATCAGTTTAATACTTGTGTTTTTTTTTTTTTTTCCTTTCTGGATTTGCCAAATGTATTTCAGTGAAATCCATTCACGCTACATGCAAACATGTCTTAGCAACTCTCCTACTCCCTATGTTGTTTGATTGGTCTAGATCATTGAGCAAAAAGGTATCCCAAAATACGAAAAGGAATTTTTTCTAAGTCAATGTTGAAATGAGAAAAGAAGAAACATCTTTTTTTTTGAAATAAAATCATAAATAAATGAAAACAATGTGTCATTTTCATGGTGGTCTAAAAAGAATCTTATTTTATAAGGTATTTTACAATCCTAAATTCAAGTCACAATTCTTAGCAGGTGCGAGCTTATCAGTCTGCTTACTTATTGACTGAAGAATGGGAGGTGGAAGTGATAATATATTCTGTTGGAAATAGCAGGCGAAGGAAAGAAAAGAGGACCCTATGATCACAAGCAGAAAAAGTGGAGGAATCACAGTCTTGTGGTGAAGGGGCAATTGCTCTGGAGGTTCAGCCACTATTATTGACATCTAATAATGTTGGCACATAGTCTGAACATATTAAGAAGCCTGTATGCACATGTAAGTAACCAAAACAATTTATTTCTCACAAATCCATGGTATTTTAAAAGTCCTAAAGGTCATCCATCAAATGCCACTAAAATCTGGACTGCCTCTCCTTCATCGTACTTCTCATTGATGGAGGATGATATGCATTCCTATTTATCTCCCTCCAGCATTTTGATGTCTCCCTTGCCTGTTAAAATCCTGATCATTTCTATTTACTCTTAACTCTATTCGTGAGTGTGGGTGGGGGGGGAGGCTTTAATTACTTCCCTAAGAATCTACTTCGTTGCTGCTTCCACTCCAGTAACCATGAGAGTCAAATAGACAGTCTTGTCTGCAAGAATTATGTCAGTAACAACTGCCTATGAACTTGTATTTCTAACAAACTTCCAAGTAATACTGATGCTGCTGATTGTGGCCTATACTTCAGGCAGTGCTGACAAAAGTTGTGCCTTAATTTCTATGTTTGGGCTTAAATATGGCACTTAGTTGACAGAGTGCTTGCCTAACAAATGAAACCCTGAGTTCTATCCCCAGAATCATATAAACCTGGTTATGGTGGCACAGAATATGATCCCAGAACTCTAGAGATGGAGGCATGTGGGAGGAAAGTCAGTACTTAAGGTCATCCTTGGCTACATAGAGAACACAAGGCCAGGTTGAGTAATAAAATGATTTTGGGATGGCTCAGTCAGTAAGCACTTGCCCCTGTAAGCGTGAATATTCTAACTTAATTTCCAAATCTCGAGTAATAATGCCAAGCATGATGGTAGTGCTGGAGAAGCAGAGACAGGATGATCCTTGGAGCTTGATGGCCAACCATAATTGGTGAGCTCCAGGTCAATGAGAGACCCTGAATCAAAGGAAGTGGGCTGCATACCTAATGAGGGTACTTAATGTTACTATCTGGCCTTCTCATAGGCGAGTTCTCATGTACCAAACTAAGTAAAGCAAGGCTGCAGAGGTAACTCTGCAGAGTTTCTGTTCCCAACAACCATGTCCAGTAGCACAATACCTAGTGGGTAAAACCCAGAAATGATATGAAAAATCTTCTACTGCACCAGACAGTCACTGCAAACAAAACACAATGTCAGTAGTAAAGGCCGAGAAACTTGAATTTAGATCTGTTGTGGTTTCAATATGAAATATTGCCCATAAGTTGATGTGTTTGAACAATTGGACCCCAGCTGGTGCTTCTGTTTGGAAGGCCACACCTTCTCTTGCATGATGGGCTGTGTCTTCCCAAACTATAGACTAAAATTAGCCTTTTTCTCCTTAAATTAACTCCTTTCCCATGTCTGTGAATGTATATGTACATGTGTGAGCTTGTGCATGCACACACATACACACACACACACACACACACACACACACCACGAGGACTTCAGCTGTTCTTTTCTCTTTGGCTGTCTATCCTCTTTTTTGAGACAAGGTTTCTCACTGGGACCTGGAATTTAATTAAGTACAATAGACTTCCTGGCCTGCAAACCCTGAGGATACACCTATCTCCACCTCCCCAGAAATGGGATTACTTTTATGAGGCCATGCTCAGCTTCTCTCCCTCTCTCTGTTTGTTTCCCACTCTCTGTGTCTCTCTCTCTCCTTTTCTTTTCTTTTCTTTTCTTTTTTTTTCTTTTTTTTTTTCAAGACAGGGTTACTCCGTGTAGCCTTGGCTGTCCTGAAACTTGCTTTTAGACAAAACTGGCCTCCCTTTTAGATCATCTATCCTATTTATTTCATAAATAAGGAAGAAACTGCTACATAAACCAGAAGATATGGCTACGGTTCAATAATTAAACAGGACCCAGCTCTATGACAGTAATACAGGGACATCATGAGTCCATAGACACACTTCAGTACTCTCTAGTACATTCAGTTACAGCTATATTGTTCATTCACTGAGTTAGTGTTTCAACATTTCTTTCCCATACACAGTGTTCTTATTTGCTTGCACAAAAATTGAATTCTTCTACACATAAATCAAAGCTTTTCATATTTTACCCAACAATAGCATCAGACACGTGACATATTTGGCCCGTGACATGTATTTAACAACTCTTCCAAATGCTTAACTATAGAGATGTTCCAACAACGAGTTCTATTTTTGAAATACCAAATTGAAGCTTGGAACTTGTTAGGGGACCGGATGGCTTTTCCATCTAGCTATGTAGAGTGAAAACAGCTGGCCCTTTAAATTGCATGTACTGTGGCCAAAGCATTTTTCTGCCCTTCAGAGAAGCCTTGTACCAGCTACGATAATTCCTCTCTGCCCTAGTCCTCCTTCCTCCTCTTTTATTTTTTATTAGTTAAAACCACTTTATCATCTAAACAATCCTTAAAAAGAAAGGAAAAAAAAAAAAAACAACAAAACACTGCCAAATACCACAAAACAAAAAGCAAACAAAAATTCCAAACAGCCACACTTGAAAGATGCTTCTAAGATCAGAGGTAAATATCAAGCCACGCTCAGTCCTCTACCGTTTTTATAAATGAAGTCAAAGAATTTTTACTAAAATTCAGCCACATCCATTCGTGTATTTCTTTTTATGTGTTTGTTTGTGGGTGGGAACATGTATATAGAAGGACAAAGTTCAACCTTGGGTGTTGTTTCTCATGGGTGATCCACCATTCTTTTTTTCTTTTTCTTCTTCCCTCCCTCCCTCCCTCCCTCCCTCCCTCCCTCCCTCCCTCCCTTCCTTCCTTCCTTGACAGAATTTTACAGTGGCATAGAGCTTGTGAAGTAGGCTTACCAGTGTACTCCACATACCTCTACCAGCCATACCTCACCAGCACTGGAAACCTATGGGTGCATCATCAAATTCAGATTTGTGTGTGTGTGTATGTGTGTGTGTGTGTGTGTGTGTGTTTATTCAGGTCCATATATATTTTGGTCATATGTGAGCTTTGGACATGTGAAAGTGCCAGCACTTGATTCACACTTTCATCTGATTCACTTTAAAAGCAAAGTATAATGAATCCACTGAAAACTAGTGTTCATTTTATTGAAGACTAAAACTTGTAATGGCTCTTGGGGCTCTAAACCAAAATTCAGAATCAATCAGAAATCTCAGTACCAACAAAATTATCTTCTCATATGCAAAACTGTGAAAATAAAAAATGAATATAAATGAATATAACCTATCCTTTTCACACACACACACACACACACACACATATATATACACACACACATACTGGGCAAAGAATAAACTGCCTCACTGTTCTAGAAACAGGAATGGTATGGCAGCTCTTTGACACAAATCTATTCTGCTCCATCTATAGGAATTATGTCCATTGTAGCTTGTCATTTGTGAAGACGTTTACCAGCCACCTCTGCCCACGCTGTCTTCTGTGAAACTTTAAGTACCTACAATTCACTTTCAGGGTAGTAAGAATGTGTTTGCATAACAGGGGTTATTGCAGGCCAGTGCTAACATAATAAACCTCTGCTCGAATAGCTTCAAATTACACCACACCCATAGCTGTCAGTTTCCATATTATTGAAGAAATAAACAGCATAGTAAGAAAGAGAGTGAGTGTGGGAATTAAGCCAACCCAGTCATTGCATTATTTTGTTTGAGACAGGACCTCATGTACCCTAGGCTCCCCTTGAAGTCATAGTATAGTCAGGATGGTTTTGAACTCTCAATCCTCCTGCATTTACTTCCCAAGTGTTGGGGTTACAGGCATGTACTCTGCATCCAGCTCAGATCTCTGCCTCTCACTAACACTGTGTGTTTGGGCAAGGTTTGTAGCTTTTACAAGCTTTGCCTTCCTTAGCTGGATTGATTGGTTGTTTTGCAAAGGTTGTGCTAAGGGTTAATAGTTATTTGAACAGAAGCCATGCCTTTGGCTCCCTTAACAAGCACGTGCCCAGCATGAGCAAGGCTGGTAGAGAGTACCCCCAGCCCTATTAAAAATTTTAAAAGGAAAAACAAAACAAAACAAAAAACAGTGTCAGTAAGCAAAGTGTCTGACAATGAGAAAAGATTAGTTGAAAAGGCTTATAGCACTGCAATTCACCTAAAGCCATTATCTTTGGGATTGTTATTGTGACTGAGTGTATATAAGCCAGGCATGTATGAAGAAGTGTCCAAGGTGCAAAATTTAAACACTCCCTCTTGCATGCTAACTTTACAGTTATAACCAAAAGGAAAAATTAGTTAAAATTTAAGTTAAATTAAATTAGTTAAAATGTAGTTAAATTTTGTTCCTGAAATACTCCTCTTACCACTCCTCTTTCCCAGCCTCTTTGCCAGTTCTCCTTATCAGGCTGAGAAATTGATCATTTTCTTATCTGTGCAGGTGCCCAATACCTCTCCCTAACCTGAAAGCCTGTCTCTTGGATAACCCTTCAATAACTAAAGGGTAAATGACTCATATAATATTACACCATCACACCCTCCCAAACAAGTTTGCTTCAAGAGAGGATTAGAATCTTAATTTAAAGGGGGATAGTAGCACAGTGGGCAGAGTGCTTGCCTAACATGGATAAAGCCCTTAGTTTGATCCCAGCACTGGATGTAGTGATGCAGGAGGATCAGAAGAATCAGAAGTTCAAAGTCATTCTTACTAGACAGGGAGTTCATGGCCAGTATGAGCTACGTAAGATCCTGCCTCAAAATAGATAGATAGAGAGGTTGAAAAGCAAGCTAGCAATTAAGTAAGATTTCAGGCATGATTTAGGAGACTAGAACACTGCAGAAGACCAGCAACCTCTGGAGATCATGAAAAATCTTAGCAATTAGCAGATAGTATTTCATGCCACCCTTTATCTCTAGGCAAATAAACATGGAACCACAGAAAGAACTTGAATTGAGACTGTAAAAATGGCTAACTAGTCAGGTGAGAAGGGAAAAAGACACTTCAAAAGAAAAAAAAAAAAAGCATATCCCCCCCCCCAATTTTTTCTCCTTTTCCTTTTTTCTTTCTCAAAAAATAAAAAAAAAATAATAATACTCTGACATGTCAAAGGACTCATGTGGTAGATGGCTTCTAAGAAGGCTTCCAAAGAGTCTCCTCTGATGGTATTTATGCTTATGTCTATCCGTTGTATCTTACATTGAATTGGAGTTTGTATCCAATTGAGGTGAGGACACATGACTTCTTAGGCTAACATTTATTGCTCATTGTCGATTGCTCTCTCTTAAAGAACTTAGCTGTTATGTCATGAGGACACTTAGCAGCAAATAGCACCACATGAGGAGGGAATCTAGGCTTTGAATCAAGAGCCAGTAACAATTTAGGAGTCATGTGAGTAAGCGATACTGAAAGTAGATCCCCCCTCGAGTCCTGATAAAGTTCCATCTGATATCTGCCTGTAATTTCCTGAGAAGTCTACAGCTAGAGCTGACCTGGTCAACCATTCCTAAAATAACCCCGTCCCAAAACTTAGGAAATATAAAATAAAATAAAATGCTTATTGTTGCTTTAAAGTATGAAATTGGCTGGGTGTGGTGTGGTACGCCTTTAATCTGGGAGGCAGATCTCTGTGAGTTTGAGGCCAGCATGGTTTACAAAGTGAGTCCAGGGCAGCCAGGGCTACACAGAGAAACCCTATCTTGAAAAAAACTAAAAGAAAAAAAAAGTATGAAGTTGATTGGTTGGTGTTTTGAGACAAGGTCTCACAATCTACCCCACACTACCTTTGAATTCATAGGTATTCTCCTGTCTCATCCTCCTGAATATATTCAGTTTTTAGGCACTTTTTACATGGCAGTACAACTAGAATTCAGAGGGAATGTGTGGGATAAGAGTATCTCTTTATAATCAGTAACATTAAAAACCAAAGCAAACCAACCATCCAACCAACCAAACAAACAAACAAACAAAACAAACAAACAAGCAGAAAAAAAAAAGACAAAAGACCTGAGGAGACATTTCACAAAATTAATGTCCTAATGATCAATAGGTAGACTAAAAGTGATTTAGTGTCATTAGCTATCAGGAAACAAGAATGAAAACAGCAAGGAGACACTATGTATACACTAGAATGAGAAAGGAAATTCTACTCAGCAAAGACATGAAGAAACTGAAAGCTTGGCGTCCTCAGTGAGAATGTAGTCCTAACTGTGTAAATAGGCTGCATGTGGGAAACAGGAAGTATAGTGTGCCCCTTGGTGCTAACCAGCCAGGGTTAGGGCTGGGTCACAATACTTAGGAAAACAGATTTTCATAAAGTGTGTTTTTTTGTTTTTTCTTTGAGTTTTAAAACTTTTTTAAAAATTTTTTCTTTATTGTTTATTACAATTTATTCACTTTGTATTTCAGATATGGCCCCCTCCCTCATCTCCTCCCAATCTCACCCTCCTTCCCTCTTCTCCCCCTATGCCCCTCCCCTAGTCCACTGATAGGGGAGGTCCTCCTCCCTTCCTCTATGACACTAGCCTATTAGGTCTCATCAGGACTGGCTGCATTGTCTTTCTCTGTGGCCTGGTAAGGCTGTCCCCCACCCCCTCATGGGGAGGTGATCAAAGAGAAGGCCACTGAGTTTATGTCAGAGACAGTCCCTGTTCCCCTTACTAGGAAACCCACTTGGACACTGAGTCTGTAGGCTATATCTAAGCAGTTGTTTTAGATCCTTTCCATGCATGGTCTTTGGTTGGGGTATCATTCTATGCAGGGCCCCCAGGGCCCAGTTTTTGTTATTGTTTTGTTTAGGCTCTGTTGATCTCCTTTCTGAGTTTGTGTCCCCTCCAGGCCTTTCTATCTACCCTTTCTTTCATAAGATTCTATGCACTGTCTCTGAAATTTGGCTGTGAGTCTCTGCTTCTGCTTCAATCAGTAGTGTCAGAAGCCCTCTGTGGTAGTCTCCTGTCCTGTTCCCTGACTTCTGCTTCCAATGCCTATCACATTTGCCCTTCTGAATGAGGACTGACCATCTTCACTAGGGTCTTCCTTCTTGTTTACCTTCATTAGGACTATAGATTTCAGTATGTTTATCCTGTATTATATGTCTAATAACCACTTATGAGTGAATATATACCATGCATGTCTTTCTGCTTCTGGGTAACCTCACTCAAGATGATCCTTTCTAGTTTCTACCATTTGCCTGAAAATTTCATGATTTCCTTGTTTCATGACTTCCTTGCTGAGTAGTATTCCATTGTGCAAATGTACGACAATTTCTGTATCCATTCCTCCGTTGACAGACATCTGGGTTGTTTCCATATTCTGACTCTTGCAAATAAAGCTGTTATGAACATGGTTGAGCAAGTGTCCTTGTTGTATAGTTGAGCATATTTTAGATATATGCCTAGGAGTGATATAGCAGGATCTTGAGGTAGCAGTATTCCTAATTTTCTGAGAAAGTGCCAGCTTGATTTCCAAAGTGGTTGTACAAGTTTATATTCCCACCAGCAATGGAGGAGGGTTCCCCTTTCTCCACGTTCTCTGTGTTTTAAAACTTTCAAATTATGTCTATTTCATTTCTTTTGAGACAAGGTCTTATGTACCCTGGTTGGCCTTAAACTCTGTGTGTGGCAGAGGATGATGACCCTACCTGTGCTCTCTAAGTGTTGGGATTATAAACTTTGTAAAAAACAATGTGTGAGTGTCTATCAAAGGTGGCCCAGGAATGTCAATAGATTCTTAGATTTATACCTAACAACATTTGTACATATATTCACCGATGTATGTTACTTTGACTTTTGATATTAGCACAATTCACAATAACAAAATATGGAACTATTTAGTGTCCATATCAATAGAATAGGTAAGTGGTCTATTTATAGGATGGAACACCATCTAGCTATAGAATTAAATGATCTGCAATTAGACAACTACACACAGCAACAGGCATGTGTCTCATAGACCTGTGTTGAGTTTCTGAGGGGTTGCTGATGATCTCTCAAGTATTTTGTAATGTGGGTGTTGCTTTATTTAGGACTGCTAAATTTGTACAAATCTGCCTAGCAGTGAAGCAGACAAGCAAACCAACAACCACCCCAACCCCACAAAATCTTGACTTTGAAAACACCCATTTTCTGTGATGTGTGGAGAAAGGCAAGATAGCCCATTTCTAGTCCTGATGTCTGTATTTTTAAATTCTAAGGTCAAGGTCAGGTCATATTAGGGTGCCTATTCTTCTAATTCAGTAGAAGCAAAATTACAACCAGGGGTGTGACTAACCATGTCTTTTGTAAATAAAGCTTTCGTGGTGCACAATCACATCCATGTATTTATGCATCATTTATGGTTGCTTTCATATGACCCCTGTAGAGTTGACCAGCTGTGACAGAGATGTATGACCTATTACGCCATCTCTTCTGATGCATGGAGAAGGTCCAGATGCTGTCATAACTCTCACTGATTTTATTCTCTTCACTTGTTGCTTCCCATCTTATCCTTGTTAATGTTCATATGCTATTTTTTTTTAAATATAGACAAGCTGTATGATTCTTTGGATGAAGGTCACACCATGGTCACCATAGTCTTTGCCTATGTCATATGCTAAATTTTCTATTGCGACAAAACCTTGTTGATGTGCACATGTAAAACATGATCAATTATTTGTTTTTAATGGTTGCTAAGGAAGTTGATAAGGTGTTCCTGAAAAGAAGATCAAATTTGGCAACAATGGCAACTCAGGTCACACAGAACATATACACACCCAAGATGCTTAATTTGAAAGAGATTTTCAACTGTGGAGTCTTGGAGCTAAAACAAACAAACAAACAAACAAAAACCCTACACCAATGGTTCTCAACCTGTGGGTCACAACCCTCCCCCATAGGAGTTGTGTATCAGATCTTCTGAGTGTCAGATATTTACAAATAATAGGAGGAATTATATTAAAGGGTTGCAGCATTAGGAAGGTGAAGAATTTTTTTTTAATTTATTACAATTTATTCACTTTATATCCCAGCTGTAGCACTCTCCCTCGACCTTCCTAATCCCGCCTTCCCACCCTCTTCTACCATGCCCCTTCTCCAGTCCACTGATGAGGAAGGTCCTCCTCCCCTTCCCCTATCCCATCAGGTCTCATCAGGACTGGCTGCATTGTCTTCTTTTGTGGCCTGGCCAGGCTGCTCCCCACTCAGGGGAGGTGATCAAAGAGCCAGCCACTGAATTCATGTCAGAGATATCCCCTGTTCTCCTTACTAGAAACCTACTTGGATACTGAGCTGCCATGGCCTACTTCTCTGCAGGGGTTCATATCTCCATAAATGGTCCTTGATTGGCTTATCAGTCTCAGAAAAGACCTCCGGGCCCAGATTTTAAGGTTCTGTTGCTCTCCTTGTGAAGATGATCATTTTCATTCCTGACTTCAAAGCTTCTCCATCACATTAACACAAATGAGTTATGGATTCCCAAACCTTTGTTTTAGTTAAGATTATGTGACACACACTAGGTGTTTGACAGTTATGTTTTCCCGAACATGGTCACTCATGTGGATATATAAAAAAAACATTCCCTGAATCAAGAAAATTTTCACTAACAGACATGTTGAAGTTTTTTTCTAAAGTGTTTTTTTTCTTTATTTTGTATCATTTTTCCCTAAGAAGAGACATATTTATATGGTTTAGCAGGTAAAGGCAGTTATCACCAAGCTTGATTTCCCAACATTGATCCCTGGAACCCACATAGTGGAAAGATAGACCCATTTTCCTGAAGTAGTCCTCTGACCTCCATAGATGCATGTACAGATGAATATGCACACTAAATACAAAAAAAAAAAGTTAAAGAAAAGACTTGAGGAAAAGGAGAATAGAAATATGAGAAGGACTACCCCCTTGTCAAAACTCTATTTCAAGTGAAAGATTTGGCTCTCATTTCTGCATTCTTGCAAGGACATGTTCTGTGATCTTGGATTTATCTGGCCTCCCATCTGTAAAATATGAAAATTTAGTTTATATTTCCTTCACTGATCCATTGAATGATATTTGAACATGAAGTTCTTTTGGCTACCTTCATAAAATACAGGGTGAACATTTTAAGTAAATTCCTTTTATAAAGGCCAGTACATTTTCACTGACAGAATTTTGTGATAAATGGTGACAATTTATGCCCAGTCTTGCCCCTAACCTGCATAGTCTTTTGGAATGATGCAATCATTGTGCAACTTCACACACCTTTCCTAATAAGAGAGAAGAAGAAAAATAATCTGGATGAAGAGAAGAATCTTCTACATAGAAGAAGACAGAATGCAGGAACACAAAAGGGAAGGGTCTTTTGATTGCTTGTACTGGTCAGAATTTTAATTATTTCACCAAGCTACTTTTATGAACATATAGACATTATGAAGCCTTCTTTGTGAAATACAAAGGTTTGGGGACTATGAAACCACAGTTCAAGTCATGGCTACATCTTTCACTGGGTATATGACATTGTACAGTATGCATCATTTATTTAAGCCTTAATTTCTCGTCTAAAATTGGAGGCAATCATTATACAGTCAGCCGTTAGTATTTCCGTGATGAGGAAATGAACTCAAGTTGGTAAAGTGCTCAGTGGAGTGCTTGGAAAGGCACCAACAGCACATATTACTCATGAGATTGTTGGTGGTGATATAGTACAAAGTATTTCACAACTGAACATGTTATTGTGGAGAAAAAAAACTTTCCAGTATTTAGAATAACAAAAGGGAACTCTGTCCTTACTACCTCCTTCCTTCCTTTCTTCATTCCCTCTTTCCTTCCTTCTTTCCTTTTTCTTTTCCTCCCTCCTTCCCTGGACTAAATGATCATTTTTGTTACTGACTTCAAAGTTTCTCCACTACATGACTACAAATGGGTTATGGATTCCCACAGCTTTAGTTAAGAGTATGTACCACACATCAGGTGTTTTGGCAGTTATGTCTTCCTGAAATGCTCTCTGTCTCTGTCTGTCTTTCTGTTTCCCCTCTTTTATTTCTTCCTTTCATCTGCGACAGAATCTTACTTTGTACCCCAGGCTATCCTGAAATTAAATTATGTAGCTTCAAACCGCAGATGATTTTTCTCCAGTCTCTGCCTTCTTAAGTGCCAATCTTACAAATATGAGCCACATCTCGGGGTATTTTTCTGTTTATATTGTTGTTGTTGTTGTTGTGTGTATGTGTGCTGAGGTTAGAACCTATGGCCTTGGGTTTCAGAGGCCTTTGTTTTTAGTCTTTTTTCCCCTTAAGATTCTGAGAATTTTAATTAGGCTTGCATTTATATTGCTAACCCCTTTTTGCTTTTTTTTTTTTTTAAACAAAGTTCTTGTGCAACTCAGGCTGGCCTAGAACTCATGCTATAGCAGAGAATGGTATTGAGCTCCTAGTTCTTCTGAACCTATCTCCTAAGTGTTGAGATTACTTGGTGTCCTTTCAGCACTACACTGGAACCATATTTTCAAATCCACTAAAGACAGCTCAGTTTCTTCAGTAGACGTTCCAAACTTCTATTTTTAGCAATGTTTACTGTCAGCTGAAGAGATTAAAGGAAAGACATTCAGAACAGTAGCAAAATTACAGTTGTGAAGTAGCAATAAAATTAATTTTATTGTTGGGGTCACCACAACCTGAAGAATTTATTAAAGGATCATAGCACTAGGAAGATGAAGAACTACTGTTGGTGTGTAGTTTATAGTGACAATTCTAATCGAGGAGGTAGAGCCTGCAGTTATAATTGGTTTCCACATAATACAGACATTGATGTTTGGAGAGGGAATCACATTGTTGAGTTTTTAAGTAGAGTTTCTCATGAAGCTCCTGCCTCAGTCTCCTGATGCTGGAAATACAGATGTGTAATCATGCCCAACCCAGCAACACTTCAGTACTTCAGTACTTCAGCAAGCTCTCTTTATAACTACCTCATTCCAAAAGACTCATCTTTTAGAGTGAAAGCAATAAAAAGATGCAAATAGGAGATCTAGAATCAATCAAGAGGAAGAATATGTAAGTGGACAATGACCACATCATGTATGATGATAGAATTCTGACACACATCTACCCAGAATAGTCCAAGATTTGATCTGTGATGAGTAGTTTTTCTGTTTCTTATTTGTCTGCTTCCAGCTCAGGACCAACCAGAGAAGGATGAGGAGGCTCCTATAATCAACTACGTAAACTGCCACTTCAATTATCTTGCTTCAGTTATCACACCAGTAGCATCCAGTGAAGCTCCTTTGCTGTTCCTTTTTCTTTTCTTTTCTCTTTCTTTTTCATCATTAGAAAGCTTTCCTTCTATTCTTCCAGTTTTGGAATTTCTACCCAACGTGATGTGATTCATTCTCCTATGGGTGGTCTTTCGTTATTAAAACATACTAAAAGAACTAAGAGGCAGACTACTTTTTATTATCACTGTACACTAGTTCTAACATAGTTTGGAGGTACAATCCCCATGCCAGGCCCTTCACCTTTAACGTGACTAAGAGTTTCTCTCTCTCACTCTGCATGCATGTATGTGTGCCTGTGTGTGTGTGTGTGTGTGCATAAGTTCATGCATGCATGTGTATATGTGTTGAATGCTCAGATGCATGTATCTGTGAAGGCCAGAGAACAGCCTCAGGTGTCATTCCTCAGGAACCATTGACATTATTATTTTTTTAAAGATAGAGTTTTTCACTAGCCTGGAATTCAATGGCCAACTTGTCAGCTTAGGCATCTGTTTGTCTTTGTGTCCCCAGTGTGTACCACAATGCCTGGCTTTTTACAACTGCTAAACATCTAAACTCAGGTGGTAAGCATGTTATTGACTGAGCTGTCTCATCAGCTTCTCATCCCCTTTGTTTTCAGATAAGGTCTCATGCACCCCAGGGTGGTCTCAAAAATCACAATACAGCTAAAGTTGGTCTTGAATTCCTGATTCTTTTGTTTCCACATGTTCCTTCTGAGTGCCAGGATTATGACCATCAGCCATCATGCCAAATTTATGCAGTGCTCGGAATGGATCCTACAGCTTTGTGCATTCCAGGCAAGTACTCTATCAAGTGAGCTACATCCCTAGCCCTTCTAGTTAAATTTTCAAACCCAGCTTGATATCCAGACTGTCTCTCTGTACAGCTTTGCTTCCTCTAAACATGCTGTTTCTCATGGCCTTGTCTTCACATCAGGGGCCTTCCTCTCCTTTCAGAAGCTTTCCCTCCACTGTGGTTCTAACTGCTCTGAGTCGTGGCCTTTCCTAGGAAGTCAGAACCTATCACAAGTCTCCTCTATTATACTCCCACCCCAATCCCTGAGTCTCGCTCCAAAGCTCAGCTTTTTCAGTCGGTATTCTTTGTTCTTTTTCTTGATAATTGGTCGGTGGCTGGCTGAAGAGTAATATTTACTATAGAATTGTATAATTGTATGAGATAAATAAGGAAGCTCTTACTTGAGGGGTAGAGAACAAGTGTGTGCATTGTCTCCCAAGTAGAGTGTATTGTTCAAAGTCAAATGCGGTCCATAATCCGCTTTTCAAACTGAATTTTCAGATCCTAAGTGCTTAGTGTGATGGAATATGCCTGTAGTGTCAGTACAGAGAAGTATGAGACAGGAGAATCATACAGAGCAAGTTTGATGCCAGCTGGGGCTCTACATAGTGAGAATTAAAAAAGAAATGCTGGTATAAGCATGGATCAGAGTCCAGACTGAACCAGCTGAAATTCCCAGATTCTTGTGTCCTGGAACAAAGAACTGGAACAGAGCCACATAGATAGCATTAGAAATACAATTTATTCAGAAATAGAAAGCTATTTCTGAGAACTGATGTGGCCTAGAGCGCTTGTTCAGCAGCCTGGGGTCATAAGGGTTCTGATCCAAACAGGTCATTTACATAGCACCTTCTCATACATTACACTGAAGGACTATTCTGTTTTGGTAGGATGGCAGGATTTCCAGTTTTTATTTCCCAATGGACTCCATTCTGTCTTTCTCTTGCCTTCAGAAACCAGATGTGGATTAAACATGTGATCTCAGCGGTCAGGAGGGAGACATAAGGAAGATCAGGAATTTGAGGGTGTTTTCTGCTGCATAGATAAGTCTAAGTAAACCTGAGCTTCATTAAATCCAATAGATAGATAGATAGATAGATAGATAGATAGATAGATAGAAGATAGATAGATAGATAGATAGATAGATAGATAGATAGATAGATGTAAATATAGCAAAGTCTGGTGAGATGGCCAAGACAATAACATGTAATAAACCTAGAGTTAGTCCTAAGCCAATAACATGTAATAAACCTAGAGTTAGTCCTTTTAAAGAAAAAAACTCACTTGAGTTTGTTTTAACGCTCTCTCCCCCACTCTTCTACCTGAACCCCCAAATGCATCTAAAGTCTTTGAACTTTTGATGTGCAGAAAAGACTTTCCCATGGTGAAATGAGCAGGTGCTACCATGCTCATTATGGATCACAGTAGAACAGGGAAGGATTCATAGATAACGTTCTCAGAAAAATGATTCAACTCTAGGGAGACGGTAGCTCAGTGGGTGAAGTGCTTTCCATACAAGTGTGAGGACACAAGTATGAACACCGAGAGGCCAGGTAAAACCAAGCACATACTACTTACCTGTCATCCCAGAGGTCCTAAAGTGAGCTGGAAGATGGAGACAGGAAAATACCTGGAAGCTTTTGGCCCAGTTATTCTGACATAGGCAGAAGTGAGTAACAAGGAAACCCTGCCTCAAAGTGGAGAGTGAAACCTACAACTGAGGTTGTCTTCTGACTTCCACATTTTCATTATGGCACATCCTCTCCAGAACAAGCATTCACAAGCATATATGAATCCTCATTATACACATAACACACAGAAATAAATAGAAAATGATAGAATATGACGACTATTATAGAGGTCTGCAACAGGTCAAAGTACAGAAAATATACTATTACCTTCTACTCAGGACCCACTGTTCCAGAAAGGCTTTTCTTCACTATTAATTTTAAGAGCAATGTGCAAATCACATAGTGTTTATGGCCTCTGGACTGCCTGGTCAGTTGTTGGTGGAAGGTAAGTGATGCCACAGTGAAAGCAGGCCTGCACATAGGATGTTGTCATCCCATGGAACAAAGGACATTTTCCAGAGTGCAAACTAGGAAAAAAAAAATTGGCTGTTTCAAAATGATACATAAAGCCACCCTTGGTGGTACCTGCCTGTATTTGCAATGCTTGAGGGGTATGTGCAGGAGGACTAGGAGTTCATAATTGTCTTGGACTACATTGTAAGTTCAATTCTAGCCTGGGTCACACAACATCCTATCTCAAAAATTAAAACAAAACACAAAGAAAACAAAAAAGCAAAAGAAAATTTAAAACTATAAGCAAATTCATGGGCATCTAAACTTACTTATTTTTGAGACACAATCTTGTGTAGCTCAGCCTAGCCTTGAACTCACTATGTAGTAGCTAAAGCAAGCCTTGAACTTCTGACCTCGAGCACCTACCTATAGCAATGTGGCACCATGTCCAGATTCAACTAATATTAAAATGTGCCAGGTGGAAGTAATCAAAGAGAAGGCAACCAAGTTCATGCCAGTGGCTGCTCCTGTTCGAGTTAATAGGGAGCCCTAATTGAGACTGAACTGCCCATGGGCAGGGTTCAAGGTCCTCTCCATGCATGGTCCTTAGTTTGTCTATCAGTGTATGCAGGCCCTCCTGGGCCCAGATTTGTCGGCTTTATTGGTTTTCTTGTGGAGCTCTTGCTGCTTCCAGGTCCTTCTATAATTTTTTTATTATTAATTTTATTTTTTTTTCTTATCAGTTACATTTTATTAACTCTGTATCCCAGCCGTATCCCATTCCCTCATTCCCTCCCAATCCCATCCTCCCTCCCTCATCTCCACCGTGCCCCTTTCCAAGTCCACTGATGGGGGGGGGACCTCCTTCCCATTCATCCTATCCTGTTTTATCATTTTAAATAAAGATTTTTGTGCTTACCGGGTAGAAATGGAAAAGGGTACTCTAAGGCCTAGGCAATAGTGTTTTTCTGGGTTCAGTTTCTTTAGTAACAAAAATAACCTAAACTGTTAATTTGTACACTTTCATTAATGTTTTTAAGTAGGCATATGGGTATGTACATGTGAGTGCACATGTATGTGGAGGTCAGAGGTCAATATCAGGTGTGGTACACTGTTACTCTCTACTTTGACTGTTGTCACAGGGACTCTCTCTGAATCTGGAGTTCATCAACTGTTTTATGTCATAGAAGTTGGCCATCTAATGAGACTCAAGGGTCCTTCTGTCTCTGATGCCGCAGTTACAGATGTGAGCCAGTGCTGTTCCTGGCTTTTACATGGGTTCTGGGATCTGAACTCAAGCCATATTGCTTGTGCAGCAGTCACATTATCCACTGAGCCATAACCTCAGTCCTTATTCATTCATTTATCTACTTTTGCCTCATTCTAAGAACTTATCTTTGGATAAATCTGGAAAGCTGAGTTGAGGGACAAAGCTTCTGGGAGATCTTACTATCAAAGACCTGTATGTTCCCAACAAAAGATTACTTGATTGGGGTCTTCCCTACTCTTTGTGATCAGGGGCCGGGTCAAGTATGTTTCCATGACACCCCTCCCTGTTTTCTGAAGGAGTGACATGCTAAACAGTCTTGTCCCTCACCCCTTATTTTCCCTGGCTTCTCCCACATACCTTTCTTTTTTTTTATTAAATTAATCATTTTTTACTTCATTTTTTTTCCTTTCTTAACTTGTCAAAAAGGAACCGTAAGAAGAAAAATAGAGAACCCAAGTGCACTGTGCTTTCCTGAAATAAATTTTATATTCGTTACTGTGCAACAGTATTTGGGAGGAAATCTCCCTGAAATATTGCTTCCTCCTTGGGGAAGTCTTAACTCTCAATTCCTTTGCATTTTCTTGAAAGTTTGATGTCCAAGGGTCTATCTTATTTTACATAAAAGTAAAAGTCTGCTTTTACCTTCCACCATTCTGTTGTTTTTAACACTGCTTATTCTGCTTTGGGAATCTCTCTCTTTTTCTTTTCTCTCTTTATATTTCTATACTTCTAATTGGGTTTATGAAAGGAACTCATCTATTTTGCCTTCACTCCTGCCATGAGGCTAAGATTAATGGCCTCTCAATTGTTGGCCAGGTGATTTATCTGTAATACTTGAGTAGTGATACTCCCATAATAGCACTGAGTGAGTAGTATAAAACTGAAATCAAATAGAGGCTTGTTCAAATATCTTCTTGGCTCTATTTTTCTGAATACTTGGAACCGTAGCTCTGCTCTATCTAGGGCTGCAGCAGGCTACTAATGAAAGCCATTCTGTATCCCATGGGGTCATAAGCAGTACTTTTTCTCTGAGGAACAATTTATGTCTGGCTTTCTCTCCTGAAGCCTAGAGGAAAGGATTCATTTTTGCTTGGTCCACAACTTCTGTTTTTAGAATGTGCTGCACAACATGATAATTTTGAGCCACATGAGGCTACAGAATAATTGAAATATGGATAATGTGAATAAAGATGTTTAACAAGAGTAAAAAACAAACAAACAAAACAAACAAAAAACAGATTCTGAAGACAACATACAAGAACCAGTGAAGTGGCTCAGCAGAAGAAAACACTTGCCACACAAGGCTGATCACTTGATCTCAATCTCAAGAATCTAAAGTGGAATGAGTGAGTCAACACCCAAAAGTTGTCCTCTGACCTCTGCATGTACCCTGTGATATTTACTCATGTATAACATGCTCATGTGCGGACACAAGCACACATCATCATAACAATAAAATACAATTCCAAACAAGAAAAAGAATATAGAATATCTTGATATTGACATTAACAGTATATGTTGAAATATTTTTAAATATATTGGGTTAAATATATTATAAAAATTAATTTAAGCAACTTATTTTTGGTTAAAAAATGGTGTTTCAGTTGGAAAAATGCTTGACTTATGAGCACAAGGACCTGACACTGAACCCTGGAACTCATATTTAAAATGCCAGGCCTACTGGCATGTGCTTTAAATCCCAGTGCTGGGGAGGTAGAGTCAAACTGATAAATGGGGCTCTCTAGCCAACCAGCCCAGCTACTTGATGAGCTCCAGGTCAATGAAAGATCTGCCTCAAAAAAAAGGTGTATGGCACATGAAAAATGATACTTAAGTTTTTCTTCTGGCTTACACATTCATTTGCACATACATGCAGGAACACACACTAGCACATATATATGCATGTAGATAAAAATTGGTCACTATAAATTTAAAATTTATTATGGTTTGCATGTGTAGCTCACATTTTATTTATGTAAGTTTATATTGTGGTTCCTAGGTACCCCAAGAAGAGGGTCTCATGTTAAGGTCTCAAGGTACTATGCTCCCAAACAAATACAGCAGAAACAGGCAATTGCAGCAGAAGCAGAGGCAGTTCATTAAGAAAGAATACACTCCCAAGGGCAGGCAGGCAATCTAGGGCAAAGAGAAAGTTCACTCCTGAACACTGACCCTGTGCAATGGATGGGGATTTTTCTATCACACAGCATGAGCTTTTTGTATTATTCTTATTTACATGTTCTAACCCCTACATGCAGTTCCTCATACAACTTCAAGTATCATATGTCTCATTAGCATCTTAAATATCCATCCAGGGGTGTATTCAAATGTGCTATAGGTCACCTTCAGACACCCGGAACCACCTCTATATCTGCAGCACTGGCTAACTGGAGAAGGACTTCCAGTCTTCCTCTTGGCCAACTTTGTCTTCTTATATACTAATTTTTAAGGCTTTGAACATGTAGAACCTTTGGACTTCATTCACTGCCTTGTTCTCTACAGATGCAGCTTTAGATGAGCCACTGTGCTCACTTCATAGTGAATTCCTTTGTAAACCACTACACTTAGTTTTTCTTCTTCATTTTCATGGCTTGACAGACAATTCATAATGGTCCTCTAAGTTGGCTATCTCAGTTGTCAACACAGTACTCAAAAATCATCAATGTAGCATGCATTTATATCAAACCTGTAAACATTAGTTGTTCACTGCTCTCAGGTATGTTGAAGCACAAAACCTAGGGCACATAATCTGTTCCAGGAGAAGGTGGAGTGCTTTGTAGTTTTTGCCCCCAAGCTCTATTTGATTTTCTCCTGGGTACACAATTTTGTTTTGTTTTTCAAGAGCACAGGATGGATGTAGTCAGAGAAGGGGCTGGAGAATTTGCTAATGGATCAGTCAACTTCAGCAATGGTTTGCACACCTGCTCTTTGACAGGAACATTGATCTGCACTGAAAAGCTTAGCCCAATGACCTAGTTCACCTGCCTTGAAGCTGACTGGCACACCAAAGCAAAAGACCAGGCCCTGATTCAAGGTGAAAACTCCCGTGCTGTAATTGTTAGATGTTCTTTATGCCTCTCTGGGACCAGGAGTCCAGGATAATAAGCTGTTAAGAACATATGTGTTTCCCTTGCTCTTGAGAGTCAAATGAAAAAATATAGACAGATGGACCCTCTGAACTTTGGTAGGTTATGCAATATGGCCCAAAGTTCCCAAGATTGGACCTTAGATGGTCCATATCTCTGCCCAACTCGCCTTCATGGCCACATATAGAAAGGGCACACAGTTGTTAGAGTCAGAATCCTGACCCTGGCAGTTCTAAAAAGCTAGGCTCAGGTACACAATATCAGCAAGCCAATTAAACACACAAATACAATGAAAAGCAGAGAAAAGTGATCTTGTCAATGAAGAGAAACAATCAAAGAAGTCCTGTGACCCTGCAACTCTGTGTTTGAGGTCTTGATATGTGACTTAGGTTTAAACAGAAGGCAAGAAGTGTCCATTTCCAAGAAATCCTGGTCAACATGTGGTCCACCTGTTACTTCCCATCATTATCTGGGCTCCATTCTGACCTGCAAGATGGTCTGACAAGTTGTCAGAACTCTGTGCAATCTCTTCCTGGAAGACAAAATCTTCCTTTTGTTTGTAGCAGCCTTAGAATCTGTTTCTTTTTCCAGCAAGAGGAAATGTCAATTTCATGGAGACTTTGTTTCAGTAGTCTGATATCCAAACAGCTATTCTTTAGAACATCATTTTTTTTTCCAGTGAAACTAACACATGGTCTAGGGTAGATGGTACCAGGAAAGGGGAAAGCCTTACACCTCAACCACTAATACTGGAGTTGTTTCTTTTCTAAAAAGTCTAGGACAGAGTTCCCTCTGCCATGGCAATCTTGCAGAGTTGGTTCTCTACTAGACTGTTGGCTCACGGGATTACTTGAGGCAATAAAAACAACAACAAAGAGCTACAACCACAGAGGCCCTGATTTAATTGGTCTGAATTTTTATTTGCTTATTCTGAGAACTTCTCAGATGATGTCAATCCTCAGCCAAGGCTCATACCCATGAGCTGCACTGTTGTGATGATACTTTAAAACCATTTGACGATATACCTATACTGACCTCAAGCACCTCAAGCCCATGGCAACCCTTCTGCCTTAGCGTCCTAAGTGTTAGGTTTAAAATTGTGAACCACCACCATCTGGCTCAGGGTTCTAAAAAAAAAAAAAAAAAAAAAAAAAAAAAAAAAACTTTTTCCCCCTTTCCTTTCCTCTTTTTCCAATTCCTGCTTTTTAGCTGACTATAGTTGATTTGTTCTGCATAAAGTGGATGAGGACAATGGAGGTCACTGACTCCAAGTTTAGAAAACCAAGCAGGTATCATGATCTACTCCTGAAATCACAGAATTTGTGAAATGAAAACAGGAGGATCAGAATTTCAAGGTCAACTTGTGCTACATGAAACAAATAAAAGGAAAAATAATTAGGCATTCCTTTTATTTTTTAATTAAAATTTTTGGTACAATCTCTTGCAGCACAATGGCATCTGATTCACTATGTAGCTGAGGATGGTCTGGGACTCCTGACTTATCTGCTTTCATTTCCTAATTGCTGAGATTGCAGGCAATCCCCACCATGCCCTGCTGTCTCTTAAGGGCTTATTTTATTTACAACTGACACATAATAGTTGGACATATTTCTAGGATGCAGTGCTATTATTTCAGTACATGTACACTACTATACAATAATCAAATAAAACTAATTTGTCCACCACTTTGAGGATTCATCAAGCCTTTGTGGTCTCTTTATTACATAAAAAAAAATATTTTATTTATATTATATGTTGTTATTTCTAATTTTGCATTATTTTGTTTTTGTTTTTGTTTTTCCAGACAGGGTTTCTTTCTGTAACCCTGGCTGTCCTAGACTCCCTTTGTAGACCTGGCTGAACTTGAACTCACAGGGATCCACGTTCCTCTGTCTCCATTAGTGCTAGGAGGAAAGGTGTGTGCCACCTGGCTCTTAATATGCATTTTTAATAAGTCCCTAGATGCTGCTGCTAGTACCAGAAAAGCAAAGGGAACTAGGATTATTTGGAATATAATACAATAAAAATCAAGGAGAATTCTTTTTGTTTGTTTGTTTGTTTGTTTTTCCAGACAGGGTTTCTCTGGGTAGCCCTAGCTGTCCAGAAATTCACTGGGTAGACCAGACAGGCCTTGAACTCACAGACATCTGCCTGCCTTTCCCTCCCAAGGGCTAGGATTAAAGGCTTGTGCCACCACTGTACAGCTTATTAAGTTTTTTTATTATAATATAATGAATCATTTTCTCCCTTCTTTTTTCCTTCGTCTAGTTCTTCCCATGAAACACCCATTTCTCGGGTTTAGAGCCTGTTAAAGAGATTACTACTGTTAATATAGCTATCTCACTATCTATCTATCTATCTATCTACTTATTAATCAATCAATTTATCTGTCTATACTTGTGAACAAACGTAAATAAAACCTACTCAATTTGTTTAGTATTGCTTGTGTGTATATGATTTGAGGGGCTGATCACTTGGTACTGGATAACCACTTAAGTGTCTCATCCCTGGGAAAGACTAATTCTCCTACTCTCAGCATTTCTTAGTTGTCATCTGCTATGAACCTGGCAAACTCGGGGATAAAGAGGAACTATGTTATAACTTGGCAGTCTAGTGGCAGAGGTCTGAAGATAAGTGTATTTTCTTTGGTTTTGTAGAAATGACCCACCCATCCCTGCCCTGTAGCAGTTATCACTCAGAGATGCCAGAAACTGGAAAGCATTCTACCTACCTTTGCATGACAAAAGCCAAACAAGCTTCAAGTTCAAACTTTCTTCAACTACACCAGAGAGCTGACACCACAGGACAAATGACTAACAGAATGTTGAAAGACATTTGTAGGGGCAAATGAGACCTAAACTTTCGATTAAGAAGAATTTGTTAAACTTTTAAAAATCAGTTGTTTTTAAAGTAATTTTTATTGAAGTAACATGTAAGTTTGAGGGTCACAATTTCCCAGCTCTTTCTCCTCCTCTTCCTCCTTCTCCTCCTCCTCTTCTCCTTCTCTTCCTCCTCCACTTCTTCTTCTCCTTTGTTTACTTGTTTTTGTTTTTCAAGACAGGGTTTCTCTGTAAACCAGGGCTGTCCTGGTATCACTTTGTAGACGAGGCTGGCCTCGAACTCACAGAGGTCTACCTGCCTGAGTGCTGAGCACCACCATGTCTGGCTTACTCTTTCGTTTGGATGTCTCCAAAAATGGTAGCTAACTCTTACAATAGGAGTGAGGAAGGAACATGCAAAAAATCCAGACCTTTAGTGAGTCAGTGTCCTTCAATCTAGGAATGAGATCTGATGCATTTGAACTAAACAAAATGACTCTGGGCAGCTATGAGGCTTGTTGTGAGTGTCAAAGGACCAGTTGGAAGGAAATCAGTCAACAACATCCATGATAATTGTTACAGTGACTGTACCAAGAAGACATTTGAACTCTGAGAAACTGGGCCAGTAACATGAACATGGAACAATAAATTATTTTTTATCAATGTGTGTTTGTTCCTATATGTGTGCACACATGTGCCTTTAGATGTATATTCATGTGTGTGTGCGTGTTTGTGAAGGAAGTCAGAGTCTACATCAACTATAGTCCTCAATCACTTCCCACCTTAGTTTTTAAGACAAGCTTTCTCTTTGAACTTAGAGCTCACTGTTTTCAGCTATATTGGATAGACAGCAAGTGGCCTGGGACTCACCTGTCTCTGCACCAATCCAATGCTGGGATGACAAGCATGCACCCTTGTACCAGTCTTTTACATGAGTGCTAGGAATATGAATTCAGGTCTTTAGGCTTATGTAGCAATCACTTTACTCACTGAGTTACCTCTCTGGCCATTTAAGAAGGATTCTTTATGCTCAAAATTTTTGTCACAGACAGGTTTTTTTCTCCTTACAGTTTTTTTGTTCTTGGGCTATATATACTATGCATGATTTTACAATGAACTTACTCTAAACTTTTGAGGAATAAGAAAAACTGAGTGTGCACATTGCCTCAAAAAAAAAAAAAAAAAAAAAAAAAACAAAAAACGCCAAGCATCAGTAAATTCATGTTATGTTTTCTATACTTAAAAGTCCAGTAGGTCTGAATTAAAAACTGGAATGTCACTATAAGACCTGTGACCTCTAAATATTTTGAAAGGCTTTATTAATCCCTCAAATGTATATCATTTGGGAGCAGTTGTCTTTGAATGATTTTTAAAAATTAATGGTTAAAAACATGTTTATTTTCTTGGAAAACTTTTACTAAAGATTTATTTTATTTAGAATTAGGTGTGTGTGTGTGTGTGTGTGTGAATATGGACATATGAGTCCAGGGATATGAGGAGACTGGAAGAGTGTTTTGGATCACTTGTACTTGGAGTTAAAGATTGTGAGGCACTTGACGTGGGTTCTCAGAAACAAACCCAGAACTTCTGCAAGTGTAGTAAGAGCTCTTAACTACTAAGGCACCTCTGAAGCCTTGGAGAAAATGTTATTACTAAGACTTGCTTTATACATACATATATGCTTACATATATACATACATATATGAGGCCAACAAGGGTTAGGCTAACTATGAAGGAGAAGGGTGATTCTTCATAGTCTCCATTTCTGCTTCTTTTCTTAGTCTTTATGACTTGTAGGACCTCTGACACTCTGTGGCCTATACTGACCAGGAAGATACCCAGTCTATCTTCCCAGAACCTGTGTGGAAGAGTTTTACTCTCAGTGACCCCTATGCTGCCCCAAACATCTCTAATCAACCTTTGCCCACATACCAGATACCCAGGGGGGATGTTGGCTCTGAACTAAGGAATGTTCTCTTTCCTTGGTTGCCAAGATAAAATAAACTGTCTAAAATGTCCAGTAGTTTATCAGATGTCTCACATTTCTCAAAGTCCATTTTGCTGGTGAATTCTTGGTATTTGAATCATTCACTCTCAATCATCCTCCAGTCAAATAATCTTATTTTTCAGAGAAGCATCAAATTTGTTTTTGTTTTTATTTTTGCAATTTAATGGGGAAAATTATAGAATTTATTTAAAAAAAAAAACAAAATTGTTGCTTGATATTGCATTTTACTTAAATGTAGATTTCCTTCATCCTCATCACTTTGTGCTGCTATAATAGAATGTCACAGGCTAACTTATGCACAACTCACATTTCCCAAAGTCCATTTTGCTGATGAATTCTTGGTATTTGAATCATTTCTTTTCAATCTTCTTCCAGTCAAACTAATCTGAATTTTCAGAAAAGTATCCAATTTGTTTTAAAATTCTATCCCTAAACAGAGGTGTTAGGTAAATGCCTCTTAGATTGTTTCTAGCTTGGAATCTTACAAGCTACCATCTATTCTATTCTGTTCTGCTAGGTTATTTTATTTTATTTTGTGACAGGATTTCATGTAGCTCAGGCTGGTCTCAAATTCACCATGGAACTAAGGATGAGCTTGAGATTCCTATTATTTTGCCCTCTCCCACAAAAGCGCCGAGATTACAGACCTGCAGGACCACCCATAGATGGACACTACGCTGGGGATAAAACTTAGAACTCGGTGTATGCGTGGCGATCCTTCTGCCAACTGTGTTACGTTCCCAGCTCTGGTGTTCTCCCCACCCATGAACCCCTGCCCACTAGAGAACAAATCTGCAGCTCTGAGCCTACCTAGAAAGCACTTTCCACTTTACTACACCTCTAGCCCCACATCTACGAGTTTTAAACTGATCCAGGTCTATATTCTGCCCTCCACATACATTTTCTAAGGTGCAGTTTCCCACTTAACTCCAAGATTCTCTGGAAACTGGTCAATTTCTCCCCACTGCTAATGGAACAGGCTGAAACGACATGTTGTGTGGTGACAATGGACTCCAATTTACCTTCTTTGTCTACTTTTCTCTACTCTAGAACAGAGGTTTGAGTGTTACTAAGTTGGTGTATGAGACCAGACTCCACTGGAATATGTCTGGGGTGAAAAAGCAGAGGCTAACTCCCTCAATGCCTACACTTTCCTAACAGTTCTCTTACAGCTTTGGTTGAAGAAAGTGACATTTGGAGTGGAGGTCTTCCAAAATATTTGTGCTTCTATCAAATCCACGCATCATGTAAGCTTTCTTTCAATTTGAATATGTACATGGAATTTTGAAAAGTCCCTGAATACCAGCAGAACTACAGACTTCATGTCCCTAGAGAACAAACACATCTCCCTTCCAAAATGAACTCAAACATTAGTTGACGAACAAGATGATGGCAGGAAAGAGATGATGTTAGTGAAATCCAAAGCCAGGAATCAGTGTCTACTCACTCGCTTCACCTTAGGATGAGACAGAAGTTTATCTCTAGTTGCATGGGGAAACATCTTGGTTTTACTTTTGAAATAGATCCTTGGGATGGTTTCACTGTTAGGGACACAGAATTGAAAAATCCAGTCCTTGAGAAGTGTGCAAAAGTTATGATCCTCAGATCTTTATCTATCTTGGTGTTTTGAAAACTTGCTCCAAAAGAAACCACATAGGCCTGGAATAGGACAGGAAGAGAGAGGAAGCTGAGCAAACAACCAGGAAGTTCAGACTGTTCTGTTCTGTTTTTCTTAGCTAAGAGAATAATATTAGACAAGATTTACAAATGCATGAGGCTAAAGTAATAGCAGGTCCAAGTGGAGTGAGGGCAGGCAGAGAGACCCTAGGGTTTGTAAAATGGTGTATGCCTGTAATCTGAGCTCTTAAGAGGCTGAGGTGGCAGATTAGTACTTAATGACCAGTCTGGATTATATAGTAAGTGCCAGGTCAGCCTAGGCAATACAGTGAGTTCCAGACCATGAAAAGTCCATAAGATGCATAAAGTTAACATACTCAGATTGGGAGTAGGGGAATGGACTTCGAGGAATGGAGAGAAAAGTGAAGGTCTGCAGTTATAACCCCCTGCTTCCCTGGCTAGTGTAGCCTGTGTGTTCAAAGGGGGTGCCTGCTGGAGTTGGCCTAGGATAAATCAACAAATAGGAGGAGGGTGATTAGTAACATCAGATCTGTGTGGTCTATTGGAAATGGGGACAAGAGGGAAAAGGGTCCCCAGCTGCACTTAGGGATGAGACTAGGGCATTAGACTTGGAGAAATGGAGGGAGAGGTAAAGGCCTGGATTGGCTTACCTGTTTCCCTGACCAGAGTCCGATCTTTCTTTCTTTCTTTCTTTCTTTCTTTCTTTCTTTCTTTCTTTCTTTCTTTCTTTCTTTCTTTCTTTGTTTCTTTCTTCTTTCTTTCTTTCTCTCTCCCTCTCTCTCTTCCTTCCTTCCTTCCTTCCTTCCTTCCTTCCTTTCTTTCTTTCTTTCTTTCTTTCTTTCTTTCTTTCTCTTTCTTTCTCTATCTTCCTTCCTTCCTTCCTGTCTCTCTTCCTTCTTGAAACAAGGTCTAATGTAGCCCATGTTAACTTTGAATTCCTCATCCTCCTGCCTCTAGTTCTGGAATGCTGGGCTTATACGTGTGTACTTCTGCACCCAGCTTCAAAATAATAATTTGGGGGAGCCAGTGATTCATTGCCACCATAATTAACATACTCCTGTGATAAACCCGTTAATTCAATCATGAGGATAAAGCATTCACAACCTACTCACCAATAGATCTCACCTTTTAATACTGTTATAATGGTAATTAAATCTCAATAAGCATTTTGCAGGGAAGGGAAACTCAAACCATTGCAGAAATATTAAAATTTCAAAAAGCATTCTCACACTGATTCTGACCAATGTATGTCATTTCTGAGTTTTCCTCTCCTTGTAGACAAGATAAATGATTCAAGACACCAGATGTATAATTATAAGAAATTACTAGAAATAATAATAAGACCATACTATCTGATCTTCTTGTAACTGTTCCATTATTGTTATCTCTATAATGGCCATGATGGCCACTAATAATATACTGCTTTATGGTTTTCATCTTCTCATCTGGACCAGAGACAGTACTGAAAAAGGGTTACTTTTCTACCATGCCTTTAAGGAAGTTTTCAGATACATGATGTGACCTAGTAGGCATGGGGGTGCATAAGAAATGTGGTTTGAGTAGGAATGGCCCCCATAAATTCATATGTTTGAATGCTTGGCCCACAGGGAGTGTCACTATTAGAAGGAGTGGCCTTATTGAGGTAGGTATGGCTTTGTTGGAAGAAGTGTGACGCTGTGTAGGCAGGCTTTGAGGTCTAAGAAGCTAAAATCAAGACAGCGTGTCTCAGTCTTTACTTCTGCTGCCTGTGCTTCAAGAGGTAAAGCTCTCAGCTCCTTCTCCAGTATCATGTCTGCCTACATGCTGCCATACTTCTTTCCACGATGATAATTGACGAAACCTCTGAAGCTATAAACCAACTTCAATTTAATGTTTTTCTTTATAGGAGTTGTCTTGGTCATGGTGTCTCTCCATAGCAACAGAAACCCCAAGATACTAATAATCCCAAGAAAGCATTGACTAGAAGATCAGGTGTTCAACCAGGATGGGCTACATGAGATCCTGCTTCAAAAAAACAAACAAAACAGAATCCCAGTATTATTAATATATTTACTAATCTCTACTACTTCAATGTCAATAGCAATGAACATCTCTGTTCAGAACATTTCTACTCTATGATTTATTCCTTTAGGAGAAAAGACTTGTAACTAAAAGGGACTGGATTTCCAAATAAGAAAAGAGTAAAACAAATGATGGCATTTGCGGTAGTTTTATATACTATTGTCAAAACAGAGAAGCAACATAAACACCCGATAATAGGAAATATGGCTAGAGCATATAGATGGCTAGAGCAAACAGAAAACTAGTTGCCTTAAAGGTGTTTATGAAATAATTTCTGGAAAGCACTGAGGCCGAGACCACACACAGACTTCTACTCAGTGAGACAATATCAGACTTTGAGCATCCAGAAGGGTTAAATGATTCATTTGTGTTTTTAAAAGCTGCTGCCTTTGTAATAGTTTATTACAGTAGAGACAGGATGCTAACAATAAAAGTCAGACTGGAGTATTTGAGCCTTTGTCATGTAAACACTTAAATGGTACCTGTGGAGCTTATATAGTAACATGCAACATCTACTTTTAAAGAACAGTATGTATGCAGTGTGGTTACAGGTACACAATTACAGTGTAGTTACAGGCACATATGTGTAGGTAAAACTATTCATAGAAGGCAAAAAACAGATGAGTGAATAACAACTCCTATGGAAAAATGCACACAAATATGAACTATGAATAATGTGGGTGGTGGAATGATGCAGGTTCTTCTTTTTTTTTCTCCAAATTTCATACTAATATTCAGTTTTAAATGGCCCCTTGCAAATGAAAATCCTGAGAAAGTTGCAGTGACACTATGCAGTCCAGCTGTGATGGAAGAGCAGTATTCCTTCCCACATTTTGTAGGTAGCCAGAGGAGAGCCAGATTGTCAGTTTAGCAGTTGGTATGAGCATTCCTGTAGAGGGTGAGACCAGCTGAGAAATTGAAAAGAAGTATTGCAAGTTCACTGGAAAGAAGAAAGTCTCCAGGCTTGAGAGCAGCACTGATACTCAGATTTCATGCTAAAGGAAGGGGGAGGGGAGGAAAAGCACAAAGAAGTTGAGCTGGCTAGAGCTGGGGGAGGGAAGAGCTAGAGAGAGGGCATTCACCCTTGGGAGAAAATATTTGAAGGGAGTGGCTAAGGACATGGCTCAGTCTGGAAAGAAGTGCTTAGTGGGCAAATATGAAGAGTATCTTCCCCCAGCACCCATGTAAGACAAAGCTGCAATCTTAGCTGGGGAGGCAGACACAGGAGAGGTTGATCCCAGGAGCTCTCTGACTAGCTTGTTTTGCATAAGCAGTGAGCTTAAGATTTGATACGACTATCGCAACAAACAAATATGGTAGGGAATGATAGGGGAAGAGATCCTGTCTATATCAGCCTTTGTGGTCCACACATGTGTGCACATGCACCCACACCCACTGCCCCCACACACATCAGTTTGGAGGTGATCACAGACCCGTATCATGTTTTCAAATAAATTTCATGTGACAAAGAAACGATAGACCCCTGACACTATGATCTTCATTAAAATTTTACTCTACCTAAATTGGATTGGATTGCAAGGCCAGGAGAACCAACAAAGTAAGGGAGAGTTGCATCAATACGAACTCAGAGTTGAGCTTAGGCTATGTTGTGTGGATGGGGAGAGAGAGCTGAGATCAGAGACACATATTCCATCAAAGTATGCTCTTAGCATCCCTTTGTGGTGTGACTACACATCTTCAGTGCCTTCAACTTTGTATAGTATTCAAGACCCTATTTTCTAATTCTCCTTCCTGGGATTTTTCCTGTCCCAGAGTATTACAGGGCCCACTGTAAATCAGCAAATGATTGCCGAGATAATTCACTACATAGAGTGCATCTTGGATATAAGAATCAAGCCCTTGGTTTATCTGGGATTGTACCAGCTTGCTGCAAAGCAGCCACTAACTTGCTCCCTTGAGATCTGTGGAAGATGTCTCACCACTCACATTATCCAGGCCATGAAAAGCTGTCAGTTCTCTGGGGAGAGCTGAGTTTGGAGCCCTATACCTGAAGTTATTCAAAAGAGTCATGGAACTTGGGTTGTCCTCAAAGGCCCAGACTACCAGGGAACCCTTGAAAGCCCAAGAAACTGACTTCTGCCAGGCATTCCAGAAGCAGCTCAGAGCTCCTGGGGTGGCCATGATTAAAAACAAAGAATCCTCCCTAGAGATCCTCTGGACCCAATCCAACTGTGTTCACAGTGGAGTCTACAGAGAACTAATAGATTCCTGTGGTTTCTTGTGTTTTGTCATGGGACTCAATGCACTATGACTCCTTAGGACTATGCAGTATTCCAGAAACCTGATTTCTTTAGAAGATGGCAAAACTCCTTATCAAAAATATGGGGAAGAGAACTAGGGTTGTAGCTCAATTAATTGGTCAGGTTCTAGTCTATTATGCAGAAAGCCCTGAGATACACCCATGGCACCACATAAACCAGATGTGATAATGTACTCTTGTAATCCTAGCATTCAGGAAGCAAAAGCCAGGGGGATCATAAGTACAAGTTCATTCTCAGGTGTGCAGTTTGAGGCCTGCCAGTACTACAAGAAACCTGTTTCATTAGTCCTCCAGAGGGGCGGGGGAAACTTGGTTAGTGGGGAAATGGCCCACTGATTAAAGTACTTGCAATGCAACTGTGGGGAACAGAGTTTGGATCTCCACAACCCATGTAAATAATGGAAGGCAGACATAGGTGATCCCCAGAGCAAAGTGACTATTGAGACCCGTATCAGTGGGTTCTGGGTTTGTTTGAGAGACCCTGCCTCAATGAGACCAGGTAGAATGGTACTCAGCATGTGCATGAAAACACACACACACACACATACACACACACACACACACACACAAATGGAAGAAGGAAATCCAGAGGTGAGGGAAACAGTAGTGATTCTGCAGATCTGTGAGTTTATGTGTGTGCTTCCCTGTGCCTCCATGGCAAGGAGTGTGTGCCTGAAGCTTGTTTGATTGTGAGAAGGAACCTGTAATTATAGTTTCTATATACATTGCTCAATTGTTTGTAAGCACTTATGCTTGGATGATAGGAAGGATATGCCATTTACATGGGTCTGAGGCATTGAGGTCCTTGACATGTCTTTGCTCATGATAACAACACAGATTCAGTGAGGAATTTATCCACTCCTCACAATGTCATTATAATTTCTTGTGTTTACACATTCTAAACAATGAACAGTTTCACTGTATATAATGCACATATACTGTTACATACTGAGCTATCACAATCTGGTTTATATCTGGTCAAAGAGAACTTCCATTTAGACTGGAAGTCATTGAGAGAACTAAATTCTCTTCATACAGTTCTATAGATCTTATAATTGGGAGCTTTCCAACAGACTAGCCACTGACTCTAATATTTCAAGCCTTCTTTCTCCTCAGTACTCCATATTGCTAGTAACAGGCATGCTGTCATACATTATGTTTATAGTTCCTGGACCTGTACCTTTATATTATGATTCTAGGTAAGGTATCACAGTAGATGGCAGAGGTATTCCTACAAGTCACTTCTGTATCAGGATGACTGGTCATAATACAAATATGAAAGACAAATGTATCAAATAGCACAAACTGTTCACAATTCAATTTCACCTTGGGTATGTATTTTTTAATACTGTGGATATCTCCAATGTACAAGGAAAAACACTGTAATGGAAAGAGGCAAGAAAATATATTTTTAGTTATGGGTAATATGGATTATTTTTGCAAACAGAACTAAAAAATCTGGGCACAGGGGTCTTTTGTGAGACTGATACTCCAATCAAGGACCATTCATGGAGATAACTTAGAACCCCTGAACAGAAGTAGCCCATGGCAGCTCAGTGTCAAAGAGGGTTCCTCAATAATAAAAACAGGGACTGTCTCTAACATGAAGTCATGGACTGGCTCTTTGATCACCTCCAAGGTGAGCGGGGAGCAGCCTTGGTTACCAGTCTACAGAGAAAGACAATGAAGCTAGTCCTGATGGGACCTGATAGGCTAGTGTCAGATAGGAGGGAATGAGGACCTCCCTTATCAGTGGGCTAGGAGAGGGGCATTATGGGAGAAGAAGGAAGGAGGGTAAGATTGGGAGGAGTTGAGGAAGTAGGTCATATCTAAGACACAAAGTGAATAAATTGTAATAAATAAAAATTTAAAAAAGTATATGACCATGTGGACACATTATCTTGGAAGGGGAGCAGGTATGCTTTGACGTCCTCAGGACTCATCAGCTTCCTGAACAACCTATTGAGGGTAAGAGTAGGCCTTCATGATGTGTTCTTCCAGAACTTCCTCTGTTCTCCATGGCTAAATCTACCTATGTTCTTATGTACACAAATTTTAAGACCGACTCTCATGTACACCAGGCTAGCCTTGAACTCCCTAGGTGACAGAAAGATTTTAAAATTCTGATCATTCTGACTGAATGCTACCATCCAAGCTCCACCCCCAGCTCTGTATACACACTTTATTGCACATTCACACACCTGCATACCTCTCCAGCACTTCGAGTTAGAACAACTATGCTAGGACTATGACTTAAAGTTCTCAAAACCAAAAGCAATCATTTAACATTAAGTTATTTTCTCCCAAACAAAATAAGACTTTTGCTTTTCAAGTTGACAAAAATACATTTGACCACTCTATAAATTTAATACTGTCTCTGAGAAATTTAAATGAAATAGAACCATTTCTATGGTACCAAAATATTAAAATGTTTTAAGTTATTACGAAAACAATAAAATATTAACACAAAACAACACACATAGCAAAAACCCAACAAGGCATGTGGCCCATCCCTGTAATCCTAACACTCAGGAAGCAGAAACAGGATTGTTGTAAATTCTTGGCCAGCCTGGGCTACATAGGGAGTTCCAGGCTAGTGTGGGATGCATTTTAAAACTCTGTCAAAAACAGCAAAAAAGTTGGCTTGCCTAAATAGGCTTTATTTTATTTTTTTCTTTTATAACAATCTTTGTTATTTTGAATATTAGCCTTTCTTTAAAATATTATCTCAAAAGGCATTTTTAGAACATTGATTCATTAACCATACTTATTCCTTTTACCAGTAGTCAAAATAATTTGAGTACAGATTATTGAGCCAAAGAGAATAGTGTGGGCTAAATAATAAGACCCTATCTCAAAAAACCTGAAAACAAAAACAAAAGTCTGTTATCATTGGCATGTACAGCACAAGAATTGTAAAAATTCTTCTTATAAATACATTGAGAAAAAAATAAGTCCAAATCCTTTAGATCTCATGTAACCCAAAAGGGCTTTGAACTGTTTATGTAGCTGAGGCTGGCCTTGGACTCCTCATCCTCTTACCTCTACCTCCAAAGTTCTGGGAACACAGGTGTGTTACACCATGCTTGGTTATCCTAGTTTTCATTTCAGTGTGTGTGTGTGTGTGTGTGTGTGTGAGAGAGAGAGAGAGAGAGAGAAAGAGAGAGAGAGAGAGAAAGAGAGAGAAACCATGACTGATTGTGTAGAGGTCAGAGGACAAATTGTGGTAATCTTGTCTGTCTGTCCTTACTCTTTGATCTCTTTCTGTCTCTGTACCCCCCCCCATGTGTATGTGTGTGTGTGTTTCCTTCAGACATATCTCACCAAAAATCTCCTTTTGATCATTGCTATTTGTGCTGCACTAGGGGAATTCTCAGTATTCTAAAAATAATTTCAATTGTATGGAGTCAGTGTTTAGTTACCACAGCACAAACAGTAGGGTTTCACAATACATCCGTTTTTTAAATGCTGCAAAACAACAACAACAAAAACCCCTTAGAATGTGATAGAAACATGAAAAATATCTTAGGAAGTTAGGAAAAGCAAAACCAAATTAAAATCCTGATGGACACCTGCTTCTCATTTCTTGATGTTGTTTTCTGTGTGTCTCACTTCCTGATGTCTTACTGAATGACTTCTATCTCAACTAGAAATTATCTTAGCCCTGATGTAATCACAACACTCAGGAGACAGAAACAGGCAGGTCTTTGAGTTCAAGGCCAGGCTGGTCTACAAAGTGACTTCCAGGACAGCCAGGGCTACACAAAGGGACCCTGTCTCAAAAAGCCAAACAAACAAAACAAAGAAAAAGAATAAGGAAGGAAGGAAGGAGGAAGGAAGGAAGGAAGGAAGGAAGGAAGGAAGGAAAGAAAGAAGGAAGGATCTTTACTCTGCTGGATGCCTTTTCTAATAGTCTTTAAACACAATCCTAAATGAAGTTGGAGGCAAATTCATTACATTTCTTTCTTTTTCTTCCACAGCTCACTTACTTTTGACTGAAATATTTTTTTAAAAAAACCTATTTATTGTTTTATTCATGTTCATTGTGTACCTGTGTAAGCTTGTGTTGACTATATGTATGTATGTGCCTGCAGAAGCCGGAAGGCACCAAATCCTCTGGAGCCAGAGTTATAGGCAGTTGTAAGCAATCTGATATGGGCACTGGCACTGGTTAGATACACCTCAAGAATTGTAAAAATTCCCTCTATAAATACATAGGAAAAAAAAATAAGTCTATATCCCCTTGATCTCATATAGCACAAATTAGCTACTCTATTGCTCAGCACAAAGGACCATGCAATGCATATTTGCTGAATAAAAAGATAATTAAAAAAGATAATTAATGAGTGTGTTTGTCCCAACTTTGGTACGCACTCAAAGCTCAGGTGTTTGTTGCCATTTATTGCTGTAGCGTGGCTGGAGGTAGCTGTAAGATCTCCTTTCCACAATCGCTAGAATTAAGGTCTTTCCTCTAACTTCTCTGAAGCTGGTTAGGGGAATGACAATGACAATGATGATTGTCCTGTTTGCAAACCCAAAGGACTTTTTTTCTGATGTAGCCATTTCGTAGCATATGCCAATGTGCATTAGCTTTTTAAAGATCTTTCCTTCCAAAGCTTTCAGGACACCAGCTTACAACCACACTGGGCAGTGCTCCTTCATGTGTGAATAACTCCAACCAGAGGGCAAATGAAATCAAACTGTCCATAGGGTAGAAGCACACTATTTTTGATGATTCCTGAGGACACTGCAAATTGTACTTACTAAAAATTCCATGTACTGCTTTCACTCCTTCACTCATTAAATTTTTATTCTTACCGTCTCCACTCCCACCTCAACTACAACCAGTCTCTAAAATATTGATTCTGTATCTGTTTTCTCCACTTACCTTCTTTTGCTTTCTTGGAAAATTGTCTTGGGAAAGGGCTTTCATTTTCCCAGCTTGACTATTACAAGGACTTTCTAAGGCTTATCTCAGTCCCCTGTCCTTGCTTATTGCGACCTGACTTTCTACCTCGCTGTGTGACAAACTTTCCTCAATTCACATTGGTACTTCCTACTGCCTTCAGTATGGTGTTCAAATTCCTCAACATGGTCTAGCTTCTTCCTTCCTCATTGATGTTCTTTGGCCTCTCACTCCTGTCGCACACACTGCTAAATGTGATTGAGAGACCTGGTATTACTGAAATGTATCCCTCCAATCCCTAAAGTGTCCACCTCCACGCTTTTACCCTCTGGGATAACTTCTGTTTATTCTTTATAAAAAAACTGTGCGGCCCAAGCTTCCCTCGAACTCATGATCCCCTGCTTCGGCCTCCTTCAGCAAATCCTACTGGCACGAGCCATCACAATTGATCCTTCCGTTTTTCTTTTGTTTGTTTGTTGTTTTTCTTCAAGTCTCTTCCTGAGTTTGTTCTTAAAGTTCATGCGTGCCTGAGGCTTCTCCTTACATTCTGCTGTTCAGTGAGATTCCTGGGTATTTTCCTTGTACCTTATAATTAACCTTCTGGATTCACTTCATGCTCTCCATTTGACTGTGAGATGTTTGAGATGAAAACTTTTTCTAGGGAGTTGATTCTACTTTTACTTCATCAGAAAGTCATTTCACCACTTAAATGAACATTCTAAATAAAATAACTTTTAGTTAATGTTGATTTGAAGCAAAATATAAAAGTTTTTCTATGTGCGTTTTGCCTCTTGGTTGTAATTTGGTACAAAGATCAGTTGGTATATTTCTAATGATGTACAAATATGAAAATCATACTATCATCTGGTAAGAGGACAATCAGGGCTAAGATTAGGATACTTAAATAAATAAACCCTGCTCCATTCTCTTTTCTTCTTTTCTCATGTATTTTTTAAAACTTCTATTATCGTAGGAATGATTTGTCACTACCAAACTGAAAGGGGAATGGTACTTTTTTTAGTTGATGGTATTATTATAATTCTGGGAAAGAAAATGTGGTCACAAAAAGCACTGGAAATGATCTCACCAACCTGTTATCCATATGACCTGTATTCCAGGCTCCATTCCAGGAATGGAAATCAGTTTGCTTTGTCCCAGGCACATTCCCTCGGTAGGGAACCTTTGTCAGCTCTTTCTGCTCAGGTCTCTCACAGGGCTTAGCCCACAGTGACTGTAAGGGTATTACTGTACTGCCAGACGCACCCAGTAGCACAAGACAGGCTTCAGCTGCTCCTGTCTCTGATTGTTGATAAATGACTAATCCTTTCTGGCTCTCAGTTTTCTTGTTAATAAAAAGTAGACAACTTCCAGGTGAAGCTAGGCATGGAAGTTTTGTTATCCAGTTAGTGTCTGTCTTATGTATAGTAATTCTGTACTATCTGTTTTCACTATATATTTGAGCCATGTATCACCAATCACATTGTGAACTGCTCAGAGCACATGATGTCCCCATGTAGAGGGAATGTCCACACCTAGAGATCTCATTTATAGCTAAGCTTCATCCTAAGAGACTGGGTTTGTTTTCTTCTATGCAGATCTTTGTCTACAGCAGTCTCCTAAGATTCTGGTAACAATGCGTCACAAACTATATGGCTTAAGATTATGGAAATCAGAAAGGAGAGGAGAACCTCCCCTATCAATGGACTTGGGGAGGAGCATGCATGCAGAAAGGGGAGGGAGGGTGGGATTGGGAGGGGAGGAGGGAGGGGCTTATGGGGGGATACAAAATGAATAAAGTGTAATTAATAAAAAAAAAGATTATGGAAATCTCTTCTTTCAACCTGCTACACACAAAATTTTGCAGTCTAGGGATTGAAAAGGCCACATTTCCTCTAAGACTAAAGGCAGAATCCTTCTTCCTCAAATGCCTTTTAGTGATCAGCAGTCCTCAGCATTACTTGGTTTGCAGCCATGATTCCTCTCATCCCAATATCTGTCTCTGCTTTGCATAGCATGTACCACTTCTTTCTCTATTTCTCTCTCTCTCTATGTACATGTGTGTATGTGTATGTGGGAGAGAGTGTGTGTCTCTCATGTAGTTCAGAATGACTTCAAATACACTACATAGCAGAGGGTGAACTTGAACTCCTGATTGATCATCCTTCTTCTAACACCCCAATCCTATGCCTGCTGCATATTCTTATGTATGTATATAAATGCACACAATTTATATTGGATTAAGAGTTGTCTTAATCTTGACTTGGTTATATCCATCCTACTTCTAAATAAAGTCATATTCGTGGATAGTACAAGAAGGGGTTATCACTTCAAAGACCACACTCAACCCATAACATTGAGTAGAGAACTATTCCATCCAAAACTATTGGCAGGGATGGAGAGAGATTGCTGAGCTGCAGAGAGCTCCCTCATTCAAGATCAGATTCCTGCCTGAGGGGCTGCATATTCAATTACTGGTTAATGTAGGGTGGAAGGCTAGACTACCTGACCATTCTAGATACCTCTGAAGGCCATTTCCAACAGTAAAACCTCCAGTGTAGTGAGTGGAGGCTATTCTTAGCTTATGCTGCAACTTGA